>NC_037088.1:30088410-31540285 GCF_002994745.2 Rosa chinensis
GTCCTTAGATTCTCAATCAACTTGGGCGCTCCCTGGCGGCGCTCAGGTTCACGCACCCTCTGCAACCTCGGCGCTTCACATACACTAGCTCGTAGAAGTGAAGCACTTCCGCCACGGTAGGCCCTCGCACCCCGACAAGCGCCACAAGGAGTTCATCGCCAACATCAACCGCCACATGTTGGGACAGATCTGCCCAAAGGCAAGGCCAAACTCGCACACAAGAATTTGGAGATTGGGCACTAGCGGGAATGTCACTCCTTGGCGGAATATGGCCTCGTGCACGGCAGCACATCCCGCTGGGAGCATCGAGGCCTTCTCATCCGCTGTCGGGGCGCAGCTTCACCGAGCCCGGCAACCGGAACGTCCGCTTCATCCGGTTAACAGCGGCGGCATCCATCCGCCCACCTGCCTCGTCGACGGCGGTGCCATCTGAGAGGTACCACGCCGACTCGACGTTTTGGCCGGCGCTTCCCCTTCGCCAGCGGAGCCGCTAGCAGCACTATTGCTCGCCAAGCGCTCGTCGCGCCTAGCAACCTCACCCGCCCTAGAGCTCTCTGGACGCGAACCACGATCCATAGCTATTTCCCAGGGGATGGTCCGAAGTGGCTCAACTTCAAGCGGTTCTGGCAGTGAGGTTCCTGCATGGGCAGACGGACGCAACGAGTCAATAAAGGTCATATCCGCCACGCTGAACGACACGTCAGACCCGGAATCCTCACTGCTCGAAATATCTATGACGTTGGCCATCCCAAACCCTAAAACCCACATCAGTTAGCACACAAATACAGATCTAACCTACTCTCACATCAGATATAGCCAAAGATGCCAAGAACAACTACCCACAAAAATACCAAAACAAAAACAACCGCACGCTCAACCCAGATTAGACCGTCTAGCAAAACCCAAAACCCCAACTTTCTGTCAAACACCATAACCTCCCTCAAATCTCTCCCTACACCCTCCGAGAACAACACAGAAGCAATATCATACCATTAACAGAAATACCAAAACCCAGAAACCACCATTGCAGATTCAATGAAACAGGAAGAGGATCCGAAATACCAACCTCACGTCGAAGACTTTGGAGTGCAGCTCGTCTTCACTAACAGATTTCGTCCTCTCCAGCCCGACTACTCCACGCAAACCCGGGGATCTCCTTCGCAATTCGCAGCGAACAAGGCTCGAAGCAGGCAACTCAGATTTGAAGATTTCCAGAAATGTCGAAACTCGCTCAGTTCCCCCCTTTTTATGTCAACATCAAATAATCCTGAGCCGTCCGCTACAAAACTACATCACGTACCAACCGTACACGTGTCCCACGTCTTCATTAACTCCCTGGGTTAGCCGAGGCGTCGCCTCGGTTACGAAATCCATCATTACTCGCATTAATGACGAGGAGACGGCTAGGCTTAGGAGACAAGCCTCCAGATGCTAACCCTCTCAGAGTTAGCCACGTGTCAACCGTCATCATTCTTTGGCTTCCAAGGGAAGTCACCACCTGACAAGTAAACCCCAACCATGGCAAGTCTCCGCTGAGCGAAACCCCGCCAGCGGATCCTCACTTGCATCTCCCAAGTGACGGAGTCTCCGCTAAGCGAAACCCCGCCAGCGGATCCTCACTTGTCATCTCCCAAGTGACGGAGTCTCCGCGGAGCGAAACCCCGCCAGCGGATCCTCACTTGCATCTCCCAAGTGACGGAGTCTCCGCTGAGCGAAACCCCGCCAGCGGATCCTCACTTGCATCTCCCAAGTGACGGAGTCTCCGCTGAGCGAAACCCGCCAGCGGATCCTCACTTGCATCTCCAAGTGACGGAGTCTCCGCTGAGCGAAACCCCGCCAGCGGATCCTCACTTGTCATCTTCCAAGTGACGGAGTCTCCGCTGAGCGAAACCCCGCCAGCGGATCCTCACTTGCATCTCCCAAGTGACGGAGTCTCCGCTGAGCGAAACCCCGCCAGCGGATCCTCACTTGCATCTCCCAAGTGACGGAGTCTCCGCTGAGCGAAACCCGCCAGCGGATCCTCACTTGTCATCTTCCAAGTGACGGAGTCTCCGCTGAGCGAAACCCCGCCGGCGGAGCTTCTCTCCTCATTTGGTAAACGGGGCGTCCTCCGCTACACAGCGCACCGCTGGCTGACCCCATTTCTCATCTGACAAGCTGCGTACTTTATTCAGCGCAACACCGCTCAATAAAATACCAAGCACGTCTACTTGACACTGCTTCCCGCTACATCTAGCGGGGGGACTTCCGCCAGCGGCGGATCCCGAGGCCACGCCTCTCTGACAACTCCGCCACGCGGGGTTACGGTCAGAATGTCCCTACGGGACACGGGGACTAGTCAACAGTCTACGACAGCCCTGATCAGGTACGTTGACCCCCGTCACCTGGGTGCTAAGATTGGGCTCGCAACCCAACACCCTCTGCTCCGTGCAGCGCTGCTCCGTGCAGCTCCCCCTCAACAAACAATAACAACGACCATCCGGAGGTCCATCTTAGCCGGGGAGTGGGGGACTCCCTGGGGGCCTGCAGGGGCGCCTAGCAGGGGCCCACCCGAAAGGGCACAAAGCGTTTGCTCAGTAAATCCATGGTTGACAACGCACTGACGCTAATTATGCTTCTGCAAAGTCTAGCGGGAGAAACGCTTCAAACCGCCGATCAACTCCCCAACCAAGATTGCCCTCCTTGACTGGGGATTTGGGGGACTTGTACATACATGTCCATTTGCAAGCATAATTAGCTATAATGAGCCACGCTCATGGTACCACCAGGGGTACCAACGCCCACCATATGAGTGACTGGCGTAAAGACAGTTAGCCGGGTTACCGCCTGAGCCCCGGATCAACCCCAAAGCACCGCCGACGCGCCGCCACGCGCCGTGTCAAGATGGCATCAGAAGCTACTGAAACTGGGAACTGAAGCACCATCAGTCCCACATCGAAAACAAAGAGAAGATCATCCTCTTCCTCACCTATAAAAGGTTCTCTCCTCTCTCCTCATTAATGACGCATTCAATACTTACCTACTGTTACTTTGTCAACATAAATACATTGACTAACTTAGGCATCGGAGAGTTGAAGACCGCCCGGCGCGGTCTCCCTCTGACGCCCATTGTATTTTATTTGACAGATAACGAGAACCACTCACAACAAAGGTATCGATCCGCCCGCCGGATCAGCGTTAACTAAAGTTCAGCTACCGCTAGACTTTTAGACATTAACATTGGGGCTAGGGTTGAAAGCCCTAGCCAATCTTGTATGGATCGATGCTATAATATGATGTGATGCAATTTTTATTAACATGCCTCCATGCTAGTTCAAGAGTTGAATGCATATGCTTAAACTTTATCACTTTGAGTATATAATGTTTAGAGCTTGGTAACCTTTGAATGTTTAGGCATGAAAACATACTAGGTGTGCATGTAGGGGTTGTGAATTACAATCACTTAGAGATAAGCTTGGTTGGTTTGTATGATTTCTTCATCTCCAAACTTATGCACTTAGGGCAATGCACTGGATACCTAACCGGATTGAAATGCATGACTTAAGTAGTTAAGTATTACACCCAAGGGAGGTTGCTTGATATCACAAAAGGAACATGTCCCTTGTCATACCTGAGAGGGATGCAAGGAGAGAAATTGGTTAATTAATTTAGCATCATTCATATTGAAATGCATCGCTACTTGCAAGGTAAGTTAGTGGTAGACAATCTAAATCCTAACTTTCATCCATTTGATCTCTAGTTTAGTTTAGAGTAATTTAGGTATATTTGAGCATCTAGTTGTTTTCAATTCAAAACTATATAAAAAAAAATAAAAAAAAAATAAAACCAAAATCAAATCACTACTCCATCTTGCACATACTCACCATGAGCCTAGATTTCCTTGTGATTCTAGGTTTGTTATTGTATATTTACATATTCTAGCTCTCTCCTTAGGTTCACGCCCTAACGAGTGAAAGGAATTCAATCTTCGTGGGTTCGACAACCTTTCTTAAATCCCTATACTATTACTTGTACCCTTTATACTTGAGGGTGGCTATTTAGTTAACAATCATCCAGGCCCGGACCTGAGATTTGAAGCTTGAGGCGAAAATATTAAAATGGGTCTAACCCTTTTTTAGAGAAGAGAAAAAAATAGCTAAAAATTTGTAAAAAAAAATGAAAAGAAAAAAAATTACATAACAGAAAGGGGATTCAAACCTAGGCTAGAGCTAATTTAAGAAAAAGGAATATAGCATACCAACTAAACCAACCTTATTGTACAGTGAAAGACTTACATTTTATGTTATTAATATATTTGTTAAATATCCCCAAAAAAGAAAAATTAGACCTGATGAGACACCAGACCTGAGACTGTTGCCTCACGGGCTTCATGTCAGGTCTGAGTCTGTGATCATCTCACAAAATTAATTCCAAGTACTCTCACTTCTTCAACCGTAGCTTTAAGTCCCAACTCCAAAGCTCAAGCTTCCTCTTCAAGGAGGGTTTATCCCTTCAGACCTTACAAACTCTCTTCCCCAGAATTACTGAGAACAACCCAATCCCGGTCAATATTGGAGATAATAGTTTCAACATTGATCAGGTTCTAGTTCAATTAACATGCCCCCTCCACCCACTGGCTTTTACTCCAATTACATTAAATTTTGCCCTATTGGCAAAATTTTTGGTACAAAACTCCCTGTTAAAGTTATGCTAAACAAGTGGAATGAGATGTGGGCTAATCTTCAAGGCAAGTTCCAATTCAATTGGCTCATTAACCATTGGTTTGTGTTTGAGTTTAACAATGAGGTTGACATCAACTTCATTTTTTGAAAAAGACCATGGTTCATTAGAAGCAAGCTATTTAGGATTCCAAGGTGGTTTTCCTAGTTTTGATGCAACTTCTACTTGTATCAAAAGGCTGATAGTGTGGGTTAGGCTCCCTAACTTACCCCTGCTCTACTAGAATGAGGAATCTCTCCCTTTTCTGGTAAAGCACTTGGGTAACTATAGATGAGAATACCCTCTTAACCAAGAAATGCATGTTTGCTAGAGTTTTTTGAGCTTGATTTATGTTATCCTCTCGAATTCATTGTGATGACTAATCAATATGGTACCTGTCACGCCCTGATTTTCAAGCTCAAATAATAATACAATTTGCTTCCAGAATTTGGCGTACAGTCTCTTTCAAGGATTTGTTCCAGTTTGCTTCTTCTTGTCTTACTGATACAGAACTTCGCTTGATAGTGTTACTTTGTAGATGAATATGGCAAGCCAAAAATGAGGAATACCACAGAAGCAAGTATCTGATGCTAAAGACTCAGTTGAAGGCACCCCTTGGAAAGTGGTTTCTTGGAAAGACAAAGGGAAAACCTTTAATTATCCCAAAGCTGGCTTTATGCCTGCGAAGAAAAACTATCTGGTAATCCCTGGTAAAACCTTTAAGGAAGCTGCTACAGCTGGAAATGGAGCTAGATCCTCTTTTGCCCTTCTAAAAACAAATAAGTCACCTTTCTGACAACTCTTCCCAAGAAGTTGATCAATTTGTGGATGCTTCTGAACCTCCAAACCCGGTGATTTAGACATGCTTTTAGAAGATCCGCTGGCTTTGATATGATTGACCCTAGTGTTGTCTTTGTGGGTGCGTCGAGCCCAAAAAAGGTCGAGACAAATGGATGAACATATGGAAACAAGAGAGGATCAAGTCAATGGAAATGTCTCCATTCTGAATGTTCTGAATAAGAACCCTTAGTTGAAATAGCCAGGGTAGTATCTGGCCCGGCTTTCTAGCTCAAGTGCAATACCTTGTTATTGCCTTAAGACTAGATATATGATGTATTTTAGTTACTAGAGTACTTGATTCTAATGGGGCCAATAAAATTACCTCTATGTTATCTTTCAATCAGGCAATGTGGTAGGTTATTACTATGTTGAAATTCTTCTAATCTTGATCAGAATTTGATTAATAAGCATGATAGATATTTCCACTGCAGAATAATTGATCCTTTATCAAATAAGAATTGGTACTACTTTTGTTTATGCTTTCCCTAATAAGAGACTACAACTTGGTCTCTGGAATGATATTGAACGTTTAAGACCTTCTAGTAATGAACTTGATACACAAAAAACAAGCATACAATTTCACCCTACAAGAATATCAGATTGTAGTATAGAATAAGTAGGTTCGTCTAAGCCGCAGATTGAGGGTACACAAATAATCACGAAAAATAAACTACCTAAAATACAAAAATAAAAATAAAAGAAAACAAAATTTGTGGGATTATGGGTTTTTACGAAAAATAAAAAAAATCAAGAAAACAAATTCTCTTTATTTCTGCTCTTATAAAGAGGATCAAAGGATGTCACTCCTACCCCATGGTGACTAGAACTTAGGATCTGAATCCTAGGTAGTGGATGCTCTAACTACTGAGCTAACACCACTTCAAGCAAAGAAAACAAATTCTCTTTTTATGGTTTTCAAAAGATAACTACGGTTTATTAAAATGGAGAAGATGTTAGAGACTCGGAAATCCACCACCAATTACATTCGAACAATGTTAAGTTAACCTAGTTTTAATTACTAAGGTGTGACACAAAAACCAACCAAGAAACAAGTCGGAGCAGATCATGTCCCTTATTATTGTTTCCCTAAGTATTTAGTCTACGTGAACGTACAATAGCTAAGCCTATCAAACATGCAATCAAGGTATAGAATGCTATCCTATCAACAATTCATATATATAGTGTCAACAAGTTTGCAGCCTTAAGATGTCATGGAAACGATTGGTTATTGTACATACTGGGAGTCTCAACTAGGTTTAGCACTAGCCTCTAAGCCCCCTCAGTACTCCTAGGTACTACGCCATGGGCCGGGTTCACGACCCACCATGGCGGGCCTCACATGGGATGCCACCCTGGGCACCCAGGGCCCGGGGCAAGGCCACCACAGCCCATCTATTTACGCAACAAGAGAGCTGATATGGCATCAGAAGAACAACCTGTGTCCCACATCGAGGATAGGGGAGACTCCCTTCCCACGCTTGAGTATAAAGACATTAGCACAACCACCTTTCACGGGTAATAACTCCTATATACACAAATTGATCTCTACATCTATTAGCTTCTCACTCAGACATCGAAGAGGTATAAACCGTCCGGTACGGTTTATCCCTCTGACGTTGTGTTCTTGATACAGGATTCAGGAGTTGATCGGTGCCCCAGACGGTATAGCATTCTGTGTGAGGTACCCGGAGAAAGCCACCAGAAACATTGGCGCGCCAGATAGGGGCTCGTATCATGGATGAGCCAGAAGCGGCAGGAGAGGGTAGAAGTGTCGCCCGGGCACTGATATTCACTCGGGAACTCTTCAGCAGAAGCGCCAATGTTCAAGGGTCAATGCATGGTCTCGGATCCTTGGACCCCATAGTCCCGGAAGAAGTGACTCCGGTATCGGAGATGGATTCTATGCGAGCTGAGATCGCAGCCTTCAGGGAACAATCCCGGATCGATCGGGAACAAAGGAGTACCGATAGGGAAACAAACCGCCTTGCACAACAGAAATGCAGGATTTGGAAGATGAAAACACAGCGCTGGCCCGAGCACTGGATAGGAGGCACCAGCACAACGAGGCACTCACCCAGGCCCTGGCTAGAGCATCCTCGCTAGCAACAGGTGTGAACACTGCACCGACAACAGGAGGCCCTAGCACCGCCCCAGCACCTTCTGCGGAGGGCGGCCATCGGATAATCCAGGTACCGGTAGACTTATTCCGGAAAGCTTGAGGCATCTACCACCACCACCGTTACCGCAGCCAGTTCAAATATCCCACCGGTAACCGACGCAAACACGGCTTTACTCGTACAAATGAGCAACTCCTTACATGCCCTGCAGGCAAGGGTACAGGCCACAGAAAATAGAGACACCTGGAGAGCTATGAACAGTTACGAGGACCGCCCGGGCCTTTCACCCAACAGGTTAGAGGAGCCATTCGAGCGAATACATCGAAACCATTGAAGATTGACTATACGGGAGTTGGAGACCCCTACCAGCATCTCCAGGCTTTCCGATCACAAACAAGCGCCAAGGGATATACGGATGAAGTGTGTTGTAATATGTTCCAGGAGACCTTGTCAGGGGAGGCTTTGAGTTGGTTCTACGAACTGCCGGTCGGTTCTGTAGGGAATTTTAAGGAGCTGGCTGACAAATTTGTCGCTCGATTCATCTTACGCACCGATGGGATACACACACCAAAGGGCCTGTTAAAAGTCCAGCAGGGGAAGATGAAACTTTGAAGTCTTTTGTAAATCGATGGCAGGCGGCTACCGCTAAGTGCCGGGACCTTAATAAGGAACTGGCTGAGCTGGCTTTCAGGAGGGGCTTAAGGCGCGGAGAATTTCTCTACGGGATCAACCATAATCCTCCAGCTAGCTACGACGAGCTGATGGCCACTGCCATCAGACACGCCCAGGCCGAATTCGAGACTTACGGGGACAACCCCAGACCGGAGCTAAGATTCTCCTCACCGACCTCGTGTCAGGGATGAAACACGAAAGAGGGAGTGGGTCCATAGCCATGATAGGTCACCCCATACCTCGAACAAAAGAGGCAAAGAGTCCTCGTCCAGGTCAAACAGTTACGGGACCACCCACCCTCACCGGGAGCCGAGGGCACAGCAGGCCCCACGGACACCACCACCACCCCGGTATGAGGTGTTCACAATCCTCAACGCTTCATACGAGACTATTTGGAACGAAAACAAGGATGAGATACCGGGACCACCCCCAAGGAAATTCCCGAAGAGTAAACTTACCCAGCAGGATACCGGAAAGTTCTGCACTTATCATGAAGATGCCGGACATAATACCAATCTCTGCGTTGCTTTAAAAAATACAATCGAGTCCCTCATCCAGAGGGGCAAGCTTCAACGATACCTACCTGCTAAGGAGATAGGAGCTGTAGACGTGTACGGCCAGATCTTCACGATCCACGGTGGGGGCCCGAAAGAGTTGCCCCCCCAGGGGAGGAAACGAAATTCTAGTTTCGGCCGTCCGGAAGTTTTCAACTTCCACAAGGCTCCGCAGCAAGACGGTGGCACCGGATGGACATCGGTGACATTCCTGCAGGAGGAGGAGGCCGACCTAAGGATGCCCCATGATGATCCCTTCCTAATCACGCTCCAAATGGACCATTATATAATGTCCCGGGTGCTCGTGGACACCGGGGCCTCAGTTAGCGTATTATTTCGCGATGCATACAAAGCTTTGAACAGAGGAAGGTCCAAGCTGTCACAGGATAACGAGCCCCTAATTAGTTTTTCAGGAGATATCGTCCAACCACTCGGATCAGATTACCTATCGATCACGATAGGCGAAAGTCCGAATTGTTCAACCATCAAAACAGAGTTCATTGTCGTGGACTGCGTCTCGTCCTACAATGCTATCCTGGGCCGGCCGGCACTCTGGCGTCTGAAAACCTTCATAGCAGGTCACATGTTGATGATGAAAGTACCAACCCCGGCCGGCACTGCTACGATCCGGGGTGACAGGCCGCGAGGAAGTGCTATTCTCTAACTGTATCACGCGGTAAGGGAAAGTCTGAAATGTTGCACGTAGCTACTAACCCTCTGTTGGACAGGTACGAGGATCCCAGAGCAGATACCGACTCCGACGAAGAACGGCCCGGTGCCGTAGAAGACATTGAAGAAGTGGTCCTATCAGAGCAGTTCCCGGACAGGACTGTTAGGATTGGTACAAGGCTGTCTCCGGTTGTCAGGGAAGGATTGATCTCGTTTCTTCGATCTAACACATCTGCATTCGCCTGGTCCTATGAGGACATGCCCGGTATACCGCCAGAGATAGCCACGCACAATCTTAGTATTGTTCCTTACTCAACACCGGTAAGACAAAACGAAGGGCCTTCACACACGAGAAGTACCGGGCTATCCAGGTTGAGGTAAAGAAGCTGATCGCCATCAACTTTATCAGGGAAGTAACATACCCCCGGTGGTTAGCCAACGTGGTAATGGTACCAAAGAAATCCCCGGGATCATGGCGCATGTGTGTGGACTACACAACCTCAATCGGGCATGCCCTAAGGATAGCTTCCCGCTCCCGCGAATTGATCAATTAATCGACTCCACTGCTGGGTACCGGTTACTCAGTTTCATGGATGCGTTCAGTGGGTACAACCAAATTCGAATGAACCCGGCAGACGAGGAGCACACTGCCTTTACCACAGACAAAGGTCTCTATTGCTACCAGGTCATGCCTTTCGGGTTAAAGAATGCAGGTGCCACTTATCAGCGACTTGTCAACTCCATGTTTGCGGAGGTTATCGGTACTATCATGGAGGTCTACGTGGACGACATGCTGGTGAAGAGTCTAACTCCGGAGGATCATGTAGCCAACTTGTCAATCGTCTTCACCATCATATTGCGCAATGGGATGCGGCTTAACCCACAGAAGTGCATCTTCGGGGTCGAGGTAGGAAAGTTTCTCGGGTACATCATTAGCCACAGGGGAATTGAGGCCAATCCAGAGAAGGTGCAGGCTATATTAGACATGGTGTCCCCAACCTACAGGAACGAGGTCCAATCTCTAGTAGGCAAGGTGGCCGCCCTGTCAAGATTCATCTCCAGGCTGACGGACAAGTGTACTCCTTTCTTCAAATTGCTAAAAACCCAGCACGTCGAAATGATAGCCTGGACAGCGGAGCACGAGGCTGCTTTCCTTGGCTTGAAGTCATACTTGTCAGAGGTACCTCTACTCTACAAACCTGTTCCCGGAGAGATGCTTTACGTATATCTGGCGGCATCGTCAACGGCTGTGAGCTCAGTCCTGATTAGGAAGGACTCCGATTGTGAATACCCAGTGTACTACGCTGGAAAAGGTTACACTGGGCAGAATCCAGGTACCCGGACATTGAAAGAGTGGCACTGGCTCTCCTGGTATCAGCCCGGAAGCTCAGACATTACTTCCAGGCACACTCGATCACCGTTTTCACTAATCACCCATTGAGGCAGGTTTTACAAAACCAGAGGTATCGGGCAGGTTAATTAAATGGGCCATCGAGCTGGGGGAGTTCGATATCAAGTACCAGCCCCGGACAGCCATCAAAGGCCAGGCAGCGGCAGATTTTATTTCAGAATCAATCCCCTCCCATAACCCAAACCGGGAATCATCGGAACCACTAGCCGCAGATCCACCTCCGCCAAGCACTTGGCGATTATACGTTGATGGAGCATCCAACAAGAAAACCAGCGGAGCCGGCATCCTGCTAATTAGCCCGGACGAGCAAGTCTACGAGTACGCCCTCAAGTTTGCCTTCAAAGCATCCAACAATGCCGCAGAGTACGAGGCACTTATAGCGGTCTGCAGATCGCCCGAGGAGCTAGAGGTGCAGCACTTAGTATCTTCAGTGATTCTCAGTTAGTCGTAAACCAGGTCAGCAGTAACTTCGAGGCAAAGGAGCCCCACATGTCCTCCTACCAGGCCTTGGCCCGGGCATTAGTTCAGAGGTTTACCTCCTACATTTTACTCAAATACCGAGGGCAGAAAACGACAAGGCAGACGCCCTTGCAAAGCTCACATCAACTTCTCCAAACCTACCTGTGGGGCCACCAAGGTCGAAATACTCGCCAGGGACTAGCACTTCTAAGACGATTGTCAGAAATATTTGCCGTGGATCACACAGCTTCATGGATGGATCCAATTTGAGATACATGGTCGACGGCCTAACACCGGATGATAAGGTCGAGGCCAGAAGACTAAGCTAAGGTCAGCTCGATACACGATCATCAATGGCAAACTGTACAGAAGGGGGCATTGCTTTCCCCAACCTGAAGTGTGTAACGCCGGAGGAAGGTCACAAAATAATGAAGGACATTCACGCGGGTGTATGTGGTAACCATGCCGGAGCCCGATCTTTGCGCACAAGACCCTAAGGGCAGGATATTTCTGGCCAACCATGTCGGCCTGGCCCAAACAATATCCAGTTCTTGCCACAAATGCCAAATGTATGCAAATATCCCAAGGGCACCGCCCATCGCGCCCTTTCCATCCTCCTGGCACCATGCCGTTCTGTCAGTGGGGTTTGGACCTGATTGGTAAACTTCCCACAGCAGTGGGACAGTTCAAATACGCCATTGTTGCCGTGGACTACCAAACAAAGTGGGTTGAGGCAGAACCTCTCGTCGCCATCACCACGGAAAAGGTCAAAAGCTTCCTATGGAAGAACATTTACTGCAGGTTTGGAGTCCCGGATACCATAGTCACGGACAATGGTACCCAGTTTGACAATGATGAGTTGAGGGCTTACACACAGAACCTAGGCACTAGGATCCTCTATGCTTCCCCGGCTCACCCCCAGACCAACGGTCAGGTCGAAGCTGTCAACAAGATAATCAAGAAAATACTGAAAAAGAAGCTTGACGAAGCCAAGGGTCTTTGGGCTGCTAAACTCCCGGAGGTGTTGGGCTATCAGGACCACGGCAACGGAGGCTACCGGAGAGACCCCTTTCTGCATGGCTTTTGGATCAGAAGCAGTACTCCCTATTGAAACACAAATCCAGAGTCCCCGGATCGAATACTTCGATGCGGGTACCAACTCACAGGGCCTACACCTCGATGCTGATTTACTCGAGGAACGAAGAGATGTGGCACACGCATAACTTGGCAAACAAGCGGAGGATAGCTCGTTACTACGATGCCAAGGTACAGTCCCGGACATTAAAATTGGGGGACTGGGTCATGAAGCAAGTCTACCCAGAGCCCCGGGGACTGGATCCATCCTGGACAGGCCCTTACGAGATCATTGAAGAGGTAGGTCCCGCAACCTTTTTCATCCGGGACATGAACGGGGTCGTTTCCAGGCATCCATGGAATACCCAGCGCCTGCGGTATTACTACAAGTAGCTCCGGGAGCATCTTGTCCTAGCTTTTGCTTTTTGAACATACAGCTATGGCAAGCTACCCATCGGGTACTCATTCTGTATTTAACCACCGTGTGGTATTTGAATGGAAAAATGAATTATTCAGACCATTTCTAGCATTTTTTTTACCTACCCCGGACATTCCCGGACATAGCTATTGTCAGTTACTCTATTCCGGTAATAAGTGATGCAAACAAATGCTTACGGTAACGAAAATCCTAGAAATTTTAATTCCTTTCCAATTCCCATTCAAAGTCTGGATGTTTCCATTCACAAAAGCCTGGACTACCAGACAAAATAAGACAATTGTTCAAAGTAAAATAAAAAAAAAAAAAATTTTTTACAACCGATCTCCACCGGTACTCTGGGACCCACCGGCACCAGACTTGGCCGCCGCCTCCCGATCTTTCTTCTTCCTCTCCAGGAGACCCCGCTGAATTTGGCTTCATCTAAATATCCGGCCGCCACCCACTCCTTGAACTTCATGATGACAGCCTTATCTGGGCAGCAGCTAGCATAGAGATGAGCTCTTCCGAGGACTTGTACTCCTCCACGGCCTCGTGCCTCTCCGCGGGAAGGCGATCCTCCAGGTGGTCTGCCTTCTCCTTCCATGAGACGGCAGACTCTGCAGCCTTTTTCTCGGAGTCCCGGGCGTTTTTTACCTCTTCCCGCGCCTCAGCGACTTCACCCTCAAGCTCCGCGATCCGCTGCTTAGCGGCGGCCATCTCAGTCCTCATTGAGTCCCGCTCCTTCTCCAGCTTGGCCTTCTCGCCATGAAGATACTTCACCTGCCCGGAGAGATTGCTAACCTCCTCCTTCAGATGAGTATCTTCCTCGCTGGCGTCAATGGCGTACACATTGAAGAGTGCCTGCAGATACACCGATTAGTGCGTGTATAACAAAAAAAAAAACCGGAGAAAATAAAACAAGACGTACCCGCATCATTGATTCCCGGGCAAGACGGCGATTCTCCTGGGGAGTATTATCCTTGGCCCGAACCCGGTCGAGGTCAATATCCTTCAGATCCCCAAGCATGGACCGCACGAACTTTTCATCGGCAACCCCGTACTCACTCAGCAGCTGCTTGATGGGCTTCTTGGGGATTACCGGAATGGCGGGAGATAACAGGCCAAGAGAAGGCGACGACTCTGGTCCCGGGTGATCTTTCTTCTGCCTCTTCGCACCAGTACCTTGACATCCCGGCCAGTGTACGTCACCTCCTTATCAGCCCGATGCCGATGCCTGTGGGATCTCTTCTTCTCACCAGGGAGTAATGCCTCATCGCTCCCAGTGGAACGAGAGGAAATAGGCAATGGGGCCGGTACTTTTCCCATCCCGGTGTCATCTATCGTGATAACATCGGCCATGGAGGGCTGCGCGACGTGGGTCACGGGAGCGTCGGGGTCAGGCTCACCATATCCCTCGTCGGCGATCTCCAGAAGGGTTTCTTCAATTGACCGACTCGTACCTTTCGACCCTAGGTCGACGTCGATGTGAAGGGCGTCTTCCCCTGGCCCATCAGCATTTCCATCAATTGGGCATCGTCCATTTGTCCTCCTCCTTGCCTTTCCGGGGTTTCCTCTTCGGCGCTTTCACTACAATCAGTTCAAAGGTTAGTCGAAAGTAAAAAGGACGAGTGACAAAAAAAAAAAAAAAAATTACTACATATTTGTGTAATGTTTTAAATCCCTTACCGGGGAGCCACCCTAGCCCTAGCCTATAAAGTATAGTGCCGGATGAATCTATAAGAACTCCTCTCTTTCTCTGACCAAACGGCATATACCCGGGCTATCCTCTTCCTTTCTACTTCGGATAGAGTATAGGACTGGTCCCCGATAGCTTGGAAGGTACCGGTCAGCTGCCACTTCTTATTTTTAATCTGCCACCGCCCCCCAGCTAGGAACACTTTGTTCCTCCACCTTTTGCTCATCGAGGTAGGCATGTCGGTAACTAGTGGCTCGTAATCCCTAGCGGCAAAGGTAACCGTACCCGCACACGACTGCTTCCTTGAGTACAGTACCCGATGTACCGCGCGGAACTCGTTTATGGACGGCCACCCTTGTTGGCACAAGTCCCACATGGCCATCATACTGTATATTTGACGAACGGCATTCGGGGTCAGCTGCCCCGGTGACAGGTTCAGCATCCGCAGCAGATACTGTAGGCACCGGGGCAGCGGTAGAGATAACCCTTGGTGAACTGATTCTCGTGCAGCGCCACCCACCCCGGGGCAGGATTCGCGGCCATCTCTCCATCCCTGAGAGGCCTAAGCTCAACCGCGTCCGGTATCCCCACTTCAGTCGCATGTCGATGATCTCCTTCATCGTCATACTTCTTCCGGGCTCGTCGCATACAGTCCCATCCGCAAGTGTATACCTCGGCTTCGGTATGCCCTCCGGAATGGCCACTGTGGCTACAGGGGCCTCCGCAGATCCCCCCTCGCTCTCACCCTCATCGGACTCCTCACAACTCTCCGAGAACACCCCAGTCGAGGATCCCGTGTTCTCCGCTAATTGATCTACTCAGCCTAAGTACCGGTCGATGTCCACTTCAGCCTGCCTGGCAGAGGACTGGTACGACGATCCCGTATCCCCACCCCTGGCTTCTGATTCCATCCTAACTACGGTACCGGGGACCTCAAATCTCGCTATCTGGAACCAGAAGCACAAGGGTTAGCCTAGCCAAAACCCAGAAATTCAAGCTAAAACCCATAAAAACCTAGAAATTCAAGCCAAAACCCATAAAAACCCGGAAATTCAAGCCAAAACCCATAGAAACCCAGAAATTCAATGAAAAACCCAGAAAGTGAAACAAACCCGAAAATCTAAAACAAAAAGACAACGACACTGGTATTGTTCGTTTCTGTCTATGCAAACAGGAGGAACAAAAACACAAACAGAAACTGCCATAGCAGAAAACTGAAACAATGAACCTGACAATTAAATCGTACAAGCAGAGCGAGAGATCTAACCTCTTCTTCGGCAGACGATCGATCTGTCACTCCACAGGCATTCACACTTCTCCCTTGGCTCTCCCTTTCTCTTCGCTGCAAATCTTCCAAGTCTTCTGAGCTTCTTTTTCACGAAAGTGAGGGAAAACAGTCGGTTTCCCTCTTAAATTCAATCTCCAATACATCAGGGCCGTTGAAACCGAAAAGCCCTCAACCATAGGATCGCTACACGTGTCCCACGCATTCCCCCATTTCTCGAGGCCTTGCAGGCGAAGGGACGGGCATTTATTTCACAATCCAGTCTGCCCCACGTGGCCGACATGCACCGCCTACCCCATCGGGTATCGGAACCAAGCCTCTCTCTTTACCCCATTGGGTACTGGAGGCTCAAAATTTTCTACCCCATCGGGTATCAGAACCAAGCCTCTCTCTTTACCCCATTGGGTACCGGAGGCTCAAAATTTTCTACCCATCGGGTATCAGAATTTAAGCCTCTCTCTTTACCCCACTGGGTACCGGAGGCTCACAATTTTCTACCCCATCGGGTATCAGAATTTAAGCCTCTCTCTTTACCCCACTGGGTACCGGAGGCTCACAATTTTCTACCCCATCGGGTATCATAAGTGAATGGAGTAGCAAGCTATGCACTCTTCGCCCGCCCCCCCCCCCCTAGGGTACCGGAGGCTCACAATTTTCTACCCCATCAGGTATCATAACCAAGCCTCTCTCTTCACCCCACTGGGTACCGGAGGCTCACAATTTTCTACCCCATCCGGTATCATAACCAAGCCTCTCTTTACCCCATTGGGTACCGGAGGCTCAAAATTTTCTACCCCATCGGGTATCAGAATTTAAGCCTCTCTCTTTACCCCACTGGGTACCAGAGGCTCAAAATTTTCTACCCCATCGGGTATCATAACCAAGCCTCTCTCTTTACCCCACTGGGTACCGGAGGCTCAAAATTTTCTACCCCATCGGGTATCATAACCAAGCCTCTCTCTTTACCCCACTGGGTACCGGAGGCTCACAATTTTCTACCCCATCGGGTATCATAACCAAGCCTCTCTCTTTACCCCATTGGGTACCGGAGGCTCAAAATTTTCTACCCCATCGGGTATCAGAATTTAAGCCTCTCTCTTTACCCCACTGGGTACCGGAGGCTCAAAATTTTCTACCCCATCGGGTATCAGAATTTAAGCCTCTCTCTTTACCCCACTGGGTACCGGAGGCTCAAAATTTTCTACCCCATCGGGTATCATAACCAAGCCTCTCTCTTTAACCCACTGGGTACCGAAGGCTCACAATTTTCTACCCCATCGGGTATCATAACCAAGCCTCTCTCTTTACCCCACTGGGTACCGGAGGCTCACAATTTTCTACCCCATCGGGTATCATAACCAAGCCTCTCTCTTTACCCCATTGGGTACCGGAGGCTCAAATTTCCTACCCCATCGGGTATTGGAGCCAAGCCATATTTTTACCCCATTGGGTACCGGAGGCTCAAATTCTCCACCCCATCCAGTACTAGGGACTCAACCTCATTGTCCCAGCGAGGTGGCTTACCTACAGCATAGCCCGCTCAAGATTTCTCTTCTGAGGGAACTTGGGGAGTACCTATAGGCACACTAGTGCCAAACCTTGAGACAAAAAAAAAAAATAATAAGTCCCCACCCAAGAAACATCTTGAACGGGAACTTGGGGGACTTGTACATACTGGGGAGTCTCAACTAGGTTTAGCACTAGCCTTTGAGCCCCCTCGGTACTCCCAGGTACTACGCCATGGGCCGGGTTCACGACCCACCATGGCGGGCCTCACATGGGATGCCACCCTGGGCACCTAGGGCCCGGGGCAAGGCCACCACAGCCCATCTATTTACGCAACAAGAGAGCTGATATGGCATCAGAAGAACAACCTGTGTCCCACATCGAGGATAGGGGAGACTCCCTTCCCACGCTTGAGTATAAAGACATTAGCACAACCACCTTTCACGGGTAATAACTCCTATATACACAAATTGATCTCTACATCTATTAGCTTCTCACTCAGACATCGGAGAGGTATAAACCGTCCGGTACGGTTTATCCCTCTGACGTTGTGTTCTTGATACAGGATGCAGGAGTTGATCGGTGCCCCAGACGGTATAGCATTCTGTGTGAGGTACCCGGAGAAAGCCACCAGAAACAGTTATAGAGTTGCATCCTAGAGCAAGCTGGTCTAGTTATTTAAGACATCAGCTTTTGTCCAAAACCTTGCATACTTGTGGATTAGAAAACAAAACGTTAGATGAATTATTTTCTAAGTCCTACCTCCAATTACATGCATATATCCTAAGTGTCGACCCAAAGAACATAAACACATAAAAGTTTTCCATCAAACAGAAATAAACAACCAATCTCACACCAAAGTTCAAGAAACTAGATTAAACAAAACATATATTCTACATAATTGAGACTTCAAACCTCGCCCCTAACAAAAAGAGAGTTACACATAGTTTTGAAAACCAAAATAAAACAAATAGAGAAAAAGAAGAAAAAATGGTGGCGGATCAATAAGAAAGAGATAGAAGAGAAGGTGGAGGGCGTGGTTGTTTTCATTGTGCTGCAGAGGCTCCTATATATATGGAATATGCACAGCCCAATTTTCCTTCTTCAACTCTGCTTTGCAAACCTTCCCTCATTGCTTTAGGTTTCCTTTGATTGGCGCACAATTTTTAATCTTCCTATAATCTTGTGGAAATCTTCTAGGACTCTCATTGCTAATTAATTTCAACATCAATAACCTAGAATTCATTTTCTATCTCTGAAGCTTCATTCTTGGACAAGGATTGATTTGATATTGCGATGCTTCTGGATGGTTCTCATCTTCTCCATGATCTATGACATCATCTCTTCAAGAATGATCAATAACCTTATGGAAAAACTCCAAGTAAGTCTCCGGAAAATATCTTCTAAAAGCTTCGTGAAAAGCTTACCGTTTCTGCCTTCTCAGGAAGCCTATTTTAAGCTTGATTTTTTGTTGCCTCGTCGATGATTATGAACAGTCATTTGGCTCGATCATATTGAATAAAAACCTCATTTATTTAAGGAATGCTAGCCCTTTTTGTAAAGGTCCAGTTGGAAGGACACAAGAAACGGTCTCCAAAACTATTCCCGAAAAGCTAATTCTGAAACTGTAGTTTCCTACTTTGCAACAACTATTTTGCACACGTTTTCCATGGACTTCCCTTGTAATTTCCAGCCAAAATGAATTATCAAAATTAGTTATTTGCATCTGTACTTCATGGTCCATGGCTTCTTTGCTCCATTTTAAGCTTCTATTTCTCTTGAATTGCTTCACGAAATGCCTAAAAAGATAACAAAGTTACAACTGACTTTTTAAAGGAAACAGTTAAGAAAAATGTAAAGAATTGCACATTATAATTGTCACATTTATGCTCCTATCAGTACCTTGGCTACTTATTGGAGATTTTAACAATGTGATTAACTCAAAGGAAAAATTGGAGGAAATAATCCCTCCTTTATTTATATGCATATTTTGTCAACTTTCTGAACAAATCGATGTTTCTAGCCTTCTCGCAGAAGGCCTTCTTTTCACTTGGTCCAATAAGCATAGAGACCATACTATTATTTTGAAAGATTAGATAGGATATTGCCAACCCTGACTGGTTAAGACTATTCCCCAATTCAACTCTTAAGAATCTTCCATTTGGTAGGTTGACCATAGTCCTATTGTTTTAACTACTTTGGCCTTGAAGGTTGTTCACTCGATTTTCAAATTAGAAGCTATTTGGCTAAATCATACAGATTTCCTAAATAGCTGAGAACTTACAGAATCACTCTTGATTAACCCTTGAAAATTTTGTTGCTATATTCTTTTCTTTTTTTTTATCCCCTAAAGCTAATTGGCTTGCTTTAGGGATTAAATGAATAGAATTACTAGAATTAGAATGATCTTTGGGCTACTGATCAATTTAATATTGGTGATGTCTTTTTGCAAAGTTTAAAAAAGATTTCATGCTTTTGGTCATCAAATTTGAGCTACTGATATTTTTATAAACATTATTGAACCAGTCACACTACTACAGAAATTGAATCAGACAACGCTAAAAACTATCGTTTGATATGGAGGGTGACTGTGGTCTATCTTGGTGATGTCTGATGAAGGCGCATTAGGGAACTGTCGTGTGAAGAACTCAACATCCATGTCGACAGGCTCTCGATAGCATTAACTGTGTGAACGTTATTCAAGCAACGGGCAACTTAAGAATCCGTTGTATGATTGCGATTCAAAAGTTGTTTTTGTTTATAACCGTTGTGTGACTGTTATCCACACAACTGTTTTTTCTTAGCATCCGTGATCTGTTTTGAATTCAGATGACAGTTTTTATTTTGTGGCTATTGTAAATAGTGCATATATGACAGAGCATGAAAGCCTAATAGAATGATTCATTTTATTATATATGCTGGAAACTGATATCAAGAATTACCAAACGACAGTTACTCATTAATAATATATATCATATTGTTATAATCCACAGAAATGTACCAAAATGGATTTGACAATGCTAATCTTGTATCCACAAAAAGTACATCTAATAATACTCCCCTAGCAAAATACATCCAGAAATTTACTTAAGGATTCTAGCTTTGCAAGCTTTGCTGCTCTCATGGCCTCATTGGAGTCACCTTACAAGCTTCCAAGCACTAATATGAACAGGCCTTTAGGAGCTTTTTTGCTCTCTTTATGGAGTTCTAGCTGCATCCCGGAAAATGAATCCTTGAAACCATTTGCACCATAGTTATTGTACACTTCAGGTGTTATGACTTCAACAATGGGATCTTGAGGACTGATTTTTTTGGTTCTGAAACCTAGGACCTCCTTAACCTCTTCGAAAGATGGCTTGCTTTCAGGTGAAGGGATACGACCTCCTCTAATAGCAGCTGATGCGTCCTGCAATTAATTCATTCATATAAGTTCTCAACAGTGAAGTAATATTATCAATTAGTCCCCCAACTACAAATAGTAAGTAGGTTCAGAAAGCTATGAATTTGAATACATGGGAACTACCTATCCATATGCATCAAGTAAATTCAAAGACAGACAATCAGGACTCAGAACTTAGGTTGAGAAAGTTTGACAACATCATACTTGTGAATTCTGTAAAATATATTGGTCTTTCTGCATTTCGCTAAGATAAAGGCCACACAAGTCACTCGAAATACAACTTCCTGTGATTTAATCGACTAAACGAAAATATGTACACTTACTGTGAAGTTATATATTTATATGCATAAGTGATATCCAATTAGGATGATGAGTAGGTTTACATTAGCAGTAATCCCTCATCCTCTGAGTTCCAACTGATATTTCGATAACCATTCCAACAACAATTGAATAGATGCAGAAGTTTCCAGTTGATGTTAAAAGCTGCAACTATCAAACAAATATTACTTTTTGTTAACATTTAACATTGGCGAAATTGGTCCATTAAGACAATGTATAGAAATTGTTCCCATCTGTTAACCCATACGATTCGCTCATCTATGATTAATACAATGTGGAGGATGTGAACTAAACCTGCTGAAAATGGCCATCATGAAGCTCTATTTCGATTGTTTATATAGCCTCCGTTGTTGATAAGAAATATGATGGTATTTTGTCCACATCAGATCATTGCTAAAATGTTATGGTAGTTACCTGAAAGGAAAGGAAAATACTATTTACAACATGACCTATTTCAAGACAAGTTCCACCTTCTTTAAAAGGTGTTTAACTTTAACATATCTCATTCCCAATTCAAATGGTATACTAAATCATAAAGGAGCTATAATTGTGAACCTACTTATAAGTAGTCACAGCAGCAGTTCTGGATCATGAGGTCACTATCCTCATTTCTTCTAAAGTAGCATTCCAAATTTATGGCTTTATGATCTGAAATGCAGCAAAGAACAAAATAAAAAACATCAACTAAAACTGGGGAAATGAAATGCAGCAATCTGCTCACTATCCTGCCACCTCAGTGGTATACCTACTCTTTGGTTTTTGAATATTTCTTCAAATGACTCACCTGGAGTTAAAGATCACATGGTCACTTAATCACATAGTTACAGACAAGAAAGCAATGAATTGAGTGCATGTCATGCATTAATTTTACCTTGTAAGCATCTTTAGATTTCTTAAAAATACATTTGACATAGTTAGCACGAACAGCATGGTTGTTTTGTACACAGTAGAGCCTAAAAAAGCATGTGCAAGTTGGAAAGCATCCCATGTATGAGTTGATGAACTGCAATCCAGAAATAAGATCAACTGAAAGTCAAGCCTCTTAAGTACTAGTATAGAATATAGTAGCATAATGAAGTCACGGTTCAGTTTGAAGCATAAGTGAATAACAAGTCCATGTCAAGCTAATTCAAGGAGCTTCCTATTGGCATTTAGTGTTTAAACATTTACATACATATTCGTTCAAACTAAAATTTCTGAAAATGTCTATGCATATTACCAAAAGAATGGAAGATAAGTACCTTTGTACCACTGAAAGTAAAGCATGTCGAAAGTGGGAAGCAGCATAAGTAGAAAATGCATCTTTCTAATATATCACGTAAGGAATTCCCTGCAGATGTAACAATATATAATTACAGGCTTGCCCTGAACAATAACAAAAAGGGCTTAGCAGTTCTGAGAGAAAACTCTCCACCCTTAGTCTTAATGAGCCTCACTACAATTACCTTTGATTGAAGTGCCACTGCCAATTCTTTGCCATTTGGAACCTCCAAATAAACCTGCATATAGAGGTGTGAAATGAGATGACAAACTAAATTAAGAACATTACAAAGAATAGAACAAAAATCATCAACCATCACAAGAGCCCCAAAACCATCACATCCCCTAGTTTACAGCATTGAGACAGGCCTCAATTTCCAACAGCTTCCTGATAAAAAATTCCAACTCTAATCCACCTAGTAGCTAACATTCAAGGAAGCACAAACCAAATCTACTGAGAATGACCAACTCCCAGAACCAAAATCTCTGCAGAAACCTAGCAGCATGCAGTAGTAGCAAGATCTAGAACCCAAAACAGAAGAAAGACCTAACAATGGAAGAATTAACCGACTTTTGTTCACTAAAACAAGCAATTGGGAAAAAAGCCCCCAACTTTGAATCCCAAAAAACTTGAAATTGAGAAACAACAGAGACCCAGATGAGGAAACATGGCAAAATCAAGAAAGCAGAGAGAAAACTCACCAGCCCAGAAGATTGAAGAACAGAAAAAATTGAAAGATACCCAGATGAGGAAATTGAGGAACTTGAACAACCCAGAAGAGAATGGCAACGAAGAATCACAAAGAAAGCACAGAATATATAGACGAGTTAAAGGTATGAAAAAAGAACCCTAGGCCCGTAAAATCCAAATCCCAAAAAGAAATTCGTATAAAAACCCCAACTTCTAGTTGATGTACTCGTTGCTGCCGTAGTAGCGATTGTCGGGCATGCTCTCAGATCGACGGAGAGGATGACGACCGCTTGGATTACGGTCGGTGATGGCCTTAAGGAGATGGTGAGGGAGAACATCCTCTTCCATGATGCCTTCCGCTTCAACATTTTCCTCTTGAGATTGAAAATTGAAACCCTAGAAAATTGGGGGTTTCGAATTCAGTAATGTAATGGGCGAGTGAAGTGCGAGTGAAGAGCGAGGGTTTGGGAGAGTGAGGTTTTGGCTTTAGGTTTTGTCGAGAGAGTGACGTGCTATCGAGAGTGAGGATTCTGGTTTTGGGTATGTGTCGAGAGAGAGAGTGAGGCGCTGTCGAGAGAGGGTTTTGGTTTTAGGTCCTGTCTTGTTATTTTCTTGCTCTATTGTAAGGGTTTCAAGCCTGCCCCTACCACTTGGGACAAGCCCGATCAATTTAGATAAGTACTCACACAACAGAATTTTATAAAATTGTGGTATGAAATATGAATGCAACCATTTGAATTTGGGGTTTGTCTCCTATCAATTTGACTTCCCTATCTAGGGAGTTGGAGAAAAACAGTGGTGGAAAATTTCCTTCCTTTCTGTTAAACTTACTAATCAGACCACAGTTTTATTATTTCTCGTCGTATGTTCAATACAAGTCAGGGAGAATTTGGGGTTTCATATGGGGTTTGGCACCACTAACATGGTGGGAAACATGCACTACTAGAAAAATCCTCCAATGCACATAGATGACATGCACACGGATATTCACACGGACGTAAATCTGTGTGAAAAATATTGCAATACATACAGATATCTGTGTGAAAAGTATATTCACACAGTCATCTGTGTGAATTATGTTCTAAAAGTGGGCCGCAAAAATTCACACGGATTTCTGTGTAAATCTCATACGGATTTCAATATGAGTTATGCTGATACACAGATATTCATGTGAAAATTTAATTTAATTTCCGAAAATCCTATATATGTGTCAGAAATTCACACGGATTACCGTGTGAACTAAAATTGATACACCAAAATCCATGTGAATTTCATTTCAAAATAAATAAAAAATTATTACATAAAATGGTACTCATATTTGACACATTATTTCTTATAAATATCTGGTTTCACACGAATATCCGTGTGAATTTTTTGTAAAGCTTTTTACAAATCCAAGTTCCATCAAATTACATCATATACGAAAGACAATATCTTCGGCCATATTAGAGAATCTCTCTCTCTCATAGATCTCTCTCTTTGAAGTTCTTTCTGTTAGATCCACATCTCTTCTAATTTCTCTTCTTTTGTTCTTGATAATTGTTATTTGCAGGGCTCTAAAAAACACTAGGTGGTGGTTCGGGACCTAGCGCCTAGAGTCCCGCCTAGGCGGGGACTAGACGTTTTTTTTTTCAATTTTATTTCTATAATATATAATTATATATATATATATATATTTTTTTTTAAAGATAATTATGTATATATATAATATCATAATTTATTAATTATTTATTAGCAATCTATTTTATTTCATTGATTAATATTGAGCTAATAAAAGAACAGTATTGATTATTAATAACCAATTCATTGATAATTAATTAACAATCAATTCTAAATCATCATTTTGCTTCTATTCTTCATTTCTCTTTCGTGTCTCTCTCTCTCTCTCTCTCTCGTTTCTCTCTCTCTCTCTCACTGCAGTTCAAAATCTCTCAAAGCTCAACCCACTAATTTCAATTCATTCTTGATTTCTGACCTCTAATTTAAGTTTACCGGTTCAATTCCTCCATAAAGCAAGAGCCTTTTGCTCTTTTGCCTCTTCGCCAAATTTGGCCCCCTTTGTGAAATTAGGGATTAGCTCATCTCAGACGGCTTCCATGGACGCCTCCTACTGGTGCTACACATGCAGCAGAACGATTCAGGTCAGGTACCGGGCTAAGACTCGATCTTTTTAGAACCATGGTTATTTGATTAAGATACCAAATGTTCGTAACTAGCGATTTTGATAAAAAGTTATAATATTTGGAGTTTGTGTTTTTGTAATTGCAGAATACCCATTTGTGGTCTGAAACCCAGGTTGAGAAATCGACGATTCAGGTAATTCGTGCTTATTCATTTGAATTTTATATGAAATTTCGGATTTCCTTCTTGGTTGTTAAATTTTCCCCAATATTGTTAAATCAGAGCTTGTGATTTTGTGACCATCTCTTTCTCAGATCTATCTTTGAATGGATTCAATGATTGATATTCGTAGTTGGGATCTATCTTTCTCAGATCTATCTTTGAAGCTGTGATATATTATTCTAATCAACCTCTGTTGGAGGTGGGTTTTGGAAGAGGACGGGGAGTAAGAGTGGAAAATGGTGGCCATCTGTTGAAGTTCCTTCAAGATCTGCAGAATAATCATGAAGAACAATTATTTTATTTTAAAAAAAAAACATGAAGAACAATTATGACTATAATTTAAATTAAAAGGAGGAATTTAAAAACAAAAAATCTAATTTGAATAATCTTAATTCATTTATTTTGATATATACAAAATAATAATTAGTGAATGGGATAGGAGAACAGCAGGTCCACTACTGGTGGGACCCACCAAATGCATTCATACGGATTTGTTAATCCGTATGAAAATAGTATTAGCAACGCCAGTAATACGTACGGATTATTAATCCGTCGTTGTACCGTGTGTATTGACATTTTCACACGGATTTTCGTGTGGAATACTATGAGTGCACATTGACTTTCATCCGTGTGTGATAGGGAGTTTTTCTAGTAGTGATGGCGTTTAATTTTTTTTAGCGTCACACAACAGTTTTTATCTTAAACGTATTCTGAACTAATTTCTAAATTCAATCACACGACGGACAATTGCATACCGTCGTCTTAAAGGTGTTGTCTGATTCAATTTCTGTAGTAGTGTCATATCGGATTTGGACAATATCATGCTTCTCAAGTCAGTTTCAATTGAGGAACTTCGAAAAGCTATTAGAAAGCCCTGAGACCAGATGGATTAAATGCTCTATTTTATCAAAAGAATTTGGATATAATCAAAGGGAGCATCCTTTCCCTAATTACTGATTTTTTTATAAAGGTTCTTCTCTTAATTTAATAAATCACACCAATATTGCCCTAATTCCAAAAATTGAAATTCCTGAGTATGTTCATCGTTTCAGACCTATTAGTCTCTGTAGTATAGTGTATAAAATTATCTCAAAAAATTTTATTTTTAGATTAAAACCTCTTTTGAAAAAATGTATTTGTAAAAACCATGGTGCTTTTGCTCCTCGAAGGTCCATTATTAATAATATTCTAATTACTCATGACCTCTTCTTCCAATTTCAATAAGATGAAAGCCAACAATGGTGCTATGGCTTATAAGTGAGATTTAGTAATAAAACTTATGACTACTTATCGAATGTATCAACTCATTTTCGTTTTCCACTTTAGTTAATAGTAACCAAAAGGACATTTTCGACCATCTAGAAATTTTCGTCAGGGAGACCCCATCGCTCCCTATATTTTTATCCTCCGTATGGAACCACTGATACGAAATCTGAATAAAGGTACCTTGAATTTGAAAAATCCTATAGGCCTGCTCACTTCTTGTACAGGGATTAAGGTTTCTGATTTATTATTTGCTGCTAATTGTCTTTTTTTGTTTTTTTATCAGGGCTTTTCCCTTTGTTTTTTAGCAGGGCTTTCCTACTGCAGCTAGGAATATATCTAAGATTTTATACAAGTTTGCTTCTACTTTTGGTCAACAAATTAATCTAGATAAGCCTTCTATTTACAAAGGTTTCTGCCTCCGTGAAATTAATTATCTCTTCTATTTTAGGAATTCAACATATATCGACCATTGGAAGGTACTTAAGTAAATTCATAACATTATGTTTTGGAAGGATCCCTTAAATGCAAAGGAACTTCTAATGAAAGAGTGGCTGGAAAAACTCTACTCTTTCTAGAACTGGTAAACTTACTCTTTTAAAATCTAATGTCTCTGCAATTCCAAATCATATCTTATCTTGTTTCAAGTGCCCTCCTAAAATCTCTCAAACCATTGAAAAGGATATGAGGAACTTCTTTTCTAGAAAGAGTTCTAAGTGCCCCCTTGTTACTTGGGATAAGGTTTGCCTTCCTAAGGCTATTGGGGTCTGGGACTTAGACCAATCCCTTTTTTATAGTAACCCTACTCTAGCTAAGCTTGATTGGTTAAAAGATCCTTATCAATAATGATAACTAGTGGGTTGAGATTGTTAGATGAAAATATTTACGAAAGCATTCTTTTCTTGATTTTTAGGAAACAATCTAATCACTCATTAGCGTGGAAAGGTATCTTGGATGTCAGAGATCTAATCATTAAAGGTATGCGATGGATTATTGGAAATGGCATATGTATTAAGTTTTGGACCTTTAACTGGGTGTTTAATTCCCTCTTCTAAATCTTGTAGATCAAAATTTGGATAGAGTCTATGGTTGACTACATTGAAGATGGAAACTAGAATATCCCAAAGATTTCAACTATGCTTGATTTTCATGTTGCTAGGACTATTGCTAGTATTAACATTCCTTTTTATAATAGTGGTGATGAATTTATCTGGGGGCCTACTCCTAATGGGAAAGTTTTCCATTAAGTCGGCTGTCTGGTGGATTTAATGCAATTCTGCTCAGCACCCTTAGACTAAGATACTTAACAAAATTTGGCGTTTAAATATCCCTCCAAAGGTCAATATTTGCCTGAATTTTGGTTAGGATAGATTGAAAACCAAAACTCGATTAGCTCGTTATATTAATAACTTGGATACTACTTGTACTTTATGTGGTTCATGACTGAACGATTCTAATCATATTTTCCACTCTTGTCTTATGATTGCTAATGTTTGGAACATCTCAGGTTCTCTCCCTCCCCTGTCCTCTTTCCCTAACTTGGGGCAGTGGCTTATTTCTATCTTTCAAATTGAAGACCATTCCATCATAGAAGACTGCATCCTTACTTGTTTGTAGATCTAGAAAGTCAGAAACAACATTATCTTCTAGTCTACTTAAATTATTCCTTCTTCTATTGTGCATGTTGCTACTTTCATTGGTGCTGCTTTCAGAGAGCATAATACCTCTTCCTCTGAAAATCCTTAGAACTAGGCAGAAGTTATAAAGTAGCACTCTCTTCGTCCTGATTTCATCAAGCTCAACTTCAATGGTTCTATCTCTTCCAGTGATAAAGCTTCCTCTGGTTTTCTTGTCCAAGATCATAATGGCTTCCCTCTCATTATGGATTCTCAATGTCTTGATTTTGCAAGTTTTCCTATTGTGGAGTGCTCTGCTCTTAAAGATGGTCTTCAAGTTGCCTGGCATTTCAACTAAAGTATTTGCTAGTTGAAGGATATTCCAATCTGGCTATCAGCTGCATTAATAACAACTGTGATATACCTTGGCGCCTCAAATCTCTAGTTCGAGATAAATATCAAGAAGCTTTCAAGCGCCTTTAATGCCATATCCTTCTCCATGTCTTTCGTGAAGCTAATTTTTTTACGGATGCTCTAATAATCACGGTCATGGTCTCCTTGATCCCAAGATCTGGATCAAGCAAATCCTTTTGTCAGCTGTTTCTGTTTAACTGATCCAATTGCGGCTGGCCCAGAGGCTTCTCTCTGTAATTTCTTTTTCTTCTCCCAAAAAAAAAAAAGAACCATTATAAGTTTCCACAAGTCTTAAATTACTAACCATGATAACCACCCGTATACAATCAATGTGTTGAAGGAAAGCCGAATTTGGGAGAGAATGTAGTCATGCTTTCATTGATAATAGAGGCCTCTTTATATAGAGGATTACAAGCATAGAAATAGAGTTGTACATGGAAACATAATCGTACATTGATTAGATATCTCTTAAGATTCTCCGAGAATATCTCTAATATAAACCATATTTCAACTAGAGCAAGTAATCTCGAGTTTGGACCAGACACATATTCTGGATTTACTTGAACACTCCCCTTTGTGTCGCCCAAACGTAGTGCTTCTCTCGTTGCCTCATTAAAACCTTGCCGAGTAAAAAAACCCAGTGGGACAAAATAACCTCGTCGAAGGGGAAAAAAACACAACACACCCTTCACATTTCGAGACAATACATAGACATATCCCCCTGATGTCTGCATCCCCCTGATGACTATGGTCATGGGGGTTCGGATAACTTCCGCAAACGATGCTACAACATGTTCTCGAAAGGGAATTTAGGCAATGACTTAGTGAGCAAGCCTGTCACACTGTCCTCAAATTGAACCTAGTTCACTTTAATCTTGAGGAGAGTCTGTTGTTGCTGATTATCCTTGGCGTTGTCACTTTCGATGTAGCCTTGCTTCATTTGTTCAAAACAAGTAGCATTATATATGCTTGTAGGCTAATCTGTGATAGACTTCAAACCACAATTGTTCGAACATGCGTAATTATGGATCCAATCCATAAACATTCACGAACTACTTCGTGAAGAGCAATAATCTGCATGGTTCTAAGATATAGTGACTAGAGTCTATTCTGTAGACCTCCAACATATCACGGTCTTTACCCATGGTGAACACTTAACCAGTTTGGGAATGATCTTTGTATGGGTCAGAGAGATACCCAATATCAGCAAAACCTTCCAAAACACATGTCGTTTTGGGATGGGGATAGAGGACGCACGCCAGTGTTGGTGGCGTTCCTGGTGTGTGATGGGTCTGAATCCATCATCTCTCTGTAGGGACAGAACAAGCCCATATCAATCGTACATCTCAAGTACTGAAAACGAGATGTCCGGTCTTGTGCATTTAGCTAAGTACAATAATGCGCCTATTGTACTTATGTAGGGCACTTCCGCGTCTAGCACATCTTCGCCATCATCCTTCGGACGAAGAGGATCCTTTTCAAGATCAAGACTACGGACGATCATGGGGGTGCTTGAAGGTTTGACCTTGTCAAAATGCCTAAGCATCTATCAACACGATGCTCTAGTTCCAAACCGAGACATAATCGTGTTCTCCCAAAATCCTTCATCTCAAACTTGGATTTCAAGTGTTCAGCGGTTTCCCTTAACTCTTTAAGGGCTTCCAATGAAGATTATGTCCAACATGAACCGCGATAGAATCCAAAACTTGTTATGGAAACGTGCGAGCATATCCATTCCCAATCAAGTAGTCACTTTAGTGAGCGTTTCAACCTTATTGTAAACGCGCACCATGGTCAAAAGCCACTTGACTTGGGTAAATGAAGTTCACCATGAACCTTCATGTATATTATGCATCTAGATCCCCATAAAGATACGTAGTGACCATATTTGTAAGCTCCATGTTAAGTTATTCGGAAACTACCAAACTGACAAGGTAGTGGAGTGCAGTGACATCCATTACGAAGAAATATGTCTCATCGTAGTCGATTCCAGGGCGTTTGGTGAGAAGCCTTGCGCCATAAGGCGAGATTGCTATCTCTTTCTCTCATCACACTTTCTAACGAAGACCCATTAGTCAATAAGTTTTATGTTAGGAGGTGTTGGCATTACTGGCTCGAAAACCTTCCTCTTCGTTAGAGAATCCAACTTAACCTGGATCTCATCTTTCCATTTAGGCCAAATTTCTCTACGTTAGCATTCATTCATCAACAGAGTGTGGTTCGATATCATCTGACTCAACAAACTCATGCACAATGAAATGCGCAACTACATCATCAACTATGATGGAGTTTCTATCCCACGTCTCATGTACACTAGTGTAATTTTCAAAGAGCTCTATATTCTTAGGAATAGGTTCTGACGTTGAGGTGTGCCCCAACGATAACCATAACCCTGAAGATACTCATGAGACGGATTTTGAGTGTCGATGATCAAAGGATTGGAGTGTGCCAAAATATCATTCGAACCCACGGGCCTCCCATGCATCCTAGCTGGGGCCATGGCCTATAACACCAGAATGCCACTCTCTTTGGCGTTGGCACCATGCCTACCTCTGTGTAGGGTGCGCTACGTCCTCTCGTAGGGACATACTTCCTTGCAATCATATTTGCAGCAGATATGTGATTTGGTCACTTTAGTAGGGATCGAGATGAGACATAGTGGGGACAGGCCACGATAATTCATGTCGTTCCTGCTGAGCATTCGTGTTCTTATCTCCCCTAACGATGGGAAGACTGTCTCATCAAAATGATAACGCGCAAATCTAGCAGTAAGGAGATCACCTTGCAAGGGCATTAAGTGGAGGACGATTGTTGGAGTCGCCAACCCAACGTAGTTGCCCATTCGTCTATAAGAACCCATCATAGAGTGTTGTGGCGGCGCAATTGGCACATAAATGGCAAACTCAAAGATGCGTAAGTACGATACTTGTACCTAGTCACTAGCTGTAACGCAGAGGTAGATTGACTGGCGGTGGGTCATAGACGAATTAGCATAGCTGCATGCAATATTGCATCACCCCAAGCGGATATAAGGAGATTGGTGCACATTACCAATGTCCGGACTACCATCGTAGACATTTTCGCGAGACCATTTGGGTGTGACATGAGGACATGATGTCCAAACATCATTCCCTAATGCAATAACACATCGAAAGTCTTCGATGTAAATTCTCTAGCTAGCATAGTCAAATCCAATTGACTGAATAAGATGATTCGGGGAGAGAGCTCGTTGTTGTATGATATGTGCTAGGAGTGTAGCATAAGCAGCATTACAAGTGGAAAATGACACAATACGTGACCAGCGTGTTTGCGTGTCAACCAACATCATGAGATATTTAAACGTCCGCAGGTTGTTGAATCAGTCCACAGAATCCCTGTGGATTCTATGTAGGAACAGAATAAGTATTTTTATATCCTTTGCATAGAACGGTCTCAGTCCTAATTTCCCTAAGGAACGAGCTTTGTAAAAAGAGCGAGAGGCTTTAGAAGCTACCAATGAGGATTTTGGTTGGGCCTAAGCGTCTGAAACGTTATTTGAAGCAAGTTGGTGATTGCAGCATCACCTAGGGCGCCATCACCATGATGGACGCCATCCATGGTGTCATGGATAGGGACTGGCCAACCCTAGGCGTGGTGGACAGCGGCGACGGTCACACTTAGTCCATGAATCAACCTTTGATTCATGCTTCATTTCGCTCGAAATAATGGATGTCCATGTGAAGTCTTTTGTAGACGGTCATCATATCATGAATAAGATGATCTATCCTGTCATGACAAAGCCAATAGTGTCTAAATCCAAGAGACCTTCTCTCATAACTTTATTGGATTAATAGCTCGAATGTGACATAGAGTCCACTAGAGAGACACTAAACTTATCTAAGATGCGCCTTTATTTGCAATCATTAGAGGTATTGCAAAGGAACTCATTTCTGTTCTCTACATGCGTTTTCGCATGGAATCCGTAGGCTATTCATAGAGTACGATTTTCCCTAAGAGCGTAGAGAGTTTCTGTGACAGTAATCAAGGTGCCATTGGCAAGTGGAACTTGGGCTATTCCATGTCCTTGAATTAAACCGATGGCCCAGCCATCGTAGTCACAAAGTAATTGCTCAGAATCAAAATTGAGTCATAATGAAAAGAAATCGAAATTTGATTCATAAGCCAACAGAGTTACATCATTGTCTCTTTGACCAAAGAAATTCTAATCCAAAATGCTAGCTAATAAAAAACAATGGTAGTCGTCTAACTTCTTTCGGCAATTCCAAAATAAATGTGACCAGGTGAGTAAAGAGATGTCGATGGAGCAAGGCTCGCTTAAGTACCACTAACTCAGAACCTTCCTAGCCATCACACTTACTTTGGGTGAGCCTACTTTGAAGAAAAACTAAACCATTGGCATTTACTACAAAAATATATGGCTTGAGCAGAATTTGTGATCTATTGATCCAACCAATTTGTAGTTTTTTAACCCTTCACTCTAGATCATCTTCTTGATCTTCTTGTTCCACATAGTGAGCTTCTCATGCTTCACAATATCTTTGTAGGCGGTGACAATTTCTTCACGAGATCTACAAATGTGTGCCCAATGACCTGATACTCCACATTGAGAACATACATCTCTTTGCTCAAACTCCATTGATTGAGGCGCTTTAAAAGCGTTATTTAGAAGGCTCTTAGTGTTGGTGGCGCCACCAACATGGCCAGAGGCATTGCCTCCCTCTCTCTTCCCACGTTGACCTCTTCGTTCCGTGTTCGCTATTTTGGCCGTTACCTTCCCAAGTAGCGCGATTATATGGACCAGAACGTCCAGAAGTATCCCTAAGATTAGGGTTTCGCTCTTGGCGCCCTCTCTTAGGGGCGAAACTATAATTGGATTCTGGAATATGCTCTATTTCCACGGATCTCGAATTATAATTCTTCACAAGGACGTTGTCATGCTTTTCAGCGACATTCATAGCTCCAATGAGCTCATGAAACCTTGTGATCCGTCCTGCAGTAACATTGATACGATAATTCTTATCAACCATCAATGCAGAGACGGGGAAAGTAGAGAGAGTCTTCTCAATCAACATCGCATTTGTGATCTCTTTACCACAGAATTCCATTAAGGATTTAATGCGAAATGCTTTCGAGTTATAGTCAAGAACTGACTTGAAATCAGAGAAGCGGAGGCTATGTCATCTCACTTCTAGGTCAGGAAGCAGGGAGTCACAGACGTTGCAAATCTTTCTTCGAGTGAGACTCACAGCCTTCTGGGGTCTTCTTCATCATACACTCATACTGGAGTGAATCATCCATATGACGAGTCATTAGGATGATGGCTTTCGCCTTATTTGCCTCTAAGGCTGCTCTATTTGCTTCCAAAGCTTGAGCTTGCTCAACAGTTAGCACGTCCTGGTTAGGCTCGTGAATCGTATCCAGGATTCCATCGGCCTTGAGATGCTGGCGGACATCACGAACCCACCTGTGATATCCAGAGCCAGTTGTTCTCAATGAAGCAAAGTCCAATTTGTTCAGGTTACTCATCTTGAAAGAGAACAGGAAATTAGGGTTAGTTTCAGAGCGAAAAAGGCTACCACGAAAACAATAAAAATTTCTGGGCGTAATCGCTTCCAAGAAATTAGGAATTTCTGAGCGCAATCTCTTCCAAGAAATTCAATTCCAAGAGGTATTGGATTAGATCGAAACAATGACGTAAATGGTTGATCCATAAATTCTCTACAAACTCTAAGTTTGGAGATCTCAACAAGCTCCAAGCTTGGAGAGAGCACGAACACCGATAGTTCGGCTTAATTAGGTCTCCCCTATGATGAAGAAAGGGGGGTAGAAGAAAGAAGTTTGCAAGTCCCCGAAAAAGAAGAGAAATTGAATTAAACACTCTAAAAAAACGGGAACTTGTAGTAAAAAATACCTTGAAATAGGTCGCCGGAAAATTTGACCTGAAAAATTTGCTGGAAAAGTGGCCGGCGGTCATAGGAAAGGTTGACCAATGGTTGACCGGCGAAGGTTAACCGGAGGAGGTTGACCAGTGGGCTGGACAGTTGACTTCTTCTGGGTCGTGGACTTTCTGGGCTGGTCTCCCCTTTTTTTTTTTTCTTTCTACAGTGGGCCACACAACCTTGGGCCTGCTCTTCTCCTTCTCTAGGCTGGCTGCGTCTGAGTCTGGGGCCTGCGCCTTTTTTTTTTTTTTTCCTTCTTCTTTCTGGGCTCGCCTCTCTCTTCTTCTTTCTGGGCCGAACCTTTTTCTTCTTGACTTGGGCCTGACTGATGCTGGGCTGGAAAGAAGGCAGTGATTTGGGAGTCACCGCCGTTCAGGTATCTGCGGCACTTCTGCAAGCCGGTCAGGCCACTTTCCGACCTGTTCTGGCGGTGGTTTTTGCGGTGAAGGATTCTACCTCAGGATGCCAGTGTTGTCCAATATGACGGTGGAAGGTGACCTGGAAGGATGTGAATCGAGAAGAGTTTTTTTTATTATTTTCTGGAGACCGGTTCAGTGATTTTCCGGCCAGTTCTGGTGACGCCGCCGGCGGTTCTGGGCTGCTGGGATCGAGAGCTTCAAGGTGTGCTGTGGTGGCCAAAAGGTTTCAAGGTTTTGTATTCGGATTTAGGGCTTTGGCCGTTAGGTTTAGGGTTAGGGCATCGTGCTGATAATGTGTTTAAGGAAAACCGAATTCGGGAGAGAATGTAGTCGTGCTTTCATTGATAATAGGGGCCTCTTTATATAGAGGATTACAAGCATAGAGATAGAGTTGTACATGGAAACATAATCGTACATTGATTGGATAACTCCTAAGATTCTCCGAAATTATCTATAATATAAACCCTATTTCAACTAGAGCAAGTAATCTCGAGTTTGGGCCAGACACATATTCTGGATTTACTTGAACATAATGTACATTTTCTGAGCATACTTATGTAATTCAGTACTTTTAGATCTTAATAAATTTTTTTAGAGAAACGGAAACACGTTTATTAATCAGACTCAAGTACAAGCAGTAGTAACGTTTACAAGAAGCCAGCCACGAACTAGAAACAAACTTCTAAATAGTAACACACTGCAACTTCAAGAGCTCTACATATACAGAACAATAGTGGGTATGCTAAGCTGACCATGCCCATACTAAAACATCACACCTCACCATTTTCCGCATACGAAAAAGTAAAAAAATAAAAACCTTCACTCGGTGTGTTAAGCTTAGCCTGTCACTTCCAAGCCCAACAACAAAAGGGAAAAATAAAATAGAATGGGCTAGGCCCACATTCGGACCCCAACAAACCCTAGCCATCCTAGAAGCAAGTAACCACCAACAGCTTGTCGCCGCTCGGATTGATGCTCCATACCGTCGGCACGTCATCTTCACCATGGCAAAACAACACTGCCACCACCTCCAGGGCCGTGCGTAGGAGAGGAAGCAAAGCCATGGGCAAGGAGAAGGCCTTTGCCTCTCCGTGATCCATGGAGAGAGGATCCAATGCCACCACCGTGTAAGTCTCCAAAAGTTTGGCGTCGGAAGGAGGCACCAACGCCATCACATCCTTGCGGAATATGAACCCACCCTCTTGAGATGGCATCGACGCCTCAGCCATGGGGAGAGAGGGGCCAATAGCAAGTGGAGAAGGAGGAGATACGAGGGATGATGAAGTTGAAGAGAGGTATCGAGATCTGGAAAACTAGAGATGAAGGTCGTACTACAGCATACAAAACACGAGAGAGAGATCTCGCTCAGACTCATTTAGATCTTAATTGATACTATAAGATCTTAAATAAGACAGGTTTGTCATGTGCCATGTTTATCCACCCAATTCTCTCTTCTAAAGATGCAACTCCTTATGAACAGTACCATTCTTATGGATAGTGAGCTGACATTTTTGTCCCTGCAGTTGGTGTAGTCTTTTCTGATTTTACCCCTGAGAAGTGTTCTGTCTTTATCGCGCCATCTGGCCAATTTTTTTATCTATCGCTTACATGTGTGCAAGTTAGTTGCACCAAGAAACTTAAAAGGAAAGAACTTCACTGACCAGCCCTGGTCAGGGTGGGCTGACCACAGCTAATAAAAATTTGACAGCTGTCTATAACACATCCAAATCTAACCCCCCCTTCTCTCTCTCTCTCTCTCTCTCAATACGGGTTTGCTTTGCATTCTTTTACTGAATTATAGGGATTGGAAGTGATGGGTATTGGATTCGAAGAGATGGAGCGATGGGTATTGGAATCGAAGCGAGATGATAGGTACTGGATCACTAATTAGGCGGTATAAAATTTTGTTTCAGTGTTCTAATCCAAAGAGTTCGATCATCAATTCTGGGTAATTAGATTTCGATTTGTGTTCTTGTTTAGCTTCTTGAAACTCTTTCGATGACAAAAGTTGGTTACTTGATTCTAATTGGATACCCTGTTGCAGATTAATGGATAGTGAAAATTGTACTGGATTGCTCTATTGAAGAACAAATGAGTGTGGATTGCTCTATTGAAGAACAAATGAGTCTCTACTATGCATGTAGAATTCGATGTTTGTTTTGTGATGGTTCAATTATGGTTTGCAATTTGTGTATCAACGCTCTCAGATTTGTTAGAGATTTACATGTATTTTTGACATCTTTGGGATTTTGGTTGTTATCTTTGGGTTTTGGTTGTTTAATGTTTAGGGTTTTGGTTGTTATCTTGTAAGAATGTTGTTATCTTGTAATCTACATAGCCAATTGTATTCATTATTTGCTTCTGCAGTAAAAACAGAGAGTAGAAGTTCACAAAGGATTGAAATTGAAAAAAAGATTGTGATAAATGAAAACCGTAATGAAGAACCAAATGTCTGTAACCAAAACCCAATGGAACATGTATATCAATGGTTGAAATGCAAAAATATATCACTTGAACGAGGATCATTGTACAATGCTTAACAACTTGTCCAAGAAGATCGCATTCTCTAAAACAATCACAAGAAGTTCAACTAAGTGTTGTAAAGCTAGAAAACCAACAACGGATATCAACATACACAAATATTGGTATAGGATGAGGAACAATAATGAACAAAAGCCGAGTTGCAAAGGAAATGAGTAAGCACTAATTCTCCCAGTTACAATGTAAATCACAAGCACAAAAACTAGCTAGTTAAAGGGTGTACATCCGAAGGCACAAATTGACCCAGTTGAAGAGTAAATCGATCATCTTGAAAACGGGTAAAATCCCAATCAAATTCTATTAAATTTACAGACTTTCCATTTCACAGAACACCCTTTGCACTAAAATCAGATAGCAAAACTGAAGCATCATTCATTCATACATAGTCTTCTCCAAAATAACTTGAACTATAAAAAGGACCCTTTAGAAAAGTTAACGGTTGGTAGTTTAATACAGTATCAGCTGTTGACTGAAGCTTCTATAGACAAATAAGCTTCAGCAGTATCCAAAAGCAAATAAGATTCAGCAGGGTCGTCATCCAAAATCTCATCCTCTTTACTCAGCATTCACCCCACGTCAGAGGTCCCAAGTTCCAATCTCACCTTCCTAAACGCAGTTATCAAAGAAACGAATAGTCAACAACAATGTTCTATCGAGAAATAATGCAACATTGAGAACGACATTGGCCTAAGCATTCCAAGAAAGTATGATAGTAATTGCTGGTTTCTCCTTTGATCTAAAGAGACGCTGCTACTGAATGACTTCCAATTCATAAAAGAAAAGTAATGCTCAAGAAAAAACACAACCAATAGTAATGCTCAGTAATAAACCTAAAGGAAATATTGCTATATATTAATGCACTAAGCCATCCATCATCTGCGACATAGCAGATGCATGTTATATTAAAGCCCTCTAACTCTAAGTCTGGACCTCAATAGATTTACCTTGAAAAGTTTTTCGTTACCTCCTTTCAACTAAGGAAAACGAGGGCTTTAATATAACATATTTGTGTTCTGCAACCTTCACAAAATAAATGAATCAAAGAATAAAAGAATCATTATAGCAGATCAAATAATTGAGCTAAAACTCCTCAGTGAACATAAAAGAATCAAATAATCATAATAGCATAACTCAGGTCCAATTCATAATGGTAACCGCAAGTGTTTAAATATGACTATAACAGCATAACTTATCATGATATACTATAAAGATGCTCACAAATGATAAGACATGAAAATTATAACATTATAATATGAAGATGTTCTTACTTGAGTCAAAACACCAGATAGTTGAATATCACGTTCACTATTTTGGTGTGTTTCTGAACTGACCAAAATGCTCTCAAATTCTCATTACAAATGGTTTCAAAATAGATGTAATTCATCAAAGTTATAAAGTAAACTCACTCATTCGTAATAGAAGGATTAGAATTGTACCTGCATGGGTATTTTCCTTCTTGTGGGAGCTTTTGTGCTTTTCTTTGGTACTTTACTCTTTTTTTTGTTTAGCCGGGTCTTTGAATCTGGTACGTGGATGACTAATTGTAGCTTTTCTTTTAACTCCACGGACAATTGTTGTTTCACAAGCATTAGATTGAACTATTCCCTCAACCTCTTCACTTTGACAAAAAGTAGTATTCACTTCGCTGCTATCACTAGAACTTCTCCCCTCTTTCTCAGTGCGATTTTTCTTTATTAACTCTAAGCCTTTGAGCATCTGAACCAAACATTCATGTGCATATCTCATTAACTCTTCATCATCTGCTGTAACAGTTAAAATATCACGAGAAGTGCGGCACAAGTAGCCATACCGTTTGTCAATCGACTCCTTAGGATTACCGTGAATCTCAGTAGGATGATAACTAGTAATACTCATAATTTTTGCTTCTCTTGTCCATCGCTTTAAAATGTATTGTGGTGGAATCTTCTTCACATTCTTCTTGTCAAGCACTTTTAGTGCATGAGTACACAAAATCCCAACAAAAGTAAACTTTTTACAACTACAATTAACATTTTATGCTGAAGCTTCATATTTGACCAGGTGCTCATTATGTTCAGAACTATATGATACTATATACTCTGATGTCATCCCAGACTTACCAACCTTGTAAGTACTATAATTATGAATTCTCACAAATTCTTTCTGAAAGAGCAAGAAAACCTCTGGAGTATAGACCTCTGCTCCATGTTGCAGCATATGTGCACTTACTGCTAAGATAGGAGTTGTTTGTATCATCTTATATTCAGCAATCAACTCTTGATATCTTCGATTAGCCAAAACTCTTTCATAATGTTGGAAAAACCGCAAAAGATTATGCTCTGGCTTCAAATATTTCTTAAGCACATGTTCATTCATTCACTTCGCTGTGTGCTTTTCATATCAGCAGTGAAAGTATGTCTCCCATACACTAGTGCCCATTTTTCTCGCAATTCAAATAAATTAGTCAACCACTTGTTTTCCTTGAGGCTATATTTCTCAAGCAATCCATTCCATGCTAATAGCCACTCATGCTCAAACTCATAGTCATACATACATTTGCTAAAATCATCAACAAATTCTGAAGATCCATGAAAGACATGACTGAGATTCTTAGCAGCATTTTGATAAAGATGCCACACACACAAGCTATGAGTAGCTTGTAGAAAAACTTCTTTTATTGCTCTAGCCATGGCAGCAGACTAATCAGTGAGAATGGTCATTGGTTGCTTACTAGACATAGCAGAGAGGAATGTCTCAAATAACCACCTAAAAGATTTAGTTGTTCATCATATAACAAAGCTGTACCAAACAACGTTGTTTGCTTATGATGATTAACCCCAACAAATGGTGCAAAGGGTCGACCATATTCATTTGTTCTGTATGTCGTATCAAAACAAAGTACATCTCCAAACAAACTGTAATCACTTACCAATTGAGCAGCAGCCCAAAATATGTTTGTGATCATGTCATCCTCATTAAGTTGGATTGAATAAAAATATGACGAATTCTCTGATTGCATCTTTTGAAAGTACTGCAATATAGCAGCTGCATCTCCCTTTTCCATGTTAGACATTCGCTTTCTATGTATGTAATTCATGTAATCCTTATGTGAAAATCCAAGGTTCTCTGGCCTTCCTACTTCTCTACTCATCACTCCACAGTTGCTTTTATGGAGAAACCAGAATGTTCAGCATTATCTGCATGTGCTTTTTGTGCCTCAGATATACTTCTATGACCTTAAGCAAATGCGTCATTAGAGTACTAATCAAGGCATGATATGACTTGTCTGAAATGAGACAACTTGGAAATTTCCATTCTTCTGCAATAGGATGGTTAGATGCGCTTGACAACCACATCTTGTAACTGGTTGAGAATAAGATGCTTTGTATGATGCTTGTGTTTTTCTCGAAAACCTTCTTTGAACAACAATAACGTACCCATGTCACAAAATTCTCATTGTCTTTTCTACTGTTCTTATCCTCACATTGAATCCAGTTTGCCACCATAATTCTTATAGAACTTATATGCACTCTCAACATCTATATAAACTCTTTCCAAGTATCACCTCTTCAATTGCCTCTTCATTGTTTTCAATTTCATTCACTACATGCAAATCATCAGTAGGCTCACAATGAGAATCATCACATTGCTCAATGAGAATCATCACATTGCTCAATGAGAATCATCACATTGCTCTTTATCTTGTAAGCCTCGGAATCACTTATGGTTGATTGCCCAAGCTTGTACAATTTTCACTATCCATTAACCTGCAATAGGGTATCCAATTAGAATCAAGTAACCAACTTTTGTCATCGAAAGAGTTTCAAGAAGCTAAACGAGAAACACAAATCAAAATCTAATTACCCAGAATTGATGATCAAACTCTTTGGATTAGAACACTGAAACAAAATTTATACCGCCTAATCAGTGATCCAGTACCCATCGTCTCGCTTCGATTCCAATACCCATCGCTCCATCTCTTCGAATCCAATACCCCATCGCTTCCAATCCCTATAATTGAGTAAAAGAATGGAAAGGAAACCCGTATTGAGAGAGAGAGAGAGAGAGAGAGGAGAGAGAGAGAGAGAGAGAGATAGAGAGAGAGAGAGAGAGAGAGAGAGCGTTAGATTTGGATGCGTTATAGATGGTAAATAGATCTCTTTTCTTTGTTTGGGGTTTCAACTAGCAAATTTTTTTTTTTTATAAATGGACAGCTGTCAAATTTTTATTGGCTGTGGTCAGCCCACCCTGACCAGGCTGGTCAGCAAAGTTCTTTCCAACTTAAAACTCACTGCTTCCCGCATATCTTAGTTTGAGTTTATCCCGCATTATTCCACAGCATAATTAATCAATCTATCAAATCTTTCTCCAGCCATCGATGCGTTTACCAAACCTCATTTGGAGCCACTGTTACCAAGAAAGATGGTTCTTCTTATTCTTGCTCTGTATGCTTTTGAATTTGTGTATTGTTTGCGTTTTGTGTTAGTGAAGTAATAACGAACAAGTAATTCTCGCCTTCAATTCCTTTAGAATCTTCTATCAAATTTCATTGCTTTTGTTAAAGTTTGAAATGTTGGAATCTATTTCTGAAATGGACATGAACTGAGGGCAGCTGTATCTAACCTTGAACCCAAATGGAGTCGAAGCTTCCCTCAAGTTTACTCAGAGTTACAGTCTAGCTCTTCGTCCTGTCAAGATCAAGCAAGTCCACAGAACTGGGGTTCACTTTCGACCTCCCCGCCATGGATTATCGGTACACAATTCTGTTTGATTTCCTTACTGTCAATTAACCATTAATATTGTTGGTTTGCATAATTAAATCATGATGTTTTTCTCAATTCTCAGGAAGCATTAGTTTCTGCATTTGGTCGATGCATTCCGTTTTTCTTTGCAATTGCTTTATTCATGTTTTGGATATAAAAAAAAAGGTCTTTGATAAGTCATTTCAAAGTGTCTGAACTCTTTCATATGTCTTGAATAAAAAAACATCTCTTCTCATATATCTGTTCAGAATTTAAACCCCATCTTAACTTTTACTAATTTTTTTTTTTCCAATGAACTTTTACCAAGTAAATCTGTAATAACCCCATTTTTCTAATCTGGCACTATGGTAGTGGAGATTTCTTTTAATAAAATGACGCGGCATGTCCGTGTTTTGAGCAACAAAGGGAAAGCAGTGCTTCTTTTGCTTCTTTATATTGTATGCGAATTAGTGGATTGTGGTAGCAACACAGAAAAGTCTCTCTCTCTCTCTCTCTCTCTCTCGTCCGAAACCATCCAAGAAGCAGAGCAATTATTCTCCAAGCTTGTTCTCGCTCCACAGGCCATCGATCGATCCCAGACCACGTCCACGCCTTCACCTCTCCTTGCGCAGCTGCCGGTGGCAGCCTCTCGTCGTCGTGTGAGCCGTACACGGAGGTGGAGCACGAGACCGGTTTAAACCCGATTTGGTTCCAAGCTCGATATCTCACGCTACAGGCCACAATTCTCTTGATCTTTGGCTCATTAGACTCGCCTCAACTTTCTGAACAAGCACCAAGAAGTACCGGACCTGGGTAGATCGATTTCACGTTCGTCGGAGCTCAACCCGTTTAGATCGAAAAACAACCTTTCGATCCGGATACTCGAGTTACAGAATACCATTCCTTGTGATTCTTGGCCTGGTGAACTCACCTTAAGTTTTTGAACAAGTCTCCAGAAGGGATCGAGGCGAGTGTTGGAAGTTTTTTAAGTCGAACTGGAGCTCGCCGGTTTCTGGAAAAATTCCGGCCACCGTGACTGATTCGGTAATTTCGACCTCTTCTTGATGTTTTATGATAGCATGCCTTTATAGTTTTTGGTTAAGCTTGATGAGATGAAGAAGAGCAGCCCATCCCCGACACCATTGGTGTGGTCGGCGGCGGCTCTGTCAATAACTACGGCGGCCTTTTCCGGCATCTCTGGGGACCTTAAGGGCAGTTTCTGCCCATTTTATGTTCTACATGTTAAGACGATCATTTTGATATATTATACGCAATTTTGGATATCGTATGATTAAGTTATGAATTTTTACGTTTCGATCGATTTTGAATCATTCGATTATGATCTGTGAAGATCTGACCGTCCGATGGACTTGTAGTTTTGATATGTTGATCGTATGCCTGCCCCAGTGACTTTGTGTGGTCATGGGCAAAGATCCGACCGTTGGATCTTCGTATAATCGTGAAATAGTGATTTGAAGGGCGATTCCGTGAGAATCCGACCGTCAGATTTTCGTATAATTTGTGAAGATGTTAGTAAGGACCATTCAGGAAGATCCGACCATTGGATCTTAGTGATGATTTTGGAGATGATCCTAAAGGCGATCCGTGAGGATCCGACCGTTGGATCATCATTTAATTTCGATCCGACCGTTGGATCATCATTTAATTTCGATCCGACCGTTGGATTGTCATTTGAGTATGTTTCTGAGTTGTTGGCTAAGTTAAGATCTATATTGGATTAGGTGTATCGACGGATTGATTTGGCGGACGATTTCGTGAAATCATTGTTGAGCTGTTAAGAAGACGCAGCGGGAATTTAGAGGTGAGTAAACCTCACATGGTTCATATTACGAACCAAATTACTTTACTTATATCGTAATGGATTGAAAATGTTTTACGGAAATGAATATTGTTTTAAAAATACATGGGCTTGATCTTCTACGGTCCATAGGTAAGTAAAATGTATTTAAACTATAAAAGTGAATTTCTCGGTTTTCACTGTGTGGTTTATAGTTGGTATTAGTGATCATTCCTGAGTGAATGATTACATATATATATATATATATATATATATATATATATATATTGGTTGACGTGTGATTGGTGTGATGAAATGATTGGGAATGGATTGGTTATTATTCAAGCTATTATTCTCGCATTTAAATGTTGAATAATGAAATGTTGATCATGTGGTGTGAAAGCTATTCTATATGTCCGATTTTGGATTTAGGGTCGACGTAGTGACCGGTATGAGGGAATTAGATGCTCTAATCCTAGGTGGATGACGGGCTACGATTGGTTGAGTATAATAGATGCCACGACCCTTATCGGGTGACGTGCTAAGTTGAGTATGCGTATCGGATGTTCTAAACTATGATGATGGACTACGATATTGACAATCATGTCGGATGCCATAACCTAGGCCAGGTGATGGGCTACGATACAGTTAGAGCTCTAGTTTGTCAGTCACCGTATTTGTATAAATACGCTTTCGGGGTTTTGGGAAGAAAGATGTGAGTTTTGATCCTGTATTAATTCTTGGTGATTTGGAGTTGATGATTTTGGTGATCGATTGTTGAGATTGTTGGTTGTTTACTTGAGTTAAAAGAATTGTGATTTAATAAATCAACCTTTCATTCTTGTTTACTCATACGGGCTTTCAGAAAGCTTACCGGGTTTTGTGTTGTTGCAATCCCGGTACACTATTCAAACGGTGTAGTGGATAATCCTGCAGGTTAGGATAATTAGGGAGGAGACCGAGCTGGTTAAGGGTCGCAGCATTTACTTTATTTCCTTCTATTGTGAGGTTTGTTATGCTCAATTAGAGCTTTACAATTTTAAATTATAAGAATGAGTTGTAATAATTAACTCGAGGTTTTCGAGTTTTGGAATTTGAGTGGCGTGTGGTGTAGTTGTTTATGAAAAAAATTCAGAACGTTATTTGACATAGTTGTTTAATTCATGTTTCGGATTTGAATTTGTTATTCAAAATTCGGGGCGTGACAAAATCCCCTCATAGGATATTTATTCTTTTATGCATTTCTATGTTTTGCACTTGATATAATGGTTTAAATGCAGTTAATATAATTAAATTGGGAAAAATATGAGTTCATATTCTGGAGGACAGAAGGAGGTAGCTTCTAAATGTACTACACCATATATATTAAGCAACCTATGAAATCTATGGTTGTTGTTACGTAAAAAAGAGATTAGAAAGCTAAAATATAAAATAAAAGAAGTATATAATAAGAGGTTGAGAACTTTATGAGAGGAAAGAAATCATCCAATGAAATGGGATATATTAAAACTCCTATTATGTCTACCAGAAGGTTTACTAGGCTCTCTCTCTCTCTCTCTATAAAATACTAGGCTGCCTTTGAATCCTAAGAAGGGGCAGAAATTCAGGTACAAAAAATCAGTGTACCACTGTGTTGGTGAAATTGTTTAAATGTGGTTTAATTGCTTCATGGTTCTTTGTTTCCAGTGGGACACAGTATAGGTCCATTGATTTCGAAAGCACTAGATGATGTCTCCCGCCCGATGCCTCGGGTTTTGCTTCCAAAGGTTTATACAATTGTAAATTTGTTGTACAAAGCAGTTGCACAGAATTGATAGAATATAAAAGTATACCTAGCTTATGGTCTACAATGATTTGCAATCACTGATTTCATTGTAGCTTGGCTTGTCATATGAATCATGAGAGAAAGAAAACATCTGAATCATGAGCGAAAGAAAACAAAAGCACCCTAGAGGACTGACCTTCCTTAATTCAAAGCTAGGTGGGAATACATATATGTAGTACAAAATCCACCAACTACACATTCTGTCACATAATTAAATCACAAAGTTTTGCACGTTGATTAGTTTCCTCTTACTTGAGACAACTTGCAGTCTTAGTTGGCCCAGCTTGCCTTGCCATCTCATTCAAGCAAATACAATTGTAGAAAACATGTAGCGGTCCCATGTATCACAAATCATGTTCTGCAAAAGATAGGTATTGGAATTCAGGAGAAAAAGAAGACACATAAAGACTTAATAATGTTTATTGAGCAATAGTCATACCAAGAAAAATCAAACAAAAATCAGGGTTTCAGGATTTTGTTCATTACTAATTCCATGTTTCGAGTGAATTAGATTGGACCACAAATTTTCAATACAAAAAACTACTTCCACAAATTTCAGTACAAAAAACTGCTTCAGTAGTAAAAAAAAAGCTAAAGGAAATTGATAAGCTCTAGAAAGGCAAATGCATGGTACAGTTTGTATTCCTTTTATTGCTTTAGTGTCATCTTCAAATGAAGTTTAGTCTAGACTGGATATTAATAACAGGAAATGGCAGTGTACTGCAGAAATTTGTATCCACCTTAACCTCTTGTTAATCAAAACCAAACTGATGCAGTACGTTGAAACTAAATTGAGATAAGAGAACACTTTCAAATGAATTGAATGAAACTAAATCGTCTTCATTCTAAAGATAATCGAAGCAAACGCATCTATACTAAAATTGATTTTATGCAAATAACAGTGATGAAGCAAATAGAATCGGACTTTGATCCAAGGTGACAAATATTTGTAACCTTTTGTTTAACTGCAGGGTCACTATAGCATGAATTGAAACCATGAATCTCATTGCTCAGATTATCCCAAACTATTACATCCTAAATTCCCAAACCATAACATCCCCAACATACTAAACAAATTAATACCCGAGCTATTTAGTTTGTTGCTTCTCCTCAGACCCGACCCCTCAAATCTAAAAATGTTTAAGCGGCAAACTTTCAAATTGAATGTTGACCTGGGTGATCCTATGCCCAACTTAGCAATGACTTTAACTTACAGATCCCTACTACCATATTAGATCTGCTTACCAAACACATTTCATTTCTCTGGAACACACTTAATGGCTTCCAAATTAAAGCAACCTAGCTTCTAATTGGAGGAATTGGATTCGAATAAAGTGCATGATCAGTAATATAATTGTAATACACATATACTAATCGGTACAGTAAATCATAGAAAAGCCTTTTTGAAAGATCGCGTTCAAGTTTCAAGTTTTGAAAGTGCGATTGGAATTGAATCAGGCGATTTCAGAAGAGAGACTAATTCCTTCAATTATTGAGATAACACTATAACAGAGGTTAAAATAATTCCCCTTCATGTTGGGGGTATCAAAGAATAAAAACGGAAGTACCCAATTGAAATCAAGACTGAAACTTTAGTGGAGAATCCAATCCAAATCGCCAAACCCATAAACTAAATGAGGAGAATCAACAAAATCTACTTACAGGAGACTTGTCCTTTCGACTTGAACAGCGGTCACAAACCTGAAAACTACTCTCTGCAAATGGCGTAACCTTGATCAGTGTCATGATGTAGTTAACAGAAATGAGAAAGGGATCGACTGGGTCATTGGGTTAAGTAGTGATGGATGAAAATCGAAGAAGATTGAAATTGCAGAACCTCTCTCTCGCAAGACCCAGAAGACCTATATTTCTGTCTGTCTATCGATTGAATGGCAGCGTTGTAATAAAGAAAAAATGAGGGGCAAAAATGTAAATCAATATGGGACTTACTGTTCACGGAGAGATAGCGCTTTAGTATAGGTAATTGGTGTTTTGCTAGGAGAGCTTAGTCACTTCTTTCAAAAGGTTTCACTACCTCTGAACATACAAACCATTGTTGCATGTATATACAACACAGACGATAATTTCCGACGACGAAAAATGGTCAGAAATAGGGCATTTTCGTTGGAAATACCTATTTCCGACGAAAAGTCATCATCGGAAAGTTGTTGGAAATGTCATGGTCGGAAATAATTTTCTTCTGACTATCGGAAATGCGTCGAATATCACCGTCGGAAAACCTTATTTCCGACTAATATCACCGTCGGATTTGAGCCTCGTTTTGGTATGAATTAATGTTTGTTTCGTCCGAAAAAAGTCGACGGAATTAAGGTTTTTCGTCGGAAATAATTGCATTTCCGACGAATTGTTTCCGGCCATATTTTTCGTCGGAATAACTATTTCCGACAACTTAGTTTCGACTACTCGTTTGGTTGCAATAATATTTTCTGACCCATTTTTTCCGACCCCAAGAGTTGTCGGAAAACTTTTTCCTACGACATATTTACGACCAATACCTTCGTCGGAATAAATATTTCCGACTAACGAATTTTGGCGGGAATCGTAATTTGAGTATTTTCGATGACATATTTGCTTTGTGGGATATTTCCATCTATACAGATAACTTTTACCGACGAATATGGTTTATTCATAAAATGTTGTCAGAAATGGCTCACCGACAATCAGAATAAATATAGTAAATGCGATTACATTCAATTTTAAATATTAGAATTTTCTCAGAAATTAAATTTTCTCACCAAATAGATACATAGTGAAGATTTGAGTAATTTAGTGAATTCAAACTGCATAGTCTTAATACATAGGAAAAATAGCATCATCCATAACAATAGAAATAGTACGAGAGCAATACCAAACTGAAAACAAATAAAAGTTTCTTCCAGGACCTTATAAGTAGTAGCTAGTAGTAGGGATCAAGGTGCATGTGTTTCAGAATCTCCATTAGTAGAAGCAGGCTGTAACACATAAATACATTATAGGTTATTTCCTTCTGCTTTCTCCTTACTCGTTTACACCATTTTCTACCACCATCAAACTTCAGTAAATTTGTATGTTTGAAGAAAAAGTCACAATCTTGCCAACTCCCCTTCACTTTGCAGACAGAGAAAAAAGTCACCTATCACCATTCTGCACTTATCTTCTACTTCCTTGCTCTAGTGTTCAATGATACATTAAAAATTATTTCCACAAGAATTTTATTGTATTCAATCTATGCACATAATTACTTGGGAGGGTATGGTGTAATTGCTCTCTGACACTGACAGAAATATGCAAAACCAAGACACAGAGTGCTACTCTAGTATTACTTATATCTCAAAAGCAAGACATTCCATGACATCGAGTTGGTAAATATAGGTGCAAATGGGTTCAAAAGACATTTAAATTGAGAAGCAAAGTTCTGATCTAGCAATGACAAGATACAAAATCATCTAAAATTACAAACATAACCAGACAATTTTAACGAATGAACCGTAAAATCCAAGCTAAGAAAGAGTAAAACCTCCATAGTTTTTATTATCTGAGTCATAACTCTTGTCTGGCTGAAAAGATAAAACACCAGGAACACCTGCAGTATATGGAGCATTTAGTCCACAATATGTAAAAAAAGAAACCAAATGTGGGCATACTAAATTTCATTTCGTTCATATACTAACTTTCCAGATTGCTTGTAGATTCTTCATCAATTTCACAACAGAAAGATTTCCAACATGATATATACACATTTGTGCATCTTTTTCACTACAGACAAATATATTACACTGTTGAAACGAAAAAATTCGCACATCCAATTACAACGAGGCCCGTCCATATCAGGAAAATATGAGTGCTTTATTTAAATAAAATTAAAAGCCTCTCATAAAAACAAGGATGGACAAAGTTGATAGCTTTTAAAACTCTAAGCAAAAGGAAAAAGCACAAGAGTCATTAAGCTGGTCTATTGGATTTTTACAAGACGTCAGACTTCTTGTTTTGTCAAAATATAGATTACAAAGCAACTACAAAATACAAGAGTTGTAGTCTTCACGGAATACAAGTTCCCCAAGTAGTTCACTCCAAGTTGAACTCTAAAACTCTATGTTTTATACAAACCAAACTCATGATCGGTGCAATATAAAAAGCATTGCATAAAAAGAAAAAAAGGGAGGACGAAAATATAGAACATAGCAACATCAGGAGACCGGGAAGAAGCAGAGGGAGAGCAGCGGAGGAGAGGAAGAAAGCAAGAAGGAAGAGGGTGAGACTTTCAACGATCTGCACCTTTTCCTTTGCTGTTCTCCAATGATGCAGGCCTCCAGCGATACCGTAGGGTATCAATATCATGCTCCGACACGGCGTGCCTTAGGGTGCCGATATTGTCGTTGAGCTTCGACTTGGCGTGCCTTAGGGTGCCGAAACTACTTTCAAAGCTCCGGTGGCGGTGCCTTACGGTGCCAATACTGTTTTCATAACTTTGAAACAGCAAGCCTTAGGGTGCCGATATCATCCTCAAGTTTCGGCAGTTTAATAAACCGGAACTGACAGAGGGCCCTTTGTGGATCACCATCCAGACCTTGCTTCCATATAGGGTCGTGATTCAACATAAAAATGATAACAGGAACTCTGTCAACTTCACTTAAACACCACATATAATTACCCCCTGCATCCTTTCAAAACACCATAGCCAAAAAGAGCCAGTCCCGATCTCTATTTCAAAACACCTATTCTCAAAATAGCCAATGGGTAAATAAAAGAAGGCCTCACCCTTGAGTTTAAATCCTGGAGTTCTGATACTTGGCTACGGTATAGTCGCTGTTCTTGTCTCTGGCCACCTGTGTAGCCAGGGAGAGAAGTTGTCATAATGAATCCAATTCTGCAGCAGACTGCAAACTTAATGCCTACAAACAAGTTGATGTCGAAACTAATACTTTAAAGAAGAAGCTCACCTTAAAGAAAAATAAGCTTCGAGAGACCTTTGAGGCTTTGATAATTGCCGCTTTTGTTTGCACCTGCACATTAAGCTATTTTGTCATAACCAAATACAAGTTATGCTCAGAAAGAAGTTGTTCCTGTCCAAAGTTTAAAACCAAAGGTCGATAGCTGTGTACTTCTGGGAGCCACAGGTCAAGGTACACAACATAGAAAAAGTTGAAAGCCTGGCGGTGGAATGGCAAAATAACAACTTGCAACACTAATTAAGTGCACGAAACAGAGATGTGTTGAAATGCAAGGCATATGTTAGAGCCAATTTCAACTTATTCCAAGAGATTGCAGCAAGTGTTGATGCAAGAAATTGAAGCGGTGCCGACATGAAAATTAAAGAAGAAAAGTCTCTGGCAATGGCATCCATGTGCAAAGGAGTTTTAACCCAAGTTTTGGTCAATGTCAACAAGGCAATCCCAGAAATCCATAAAAGCACAAAGTAATAAATAAAACAAAGAATGAGTGCTATGGTGATGTGCAGGCCACGAGATTGATTAATTAAGCTATGCATAAGACAAAAGGGCTTAATTAACTAAGTGTCCAACACAATTGCAGAAGCTGACAAAGTGGCATTGCAGACCATCAATTCATGCACAAGACAAAAGCTCAAATCTGGAGGTCTAGAGTGCAGGAACAAAACAAAAGAAATTAACGAAGAAGTTTACCACTCAATATGCTTGTGCAATGACGCATTCAAGCAAAGAGTTGGTTACTGCACAAAGTTTGCTGATCTCTGCACACCCACGAACAAGCTTCGACAAACAAAGGCTAGAGTTCCTTCAAGATTCATTAACCCAGTGCCCTGGAATCACCAACGAGGGGGACCATGAGGAAAAGTTCAGAAATTTGGGTTCTCCTAATTCATAAATCAAACAAAGGAGTTAAAAACCCTCACCCAATCTTCTGTGCAGAAAAGCGAAAGGATCAGTCACAAGCTCCAGATGATGAAGTCCTCCTTGCTAAGAACACGAATGCGATTCTACCCAGATTAGATTGGGAGAAATGCAATTCATCTCCGAAGCCCTTCATTGATTAACAGGGGTATCCTTATTCTTGGAGCATTCCGCCAAATGCTTCGAGATCGTCTGGTTTTGGTGAAGAGAAGAAAGAAAGTGATTAAACATGAAAAAGAAAACAAGGGGCAGTTGTAAGCAGCTGGGTCATTACGGGTGCCCATAGCAAATTTGAGCCCCAAAAGCCTTAATTGGTGTAGACCGAACAACATAACTCGCAAGCAAAGCCCACCTCAAATTTTGGGCCCATTTGACGAATTCGGCGAAGCTCGATGCTTCGGGTGTCCACATCAAAATACACAAACTCTGGTTTCGTAAGAGAATTGCTCCGAAACCCAAAATGAAAATTGCTTTTGGTACAAAACCAAGAAAGCTCATATAAACAAGTATGAACTGCAATGGTTTGATCCCTTCACAGGGTATGTAGGCAATCTGGATTTAAATCTGGATGCAACCACAACATAAACCGAATCCCTGGTTCTTTCAAAACCAAATTCACTCAAATACATAGCCAAAGTTTTCGACAGGTCATCTACCTGTTGAAACCCCCAAGGCCACAAAAACTTGAACTACGAGTGGCTTGATCCCTTCCGGGGTACGTAGGCAGCCTGTAAAACAACCCAGGTGCAGCCGCAATTTTTCACAAGCACACACATCTCCATACGTTAACTTTGTACTTGGAATCAAAGGGTTTTCCCTTAAAGTGAGGGGTTGTAATTAAGAGATTATTATCTTGAATGGGTCGAACCTGACATAATTAAAAGCTCTATTTTATCAATAAGATAGAGCGAAATTGTGTTGGGTATATTAATTTACAAATTTTGCTCAACATACACCAATCAGCAAAAGTAAATAATAGAAGGAAGCAGAAAGTAAATTCATAATAAGATACTTACTTTCCTAAGACCTTTGTTAGTATTTGAGCATAATAATCAACCATTTGCGCCTTTGTAACAACACCAATCCCCGGTTTATCCATTCGAACAAGCCAGTGTTTGGTATTCCCATGTGGAAATAACAGAGTTGCATTTTTGAACGTTTGAAAAACTGTAATCCTTTTTCACATAAACAAAATATGGGTCAGGCCTAATCGATAAAACCCCCGGTACTTAAAACAAAGACATGCAAAGAATTAAACAATTCAACATTGACATTAATGAACAACCAAACCTCATGGAAACTTCATCGTCTGTTCAAACAGAAAATCTCTGAAGCACTCATTTTGTGACAACCACAAAATAGCACACCTACAGATTTAGTGTCTAGCAACAAGCAATTGAACTAAACATGGGTAAAAATGAAAGAATTTTACGTGCAAGCTTATGGGAAGTTTCATCATTAACATCACAGCAAAAGCCAAAATGAGTTTCCCAAGAAGCATTATATATACACATCTGAGCATCCTTGTCACTATAGAAACCAACATTGAAGCATAGTTCAGCTTGAGAGCCTAAGCAATTCCACAGTGGCAAACAAAATTAAAGCTTACCCAGCCACTTGCCCAAAACTCTTTGAACGGTTTTAATATAGTATTCAATAACTTCTTGTTTGGAAATGACCCCTTGTGGAGGAGTCTCCATGAGCACTATCCAGTGGCAGGAAGTTGAAGCTGAGAGCATTTTAGGATCTCATCAGATTAGTCTTCAAACACAGCAGATAACACAGCAGTCTCAATTCAGCATAGCATACAAAGTAAACTATTTGAAATCATCATAGCCTAAAGTTGTAGCAAAGTACTTTAGAAGTATAAGCTAAAGAATAAGTATTATACCTTTGCAGCATCAAGACACTGGCAGTCCATGACTGCAAGTGCAACCTGCTCCTATAGAGTCCGTTCTGCATCGAGAAATACAAAAAGAAACTTTAAATTGGAGATATAATAATGGCAGGATATAAGCTTATCATGATTGAATATAGCTAGGACTCAAATGAATTTGTCTACTTCCCCCCTTTGTCTACAGTTTACTTAAATGCCTCAACCTCATCTGTCGAATGTAAACATGGGATATCTCTCTGGTTTTTATTTTGGTTTTTACTATGATTGGACTGTTGTTACAGATGGTTTTACAGATAGCAAATTAGTATTTTGGCAATCATTAGTTTTAACAATTTCAATTGAACATACCATGAATTTAGATTAGCTTTTACCTAGTTCAAAACTTCATTATATTTTATAAGATAAACTGTAGCATCAGGAACTAAGGATTCTGCCTATCCAAAAATCAACAACCACGACATATCAACTCAGCGAAGAATCAGAGAAGAATTCTTTGTTTGTCACATGACCGGTGTTGTTAAAATCACTGAAGGTTAAAACCACATAATGGTGTTTTTAGAGACAAATTATTAACCCAATTTTGCAACTTCAAGGCCATTTCTAGATAAGTAGTAACTGTCTATTGGACCCTAAACAGATTGCATGCATATATATATATATATATATATATATATATATATATATCAGATCCGATCCAGAGCGGAGCTCCGCTTTGAAATTAAAGTGTGAAGTTCGAGTTTTGGGTCACTTTTCGATCGCATATCCACATCTCGACCGTTCAGTTTTTAGGTACTACTGTATAGATCATCTCTGCAAATTTTCAGCCAAATTATGATCGTTAAGGCATCTAACTCGTTTAAACCAATGGACGGACTGAATCCGTCAACCTGAACCGTACTAGCTTTAAGGCACTTATCAATGCCTTAACGATCATCATTTTGGCTGAAAATTTTCAGAGACGATCTATACACTAGTACTTAAAAACTGAACGGTTGAGATGTGGATATGCGACCGAAAAGTGACCGAAAACTCGAACTTCACACGTTAATTTTCAAAACGGAGCTCCGCTCTGGATAGGATCTGTATATATATATATATATATATATATATATATATATATTGACTCTAAACCAAAGTCTGAATTTCTTTCTTGAATTCAAGTACAACAGCTAGATCAACAATGAATACCCCTACAGCTTTAGGCAAACAAAATAATATGCTCGCAACATATCAAGAACTTACATTCATGGCTTAGACTTTTCTGTTACTTAATCTACCCTCAGCTTTCAGAAGATCAAAACTTTATTGTATTTTAGAAGACAAACAATAGAACCAAAGATCCATAGAATGCTGCTAGATACAAAATAGATTTGTGACAAGGAATCATTTTTCAAACAAGCATTGGGATGTCTAGTTCAATATACAGAAAAACCAGAACTTAAATGATTCAAGTAGAAGTTCAAATCTCAACAGAAAATCAGAGGAACATTTAAAACTCTGGAACTTTCTCAATTACAGACCAAACTTGGAAAATTCACAGAACATTCACTTTATGTCGAAATGCAATGAAACTTTCCAGATCCATTGCTAACTAAAAGAAGTAAAACATATCAAAAACTCAGGTCATTTGGAGGTCAATAAGTTAGGAAAAAGAAATACCAAAAAAGGCTGTACTGCAGGACAGTTTCTGCATATTTCTTTCATCGTAGTTTAGAGCAAGATATGCAGCTCGCTTGTTTAGCTCTGACTTTGAAGTTTCTATTGTAAACAAGAAGTTTCAATACACCAACAACAAAACAGCAGAGTTTTGCTTGAAACATGAATTCCAATAAGTCCTCCTAGAGAAACATGTAGGATTTTGATCACATGCGGTAAATCCTAGTTTTAACTTGCTCAGTTTTGATCACTTGACCAGTACAACCAAGATGGGCTATTAACTACTTTGACCAATAAGAATGAAATTCCCGTGCAAACATAGTAAATTCAATACTAGTGTGCCTTGAAGTAAATTATAGATTTCATTTAAAGTTTCGATCTTTGGATTGTGACGAAGTGAAGAGGGGCGAAGAAGAGTTATATTTAATATGTTGAAAATATATGAGATAGACATGAAAATGACCAAAGCAGAATATGCAGAACAAACAGAGCATGGAGATACGATTTGAGACAATCTCAATACCTACTCATTCAATACAAATATTCATAGGAGCAAATAATTGAAAGTTATGTTGTGCAGCCACCATTAATACTCCCTTGCAATAAGTATCTTACCAAATAGAGCAATTAATAAGACACATCTGCATGACCATCAGGACTAAAGCCTAAAACAAGTCTTCATCTAACAAAGATATACGAAGCATCATTAGAAGATTACATTTGTTAGGCATGTCTGAGCAAACTAATTGCCACCTAAAAGCACAATACCTATTGGAACTTCACTACTCCCCTGCTACAAAACAATCACCAAATCCAAGATTCCAATCAACAAACTAGAAACACAACCACAGCAGATACATAACAAATTAAAACCCTTAAACACTATCCCCAAAAAACATATAGCCGTGTTAACCAAAAAAAAAAAAAAAACCAAATAGCCGTAAATGAGAAAGATGACATCTAATAATATAAGGAAGTCAAGTGAAGCCTTAGATTTTGGTTAAAAGAGATTTTCCGTTGAAGTGTAAGATACGATTGCTGGTAATGTCAACTGCGTGTTGCAAAGAAAAGAGAACCCACTCACCTCAAATCCTAACAAGACCAATCATACAATCGAAACAAGCCTTGTACTATTGCCCAACTGCCAAACTCTTCAATTTTTGTTCCGAGCAGATCTGGAATGGAGCACACCTGTAAAGAAAGATCAAGAGATTAGAGCTTAGATTAACCAGAGATATAGAAGAATAAGACGTGCTGAGACATAATAACAGGGAAATGGAGAACTACGCGAGAGAGAGAGTGATGGGCGATGGAAGAGAAGGCGTGAAGTTTCGATCTGATAGGTTTATTGAGTTCATCGCTGGAGGTAGTAGAAGAATAGCGTGTAGAGGCTCCACAATTTAGGATATGGCAATTTTAGGATATTGCAGGATGATCAAATATGAGGCAGCGGGAAGAATTTTAGTGGCGGCAAACTTAAATTTTTTTTAATACAAATTTCAAATTGTTATTTTTGTTTAAGGATATCTCTATTTTGTGTTTAATCCAAACTCTAGGTACTTGACCTAGTGGTAATAGGTTCAATTAGAAGAATCTAGAGATTCTCTTTCCTTGTATGATTCTAACTCTATGCATTGTAATCTCTATATAAAGAGGCCCCTATTATCAATGAGAATACACAGCGAATTTCTCTCAATTCTGATTCCCTAAAACACGTTATCAGCACGAAGCCCTAAATTCGTAGCCTTCAATCCCAGAAATCACCGCCGCCCCCTGAAGATCTCACTCCAGGAGTCCAGAACCGGCGGCCCCACCCCCAGAACCGACCGCAAACCATCGAACTGGCCACCGGAAGTACAAAAGTTCTCCTGCCCGGTTCAGAGCCTTCCTTACCACCTCCTGCACATACTCGACCCCCTGCAGCATCTCCACCCCAAAACCCGAACAGAAATTTCACCACCGGAACCGGCCTAAATCAACCGAACCGCCACCGGAACCTTCCTAACTTGAACCGGCAGAAAGAAAGAGAAAAAAAAAAAAAAGGGGAGGAGATCCTGTGCAGCCCACCTGCTGCAGCCCCAAGCCCACTTGCTGCAGCCCAAAAGTTGAGCCCACGTGCAGCAGGCCCCAGCCAGCTGCCAAGCCGCAAACAGCTCTGCCACGTCAGCACCGGATTGCCACATCAGCGCCGCACTGCCACGTTAGATCCGACCTGCCACTCAGCACCTCCGGTCACGATCAGTCAACGCCGGTCAACCCTCCGGTCAACACTTTCCGGCCACTTTCCGGTCACTACAGTAATTTCCGGCAGCTACATTACTTTCCTGCGACATTTTTCCGGCCATCTTTTTAAGGTAATTTTCAAAAGTTTCCGTTTTGAAGTTTTTTTTTTCAATTCTTCTTCTTTTCTCGGGGACTTCCAACATCCCTTCTTCTACCCCCCTTCTTCTTATAGGGGAGACCAAAAGCCGAACTGGGGGGTTTGTGCTCACTCCAAGCTTGAGTTTGTAGAGTCCTCCAAACTTAGAGTTTGTTGAGAAGAAAACGATCGACCACATACATCATTGTTTCGATCTAATCCAAAACCCTCTTGGAATCGGATTTCTGGAAGCGACTACACTCAGAAAAATCCCTAATTCTTGGAGCGACTACGCTCAGAAATTTAATAGTTTTCGTGGTAGCCCTTTTTCGTCCGAACTAACCCTAATCTTGCGTTGTTTTTTAGGATGAGTTACCTGAACAAGCTGAACTTTGTTCCACAAGACAACTGGCGCAGGATACCATAGTGGGTCCGAGATGTGCGCCAACATCTTAAGGTTGATGGACTTCTGGAAGCCATCCAAGAGCCTAGTCAGAACATGCTCTCCATTGAGCAAGCTACTGCTTTGAAGCAAATCAAGCTAAAACCATCATCTCATGACAAGGCACATGAATGACGCCTCCAAAGTGAATACCTCAAGGAGGAAGACCCAAGAAAGTTATGGGTTGAACTGAGCAGCGATTGGCAATGTTCGTGACCCCTGCTTCCTGATTAGAAGTGCGATGGCATAGCCTCCGCTCTGTGATTTCAAGTCTGTGCTGATTATAACTCGGAGCTCTTCGTATCAAGTCCCTGATGGATTTGTGGTCAAACCATAACTGATACGATGTTGATCGAGAAGACTCTATCTACCTTCCCCATCTCTGCCCTGATGATTTCAAAGAATTATCGATTGATGTGAAAGCAGACGTATCACGAGGTTCATGAGCTTATTGGCGCCATGAACGTAGCTGAAAAGCACGTAAACATACTCGTGAAAAACATAATGCTAACCCGTGGGAACTAAGTCTATTCCGGAGTCTAACTTAGTCGCGCCCCCAAGAGGACGCAAGGAGCAAAACCCTAAGAGTAGGGACAATTCTGGACGCTCTGGTCCATATTCTCGCCCTAAAGAGGAAGAAAATCGCCAAGAGAGGTGTGCACGAACCGTGGAGGTCAACATGTGAAGAGAGAGAGAGCGGAGCTCCGGCTATGGAGCTTGACCATAATAGTCGGAGCCTCCGGCTATGACGCCACCAAGAATAATAGTCGTCCAACACATGCACCAAAAGCATCTCGATCAAGGAGCCTGACATAAAGATGTTGTCTTCAATGTGGATCAAGTGGACTTGGCAAGGAAGTGCACTGCATCCCAGAACGTTGCCAACGCATACAAGATGTATCGTGAAGCAAGGGAGGCAATTACATGGAACAAGAAGATCAGATGGAGATCTCGATCTAAGGGTGGAAGACTACAAGGATCCAGACCAGAAACTGGCGATTTTGATAAGTCTTTTATTTCCAAGAGATGTAGGCAATTGCCATATACTTTGTAGTAGATGCCAATGATATTAGTCTTTCTCAAAGTAGGCGACTCAATGTAAAAGTTTCTAGAAAGGTTTTGAGATAAGTGGTACTTAAACGAGCTTGCTCCACCGACATCTCTCTACTTAACTGGTCACATTACATGGAATTACCGAAAGAAGTTAGGCGACTACCATTGTTTTGCATTAACTAGTTTTTTTGGATAGATTTTTTGGTTAAGAAACGATGATGTAATTCCGTTTGCTTATTAATAAAGTTGAGTTCTTTTCTTTATGACTCCTTTTTATTACGAGCTTTCTTTTAGAATGGATGACTTCAATGTCTGCGGATAGTGCGACTACGGCACACCATTCACGACATAGGCAATTATTCTAGAGATGTTGCCTACATATTCATTGTGACTACGATGGCTAGGCCATCAAGTTAGTTCAAGGACATGGAATGGCCCATTCCTTTGCCCAATGGCACCTTGATAAAGTCACTAAAGCTCTCTATGCTCCTAAGGCAAATCGAACCTTATTAAGCTTTAAAGATATTAGAGCCAACGGATCCATGCGGAAACGCATTATGAGAACGGAATAGAATTCCTTTGCATTACCTCTAATGATTGCGGACGGAAAGCGCATCTTAGAGAAGCTTATGTGTCAATCTAGTGGACTTTATGTCACTACAATTCGACCAATTGAATCCAATAATGTCATAAGAGAAGATCTCTTGGATTTAGACACATATTAGCTTTGACATGACCGACTAGGACATCCTGGTCGTGAAATGATGCTTCGTATACTTAAGACTTCACACGGGCATCCCTTTTCAGAGTGACTTCACACGGCATCCTTTTCAGAGTGGGAAGAAGCAAGAATCAAAATTGATTCCAGGACTTAGCAGACCGCAAAAATTGCAGCTTCTGGCGCTGCTGCTGTCTTGGCCGCCGAAAGGCCGCCCCTGTCCTAGTGATGATGCCATAAATGGCACAACCATGCGCATGACGCCATGGTTGCTCCTCCTGGTGGCCATAACCCACACAAACCAATTTCCATGGCTCTAACCCATAATGGGAGATGTAGTCACACACTTTGCTTCTAATAGAGCTACAGACGCTCAGGCCCAACCAAAATCCTCATTGGTGCTTCTAAGGCCCCTCGCTCATTTGCAAAGCCTCTTCCTTCGGAAATTAGGACCGAGACCGTCCTACGCAAAGGATCCAAAAATGCTCATTTCCGTTCTTACAGAGAATCCAAGGGGATATCTGTGGACCAATTCAAACCAATCATGCGGACCTTTTAAATACTTTATGGTATTGGTTTATGCGTCAACACGCTGGTCACAGTCTCGCTATTGTCCACTCGGAATGCTGCTTATGCTAAACTCCTCGTCCAGATTATCCGTCTACGGCTCACTACCCTGACCACCCTATTAAGTCGATTAGACTTGATAATGCTGGGGATTTACATCGAAAACGTTCGATGACTATTGCATGTCACTGGGGATTGATGTCGAACATCCCGTTCCCATGTTCATACCAAAATGGTCTCGCAGAAGCCGCTATCAAACGACTACAAATGATAGTGCGGACATTGGTTATGCGCACCAATCTCCCTGTTTCTGCTTGGGATATGCAATATTGCATGCAGCGACACTCATTCTCTACGACCCACTGCAACCAATCTTACTCTGTGTTACAGCTAGTGACTGGATACGAGCCTGATATCTCGCATTTATGCATTTTTGGGTGTGCATCTATGTGCTATTATGCCGCCACAGCATACTAAGATGGGTCACAACGACAAATGGGCATCTATGTTGGTTTGAATCTACAACCATTGTCCGCTACCTTGAACCTTGACAGGCGATCTCTTTACCGCTAGATTTGCAGATTGTCACTTGATGAGACAGTCTTCTCATCGTTAGGGGGAATAAGAACAGATGTTAACAGAATGACAGGAATTGTCGTGGTCTGTCCCCACTATGTCTCATCTCGATCCCCGTACCGCACAGTCCGAACTTGAAGTGCGAAGAATAATAGAGCTCAGAACGTAGCAGACACTCTGCCTGATGCGTTTCTGATGTGCCAAAGTGACGAGATCACACATACCTGCGATGTCCCAAATACTGGACATCACGCCACTCCTGTGACATCAGGGGATGGCGCCATTGCCCAACATGGCAATGATGTGGCATCTATGGCCGCAGGTCCCGCAAGGAAGCGCGGTAGACCAATTGGTTCGAAGGATACTCGCCCTAGAAAGAAAGCGAATGAGGCACAGATAAATCCTTTGATCATCGATACTCAAAATCCATCCCATGAGAATGTTCTGGATTATGGTTATGTCCAAGAGACATCATTGGGGGATGCCTCAATGTCAGAACCTATCCATGAGAATGTAGAGATCTCTGTAAATTACACTAGTGTACATGGGACGTGGGAAAGAAACTCCATCATCATTGATGATGTATTCACGTATTCAGTGGCGCGTGAGATTATTGAGACCGATGACATCGAACCACGCTCCGTTGATGAATGCCAACGTAGAGCTGATTGGCCAAAATGGAAAGATGCGATCCAGGCAGAACTTGATTCTCTAGCGAAAAGAAAGGTATTTGGCAAAATTGTACCAATACCGCCCAACACCAAACCAGTTGGTCACAAATGGGTATTCGTTAGAAAGCGTAATGAGAAAAATGAGATTGTAAGGTATAAAGCTCGCCTTGTGGCGCAAGGACTTCTCACAACGCCCTGGATTCGACTACGAGGAGACCTATTCTCCCGTAATGAACGTCATTACGTTCCGCTACCTTGTCAGTTTGGTAGTTTCCGAAAAACTGAACATGCAGCTTATGGATGTGGTTACTGCGTATCTATATGGGGATCTAGATACAGAAATATACATGAAGATTCCAGATGGAATTCAATTACCCAAATCAAGTGGCTCTAGACCGCGGAGCGCGTTTGTGATTAGATTGAAATGCTCACTATATGGATTGAAACAATCCGGACGGATGTGGTATAACCGTCTAAGTGACTACTTGGTTGGGAAGGGATATGTCAACAATGAACTATGCCCATGTGTGTTCATAAAAAGGACAAGTTCCGGATTTGCAATAGTAGCGGTTTATGTTGATGACATGAACATAATTGGCACCCTTAAAGAGTTAAGGGAAACCGCTGAACACTTGAAATCCGAGTTTGAGATGCAAGATCTTGGGAAAACACGTTTTCCTTGGTTTAGAACTCGAGCACCATAGAGATGGTATTCTGATTCATCAATCAGCTTATACCCAAAAGATGCTTAGGCGTTTCAACACTGATAAGATTAAGCCTTCAAGCACCCCAATGGTCGTCCGTAGTCTTGATCCAAAGAAGGATCCATTTCATCCAAAAGATGACGACGAAGAAGTGCTAGAGGCAGAAGTGCCCTATCTAAGTGCAATAGGCGTATTGTTGTACTTAGCACAATGCACAAGACCGGATATCTCATTCGCAGTGAACTTGCTAGCTAGATATAGCTCTGCGCCAACACGATGCCATTGGACTGGTGTTAAAGATATCTTTCGATACCTAAGTGGTACGATTGATATGGGCTTGTTCTATCCCTATAGAGAGATGATGGATTCGGACCCATCAAGTGCCAGGGACGCTACACATGGTGGATTGCATTCCCTATCCCCAAGCCAAAACGATATAAGTGTTTTGGAAGGTTTTGCTGATGCTGGGTATCTCTCTGACCCACACAAAGGTCGCTCCCAAATTGGTTATGTATTCATCATGGGAAAGACCGTGATATCTTGGAGGTCTACAAAGCAGACCTTAGTCGCTACCTCTTCGAATCATGCAGAGATTATTGCTCTTCACGAAGCAGTTCGTGAATGTATATGGCTTCGATCCATAGTTACGCATGTTCGAAGCAATTGTGGTTTGAAGTCTACCACAGATGAGCCAACGAGCATTTATGAGGATAATGCTGCTTGCATTGAACAAATGAAGCAAGGCTACATCAAAGGCGACAACACCAAGCATATATCGCCCAAATTCTTCTACAATCAGCAACAACAGAAGTTCCTCAAGATCAAAGTGAACCAGGTTCGATCTGAGGACAATGCGGCAGACTTGTTTACTAAGTCATTGCCCAAATCCACGTTCGAGAAACATGTGGCAAGAATTGGCTTGCGGAAATTATCTGAACTCCCATGATCGTAGTCATCAGGGGGAGGTGCAGACATCAGGGGGAGATGTCTACATGTTCGTCTCGAATCGTGAAGGGTGTGTTGTGCTCTTTTTCCCCTTCGACCGAGGTTATTTTTGTCCCACTGGGTTTTTGTTACTCGGTAAGGTTTTTAACGAGGCAACGAGAGAAGCACCGCGTTTGGACAACACAAGGGGGAGTGTTTAAGGATATCTCTATTTTGTGTTTAATCCAAACTCTAGGTTACTTGACCTAGTGGTAATAGGGTTCAATTAGAAGAATCGCGAGATTCTCTTTCCTTGTATGATTCTAACTCTATGCATTGTAATCCTCTATATAAAGAGGCCCCTATTATCAATGAGAATACACAGCGAATTTCTCTCAATTCCTAATTCCCTAAAACAATTTTGTATTTTTTCTCTTGGGACAATTATTGTTCTTTTTTTTTATTCTTAGGTACGTGTAGTCCAGTTATATGACTACTTATATCAAACAAGTTCAATTGCATAGATATTCCACTTATTCAGGATATCTCGTCGGGAATAAGATTATATGTTGTTCAGGAGTAGATGTTATGTCAACGAAGAAATATCGTATCAAGGAGCAGATAAGCTGTCAAGGAAGAGTTGAGAAACATATATCTTGACAAGTTGGAATAGGAACCATATATCTTGTGTAGAAGTGAATATCTCATCTAAGAGCATATATATGATTGAGGAGCAAATATCGTATGTAGGAGGGAATATCTCGTCGAAAAGCATATATCTTGTATAGGAGGGTACTTTTCTTGTCTAGGAACAAATACGTGTTAAGGAATAGATATCCTTTTTTAGGAAGAAATATTGTGGAAAATAATGAGATTAGTTAATGATATATCATACACCCAATATTTCAAATGAATTCCTTAATAAATTGTAAAACTCATCAAGACGTTAACATAATATAAATAAGCAAATAAAAAAAAATTAGGCATCATTAGCATGGAAGCAAATGTAGGTATACAAAAACTACCCAGTTTTACAAAGAATTATTACTATATGACAAGAAATAAAATAGGATATCTCCTTATTATAAAATAGCAACAACTTTCTTAATTTTCGTCAGATGAATCAGATGAGTCATCAATAACAATGGTTGATTTTGGACAAGATGGGCCGACCTTAGGTTTTTCAATCTTTATTCAAGTATGTAAAACACGAGGCTTTACTTCAGGATCATCAGCGGTGAGATCAATAGGGTAACGAGGGTCTTTTCCGGGATAAAACCAAGCTGGTAAAACTCGACCACCCAAACAAGTAACGCCTGAATGTTGAGGTTCCACCTTTATAGCCTGTAATGGAGGTGCAACAGGTTGAATACCATTGATATACTCCAGTCCAAGTGATGGGTTAACTGGATGCACTTTTACATCAACATCTTTTTTGGAGTTGTAAAAATAATCACCATCTGGAGGAGATGTAGAGCGAATACGAGCTGGTCCATGATAACGTCGACTCTTACTTGGACGCCTAGCAGACATTGACAAAATTATCAGAAAGATTGCAGCAAACCGTAACGAGGAAGAAGATAATGAAGAATGAGGTATTGTGCTTCGAGTCCCTACTGATGATTTGCATGTGTGTATTCTCTTTTTTCACATATAAGTCAACAAAATAACGAATTGTTTTGTGATTGCAGTACTGTCCATTTGGCAAGGTTGAAGTCTAGACATCTGAAATCAACTGGCAAAATTTAGGCCTATTAATGTGCATTGTAATGTATATGTTGGTGTTCACATAAATTTGAATTGTATCTCTTTGTTGTTTTGTGTTCCTTGGGAGTGGTTTTAGTCTAGTCCCCCATCCCTTTTGTTTTTTTTTTTTTCAATAAAATTTTCGAATAAGGGCGAAGAGTTAGCTCGTAGTTCGCTTCTTAAAAAAAAAAAAAAAAGGATTACTACTTACTACTTACTGTGTACTTTTTTACTATTATATGACATTTCTAATAGTGGCTATACTTTGTTGCATTGAATGATGATGAACATATTTCTGGTTTTTCATTATATATGTTATGACCAAATTTGCAAGAATATGAAGACAAAAAATGCAGGAATCTATATATTGGCCACTTTTAACCCTCTTTTTTTTTTTTTGGTATTTCCGACGGTGAATATGTGGTCGGAAATAAACCCTATAATTTCTGACGACTTTCCGACGAAACAAAATCTTATCGGAAAATGACCATTTATTTTCCGACGACATCACACTTGGTCGGAAAAACAATTAGCGGGAACTTTTGCCGCCAAATTATAATTATTTCCGACCCCACTCTAAACTTTTTCTGAGAGGTTGTTTGCTGTCAGAAATAATGGTCATCCAAAATTTATATTTCCGACGGGCAAAAATTTTTGGTCGGAAATACTGTCACTTCTAACCAAAAAAGGATTTCGTCGGAAAAGGACATATTTTTTGTAGTATAATGATACAATCATCTCAATGAAAATGCTTGATTATGATGGACATCTATAGCCTCCTTAAATATGTTGGAAAATATAGGAAAGGATCGTTGTGATTGGCGTCGTCAGACTGTTGATCACAATGGTATGGTGTCTTTAATCTAGACACAAAAGGGAAATCAAATTACTGAAATTGAAGTGACAATGCAAAGGGCTGAGGTTCTATTTATAGACCTCAGCCATTGTACCTCTTGAGTGAACAGGGGTAACTAATTAATAGTTATACCCTTTCATTATAATTATCAGTATTCATGTACCCTTTCAGGATACGTGAATTTCCTTGTTCAAGTGTGTCTTGATGTACCAGTGTTATTGTATATCTCCTCACACATAGCATACTTATTGTGAAGCCACTTAATCACATGATCATATTCTAACATCTCCCACTTGATCATGATGATTCAAGTTTCTAAAGGCTTCTAGGTTCTGGATGTTTTTACTAAGTGTTGCTTGTTTCATCGCAAACACCTTAAACTATCCATCCTAATTTACTTTGGATATCCATTCTGAGTATCATATATTTGATTACCCGGGACTTTCCAAACGTCAGATAATGATTTCATTTACCACGTGTGCACACTTCTGAATCATTTTCCATCTGACCACAACTTATCTCATTTAATAAGTTGGCACCATTCTCATATATTAGGAATTTTAACCATCCACACCTAATATCAATAGTGACTTTAAAAATCCGCGCTAACCCGAATATTATACAAATTCATTCATGTTGCCTCAAAGTGGATTTTACAGACAAGAAGATTTGTTATAATTTCGTTTCTTGATTAGTGCCCTCTATCTTATTTTTGACCAATTTTAATCAGATAGAGTCGTATCAATTGTCACTTTTAGGCGTCCCTAAAATACTACAATGATGCTTACCAGCATGCTTGATCACATCTAGATGACTTTAAACCCATTTTACAAACATGCTCTCTGAATTTTTCCAGAGTTAACCCTTTGGTCATAGGATCAGCCACCATCTGTTCAGAGGGTATGTAGTCGACCTTTACTTCACCTCTTTCAACTATATCTTGTATATAATGATATTTTACGTCAATGTGTTTTCCTTTGGAACTATTTGCTCCACTTTTAATCAGGTAGATGGCGGACTTATTATCACAAAACACATCAACAGCCTTTTTAGGTATATCTATATTCATATAATCTATGAAACGTTTGGCCCATACTGCAGTACTTACCAATGTGCTACAAGAAATATATTCTGCCTCCATAGTTGATTTTGCAACACATTTCTGTTTCTTACTTAGCCAAGAAACAGCCGCTCCACCAAATAAAATGATGTTACCGCTCGTAGACTTTCTGTCATTCAAGTCTCCAGCAAAATCTGCATCACTATAACAAATCAAATTTAAATCACTTATTCCAAAACAAAGTTTCATATCTTGAGTGCCTTTCAGATATCTCATAATTCTTTTAACGGCTTGCCAATGTTCTTTGCCAGGATTAGATTGATATCTGCTAACTAATCCAAAGCATGACAAATGTCTGGTCTAGTACTCGTCATTGCATACATCAAGCTACCCACAGCTTGAGCATATGGAACATTTTTCATATAATTTATTTCTTCTTCTTGTGTAGGACACATCTCCTTTGTAAGAATCGTTCCCTTACTAATGGGTGTACTAACTGGGTTGCATTCTATCATATTGAATCTTTTAAAGATCTTATCCAAATAGTTCTCTTGGTCCAAGTAGAGTAGTTTGGAATTTCTATCTCTAGTGATTTTTATTCCCAAGACATAGGAAGCTTCTCCCATATCTTTCATCTCAAACTTGGAACCTAAATATGATTTTGTTTTAGTAATCATATCCATGCAATTTCCAGCAAGCAAGATATCATCTACATACAGAGACAAGAGACAAAACTTGTCTTGGCACTTCCAAGTATATACACAGTGATCTAGTCTGTTCATTTGATAACCTATCTCAAGGATAGCTTGGTGGAACTTTAAATACCATTGTCTAGATGACTGTTTAAGTCCATACAATGATTTCTTTAATTTATAGACTTTGTTTTCATGTCTATTTACATGAAATCCTTCCGGTTGAACCATATAGATGTCTTCCTTTAAATCTCCATTAAGAAAAGCTGTTTTGACATCTAGTTGGTGGAGTTCTAAATCCATTCTTGCAATAATTGCCATGAGTATTCTAATAGATTGAAACTTTGCAACCGGAGAATATGTATCGACAAAATCTATGCCAGGTTTTTGCGTATAACCTTTGGCCACTAAACGGGCTTTGTATCTATCTAGAGTACCATCAGCTTTAAACTTTTTCCGAAGTATCCATTTGCAACCAATGGGCTTCCTTCCAATAGGTAGATCAACTAGTTCCCAAACTTCATTTTTCTTGATGGAATCTATTTCCTCATTCATGGCTTCTTGCCATTGTTGTGAATCAGATCCATCCATTGCTTCTTTAAATGTTCTTGGGTCTCCCACTAATTCATCTAACTCTTCAAGATTGAAAACATAATGATCCTTCAATCTTTTAGATGGTTCCCTTTTTCTTTTTCGTCTCCCACTGTTTTGTGCATTGCTATCAGGATCAAATGACATAACATCAATATTATTTTGATCATCTATATCCATGTCATTGTTATGATCACCAATATCTATATCTATATCTCCCACTTGATCATGAACAATGGCATGATCACCAAGTTGGTCATGATCAAAGTCATCCTGATTCATTTCTAGATCAGATTCTTGAATTTGTGTAATCACATCAGTAGTTTCTATAAAAACAGCATCTCTGCTTTCTATCAACCCTTTATCCTGGTGATAAAAACGATAACCTATACTATTTTCCGGATATCCAATGAATTTACATTCCAAAGTCTTAGAATTTAACTTATCTCGAAGTGGTTTTGGAATCAAAACATGTGCCTTGCAACCCCAAACTTTTAAGTTTGACAAATCTGGTTTTCTTCCATGCCATAATTCATATGGTGTTAATGGTTTAGCCTTTGTATTTACTCTATTCAGTATGTATGAAGCAGTGGATAGCGCTTCCCCCCAAAAATGAAGAGGCAAGTCTGCCATGGGACATCATTGATCTTGTCATCTCCATTAGGGTTCTATTTCTTCTTTCTGCAATGCCATTTTGTTGTTGGTGTATATGGCATGGTATAATTGTGTCTTATGCCATGTTCTTTGCAGAATTCATCAAAGGCTTCATATTCACCACCTCTATCACTATTAAGAGATTTTATGGGTCTTCCTAATTGAGTTTCTACTTCTTTCTTAAATTCCTTGAATTTTTCCAAGGCATCCGATTTTTGTTTCAAGAAGTAGACATACACCATAACGAGAATAATCATCGATGAAAGTAATAAAGTATTCCATTCCTCTATGAGTCTTAGTTCTCATAGGTCCACATAAATCCGAATGTATAACATCAAGTAGATCAGAAGATTGCCAATGTTTAGAAAATGATTTTCTAGACATTTTTCCTTTGATAACATGATTCACATATTTCAAAATCATTCAAATCTACTTGAGGTAACATTCCAATTTTGCTCATTCTGAGCAATTTATTTTTGTTTATGTGTCCTAATCTCAAATGCCATAATAAAGTTGTATTTGAAGTAGAGACAAAAATATACTCGGAAGAAATATTTTTATTACTAATAATAATAATTGTGTAAATATCATCGATTCTAGTACCCTTGAGTACTATTCGACCTTCCTTACCAATAGTGACTACACCATTTTTGAATCTCACTTCAAAACCCTTCTTTTCAAGCATAGCAACAGAAATAAGATTTCTTCTAATGGTGGGTGCATACAAGACATTTTTGAGAATCACATTTGTGCCATTACACGGAAGCTTGCAATCTCCTTCTCCAAGAACATCTATGTAAGTATTGTTTCCCATGTATAGACGATGATCTCCTTGTGCCTTTTCGTTGATGTTGATGAAAAAGGATTTGTCCTTGCAAACATGTCTTGTAGCTCCGGAGTCGACACACCATTGTTCTTCACATTCTGCTATGAGTGCTTCAGAGACTGTCAAAATTAATTCCTTAGGCTTGTCATTGGTCCTTTGACGTCTGGGACATTTTGATCTAATGTGACCAATTTCCCCACAGAAGTAACACCCATATTTTTTGCTTTTGAACTTGAAATTCTTCTTGTTGCTGGTCTTATGGAGACTATGGTTTTTCCTTTTATTATTATTGTTATATTGCGGTTTATGCTTTTGTGAGTCCACGACTATTAGGAGGTTGCCTCTATTATTTTCCTTTTTCCTCTTATTCATTCTCACTTCTTCAACTGCTAACATAGCAGGCAAATTATTCATGGACAACTCTTTTTGACCATAGGTCAAAGAAGTCACCACATGATCCCATGATTTGGGAAGACTGTTGAGAAGTGTAGAAACTTGCATTTGATCAGGAATAGGATGACCAGCATTAGACAAGTCCTTTGCTAATACCTCCATTTTGGTAATATGATCCACCATATCATCATTTTCGTTCATACGAGTGTTGTTATATTTCTCAAGCAACAATTGAATGTATGTTTGAGATTTAGGCCCGTATTTTTCATCCAACACATTCATGATTTCTTTGGCGGTCTCATATCCTTCATAGAGAGGAATCAAATCATCTTCCATATGATTGAGAATCGTAGCAATAGCTAATGCATTATCTTCTTCCCATTTAATATAATTCCGAGAAGCGACGGAAGGTCTCTCAGTTTTTAACGTATATAACGTTTTCTCATGGGTAAGTAGATAGGTGATTCTTCTTTTCCATATGCGATGATTGATATTATTGAGCCTCTCTATCTTTGTATTTTTTGCTTTGCATTTACTGGCCATGACTCACAATTCTAATAATGAACACCACAATAATACCACAATAATACAATTGTAGTACAACTGTACTTGTAATGCTGTACATTTGAATATGTCTAATATATATGTAAATATATATATATATATATATTACTTATCTACTGTACGTTTATATTACTTATATTATATATAATATGTGTACTTAATTGTAAATTACTTACTGAGCACAAGATGAATTAAACCTTGTGCAATCAAACTTCTGCTCGTCGCTTGCTCCACTTATTCCCAACTTATTTCCCCAAATCGAATACCTAGCAAAGTTTTGATCCTCAACCAAATTCTAACCCAAATTCCGTGAAAGGTCAGGTTGATAATAGAAGAAAGAAGTGAAATTGTCTTGAGTTTTCACTTCTGGTATCTTTCTTGGTGCCGATGAATTTGGTTCTGATGGGCGAATGGGAGACCAATTCGAATCGTCGTTCTTGTAGATTGGAGTTCTATAGAATTGACGAGGTGAGATGTATTGATTCAATGATAGATCCGTCGGCCTTTGGGTCTGGTGAATACGAAGATTCTCGTCAAAAACCGGCGTCGAGTCCAGACGAAACGATTTGAAGTAAGTTGAATCCGAACCCAAATGCTTCGAATGGTTGTCTTTCAGACCCAGATTGAATGCTTCTTCTTTTCTTTTGAACGACGCCTCTTTCTGTTGAAAGGATGCCTGTTTGCGATGGTTCTTGTTGAAACAGGGTTCCTGGTACGGGCGATTACACCACGGCGGGCCTGGAAGATTGAAACGTTTGGGTCCGTTGTTGTCGTTGTAGCGCGATCCCAAACTATTTTGTACTCAGTATTCAGACGACAAGAATGAATCTTGCAAGGTCTGAAACTTACTTTTCCTCTCAGGTTTGATTCTCTTTTGAACCAACCGTAATTGTTTGAATGCTGTCTTTGTGGACTGTATTTGTATGAATTGCGATTTGATTTCCCTTGCATCACTAGAACCTGGCTCTGATACCACTGTTGGAAAATATAGGAAAGGATCGTTGTGATTGGCATCGTCAGACTGTTGATCACAATGGTATGGTGTCTTTAATCTAGACACAACAAGGGAAATCAAATTACTGAAATTGAAGTGACAATGCAAAGCGCTGAGGTTCTATTTATAGACCTCAGCCATTGTACCTCTTGAGTGAACAGGGGTAACTAATTAATAGTTATACCCTTTCATTATAATTATCAGTTTCATGTACCCTTTCAGGATACGTGAATTTCCTTGTTCAAGTGTGTCTTGATGTACCAGTGTTATGGTATATCTCCTCACACATAGCATACTCATTGTGAAGCCACTTAATCACATGATCATATTCTAACAAAATAGGATTTAGAGGCTGAAGTAGATTATGATATTCATTATCTATCCTTCCAGTGCTAGAAGATCTACAAGGATCATGATATAACTGATATGGCAACATTTTATATTGTTGTTGGCTACTGAATCTTGACACTTTCACTTTTTATGTCACTGTTTGGTTGAGTTCTTTCCTTTTACTGTTTGGTTTAGTATGGAATTGATGTTGCTATGAATGGGAGAAAATGATGGATTAGTTTCATGACTTTCATCCTCTGTGTTTGCACATTCACTTGCAATTGTCATGACGAAGACTAATATAGGAGGACTAGAAGGTCAGGTATTGTTATACAGATTGCAGATTAAAGTAGTCCTGCAATTGAAGGTTTAACATTGGCATTTGTTGGAGTCTCCTTATAAATGTAGTCAATGTGTTGATCATCTGAGCATTAGCATGGAATTTCTTTAGATGGGAAGACAAATTGCATTAAGGTAATCATGTATGGTTAGGCAAATCTGCTACTTAAGGTACCAAAAAAGAAAGAAAGACAAGGGGTGAAGTGTGAGGCTATATAGCACATTTCACATGGCTTTCCAGAACCTTCCTGCACCATGCATCCTATGCAGATAGAAGCTGTCTATAGATTTGTAAACTTTGGCATTAATAGTACACGATGTACTTCTTTTCTATGATTTCTATTATATAGTATATTTTAGGAGGATTTATTAGCTTGGTATGTTCAAAACTCTAATCTACATGCCTTCCGTTAAAATTCAGGCCACTTCAAGATGTGATTCAATGAACTCAGGGTTGCTGTGACAAGTATAAGGCTCAAGAAATCGTGTCATTCATTTACAAATTGATGGATGATCAGAAACTAAGTGGTGGGAAAAAAGGGGAATGGGTATTACTCTATTTTGGCCTCGGGCATTTTTTCCAAGACTTGAGTTTTCTACCTTCCTTTTAGATGATATCGCATGCAAATATCCATAGGTTTCTCTGTTTTTCCTTATTGCTTGAAGAATGAAGACATGAACAACTGCCAAAGTTCTCACTCAAATGGATATAATGTAGACAATTGATTGTTAGAGAGCAGACAACCACAATTTCCTCTCATAGGCCTGAAGTTTTTTTAGTTTATTATCTGTGTTGTTTTGTTCGAGTACTTGGTGTGTCGGTATTTGATGTAGGACGAGATTTTAGCCAATTCCAACAAAAAATCTCGAAAAGAAAGAAGCGTCTTCACATTAAAAAGAATAATTTGAATATTGGAAATTAGTATTCATATAGGCTTCTTAATGATGGAATTAATCATAAATTACTCTTTTGGATATATCGGGATTCTCGAGTAAAATCTTGATTGGGATTCCAAGCGTAATATTCTTTAGTATCTAGGATTCTATTTCAGATTTTTATTTAATCAGGTTTAATTAGGTTTCCTAGTTTTAGTCTACAATAAATTGTTCTTTATGTTTTCTAGTTGTATTAAGTTTATGCTATGTGCCATATATAAGGCATCTCTTAGATTGTAATTTTTATTCAAGTTATCAATAAAAAAACCAAATATTAGAGAAATTTCTTTATGTTTCTTACGGCTATGCGCGTAATTACTAGTGGATTCTAACTCATCTCATATGGCTTTCAACGCTTGACAGAGCCTCTTACTATCGTATACACACTTCCTGCATCATTCTGTATGAGAGCGGGTTTTGTCCGCTCCTTAGCAGACGACGATCTAAGGGAGAAGTTCACTACCACCAACCTCAACGATGCTGGTCGTAGAGTATCTATCAAAGAAAGTTTCGTTGAAGAGGGAAGATGCCAAGGGATTCACCCTAGGACAACCTCATCAATCCAAAAAAAAAAAACATGGAATGTTGAATATTCACAGCACCGAATTACGACGACTTCTGAACTACATGTGTCATCAAACACAAGGTATGCTCTGTAATAATTGACAGTGGTCTACGAGTGAAGTGCCCCATAAATTTATTATTATTTTCCGAGGATTTTCCAAAATTTAATTAGTGGTTATTGGACGATTTTGTGGCTCGTGGATGGAGCGGAAGTGTTTCAGACGAATTGTTATTCAAAAAGTATGGTTTTAGGGGGGCGCAAAGATTGACTTTTTATACGTTGGGATTCTCCGAAAACGTCTTTCACAAAAGTCGTAGAGCGCGTCGATACAAGTTCGTGGATATGAGGAACACGAAAATCGGAGTTCGTATGAGAAAGTTATGAGCGATTGAAAATTGGGAAAATTATATAAATAGGAGTTTCCGTTTTCGGAAATTATTAGTTATATTTTTGGCAAGCTTCCCTTTTCGAAAAGTCTGAAGCTTTGTTCTCTCTCCCAAAACGCGACCGACCCGACCTGGACCCACAATTCCGACCCGGCCGACGTTCCTTTTTTCGGCGACCTCTACTGGTGAAACCTGCACAGACATCTTCGCCTCCACCTTGCGGTCCTCTCTATGGAGGCCTCTAGTGACTATTCTCACCCATAGCGGCGCTGCAAGGCGATGATTTTGAGTGCAGTCGGACCCGATCAGAATTCGTAGCTCTGGTGATTGCACGACTTCAAGCTTCCTTTTTTGAGTTCGTGGGAGCTTCCCCAAGCGATCCATGGTGTTTGTTTTGATCGATTCACGTTGAAATAGGATCAACTCAAGGTGAACAGTTCACGGAGGCTTGTGGTGGCGATCTAGGCCGAGTTGGCTTGAACCCTAGGTATTAAAGTTGATCTATTTGGTGTTCTTGACATTTTGGATGGTTGGATTAATCTAGTTTTGAGTTTTGGCCAGTGGTGGTTGTACCACTGACTGTGGCGGCGTTCTAGCAGCTTTCCGGCCATATAATGGATAGTTTCTAGTTTTATATATTATCTACTCGTCAATACGAGCGTTTCGATATTTAATACGTAATTTTTGAAGATCGTGTGAATAAGTTGTGATTTTTACGGTTTCAGACTCTTCGATGATTCGATCCGTGAGGATTTGAGCATCCGATTGACTTGTGATTTTGACTTATCGATCGTAGAAGTATTCCGGAGACAATGGGTGGTCTCGGATGTGGTTTTGCCTCAATTGGCGTCACTTTGGGGATTTTAGTTCAAAACATGGGTTTCGGACTTAAATCGTTTGTGAATTGCTACTAAGTTGAGACCGTATATGATTACACTACAAAAAAGAATTCAATTGGCTTCACTTGTTTATGTCGGCGTGTAATAGCCGTCGCGAAAGGTAGATATTTTGCTTTGGCAAATTCACTCCGTTGCAAAGACATCAATCGGATATGACAGCAAAACAACCCCGTCGCAAAAAACAACAATCGCGTACGATGGCAAAACATCCCCGTCGCCATAATACCAATTGTTTGCTACTGCATAACTACACCGTCGCATATTCTGATATGAATTGCTAAACACTATGTTAGAGGGCAAAAGAGAATTAAACTTTGAAAATTTTCTCTTTGGGTCGGCCTCTCTTCCGCTCTCAACCCACTTCTCTTGCGCATCAGATCTATGAGAAACTAGTGTGGCGTTTGGGTATTCAAAATACCAAAGTCCCAAATACATGAATGTTGTCTTTGGGTCAAATCGGTTATAACCTAGATCTCGTCATTTCAATATAATCCATCACAGATCTGGTATTTCCTTTTTCTCCAGATTCTCTGCTCTATCTAAGCTAGATTTTGATACAGAGAGCTTCTTTTTGGAGAGTGAGAAACAGAGATGAGAGATGGGTTCCGGTTCGAAATTGGAAGGCACATAAGCTCTGTCGATACGGCAAGACCCGTAAGAAGTCTTGAGTGTTTCTAGGGATTCAAAGTCATTCAACTGATAAGAAAATTAAAAAGGCATATCGGAAACTCCCTCTCAAGTAAGTTCAATTTTCGCTTTGAAATCCACCCATTTCATTGTTTTAGATTATCTTGTTTGCTGTGTAATTTCTTATTGGGTCATGCTGCTAGTTAGTATATGAGGATAGTATTGCTTTGGGAAGGTTAAGGTCCAAGTGAAATGGCCAGAAGTTTAGTATTCAGTTTATTTAGTGGAGTAATTATTGATGCTAGTCTTAGACATTGTTTCACATCCAATATTGTTTTGAACCAAATTATGGATTATGTATCATCAGACAAGAATACTAAAATCCTAGAGTGGTAGAACAGTTCAAGGGGGTTGCGTTTCGTATAGCATCTTATCTGACGCAGAGAAGAGGAGCGACTTTTCTAAGAAAACTCAAAGCAATTTCACTTCTATCAATTTTGAGCTACTCTTCCTCTTGTAATACATCTTTGTTTCTGACGCTTTCTATTTTAGTATAGGTAAGGGTTTTTGAAATGTTCAATTTCTTTTGAAATGGCATGTTTTGTATACTAGTTTCACTTCTGCACTCTCTTAGGTACTTCCTTTTTCTGGATTTTGGGGTTTCATATTGTTCTTTCTGTTAGCTGAATCTGGGGTTAATCGCTTGTTTGGTTTTCATTTCACAAACCCATAAGCAAGGCTATTTGAAACACTGCAGGACACTAAATCAGTAATGCTTTACAATATGTTCAATATACAATGGTTAGTTTATTCATATGGAAATCAATGAGAAGGGCAAGAGTTTTGGGTGATGCTTTTGATAATGTAAGTGCATTGACCCTCTTTCATTTGTTGATGTCTTGTGGGGGATTCAAGAAGTTTCTGAATGTAGGATCAGAAACCCTCGTAAGGAAGAATACCAATTTGTTGATGATTTCGTGTATAAGTTAATCCACACAAAATTGAGCAAATGAAGAAAAGGATTAATCTCTTCTAAGACTCTGAGCTCGTGACAATACTAGTTACAAGTTTCTAATTCTGGTTCAAATCTATGTTGATCCATTCCGGAAATGAAAAAAGATTTCTCACATTGGTTCTGAAGCCACCCTTAGAGCAAGTTCACCGTAGTCAAGAAAGTCGAGGTCGAAAAGTCGAGGCGTCGACCAGTAGAGTTACTGTTTACTGCACTGGACATGGGTTTCCACCAGTTTTTTTTCTTGACTAGTCAAGACTGTTCATATATATATTGGTTATTAATTGTTGCCGTGGATATTTTGCTTAATTGAATGGACCGCTGGGATTTCATGACCGTTACCCACCTTTTCATGCCTGTAGGGTGGAGTGATGATGTCACCACATATGGCTTGGGCCGAGCTGGCAGCCCCTCAAACCCAGTCAAAAATTTAGTCATGTTGTTGCCTTTTTTTTTTTTTGCCTCAGTCTATAAAAGCCACATTGGTTGGGCAAGCTTCAACCAGTGGAAGACCCTTTTCCTTGTGGCCGGTCACCATATCAGTTTTCCTTGCTGGAGCCCGGGCAAACCAACCACCCGTGGACTTGCTCTTAGAAATTATGTCAAAGTCATTAATGACTTTGTGTACCAACTTATCAGGAGAAAGAGGACATTGCTAGCTAGCCAGAAAGATGGTTTAAGTGATTTTATCAATTTGCATTACTTTGCTGTCATTCTTACTGTGTGTGTCTGTGTTTATGAGAGTGAGAGCAAGATCATTTCCTCTGATACTTGGTATCAAATCATCATCTCATAATATGAATATTATTTTGAATGGAGCCATGTGGTCCATCAGATATTTGTGGCAGAATGTATTGGGGATTGTCTTGCATGATGTTTCTCTTCTCTCTACCTTCTATCCTATGTCTGCTACATGTTTCATAGATGACAAGGAGGACATACTGTCGCGGTTTCTATTGGAGAGTGAGGAAGAATCCGGAGGAGATGAATGATAAATATCGAAGCGACATAATTCTGAACTTCATGATTACTGGGAAAGATACCAATGCAAATACACTCTTATGGTTCTTCTACATGCTCAGCAAGAACCCTCTACACTAATTTATTGCTGTTCGAACAAGCTTCTAGTGCTTGCCCTCTTTTGTGCCCCTTTCAGATTTGATTGTGCTTTGGAATATTGAGACATTTGGTTTAAATTTTAGTTGGCATTCTTCTATCATCTCTCTGACTTTGTTTTGTGTCAATGATGCAGGAGTCCATTCCTTCAACTTACTTGGTTTGGGATATCAATGAACTGCCCATCAGCTTTGTTTTGACTCCTGGTGCATTGAAAATATATGTCGAGATACTCAGTTTTTTGATACTAGTGAAACTTGCTTTGTTTTCATTGACTGATGTGTCGCGCCAATTGAAGGTGTGGATTTTTTTAGTTTATTATTTATTTATTTTTCTGGTAGAGTGCTTGTTTTTCTGGGTGTTCATTTTAAGACTGCATAAATCCTATTCTCTGAGATACGTTTGATTGAATTCCTATTCTCTGTGGCAGGGTTGATGAAATAAAATCACTATGCTTTACAATATGCAGCTAGTATTGAGTACGTTATAAGGTGAGCATTTTAGTAGCAATGACCATGATATCTTCTGTTAATGGTGTTTATTTGAGAAGAATCCAGTTCGTTTATGAATCAAAAGAGGTGTATGAAAGAGATCCAGTTCGTATCCAGTTAATTATATTTGACAATGCTCTAGTAATTTTGAGTTTCTGTTCATTCAAATATTAATTATTCTTTTTGTCATTGCAGGTGGGAGTACCAATATTAGTCTTTGGTCAAACTGGGGTTGCATCAGCTGATTCTCCAAATGAGGCCCTTCATTTTAATTGCAAACCTAATATTGGTGCTGCGCAGCTGACCGAAGATAAATTCAAGGTAGATATTTTCTCTAACTTATATTATGGCTTTTTTTTTTTTTTGTAGAAACCTAACCTTGACTGTGTTTTTCATTACCAAACATTGTGTAGACTCTGATAAATATAAAGATGTGCACACATGAAGAGGTGAGGTAAGAAATGATAATCCACCAAGCAAAGCTGTAATTTCTAGTGTAATTCTCTACTCTCTGAGATCGCAGTCCCACTTTCACTTTCTCCTATCCCTATTCTACTTTCACAAGGCTTTCTCTATCACCATTGTCATGCTCTTCAAATAGTTCCTTTACTTTCGCAAAGACATCTCTGCAAATTCTTTGAGTTTTGAAATCTCTCACGACCTCAAGAAACCTTTCATATATGTCTCTTTGGTTGGAAAATTAAAGGGTAAGAGTGTGTCAGTTTAGGACCTAAAGGAGGGTAATGAAATTGAGGTTCTTTTCTTTCTTAAGGTCAGTGATCAGCTTACTATTCTATTTATTTTTTCGTGTACCAGTTTCATCTCAGCAGACAAATTGAAGCTTTAGATGTGTTCACTTGAGGTTGTCGTTAGCTGGGATGGGCGAGAGTAAGATAGGAGAAAGAACTTGTTCATTTTTTGTATTTTGAACAATGACAAAGATGTATGAATTATTGAATTACAATATTGTGAAAAAGTATACAAGCTTCTCATTTGTATTTTTGCACAGAATGTGATTTGTATGGGTTTTGCAAAAAAAAAAAAAAAAGATTTTTTTTTTTATTGGTGATTCATATTTTGCGACGGCATTGTTTCCGTCGTAGATGACCTTCAGCAACGGCAAAAAATTCCATTGCGGTAGGTGGCGTCACTATTGCTCTTTGCGACGGCATAGTTGCTGTCGCCATAATTCATGCGACGGCGTAATTGCCGTCGTAATAGCAAAGGCGACGCCCTCAACGACAACTGCAATTTTGCCATCATCTATCAGTCGCCATTGGTCTTTTGCGAAGGCAATTTGACTTTCCGCGACGGCATTGCACCGTGGCTATTCGAAATTTTTTTTTTGTAGTGTTAGGTACTTGACGAAGTATTCTTGGACAGCTATTTTGTGGTTTGTCTGCTTTGTTCTATATTGAAGACGCAGTGGGAATTTCGAGGTGAGTAAATCTCACGATATGTGTTATGAGCGTAATTACCATATTGTCTTGTAGTTATTAGATTAACTATGACTATAGTTGGTATTAGTGGCATTCCTAAGTAGCTGACTACGTGCGTGTGTGTGTGTGTATATTTACGTGAAATATATATATGTATTGGTGGCTTCGTTGTGATGTGAACAATATTTGAAATGAGTTCATTATAGCTCGAGAATGGTGAAATTGTGTATTGAGTTGTGATTGTAGAATATCATGTGTTGAGATACCATGGGTCTAATATGACCGTCTTAATTAAGATTTAAGATATGGTAAAGCTTGTGTAGGAATATCTGTGTGATGAATCGCTGACATCAGTGTGATGAATCTTTGTAATGATAGTCATGTAAAGCTTATGTAGGAATATCTGTATGATACATCGATGCAATCTGTGTGATGATCGCTATCTATGTGATGACCGGCGAAATCTGTGTGATGATTGCTATTTGTGTGATGACCGGCGAATTTGTGTGATGATCAATAGGACAATGGCTATCTGCATGATGATTGGCGAAATCTGTGTGATGATTAGTGTGATGACTGCTCTGTAGCTGAGTTGAATTGTTATTAAGTTAACAACGATCGAGAGGACTGCTGTGACGGTCGGAGTTACCTACGGATGTCAGAGTGTGGGGTTATAATGATTTCTATGACTTGAATTGATTGTCTTAATGTGACCTCCTGAACTAAAACTGTACGCAGGGGTTACTATGAATTGTTTTGCTTGTTTTGAGCTGTGATTGCTTGTTTTCTTATTGATTTTATTGATTGATGGTTTGATTGATCTTAAAGGCTATGACGATTGTGCTCTGTGTGAGGATAGGAAGGTGATTCATTGTTTTCACCTTGATTTCATGTTGATGACAAAGGCTTCCAGTGGGAAGGAAATGAGCACTACAAGAATAAGTTAATCACATGACACATGCGTTTTTTCTATCGTCTGAGTTAGTCAGACGACAGATTTGTTAAACCAGTCGTTTGTTCGCTTCCTAGCCAACACATGGTCAGATTCCATCTTTTAATGAAATTGCCAATTTCAGACAACAGCAACAACAACATCTGTTGTCTGAGAAGCCCAAAAAAAAATAAAATTTAATTTACATTTATTTTAAATTGTCCGAAACCAAAACACACACTCAAATGCTTGGCTAGTTGGCTTTGTTTTAGGTCAGTCCCGCACAAACTCTTTCCATTCCCGCCGCACAGAACTCCCTCGCTCTGAGCCCTAATTCCATTCCGCACAAACCTTCTTCGCTCTCAACCTCTCCCTTTAATTCCATTCCAGCATAAATCTCTCGCTTTTAGCCTTGATTCGATGAGTTAAGGCTCAGCTCTCATTCACAATCGTTTGCTAGAGGATGATTAAAGACGCCATCGGCGAGCTCGGTGACCGTAGCTTCTTCTTCATCATTTGTAGCTAGCTCTGTTCACACCAACAAAATCATCTATCTACAAATCTGGAAGCCTCTATATATGTCTCTGGTTATTGGGTTCGGTTGTCAATCAAAGCTTTCAGAGTTTGATATCGTTCACTCCACCAAATTAGTTGGTTCGGTGATTGATCAAATCTTGATAGAGTTTGGTTCTTCTTGATACCATTACCTCTTCGATATTATCAGGTATGGTTATTGATGAAGCTTGACAGAGTTTGGGTCTCTTTTGATGGAGTTTGGGTTTCTATTTCCCATTAGACCTTTTGGGTCTCTTTTGATGGAGTTTGGGTTTCTATTTCCCATTAGACCTGACAAATCGTTTTCCTTTTGGGATTTTGTTGTTCATTGAGCACACAGATAAAGAGAGGGATATGAGAACTGGGGAAGGAGGAAAAGAAGAAGAAGAAGAGAGATTAGAAACTCTTGCTTGCTCGAGAGAAAACAAGTGGACGATATTTTTTTAATCTCCTCAAATTTTCTGATTGAAGCTGTTTATGAGTTTTGTATTCAAGTGATTTTTTTCTCAGAAGATTTGTGTTTTAGGTGTGGGTTATTTGTTTTCTTGCATGTTTATGGTAATGTTTGAAGTAAAGAAGTAGATTGAGGTAACTTTGTGAATTGAGGAAACTTTGTTTATGGGTAGTTTGTTCATTTTGGGTTTGATTGGCAGATTCTTTCTCTGCTATTTGAACGATCCCACCACGAACACTACTGAAGCTACTGTTGCTAGCTTGTTAAACTTTTTATACATTTGGAACCTTGACAGCTATAGTCAATTGTGCTCTTATTTTTCGATGGACCAAACTATAAATTCTTTGAATTTGTACAGTTATTCTGCATAAACATATGCATCGATATTCTGTTTACTGTCAACAATTGCATAAATATATGTGCTACTAACTATAGGGGGAAAACGCAATATGCTTTCCTCTGTGTGATTGTGTAATGGCCATGAAGCATAAAGCACTGCATATTATGGTCAAAAATGGGAAGCAACACTATTCTTGTATATGTTACCAGAATTTAGTGGAAGGGCTCAGGATGTCTGTTTATATGCATGAATTTCTGTTAGTGTCCTGTCAATACAGCAAAAGAAAATGCAACATTTTTTTTTTGAATTTTGCATTTAGAAAAACTCTGGGTTTATTGATTATTTGATAGCAGATAAGATGGCCCAGGCCCCTCTTCTCTGCTAGGATTATGAGTTAGATTTCTATGGTTTTCAACTAATGTTGTGGATTTTTAACACTGATAATGTGAGAGCCCAAGCTCCAGAGGTATACTCTGTGCTTGTTTTTAGAAGCAAGGTGTTATTATTTTCATATCTGGAATGGCAAATGCAAAGAAAAGGATGGTTATTGTTTTGGTGAATCAACTTGAGTGCATCTTTATTATAGGGAGGGGTTAATGGTTGAATTTTACTTTGGCTGGACCCTGACTCCAATATCATTTTTCTATTTACCTCACCTTTGAAGTCGCAATAACTTTGTATACTCTTCCAAGTAACCAATCCTTTGCTCTGATTCAGATCCTTGTTCTGTAAATTTATGGAAATTTGAGTTCATTTTTAATTCGGATTCGTTGATTCAGGATCTTTGTCTTTGACTTTCGCTTCCAATTCGGTTTCTGAGGGCTTTTGTCTTCGTGTTGCTTATCAGGTAGCTCTCTATTTTATGTCTTTCTCTCTGCTCAACTCTCAGTGTACTAGATATGGATTTTGGTTGGATGATTTTAGGTTTGCTTAATATGGGCGTAGTGTGATAGTTCTTGTTGCAATTTTACTTTCTTGTATGGTTGTCAAGAACATTTGGAGAAAGAAATTTGGTATTTTCAGTTATGCTTCATGATTTGAGTAAAGAAATGAATTCTGGAAATGACAATTTTTGGTTGGGTTGAAGTCCTAAAGAAGTAACAAGAGACGAGGCAGTTTGCGTTGTTGGCATAGGAGGCAGACTGGCAGAATCAACTGGGCTTTAGAGCAAGCCTTCAATTTGAAGCCTGATTGCAGTGAGATTGGGGATGATTTCGTTGTTTTTCGAAGACTGGTGATGGAATGATGCTCAGGTATATGTGGTTTTCCCTTTTTTTGCCTTTGTTTCAGTTATGATCCCAATTTGATAGGGTTTTTTTCTCTATATTTTGCAGGTATCTTGAACAAACAACTAATTTTTTTGTTCCTGATAATCGTTGCTCACTGCTATTTCCTTTCCCATTCCCATTTAACTAATTTTGGTTTCCCAATTGCATATATTTTTTTTTTCCTGTCATCACTATGGATTATGCTTTAATTTTCATGGATTCTCAAAGAAAAAATGAAAAGGTAGTGTTCTGAAATTTCATTTGATTTGATTCGCAAGTAGTAGAGTTGTTGAGAATTGGTTTCTACATTTATAGCTAGCTTTTTGCTATATATGGTTAGTTGATTTTTGGAAATCAATATCAACTATAGTAGAATTGTATTGGACTGTGATCATTCAATTATGTCTTATGATTATAATTGGCAATCATTCCCAGTGGCATGTTAGTTTGGTTGTCCCGGAACATTGACATAAAATTGATATGCAATTGTGGAGTTGTTTATAAATTGATTTGGATGCTAAGAATTTGATTATGGTTTCAGTAAATGATGGAAATTGTTAAGGTTCACTCTAAATTGCATCAGTTGATAGTTGTAAGCTTTGTATTGTAAAGAAGGGTTATTGTAATGTCTATTTACGGGGGCAAAATGGTTTTGTTCAGGGCACCAGTAATCCAATTGCTCAAATCAGATGTGTTCTTAAAGAAGACATTGAAGTTAAGCAACGAGGACATCATTGGCTCTGAAGTATGGGACAATTTATATACTTACACAGGATGACACCATGGCCTATGCTGTGAAAAGATTGAACAGAGGAAGTGCAGATAGAGATCGAAGATTTGAGAAGGAAATTGAAGCAATGGGGGATATAAAGCACCGGAACATCGTGACTCTTAATGGATATTACACTGCTCCACATTATAACCTTCTTATATACGAACTGGTAGCTTATGGAGGCTTGGATGGAGTGCTTCATGGTATGGCATATATTAATTCAATTTCTACATTGCTAAGATTTATACATTTGAGTTTCAGTATTAATTTAGTTTGCTATATTTGAAAAGTGCAAATGAAATGCTGATTTGAAAGTAACTAGCATTTGAAACATCAGAATTCCCAAGGAACACGAATAAAAGTTGAGTTCTTAAAGTTTTCAATTTCATGGTTATTAATCAACCTGTTCACCAATTCTTTGTGTCTACTGTACATGCAATGCAGATCACTATCCAACAAGCATTTGGATTGGCTGTCTAGATACAAAATAGCACTAGGTGCTGCAAAGAAGAATATCATATCTTCATTCCAATCTGAAATTGAAGGAGACGACTGATTCGAGAGAGAGGAAGAACTTGGGGACAGGAAGAACACGAATCTGGGTATTGATTGTTCTTGGAACCACTAAAACATATATGTAAGCTTGTGGTTGGTGACTTCTTTTGGTTAGTGGTGGTTGGTGACTTATTTTGGTAACCTTGATTTTACAAGATATATAGACAATATTATTATTACTTGCTAGATTGAGGTTACTTTTGGTTAGAATTGATGGATTTGATCATATCTGGATATGGATATGTACTTTTGGAAATGTTTTGGATTGGCAATGTAAGAACAGATGGCATTGATATATGACAATGTTTTATTTTGGATTTGTTCAGGATATGAATGTTCATATTTGCAACAATTGTGCAAAGTTAATTCAGACAACATATATAGGTCAAATAACTGTAGTTTTCAAAGGTATCACACAACTGAAGGGTTCACAAAATCATTATCTGCGATCCACTCATACAACACAGCTAAAAACAGCAAATAATACATGTTGTCTGAACTTCATTTCAGACAACAGAAATAACAAATTGATGTTGTGTGATCTCCATTCCAGTATCATGTATAATAAGTTACTGTCGTCTGATATTGAAATCAGACAACAGATATAACAATAATATGTTGACTAAGATTCATTTCAGACAACAGAAATAACAAAATGATGTTGTGTGATCTCCATTCTGGTAACATGTATAATAAAGTTACTGTCATCTGATATTGAAATCAGACAACAGATATAACAATAATATGTTAACTAAGATTCATTTCAGACAACAGAAATAAGATGTTGTGTGATCTCCATTTCAGACATCATGTAGTTGTGTTGCTGTTGTCTGAGATTCATCACACACAACACAGTTTTCCTAAAACTGTTGAGGTAATATAGCTTTTCTCAACAGTTAATAAACGAACTATCGTGCATGTGAGTTTGTAACAGACAACAGTTAAACCTAATTATTTTAATTTGAAAATATTCAGACGACACATACTTAGCTATATATGTTGTGTGAATTTTGAACAAATAATGGTTTTTAACTGTCGTCTGAATGAGGTCAATCAGACGACAGGCTACTAGACAACAGCAGCTTTTTCATTCAGACGACAGTTAATGAACTGTCGTCTGTTTAACTTTGTGGTATAGTAGAGTGTGATCTTTGTGACTAGCCGTTGTGCATCAAAGGATTTCGAAACATTACTTGAGGAGGTTTTGTTTGACTGGAATTTGTGTAATTAGATGCTTGGTTGAGAATCTGAGCATGTGGGTTTAGTCACGAGTTGACCTACGTAAGCATGTTATGGAAGGTTATGAAACAGATGGTTGTAGTTGTGAGTTATGTGCTTATCGTTGTTTAGGTTGAGGTGACTTAAGAATGTGTTTCTGCTTTGTGGTTTTGAGTTTACTCATACGAGGTTTCATAAGCTTACCGGGTTTGTTGTGTGGCAACCCGGTGCACTATTCAATGGTGTAGGGGTTAATCCTGCAAGTCAGGACAATCGTGGTTGAAGTTGAGATAGCTTATTTATAGCTATATGATAGGAATCCAATTTTGTGACTTTACCGTTGAAAAGACTTCCGTTGCAGTAGCTCTGAGGAGCATTTACTTATTATCTTATTGTGGCAATTTAATTTGTAAACTTGTGTAATATATGACTCTGCAGAGCTGGTATATTTTGACATTGTGGGTTCAGGGCATTAGTATGTACTTGGTTTAAAAGGGAAAAGTTTTCCAGGTATTCTATATTGATGGCTGAACCATCACGCATATATAATTATGGGGTTATATATCGATTTTTATTTGTGTTTAAAAATCTTGGCATGACAACGAGAGAACTTTGTAGCAAACAAAGTTGTGGATTATTTTCAATTACCGACAGTGCAGCTAAGGGATCCATACTGGACTCCATTTGGATAGGATGAATATGCACAAGTAACAGAGGTTTGTAAAGTTCCTGCCTCTATGGGAAAATTTTATAAAGAACAGATTACTTGTCATGTGATTGACATGGACGACACTGATGTGCTTTTTGGAAGACCATGGGCTGAAAGCGTCGAAGGTGGTTATTGCAAAGACAACACATATTTATTTAGGTGGGAGTCGCACAAAATTAAAATCAAGCCTGGAAGGAAGAACATCAAGAATGACCATCCTGAGGTGTGTGAAAATGAACATGAAGAAGCCACTTTGAAGATTGAAGAGAAACTCATTAAGGACAAGGAAGCTGATTCATTCATCACATCGATATCCATGTCATGCATGCCTAATTGTGTTCAAGATGAACCCAATGAGAAGTCAATGCCCATTCCTTTTCAAGTGGAGGAGTTCAAGTTTCAAGATGTTTATTCTAAACTTGTCTATGATATTGGACTCATGGTGGTACCTTTTAATTTTGAGAATATTGAAGTTGATGGCTTATCATGTTTTATTCCTACTAATGATCGAGCTACATACAAGAGGAACTCGAGGTCGAGTTCTTTTCGAGTGGAGGAGACTGATGTAGGACGAGATTTTAGCTAATTTTAACCAAAAAATCTCGAAAAGAAAGAAACGTCTTCACATTAAAAAGAATAATTTAAATATTGAAAATTGGTATTCAAATAGCTAGGCTTCTTAATGATGGAATTAATCATAAATTAATCTTTTGGATATATCGGATTCTCGAGTAAAATCTTAATTGGGATTTCAAGTGTAATATTCTTTAGTATCTAGGATTCTATTTCTTATTTTTATTTAATCAGGTTTAATTAGGTTTCCTAGTTTTAGTCTACAATAAATTGTTCTTTATGTTTTTAGTTGTATTAGGTTGATGCTATGTGCCCTATATATAAGACATTTCTTAGATTGTAATTTTTATTCAAGTTAATTATCAATAAAAAACCAAATATTAGAGAAGTTTCTCTATGTTTCTTACGGCTGTGCCCGTAATTGCTAGTGGATTCTAGCTCATCTCATATGATTTTCGACGCTTGATGAAACCTCTTACTATTATGTACACGCTCCCCGCATTAGTACTATTATGTTTTAGGAGCTGACAGGGTTAATGTTTGGAGTATTCTACAAGTTTTAATGCCAGCCTTTCCTGCATCTTTTGCTCTATACTGTTTACAATTTAGTGGAATGAAAGGAGTTGGAGAAGAAAAAAAGGGCACCCGCAGCATCACGCGGGCAGCTATCTAGTTAAAATTTAAAAACAATCTTCTCAAATTCTCGTACTCGTACTTCTTCTGTTGTTGGTCTATAAATATTAGAAAATATTCTTAAAACTGAAGAACTTTATACATGGCGAGCTATCATTGGGCTTACACCGAAGATCATCTGAATTAATACATGGGGAAAAGGTACAAATGAATAGAAAAAGCTATGTTTTTTTTATTATTCGATTAACTGAAAGGAACAAATGACACAAGTGCAAAGCTTTTAATAGGATACAGAACCAAAGCCTTCCTCATCATAGCGTTAGGAGTCAGGAGTTTAGTACCGAAACTTGAATTTCCTATCAAATATTCCACGACCAAACGTAAAAATGAACATTTGGACAAACAGGGGAAACAACATCCACACAGATAAGGTAACCGGAATACTTGCAAGAAGCATGATGGGAACACTCATCCATGTATTTTCATTGAACATGATGAGAATGGCAGAACAAAAGGCAATCATCATGGTGTTGATAGAATAGAGAAGGCTGGCTAGGCCAATTGTCATCTTTGTAGGCAAAGATTTGAGGAAGTCGTCTTCGGCATAACGAGATGTCACGATTCCCCAGAATGTCAATAGTGACGTCGTGGAAAAAAAAATGAAAGAGCATCTGAAATGATAAAAACAGAAAATAACTTCTTGTCTAAAAACATAGGAAGTCCTGTATTTTGATTATTCCCACCTGGAACTGTGATTGCCGCAGCGAACACGATTGTAATAACCAGAGCACCCAGTACAGTACAAGAGTTTGCTGTGTCCTTCATCCACTTTTCTCCCTCCTTCATCAATTCCTTGTGGTTCTTAGTAAACAGTTCACGTGGTGTCATATGATCTGTAAAATTTTTTAACTCACGGGCCTTCCTTGGCAGAATACTTTCCACCTCCTGTATGTCATTATGAAAAAGTTATAAGATCCATTTCTACAACTACCACTCCTATTTGATGAAAAAGAATTAGAAAAAAAAAACGCGTACAACAGGGGAGTATGTCAATAATGTGATAAAGAAGTATTCATTGATTTCATGGACATGTACAACATCCAGGGAGAGGTAGTCATAATTTCATAATTTTAGAATGAGAAATTCTAACCTTGAACCATTGTAGCTCCCTCTGCATTTGCAAAGCTGCCCCCGGTATATCGTTAAGCCGTTTTAAAGGAGACACCATCGCAGCCATATGCAGCAAATTATTGTTATATTTATCTACAAGATTTGGCAATGCATGTCTCATAGAGAGTCCATATATGAGGCTATAGACTGATTCTTGGCGACATTTAATTGCAAGATGAAACAGGGTCCTTTTCTCTTCATCAGTGCTCCACATGAGTTCTGGATTCGCTTTACATATAGCAGTAATAAACTCAACGTTCCCTTGGTCGACAGCTTGGAAGATTGCTTCATATACCAAGGCGTCTTGCATTTGTTTAGCATCTAAATCTTTGATCACTTTGGCCGTGTGATGGAGAAAGTCAAGGGAACGAACATGGATCAGCTTCATTTCATATATCATTTTGGTTCCTATGTTGACATTGAAATCAAAAAAGGAAAAAGAAAAAGAAAAAAAGAAACGACCTCATAAGGTAAATAGGTAGACTAATGTAACTTTGAAATACAATATGAAATCGAATCAGCTTACCAGATAATACTAGGAAACACATAACCAGTCTTTCAAATAAATGTACACCTGGCATCGCGAAACCAAATTGGTGATGTGAGTTAGAGAGTACCTTTATTTTTTTTCTTTCTTTTTGAAGCTATTACAATCTTTAGCAAAGACGAGCGGAAAGAAAGCATGAGCAGAATGAGGATAATATTCCCATTCATCCCTCCATCACTTATCCACTCATAATATTATTAATTAAAAATAACGCCAAAATAATTAATGTTGACGTTAAATTTGACTTTTGTTTTTCTTTTTAATATTAAGACAGGTATCATGACATGAGTCTATTGGTCAGTGGTGAATGAAGAGGTTCACCTAGTGAATAAGGCTAAAGCGCCTACAGGACAATTATATCTCTATTATTGTGAAAGTCTGAAAGATATATTTTGGCATTGTTGTTAAAAAAATAGCCGTTTAATTCAAATTAAGTCAACTTTTCTCTTATTTATAATCACTAATCTCATACAAGTGCGATGCAATGTACGTGTAATTATTATTTTTTTGTACATGCGCACTCAGTCCTTAATATGGAAGCGGAGGCATGTAGAGCTGGTTTTCTCTTTGGGATTCATCAAGGTTGGTCTGACATAGATATTGAAATCGACTGTGTCAGTCTAATTGCTGCTCTCAATAGTAAGGAGAAAAATTTCTTTGAGGTAAGTTGAGTTTTAGATGATTGTAAGGATTATCTTAGTGCTTTTCAGTCAGTTAGAATTCGACACATTTATCGTGAAGCAAATGGTGTAGCGGATAGGTTAGCTCACCTTGCTAGTTGGGGTGCACTTGATGAGGTTTGGTTAGATGAGACACCTGCTATTATTCAGGATGTTTTCTACGAGGATTATTGTAGTTGTTTCTCTGTAGCACGGGGTTCAGGTTTTATGTCCCCCCGTTGCAAAATCCTAATATTAATATAATAAATGGAACCGGGTGTGGGGTTGAGCCTCACAACTAGACAGGGTTCCAAATCCCTTTTCAAACAAAAAAAAATGTACGTGTAATTATTAAAAAGTGGAGAAAGTGAAACTTTTCTTCTCATTCACTTTCTCAATTTTATATTTTTTTATTTTACCATAATAATCCTTTTAAATAATTTCATTATGAGTTTTTTTTTTATTCCAAACGGTATTGTAGGCATTTCAAAATTTGGTAAAGCATTTAACACCAAACTTTAACTTCCCTTTATAGTAGAGATAATGACATCGTAGTCAATCAAATTTTTGACCCCATCTCATCCTTCCAAATTGTTTTTAACACCCAGCAAAGTCTTTACACCGAGCAAAACTTTAAAATCTCTAACTGCACCCACCAAGTTTTTCAATTGTACCCTTTTCAAGCAAAATCCAAATACTCAGCAAAAACTACTTTGTTCCTCTGAGATGAAGAATACCAACCCCCACATCCCTTTTTTTTTTTTTTTTTAATAGGATTTGATATTATTAGAAATCAAACCATGAAAACAGGCCAGAGTTTAAGAAAACTTATATAAGCAAATCCAGAAATAGACCGGATAACCTATCTAAATCACACCTAAACTCATTATAGTCTAAATGGTCGCTCAATAAACAGCAAGCCAACAAACTATGTAAGAATAACCTTGCTTTCTAAGGCAAAATCAATCATCTAGTCTAATCTGCTAACACTTAAGTGTGGTACATATATCAACTAAAAACATCTTAGAGAAGCATATAGAAATCACTCCCACTTCAGAAGATTTGAAGTTCAGAATGTTTTGAATTTTAATACCTTAAGCAAGCGCCTTCTCTTTCCCCTTAGGGTTCGAGCTAGTGCTTGTCTCAGGCTCATCAGTAGCCAATAACAACCACAGCATCAGGTTGGTCTTCTTGCTCTTAGCCATTTCTGGTTCTCCATCTTTCTTTGCATTTTTTTCCTTTCCCTACTGTTCCATATGGCAGCTTATTCACACTGCCAATAGGGTGTCCTCTCTTCCTCTCAAGCTGTTCATTGTTGTTGGAAGGTCCATGCAGCAATCCCATAGTCACTGCATCCAAATTTTTCTTTTCAATAGCAAGACTCAAACGTAATTTCTTTGGAGAGATTGTTACCTCATCAGTTTCCCTAGGTCGTCGTTGTCCTATAATTGGATCCTCATTGAGCCTTGTTCGTTTAATTCCCTAATTTTCACCTGTCTTCGATGGCGACGCACGGCTACCACATATTGAGGGAGAAGAGCTTCCGATATGCTATCTGGTATCTTGGCCTTGAAAATCAAAGTCTGATTGTTAACCACAACTCTTTTAACATTAGGGTTTTGATCTGCATGACCCCGTATCACCGTCAGGGCCATGGGTTGTGCCACCACCCCCACCGGTGCATTACTGTCTTCAACCAATTCCTGCCCTGAGCAAGGAAGGCCAATGTGGGTAACTAGACCACAATTTCCGCAACGACCAAACAGTTTATCGTATCAAAATTGCACCATGAACTGGACTTCAACTCCTACCCAGAAACGACAATGAAATAGTAGAGGCTTCACATAGTCGATCTCGACTCTGATGCGCAGGACCCAGGTCCGAAATGCCAGTCGATCGAATTCCTTGAACTCGCTCAGCCTGCTTCCGATGATGCGCTCAGACCAGAATGCTGATGGCACTCCTTGCAGCGTCATCCAATAGGACGATTTCTTCAAGGGTACTTCCACCGCCAAGCTGACACCATCATATGGTGCAAGGGCTATTGGAGCTCTATTATAGCCCCACGGTCCTTCTTTCCAAACCCTATCCACATCAGATGGGTCTGTATATGAACAAGACCCTGTCATCTTCTCAGATCTCTTCATCACTCAATCTGCCGTTGATCTGCCATGCAGACCGAAACGTTCCGAGGAAAGAACGACGCAAATATTCCAGCGCCGTGAGCAGTTTCCCAACTATGAAAGCTTCGAGTTGTCTCAACCCTTTGGACGAACGCAGGTCCACTGGTTTCTTCCCATCAGCCAAGGCTAAGGTGGAGGCCAGGCGGGTTGCCATTGCATCAATCGTTGCCATTGACATGAGAGAGGAGGCTACGCAATCAAAACCCTAACCCTAGGTTATAAAGAAAGAGGTATTGCGACTAGGTTTTTCCCCCCATATCCCTAATACGCAACACCCAAATCTAGCTATTTGTAAATACTGACCTTCTTACTACCGATTTGTGGATTTGGTAGTACGAATTAATACCCAGTCCCATACTCGATAATTTCTCCATCTTATGTGTTGTTGTCAACACTACCTCCTTCCCTCTCTTGCTCCCATGGAATTTGAAGGTATCTCTCTCTTATTGGTTTAAATTTCCTTCCAAGAGTTGTTTTGTTAGTTTAATTTCTTAATTTAGGGTTTAAATTTCTGGTTCATTGATTAATAGATTAATATTTATTTTCTTTTGATTCATGGGTATTGTTTTGTTTAACTTTTGATATTGTTTTCTTTTGGTTAATGGGATTAAGCTTTCATTTATAGGATCCGTAGATGAACCACTACAACTTGCACGCCCATCATCAATCTTAATTTGGATTGATCTCATACTTTTTCCACAAAGCAGATTCTTATGGAGTCTAATTTTTTTGGCATCTTAATTATTGCTAGTTAATTAGGAGGAGGAGGAGCATAGTTTTTGGAAGTATCTAAGTTCAAAGCATGAATGGATGTTAGATTGATATTGGCCGCAGATTAATGAAAATCTGGAATGTTTCAGGACCTGATTTTGATGGGGTTTTAAAAGAATAGGAAAAAGAGAAAAAGTTAATACATACCCTAACTTTAGGTATTGTTTAGGAGTTTTGTCCATTTACACTAACTCTAGAGATTTTCCCCCTCTTACACTACTCGTTTATTTTATTTTTCCCACTTGCCCATAATGAATCTTATAAGTTGTTCACTAATACCCAACTAAGTTATTTATTTTCGGGACTATTTTGCCCTCACCCATTTATCACATATAGAGAGAAGTTATAAGAGACTTCTCCAAAGGTTGCACGTTGCGAGACTCCGGTTACTGGTTGCGAAACTCATTCAAAAACATCACCGGAGGTCCCCAAATAGGTTGTCAGAGGTCTCATAGGTTGCCGGAGACTTTTATTGTCTCTTAATAAACTTTTATTGCCCCTCAATAAATATTTATTGCCCTCAAATAAAAACATTTTATTGGGAAATAAAACTTTGGTTAAGGAAAAAGATGAGAAGATTACATCAATTCAAAACTTTTATTAGGAAAATAAATGTTGGGAAATGTTTTATTGCCCTCAATAAATATATCACTTTGGTCACTCAACTTTAACTCTATTAATCAATTTAGTCACTTATTAATTTTTTCATTAAAAAAAAATTTATTTGTCACAATATTAATGATATTTTCGTCCAACTAATTGTGAAAAATTGATAAATATGTATTAGAATGATTGGGAGAAGTGATGAAAGTGAGATAAAATACCCTTGAGTGACTAAAGTGATTGACAGTGTAATAGTTGGGTGACCAAACTGATATATTTGAAACTTGAGTGACCAAAGTATCGAATGAGTCATAATTGAATGACCATATTTATGGAATTCTCCCATTCGTTAATTATGTATAGGATAGAATCATAATTGCGAAAGGTATTTTTTGGTACCTACGAATTTTTTTACCCCAAATGGTATCTGAAGTAATGTGCCGTTATCACGTATAGTACCTGCCATTAACTTTTTTATTAAATTCACTTACGTTGCATGTAATTTATGGATAAAAACTCAAAATGGTATCCAAACTATTGCAAAATGTATTTTTTTGTACCTATAATTTTTTTTACCCCTCAAATAGTACCTCACGTATTGCGCATTTCCTAAATATAATACTTTCTTTAGCTTTCTAATTAAAGTGGCTTACTAAATATGTTTTGGGTTTTATGTGTCTATGATCAATATGTATCATATGTTATGTAGCTTAGGTTTATGATCAATACATACTGGATTAGTATGATCATCTGTTTGGAGTTTTCATCTTAAATTTGTGACCAATATGTATTTGGGGCCGTCGTGGTCACATGACCATCTTTCCTAGCCTCGTGTTGTACCAGAGATGGTGCAGCTCCTTGTTAGAAGTATGGAAGATATATTTAGGCCGAATGGCCTGAATGGTGTTATAAGTAGCAGATAAAGGCTTTGGTCTGTATTGTTTCAACATAGTTGTATAACTTTTTCTGATGAATGAATTTTATATTATGATAAAAAAAATAAAAAAAAATAAAAAGTAGTAAAGGTGCAATACGTGAGGTACTATTTGGTGTAAAAAAAATATAGGAACAAAAAAAATACATTTTGTAATAGTTCGGGTACCATTTGGAGTTTTAATCCAAAAGTACATGCCACATATGCGATCTTAACGGAAAAGTTAATAGCAGGTACTATATTTGGTAACGTCGCAAAACTTCTGGTACCATTTGGGGAAAAAAAAATCATAGGTACCAAAAAGGCCTTTTGCAATAGTTCAAATATCGTTTAGATTTTTTGCCCTTAGATTTTTATATTAGATATCATTAGTTATTATAGCTCTTGCTGATGTTCATACTTCACTTTTCAACCATTGTAGTTGTTCTTACATCTAATATTCCTTCTTCTTTTTTTTAAATAATACATGACGATATGTTAGTATTTTGTCATATTCTTTTCATTGGTAAAATTTGTTAAGGACATTCAAGTGTTCTCTAAATAAAAGACAGAATAATGATATCATTATTTAGCTATAATAACATAACTAATTTGGTGAAAATTACGAGTTCAAATCTTAATGAAATCAAGAAATGGCAGGGTGGAGACAAAAAGAAGAATTTAAAAAAATAATAAAAAGACAATAAGTTTTCTGTGTTTCCTTACCTTGTCCATGATCTGGAACTGATCCCATATGCATATGTATATTTAGGTCATGCGGCTGTATAGGTATAGCTGTGTACAAAGAATAACGTAATTTCAATCAATACATGGAACTGTATATACGGAATTTAGTTTTGCCCACCAAAGGGATGGTAGAGAACAAGCGGATTTCAAACGCATGTATTAAATTTAAAATATGAAATTACAGCAATTTTTCACTTATCCATTAAAATCCATGAATACTCTTAATCTTAGGTAAGCATAAAGGACCGTGGAGATATGATTTATACAAGTTAGAGACCAACTAGAGACACAAGAATAGAGGGAGAGAAATTGGAGACCAACTGCATGGAAACTTAGATGAAGTGACAAAGGACTGTGGATTAGTTACATCCTTAAAAATTGTTTGGTGTCATTCACTCATTACTAAACATGAAAGATGACATTTTGAATGCTAAAATTAGTATCTCTTTTAATAATAACATTTCATCTATATTAGAGGTCAATATAATTCTAAAAAAAAAAAATTATTAGAGGCCAATATAAAATTTTATTGAGGTTTAGAAAAAAATTGAGAGTGTTTTAAGGAATTGAAATTGGGAGAGAATAAGCTATATCTTTCATTGATAATAGAGGTTTCTTTATATAGACCATAGAGGATTACAACCATAGAATCTGAGTCTTACAAATAAACTAAATTGTATAATGATTAGGATATCTCCGAAAATATTTGTAAGACTAACCCTGTTACAACTCAGACAAGTAACTAGAGTTTGGGGCAGACACACAAGTCAAATATACTTGAACAGAGAGTTAATTAATGTTTTTGTCAGGGTCAATTTTTTTTTTATATTGATTTTATTGAGGGTAAACGGTTTATAGAGGCTAGAGTTGTTACAAAAAGTCAGTAATGGTGCTTATGAGGGTCAATAATGCATTTGGTTGTTTTTTGTAGGGTCAGTAAAACTTTTGGTTGTTTGATTAAGAATCAGTAATAAATCTGATTGTTTTATTGAGGGTTAATAATAAATTTGATTGTGTAATCGAGGTTCAATTACTAACAATTTCAAAAAATTTCATGTGCAGAAGGGGATACTTTAAGACAGCAACAAGGAAAAACAAAAAAATTGAAAAGTGAATAAAAATACGAAGAAGAAGACTTAGAATCTATAATTGAAGTTTTAAAGACAAAAGGGAGAAATCAAAAGAGGACAAAAAAGAATAAAGAAGAATAAACAAAAGAAGAAATAGTCTTCATGTTGAAGGAAATCTAATTTGTGTGTGCCTGAACCAAACATGATTTATTTATTTTTTTTTTTTTGAATAAAGGGCTGGGTGCAACTGTCCTCAAGCCTTGATTAATGAAACTGCTTAATACAGGGGGGGGGACATTGAGCCTAAATCCCTGATTACAATAACCATTTAGAGTATATCCTGAAATGATATCATGAATCTCTACATAGTACATGTATTCAAATAAGCACCAACTAGCAAAAAGTGCTCTACTAGCTACTCTATTTGCTTTGACATGACGGTGACATAACGAAAAGATAACTCGATATGTTACCCGATTACAACGTAGTATAATTACCAATTGCACAGCTTTCCTACTAGGTTGCTAGGTTGCCGCCGGAGGATAAATCCGACGACACTTAGCTTCACCCTGCCACTAGGCGGCAACGACCATTTGATGAAGCAAGGAACTCATCGCCTACCTAAAGCAGACAAGGCACTTTGAGTGCATACACAAGCATCTAACCTGACTCCTATAAAATAGATGCAAGGATTTATTACCTACCAAAAGCGCAACAGCAGTAACCAACAAACAAAGTTAACAATAAAATAAAACATAAAACCAAGTTAGCCCAAAAGATGAGCCCTAGCCCAAGCCTCAACACAGGAAACAAGGGAATTGCATGCTGCCAGCCAAGCCTGGCCCAATCCATTGTCGGATGCCACCGGTAGGTCACCACATGTGCCACCTCGCCAGAAATGTCGGACTGCCACCATCATGGCGGCATCACCCTCACGCCGTGGATATGCGCTGGCCGTATCAAAAAGTCTCGTCCCTGGATCAGATCCAAGAGTTCTGATCCAGATCAGAACTAACCAAACAGAGAGATGACGCGTCGCCACAAGCACTCCACCACCCAGCAGCCTCCGAAGTCGCACCACTGAGCCCCTCCACTGACGAGAGTCAAGAGGAACAGACCAAATCCCAGCAGCCACCGTGATTTCACCTTGCCCCACCCTAAAACCACCACCAAAGACCCCTCGATACGGACGGAGATCGAGGAATTTACCGCACTCCAGACTCACATGAGGTCGACAAGTCCTGTCCGACGACGGCGAAAGGGCACACCGCCGGACAGGGATGAAAACCGGACTATGCTCTCAGACGGCTTTTTCTTCTTCTTCTGCTATTGCATTTCCTACACAGATTTAGTTGACTGGCAACATGATTTACTTCTTATAGTTGTAATAGGGTAGAAACTTCTAGATCTCATAATACCTTGCATTCCAAGATATTGTAAATGTAATCCTCTATAAAGAGGCCTCCCGAATTATTTTTCCTTAAACACTTCTTGCTTCTTCTTTTTTCTTTTTTTCTTCTTTGGTTTAAACTGTCATCCTACTTTTTGTTTAAATTCATCCTTCTATATTTGATATTTTTGTACTTTAGATTCTCTCATCTATCTTTAGTTTATTGGCTTTATCAAATATCCAAAATCTATTAATTCTAAAGTTTGACTACATAAACACGACATAGAGTAGTTAAAAAAACTACCGCAGCAGCCGCTCTGACGTGAACCAGAAACCCTAATCCAAAATCGGTGATCCCTGTGCTGATCAGCCTACCTTCCCATCAAACCTCGACATGTCTGATATTGAAGAAGTCACTGCCAGGCTGCCAGCTTTGCCGCTCCATGGCGCTTGCAGGAGATGAAGTCCTCGACATCTCACGCACAACTAGTGTGACAACTCGTCGTCCTTCATAATCCTACCTACTGGCTCGCCCCCTGACACCAAAATCGTTTGTGCTGCAAGATCTCACGCGTAAATTCCTCCGTGTGTGGGTTCTGGATGGAAAATTTAGGGTTCAGGAAAGGCCCTAAAAGAATTTCATGTTCGCATTTCATCTCAGGCGAGATCAAAACCGTGTACTTTGGGGAGGGCCTTGGTACTTCAACCGTGCACCTTTGATTATTCAGGACTACAATGGCTTGGCTCTGATTCACACCATCAATATGGCATCGCTCTTCTTCTGGGTGCGCGTCAGTAACATACCTCCTGCAGTGGAAGAGCAAGAAACCATCAAAGTGGTAGCCACCGTTGCTGGTAGCTATCTTTGATATGGATGAGAAGTTTTTGAACACGAAAGGAACCATCGGAGTAAGGGTTGCTCATGCCCTAGACAAGCTTTTCATCCTGAAAAAGACTCTAAAACTGGCACCAGGTATTGTCGAAGAAATAGATTTCTTTTTCAAAAACTTGGTGGGATTATGTAAGAATTGTAATATGGTATTCCATAAGGATGGGAAATGCAAAGCTACTCCACACTCGACCATGAAGCAGGGTGTGTTGTAAAAACAAAACAGGCTGGAGCTTCCAAATCCTTTCAGGAACATGATCAGTGGGGGCTATGCAACAGGAGGTTTCGTTTTTCAAGGGGATCGAACCATTCCTTCAATCCCTCGTACTATCAAGGCTGCGGAAACCAGTGGTCTTCAGAAAAGAAGCTGTGAGAACCTAGGAGGATAAGGGAGGTTCGCGAGCCTTGGTACCGATTGATACAAATATTGAAATAGAGAACATTGGGGAGATGACACACTCTGTAGGTATTGGGGCAAACCAAGTACTGAATGTGGTGACTGTTACTGACCAGAAGCATAATGAAGTGATTGAGTCTGAACCTGAGAAAATAGAGAAGGTGGTCATTGTTATCCCTTCTGTGAAGAGTGAAACTGTGATGTAGGAAATCACAGAGGATACTGAACATCAGCTAGGGAAAGGAAATCACAGATAATGCTACTCGAGTGGACAAGAGGCGAAGGCCTGCATCTCCCCATGTGTCTCCTAAAAAAAAAAAGAAAGCCGAAAGTACTGGACTGCTTGTAAGTCAGATGGATGATGATGTCCCCATTAAAAAGATGAAAATGCCGATTAGGTTTACAGCCAAAGCCCTTGGGCTAAAGGAAGCCCCGTGAGGACTAGTAGTCTCAAAATAGACTCCTTTGCAATCAAGTGGTAGTGTTTCAAAGAAGAAACTAGGGCATCCACTTGGTTCGAGGAACAAAAATCCTCCAAAGATATTAAAGGTCCTGGCTGAAGATCGATGTTCTGAAAGTTCTCTATTCGGGTAGCCCTCCTAGCCCTAACCCAAAGGGCAAGAAGAAAATCTAATGGTAGTTTCTTGTTTCTAGCCTATAGAATAATTGTTGCTTCTACACATCTAAGTTAAAAGTTTTCTGGTGTAACACAATTGAACGCATTGGCACGGGGAATTTTTGTCAGCTATTATTTGTAGTTAGAATTATGTTTGCTCTGCTAGACTTCTCAATAAAGGAGTGGAATTGTTTTCAAGTATACTGACACCTATCACCCCAGGTGGGAACTATGTATGGTGCCATTCTGGCCTGTGTTTGCTTTGAATGAAATTGTTTCTATGTTTCACAAAAAAAAAATTCTAAAGTTTGACTGCCACAACGAGAGAGAGAAGAGAGAGTTCAGTTGTGTATTCTAGCTAGACCACCTCTATTTTGCCAACATCAAATAATGATGATGATGATGAATAATAATAATTTTTTTCTTCATCTTTTAAAGATCAAAGGGTTTCACTCCTGTCCTCATGGTGACTCGAACCCATGACTTCGTACATAGGTAGTGGATGCTCTAACCACTGAGCTAACACCACTTCGTAATAATACTACGAGTTTAGTATATATACTTATTATAATATGTATACATAATATGACTATAATAATAAACAAGTTCTTAGTAAGTTTTGTCTAGCTTTTGGTAAACGGAGTCACGCCTAAGGTAAAGCATTTTTAGAGTTAGTATTGAAATATTACCATAAATTTCGTTCTAAGATGCATCTTGTACAATGGAGTAGATTTTTCTTTCGGAAACTAAATGCCATGTAACATCAACATCTTATGTGCATGAGATGAGTTTTTATGAGATGATGTCAAAAAGAATCCATACTAACCGTCATAGATCCATCGCTGGAAAACTGAGAGTCTCGATCCTCTCGAAATTGCAAAAGGCACACTGGACCATGCCTTCAAAGGAGATTCCCCGAAGTGGTTTATAGCAACAGCTAGCTTTGGGTGATGGTTAAGTAAATCCCATGCAATATCTAATAGTTAAAAGCAATCAACTAAGTAATTCTTGAGTTTAAATTTTCATAAACCCGAAATTACTCATACTAGTGTAAATTATTGTTCATATATAAAAAGGCAAAAAAAAAAAAAAGGAGGGTTCCGATGATAATTAAGAAATACTGAAATAAGAAAGAATAAAAAAGATAATAACAAACAAAATGTAATCAGAAACATGGTATTAACCAACTATTGGCAGCAAACTTTGAACTTTGACTGCTCCCCAGTCTTGATGGGCTCGAACACATGACCTCCTCTCAAATATGAGGTCACTGTTTTACTACTTCACCAAACACACATAGCCCGAATTTTATAATTTATTGGTAAAATAATAATAATAATAATAATAATAATAATAATAATTTATAACATAGTTGCAGTTTGGGGAACAAAACATAATCTATCTAAACAAAAAATTATCCAAAACGCAGATAAAGAAATAATAATAATAATAATAATAATAATAATAATAATAATAATAATAATAGTAATAATAATAATAATAATAATAATCTATTACTATATTTAAAAGAAGAGAGCGTGCTCACTATCACCGATTTTTTTTACTTTTATACCCAAAAAATTAATTAATTTTATATATTTTTTTAATTGTGAGGATAAAAAGTCAAAACATAAATAAACAATCAGTAAAAAATTATATTATTTCAAAAACCAACTACCCACTTCTACACGGGTAACCATCCATTTCTCCACACCCATAGCATGTGAGCAGTTTCTAGTAATAATAATTTATACTATATCTAAGAGAAAATGTTTGTCAACTATAACATAGTGGTCAATGCACCTTTTTTTTTTTTTTTTTTTTTAAAGAGGATTAAAGGATTTCACTCCTGCCTCCATGGTGACTCAAACCCATTACTTAGTACGTAGGTAGTGCACCTTATTAATAATATACTTTGAAAACTAAATTGATCATAAACGTTAAAAAAAAATTAATAAAATAAGTCAAATATCACAAAAACTGAAAACAGAAAAATAAAAACTAGCTTGACCACCCATATTCTCAAAATAACCAGGATAATAGTTGATTTGCATATAAAAACTTAAAAGAAATCTCTTACTAGAACCGCCATGTGTGTATGTGAGAAACTCTTACCAAATTTTCTATTATAAATACAATGGCAAACAAGAGCAGCACCATTGCGTTCCCACAATAGAGCCTCCGCAGGAGTTACAGAATAGAGATAGGTTGCCAAGTCCCAATGCCCTTTATTAGAAGCGAGGACAACTGGAAGCATATTATAAGCATCACCAATGGCAACTACATTGTTGTTCTTGCTAACCAAGCATCTGGCCATTTCGATGATTCCAACATCCGCAACAGAAGCAAGGGCTGTTTTACCATCATTGGCTTTTATTTCCAAGTCCTCCGATCGCATCAGTTGCACCACTGCCTCAACAATTTGTACGTCACAAGTATCCACTGCAATGTGAAGAGCTGTCTTACCTGAATATGGAGTTCTTGCAGTTAATGCGTTGGGATTGTTGGTAAGAAACTCAGTTGCAATACTCCAATCACCACTCCTCACAGCATCGAAGAAAGGTACATACACACTGAAGTCTTCTGTGTTGCTTTCATATTCTGTAATTCATAATTGCGAAGATTATAACCTTAACATACATAGCTTAGATGTCACGCATTATTCGATTTCTGTTAGACATAATCGTGCATGCATGTATAACTGACAGCCTGACAACAATCCTCTAGTACTACCTCAAATATTAATCTCAGTGGTTAGAATTTTTTTTTTTTTTTTTTTTATCGGGTTAGTTGTTAGTAACTCACACACCCATGCAGTGATATTCCAGCGCCAGGACACCTGCACCGACATTGCGGCGAAAGCCAGGCAAAGCCAGACAAATCCATTGCACCACAGACGCACGAACCCAAAGGGTCCCTCAAATCTGCTGGCCACGGGATGGAGCTGGGATTCAAACGCTAGACCTGAGAGTTCCAGACTAGGCCATTCGACCAACACACCACACCACGTGGTTTCAGTGGTTAGAATTGAAGACCTCAAGATTGATAGTCATATCCTCTTATCACACGCTAATTAATTCTAATTATCCACCACATTTAAATTTTTGTTTCCTTTCTTCAAAGTCAAGTACTGAGAGGTACGGTACCATGGTAAAACAAATGACATGTACTTGAAGAATCCCCCTGCCCCGCCCCGGCGTGACCAAAAAAAAAAATTTCGCCCCTCCCCGCCGCGAAAAAAGAAGAAGAAAAAAGTTTCAAAAATGATTTTCCAAAATAATTTCTAAAACTAAAAACGAGATTGCATTTTCTAAATTTGAAAATGATTCAATAGTGTTGTGAAAAAAAATATTTTTCATATTCTCTAAACTAAAAGAAGTAAAAAGCGAAAACATCAAATAGTTATTTTCAGACAATTTCTCTGAATGAAAATTGAAAATATTTTGTATTCTTATTTTCCACATGTTGAGAAATAGGTCGCCGAACGCATTCTCACCCTATCTTATTTTCTAAAATGAAAATACAAGCATAAAAATGTTACCAAACATCACCTAAATATGCAGCAGTTATTTTTTGGTGGCTTATAAATTCCAGTGAATTTCTCTTCTTCTTTTTTAACAAAAAATTAATATGTAATGTTAGTAACTAGTTAGTTTGGTGGAATGAGTCTTTCCTTTCTAAAGAGTATGAAAACCTATATGATAGACTGACTTATGCTGTCTGGACAATTGCACTGGGCTTTGGACACGGACAATCCGAACTCAACCTGACTCTTTGATTAAGATGAACAACTAAATTATTTTATTTCTTTATAAACAAGTTCAACTATATAACAACTAAATTATAACCTAGAATTTCTCCCTAGGGTAGAGAGGCGTCCGATCCCTTTAAGATTAGTGGTATGATGGCTGAGGCTATGGCATTGCTATTAGCGGTGGTGATTGCGCTAAAGGAAGAGGCTGTGGTGGAATTTGGGGAAGCAGGAGCAGCGGCAGTGGCCGACTCGTTCTATTTGGTTGGAAGGATGGTAGTTCGAAAGAGGAGGATGATATCAGGCGACCATCACAAAATTAGAAGGTTCCAGTTCTGTTTCCGAGTGAAGGAGGAAAGAAAAAAGCATGCTACACGATGGCTCTTAGCACTTCAAGAGTAAGATATGCTATTGTTGGCTGAATATGGCGATATAGGGGATCCGGAGATGGTTCCTTAATTTGTACGCCCTGGAGGCTTGGGTGGTGGTATGCCATCTTTCGCCAAGGCTTAGAACAGAGGCGTCGCTGGTGCTGATCGAAACATCTATGAGACGGTTCCTCCGGGCAGAACAATATGTGTTGCAGTATACGTAGCGTACAAGAGCAACATTTTCGAGTTTAGTTGGATGTCCGCGGGCATTTGTGGGCATTTAGCTTTACAGTGATGTGCTCATATTTTCCTATATTTCTGTACGTTTTTATGTTTAATTCTCCTTATTTATGATTCATTTACATCTTTTAGTGTTTTTGTAGGTTTGTTCCATAGAAAGAAGAAAAGAAGCCAAAATGAGCTAAGTAGGATTGAAAGGCGCGCAATGTGCAATATGAGACTGGGAATTTGCCTGTGCAGAAAATCCAACTTCTCCGAATATTACTGGGAGTCATCCAAATTGAATCAAACAATGAGCCTACGATGTCTACTTTCTGTAAAATTTTACGGATCTCGATTTCAATATTTCTAGAGAAAGTTATGATTGTTTGAGTGAAGATAGGTCAGACAGGAATCCGGCTTGGGTATTTGCACATACTCTGGAGAAATCAACTTTTGCGGCACAAGATCATCAATCCTAATATTTCAAGGAAGTTAATTTAGATGAGGATTCAATGAGGAACTTATTCCTACTTTTACAGAAGATATTTCAAGGTTTTTCCATTCCAAATGAAGAAATGAATCTGAATCCAAGCTAGCCTTACAAGGAAACTTGAAGCCAGAGATGAGTAGAAATCTTCCCTATGTACAGGAGAACAAATTTCACATGAATGGACGTCTCTGGAGCATAAGGTAGACGCCTAAGGAGCAGAGACGACTCATCCATCTTTCCCTTCTTTTCCCTTTCCATTCTTTTTATGTTTTTGCTATAAACTTAGTTATATTTTGCTAAACCTTTTTCTAGGGTTAGGATGATGCCTTATCATAATTGTTTATATCCTTTGATGTTTTATTGATGGATTTATAGTTTCTTTATGAAATGCTTAATCACTATTTGAATTGATGCTTTATGTTTAAGTACTTTGATTGATCACCTTAGAGCTTTTCATTTAGTAATTGGAAGACAAATTTGAAGCAGATATGCAATATAATTTGATTAGCTTTTTGTGATTAAGTGTAGTAAATTACATTATTACTTGAGAAAGAATAACGGTTTGCTTGATTCTCTTATTTTCTAGAACATAATGAATCCTTGCATGTTAAATTTATACCTGAGAAGGATAGACTGCATAGCTAAGGTATAAGATCTTTACCCGAGAGCGAGGGCATCATATACTTAAGGAAAACTATGGTCTATAGTACTTGAGAAGGACTTAGATACAGGAATTATCATCTAGAGAAACAAAAAAAATCTATTAATTGCATTGAAACATAAATAGCATTATTAGTGGTTGATTTTGAAACCCTAGGTTCCATCATCTTTTTCTTTTAACTTATATTTTGTTTGTTTGTTTCTTCCTTTAATTTTCACATTTATTTGTTTATTTGAAAATCCAAAAACCATATCTTCTTTTTCTTGATTGTTCATTGTGTTTCTGTGATTTTGTGTTTGAATGAATTGAATTAGGTTTTAAATTGATTATCAATCCTCAATTGGAACGACCTCATACTTGCACACTATACTAACGATGATTCATGTGCTTGCGAGTTTTAATTAAAATTTCACAACACACAGCGACAGTGGCGATGGAGGTGGATTTGCATTATGAGAAGGCGAAAGAGTGGTGTTGAGGATGTGACTACCTTATTACCAAGAAGAGCTGCGGTGCAGTGGCAGTTGGGCTGTTTGGGGTGGTAGACAACATTTATCATTATTTTTACCTTCTTTTCGAAATTTTAGGGGCTCCAAAAAGTTATTGACAAAACTTCCTTCACTTGTACTGGACATTAAAACAAGTCTGTGGACACGTGACACGCTAAAATTAGACTTCATTTGAGTAAGGTATGGTCTATGAAAGTCAAATTTCTATATCGGAGTTTTTCAAAGACTTTTACATGGGCAAGATCGACATTTCCCGTGATTTCTATGAATAGGGGAAACCCTAGCCTTTAAGGGGAGCCCTCTCTCTCTCTCTCTCTATCACCCTCAGATCATATAAATATAGAGACTTGACCCGATCTTTAACTTGACCCGTTTTCGAAACCCAACCTTTCCTTTGCTGTTCTGCCACCTCTGGCCTCACATGTCCATCCTTCATCGATTTGCAGCTTATAGCGAGATTAATGCCGAGAAACAAGTTCGGACCTGTTCAACTTGACCCAGCCAGAATTTCCTCCTCTGGCCACCTCAAGTCGTGCCACCAACCACGTTTGGAAGCCCTCTCTGTTGTGGTTCAAGCCCAGCTAGCTATTGACACCGATTTATTTGAAACGAGGAAGGAGAATCGACAATTTGAAGTTTCGGATTCCCGAAATTTTCGATGTAGACTTTAGATTCTATACTCAAATTTGAGCTTTGTTGTAGTTAATTAGAAAAATGGTTGGGCTCATTGTTATCATTTTATTGGCATAGGTATCAACCCTCGATTTAAGGTTAAGAGAGTGGCGCGTGGGGGGATGTGTCGGCTCTCCTGTCTTTCTGTTTTAACTTGTTTTGAATATCTTAGCGTACGAACATGTGGGTATAACTTGGTAGGCATACGTTGAACCTTGGAATTGGTAGGAATTTTTGAAGTTTCAAGAATTCAAGTATAAAATTATGACAATCCAACTATTGGTTCATTGATATTTCTCATTAGGTTGTTATAATTATTGAGTTTACCAAACCCTTGAAGTTTGAGCCAATTCTAATATAAGCTCAGAAGATTCGGTATTTATGACAAATTTGAATAGGTGAATACTCTTTTGTTAAATATGTGATGTGTCAGTTTTGAGTTATATTACGATTTACGATTTCTAATGGATATTCTAGATTGAATTTCAAGTAAAATTTGAGATATATTAGATATGTGATGTGCCTAGGATTATATTCCTCCTTTTTGAGATAAAGAGATTTATTTATGGGGAGTTGATTATTTAGACTTATGGGTGAATGTCATTAAGGAGTTTAACTATAGTATCAATGCATGTATGCCTTACCTGGTCGGCAGTAATCTTCCAAGTAATATTCTAGTTGGAAGTACTCTTCAGATCATAGTCCAATCGGTAGTACCCCCCAGACGGCATGAGATGGTTAGTCGGTAGTACCCACTAGCCATCACCTTCTAATAATTTGGCCAGTAGTACCTCTAATGCGTTATCTAATCGGCAATACCCTCCAGATTACATAAAATAACTAGTCGGTAGTACCCTCGAGTCATCGCCCATTTTGTATGAGTTGATAGTAGAATATAGGTATTCCACCTACATTGAGAAGCTGCATACTGTGATCCATCAATTCCAGCATCTTTTTCGTGGTTACCTAGTGAGTACAACATGTGAGTTTGAGTACAACATGTGAGTTAATCCTAGTGAGCGCTACTGGTGAGATGATTCTAATAGTCGCTTGGTGAGTGATGTAGTCACTTGGTGAGTAGTCTCTTGGTGAGAGCTATATTGAAGTGCTAGTCATGTAATTTATATTATTGATTTCCAGTTTAAAACAGATTATCTTGGTTAGCATTATTGAGTTGTATCGTAATATGACAATTGAGATCTAAGATGTGATCCATTAGTTTTTTAGGTGGAAGCTAGTTATTTTGAATGGGAGCAAGTAGGCTCTAGAAATTGAGGTTAGATTTATGTTACTAGAAGTGATTAGTTTGCTTTACAGGTTTGGTAGTCTATTTTTAGGAGAAGTTCTGCCAAATTTTCGGTAGAATTTCATCTAAGGTAAGCTCCACATAGCCACTTCTGATTTTAGAGTGAAATTCCAGGCAAGTCCTCCACCCATATTTTCCTCATGGAATCTAGAAGAATTCAAACCTCCCATAGTAATCTAGGCTTGGTCAATCACTATACTGCTCATTCTCTTCAAATCATCCCACAAAGCCTTCCTCAAATTAACTTCACTAGAACTATAACAAAAGGCGGACACGCTGAAATTGTCTTTCTGATTGATGAATCAAAACACATGGATAATCTAATCACTCCTATATATAGAGCTCTCTTTAGGATCAACAGATCCAATCAATCAAAATTCTGCCTAACAATGCATGGTCATAATTTTCAATATCAAAAACCTCCCAATCCCAACAAAACTTTTGGGGGTAAAAGCCCTAGTTTGGTTGAGACTGTGGGCCGATTTTGGAGCTGTTGAAGACGATGCCGAGTTGGAATTATGCAACTTCCTCTGTGCCGACTGTGGTACTGGAGTGGTGCTATGGCAACTGAGGTGGAGCAATTAAGTGGCGTCAAACGTTCTGTTGGTTTAGCTCAAGCACGATTCGGGAAGAAATCTAAGCTGATGGTTAACTCGTCTGCCTCAGCTTGTTTGGATTTTGAAGAAAACTTTGGACTGCCCAATCACAATGGAGTGGTGAAAATTTCTCCATTGAAGAACAAACGAGGTAGGCCTAAAGGATCCAAGAACTAGAAGGGTCCCGTGTGAAGTGCTCGAGAGTGGCCCGTAAATTGAATGTTGATGGTGCTACTATTATGGCTGCTGTGCTAGAGAAGGGTGAGGCCTCAACTTTGAGGGGTGCCAGTGGGACTACATTGTAAGTCATTGAGGCGGAGACTACTGAGGCAAGTATAGTCCTCACTTATTGCAAATGGCCCCGGTTTTGGCTTAGGATTGAGATATGCCGCCAAGAATACCCAGGATGTCTTTGCCCTTGATTTTCGAGGATGTTTTAGGGCAATTTTTGACGGCATTTTATGGTCTATAAAAGAGTTGAATTACTTCAGTTCTGACTTTTATGACAATCCCACTGGGATGAGTTATTACGTGTAATTTCGTTAATCAATGTAATGAGTTGACATGTTTCTAAAAAAAAAAAAAAAAAAAAAAAACTGTAACTGCTAGTCTCATACTTGTACAATGCTTGAGTGGTTGATGAAGACCCTTCAACTGTCACACACTTTTTATTTTTATTTTTTGTTTTTATTTATTTTTTGATTTTTTTTTAATCAACCAGTCAATTCTCAATCAACTCAAGCTAGAATGACACAAATACATACATTCCCTTACTAACTCTATGAGCAAGTCTAGGATGTGGCATGCTAGCACCATTCATTAGACAAACCAGTGTTCACTTATTAAAAGTAAGCATCTGAACTACGAAAAGAAAACAAAGTTTATAGGCTAAGTCCACAAAATCAAAAAAGATAAATTCTCTCTTTGCCCATCGACCTAGGGCTAGGACGCTTTGTAAGATATGCCATCCCAATCCTCCTGGATCCCAAATTGGAAATTCAAGAAGACCCGAGCCTATCAGTATGGTCGAAACCAGGGCCCATATTCGAACAACTTCCTTGGAAACACAAAACATAATTGGTTTGGGCACCCAAACATCCCAAATTCGAAATCCAAGAAGACTCGAGCCCATCAGTATGGTCAAAACTTGGGTCCATATTAGAACAACTTCCTTGGAAATACAAGACATAATTAATTTGGGCACCCAGACCTCAGCACCGCATTTTGGAGTACAGAGCATTGTGTCGTCGCCATCGCCATCGCAATCGCGAAGCCCGTCGCCACCATTCTCCAGGCATAGAAAACTTGCCCCTTCCATGATCAGACCACCTTCATCTCTATCACTTGCATTTACTTCGATCTAATCCTCGCTAGAAATTCCAACCCCTTGACGGCTTAAAGCCTTCCTCTACTTGGTTAGACTCAACTCGGATCTTGAGAATTATCTATCCTCTTTAGAGTCCATTGGAGAGTCGCAGCACCCATCGCCTCTTGCAGACATTGGAGGCTGAATCTCATTAGCGATTTCAACGCTCCCAACACGGAGCTCAGCTTTATCACAGACCCGTTATGACGCACGTCCTCTGCTCCGGGAAGCACAATGTCGACATCATTTGAAGAACGATGCACAACGAAACCATATGGACAACGCACAATCTTTCCCTTGCTAGGCAAAGAGCCGTCAAATAGCGAAACTATTGGCGAAAGACGCGATTGGAATCCTATGCAGCGGCTAGGGTTGTGAGGAAACATTTTTACATACTAATGCCTTTACTTAAATAATTATTTAGATAATGAAGAGTTTTTCTATTGGAACCACCTATGCTTTTTACACCTCCTATCGAATTTTCAAATACTAAAGCTACTCACTAAACCTCACTCAAGTTCCTTAAATAACCTCACTCATATAATTTGCAAACAAACTATTATCTTTAAAATAGAAAAAAAAAGTTTAGCCATTTCAATAGTTTAATTACTTTATCAATTTTATTTACATGTCCATTCCTTAATCAACCAACATGAATCTCTTATCCAATAAAAAAATAATAAAAAAAAAAAACACAAGGTATTGGATTTCAAAGATTAATTTCTAATCAACATGATTTTTTTTTTTTGGGTCCTTGACCCAAAGTACTAAATGAGCAAAAAATATCTCACTTACCCAAGCAATAGATTTTTGTTCCCACCTATACAATTTAAACAGAAAATGACCATTTTACCCTCAACCCAATTAATGAATTACAGCCACTGCCACTCCCCCCCCCCCCCCCCCCGGGACGTTGGCTTTTTCTCTCTCTCTCTCTCTCTCCTTTCACGTCGCTCGAATCTTCATCGACGGTTCTTACCGACGGTCATATTCCTCCACCGCTTCCCAGAGCTCTGGTACTCATGGAGGCACCAAATCAAAGCCCTGGCTGGCCTCGCTAGGCTACTGAGCCGTTAGGTCGAACCCCTGCGTCTTCAGCGACACTAACATGCTAGCAGACCCGTCGAGCCACACTTGCCTTCACGTGGTAGGAGATCAATCTAGAAGTGATTGTAAGAGAAAGCGATGGAATCGGAGCAGTTGATATCGATGGGGAGTGGTTCCCGAAATTTGCAAATACAATCAGAGCAGTTCAACATCTACAAAATAGATGAAATGGGTCTCAGTGCTCGACTGGGGTTTGGGGGCAAATGAAAAAACTGGACTACATAGGTGATGAAAAGGCTTCCTGATGGCGATCGGGGTGCGCGATCTTAATCAACCAAAGCCGCAAAGTTCAATTTTGTGAGCAATTTCTTAATCTGCAGATTACAAAGCTTATACTGGAGAATCTTGGATGGATTCTGATTCTTCAATTTTTTGTTCGATTTGCTCTATCACTGGATAATCGAACTGGTATTGACAGTTGATCACCTATCTTTCTCTCTTGCTCTCGCTTTTTTTTTTTTGGTGTCTGAAGCATTTTTTGGTTTCAACATTGATCTTTTTTTGTCTGAGATTGATGACATCTTCATGCTCTCCTTTTTTTTTTTTGGAATAAAATGAGGGCAAAAGCGTAGAAGGAAAAAAGAAAAAATAAGTTTTATTGGGGAGGCAATAAAGGTCTCCCCTTGGGGTAACAAATGTTTTGAATTGATGTATCTGTTCATTTTTTCCCTTATTCAAAGTTTTAGTTATCTAATTTTAGGCAGATTAATTCTCATTCGGGCAATCAAAAGGTCTATTAGGGGGCAATAAAGGTTTATTGGAGGTGCAATAAACCTCTCCGATCCATATGAGATCTCCGACAACCTCTTTGGGGATTTCTAGCGAGATTTCATAAATTTATATTGTCCCCCAATAGACCTCTATTGGGGGGCAACAGAGGTTTATTGTGGGGCAATAGAGGTCTATTTGGGGGCAATAAACTTTTCCGGTGACCTATGAGATTTCCGACAACCTCTTTGGGGACCTCTGACTAAGTTTTTAGAGAAGTACGGCGGACGGCGGCCAGTGACGAAATCCAACGATCATTTGTCAGAATCCGGCGATCGTTGGCCGGAATCCGGCTGCAGGTGACCAAAGTCCGGTGGCTGGTGACTGGACTCCGAGGAAGTCTCCTATGGCTTCTCTCTCTTCCATTCTCTATCTCCTCTCTCTCTCTCTCTCTATGTAACAAAGGGGTGAGGGTAAAATAGTCTAAAAATTAAAAAATAAAAACTTAATTCTTATTAGAGTCTTTATGGGTAAGTGGGATAAATTAATAACCATAGAATTAGGGTAAATAGACAAAAACCCTTTTTTTCCCCCTCTTTTGGATGTACAAAACGCTCTGCTTTATAGATAGATAGATAGATTAGATTTTAATGGAATATCTACGTTTCATAATTTCATATGAAGAAATAATTAGATTGGTGTTACATTCTTTTACTTCTAATTAAAGCAAGCATATAACTTACGTGCAGGTTCGTTGACATACTGTATAAATGCAGGGTCAGTCACTAAATATATTTCAAAGGATGCTATGCAAAGAAATCAATTTAGGTAATTTTTAATTTAGGTAGATTAAAAAAAAAAATCAACAATATTATTGTTTGTCGTAATTTATTCACGTATATGACAACAAGTTTGTTGTCAACATAAGACCTTTTTTTTATATATTTTTTTACTTTTTTTTGTAATCTTAATTTTATTATAAATAATGAGTTTACCTACGATCATGTTACAAGTTTGTCAACATTTTACAAACACAACAACAAAATTATTGTTAATATCATAACTTTGGTTCAATTAAATGTAAATAGTGTAAAACAAATATGATAATTTGGTCTAATATTTCGACTTACGAACTAGTTGCTATATATTTTTAATTGTAATTTACTAATTATTTAATTACGTTTCTATACATACTCAAAAATGGAAAAAAAAAAAGTATATAACTATAGTTATATTAGCTGCAAAATAGATGTACGATGATACACTTTATATTTTTTTTAATACTTATGAAATAAATTGCTTAAAAATAAAAAAGAAACATGAAACCCAAATATTGACAACCCAAGTCTATTAAAATATCAGGTGAAGTAAAAATAAAATAAGAGTAAGAGTAAGAGTAAGAAAATACCCGGAAGGTTGACTAGTCGTGGCTTGAACTTTGCTGCCAAAGCATCCCAGGCAACTTTGGCCGTTCTGGTGTTCCTAATAAAAGAGAAAGTGTCTGACCCGCAAGAAATCTGAATTGCAAGCAAAGCCTTCGCATTTTTCTTCCTCCAAATCTTATATTCCCTTTCATCATTGGCAGGTTCGTTGCTCGCTTCCACTACATCCCATAAATCTTCAGCCAACAAATAGGTTTCGACTCGAAGACTCCAATCCTCGTAGTTGAATCTATTGAGAACTTCGGGAACAAATGCACAAGGAGATACTGTTCCTGGACTTCCTGCCGCCGTGCTCAATCTGTCAATTAACCAGATCTCATTAAGCTTAAGGACTGATCATATAACGGGAACATAAGCAAACAACAATATATACTAACTCACATATTGAAGTGGCCTGCAGTGATATCTTCAGAAAGCTTAAGCATTGTAAAGAACACTACGCCAATGTGCACAATATCAAATAATGCAATGACTTAATGGAGATCTCTAGCAAATTTATAGTACGATAGTGATAACATAGAATCCATAGATCTACAAGCTTGAATCTTAAGCAAGACGAAGAAAGAAAAGATGAACTTACAGAGAGAAAAGCTCTAGAAATATCCTCAGAGTTTTTGTATTAATCAGAACGTAGAACATTATTACAAGCCACTCCTATTTATAGGCACAAGCAAAGTCAAGCCAACTAACTTTCCTAACCAGTAAAAACAAATTACAGGCTGTAATGAGCTGTAAAGTGAGCTGAACAATGAGCAAGGATATCTACGTCAGCTCAGGTCAATTTCAGCAAACCAGCATCCAAAGTTTGGCTAGGAAAATAGCACGGCTAGGTTCAGTTAACAGATAGTTGATCAAGCTTCTGATATATATAGGAAAAGAAATGTTATAACACCCGGAAATTATGGAAAGACTTCTGATCAAAAGATTAATTGAAGAAAGATTTCTGACCAGAAAATAGTTTAAAGAAAGACTTGGCATTATAATAAGAAAAACTTTGGCTTACATAACTAATCAGCAATTAAAGAATACGGAGGTGGCTGGAATATTGCGGGAGTGGTGGCACCGAGGACGGCAGGGAGTGATTTTTGTATTTTCATTGCGCTAAACGATGAAGATAGTCAACACAATAAATTGATTTTAACTCCATGTCACGTGCGAAACTGTCGGCCGCTCCCAAATTGTATGGAAATGTGATGGAGCACACAATGAAAAGGAAAGGAAATTGAAATGCAGAAAGTAGCTATTTCCATCATTCATTCTTATCTGTCTCAAATATAGGGGTGGGCATAAATGACTGAAAGCCCGAAAGACTGGAAGGAACCGATCCGGACCGACCGGTTCGGGTCGGGTTTTTGAGGGAAAATAAGTGATTTCGGGTCGGTTCGGTCCCTATACTAAGTATGCCGGTTCGGTCCCGGTTCTTAACTTGCGTGACTGCTTGGCCGGTTCGGTCCCTGTACTCAATGTGCCGGTCCGGTCCCAATTCATGACTTGCGGTGACTGCGTGGACCGAAAAAACCGAGCTTGTATACGTGTCTTTCAATTATTGGTTAGTTTCGAAGTCCATTGTGTTATTATGGACATGACCCCATGTGATTAGTAAGTAAACCTAAACTCTAAATTTCTAAAATCCCAAATCGTTTTTCCTTAGTTCCTACTCGGCTACTCTCTGGCTCTCTGCGACTACGACTCTGCCTCTCAGCTCTCTGGGTCTTCGGTCTTCCACTCTTCCTCACCTCTGCAGCTCTGCCTCTCAGCTCTCACAATCGGTCTGCGTCTCTGCCTCCCAGGTACACCAAGGTGGTCTTGATTGGCGACTCCGGCGTCGACAAGTCCAATCTCATCTCCAGGTTCACCAAGAACGAGTTCAACCGCGAGTCCAAGTCCACCATTGTTGTCGAGTTCGCTGGCCAAATCGGTCATCAAGGCCCAGATTTGGGACACTGCTGGCCAAGAAAGGTACTACTGCTTCTTCTTCTCTTCTCTTCGATTCTTTTATGTTTTGGTGGATTTCTGGTTTTGGAGTGGATTTTGGCGCAGAAATGAGTTTGATTTGTGGGATTTGGTGAGTTTCAGGGGCAGATTTGTGGGTTTGTTGAGCTCAGATTTGGTTCATTATGGTTTCTAATTTTCTATTTGCTTGTTATCTTTGAAATTGGTGTGATTAGGAAGAGTTGGGGTTATCTCTTGAAAGAAGAATAGTCGGTGGGTTTTAGATCTTGGATGGCTCTCTGTGGTTGAAATCTCGATATCTATGTATAGATATTGATTTATTGTCTATGGCAGTCTTTGGTGTTGCTGTTGAATTGCAGGTCAGCTTTGTAGTTTGTACTGTGTACTGTGTTTGAAGTCTTGGTGTTGAATTGCAGGTCAGCTTTCTGGGACTCCCCTTTGGGTGCCTTCCCAAAGCTACAGGTCTGCAAAACATACACACAACAGAGCAAGAGGCAATGTCACAGGTCTGAGCCTCGTTATATACTTATATGAACTTTATAGTTATGTTATAATTTCTTCTTCTGCAATAATTTGTGGTATCATCTTGTCTTTTCTTTCATCAGAGTGAGTACCAGTGAGGTGTTAGCGCATGGAACTTTGATGTTGAGGATTTAAAAGCTCAAGCATCCATGGTATGCTACATTTGTTATATAGGAAATACTAACATGTTTCTGTAAATAGGGTATCTTTTTATGGTATTGTCATGGGTGCTAGAATTTGTTCGACCAGTTTAATTTGCATTACATGTTTGCAAATATCTTCAATTGTTTTTCTCCAGAGGCACTCAATCTATAGCTTCCACTAAAAATTTATATGACCTGTCAAATGTAGCATGGTATGGACATGGATTTTATAAGTTAGTGACTTAGTTCTTCTTTAGATCTTGAATTGAGTGGTATGTTGTTTTTTTTTTTTGTTAAATATCAATGATTCAATGTGGTACATCTAAATCAGCAAGAAAATTTGGTGTTTGTGGTTTACATTAAGAATCGTTTTTTTTTTTTTTTTTTTTTTCTGCAGGAACATACACTGATAAGAAGTGCCCTTGAGATGCCATGGTGACTTAGTGAGGGACTGGGGGCTACTGAACATGTAAAGCATCTATCCGTGGAAATGTTTACATTTGAAATTTTGAAATTTGAATGAACTTATTGGCTTAATGCTTGTCAGCAAGTGTATTAATCTCATAACCATTATTTAATCATGCAGCTTGTATTTTCCCAGACATTGTACAGACTTGAATACTTGATGGCAACCTCATCGGATTCAAGTCATACAGTCAGTTCTCATTATGATGGTGATAATGATGAAATTGTTGTTGTTGGGAATGATGGAAATGATGTATCTCAGCAAGGTGAGGACAAGGAACCAGCCAGGGAAATAGAAGCTGCATTACAAACAGAAAATGAAGCACCAACTCAGGCATCTCGAGGTTCGCCGAAAAACTTGAAAAAGAGAAGAAGAGAAAGTAAAACAAAGAGGGCTGCCCCGAGGTCAAATGTGTGGAATCATTACGAGAAGTATGACAGAACACTCTACATTGAAAAAGATGGGAAGAAAGAAGAATGTGGATTTGAGAAAAGGGCCAAATGCAAGTATTGTTCCGCTGATCTCGCAGCTGATTCTTCATTTAATGGTACGAGTACTTTGCGTAGACATGTCGAGAAGGTGTGCAAAAAGTATCCTGGGAGGAAGAATTTAGAAGACACACAGCAAGTATTGATTAGTGATGGTGGAGTAGAAGCTAGCTTGAAGGTGAATAAAGGGTGGTCACAGGAAGCTTGTGTCAAAGCTGCGACTGAAATGATAGTTACTGAAAAGCTAAAGGTATATCAATTTATTGCCTTGCTGCCTTTTTTTTGTTTTGGTTTCTATGATGTTACATTGGTGCAAAGTATAAATGTATATATAACTATATAATGTATAAATGTGTAATACAATGTCTTTTTAAACTGAATTGTGTAGGGAAAAAAATTTGAAGATAGAGGACTGGAGGAGCAGCTACATGGCAGCATGGAACTGATGGAAGTTTGGTTGTTCACTTGTTGTCTTGTTGAACATTGTTTTGGTTTTTAATTTGTTATGTTGTTAAGACAATATGTGTTGGTGAACTTGCTGTGTAATTGTGTTGATTGAAATCATTGAATGGTTATTTGCAAGATGGATTTATTTGCAGCCTTGCTGCTAGTGCAGATTGCACTTTGCAGAATGGTTTATTGGTTTTATTTTCAGCATTGCAGCCTTGTTGCTAGTTCATAGAATCATATTGCATTACTCTTTATACTCTCTAAACAGAAGCAGGTCAAGCAGCAAAATGCAGCAGTGCTGCAAAGATTGACTGGAACCGGAAACCCGAAAAATGGACCGGTTTTGTCCTGGTCCGGGTTTATCCCCGTCCCTGTTATCTGCAACTACGATCCCGGACCGAAGTAAGATTTTCGGTCCTGGTCTCTATAAAACAATTACCGGTCCGGCTTAGCCCGGTCCCTGTTTTGTGCAACTGCAAAACTGGCCCGAAGTGAGATTATCGGTCCCGGTCTCGGTCCCTGTAAAACCGGTGCCGGTCTGGGACCATGCCCAGCCCTACTCAAATGGCTGAGAAATACAAACATATAGACTGATGGAAATGTCCTTGCCATTACAGATGATTAGCACGTGTCCTAGGACCACGATTGAAGATAGACATTCAAAATAGATTTAATCTAGTGAGCTGTAGCTATTACTGAAGTGGGCCTAAAGAGAGAGGTATGAGGTTGTTGGGGTGTCCTCAACAAGTGCCCCACCCCTAGTAAGTGCCTGTCCTCAGGAACTCTGGGTATCTCGCTGCAATGGTGGTTGCTTCTTCCCAATTGGCATCGGTCTCTGGCATCCCAGCCCACTAGATCAACCAAGTTGTGATCTTACGCCCATTTTTGGTTCGCACGCCCATATCCAAAACTTTGCTTGGTTTCCACAGAATTTCACCCTTATCATTGAATGGAGGCAAGGTAGATGAAATCGGAACCCCATCTCCTACTCTCTTCTTTAGCAGTGAGACATGAAAAACTGGGTGTATCTTGGAATGTGGTGGTAAATTGAGACGGTAAGCAACAGCTCCCACCTTTGCCGTGATCTCGAATGGGCCGAAATATCTGACAGACAATTTGTTCACCAAGCGCTTGGCAAGTGACTATTGTCGATATGGGTGAATTTTTAAGAAAACCCAATCACCAATCTGGTACTCCCTATCTATCCTTGCTTGATCTGCATATTGTTTCATTCTATTTTGAGCTTGTGCCATGTGGGATTTGAGACTAAGCAGCAGTTGATCTCTGGATTGCAGGGTGGTGTCGACAGCATGCACTTTGGTAGTGCCAGGGATGTATTTGGACACTGAAAGTGGTGGCCAGCCATAGAGAGCCTGGAATGGACTCATTTTGATAGTTGAGTGGTAAGTGGTGTTGTGCCACCACTCAGCCCAGTGAAGGAGGTCTTTCCAGGAGGATGGTTTATCGAAGACGAAGCATCGGAGATAATGTTCCAATGATCAATTCACAATCTTGGATTGATCGTCAGACTGTGGATGGTATGCGGAGCTATGGCATAAGTTTGTAACTTGAAGCTTGAAGAAGCAAGTCCAGAACTAACTGAGGAATATAGGGTCGCAATCATTGACAATTCTTTTGGGCATTCCATAAAGTTGAAACAACTCCTTCATGAATGTATCAGCAATTAAGAGGGCAGTAAAAGGATGGGCAACTGGGATAAAGTGTGCAAATTTAAATTTAGACAAATGATCGACAACCACCATGATTGAGTTATAGCCCTCTTAAGTTGGCAGTCGTTCGATGAAGTCCATAGAGACGTCTTCCCAAGTTTCTTCTAGAATTGGGAGTGGTTGAAGCAACCCTGGTGGATGAATTGACTCATTATTTTGGCATTGACACTGATCACATGAGGAGACGAAGAGCTTGACGTCTCGTCGTAATCTGGGCCAAGCAAAGTTCTTAGCTAATCTTGCAAGTGTTCTAAGGTATCCAGAATGTCCGACTTGAAGGGAAGCATGAAATTCGTGCAAGATCTTTGAACGCCAATTAGATGTTTCTAGCACAAAGATACGACCTTTATATAGAAGTCGACCATTTTGCAGAGTGAAATTCTTCCTGGTAGTTGTACCCTTTGTGAGTGTTTGCATAATACTTTGAGCTTCAGGGTCATTCAAGCATGCTCTGTCAATTAGCTGTATACTATCAAAAATTGGGGCTAAAACAGTTTGAATGGCTAGGAGCTCATGTTGTTTGGATAGAAGATGAAGCATTGTATTTTGTTTTTCGGGCTTGTACTCGATTGTATAATTATACCCCATCAGCTTTGCCACCCATTTATGTTGTTGTGGTGTTCATATCCTCTGGTCCAGCATATACTTCAATGTCTGATGATCTATTTTAATTGTGAAAAGGTTACCAAGTAAATACGGTCTCCGCTTGTTTATTGTAAACATTATGGCAATCATTTTATGATCATAAGTGGATAGGGCTTGATGTTTTGCAGATAAGATCTTGCTAGGGAAGGCAATAGGGTGATTGCTCTGAGATAGGACTGCAATACCTTGACCACTTGCATCTGTTTCAATGATAAAAGGTTTTGTGAAATCGGGAAGAGCAAGAACTGGGGTTGAGGTAACCGCGGTTTTAAGGTGGAGGAAGGCTTGCTCAGTCGTCTCGGACCATTTGAAAGCATCTACCTTGAGTAGTGCTGTGAGCGGCTGCGCAAGGATGCCAAAGTGTTGAACAAACCGTCTATAATAGCCAGCCAAACTGAGGAAGCCTCTCAAGCCTTTCAATGTTTTGGGCCTAGGCCAGTCAAGGATACATTGAATCTTGGTTGGATCCACAGCCAGTCCTTCTTAAATGATATGGCCCAAGTATTAAATCTTGGGCTGGGCAAAAGCGCAGTTGGACATATTCACTTTAAGATCATTAGCCTCAATAGAATAAAAATAGCCTCTAAATGTTCAATATGAGAATCCAAATCCGAACTATAAATTAAAATGTCATCGAAAAAAACAAGAACAAATTACTTAGTACCGGTTTAAATATGTGGTTCATGAGGGATTGGAATGTCGAAGGCACATTGGTGAGGCCGAAAGGCATCACGACAAACTCATAATGCCCATCATGTATGCGAAAAGCGGTTTTCGGTATGTCATTGGTGCTCATCCGCATTTGGTGGTAACCGGATTGAAGGTCGAGTTTGGAAAAATATTTAGCTCCATGTAATTCATCTAGCAACTCGTCGACGATGGGTATAGGCAATTTATCCTTAATGGTAATAGCATTAAGGGACCTATAGTCGGCACAAAAACGCCATGTACCCTCCTTTTTATTGACTAATAGAACCGGAGAGGAGTACAAGCTTGACCTGGGCCGAATAATACCGGAAGCAAGAATTTCTTTAACCTGGGCGTCAAGCTCAGCCTTTTGTGAATGGGGGTAATGGTAAGGCCGTATGTTCACTATTCCACTATGTGGAAGTTCTAAGACCCCGGAAATTCGTTATTAAATTCTAATGATTTTCAGGAATTAATTTAGTGTTCGTTAGAACAATTTCATGGTTCGAGGGTGGAGCGGAAGTGTTTTGGACAATTATTCGCTCGGAATGCTTTGATTTAAGGGTTGACTTTTTATACGTTTAGATTCTACGAGAACTTCCTTCATGAAAGTCGTAGAGCGCGTCCATATGAGTTCGTGGATATGCAGAACGCGACAATCGGAGTTCGTATGAAGAAATTATGGCTAAAGGAAAACGTTTCCATTTTGGGATAGATAGGAAAAATCTGAAAAAAAATATCAGAAAATCAGAATTTCCGAAAAGGGAAACTTTTTCTCTCTCCTGTCCCGACCCCAGATCGCCTAGCAGCCTTTGACCGGCGATTTCTCACTCCTCCGGCCACCAATCGACAAGCCGTTTGTTCCTATCACTTCATATCACTCGCATGTACAACTCTGTGTAGTTTCACGACTTGGGTCGGCCCGTACACAGCGCAGAAACGCCGAGAAGTGGTGGCGGCGCTACAACATTTCATCACTTGGAACTCACGATTCTAGCAAACTCCGGCCAAATTAGGAGGGGATACCAACTGGGCTTTGTTCTTCTTGCCTTGCTCTACAAACTCACCAAGTTTCACATCTCAATTCAACCCGAGGAAAACGAATTCCGGATTTGTACGATTTTGGGCAATTTTGCCCTATTTCTCTTTGAGGTAAATTTCGGCCTCTAGACTTGAAATTTGACTTTGGTGTAGTTATGAAAGTTGTAATTGGAGTTGAGATGAAGAAATTTTGTGTTGGAAGTTTTGTCAAATTTTTACTTTGGACCGGCGACGCCGCCGCCACTGTGGTGGTGTTTTCCGGTAGGTTCAAACCACCCCAGAAACAGTTTCATGTTCCTCTTTTTAATCTACACATCGATAAGATCATTTCGATATATAGTTTGTATTTTTTGGAAATCGTATGAACAAGTTATGAATTTTCAAAGTTTTAGGGTTTTCGGTTCGATCGATGTTCGATCCGTGAGAATCCAGCCATCCAATCGACTTGTATTTTGTTATATTCACCATAGAAGTGTTCCAGAGACTTTAGCTAGTCTTGGATGACGATCCGACTGTTGGATCATCGTATAATTGTGTTTTGTGAATTGTGTGATTTGTGTTGTATTGAATGTGACCTTGATGTGATTAGGTGATTGACGGAATTGTGTGAGCGAAGTATGGATGATTTTGTGCTTGTCTTGGTTTGTGTGAAGACGCAGCAGGATTTGGAGGTGAGTAAATCTCATGTGGTTCATTTACGAACGGATTTATTTATTACTCGGAATTACAATTGTTTAATTGTTAAATCATTTTCTAAACAAATTATTTGTTTTAAAATATATGAACTTGATTGACAACGGTTCATGGGTAAGTTAAAACAATGTTTTGATATAAAATGATTTCGAGAAGTATAATTTATAAAACTATAGTTTGTATTAGTGGCATCCCTGGGTGGATGACTACATGTATGTATGTATGTGTGTGTGTGTGTGTTTTTACGTGAAATATATATATCTTGGTGGAATTGAGTGTGTAGCTTACTATTGTTGTGCAATGTGATGTTGAGGAAAATATATGGTTTTGGAAATAAAAGATGGTTTTGTTGGCTTTGAGTTTTGAAAGAAATAGGTATGGTTTTGGTGATGGTTTGAGTTTAGAAACAATATTTGGAAAATGATTTCATTATTGTTTGAGGCTGTTGGAGATGACGAAACAATATTATGTGGTGACCTGTGTGGTGATCTGTGTGATGACCTGTGTGGTGACCTGTGTGGTGATCTGCGTGATGATTTTGTGTAAATGATGTGGGTTGTTATGAGATGATTTATTTGAAGTTGATGGGTGATCATCGACCTTGGTGTTGATGGGTGATCATCGACTCTGGTGTGAGTTGTTGACCTGTGTGGTGATCTGTGTGATGACCTGTGTGATGACCTGTGTGATAACATGTGTGGTGATTGGCATTATTAATGGATGTTTTTAGTAAATGTATCTATTTATTTCTATTATTGAATTGTTTGTTTTCTTGGTAATCTCCTGAACTAAATTCTATGCAGGGATTACTATGATTATATTGATTGTTTTATTGTAATTCCCTGAACTAAATTTTATGCAGGGATTACTATGATTTTTATTATTTGTTTTAATGTAATCTCCTGAACTAAGTTATATGCAGGGATTACTGCCTTTTGAATTGTTTGTTTTAATGTAATCTCCTAAACTAAGTTATATGCAGGGATTGCTGCCTTTTGAATTGTTTGTTTTAATGTAATTTCCTAAACTAAGTTATATGAACTATATGCAGGAGTTGCTATGATTGAATTGTGTGATTTTAGGTGATCTGCTAAACTAATTCTCGATGCAGAGATTACTAATTTTTACCTAGGATGATTGTATGTTTGGTTGTGTTTTGTGGAGTTAAATGTTGTTGCTTTAATTTATCTCACGAGTTGAGAAATTATAAGCATGAGTGACGTGAGTCATTTTAATTGAGTTTACTCATACGAGCTTAAAAAGCTTACCGGGTTTGTTGTTTCAACCCGATGCACTATTCCATGGTGTAGGGTTTATTGTGCAGGTTAGAATATCGATTAATCGTTGTCGAAGCTGAGGTGTACGTTCGGTAGCGTGGACATCGAAGCTTACTCTTAGTTTTAAGTCTTCCGCTGTGTAGTGAGTTGTGGTGGGTGTGTTTACTTATTGAATTATCATTCAGTTTAATTTGTAAACTATCTGTAATGTAATATGTGACTCTAAAGAACGAGTCAGTATTGACATTGTGAGCTCGGTTGGTTTAGTTGCTTAATTTAATTGTTAAATTTAGTAAGTGTCTTCTTGTGTTTGTTGAGTTTTCGTGCTTCGGATTTGAATTCCTTTCTTCAAAATTCGGGGCATGACAGTTTGGTATCAGAGCGTAAGGTACATATTTGGTGACAATCAGTACTACTCGAGTGATGGCCCGTCTACAGCGGATACCCATCATATACTCTTCGGTATTGATATAGTCAATGTTTATGTGGGAGTGTTAGGTGTCGTCTAGAACGTTAAGTTGTCATAACATAGGTTGACTCTGTAGGTGAAGTGATGGTGCTTTGTGTAGCTTCTTTGAGTTGTTTTCCTTGAGGAATGGGAACCTCTGGATTAAACTCTGGTAGAGTTGTTAAGGATGATTTTCCATCCTTTTGTGCGGTGTAGTTGTTTGGTTGTTGGGGTCATGGTGTTGACCAATGCTTGTATCTAAAGTTGATACAAGTATTTGACCAGTAGTTGTTGTGCTTTCCAGTGTTTGATCGGCAGATGTTTTGGGTTGGAAGGTACTTAGTGGGTATTGGTTGCTTAGTGATAGTGTTGTGATATGGTGGAGTATTCATTCCTGCAAATCCGTTTTGTGTCTGGAGTAGCTTAGGTGTCCCTAGCTAGATCCTTGTGTGTAGCTTGACTTCTTGGTGTGGTATTGAGAATGATTTGCAGAGTGATGCATCTCTATTATTGTATAATGGTGATTTTCTAAAATTTAGATTTGCGTTGTGGATTGCCTTGTGGTGATTATGTGTAGTGATGTAACGTGCAGAATTGTTGCTACAGAGTTTCACTGTAATGTTGTGTGCGTAGTGAAATGCCTGTGTAGCAACCTTTGTGGCAGTGCTTGTGTAGCATCCTGTGTGGCAGTGCTTGTTGTACTTTTGTGGTAGTACTGGGTGGTGGTCTGTGTGACAATAATTATGTGTGCAAGGCCATGTGATGATTCGTGTGTGGGTTTGTTGAGGCTAGACCTTAGCGTGATTTTGTGTTCTAAGGTGGTAGAACACTTATTAAGTTATGATGTATGCTCTATTGTCTTTATGATTTAATTTTTGGTGTGGTGTTGATGCATGGAAAACTTATTGTGACTTTGTGAAATGATGACTGTAAAAGAGTGTTGTATTGTTGATTTGAGTTGAAAGACAGGTTTCATTTTCAATTCTTGTAATGCTGGAGTTACATTATGGATGTAATGATGCAGATACTGTTTAAGGACAGGATTCTGAATTCTTGTGTAGCATGTGTGTAGTGCTATAGTTAGCAGAGTTGTTGTGGTGTTGTGTACAAGAATGAAATTCATCCGATGTTTTAGTTGTCACCAAGTAGAGTGGTAGAGTGTCGTAGTATGGTGATGCTAGGTATTGTACTTGTATCTGTCGTTGATCTAGACATGTCTTACTTCAAAGATTTAAGATTGTTCTAGAAAGCTATGGAGAATTACTCAAAGTGCGAGTGCAGCGTGTTATCCATAGATTATTGGACGGACTGAACGAGTAATTAAAGTGTTAGAGGTTATGTTGGGGGCAATTGTTCTGAACTTCAAAGTGAAGTTAGGATTGAGGTCTGTGGGACCTGTTGCGATTGTGGTGAGGGGTGGAGATTCAGTGTCTAGTTTTACCTTATCTTCTAGAGTTTCGTGGCATGGAACTTGTGGATGTGCCTATGATGAAGATGAAGTCTACGAATGGTCCAGGGTGTTAGATTGTGGTACAGTTGGAAGGGATGTTGATGGGACCATTGTGGTGTTCGGATTGTATTCCAGATGGGATAACAAAGCAACTTGGGTTGAGAGAAATTGACTTGTTCAACATCGTGCGGAGGCTTATTTAGGGGAGCATTACTTACGGGAGAGCGAGGACAAGATGCAAGAATGAGTTAGCCGTACCAAAATTTAGGTAGTGCGCTTAAATTTCGGGATGAAATTTCTTTGAGGATAGAATGTAAGACTCCGAAAATTCGTTATTAATTTCTAATGGTTTTTGGGAATTAATTAAGTTTTCGTTAGAACGATTTCGTGGTTCGAGGGTGGAGCGGAAGTGTTTTAGATAATTATTCGCTCGGAATGCTTTGATTTAAGGGTTGACTTTTTATACGTTTAGATTCTACGAGAACTTCCTTCATGAAAGTCGTAGAGCGCGTCGATACGAGTTCGTGGATATGCGGAACGCAAAAATCGGAGTTCGTATGAAAACGTTATGGCTATCGGAAAACATTTCCATTTTGGGATATATAGGAAAAATACGAAAAAAATATCAGAAAATCAAAATTTCCGAAAAGGGAAACTTTTTCTCTCTCTTCTGTCTCGACCCCAGATCGCCTAGCCGACTTCTACCGGCGATTTCTCACTCCTCTGGCCACCAATCGACGAGCCATTTGTTCCTATCTCTTCATCTCACTCCCATGTACAATTCTATGTAGTTTCACGACGTGGGTAGGCCCGTACATGGCGCAGCAAAGCCGAGAAGTGGTGGCGGCACTGCAACATTTCGCCACTTGGAACTCGCGATTCCGGCCAACTCCAGACAAATTAAAAGGGGAGACCAATTGGGCTTTGTTCATCTTGCCATGCTCTACAAACTCACCAAGTTATGAAAGTTGTAATTGGAGTTGAGATGACGAATTTTTGTGTTGGAAGTTTTGTCAAATTTTGACTTTGAGCCGGCAGTGGCGCTGTCACTGTGGTAGAGTTTTTCGGCAGGTTCCAACCACCCCAGGAACAGTTTCTGTTCCTCTTTTAATCTACACATCAATACGATCATTTTGATATATAGTTTTTATTTTTTGGAAATCATATGAGCAAGTTATGAATTTTCAAAGTTTTAGGGTTTTCGGTTCGATCGATGTTCGATCCGTGAGGATCCAGCCGTCCAATCTACTTGTATTTTGTTATATTGACCGTAGAAATGTTCCGGAGACTTTAGGTGGTTTCGGATGACGATCTGACTGTTGGATCGTCGTATAATTGTGTTTTGTGAATTGTGTGATTTGTGTTGTATTGAATGTGACCTTGATGTGATTAGGTGATTGACGGAATTGTGTGAGCGGAGTACTACGTGTGTGTGTGTGTGTGTGTGTGTGTATCTTGGTGGAATTGAGTGTGTAGTTTACTATTGTTGTGCAATGTGATGTTGAGGAAAATATATGGTTTTGGAAATAAAATATGGTTTTGTTGGCTTTGAGTTTTGAAAGAATAGGTATGGTTTTGGTGATGGTTTGAGTTGAGAAACAATATTTGGAAAATGATTTCATTATTGTTGAGGCTGTTGGAGATGAGGAAACAATATATGTGGTGACCTGTGTGGTGATCTGTGTGATGACCTGTGTGGTGATCTGCGTGATGATTTTGTGTAAATGATGTGGGTTGTTGTGAGATGATTTATTTGAAGTTGATGGGTGATCATCAACTTTGGTGTTGATGGGTGATCATCGACTCTAGTGTGAGTTGTTGACCTGTGTAGTGATCTATGTGATGACCTGTTGTGGTGATCTATGTGATGACCTGTGTGGTGATTGGCGTTATTAATGGATGTTTTTAGTAAATGTTCTATTTATTCTATTATTGAATTGTTTGTTTTCTTGGTAATCTCTTGAACTAAATTCTATGTAGGGATTACTATGATTTTATTGATTGTTTTATTGTAATTCTCTAAACTAAATTTTATGCAAGGATTACTATGATTTTATTTTTTGTTTAATATAATCTCCTGCACTAAGTTATATGTAGGGATTACTGTCTTTTGAATTGTTTGTTTTAATGTAATTTCCCGAAGTAAGTTATATGAACTATATGCCGGAGTTGCTATGATTGAATTTTGTGATTTTAGGTGATCTGCTGAACTAATTCTCGATGCAGGGATTACTGATTTTTACCTAGGGTGATTGTATGTTTGGTTGTGTTTTGTGGAGTTAAATGTTGTTGCTTTAATTTATCTCACGAGTTGAGAAATTATAAGCATGAGTGACGTGAGTCATTTTAATTGAGTTTACTCATACGAACTTAAAAATTTTACCGGGTTTGTTGTTTCAACCCGGTGCACTATTCCATGGTGTAGGGTTTATTGTGCAGGTTAGAATATCAATTAATCGTTGTCGAAGCTGAGGTGTACGTTCGGTAGCGTGAACGTCGAAGGTTACTCTTAGTTTTAAGTCTTCCGCTGTGTAGTGAGTTGTGGTGGGTGTGACTTTAAAGAATTAGTCGGTATTGACATTGTGTGCTCGGTTGGTTTAGTTGCTTAATTTAATTGTTAAATTTAGTAAGTGTCTTCTTGTGTTTGTTGAGTTTTCGTGCTTTAGATTTGAATTCCTTATTGAAAATTCGGGGCATGACAGAAGCAAACTGATCTTGTGGTCTATGGGCCTAGGTGGTTGAAGCCTAGATGGTGGTGCAAACAAATCACTAAAAGCACAGAGGAGAGTTTTGATACCGTGAGGTGGTTCTATTGATTGGTTTGTTATGGGTGGAGGTGACCAACCTAGCAGAGACTCTATTTGTTCCGGATTGAGTAAGGGTAACAAATCAGGTTTCTCAGTGTTGTTGGCTTGAGAGGTGATTCCCTGCAAACAATAGCTGTTACCATCAACAAAGAAGAACATAACTTTCTCGGCAAAGTGCCACCCAATGAAGCCGGGATGGTCAAGCCACTGAGCTCCAAGAACAAGATCACAGCCCGCAATTGGTAAGAGGAGAAAATCATCAGTGAAAGAGTAGTTTTGAATGCGGACTGTCACCCCAGTTGCTTTGCTTGCTGGAATTAGTGTTTCACCAGAGGCTGAGGTGAATCTAAGCTTAGTGTAAGAGGCTATAGACAATCCCATTTTTTGAGCAACTGATGGATTTAGAAAATTTGTTGCGACGCCACAGTCAATGAAAACCCGGATTGGATATCCATTAATTGAGCCATTCATCCTCATCATCTCGCCCAATTTTGTTTTGGTGATTGCATGCAAGGGAAGTATGGTGGGATCAGATTTTGGCTGAGGCTCTATGAGATCAGTAGCATAATCGGGGAACTCATGGGTCTCATCGATTGGAATTGGGTCTGGAGCATCCAACATGGCCATGAAGGGTTTCGTGCAAATATGTGTTGCTGAATAAGGTTCATCACAATTAAAGAAGAGGTTCTATCTTGGCGCGCCGCTCTCTTTGTTCAGCTGTGGATAGATACTGAAATGGTCTCTGGGCATGTGTCATGGTGTTGGTGGAGGGGTTTTGGACTGTAGCGTGGGAAAGGTTAGCTAGACTGGAATTGGACTTTTGTGACAACGACCACTGGTGGGTCCTGGAGGCACGGTTTGCAGCAGCGAGAATATCACTGAGTTTGACGTCGTAAAGGCGAGCAAGCTGTCTAGCATGAGACAGATTCCTTGGTTCAAGGGCCATCACATCATGGAGGATTTCCGGCTTCAACCCGCAGCAAAATACGTGTAGAAGTTGGTCGTCCGACCACTCCAGTGCACGGCAAGCAAGCTTGACGAATTCCGTTATATACTCATCCGCCAAGCTGCGTTGCTGAATATGTGTGAGCTGAGCCTTATAATCAGCGGTGCTACCCAAACCAAAGTATTTGAGGAATTCCAGAACAAATTGCTCCTAAGAACAGTTTAGGTGACGTTTTTCAAAGGCTACCATCCAAATAGAAGCATCGTGGCCAAAGTGAGAAGCCACCACAGCAACGCGGTCAAAGGGTGGGATACGTTGGACCCGAAGGTAACGCTCTACCATAGTCAGCCAACCCCTACATCTTCCCCGTTGAACTACTGTAAAATTATCTTTGGTCACTTGTAATGTGAAAAATCATGGTAATCGGGTTTGGTGTGGAAATCTGGTGAAAGAAAGGGTGTTGTTGCCAGAAGAGCTGGGGGTTGATGAACCAGAGTTAGGAAGCGGTGGGGAAAACATGTGTGGAGGTAGTGATGTAATTGTGGAATATGTGGCTGTGGAACTTGATAGGCTAGTGGTGTTTGTTGAAGATTGAGATGGTTGTGCTTGTGAGTAAGGGCCCTGTAGAAGTGGGTGAAGGACAGAAGAGGGGGATGAGATAACCCCAAACCTGTCCATGTCATCATTATGGTGTCAAAGGAGCCAAATGGGATTGAAGTGGGGGTGGGGGTGGCGTCGTAGTGGGAGTGGTGGCAGGAGTGGTGGTGGGGGTTGTGGTGGTTTGTGGGTTCTTTTGAAGTAAGGAGGCAAGGACAGTGTTTTGAAGAGCTGAAAATTGGGCAGACAATTGGTTTTAGAAGGAGAGTTGCTGGGATACTTATTATTGAAGGGCCTCCATGGATTGGTGAAGCTCTTCGTTTTGAATCTGCAGTAGCTCCACAGAGTTCTGAAAATCTGAGATGTGGGTTTCTTGTGGTGGTGAGGAGGGCTGGTGAGATGTAGAGGAAGTGGAGGATGAGGCAGGTGGCGGGTTAACCAGGACTGAGGAGAAAGGAACATAGGGGTTTTGATTTTGGAGTCCCCGGAGCGTCATGGCTCTTGATACCAATTGATGGAGCACACAATGAAAAAGAAAGGAAATTGAAATGCAGCAAGGAAATAGCTAAAACATCATTCATTCAAATCTGACTCAAATGGCTGAGAAATACAAACATATAGACTGATGGAAATGTCCTTGCCATTACAGATGATTAGCAAGTGTCCTAGGACCACAATTGAAGAGACATTCAAAATAGATTTAATCTAGTGAGCTGTAGCTACTATTGAAGTGGGCCTAAAGAGAGAGGTATGAGATTGTTAAGGTGTCCACAATAAAATGGCTCGGCCTGTCTTTGGTGTCTAGTTTTCAATTTAGATGAATTGGGTTTTACCCAACATGGGTGATCTAAGATCGAGGTTTATCCAGATTGGGCAATTTTCATTTTACAGAGACTGAGGTCATGAGATGAATTGAGATTTACCCAAACTCAGTGAAGTAGAAGATCTGAATTCTTGTTTACAGAGAGAGAGCAAAGCTAACGATAGGGGAAGCTATTCTATAGGACCGACTTGAAGAAGAAACTATGTTGTTATTGTGTGAGATTTTTCTGGCAGGCTGAACTAACCTGTATGCACTAAGAAGGCCAAGGCCACCTAAAGTAGACAAAAAAGATATTTTTTTACTTAAATTATTTAAAAGTTAAATTTAGTTAGTAAATTTATAGCTTTTGCTCCACCAGTGTTAGTTAAACTAAAAAAATTGAATTTGGGTTCTTGCACAATACTATACGAATAGTCAAATACCTAATAATAAAGAAACTTAAAAAACTCTCTCTCTAGAAAAAACCTGAGAGGACGCCACTTGTTGTGCGATTGCCTATCTGGCTACGCCTCGGCGTTGGCAATGACCTCTGGCCTAACCGACGCATGATGGATGTGGCTGGAAGGGTGGTTTGTGTTAGAGAGGTGCTTCAGGCTTGGAGGATTGGATCGAAAGGTACTTTGATTCATCTATCTTGGTCGAAGAGTGTGGTTGACTTATGGATGTGGGTTGGGATTGGAGAAAGGATGGGATTTTATGGGGTTGGAGCGGTGTTAAGTGGCTATCAGCGATAGGCGGGCCGAATCCGATAGGTGGTTGGATCAGAGCGAAGGCCAGTAAGGATCGATGGCTTCTGGGGTTGGCTGGTAGTGCTCGAATGTTTGATCTAAATCCGATTGCAGAATTTCATGTCATGGTTGGTGTTGGGTGGACTGAGATTCCTGACATAGCCCACCGATTATCGGATGGCGACCAAGGGGTGTTGGTGGCCCAACGCCGGCGGTGGAGAGGTGGTTTTGGTAACGGGGCGAAGCAGCTGCTGATTTGGCCAGGAGGATTGGATGCCATTTGGGTTTGGTCAATTGGGCTTGGGAGCTACCTGCGGGCTCATTCTAGGCAGTAAATTGGGTTTGAGCTCACTTCGTGGGCTCTACCCAGGCTGTTTTTTTCTTTATTGTTTTTACTATTTTATGTTTTTTAATTGTTTTGCGCTTTTTGCGAGCAATAAGTCCCTATCTGTGTTGCATAGGGTTAGTCGGGCTGTTTGCTTATGTGTGCACCCAAAGTGCCTTGTCTGCTCTACGTAGGCAGCGAGCTCTTTGCTTCGTCAAATGGTCGCTACCTCCTAGTGGCAAGGTGAAGCTAAGTGTCGTTGGAACATAGTAGGAAAGCTGTGTAATTCGTAATTATGAAACTTTGTAATCGGGTTACATATCGAGTTATCTTTCTGTTATGTCACTACTATGTTAAAGCAAATAATAGCCAATAGAGCACCCTTTGCTAGTTGGTGCTTATTAGAATACATGTATTTTGTAGAGATTCTTGATATTATTTCGGGACATACTCTAGTTGCTTATTGTAATCAGGGTTTATGCTCAATATCCACCCCTTGTATTCAGTAGTTTGATTAATCAAGGCTTGAGGGCAGCTGCACATCCTTTATTCCAAAAAAAAAAAAAACTTGAAGTGTTTAACTTTTTGTTATTTCTCTCTCCTCTCTAGTTATATTTAGCTAGGCCTCATCAAAAAGCTCGCGGATCAAGTGGGTCGATGGAGGCCCGCCGGCCCTGAGGGCTAAAAGCTCGGCCCGGCCCGTTAAAAAGCCCGCCTCGGTGGGTAGTGGGCCGGCCCGCAAAAACCCAGCCCGGCCCGCCAAAGGCCCGCTAGGCCCAGCCCGTAAAAGCCCGTAAAATATTATATATATATATATATATATCTGTGTGTGTGTGTGTGTTTATATATATATATATATATAACACACATATATATAAATATATATATATATATATATCTATATGTGTGTGTGTGTGTGTGTGTATATATATTTATATGTGTGTGTGTGTGTGTGTGTGTGTATAAATATATATATATATACACACACACACATATAGATATATATTTGTGTGTGTGTGTTATATATATATGTATATATATATATATATATATATGTATATGACTATATGTGTGTGTGTGGAAGTTCTTATACTTCTATATAAAATATGTGCTAATGTGCATATATATATATTTTACATATCGGTTGACCAATCCGATCGGATTCGAAAATATGGTGAAATTGGCTAAATTTTTTACTACACTCATAATTTATTGTAATAAACTCATCCAACGGTCGGTTTTTCCATTTTCTTTGAATTGATAGGGGTTGTTCTTTGGAGTGTATGAAGGATAAATATAGGTTTATAAGAGTAACTACGTTTGACCTAGTTGATCGAATTCGAAACAAGAACCAAATTGGCTGGATTTTCTACAACCACCATAAAACATTACAATCTCTCCATCGAGCGGTTGGTTTATCCGAATTCATTTTCCACTTCATGGTTGCTTTAGAATGAACCTAAACTATTTAAATGCAATGTATAAGTCATACAACTTTAGGAATAAAATTGGTATAGACTAATGTGTTTGTAATTAAATTAATTTTTTTATCTTATGTCCACGCACATCCATCGATGGAATATATACAAACGTAATGTGAAAAAATAAACACGTTTTGCGGTTGTCACGCCATCGGTCAACCAATAAAACATATAAGTGACTGCGGTTGACCAATCCGATCGGATTCAAAAATATGGTGAAATTGGCTAAATTTTTTACCACACTCATAATTTATTGTAATAAACTCATCCAACGGTCGGTTTTTATATTTTCTTTGAATTGACAGGGGTTGCTCTTTGGAGTGTATGATATATATAAATATAGGTTTATAAGAGTAACTACGTTTGACCTAGTTGATCGAATTCGAAACGAGAACCAAATTGGCTGGATTTTCTACAACCACCATAAAACATTACAATCTCTCCATCGAGCGGTTGGTTTCTCTGAATTCATTTTCCACTTCATGGTTGCTTTAGAATGAACTTAAACAATTTAAATGCAATGTATAAGTCATACAACTTTAGGAATAAAATTAGTATAGTCCAATGTGTTTGTAATTAAAATTAATTTTTTTTATCTTATGTCCACGCACATCCATCGATTGAATATATACAAACGTGATGTGAAAAAATAAGCACGTTTCGCGGTTGCCACGCCGTCGGTCAACCAATAAAACATATAAGTGACTGCGGTTGACCAATCCGATCGGATTCGAAAATATGGTGAAATTGGCTAAATTTTTTACCACAGTCATAATTTATTGTAATAAACTCATCCAACGGTCGGTTTTTACATTTTCTTTGAATTGATAGGGGTTGCTCTTTGGAGTGTATGATATATAAATATAGGTTTATAAGAGTAACTACGTTTGACCTAGTTGATCGAATTCGAAACGAGAACCAAACTGGCTGGATTTTCTACAACCACCATAAAACATTACAATCTCTCCATCAAGCGGTTGGTTTCTCCGAATTCATTTTCCACTTCATGGTTGCTTTAGAATGAACCTAAACAATTTAAATGCAATGTATAAGTCATATAACTTTAGGAATAAAACTGGTATAGTCCAATGTGTTTGTAATTAAAATTAATTTTTTTTATCTTATGTCCACGCACATCCATCGATGGAATATATACAAACGTGATGTGAAAAAATAAGCACGTTTCGCGGTTGCCACACCATCGGTCAACCAATAAAACATATAAGTGATTATGGTTGACCAATCCGATCGGATTCGAAAATATGGTGAAATTGGCTAAATTTTTTACCACACTCATAATTTATTGTAATAAACTCATCCAACGGTCGGTTTCTCATTTTCTTTGAATTGCTATATGTAGCTCTTTGGAATGTATGATGTATAAATATAGATTTATAAAAGATTAGTGTCTTTAAAAATTTATTTATCAATAAATTAGTATCTATATATAAATATAGATTTTTTTGGTATAATATAGTTATATAGATTGTTATCTTTGGTTGTATTTGATCATTATCCATTGAATTTCCAAAGCTTGATTAAAAAAAAAAAAAAATTTGTGTCTTTAAATATTTATTATAAATAAAGCCCGCAAGGCCCGACCCAAAAAAGCCCTCAAGGCCAAGCCCGGCCCGGCCCGAAAAAACCCGCAAGGCCCGCTTTATATGGACGGGCTTGGATCCTTTGATTTTTAATAAAGCCCGGCCCGGCCCTGCCAAGCTATTATTTAAAAATATAGCAAGGCCCGGCCCGGTCCGGCCCAAGCCCGGTATGAATGGGCTGGGCCGGGCCGGGCCCGTTGACGACCCCTATATTTAGCTAGAGATTTTAGTAAAAGCCAAATTTGACTTTCATATAGTTATTCTACAGGAATGCATGTTTAGCTTTTTAATCTATTTTAGCAGCTACACCAGACTCCTAAGAGCATCTTTAGCAATGCTAGCCATTTTTTAGTCAGATTTTAGCCAAAGTAGCTAAAAAGTCATTTTAACTAGCCAATTTAGAAATACGTCTGTATCAATGCTCTCTATTTTAGCTAATTTTAAATTTATATATATTTTTTAAATGAAGATTAAATTGTTTAAATGTATTTATAAATTACATAAAATAACTCAAAATGAATGTTTTAAATTATAGATAGCTTCATCTCGCTCTCCATATTTAGGAGCGAGATGGCTAAAAGTTGTAATGGAGAGCCACTTAGGAGTCTGATGCAGCTGCTAAAGTAGATAACAAGCTAAACACGCTCTCCAAATAGCTAAGGGTCGAGCCAAAATAGAGAGTCTGCTAAGAGCATCTTAGCTATTTTGGAGAGCGTGTTTAGCTTTTTATCTACATTAGCAGCTGCACCAGACTCCTAAGTGGCTCTCCATTACAACTTTTAGTCATCTCGCTCCTAAATATGAAGAGCGAGATGACGCTCTCTATAATTTGAAACATTCATTTTGAGTTATTTATGTAATTTATAAACACGTTTAAAACTATATAATCTTCATTTAAAAAATAATATAAATTCAAAACTAGCTAAAATAGAGAGCGCTGATGCAGACGTATTTCTAAAGTAGCTAGCTAAACTGATTTTTTAGCTACTTTGGCTAAAATTTGACATAAAAATGGCTGGCATTGCTAAAGATGCTCTAAACTATCTCAAACCAGTCAAATTTTTAACTTTTTATTAAAATAGCTAGTCTGTTAGAGATGTCCTTATAAACAAGAATAGTAGTTTAGGAAAGAAAATTTTTCTCTTAAGAAATGGAAAAAAATAAAAAGTTTAAGAATGATCTGTACTTTCAAAGTTTATTGGCGGGCAACAAATGTTTTGAATTGATGTAATCTCTTCGTTTTTTTCCTTAATCAAAGTTTTATTTGTCTAATTTTAGGGAGATTAATTCTTATTCCGGCGACCGAAAGGTCTAATGGAGGGGCAATAAACCTCTCCGGCCCTATATGAGATCCCCGACAACCTCTTTGGGAACTTCCAGCGAGGTTTCATAAACCTCTATTGCCCTATAGGTCTATTGGGGGGGCAATACATGTCTGTTTGGGTCGGAGAGGTTTTCAGAGATCTCCGACTACCTCTTTAGGGACCTCTGGCGAGGTTTTCAGAGAAATCTGATGGGTGGCGGCCGATGACCAGAATCCTGCGGCCGTTGGCCGGAATCCGGCAACCGGTGACCGGACTCCGACGAAGTCTCTTATGGCTTCTCTCTCTTCCATTCTCTCTCTCTCTCTCTCTCTCTCTCTCTCTCTCTCTCTCTATGTAATAAAGAAGTGAGGGTAAAATAGTCTCAAAAATAAACAAAAAAAACTTAATTAGGTAGTAGGGAAGATCTTATTAGAGTCTTTATGGGTAAAGGGGAATTAAAAAAACTTAATAGGGTAAGTGAGAAAAAAAATACCTAGAATTAGGGTAAAAATGGACAAAAACTCTTAATTTCCTTTTTCTTTCTTTTGTTCGTTATCTTTAGTGCTCCTGTTATGGATACAATCCACGACGAAAGTAATTATTCTATGGTCCATATGAGCCAATAATATCACTCGAATTTGGTGGGGACCTCAAAGGGGAGATAAAAATAAATTAAATTAAGAGACCAATTAGAAATAAACACAAATCATAAGGGCCAATAATATCAACCCGGAACACCACGTGTACAATATTTTAATTTTCCCCACGACCAAGCCCTTATTTGGTCAATTGCTACCAGTTACTAAGATTGGCTGACTAAATAGTACGTGCGAATTGATTAATATTGTGTTTTGTTTAGCAAATTGTTTATAGGTGTCTTTTAAAAACTTATATTTATTAGATTAAGTCAATTCCTCTCAACATGGTTAAATTTTCCTAAACTCTCTCACATGATTTTTTTTTTTTTTTTTTTTTGAGTTAATGAAATTTCATTAGGAAAAAACCCTTAATTTGGTGGATTACAATCATAGTTGTAGGCATCCAGTGTACAGTCTGGTACCTCATTAAACCAAAACAAACTAGAGCTAGCCTCATAGGCAATGCTTGCTAATCTATGTGCCACTCCATTACAAGTTTTGGAGGTGTGGCTTATGTTGACATTATGTAAATTTCCAAAACAAGTTTGATGTCATCCACAAGATTACCTTCAGCTAGCCAAAGCCTCATGTCAAGGATTAGAAATATCATGCTTTCCTTGCAGACAGTCTGTTTCAACTACAACGTTACTGGCACCCAAATCTTGCAGCAGTTGCACACCGTGCCTTATGGCCTCCAACTCTACCTGTTTTGAAGTTGACATATTGGATATTGGGAGTTTGGGACAGCAAAAGTATCTTTGAATTGTCCCCTATCATCAAGCTGTATACTACCGAGACCACCTTTGCAGCTATTAGGCAGAAAACTGTCGTATAAACATTAAATTTTTAGCAACCATGCTTGTCCGGTTTCCGCATTGCCCGAGTTCTTTTCTTGGGACGCCGCTCAATGTTCCTGGCTTTGTGAAACTCTTCCAGCCACCCCATAGAACTAGCTAAAATCTGCTCTGCAGTTTGCTTTTTGTTATGCCAAAGATTAGTATTTATATTTTTTCATAATGCCAACAGAACCATTAGCAGTTGCTCAAAGACTTCATTCTTCATATGCAGCGCCCTTTCTAACATCCACTCCTTAAAATTGAGATTAGGCAACAAACTATGCCCAAGATTAAAAATTGGTGAAGAAAGTATTGATGAAGCTAAAGGGCACTTCCAAAGAACATGTGCGTTGTTTTCATATGAGTGTTGACATAGGAGGCAATGCAGGTCACCTTCTTAACCTTTTGTTTGCAGCTTTGCTCGAGTTGGCAACAAATCATGACAAGCTCGCCATACACAAATCTGAACTTTACCTGGGACCTTTGTCTGCCATAGTCTTTTCCACAACACTTTAAAGGGATCACCATTGGAAGAGGAAGCCAAAACATAACCTAGGCTAGGACTTTGGTGCGTGCAATCCAATATGCATATTTGACGGAGTATATACCATTGCGTTCAGGACTTCAGCAAATGCAATCTTGCACAAGTCTGCGACCAAGAGGGATACAAAGTATTTTTTTTGCAACCTCAGGAGTGAAGGTCATGTTAATGAGAGTTGGAATCCATTGCCTAGTGTTGTGATTAATCAGTTCATGCACTTTTTCAAAAGGACTGTTTGTCAGTCTTTGCACCAAATATTGTGGACAATTAGGAATCCACTTATCAGACCACAAGTCAATATTCATGCCATCTCCTACTCGCCATTGCACACCAACTTCTAGGATCGGTCTGCCCTGCAAATGCTTCTCCAAGAGAATGAGGGTGCGCATCCCCTAGATCTACATCCTAAAAAGAGCAGTGTGTATGATACTTAGCTTTGTACAGCCTGGCAATCAAAGAGTTAGGGTTTGTGACCAATCTCCATCCCTGCTTAGCCAACATGGCTAAGTTGTAGGCGTAGATATTTTTAAACCCCATGCCACCTTCCAATTTTGTGAGACAATTTTTCCCAACTCCTCCAATAGATTTTTTTTTTCATCCGTGTCTTCCCAAAAAAATGAAGCGCACAATTGATGAATGTCATCACACAAACCCTTGGGAAGTAAATAGCAATTCATGGCATATAAGGGCATAGTTTGAACAACTGCTTTAATTAAGGTTTCCTTCCCTACTGCACTGAGTATCTTTGCCTTCCAACTGACAAGCTTCTTTGTGAGTTTCTCTTTAATGTACTCAAAAATGGCTGTCTTGGATCTTCCAATACGCATAGGCAGCCCTAAATACCTGTCATGCTCAGTGACACATTTAGCTTCCAGTATGGCTGCTAGTTCCTGCTGCTTTGCTTGCTGAACATTGTTACTAAAGACAACACTGCTTTTCTCAAAATTGACTTTATGGCCAGAGGCTTTCTCATATACATTCAATAATCTTCAGCTGTTGCTGTGCCAAATAGAATACTGTCATCAACAAAAAGTAAGTGGTGGAGGGTAGGAGCCTGGGGGCACATGGTGAGGCCTTAAATTGTATTTCTATTAATAACCTGGGTGATTAATGCTGACAAACCTTCACTGCAGAGAATAAAGAGGTATGGTGAGTAAACAGATCACCTTGCCGGATACCCCTAGATGATAATCTGTTCTGAAGGCTCACCATGTATCAAAATGGCATATGTAACAGACATGACACAAAACATAATTGTCTCAACCCATTGAGGAGCAAAACCCAATTTCAGTAAGATGGCTTTTACAAAAGTCACTCCAAACGATCATAAGCTTTACTAATATCAAGTTTGAGAGAAAAGAAACCTGTTTCTTGCTGCTGTAATTTGTGCATGAAGTGAGCTGCCTCCATAGCTACTAAGGTATTATCAGATATAAGTCGCCCTAGCTCATATGCACTCTGAAGAGGAGAGATAATATCCTGGAGTAGAAACTTCAATCTATTTGCTACAACTTTGGAGCTAATACAGCAAATAACATTACACAATACTATAGGTCTGAAATGTGTAGCATCCTTTGGTTAAGGGATTTTTGGAATCAAACAAAGGTGAAGTTGGATTCCGACCACAGTTCTCCTTTTTCAAGAAGGTTTCTCACTGCAAGACAAACATCATGTCCAACAATACCCCAATACTTTTGGAAGAAGAAAGGTGACATACCATCAGAGCTAGGGCTTTTCGATGGATGCATCTGAAATAAAGCATCCTAATCTCATCATTAGAATAACTTTGCAGCAGAGTTTCATTCATGTGCTCTGTGACTTTAGATGGAGTGGCATCTAGCACCTCATGGAAGGCTGCATTATCTATGCCTTCAGTTGTAAAAATCTTTTGAAAGTAAGTATGCAAGAGTTGATGAAGAACCTGTGGTTCAGTTTTCCATTCACCATGTTCATCATTCAAACCCTTAATTGTATTACAACTCCTTCGATTACTTGCTTTCCGGTGAAAATAAGCTGAATGTCAATTACCCCTTCTTTGAGCTAAAGTGATCTAGAGCGTTGCCTCCAGTACTTTCCTTGATTAGTAAGCAACTGATTATAGCGGACATGAAGGGATCGTTGTTCTTCATACAATGGCGAGGAATAAAGCTACCTCATAATATCATCGAGCTTCTCTTGAATAACCCTCTTTTCAACTTTCTGTTTATCAAAGTCAGTGGCATACCATTGCATTAAGCTCTTACCTATGAAAGCAATCTTATGCCCCAATTGACGCAGCCTATTTCAATTGTAGGACAGGACCATTCTTGTTGAGTGATGGCATCACATTCTTGTCTTCCCCACCAGCATTGCTTAAAATGAAAATGTTTTATCACCCTTCTCTGCTGCATTCTTTCAGCCCTAACCTCAATCAAAAGAGGACAATGGTCTGAATTAGAGGGATCAAGAGTGATCACTGTGCTTAATGGAAAACGTTGTCTCCATTGTGGTGTTTGAAAGCTTCTATCAAGTCTTTCCTTCATATATTTGTTGTACCATGTGTATCTGCTTCCAAAATAACCCATGTCAATAAAACCACATCTGGACATGGTGTTTCAAAACTTTGCCATAGCAGCCAATGTAGGAGGCACCCTCCTAACTTATCTTCTTGGCACATAATTTCATTAATGTCCCCCGCCATGATCCAGGTTAATGAACATGGCTGTGCTGTCAAAGTTTCAATGAGCTTCCATGTCCGTTCTTAACCACCTCTAGCCGCAACACCATAGATGCCTGTAAAATGGCACAACTAAGTTCCTGGTTTTCCCACCACTGCATCGATGTGGTTTGCCGAGTATGTACGCAGATCGACATGCGTCTCATCATTCCAAAACAGTGCCAAACCTTGGGAAGCCTCCTCATGAGGCACACAAAAGCCCCCCTTTAAAACCCAGGCTGGTCTTCAACGAGTCAATTAAACCCTTTTTTGCTAGGTTTCAGAAAGAAAAATGTGGCTTGGTTTCTAAACCCTAAACCCTAAACCCATGCACGAGATCAATGAGTGCACGCTGGGTTTCGAAATTAACGATACCTCTACAATTCTATACCAGAATATTGCCCTGTAACATTCTGACTGACGATGCCGGGAAGGATGGTCGGCTTAGGGTTTTGGGTGGCCGTACAGCAGACGACGGCCTTAGGGTTTTTCCATACCTATTGTAGAGATATGTTCTTACATGATAATATGTTGTATCAGAAAAATATTTCTAAATCAGGATAACATAGTAAATCAATTTATAAAAATAATAAAAAATTACAACATCACCAATAAAAAAAGGAGAAATTTCCTCATAACTTTTTTTTTTTTTAATAAACGTTTCCGAGACTTTTCATTAATAAAGGTACGGCCACAATGACCATTACATATCCTTTCGCTACCATCTATAGATATATAAGAAGTTGTGATGAAGAAACACCACAGTGATACATAGGTTAGGACCAATATTCATTTGACAAATCATGCTCACTTATTTAAAGTAAGCTTATCTAGCTATGAAGTAACATAATAATACGCAATGTTCAAGCAAACCTAGAAAATACAGATATATAAGAAGTTGTGATGAAGAAACACCACGGTGATACATAGGCTAGGACCATTCATATGACAAATCATGCTTACTTATAGCTATGAAGTAACATAGTAATACACAATGTTCAAGCGTGACAAATCATGCACACCTTCATGATGCATAATGGTTTGTCTTTGGCCGGTAACTTTGGTTTATATTTGTTTTTAAAATATTAAAATGAGTGGGGGAATGTTGTTACATTTTAATATTTTATTTATTATTGAAATTAAATTTGGGTGAATTTATTTTGTGTTTAAAATCTGAATTTATTTGTGTGTTTAAATTCAGAATTTATTTTGAATTTTATTTTGTAACTCATGGTGTTTTATTTTGATTTATTTTGGGTTTTAATCTTGTAACCTATGGCTTTTGATTACTGCCCTATTAATGGTAGGGAGTGTCCTAAGAGCCTATAAATAGCACCATTTGTTGCATGCTCAAACACATCATTGCTTTTACGTAATATTGTTACGAAACACTACTATTCGCCCATCAATTTTCTTTCCAAAATCCCCCAAAGCGTCTTGTGTGTTTTTTGGCCAAAGAAAGGTGTTCTTTTGGTGGAGCTTTGGGTTCCTCCAATTTGTGCAGATTGGTGTGAGTCACACAACTTGTTGTTGGGCTGTTGTATCCTGGAGGGGATAAGTCAAGAGATTTCTGGTGCACCGGCATTGTTCCGCAGAGGGCTTGAATCTCCTTAAAGAGAGCGAGATACCCGCGCCTCAGCCTTTTGTCAACGAGTTTCTCATATAGAAATTATAATTTTATTGTAATTTCACCAACAGTCAGTAAATAAGTGACCAATTTTTCTCTTCACTTTTAGGGAAGTGATGAATAAGAGGAGGAGAGGGAGTTATCGGAATCCAGTGCCATTCTTAGCTGAAGACGACGGTGGCTCTGTGGTCACCCATAAGCAAATTAAGTCGAAAAAGTCGCGCATGCATAAGGAAGAGAATCTGATTATATCATCAGGCATGAGCTCGAAAATCCTAAAGGAAGCTCGATCAGATTCAGCAGAAGGAGATAGTCGACGAGGTAAACACAAACATCTTCACCGAAGAGCCTCACAAGGAGGAAGAAACATATGAAGAGGACGATGACTTTGGTGCATTCCTTGAGATGCATAAAGGATGAAGCAAATAAAGTGATGGAGGGGATGATAAATGTAAGCATTATCGTTTTGTACTTCAGATTACGTACAGAAAAAACAAAAATTAAAATACATGTTTGTGTAAGTTTCATGAGTATGAGGAAGAGAATGAGAAATTACTAGACCGATTCTTATCAAAGGGGACGATGCTGATTCACAACCTACTCTGCCAGACTTCATTCTTGAGACAATTAAGAAGAAAGATTGCAATGTCACTTTAGCAGGTTTATATGACCTACATGCCCACATATTATCATAGGATTTATATGACCTGGCCTGTTTCTCAAATGAACTTGTTGACATATGCTTCTGATTTGATTGATTTTAGATGCAAGGCCTTTGCTTCAACTGGATACCCATTACATAGATATATTCAAGGGGTAAGCAATCAGATTCGACTAATTTGGGTTGGGGGAATTCTCTTTTAATTTTGCCTCTCTTTTCCAACTGAAAATCAAAATGTATCTTTCCCTTCTTTAACTGCCGTTTATAGATCCCTTATTGTGTTTTACTCGTTTCTGAATTGACTTGTTCACTTCTCCCAAGTGTTGCCAAATTTATTGATGGTGATGTGCTTAAACAGTTTTGCACAGTTTATGAAAACCTACACGGCTGGCAAGATTACCAAATCATTCAAATTTATCCCTTCAATGCAACAATGGGAGTATGCCCTCAAGTTGACTGAGCCTGAGAACTGGTCACTACACGCTATGTATGGAGCTACACGAATTCTTGCTTCTAATCTAAGTCCACAAGCTGCTGAACATTTCTACAAGTTTGTCTTACTCCCACGGGTGAGGCAAGACATTCGAAAGAATAAGCGTTTGCATTTTGCTTTGTTTCAGTCTCTAAATAAGTCTGTGTACAAGCATGCTGCCTTTTTAAAGGAATAATATTGCCACTGTGTCAGGTAATCAAATTCTTGAAACTTGGTACTCTTATCCGCCTAAATTCAATGCTTTTAAGGTTAAGTGCTATGCTGAGCTCCTTCTTAGATTCCTTTTCTTCCTGTCACATTGAATTTATTAGGTACTTATAGCTTGTCCGGTACGTGATCTCATTCTAGCTCGAGAGCTATTTATTTCCTAGTTAACACAATCCACATATCTAGTTAATGGACAGTGGCTTGCATCTGTCATGCACAATTTTCAAATAATTTTTGTTTTCCAGTATACTAGTTGTAGAAACTGTGCCTCTTTGTAACATATGCATAATTTTTTTCCTTTTGCTTATTCGTTGGTGTCACTTGAACTCTAGTCTTGTGAGATGTGAGATATATAATATAATAGTGTCTGTTCTCCGAGCTTCATGACTTCAATAGGGATATGGGACTTCAGAATATTGTTTTTCTGGTTTTTTGCAATTCTAATTCTTGGATCACAACCCCTCTCCCGCCCGGGGTTATCAACAGTCAACGAAATGCACTTTAAGAGAAGTTTGCATTGTAGTGTATATGGTGTTCAAATGGTTTTCCAATATTCTACACTAGCTTTATGATAACTTTTCTTTTGCTGTTCCGATGGTATTACTTGAACCCGAGTTTTTTGAAATGTAATATGTATATGTATGTGTGCGCTTCAATAATGATATTCATCTCCAAAAAAGGAGGTATATATAGAGGTACAAGTATAATCCTAATAGGAAAAGATCTCCTACAATTATACAGGATACTTAATCTACACATACAAGGAAAGTAAATATTTACAGAATATTCTACACTCCCCCTCAAGTTGGTGCATGGATGTCGATCATGCCCAACTTGCCAATTGAGTTGTCAAACACTTTCCTCGACACTCCTTTCGTAAGAACATCTGCTAACTGATCTTCTGTATACACGAATGGGAAACGAGTGATTTTTCTGTCCAGGTTTTCCTTAATAAAGTGTCGATCTACCTCCACATGCTTAGTCCGATCATGCTGAACAGGATTATGAGCAATTTCAATAGCAGATGTGCTATCACAATGCAAGTCTATAGGTTTCTTGAGTTTAAAACTCAATTCTTTCAACACATTATGAATTCACAACATCTCACAAACTCCATGTGCCATACCTCGAAACTCAGCTTCAGCACTCGACCTAGCAACAACCTTCTGTTTCTTACTGCGCCAAGTCAGAAGGTTTCCTCCAACAAATGTAAAATATCCAGATGTAGGCCGTCAATCAGTCTTATCACCAGCCCAGTCTGCATCCATGTACCCCACAACTTCCAATTCACCCTTCTTTTCGAACAATAAACCTCTTCCAGGTGCATTTTAAGATATCTCATAATACGATACACTGCATCCATATGCTCTTCACTGGGACAATGCATAAATTGACTAACCACACTCACAGCATAAGCAATATCAGGTCTAGTATGAAAAAGATAAATAAGCCTCCCTACTAGACGTTGGTACCTTCCTTTATCAGTTGGAACCTGATCCCGATAGATAGCGAGGTTGTGGTTCATCTCGATCGGTGTCTCAATAGGTCCGCAATCCAGCATTCAGGTCTCAGTTAACAAGTCAAGTACATACTTACGTTGGGATAAAGAAATTCCCTTCTTAGACCTTGCAACTTCAATTCCAAGAAAGTACTTCAATTGCCCAAGGTCCTTCATCTCAAACTCCTTAGAAAGATGCTTCTGTAGAGCCTCTATCTCTTTTAAATCATCTCCTGTAACAATCATATCATCAACATATACTATCAGAGCGGTAATCTTACCTTGACTACGCTTGATGAACAAGGTGTGATCCGAGTTGCTCTGTCTATACCCGAACACCCTCATAGACTTAGAGAACCTCCCAAACCAAGCTCTAGGAGACTGTTTCAAACCATACAAAAACTTCTTCAACTTACAAACCTTCCCAGTATCACAAGGCATATTCTTGACACCTGGCGGCATGTCCATATACACTTCTTCCTCCAAGTTTCCATTGAGAAAAGTATTTTTCACATCGAACTGATGTAGAGGCCAATCTTTAGTTGCAGTAGTGAAATCAAGATTCGAACAGTGTTGATCTTTGCTACAGGAGCAAACGTCTCTTCATAATCAATTCCATAGCGCTGGGTGTACCTTTTGGCAACTAATCTGGCTTTGTACCTGTCAATACTCCCATCAGCAGTAAGTTTTACTGTAAACACCCAACGACATCCAACAGTCTTCTTTCCAGTAGGCATAGTCACAATATCCCAAGTTAAGTTTTTCTACAGGGCCTCTAGTTCTTCATTCATTGCTTGAGTCCACTTAGGATCCGCCAATGCCTCCTGTACATTACTAGGAATAGATACAGTAGATAATTGATCAACAACAAGTGCATATGACCCAGACAACCTATGGTTAGACATGAAATTAGCTATAGGATACTTAGCTTTGGTTTTGATGTCTGGTTCATATTGTTTCTTAGGAATACCCTTGGTAACCCTCTGTGATTTCCTAGGCTCAATATTCTCTACCCCAGATGATTCATTCGAAATTAAAGGTACCTGAGACGGAACACTCGCAGCGGATTCTTCAGTTGACGATGTAGAGAGGGGGAAGAACTCTGATAAAAGAGGGCTCTGAAATATATTATGTTCATTTGGTGCATCATCACTGGGCATTAATGCATCAACACTATTTAAATTGTCACTTTGTCTGGTAAAGTCAAAAGCTTGTCCTTCTGGAGGCCTCACGGGTCCATCCATTTGTCCACTCTCCTTAGCTCCTATCGCTGGTCCACTTCCACCCATTTGTTCATCTTCTCTATTTCCCTTCACGGCACCTTCACCTTCTCTCTCTCCCATCCATCCACTTTTTTCTCCTACGGACCCCACGGTGAGTTCATCTTCACCTCCAGCTTCTTTTTTGTTTCCTGCTTTTGCATTTCTTTCTTTTTCTTTTCCTGCCCAATCTTCTTCTCCTGCGGACCCCACAGTAAGTTCACCTTCATCTTCTTTTTCTTTTCCTGCCCCATCATAGTCAACTAATATTGGGAAGTTTCCAACTCCAAATTTTGATTCCAAAGCTTCTAATTCTTCGAATTCTTCAAATGCAAATAAATCCCAAGGATTTCCTTCACAATCTCTCTCCCCCTGAAGGGAAGACTCTGAACCTCCCCTGAATAATAAGGCTCAGATTCGCGAAACGCAACATCAAGAGAAACATACATAGTGCCAGTAACAGGATCATAACATCGATAACCCTTTTGGAAATCCACATAACCAACAAATATACACTTACGGGCACGAGGATCAAGCTTGCTGCGTTGAGACTTGGGAATATGAACATAAGATGTGCATCCAAACACTCGGGGCTCCAAATTAGGCATAGAATGGATGGTCAGAAGTGTATGAAGCTTCTGATAAGGATTATGAAACTCAATCACCCGTGAAGGAGTACGGTTGATAAGATATGCAGCTGATTTCACTGCTTCTCCCCAATAGGACCGAGGTACATTCATGCCAAACAAGGAAGCACGAACAACTTCCATCAACTGCCTGTTCTTTCATTCTGCTAAACCATTTTGTTGAGGAGTATAAGAATTGGAGGTTGGATGACGAATTCCATGTGACCGGCAAAACTCAATCATAGGGCCATTCACAAACTCTCCACCATTGTCAGACTAAAACACTCTGATGGATTGTTGATACTGAGTTGCCACCATTTTGTGAAATTCGATAAACATCCCAAATACATCACTCTTATTCTTCAGTAATGACACCCATGTCATGCGAGTGCAATCATCAATAAACGTTACAAAATACCGAGCTCCAGAAAAAGAAGGAATTTTCGCAGGACCCCAGACATCAGAGTGAATTTTCATAATAGGAACAGGACTTTTATGAAGATTTGGTGAATATGAAATACGGTGGCTCTTGGCCAGTTCACAAATGTCACAATGGAAATCTAAATCACTGACAACTAAAAACAAATAAGGTTGCAGCTTCTTAAGATAACTAAAAGATAGATGACCTAAACGACGATGCCATAACCATACAGCTTCCTTCGCATTCTCAACCCCGTTGATCTGATTAGCTTGTCCCAAAAGATGCCTCTGTTTCTCTCCAGTCTCTGTCAGGTCCAGGTAGTATAATTTCCCCCTTCTAACACCATAACCAAGAATCAGTCGAGTCAGAATGTCCTGAAACACACAGAACTAGGGCTAAAAAGTCACAATACATGCTAGTGCTAGAATAATTTGGCCCACAGATAGGAGATTATATGCCAATGAAGGAACAACTAACACAGACTCAAGGGTTAATGTATTAGACAGAACAACATAACCTTCTCCGGTAACCGGAGTTGGAGTGCGTCAGCCGTAGAAACAATGTTTTGAGAGGAGGGTTTCAGCTTTTCTAAGAGACTAGGATTATTAGTCAGATGGTCAGATGCACCTGTATCAATTATCCAAGAACTATTCAAAGATACCTTACCCTTCATACCTGACTGTGCTACATTAGCGGAGGCACTAGATGGGTGCTCGTCCTCTGTAGTAGCCACGATAGCTTTTCCGAGATTCTTTCGAGGTTTCTTGGTGAAATCCCACCAATCAGGATAGCCAATTACTTCATAGCACCGTTGCTTGCTATGACCTAAAATCTGTTGGAAATTTTATGATTTAAAATTGAAATATATATTATTTATTTATTTATTTATTTTGGGGGTTATTTTCTTTTTCTGTTTATTACTCTATTTATGGTTTAACGGTTTTATGTTTTAAATATATGATTATTATTAATTTGACCGTTATATGGTTAATGAGGTTATTGATGGTATGGTAAGTGTGCCCTATATAAGGGTACGTGGCTATGGTTGGAAGGCATATGGTGAGGCATGAAACATGCACATGTGTGGGAGTTTAGATTGTCAAATAATGAGGGTATACATGACGGTATAATCCATAATGCAACCACTCTAGCCAAATACCTCTACCAAAGATATTCTTACAAACTATACATATACATACTTTACTTATACACCGTTTTGAGTGCACGGGTGATTAAGGCTCAATGGGGCCTCTTAGCTACACAACGGAGCTCAAAGAGTTGTTGTATCTTGGGAGAAGTTCGTCATTCAACCCTGTGCAGTAGGGGACGAATCTTCTCTTAGGACAGTGCGATTGCACGCCTCGACTCGATAAGTTTTCCTATATAAAATCTATATATTATATTATTTTCTTACTTTATTTTATTTTCTCATCTATATCATTATTCTTATTTCCCAAGATATTACCATATTATTATGTGTTTTATTTTTACAGGAATTCCGTCCCATATTTTTTACAACAATCTAAGAGAAGACTCAAGTGGAATTTCTGATAACGACGGACAATGTGAATTTCGAGGAGTCACAATCAATATCGCACATTTGGCTTCTTCTTTATTTCTCAACTTATGAATACCTTAATATTTTTCTTCCAATTATTAATTTATATTGGATTTAAAAAAAAAAAATTTATATTGGACTTGAATATGCTAATTGCTTTTTGCTTTGCATGTACTAATTAATAATTTAATATCAACTAACTCTTGGTATAAAAAATCTCTCAAAGGCTAAAGTTGATGGAGGAATTAGTTACGCAATATGTATGCACTTGCCTAAGTTGCTTCTAACACAACAAAGGAATTCTAAGTCACTTCTATCACTACTAGAATAAGTTAATCACACGACAGTCATCACACAACACATGAGTTTTTGCTGTTGTCTGAGTTAATCAGACGACATATTTTTTAAACCAGTCGTTTCACCTCTACTCATCCAACACATCGTTATTTGTTAAATTTGAGATATTTCAGACAACAGTAAGAAGGACATCTGTTGTCTGAATAATGGAAAAAAACAAACAGACAATTAATTTTCATTTATTTTTTTCCACTCAAAACACTCAAAACCAAAATCCTGTTTCCTTCCCTTAGCTAAAAAACCAAGATCTATCCAAAAAAAAACCAAGAACTCCCACCCAAACCTCTCTCGGCCTCTTTGGACTCGCCAAAATCGTGTTACCTCCCTTTGCTAAAAAATTAGGTCATATTCTCCCACCCAAAATCGTGTTCCCTCCCTTAGCTAAAAAATTAGGTCATTCTCCCACCCAAAATCGCTCTCAGCCTCTCTGACTCACAAAATCCTGTTCCCTCCCTTAGCTAAAAAATTAGGTCATTCTCCCACCCAAAATCTCTCTCAGCCTTTCTCTCCCTCACCATTGCTCTCAGCCTTGCTCTGAGTCACTATCAATCCCCCTCACCCTCAATCCCATTCACACTTTCACCCTCGTCAAGCCTCTATCTCACTCACTCTCACTCTCACTCACACTCGATACACTCTCAGTGGGCTGTCTCCGTCGACCGAGGCTCACCCTCGTTCTTCTTGGTTTAAATCTTCTGGGTTTCATAACTCATCTTTGTTCTTAAAGACTTCACCTTTCTATTTCTCTCCCTTCCAATTCAAGACCCTTTTGATTCTTCCTTACCTTTGTCGCCACTGTTGTTCTGAAACTTTGATGGGTTCTCTCTAATTCCAACTCTTCTGCATGGGGTCTTTCTGGAGCTGCTGAGCTTTTGACTTGAGGGGGCTCAAAGGTGATCAAACTCCGTCTCTTTTTGTTGTTGTAAGAATCATGCTTTTCATATTAGATTTTGATTATTCAGTGGCTCAATTTAAATTGATTATTCAGTGACTTCAACCTCCGATATAGCAGAGAGAGAAGACTGCGTCTTCTACAGACCAACTTATTTCCGGAAATGAAGCCCCAATTTGAGGTTATTTCTAGGGATTTGATCTAATTTTCTTCACAATTATACTTGAATATGCAATTTGATTGCCTTTCCCTTGCTATGTGTTTGTATGCAAATGTTAAGTTTTCGATGGCATGAGAATTGAAGAGACCGTAGATGCAATGTACAATTTGGAATAAAAGTAACTGAAAGATAATAATTTTTTTTTAATGAGTTGTTGAGTTTGTTTATGTGTTTGTGAATTTTGTGTATGAGGGCTCTGATCGTGTTCAATGAAATTAGGGTATCGTTCCTCTGTAATTGATGGGCTTGTTTGTTGGATGAAACTGAACCAGTTCACATTCTATTGAAGATGATGGTGGTAATTATAGGAAACTTGTGTCTTTTATTAGGGAGTGTATGATTCAAGTTGGAATCTTTTGGAGGAGTGTATATTTTGAACTCAGGACATTAGATTTGGGCATAGCAAGTTTAGTCGGTGAATTAGACATGTTGAAAAAGCCCCAGTTTTTATTGCTGGAAATCCCTTTTCGTTTGAAACGCGGGGTTGGATGTGGCCTTTCTATTCTTGAGAAGGTTGTATGGAGAAATCGAATTATGAGCGAGTTTATTTCTTTTGGAGAAGTAGGGGTTTGGTTATATCATTCCCCTTTAAACGCTTGTGATATAGTTGGAAGGACTGAATTTTATTGATTTACATTTACTAAGAATAGTTCACTGTGTTTTTTGGACAAGCCTCTTCCTCTATGGAAACAAGAGCATAAGATATGTGCCCGAATTCAAATAAGAAAAGAAGAGAAGAAAGAGGAGAATTTGGCAGATTTATGTAGATTTTTATAGGTGTAAAACTTGTTAGCTTAATTTTTTCTCCAGGAATTATTACTCCAAGATCTAATGTGTTTATATCTCATACTTGTAATTTCAATAAATAAGCATGGGCTTTCGAACTCTCAACAATTGTGGCATTAGATGATCTCTAGTGTGGGAATCAAGTTTATTTGTTTTTATCTTTAAGTTTTGTTACAGGTTAACTAGATGTATGTGTTCTTGTTAACATTGAATTTATTGTAATAGAATACCTACATTTAAAGCTCTCCTTTGGTTTTTATTAATATTGGTGTTTATATAGCTACTAAAGGTATATGGTATAGGCATTGGGTGATAGCATGCATGTTGATTTATAATTTCAGCCTTGCCTAGAGTTGTTTTTAATAGTTCATCTATTGCTCTTGATAGGGAAGGTTGGTTGGTATCTAAAGATGTGAGGGTTGAAGAAGGTTAGCTAGTATCGCTGGGCTGAGTTAAGCTTGCTATCCTTAAGGTATGTCTCTTAATTTCTTCTCTGAACATGACCTTATAGATAGGACTCATGCCTTGTAGTTTGTTACTTGTGGTTGTGAGTTATGTGATGTATATATGCTTTCTGGTTTGCTGGTTGTGCTTTTGAGTTATGGGATGTATATATGCCTTGCATTAAAGCTTAGAGATGTTAATTTTATAAATGGTTTACATTTGGACAATAAAACAGAAAATGTTTTATTCTGCTAATGCAGGTTCTTTATGTTATTCTGCAATATGGAAAACATACTTATAAGTCGAAAACATCTGATTTGAATTGGCTTTCTTCTTTTAAAGTAGCTGCATTGTGTTGATATAGAGGGGAATGCTTTTCCAAGTTCTTTGAATTTGAATGTGTTTTGTTTTTAGAATGGATAAGTCCTGGATGCATGCTGATAGAGGATCACGCACATATGAGTTAGGTGTTGAGGAATTCCTTAGGTTCGCTGTAGAGAATGCTAGTGATGTAAATAATATCTACTATCCCTGTTCGAAATGTGGGACCATAGATGGGATGTTCTCAGCCAGGGTCATAAAAGGTCATCTATATTTTAATGGTGTAGATGAGAGTTACAAAGATTGGGTATGGCATGGGGAACCATCTAGGGCAACAATGAATGCTAATGAAGGGGTATCTGAAGCTACTATAGGTATGGTAGAAGATGGAGATGCAGCAGATAATATAGGGTTGGGAGATCAGGAAGAAAAAGGGGCTAATGAAGATGAGGAGTTTTTTGAAAATGGTGAGGATGAGCAGTATTCTGTAGAATCGAATGACTTCATGAGGTTAGTTGAGGATGGAGATAAAGCTTTGTATCCCGGTTGTACCAAGCACACAAAGTTAAATGCACTTATACAGTAGAGTTTCAGGTAACAAATACTACTTATAAGTAGATTTACTTTAAGATACATTTATAGGCCCTTGATGCTGAGGTTCTTGCTTTCCTGGAAGCAATTGGGGTGGCTAGGTCACGTAATTGGCGCCATTTGTGGATTGAGACGGACTCAGCGATAGTGGTCAGATATTTTGCGTCCCCATCTCTTGTCCCTTGGAGGCTGCGCATTGAGTGGCTGAACGGTATGGTTTTAGCAAGACAATTGCAGTTACGTGTCACTCATATCTTTCGGGAAGGGAATGTTGTGATGCCCCAGAAATTCGTATTTATTTTCTGAGGATTTTCCGGAATTTAAATTATGGATATCGGACGGTTTCGTGGCTCGTGGACGGAGCGGAAGTGTTTCGGACGAATTAATTATTTGAAAGGTATGACTTTAGGGGGATTCAAGGTTGACTTTTGATACGTTGGGATTCTCCGAAAACTTTCTTCATGAAAGTTGTAGAGCGCGTAGATACGAGTTCGTGAATATGTGGAACGTGGAAATCGGAGTTCGTATGAGGAAGTTATGGCCGTCGGAAAAAGTTTCCATTTTAGTATATATGGGATTTTTCCGGAAAATTATTCATAAAATCAGATTTCCATTTTGGGAAGGATTTTTTCTCTCTCCTCTCTCCCGAGTTTTCCCGAGCAGCCATCTTCACCGAGCTCGTTCTCCCTCCTCCGGCCACCAATCGACGAGATTATTCTTCCTATCTCTTCACCTCACTCCCATCTAGCACCCTGCGAAGTTTCACTATGTGGGTAGACCTGTGCACGACGCTACAAGGCCGAGAAGTCGCACGGTGGAGCTGCAAATCGCCTTGATCGGAGTCGGAGATTCTGGCCACCTTTGCCGGTGTTTCTTGAGGGCTTTTGAAGCCCATAAGACGTTGATGCTTCTCCCAAAGCGGCTTAGGACGATTTTACTTGTGGAGGACGAATTGAAGCTTTGAAATTCTAGGGTTCATCGAATTTCAGATGTTGCGAGGTAAATTCCGGCCAAACGGCTATGATTTAGACTTTGTGTTAGTTATGAAAGTTTAAATTGGAGTTGAGATGAAGAACTTTGGTGTTGGGAGTTTTGTCAAATTTCGACTTTGGTCCGGCGGCGGTGCCGCCACTGTGGTGGTGTTTTTCGGCGGTTTCCGGCCACCTCAGGGATAGTTTCTATTCCTGAGTTCGATCTACTCGTCGATACGAGCATTTCGATATATTGTTTGTAATTTTTGGAGATCGTATGAGCATGTTGTGATTTTTACGGTTTCGGACCGTTTGATGTTTCGATCCGTGAGGATTCGAGCTTCCGGTCGACTTGTGGTTTTGGCATATCGATCGTAGAAGTATTCCGGAGACATGGGGTGGTCTCGGATGTGGTTTCGCCTCGATTGGCGTCACTTTGGGGATTTTAGTTCAAAACGGGGGTTTCGGACTTAAATCGTTTGTGGATTGTTGCTAAGTTGAAACCGTATGTGATTAGGTGCTTGACGAGGTATCCTTGGACGTTTGTTTTGTGGTGTGGCTGCCTTGTTCAGTATTGTAGACACAGCGGGAGTTTCGAGGTGAGTAATCTCACAAGGGTCATTATGAACGGAATTACCATTATTGTTTTGGCGTTAATTATTTAACTGCAAACTATAGTTGGTATTAGTAGGCATTCCTGAGCGAATGACTACGTATATATATATTTACGTGAAATATATATATTCTTGTGGATGATGTGTGATGAATAATATGCATGATGGGTTCATATTATTGTTGAATGGGACTTTTCATAGAAACAATATTGTGGAAAAAGATGTTTTCTATTGTTTGAAAAGCATTGAGTTTGATGTTACATTTTGGAGTCAAGCGTGACTCATTTTAAATGTATTGGTCTTTGTACCAAGGGTCACAGATGGTGAGCAGGGATGGGGAAGCCGGAACTAGATGGTCGTAACGTTTTTAGGTTAGGTGTGACTTACTTAACGTTGACTTGAGACCAGATGGGGTCTGAAAAGCATGGGTCGCAGATGGTGACCAACGGTTGGTTCTAAGACCAGACGGGGTATGAAAACCAAGAGTCACAGACGGTGATAGGTTGCAGATGGTGACCAATGATTTATCTGTGTTATGAGCCTAGTTACCATAGATGTATTGTGGCATTTCTGAGTGAATGATTATGTGTGTACATATATATATTATGGGATATATATATACATATGTATTCATGTATTGGTTGCATTGCTGAGTGAATGATTATGTGTGTACATATATATATTATGGGATATATATATATACATATGTATTCATGTATTGATGGCATTTCTGAGTGAATGACTGTGTGTACATATATATATATTATGGTATATATATATACATACGTATTCATGTATTAGTGGCTTCGTGGTGAATCTGTATTGATGTGTTGTGTGTCTAGGTTGGACTGATTTGTTGTTGGTACATCATGGGGTTAGTGGAGAGCTATCTGATGCTCATGAGTACGTGTTTCTTTAAAAGAGAGTTTCGGGGATTCTTTCTTTTAAATGTCCTGGGAGGACTTGTGAATCATATTATATATGTCACAGATGGTGACTAATGGTTGATCTGAGACCAGATGGGGTCTGAAGATCATATGTCACAGATGGTGATAGGTCACAGATGGTGACTAATGGTTGATCTGAGACCAGATGGGGTCTGAAGATCATATGTCACAGATGGTGATAGGTCGCAGATGGTGACCAATGGTTGATTTCGAGATTTGATGGGGTCTGAAGATCATATGTCACAGATGGTGATAGGTCGCAGATGGTGACCAATGGTTGATTTCGAGATTTGATGGGGTCTGAAGATCATATGTCACAGATGGTGACAGATCGCTGATAGTGACCAAGGCAAGAAATAAGGAATCACGCAGTTAGCCGGGCGAGTGGTTACGATAAGCTAGAGCGCTAGTATGTCTGCCATGGTACCTCATGGATCTAAGTAGATTACTTATGACTCCTGAATACGTATTTTATCTAGGTTGGATCGATTAATCATATTTGAATTGTTATGTTAACGATTTATATGATTTTGTCACGGTGTGACTTTCGTGATTTCCTTTTTGGAAAGAGTATTGTTTTGGGAAGCATGGTATGTTTTCCTTATTCTCGAGTCGAAAGATTTTCCTCGTGTTGGCGTGAGTTGTGTGGGCTTTTATCCCGTAATTTGGTGTGAGTTATTTTGAGTTACTCATACGGGCTTGCAAAAGCTTACCGGGTTTGTTGTGTGACAACCCGGTGCACTATTCAAACGGTGTAGGGGTTAATCTTGCAGGTCAGGGAAATCGTGGCTGAAGCTGAGGTATCTAGTTGGCAGCAGAACTGGTAGGAAGCAAATTTGATCTGGCTTTGCCATTGTTATGACTTTCGCTTTGTAGTGAACTCTGAGGAGTATTTACGTTTTATTTTGTGATGGCAATTTAATTCGTAAGCTTATGTAATATATAACTCTGTTGAGCGGGTGTATATTAACTTGGGTTGGTTCAGGGCATCAGTATGTACTTGTTTTAAGGGAAAGATGTTCCAGGTATTTGTATTGATGACTGAACGTTCACGCATATATAATTATGGGGTTATATATATTGATTTTTATTTGTGTAAAAATCAGGGGCGTGACAAATGTTGTGGCAGATGTGCTAGCTAACTATGGTGCATCACATGAAGGTACTCACAGATGGGATTCGTTGCCCCAGTTCTTGTCTTCTGCCTTTGGTCGAGACTTTGTTTCATGGCCGGCCTATAGATTTGCTTGTTGATTATTTGTTCAGTCCTTGTTTTCCTCTTTCTGGAGTTGGGTCTGATGTCCTTGTTTTACTGTTTCCTTTGCTTTCTTTCTCTTTGTAGCATGGGATCAAATATTTTGATGGTCATTGTTGTTGGTTAGTAACTTGGTGTATTGTTCCTGGCTGGCTTTGGTCTAGTCCTCCAGCCAGTTTGTACTCTCCTTTTTTCTTTAATAAACTTTCGAGAGGGGACGAGGAGTTAGTCCCTCTCTCGCTTTTCCAAAAAAAAAAAAAAAAAAAAAAAATCTTTGCAAATGACTTGTCCCTAATGATTTGTTCCATTTTTTTGTTACATAAGAAAATGGCAGCAAAGAGTAGAGGAATGAGAAAGAGAAAAAGGGTAGAAGAAGATGAGTATCATGAAGAAGATATAGACATGGCATCATTGCCAACAACCCTCCCTCCCTCCCTTAAAGCGGTATGCATATGGGCCAAAGAAACACTCACAAATGGGAAGACAATTATCTGCAATTTTGATGAAAAGATTTTTGGACATTTGTTTAAAACTGGTGTGAATAAAAACGATGTTAATAACTTTGTCACCATGAAGGAAGTATCGGGCAGCTGCATCAGCATCTATATGAGGTGATCTACTAGCTTTAGTTGGAATCTAAGAATATACATGTCCTAAAAATTGTGGTTTCATGTTGCATTCTTTGATTTGTAGCCACCTTTATGGTGTGTTGAAGAAGTCAAAGATGGTGGACATGGTTGGATTTATGGACAGTACAAAAACTGGTGCCATTGGGTGTGGCAATCCAATTGAGCGTTCCCGTGCAATAACCGATAGGCTGAAAAAGGCAAAGCGTGGCCAGATTATTTTGTTGCCATATAACTCAGGGTATGCACTCTTCAAATATTGTATACATGCATTATGAAACTGATATGCTGCTGAATATTGTGATTTGACGTCTCTCTCGTCTTCAAATGTGACTTTTACTTGGTTTTTTTGCTTTGAAGTTGTCACTGGATGCTGACTGTAATAAACTCTGAAGAAGATACTGTCTACTTCATGGACCCATTAAAGAGGAGACTAATTACGGGAGAGTGGAAGAACATTGTTGACGAGTAAGTGAATGTTTTTTAGTAATTCTCGTAATTTAAACTGATGTTTGTAGTTGTGTATATTCTGTGAATTAACAAAAAATTTCTGTTAATATTAAGCGGCATCAAAATATATAATGCACAAGTCAAAAGGCAAGGCAGAAAAGCAACTACTTGGAAAAACTGTGCGGTACAATTTATGAAACAGTTTTTATAATTTTAGTTCTAAGAAGTTGACTATTCTAGATTTTTTTTGCATAGTTGGTATTTAATATAATATTTTTAGGGTATTCCGGAGCAAAAGACCGACAAAGATTGTGGATATTTTATAATGAGATACATGAAGGAAATAGTGGAGGATAAAAACTTGGACTTTTTCAGCAAGGTAAGCAAAACTAGTTTAGGTCGCTTGGATTATGGCTATTGAAATATGGGTTACTGTGATTTTGCATGTATTCTGGTGGATATGTATATATAGTTTTGGTTGTTGATTGCTCACTGGCAATTAATGTTCTTCTATTTAGTCCATGTATCTTGGCCTTGATACAGTAAAGATATATATGTTATCTGTTCATGTCAATTACCTGTGTATTGCTTAGAAGTTCTATAGAATCTTGTTTTATTGGCTGGTTAGAGTTGCTTTTATATATATATATATATATATATATATATAAATGTTGCATAGATTCATTGTTGTTGCACAATTGAGTTCTATAGATTCTTTTTAGGAATTATGTCAACTATTAAGTACAAACCATTTTGTTTCAGTGGGAGAGAAGAAGTAAAGCAGCATATTCCCAGGAGGATATCGATGTGGTCAGAACTAAGTGGGCAAAGTTTGTGGTTAAAACATATATGTAAGATTTGTGTTGGTACTTCTTGGAGACCTAGTTCAAAGTTTGTGGTTATGTTTTGGTTGGACATGATCAGTAGCTAGTACTCTGAATTGATATGTAAGAAATACTTTATACAATTGGGTACCCTATTTCTAGTTTCGGTGTGTTTTGGCAATGTATGACAATGATGTGCTAGTAAATGACATTTGAACTAATATGTGTTTCATATTTGCCCATTTCCAGAATCAGTACGCGTAGTGCTTATTCAATTCAAACAACATATATAAGGCTATTAACTATGGTAGTACAGTATCATCAGACAACACATAAATTTACACATATAATACCTATTGTCTGAGGAACATTCAAACAACAGTTTTACTAAAGGAGACATTGTGTGCAATTCCTTGCAACGACATGACCACACTATCACTGATGTCTGAGGTTCATTCAACACAACAGATGCTTCCGGCACATTGTTATCTCAAATGCATTCAGACAACACTTACATCTCGTAATCTGTTATCTTAAATACATTTCAGACAACAGGGGAAAAACGTATGTGTAGTCTGAGGTTCATTCAAGACAACAGATGCTTCCGGCACATTGTTATCTCAAATGCTTTCAGACAACACTTACGTCTCGCAATCTATTATCTTAAATACATTTCAGACAACAGGGGAAAAAAGTATCTGTAGTCTGAGGTTCATTTCAGACAACAGATATGTCCTGTTATATTAAATATCTTTCACACAACAGAAACATGCTTGGTCGATATATCATGAGACAACAGCGGCTAGATGAAGTCTTGTTTGAGGTTCATTTCAGACAACAGTATTCACGTATTTTTGTTGTTGGAGATTCATCAGACACAACACAACATTTAGAAAATAGTTGTCCTAAAATAATTTCACTCAACACCAAAATAACAAGCAGTTGTCTAAGTCAACACACATTAGATTTTGGGTAAATTCAGACAACAAATTTTTGCTTATATGTGTTGTGTGACTGAGCAACAGACAACTGTTTATCGATAGTTGTCTGAATGAGGTCAATCAGACATCAGGCTACTAGACAACAGCAGGTTTTTCATTCAGACAACAGTCGTTCGACAGTTGTCTGATTAACTTTGTGGTATAGTGTATAAAATAACTAGATTTTATTCTGTAAGAAATATATATTTATATTTTATTATATTCATGAGATAGTTCAGTCACGTATTCTTAGTCTCATTCCTTCTCAATCATGCACATTGATTACTTAACATTTTGTAGTTACAATTATATCATTTGGCATATAAATTCATATTCAATGCATATGAGTTTTTCCATACATATGCAAATTATAAAATCGTGATTAAATTATATAAGTGCTAGTAGCCAGCAAGCAGGTACATACATATGCATGTTACAGTTAATTGATTTATATACATAAGCCTATTTTCTATTAGATCATCTTATTTACAAATTAAATTTGCTTTCGATGAAAATTATTCTGCCATGATATCAGGTTAGCTATTCTTGATTTATGACTAGTTTACCGTTATATGAAACTAATATTTCCTATAATATATAAAATGTTACTATTGAGGTATGTGCATCTTAACTATGAGATATTGTTTGAATTATACGAGTTATTATTTCATTGCACTTATGTACATGGTAGTAAATCTTTTGCATACTATTGAATATGTTAATAATTTAAATTTAAATGTGATTGACCTAAAGTCTATTGCAGCTCTTTATATGTTGTCAGGTCAATTACAAATAACATTTGCCTTTTGTTTCCAGTAGCTTCTATTTCGTTGGAGTTGCATATCATAATTAATAAGTGTCTATATTTTCTTTCATATCTAAAATGATGCTATTCCAAGTTTTGGTGATAAGTATTAATTTTGTCTCATTATTAGATTTTAATAGAGTTATTAGCAGTAATATTTATTGAGTTCTTGAGTTATTGCAGAGAAAGAAATAGTGATGGTATGTTTTCTTTTACTCTCAAATTTAAGTTTATATACACATTATAAGATATACATATGCTACAATATATTGTGTTAAGTGCATATGTGCACACAAATGCAACAAGTTATCTCATAAACAAGAATGCTCCTACAATACTTGTAAGTTCAATTCGTGAGAAGTTTTATTTTGCTTCAATAAATCATTGAGGAGTTATTTTTGATTTCAATAGAGGGGGTTACTATTTGAAATTTTAACTATTTCATTAGTATTCTTTAGGAAAATACTTCAGTACATTAATGTACCGATACATCAAGTAGACTAAGTTCAATACAGATGTAGACTAGCTCGGTACAAGGGTAGACTAACTCCATACATGTCTAACCATGTACTGAGCTAGTCTACCTCTATATTGAACCCAGTCTACTTGATGTATCGGAACATTAATGTATTGTAGACGATCCCTATTCTTTAATGTTTATTATTACGGACTTTTACATAACTGATTTTGTTATGACTTATGAGTATAATTCTCTCATGAAGAGCGTATATCTTTGAGATGTGGGGGTAAGCTCTAGTTGTAACTCCCATTATATTTATAAACATATCTTGAAGAACATTTAATATCATAGTAATCTGGGGGTTATGCTTTATTCAATATCAAGAAATGTGGGGGTTATGGTTTATATTTTTTCACCATTTTATATTTACTTCAATGCTATTTTTAAATGCCCTATGGTAATGTGGGGGTAACACTAGTAGTGATTTATCTTACGTGATCATTAAATAATTTGTGTAGAATTATAAATTATCTTATTCTCATATGGAGGGAAAACACTCCTATGAGAATTGTGGTTGATGGTTTATTTGAGGCTTGTAGATAAATTAAAATGCAGGTTTTGCGAGCTAAAGGGACAAGCAAGATATGACTTAGGAAAATTAAAATAAATAAAATATGGCATAAGTCATATATATGCCTTGCAGATGAGGCTCTTATAGTCTCGAGGAGGAGACTATATATATAAAATTGCTGAAGGGGGATGTGCTTAAGTCCATAAGGGAGTCACCTAGGGAGGTAACCCAACTTCTGTGATTGGAGATCCCATGAAGGAAGTTCAATGTGGTAGAAACAATCCATACTGCGTGACTCAAATATAGCACACATAAATTTTAAGGACATATCCAAAAGAGATATTGTCCTGTGCATCCCTAAGGCATTAGGTGCTATATTAAATGTGACGTTAGGAAGGGAAAACAATGATACCCTGAATGAGTTTCGAGACGGGCAAACTCCCGCGGGGTCCGGGCACACGTACCCTTGGAGAACTCACCTAAGTGAGAGTTGTTCGTGAGGCCGCGACAATGAAAATTGGGCTGTTCTCTAATACTCTCATGAGAATCAAGATACGCGCACGGCCATAAATGCGCCAACACGCGAACCTGTCTAATTACCCGTACTGTGTGTGTGATATGTTAAAGTTTGGTCAAAGGTATCAAAGTTCAAGACTGTGTCACTTTGGTTCCTCAAATGGAGACTATCACACTAAGCTAGGTTGAAACCCGAAAGGTACCTATGCCGATTGCACAGTAAAAGCACTCACTTATTTTGTTTTAAATGATTTTATTTTAATTTTAAATAAGTGGGGGATTGTTGGAAATTTTATGATTTAAAATTAAAATATATATTATTTATTTCTTTATTTATTTTGGGGTTATTTTCTTTTTGTGTTTATTACTCTATTTATGGTTTAACGGTTTTATATTTTAAATATATGATTATTATCTGACCGTTATATGGTTAATGAGGTTATTGATGGTATGGTAAGTGTGCCCTATATAAGGGTGCGTGGCTATGGTTGGAAGGCATATGGTGAGGCATGAAACATGTATATGTGTGGGAGTTTAGATTGTCAAATAATGAGGGTATACATGACGGTATAATCCACCATAATGCAACCACTCTAGCCAAATACCTCTACCAAAGATATTCTTACAAACTATACATATACATACTTTACTTATACACCGTTTTGAGTGCACGGGTGATTAAGGTTCAATGGAGTTTCTTAGCTACACGACGGAGCTTGAAGAGTTGTTATATCTTGGGGAAGTTCGTCATTCAACCATGTGCAATAGGGGACGAATTTTCTCTTAGGATAGTGCGCTTGCACGCCTCGAATCGATAAGTTTTTCTATATAAAATCTATATATTTTATTATTTTCTTACTTTATTTTATTTTCTCATCTATATCATTATTCTTATTTCTCAAGATATTACCATATTATTATGTGTTTTATTTTTACAGGAATTCCGTCCCATATTTTTTACAATAAAATTCCACAAAGCTGACACTTTGTATTTGCATATACATTTGTTGTACCCGGAGGGCGGCGTGGTGGAGGAGTTGAGAAGCTTGAGGGAAGACCATGTTTGATGATTGTAGGCATGCTGTGGAGGGCAAGGGTGGCGGGGTCCTCTTCTATTGAGAAAACACAAGGGTCTGGACTTCCACAGTCAACCTGTAGGGAGCAAAGGCCGCACGTGACAAACAAGAGGACTGCAGAATTGCAGCAGCGTTTGTCGGCTTGAGCCGAGCTTGTCGGCTGCAGCAGGGCTTGTCCCCAAGTTCTGCTGCTATGCTACGGATTTCAATGCTGGAGAACAAACTTGCGATGTGATGTGCAGATTGAGAACAAATTAAAAAAAGAATAAATTCGTTTTGGGTGGCTGTGGTCCCACGTGATGTGCTATAGCAGATGGAAAGAAGACTCCCACGTGATGTGCTCTAGCAGATGGAAAGATGGAAAGAAGACTCCCACGTGATGTGCTATAAACAATTATGCAATGCCATGGTCCCACGTTATGATGCTATGTTGCTACTTCTTTTTTGGTTTTTTTTTTTTTTTTCGATGGTTTGCTATGCTGGGACTTTTCAAGGCGGGCAATAGCAATTTTGAGAGAGCCTTGGGTGATGGAAAAATAAATTTGACCAGGTGGTTCGTGAAATACTTCAAGATTCGAGTTTCGGGTTTTAGAGGAATACAGTGCACGGATTGACAGGTATGTTTCTTGGAATTCGGGTTCGAAATTCAGGTATGTTTTTTGGAATTTGGGTTTTGGATTTCAACAGAATACGGTGCAAGTTCAAGGATTGAACCTGCTCTGATACTAAGTAAAAAATAAGACTTCAAGGTATTTGGAATGCTTCAATAATGATGTTCATCTCCAAAAAATATATATGGAGGTACAAGTATAATCCTAATAGGAAACATCTCCTACAATTATACATAATACTTAATCTACACATACAAGGAAAGTAAATATTTACAGAATATTCTACACGCAATGTGCTTGATACAAGTGTAACTGTGTAAGGATTGCAAATAAATGATTCACGATCTTTATGTTGTATTCGGGTTGTATGTGGTTATAGTGTTGTTGTCGTCGTCGTGGTATTTAGGAAGCTAGTTTCGTTATTCACTGATGCTTATGGAGGTTACATATATATTTAATATCCTCATATTGAATCTGAGAGATCCCTAACACATTCTTCTAATCTAATTGCAATGCTGCATTAATGATGCTAGCACAGATGGAATTTAGTGGCACTACAAGAGTACAAGGTATTCAACTCTAATTTCATCAAAGGAACTCTGGCATTGAGCATAATCAGTTTCAAGGACCTAAAGTTAATATATAAGATATAGTATTGTCAAGAATCAATAAAATACGTGAACTTGTGCATATAATATTTGGAAACAGAGATTTGGATAATTTTTTTTATTTGTAAGGCAGGTGGACCAAAACAATTATCTTTTTCGATAGAAGAAGAAATAAGGTTTCTTGACAATAATGGTTTTGTGTTGCAGTTACCTTATAAAACTTCTTTTGGAGAAAAAGTTTGCTTTGCGCAGTATCGCATAATTGAGGCTCTTGTTGCACATTTCATGGGATTTTTGGAGGAACCAAGGATAATGCCTATGATATGTCATTAGTCACTTCTTGCATTTGCACAAAGGTGAGTCATAAGTTTTTATGAATTTCTTCCGTATGATTAATGAGCAGCAATTTTTTTTCCTCTAATTTTAATGGTAGTGCTATGTTTTTAAGAGTTATTCATTGTTGTCTTTATCGATCCTCGATTACAGTTGATGTTCATGTTTTCTTGCAGGTACAAAAATGCTATACTAAAGGAGGACAAAGATAAGCTTATAAATATTCTTGAAGCACAAAATCATTCTAAGGTACGAGCATTATCTCTAAAAGAACCTGTATCACATAATTTTGTGGCAGTATGTAAGTCTTTATCTTGGTGATTTGATCGTAGGTAACTCCTGAAATACGAAGGGAGCTGTTTCATAGCCACAATCATGGTGAAAAGGAGGATGACATTTTGTCAATCGATATCCTTTAATTATATGTTTGGGTAATTATTACAAATGATACCTGAACTTATCATCTATTTTATCGATGATACCTGAACTTTAATTTTGATCACAACGAGTACCTAAACTTTTCAATTTTGTTTCAAATGATATCTATCACTAACTTCCGTTAATATTCCGTTAAAAACTGACATGTGCTAAACATGTGACTCATTTTTCATGGACAAATTTGTAAAATTACTTTCTTTTTTTTGGTAATATCACTTATTTTCACTTATATTGTGGCTATAAAAAATGAGACTATCAAAAGGAAAAACTTTCTACTTCAATTAAAAATATAGAAAATTACTCATAAGTGTCATTTTGAAACTTTAATTAGCCATAAGGCCATTTATTGTTTCTTGTTCACATAAGGCCATTTAAGATCCAAACTATTTTCGGCGATGACAATTTTGCCCATCCATCTTATAACAAACAAAAATGTCTGCAATTACAAAAACAATTCTGATAACTCTCTCTCCCCCCCCCCAAGCGAAATACTCCTTCTCTCCGCCATTATGTCGGTGACTGGAACTGAATCTCCGACGCCGTTTCACAACTAGATCTCTGATGTATGACGTCGATTGCAACCAGATCTCCTCTCTCTCTCTCTCTCTCTCTCTCTCTCTCTCTCTCTCTCTCTCTCTCTCTCTCTCTCTCTCTCTCTCTCTCTCTCTCTCTCTCTCTCTCCGGCAAAACACTCATTTTCTCCACCATCACGTCGGCGACTGAATCTGAATCTCCTATGCACGATGCCGTTTCGCGATTGGATCTCCGATGCACGATGCCGACTGGAACCAAATCTTCGATTCTCTCCTCTTCCTCTTAACTCCACCGGCCGATCACATCTCCATCTTAGGTTCCCTCGATGACTCCCTCAGATTGCTCCATCTTAGGTGTGTTTTCGTCATACACCTTTTACAAGACCTTTTGATTTTACAATCAGTTTACTTTTCTCAGAGTACTTTTGCTTCCAAATTTTGATGTTCGACTTCAATTTTTCTGAAATTAGCTATGATTCATCTAATTTCTCGAATCTGTATATATTTTTTTGCTTTTGTAATGATTATCTCTAAGCTTCGTATTTTTGAACCGCACAATGCTTTTTGTTTTCACAATCACTTTAGAGGCTTTAGAGTTTCTGTGAAATTAGATTTTCTTTGTCTAATTTCTTGTGTGTTTTTGAAGGTTGCTAAAAGCTAAGGCTAAACCAAAAAAACGATGAAGAAGAAGAAAGTTTAGAAAGTAAACAATAGAAGTATGCTGATGTTCTCAAGTGTCCTAATGAAGCCTTGTTCATCTTCATGTGAGAACAATTTTTTGTTTACTATTAGATTTGATTTAAGTGATCTCTGTAGTGTCAATGCAAGACCTTCAAATTGGAGTTTCCTGATTTAAAATACGGACTGGATGAGTGTTATCTTTATAGTCAGAAGCTTAAGTTTTATTGTGACATCCCGAACCCGAATTTACCAGTTTACAAGTCTTTCGATGGGTAAACGACATTTACATTTACTTTTTGGCTCCGTTTCGACATTTTAGGGGGCCCTAAAAGTTGACTTTTTGTTTGGGTCAAAATTTGAGAAAATTTCCTTCATGAAAGTTGTAGAGGACGTTAAACCGAGCGCGTGCATATGTGGTACGTAAAAATCGGAGTTCGTATGCGAAAGTTATAAGCGAAATATGAAAGTTACTGTTTATGGTAGATTAGTATAAATTTGAAAAGTTACTGTAGCTAGGTAACTTTTCTTTCTTTTCTCTCTTCTTCCCCCGTGCTCTCTCAGTTTCTCTTCTGCAACTCTCTCTTTCTCTCTTCTGCAACCTCCTCTTTCACCACCTCTAGGCCACCAAATGGCGAGCTGCAAGCATCAATAGACTCGTCTCCTCCTCCTTATCACGCATGTGGAAGTTGTTTACAACGATTTGGCCGGAAATGTGGAGATCGAAACCAACATTTTTACTGTAGCGAATTGGTCAACGCCGATTTCCGGCCGCCTCCGGTCATAAAGTCAGGTCCATTAGAAGCGCCTTGAGCCACTCTTCATGCTCACCAAGTTTCATAACCCAGATCGAAGCATGGAGGAAGAAAGCATAATTGGAAAATTTCACTATACTTCGGAGTGCTTAATTGTTCGGCTACTTCAAGGTATTTTCTGCTTGAGAAAGTTATTGGAAATGTTGAGATGATGCTGTGGATGAAATTTGGTGGCCGGAGGAGGAGTTGGCCGCAGCATGAACAGTGTCACCGGAATAGTGCGGTGTATGAACAGTGATTTATATTCTGTTTTTTTTTAGCTAGTTAAATCCTATAATTTTTGTAGAGGTTGAATATGTGAATTTAGTGAATTTTGGAGAAGCTTGGAATTAATTATGAATTTTTGAAGTTTATGGTTTCGATTATCGAATTACGAGAATCCGGCCGTCGGATATCTCTCGGTTCTGCCTTGGAACCTTTAAATTAACGAAATGGTATTAGTGATATAATTTGGGTTGCATCCGAGGAGAAATGGAGATGTAATTATGAGGAATTGATTTTAGGAATCGTATAAATTTGTCAAATAACTATTCACGGAATATAATTGTGTACAGGGCGATGTACCGAGCTACTGCTCGACGAAGGAAACCATTTGTGTGGTCGCCTAAATAGTACTGTGAGTGGACATTTGTTTTTAAATTAATTCTGCATGCAGTATTATTATTTTCTTCCAATTGAGATTTAATTATGTTTTGAATATTTGAGCGTTGATTTATCGAGATTTATTTATGGATTACGAGATTAGTATTGAAATTCCTTCCCGAGGGCTTTTAGTAGATTTTTGAGATAGTCATTCATGAGTTATTGAGTTGGGAAATGATTTTCGGAAGTAACTGATTCGGAAAAATATTATGAGAATTATTGTTTTCGAATATTAGTTTTTATGAAGATATACGAGTGCGAGAGATTTAGCAAATATTTGAGCATGATTGATTTATCGAGATTTATTGGGTTTTGAATTCCGCACTTATCAGACTTGGGTTAGATGGAGCCTTCTTTCCGAAAGCAATTATTGAATTATAGAGTATGTGATTATGCTTTCGAGGATTTATTGAGATATTGAGGTTTGAGTTAGCGAGTTATTACTGAGTTATGCTTTCGGTGAATTATTATTGATTTATTGAGGTAATATCGAGTTTCTTTCCGAAAGCAAGTGATTGAAAGAGGTTATTTTCAGTTTCTTGAGGAGGCTATTCAGTTTATTAAGGAGGCCAGTTTTGGCGCATGCGTATCTTACCTAGTTGGCAGTCCCTTCTAGGTAATAGTCTGGTTGGCAGTCCCTTCCAGACTACAGCCCGGTTGGCAGTCCCATCCGATGCATCACCTGGTTGGCAGTCCCTTCCAGATGACATGAGGTAGTTAGTCGGCAGTCCCGTCTACTACTTGTGGTTAGTCGGCAGTCCCGTCTACTACATGTGGCTAGTTGGCAGTCCCATCTATCCACCGCCTCCTATTCCGGTTGGCAGTCCCTTCCGATGCGTCATCTGGGTGGCAGTCCCTCCTAGATGGCATGAGATGACTAGACAACAGTCCTTTCTAGTCATCAAACGAGCCTCATGAAAAGGATGTTTTTATAAGGATTGAGGATGAGATTTTAAGAGGTTTCAAGATGTTCTTGTTACGTGATTGAGATTTCAGTAAAGAGGGTGATTAAGAGTGTTTTCAAGATTGTTACTGCATGCGAGATTTTAGAGAATAACTTGGGAAAGCATTAAGTTTTACTTATACATTTGAAAGTACTTAATTTTCGTCCACTCACTCTAACGGATTTTAAATGTTTTCCCCTGGGCCCTTCGGTTTTAAATGCCCAGTTTGCAGGCCAGTTTAGCTTGAGGTCGAGCGTACTTGGGGTTGAGGCATAGCTGTCATAGCTTCCGCATTATAAGAGCATCGGTCATTTATCTTGCTTTCTATTCTCTTGTTCGCCTGTATATTAGATTGCTCTGATAACCTATGAGATTAATATTCTAAAATTCAGAATTGTTTATGAAATGAGAGATGTGAGATGTTGTGATATAGGGAGCAGGGTGGCTCTAGGAGAATAAGGATGGATGATTTAGAAGTGTGGATGTTTTTCTACAGATTTTGGGTTGTCCATTTTTAGGGGAAGTTCTGTCAAATTTTTGGTAGAATTTCTTCTAAAGTGGGCCCCGCAGGGCCTCTTCAGATTTCAGGGTGAAATCCGGAGCGGGTCCTGTCATTTATGCTATGTTTTTATCTCCACTTGGAGTTCTGGACTTACAAAAAAGAGTTACTTTTGATGAAAATTAAAATCGAGGTTTGTAATTTGGTTTCAGTAGTATATTTGGATCGGCCTTTTGTTATGAAGAGTTTCATAGTTTGCGAACTTTTAGATGTAGGTAGCAGCTATGTAATTCTTGAAAAGAGCACAAAACAGTTTTTATTAAAATTCTTGTTATCAGTTCGAAATCAAATGTTTCTGTTGAATTTAGATCAAAATGGAAAAGTAACCTACATTTAGATATGGCTTGTGATATTGGATTAACCAAAGCTCATAGTCCTCATCTTTAACTATCCAGCTTGAATCAAAAGAGTTGGCATATTTGTGAAGACCCGAAATTCTCAGTTAAATATTTCGTAATTCGATATTTGTTCAATTATATGATATATGAATTTTGGGCATGATTCGTATGTTGTTGTATGAGAAATTTGGTTTCGAATGAGTTTATTTTCGAAACGTACTAGCAAACGTTATTTAGGGGGGGTCACTAAAATTGACTTTTTGTACATACAGAATTTGGGAAAACTTCCTTCACGAAAGTTGCAGAGCTCGTTGATACGAGTTCGTGCATATGCGGAACGCAAGAATCGGAGTTCGTATGAAGAAGTTATCGCGTTTGGAAAAATTTTCATTTTGGGTGTATATACCTAGCTATTTTTGGAAATTTTCCAAAAATAGCTAGGGTTTCCATTTTTGGCAGCCGCACCGTTTTCTTCTCTCTCTCCCTCCCGAGCCCGAGCCCGAGCAGAAAACAGAGCAAGGAGTCTCTGGCTCCGTTCTCCCTCCTCTGGCCACCAAACCACACCAAACCACCTCCCACGGCTTCGTCCCGACCTTGTACAGCTGCTAGTGGCAGTCTTGCGCTGTGGAACGGCTTGTAGCGACGGAAGCAAGCTTGTTTCCATTTCCGGCCGTTTTGAGTGCGAAGTGAATATCTCGAGCTACCGGCCACCAAAACTCGATATTCTTGGCTCATTAGACTCACCTAAACTTTCTGAACAAGCAACAAGAAGGCCTGGACCTAGGGAGATCGATTTCACGCTCATCGGAGGCTTCGCCGTTTTCTGCAAATTTTCCGGCCAAACCGGACTGTTTGAGGTATTTTCGATCACTTGCGTTCATTTTCTGACTTCGAGCTAGTTATGAAAGTTGCTCAAAATGATTAAACGAAGAGGAAAAGCTCGGCCCCGACACCATAGGCGGTGGTCGGCGGCAGATCTGTCCCTAACTCCGGCGGCCTTTTCCGGCCACCTCCGGGGATCCCAAGGGCAGTTTCTGCCCATTTTATGTTCTACGTGTTCATACAATCATTTCGATATATAGCATGTGAATTTTGGAGATCGTATGATATAGTTATGAATTTTACAATTTCGATCGATTTCGATCGTTCGATTTGTGATCTGTGAAGATCGAACCGTCCGTTAGACATGTAGTTTGTTATAATGATCGTAGGACTGTCCCGAAGACTTTGTGTGGTCATGGGTGAAGATCCGACCGTTGGATCTTCATATAAGTGCGTTCTTGAATTGTACGCTAAGTTAATTATCGTATTTGGTTAGGTGTTTGACGGTTTGAGTTGGTGGACGATTGGGAACCGTATTTTAAGCTGTTGAGAAGACACAGCGGGATTGGAGGTGAGTAAATCTCACATGGTTCATTTATGAACCGAATTTTCTTATTGCACAATTAATTGCTATGCATGAAAAATGGTTTTAAGGAATGAGTTTTTAAGTATATAAAAAATGAATTTCTTGGTTTTTACTCCGTGTGAACTATAGTTGGTATTAGTGGTCATTCTTGAGTGGATGATTACGTATATATATTTTTACGTGATTATATGTGGAATGGTGTGACATTGAGGTGTGTGTGGAATTGTGATAGCTTGGTATGATATGATATTGTTTGTGCAATTGCCATGATTAATTGTGATAATGATGATTGATAAATGTTGTGATATTCATGACGATCTTGTGAGTTGAATAAAAGGTAGAGAATTTAGGGTTCCGAGGACTGAATGGTCTAAGGATCTTCGGTTAATGATAACCGAAGTGTATGTGATCTGAGGACAGGGGAAAAGTCCAAAGAGCGACAGTTTAATGTTAATCGAAGTATATTGTTCTGAGGACAAGGAGGTCCAAAGTTCGAGGGTTATCAAGTTAACTAGGGTCGTTTACTTGAACCTAGGTCAAGGTGACAGGTGACGATGTGGTTAGAGCTCTAACGTGTGGTGGGATAGGACCAAAGTGGTGATATTTGTGCTTTGAGGATTTTGAGATTGTATTCCTTGTTGTTTTCCCGTGAGTTGGTTTGACGTTTTCTTTGTGGTTGTTGAGATTGTTGGTTGTTTACTTGAGTTAAAAGAATTGTGATTTATTAAATCAATTGTTCATTTCTTATTTACTCACGAGTTTTGCAAAAAGCTTACCGGGTTTTGTGTTGTTGCAATCCAGGTACACTATTCAAACGGTGTAGCGGATAATCCTGCAGGTCAGGATAATCAGGGTGGAGAGCGAGCTGAGTAGGGCAGTAGGGTTGACGTCAGCACTTGGTCTATTTTGGTGTGTTGTATAGACTCTTTTGAGCGTAACTTTTATTTATGGTGAAATTGTAATATTTGACTCGAGAGATAGTTTGCTACGAGGTTTGTTTTATGTTTTGTGAGACGTTGGTTAAGAAAAAAAAATTCAAGACGTTATTTGCATTGGTTATTATTCATGTTTCGGATTTGAATTTGTTATTCAAAATTCGGGGCGTGACAATATTGGTAGAGATGTTATCACTAGGGTGTTTGAACTGTTTCTCTAATATCCTTTAATGGCACACTGAGCAAATTGTTGCATTAAGTTTATTGTCCTACTTCCTGGATATAAAAGCTATTAGCTTGTCCTCAGTTGTATTATGTGGTTTCTAAAATCTTTGTTAGTTGTCTCAAGCTGCTTATGATTTTAAAAACCTGGTCTACAATTAATTCTTTTTGAATTTGCTGATTTCGATTGCCTAACTAGAGCTCTATTTGGCTGATTTTGTGATATGTGATATGGTGCTGGTTGTATTGCTGGTTTTTCAACACAGTGATAATAGCTTTATATCTCTATGTTAATATCTTTTCAAACTAATATCAGTAGCTTTTTTGTTTTCATTTTGATTAATTTCAAGTCGGTAGCTCTTTATAACTGTTATAGTATCCTTATGTTAGTATCTTTTTAATCTAATATCAGTAGTTTTTTTGTTTTCATTTTGATTAATTTCAAGTCGATAGCTCTCTATAAGTGTTATAGTGGTTTTTCAACATAGTGATAGTAGCTTTCTATCCATATATTAGTATCTTTTCAATCTGATGTTAGTAGTTTTTTGTTTTTATTTTGATTCATTTGAAATGGTCTTTTGTCAATAGCTTATCAAATTGGAAAAGCATGATTCTAAATGAAATTCAATTTTCTTTTTGTTGTGATTTCGTACGTCTATCATTTATTGTTTGGAATTTGTGTTACACTAACATGTATATATAATCAAATGGTTTTGTGCAATCAGTATCTATGTCAATAGTTTTATTATTGGTCCAGTAACTTTGTACATGTGTTATAGTAGTTTTCTGTACCTATGTCAGTAAGTTTTTATCAGTAGCTTTGTCAATGTTTTATAGTAGCTTTCTGTACCTATGTCAGTAGCTTTTTATTACTGGTCCAATAGTTCTGTACATGTGTTATAGTAGCTTTCTGTATTAATGTCAGTAGCTTTGGAGATTGCTTATTTTTTATTATCAAGTTGATAAAGAGTGCCATGTTTCCAGCAAAGCAATACATTGTTATTTTTTAGTTTTTATTTCAAATAGGTACTAATATTTTGTTGTATCTTTGTTCTTGTAGAATTCTTCCCCTTTGCATTTATAGTGGTAGATTTCGAAACTCATGTGAATTTGGATATTGAAGTCTCCATTGGCCAAGAGATCATTCGGCTAACCAAGAAATGTGGAAATGAAGCCTCATACTGAAGGTGGCAAAATTATGCCTATGGGATTAGGGCATCACCATTGAAAAATGACAGTAGCTTTATACCACTGTTGTAATAAATTTTCATAACTATATTAGTGGCTTTTTACAACTATAGAAGTAGCTTTTTACATAGTTATATCATTGTTGAACCCTAGATGCTTTTTTTATCATTGGATATGGTTTCATTTCTTGATTGTAGTAGCACTTTTTTTGTTGTTGTATCCTTTACATTTCCATAGCATTGTTAATCTGTGAGAACAGCTTTCTCAGTCTCTGGGAGTAGCTTTTGTTCTACTTGGTAGTAGTTTTTGTTCTGCTTGGTTATGGTTTTGGCACTGATGAGAGTAACTTTTGGTGATGGTGAGAGTAGCTTTTGTTACTGATGAGAGTATCTTTCTGGTATTTGTGACAGTAGCATTTGTTGTTGGTGAGAGTACCTTTTGGTATTGGTGATAGTAGCTTTTGTTGGTGGGGATAATAGCTTTTGGTTTTGGGGAGGGTAGCTTTTGTTGCTAGTGACAGTAGCTTTCGTGACCTCGCCAGAGGTTGCAGGAAATCTATTAGAGTAGCTTTTGTTGCTAGCCACAATAGCTTTTGGTGACAGTGAAAGTAGATTTTGTGGTCTCCGGAGTTTGCCGGAAGTTGGTCGGAGGTCGGCCAGAGTTAACCGGAGACCTTGCCGGAGAGGAGAGAGAGAATGGTTGTTGACTTTTACTCTAGTGGCATTTATGTAAATATGTTGGTTTTTATATCAAAAATATAACACCATTTTAAATCTAGTGGCCTTATGAGGGAAAAAAATTAGTTTGTGGCCTTATGGCTAAAAAAACATTCAAAGATGCACTTATATGTAATTAACTCTTAAAAAGGGATATGAATGACAGGAAAAAAAAAATGAATTACAAAAGTTTTGATAAGCTTTTGGTTTTAAATGTTTTATAGTTTGTCCAATTTTTTTTTTTTATAGTTTTATTTGAAATGTTTTGTCTGTATCTATAAAACAAATTAATTTTTGATGAGATCTTGCTTTTAAATTTTATTTTCATAAGAGGGTAGAGATACATTTTTAATTCTATTTTTAATTGAACTTCTATTTTTATTAACATATTAATTGATCAAAATATCTAGTAAACAAAATTATTTAAATGGGTATTTTCGTCAAATTACTCTTGAATATAGGTCATGTGTTTTGCACATGTTAGTTTTTAACGGAAGTTAGTGATAGGTACCATTTGAAATGAAATCGAAAAGTTCAGGTACTGTTTATGATCAAAATTGAAGTTCAGGTACCATCAATAAGATAGAGGATAAGTTCAGGTATTACTTGTGATAATAACCCTACAGGGCCCTTCTAGTGATGGATCCATTTTTTTTGTCTTTTATAGGGATAGGGCATTAGACTAACTTTTCGATCATATTTTCACATCTTAACCGTTCTGTTTTTAGGTCCTAATGTATAGATGACTTCTGCAAATTTTCAACCAATTTGATGATCGTTAAGGCATCCAAAACTGCAATTTACCATTATAAACACGAACGGTTCCGGTTCGACAGATTCGGCCTGTTCATGTAAATTGCAGTTTTGGATGCCTCACCAATTTGGCTGAAAATTTGCATGAGTGATCTATACATTAGGATCTAAAAACTGAACGGTTAAGATTTGAAAATATGATGGTCTAATGTCTATCCCTATAAAAGACTAAAAAAAGAGATCCCTTAGTGGAAGCCCTCTATATATCTCTATATGTTTTTTGTTCAAATTATAGAATATAAAACAATTTACCAAAATAAATGAAACAACAGATCGACATGTATTTGCACCCTGAAAAGGCCATGAATTTAGACATAAAAATTTGTTATTAATTGGCAAATGTGGACATTTTTCAACCATTTTAACCCTGAAAAAAAAATTTAGTTGTGCAGCTTGGCGCACAATATAAAATTTCAGGATGCATGTAGATACAAAATATTTTAGATATTGAAGTTGCTCAAGTTTTGTTGCCCTTGACCCAACATACATTGTCCGATGTCTGTTTAATGAGAGTTTCTATAGGGACCTCTAAATCTGCTCACTTAACCTCACTCTATTATGAATTATTAAATGACATATATAACCTACTATAAAATGACTATTAAGGACAACAATTATACCAAAAAAATATTATATTTATTTTATGTAGACTTTCCAATTTAAAAATATTAGATTGTATTCCTTATCGATTTTCATTTTCCAATTCACTACATACTCATTAAAGTCATATATATTTAATAAGAATTAAAAATATGATTAAGATCATGTGACATAAAAATGTATGATACATATGTTGAACGTATATTGGTGAGGGAAAACAAAATAAATCCTCTTATAATTTATGACCTAAATCTAAGTCAATCCATTATATTTGACAAAAAAAAATCTAAAAAAATTTAAATAATTAATCATGTGGTACAAAAATAAAATAAAATAAACATTAAAAAAAAAAGAATGATTTTTTTTTTTGAGAATAAAAACAAATGATTTCTTCATTTTTTTTGTTTTTGCACAACTAAAATAGAAAAAAAAAACATAATAGTTCATGGCATTTCTTATTGATTAGACATTAATTTTTGAAACTCAAGTTTAATTAAGAAATGTATATTTAGTTAAGATTTATAAAGTGATTAAATCATTGAAATGACTAAATTTTTTATTTTAAAGATACTAATTTGTTTGCAAATTATATGAGTGAGGTTATTTGAGGAAGTTTAGTGAGGTTTTAGTGAGTAAATTTAGTATTTGAAAATTTGATAAGTGGTGTAAAAAGCATAGAGGTCAAGTGAGTAAATTTGGAGGTTCCAATAGAAAAACTCTATAATACACACATGTTTGATATTCCAGAGGTTCCTATGGAGGATGACTAATTTACTGATAGGTATGATATTTGTTCATGTTGGAATGTTCTTTCGCTTTGGATTTGTTATATTATGTGGATGGCACAAGGGAGAAAAGCATAGTATGAGACAGTAAATGTGGATTTTTTTTGTACCGGAGTTTGGAGTTTGGCACCACCATTTTTTCAATGATTATATTTTTATCAGTTCAGATGTTTGTAGCAACTGAAAATATCCCATGACTGTAGGATTAGGCAGTTTAGGTACCAACAACTGATGCTCGAGCTTTTGTCTAAAATTTTAGATTTTATTGTGTTTAGTAAATAAATAAAAAGCAGCTTTAGTTGAAAATTACAAATCATTGGCAGCAAATTTTAGGAGCAACCCAAATGTTACTTTTAGAAGCTGCTTTCGATCAAAACACTCTCAGAAGTTGTTTAATGTACTAACAGAAATTTTAAAAGTATTGTTTACCAAACACAAAACTGTTTAATTTCACAACTGATTATTTTCACAACACAGCTAGTATTTTTTATTTTTTTAAAAAAAGTCACAGCAATAATCCCAAAGTAGCCCTAAATCCTTAAAAGATCGGAGAAAAAGAAAGTGTGCTTAGATGCTAATAGTTTTAAGAATCGTATATATAACTACTAGGCTTCTTGCATGCATCTTTCATGCATTCAAGAAATATTCTTGTTTTTTTTCCACATCAATTATCCCCGATTTCTTTATACTATTTTTTGAAATTAATTAAAAAAAGATGGAGGTCCAAATATCAAATTTAGAGGTCAAACTAGAACAACTCTTTTGAAATCTCAAATAATTTCCTAACACTAGAGTAAGCCTCAGCTTTAAAAGTGCAAATTATTTTGAAGAGAAAATTCCACAAATGATCACTCAACCATGACTCATTCGACACTTTTTTTTTTGAAATTGTGATTTCATTGAATCAGATAACGATTACATCGTTTCGAATGACATCCCTTATAAATTCAGGAGCTGTTACCAACCAAAGTTGGCTTACATTATTCCTAATAGCATGAGAAGCCAACAGATGTGCAATCTTGTTTGCTTCTCTTTTGACATGTATAATGCTAAATCCAGGATTATCTAGTAGTAAAGATCTAACCTCTTCAACCAAAACATTCATGGTAGAGAGATCATGTGAAACCATCTGGATGGCTTGGACCAACAAAGCACAATCACTTTCAAATATTACCTCGGAGTGCTGCATGGTTTGAGCCATGATTATCCCATCTTTGAGCGCTGCAAGCTCAGCATGAAAGGGGGACGTAAGCAAGGCATATGGGCGCACTTGACAAGCAAGGAAGATACCATCACTATTCCGCAACACGCACCCTCCGCCACCGTGTCATGAAGCGGCCTGATATGCACCGTCACAATTCATCTTTAAGACTCGCTCTATAGGTGGTTGCCATCGAATAATCTCCCTATATTGTTGTGAAGGCCTAACATTACTTTTCTTGAACTCCTCATACCACCCCATCGTAATTAGATAAGCCTCAGAAGCATGCTTGCTTTTCTGGTCCCAGACCTGTGCATTTCTATTCTTCCAAATGCCCCACATAAGCATGATCACCTTGTTCATACCTTCCTTGTTAACTTGTGAAGCGACCGCTATAAGCCATTCTTGGATAGATGTAGCTGGGATACTCTGCCAATTCATCCCAGCCCGACTCCAGACTTCCTGAGCATAAGGGCAAGTCACAAATAAATGCAAACTGTCTTCGTGCGTATGATCACAAAGAACGCAACCTAGCTCACCATTATACCCTTTGGTGCTCAAACTAGTTCGTGTTGGCAATATCTGACTAGCCACTCTCCAAGCATGGAGTGCTACTTTACCAGGTACTGTTGCGTTCCAGATAGGCCTCCAAACTCCTCTTAGCGGGTCAACAGGTGGCTTGGGAGTTAAAACCATGCCTAATGCCATATCCCTTGCCACGAAATAGGCACTGTTGGTGGTGAATACTCCCTTCTTATTAAAATGCCAAATCTGTTTGTTCGGCCTAGCAGAGCGACTCAATGGAATGCTCAAAATTAAATCAATATCAGCTGGACAGAAATATCGTTGGAGAAGTACCAAATCCCAGTTTCTTGTATGCGGATCAATAAGCTCCATAACAAACTTAGGTGCATCTTGAGCAGGGGGAGATACTGGACACCTCGGATAGACATCTGGAATCCAATTATGATTCCAAATATCAATCTGGGAACCTATGCCGACTTGCCATATTAACCCTTGTATGAGTACTTGTCGAGCCTCCAATATACTGCGCCAAGAGAAAGACGGGGCATATCCCAATTCTGCATTACAATACTCATCATGGGGGTGATATAGTGCCTTATAAAGTCTAGCTATTAAAGAGTGAGGCTGCTGAAACAATCTCCAACTCTGCTTCGCTAGCATTGCCAAATTAAACCAATGCAGATTCTTGAAACCCATACCGCCATCTTGTTTGGGAACACACAGCCGTTCCCAAGACCGCCAATGAATCTTGTTTTGTTCTTCCGAGTCACCCCACCAGAAACCCGCACACAGCTGATGCAAGTAATCACATAAACTCAACGGTAGCTTGTAACAATTCATAACATACATTGGCACTGCTTGTCCCACTGCCTTAATTAAAATTTCTTTACCTGCACCACTTAACAGCTTTGCTCTCCAACTCACAACCTTCTTAGTAAGCTTCTCCTTCAAATAACTGAAAGCTGCAGATTTCTTCCGTCCCACATGAGTTGGTAAACCAAGGTACCTATCATGTTTATCAACTCGCTTCACTCCCAACAACTGGGCTAAAAATTCCTGCCGAGCCAAACTCATACCTTTACTGAAAGCGACCTCACTCTTTTGGAGGTTAACCCATTGTCCTGAGGCTATCTCATAGGTATACAAAATATTCCGAATTTATTGACACTCCTCTTCAGTTGCAGTTCCAAACAGGAAGCAATCATCTGCAAAAAGCAAATGGTGTAACACCGGAGCATAAGAATTAATCCGTAACCCCTGTAGCCACCGTTGATTGACAACGTGCGTGATCAAAGCCGACAGTCCTTCTCCACACAGAATAAACAAATATTGAGATAATGGTTCCCCTTGTCGAATGCCCCTAGTGGGTTTAACATAACCCCGCACCTCTCCATTCACTAGAAAAGAGTAGCTGACTGTCTGAATACTAGCCATTACCACTTCCACCCATGCCTCAGCAAAACCCAATTTCAGAAGCATACTTTTGAGTGCAATTAAATATAGTTAAATTATGCTCCCTCAACAACATACTAATACAACTAAAAATTAGAAGCAATTCAAGTTCAAAATATGTTCTCATTTGAGCAAGTTTTATAATCCTCAAGTGGATCCACATGTATCCTATTCAATAGCACAATTAGATAACCAAACACAAACATCACCATTCACCACTACCATAGTATTAAATTTCTTAGATACTCTTTTTCAAGAGTATTTCAAGGAATCACAAACTCTCATTTCATCCACTATTGGCAGTCAAATGATACCCAAATTTCTCAGAAGCATATCCACTTTCAAAATTCATCACACAAAAACCCAAAAATTAGTAGAGACTAGAATGATACGCAAGAGACCAATGTACTAAAGAATAGAAGTTTTTCTATACACCGGTGATGGAAGTGATACAACACTTACTAGGTAATTTTAATCCTTGATACTTATAATCAACAATTTTTTTTTAGTAAATAAAAAATGTATTTAATATAATCATTCGTATTAGTGTAAATGCACGTTTGTATTGTGAATCATCTCCCGTTAAAGAATTACTTTCCAGTTTCCACTTTTCATTTCGCTTTGCAATTTTAAAAAACGACAGCGTTTTTGGAAAGAGAAAAGAGAGGGGAACTTATAATCCAGGATGCAGGGCAAAACCAAGGCATTCTTTTTCGTACTCAAATGAGAACTGCGAACGTAAGCAGCTTCTATGGTCTTAGCAAACAAGTTGTCTATTCAATGTTCTCAAAATCTCTGTCTTCCAGTAAAACTAGAAGAGAAGTACACAAACTCAACTCACTGATCATCACTTTAGGATTACACCAATCTGTGTTGTTCTCTGGCAAGCTCATAAGCAAGTATGCCCAACTCAGATACCCCATTTCTTCCCTCTCAGTTTTCCACCAAGTTTGGCCCAAACACAATCCCTATCTATGGAACTCAATCATCAGAGCACTTATCCATAATGGGCTTCACTCAAAAGCTCTTGACCATTACAATGAAATGCATGGAATGAATGTTCAGCCTGATAGGTATACCTTTCCTTCAGTGATCAATGCCTGTGCTGGGTTGTGTGATCTGGAAATGGGTATGGTTGTGCATCACCGTATTCTGGAGAAGGGTTTCGGCTCAGACTTGTATATATGTAATGCATTGATAGATATGTATGCTAGATTTGGTGAACTTGGTAATGCACGCCATGTGTTCGATGAAATGCCTGAAAGAGATATTGTGTCGTGGAATAGTCTGATTTCGGGGTACGGTTCAAATGCATATTGGGAGGAAGCTTTGGAAATGTTTCGTAGATTAAGAATTGATGGGTTGTTACCGGATTGTTTTTCGATATCTAGTGTTCTGCCTGCGTGTGGAGGCTTGGTTGATGTTAAGGAGGGTCGGTTAGTTCATGCTATGGTTGAAAAGATTGGAGTGCATGCAGATGTTTTAGTAAGTAATGGGCTTCTCTCAATGTACTTCAAATTTGGTTGGTCTAAAGATGCTCAAATTCTTTTGATGAGATGGTAGTTAGGGACTCTGTTAGTTGGAACACTGTGATTTGTGGGTACTCGCAGTTGGGATTATTTGAAGAGGCAATCAATTTGTTCAGGGTAATGATAAAGGAATTCACACCTGATTTGCTAACAATCACATCCGTGCTCCGTGCTTGTTCACATTTACAAGACTTGGAACTTGCAAAATATGTTCATGGCTACATGAAAAGAAGTGGTTTTGAATTTGATACAATGGCGAACAATGTACTTATTGATACGTATGCAAAATGTGGAAGTCTATTAGCTTCACGGGAAGTATTTGACTACATGGAATGCAGAGATTCTGTGTCATGGAATTCTATGATCAATGGTTACTTTCTTAATGGTTGTTTTGATGAAGGGTTAAATCTTTTTAAGATGATGCGGAGTAATATGAAACCTGATTCTGTGAGTTGTGTGACAATTCTGTCTGTCTATACTCAAATCAGACATGTGGACCAGGGGAAAATGATCCACTGTGATATAGTGAAGCTGGGATTTGATTCAGATGTTATTGTCAACAATGTTCTTGTCGATTTGTATGCTAAATGTGGCAAAATACAAGATGCACTAAAAGTATTTGACAGCATGACAGCACGTGATGTTGTAACATGGAATAGCATAATTTCTGCATGCACCCATAATGAAGACTGTAGTTTAGGTTTTAAAATGATTCTTAGAATGAGAAATGAGGGAGTGATGCCTGACACAGCAACAATGTTAGGCATCTTACCAGTGTGTTCCTTACTTGCTGCCAAGCAAAAAGGACAAGAGATCCATGGCTGCATTTTCAGGTTAGGATTTCATTCAGATGTTCCAGTTGGGAATGCACTAATCGAAATGTACTCTAGTTGTGGTAGCTTGGAAAGCTCCATACGAATATTTGAGCAAATGTACATAAAGGATGTGGTGACATGGACTTCGTTGATCTCTGCATATGGGACATATGGTGAAGGTGAGAAAGCATTGAGAGCATTTGAAGAAATGGAAGCAGCTGGTGTTCTTCCTGATCATCTAGCTTTTCTAGCCGTCATATATGCTTGTAGCCATTCAGGTTTGGTAGAAGACGGTCTGGCTTACTTTGACCGAATGAAGAAACACTACAAAGTTGAGCCTAGGATGGAGCACTATGCTTGTGTAGTTGACCTTCTATCCCGCTCTGGGCTATTAGCTCAAGCTGAGGACTTTATCCATACAATGCCGATGAAGGCTGATGCAAGTATATGGGGATCTTTACTTAGTGCTTGCCGAGAAAATGGAGAAGAAAAGATAGCTGCACATGTCTCAGAGCAGATTGTTCAATTGAATTCTTATGACACGGGGTATCATGTTTTGGTGTCGAATGTATATGCAGCTTTAGGGAAGTGGGATAAAGTGAGAACGATGAGGAAACACATGAAAGCTAAAGGACTCACAAAAGATCCTGGATTTAGCTGGATGGAGATTCAAAAGAAGGGCTGAGGTTGTCTTTTGTAGTTGTAGGTTTGCTGGGCAAGCAAGGGTTTCATGATTTGCGATTCATCTCACTTCTGAGAAGGATGAGAAGAAAGACTTTATAAGAGAGGGATAGGCTGGCCATATCAGGTAATGATTGATGAGTAACCCTTTTCCTTTTGAATTGGAAATCTATAAATTTTTAAAGAAAATGTTCTTCTGGATAGATGTCTCAATTTGAACATGTTTAAATTGTTTCTAACACGTTTTTTATTTTTTATTTCTTGATTCTCACTCACCCTATTCTTCAAAGAACATATACAAGCTGGCACGCACGCGCGCGCGCACACACACACACCAAAGACACCTTCGTGGTATTTTCAGTGAATGCTGAGGTTATCATTCATGCTCTTATAAGATAGAGCCTGTTTTTCTTGTTTGAGTAACATCGTTGAGTTCTTGTCTTTCATCATATGGTGTAGGTCCAATGTTTCAAGGAGATTTACCAGACTGATTTGAGGTTAGAGCTTATAGTGTGCTTGAAGAGGGAAAAATTATTTACTCCTACCTTTCCTCTGAAATACGTAGAAGAGAGAGAAAAAATTAAATAACCTCAAATTCCTAAATCCTACCCAGTGAATGATTCTTTAATATTGCTTGTCTAAACTCTAGTAAAGTCGGCATCTTAGCTTTGTTTCCAGAAATTATGATGGTAAGTTAATAGTTTTGATATTCTTTAAGAAGCTGCATAATTCTGGCTTTAGTTTATGACCGGTGGTTTCCATCAATCGACAAAATTTTGCCAAGTCACTCATTTACTTCTCATGTAGTTATCTGATTGCATGATTTATGTGTTGCTGCAGATAGGGCGAGGTTCTGAAAGGTTGAGATCTGGGCCTGTAATTGATGTACCAGCGCCAGCATTCATGTGGGTTAGGTCTGATATGATTGGGAACAGTTTTGTGTGTACTTCTAAAAGAGCAGGACCTGTCATTTTTTTAACATGCTTTAAATTTCAATTGTTGGTATTGATTTTCATTCTTGATATTTACTATAAAGATATTTTTATTTTGCTGAGTATTACAATACTTATTAATACTTTGTCTTTTACTGTTGGTTCTTAGGATGTTGAAACCGAGTAAGACATCTGCCAACGACAGGAAGAGGAAGTTATCAATGACAGGTACTACTATCCCTTAGCTTGAATAATTTCTCAAGTCTTTTTGGATAAATTTCTTGTAGGATTATATCTTTTGGTCGAGTCTCTTCATTGCCAGAATGTTGTTGTGGTTTCTTTTGCATTTGATACTAGTACTATTAGGATTTCATGGCTTATTAATTAGTGAGTTGTTGTTGACGTTTTGGGGATGGAAAAGTCCTGAGACGTTTGCAATTTTTATGAGTTTGAATAAGTTGAAAAGTGTAAAGTTATATGCAGCTGTGTGATTTGGAACGATATTGAAAACAGATGAACTGGAAGCCAAGTTTGCGGCCTATGGAAAAGCAATATGTTTCCGCCGTGTGATAATGGTATCCCACGAAATGGATGCTAAAGAGGAGTAACATGAAGAGGATTTTGGCCATATGCATTAAGCTTATTAGGTTTTCGTGAGTTTCTATTTATTAGGACGTTGTCTATGGTTATTCACACATGGATGCTCTTGATTAGTTGCAGAATTGTATTTCTAGTTGAAGACTTGTGAAAGTGCTCAACTTCTTCATATTAGATGGAGTTGAAAAAATGTTGATGGTGTGGCTTTATTTATCTCTACATTAACCATAATAAATTTGTTATTTTTTGTCAAAAAAAGAAATTTATTTGTATATAACGCCTACTATCATTTAATAATTTATTAAAATTAAAATAAAATTTAAAAATTATTAAAAATTTAAGAATAAAAAGAGACAGAGTGAGTTTCGTCTCCTATTTGTCTAATTGGCCTCATTAAATTTGAAAAAGAAAATTGAAAACAAAAGAGACGGAGTGAGTTTCATCTCTTATTTCTTTGATTGTCTAATTTTTTCGGGGATGAATTCTCAACTTTTAGGGACAAAATGATTTCATCCCCTGAATGAATTTTCTCTAGTAGTGCCTCCAATATTTTGCTGGATCAGATGAGTACCATCTCAAACTGGACACTTTATCTAACGATGTTGGGAGAAATAACCTTACGCTCATCGTCTATTGTTTTCTAGGATTGCATTGCAAAACTTTCAGATTTCGGGTTGGTACGGCTTGGACCAATAGATATGGAAGCTCGCACGTAACAACACACGTCATGGGTACTTATCACTTATGGCTATGCAGGCCCAGAGCATGTCGCAACTGGTAATTCTGCAATTTCCAAAAATGTATGTGAGGTCAGTACTCAAAATTCTTAAACGCCGGGAACTGAGACTTTTGCAGCTATAGGATCCCTCTAAACTAGCTACTATTTTATTGATTGAAAACTATACATGTGATCATGATTATCATATCGAATTCTTCGTATTTTGAAATTGTTGCCTAAGTGCCTAACTACCTAGAAAATGCTACACATGAAATGACATGAGAATACATAATTCAAACTTAAACTTAATTAATTACCTCCCATCCTTGCAGGCCTTGATAGCTATCCGGGTTGGACTTCTTGACGGCGACGGCCATGCTGATGCCTGCCTTAGACAGCGCGTACGTGTTCTCGTCCAACAACACAACGCCCCCCCCACCAAAAAAAAAAAACTCCCTCCCCGAAAATCGAGTTTAGTTTGAAGTCTCCGGCTGCCTTCTTCAATGCCACAAACATAAACTCTTTCAAGTTTGGGTTCACGATCCTTACGGTAGTATCTGGATCCGAACATGGAAGCTTATGAGTTCCCTTTTGAGTTGTTTTTCTTATTTAGCAAAATGTATTTTTTGATACCTATAAATTTTTTTACCCCAAAAGTACCTTAAATATTGCGTATTTACTATTTATCATAATATGAAATTCATTCATCGGAAGTGGTGTTATAAGTAGGTTGAGACGATACAAACTAGAGCCATTATCTGCTACTTCTAACATAATTCAGGCCATTAGCCCTAAATATATCTTCCATATTTCTAATAAGAAGTGCTACACCATCTCTGGTACATCATGAGGCTTGGAAAGATGGTCATGTGACCACACAGACCCCAAACACATAATGATCACAAATTAAGGGTAAAACTCGAAACATATGATACAATATACTAATTTAATACATATTGATCATAAACCTAAGCTACAGAACATATGATACATATTGATCATAAACACTTAAAATCCAAAACATATTTAGTTGGCCACTTTAACGAGAAAGCCAAGAAAGTATTATGTTGTCACGCCCTGATTTTTTAAACCAAATTAAAAATCAGTATAATCCCAGAATTATACATGCGTGATGGTTTAGCCATCAATACAAAATACTTAGAAGACTTTTTCCTTTAAAACCAAGTACATACTAATGCCCTGAACTCACAATATCAATACAGACTCGCTCTGCCAAGTCATATATTACACAAGTTTACGAATTAAATTGCCACAACAAAATAATAAGTAAATACTCCTCAAAGCTTACTTCAAAGCGGAAGTCTTAACAATGGTAAAGTCAACAAAATTGGCTTCCTACCGTAATCTGCAACTATCGGATCTCAGCTTCAGCCACAATTACCCTAACCTGTAGGCTAAACCCCTACACCATGGGATAATGCATAGAGTTGCAGTAGACAAACCCGGTAAGCTTATGAAAGCTTGTATGAGTAAACTAAACACAACAATTTAAACAACTCACACCAATCACAAGAAAACCCACTAGTTCCAATGAAGGAAACAATTGACACAAATCACAAGAAAATCCACCAGTTCCATTTAAGGAAAACAACTCGCGCTTGGTTTCTTTCGAGACTTCCCATCCTTTACTCATAAGGAAACACGTGTCACATGGTGACAAAATCATATTAATTGAAACCCCGACAATTAAATATGAAAACTCCCGTCCTTCACAGACAATAAAAGAAATAATATACTCAAGACTCTCTTTTAAAAACTTGTACTCATGAGTCCTAAGTAATCTCACTGTTACCCCTATGAGATACCTCGGCAGACAGACTAGAGCTCTAACTGATCGTAACCATTAACACGGCTAAGGGGTGGTTCCTGATAACATGCCTTGGCCACATTTGTGACCCTTGATCACTATTTGTGATCCCCGATCCTCAACCCTCAAGTATTTGGATCCCCGGTATAAATACCAAAACATTTAAAGGAGTTGCACTGGACCCAAAATGTTACACAATCCCGATCACTAACTGTGACCTCCCGATACAAAAACTAAAATATTAAGCAAGTCACACTGGACCCAAAATGTTACCCGAATCTAAAGTAAAAGATTCACCGTAATTGATCTCTATTAATTACTCCCGGTACAAAGACCTAACATTTAAATAAGTCACCCATAACCTAAAAATGTTCCACAATACACAACACTTTTCAAACAATAGAAATCAACCCTTTCCATAATCTATTGTTTTCCGAAAAGTCAACCCAAAAACAATAATATGAACCCTATCACAAATATTGCTTTCAATATAACAAACCACCACCACCACACACACACACACACACACACACACACACACACATATATATATATCAGTGCGGATTGAGGAAGGACGTCCGTGACTTTCTAATTCTGCGGATGAAATGATCTGAGCCGTTGATTGCTTTAATTGAAAAGCAACGGTTCAGATAGAAATCTTCCAATAACAAGTGGGTCAAATAGCTTTGGTACACAACCCGACTGGAAAGTCTCCACTCCCAATGACAAAACCAAAGTTTCTCTCCTTCTCCACCCAAAATCGATGTCTTCCAATCCATGTCTACACTACATTGATGCTTGAAACTCGTCACAGGTTGGAAGATTGTTGCAACCCAAGCTTATGAATTGATGTGGACTGATCATGTTTCATTTTGTTTGTGTAATGGTTCCAGAAAATATGATGTTTCATTTTGTGCAATGGTTCCAGAAACATTGAATAAGGAACTATGGGATCAAAAGTGCAATTCTGCAGCTGTATGCAATTTGGAGGTAAAACAACCTTGTTTGTGAGTATCTCCAATGGGTTTGTTATTTGGCTCTGGTCAAATTTGAATTTGACACATGAGTTGGCAAATTTGACATAGCAACATGAAGACTTGTTTTAACTCCAATGGAGATGTCAAATTTGAATATTATTTAACATATAATGAGTATTACAAAGATGGGAGAACTAATTTAGCTTTGATGTTTCTAGCTATTGGTTTAAATGAAACCAATTTAATTCCCAACGGACATTTGTCCCAGTTACAGTTACTTGGTCAGTGACATGGTCAGTTATGTGACCAGTTACAGTTACTTGGTCAGTTACATGGTCAGTTACGTGACCAGTTACATGACCAGTTACAGTTACTTGGTCAGTGACATGGTCAGCACAACAACTATTGAATCCATTTTGCACACAGAGAATTGAGCCCCGGCGTCTTCTTCTCTCCTTATCTTGTAGAGCTTCAATCTGCAGATTCATCAAGTCTTCGTCTGATGATGAATTGGCAAGATCCCAAAATTCCTCATCTGCACCATCTGAAGATGAAGCTGAATTCTCTTGATCCATGATCCTAAGAAGAGAAAAGAAGGAACACTTATTGTGCAACATGAGGCTAGGAAGAAAAAGAAGGAAGCTTGCGTTGCGACAATTGTGCAACATGAGGCGAGTTTCAAACGTCAATGGTGGGAAGACATGGATTTTGGGTGGAGAACTGGAGACGATGACTCTAGCTCGACAAGGGTGAGATTGGGGAGTCGGGTTGCGTACCAAAGCTATTTGACCCACTTGTTATTGGAAGATTTCTATCTGAACCGTTGCTTTTCAATTAAAGCAATCAACGACTCAGATCATTTCATTCGCAGAATTAGAAAGTCATGGACGTACTTCCTCGATCCGAACTGTATATATATATATTATATATATAGGGCCTTTCCACTAAGGGATCCCTTTTTTGGACATTAGACCAACTTTTCGATCACATTTCGGCATCTCAACCGTTCAGTTTTTAAGTCCTAATGTGTAGATCATTTCTGCGAATTTTCAGCCAAACTGGAGATTGTTAAGGTATCAAACTAGAATTAATCAATGAACGAACCAAATCTGTCAAATTTGAACCGTTTATACTTATAATCTTAAGTCCGTTTTGAATGCCTTAACGATAATCAATTTGGCTGAAAATTTGCAGAAGTGATCTACAGATTTGGACCTAAAATCTGAACGGTTAAGATGCTAAAATATGATCGAAAAGTATGTCTAATTCCCTATCCCTAGAAAAGACCAAAAAAAGGGATCCCTCACTAGAAGGACCCTATATATATATATATATATATATATATATATATATATATATATATATATATATATATATATGAAGATTTTATTAAAAAAATACATGTCACGTAGGGGACTTTAATTGAAAAGTTAATATAGGAACTATATTTGGTAGCGGCAAAATACTTCAGGTACCATTTGTGGTAAAAAAAGTTCGTAGGTACCAAAAATTACTTTTTGCAATAAATCAGGTACCATCTTTAGAGTTAATATCGCAACATTCTTAATTGCATACTATAATGGACTACACAAAGATAGAAAGATTAAGAGACTTTGGTCATGACCACTAAAACAGGAACAAGGCATAATGCTAGCTGTTGGTCCATGCCTGAAGAAAAGAGAAGAGATGAAAGTTAGGTTCAATGATTTAGAATTAGGGTAAAAACTCCAAATGGTACCTAAATTATTGAGAGGGATATTTTTTGGTACCTACGAATTTTTTACACCCCAAATGGTACCTGAAGTATTGTGCCATTACCAAATATAGTACATACGTTAACTTTTCCGTTAAATTCGCCTACGCAGCATGCATCTTTTGAAAAAAAAAAAATAAAAAAAAAAAACTCCAAATGGTACCTAAACTTTGCCAAATGGAATTTTGATACCTATAATTTTTTTCTACCCCAAATAGTACCTCAAGTATTGCGCCTTTACTATTTGTCATAATATGAAATTTGTTCATCAGAAGTAGTGTTATAAGTAGGTTGAAACAATACAAACCGGAGCCATTATTTGCTACTTATAACACAATTCAGGCCATTAGGCCTAAATATATCTTCCATACTTCTAATACGAAGCGCTGCACCATCTCCGGTACACCACAAGGCTAGGAAAGATGGTCAAGTGACCACGAAGACCCCAAACACATATTGATCACAAATTTAAGATAAAACTCGAAACATATGATACAATATACTAATCTAGTAAATATTGATCATAAACCTAAGCTACAAAACATATATATGATCCATATTGATCATAAACACTTAAAATCCAGGACATTTTAAGTTGGCTACTTTAACGAGAAAGCTAACGAAAGTAATATGTTTAGTAATGGCATAATATTTGAGGTACCATTTGGGGTAAAAAAAATAAAAAATTATAGGTACCAAAAAGTACATTTTGCAATAGTTCGGATATCATTTGAAGTGTTTGTTAAAAAATATAATTGGTAACAGCGCAACACTTCATGTACCATTTGAGGTAAAAAAAAAAAAAAGATCGTAGGTACTAAAAAATACTTTTCGCAATAATTATGGTACCATCTTTAGAATTAATATTGCAACTAGGGCTGTCAATAGGTCGTGTCGGGTTGGGTTCGTGCTGGGTCAAGGTATTTGTTGTGTCACAAAAGACAAGCCTAAACTCAACCCATTTAATAATCGTGTTGAAAATTTAAATCCAAACCCAACCTATTTATTAAACGGGTTACCCGTTTCCAACCCGCTTAGCCCATTTAATAAATAGGTCGTGTCGTATTGGATAAAATGACTCATTTAAGGGTTAATATTGCGACCCATTTAACTAAAAAAAATGCATAAATTGATTAAATTCACTAAAAACTCCACAAGACGAAGAATATAAATAATTATATATAATTCATAAATAACCAAATCCAATAATGGTGAAGTAAAGTATTTCAAATTGTCCAATCCTAGAATCAAATACTCCCAACGTCCAAAAATTCGAGAAGAAGTATAGCATAATAGGGTTATACGGGTTCACTTTGTGTTGGCGGGTTGACCGGCCAACCCGTTTATTAAACAGGTCATGGCGAGTTGACCCGCGACCGACCCGCATTTTAATTGTGCGGGTTCAACCCGCTTTATTTCGTGCTGGTTTCGAGTTGTGTTATTGGGTCGTGTCGGAATTGACAGCCTTAATTGCAACATTCTTGATTGTGTACTATAATGGACAACACAAAGATAGAAAGATTAAAAGACTTTGATAATTACCACCGAAATCGAAAAAAGGCATAATGCTAGTTGTTGGTCCATGCCTGAGAAAAGATAAGAGATGGAAGTTAGGTTCAATGATCTAGAGTTAATATTGCAACTATCTTAATTGCTTACTATATAAAATAGACTACACACAGATAGAAAGATTAAAAGACTTTGGACATGTAAATAGTGTATTTCTTGCATGATTGAAGGCAAAACCTAATTTTAGTGAGCAACACTATATGAAAAAATTGATGGATTAGTTGACCAAGGCATGTTATTGGGAACCAAGCCTTTGGCCAGGTTATTGGTTACAATCAGTTAGAGCTCTAATCTGTCTGTCAGGTTTAATTATATCTTATGGGGGTAATAGTTGAGGTTACTTGAGACTCATAAGTACAGATTTTGAAAGAGAATCTTGAGAATGTTCTTTCTTTATCGTCCATGGGGGACTTTGGGTTTCATATTTATATTGTTGAGTGATTGAATACTATGATTTTTATCACGGAGTGACATATGCATCTCCTTCGAGGAAATGAATCAATGCGTTGGTTGTTTTCATTAAATTGAAAATGTGGTTATCTAGTGATTGGTGTGAGTTATTGGTTTTTGTATTTGAGTTTACTCATATAAGCTTTCATAAGCTTACTAGGTTTGTTGTATGGCAACCCGGTGCACTATCTATGGTGTAGGAGTTAATCATGCTAGTCAAGATAATCGTGACTAAAGTTGAAATCATGTATTTGCAGCTTTACGTTAGGAAGCCAATTTTGTGACTTTACCATTGATAAGACTTCCATTATGTAGTAAGCTCCGAGGAACATTTACGTTTTATTTTGTTGTGACAACTTAATTCGTAAATTTATGTAATATATGACTCTAAGGAGTGGGTCAGTATTGATATAGTGGGTTCAGGGCATCAATATGTACTTGGGTTAAAATGAAAAAGTTTTTAAGGTATTTTGTATTGATGATTGAACCATCACGCATGTATAAATTTGAGATTTATATTGATTTATAATTATGTTTAAAAATTGGGGCGTGACATAAATATATCTTCCATACTTCTAATAAGAAGCGCTGCATCATCTCCGGTACACCACGAGGTTAGGAAAGATAGTCGTGTGACCAAGTAGACCCCAAACAAATATTGATTACAAATTTAAGATAAAACTCGAAATCTAAGATACAATATACTAATTTAGTACATATTGATCATAAACCTAAGCTTCAAAACATATGATACATAATTATCATAAACACATAAAATCCAAAACATATTTCGTTGGCCATTTTAACGAGATAGCTAACAAAAGTGTTATGTTTAGTAACAACATAATACTTGAGGTACCGTTCAAGGTAAAAAAAAAAAAAATAGGTACCAAAAAATACACTTCGCAATAGTTCTAATACCATTTGAAGTTTTTGTTAAAAATAATAATATATTTGGTATGAGCGCAATACTTCAGGTACCAATTAGGGTAAAAAAAAAATTGTAGGTACCAAAAAATACAATTCGCAATAACTCAGGTACCATCTTTAGAGTTAATATTGCAATGTTCTTAATTGCGTACTATAATGGACTACACAAAGATAGAAAGATTAAAAGGCTTCGATAATCACCACCATAACAAGAAAAAGGCATAATGCTAATTGTTGGTCCATGCCTAAAGAAAACAGAAGAGATGGAAATTAGGTTCAATGATAAAGAGTTAATATTGCAACACTCATAATTGCATACTATAATGGACTACACAAAGATACAAAGATTAAAAGACTTCGGTCATCATTGCCAAAACAGGAAAAAGGCATAGTGCTAACTGTTGCTCCATGCCTGAAGCAAAGAGGAAAGATGGAAGTTCAGTCAATGATTTACAGTTTGAGTAAAAACTCCAAATGGTACCTGAATTATTGCGAGAGGTATTTTTTTGGTTGACAAATTTTTCATACCTCAAGTGGTACCTGAAGTATTGCGCTGTTACCAAATATAATACATACGTTAACTTTTCTGTTAAATTTGCCTACATAGCATGCATTTTTCGAAATAAACTCCAAATGGTACTCAAATTATTGCAAAATATATATTTTTGGTACCAATAATTTTTTTTTTACCCCATATGGTACCTCGAATATTGGGCCTTTACATTTTTTTAATCATAATATGAAATTCATTCATCAAAAGAAGTATTATAAGTTGGTTGAAACAATATAAACAGGAACCATTATCTGCTACTGATAACACAATTCAGGCCAGTAGGCCTAAATATATCTTCCATACTTATAATAAAGAAGCACTACACCATCTCCGGTATACCATAAGATTTGGAAAGATGGTCATGTGATGTGATGACCTGGATTTCTGTTATGTAATTTTGGTAATTAATAATGGACCAGTTGTACGGATAATTGTTATGGTGCTTTATTCGTAGGTTGTATGTGAAGTGGAATGATTTTTGTACGTATAATTATTCGAATTTCACAGTTTAGGGGGTTGTGTGATGTTTAACTTTTTTATACATTGGGATTCTCGGAAAACTTCCTTCCCGAAAGTTGTAGAGCGCGTCGATACGAGTTCGTGGACATATAGTTCGCGTCAATCGGAGTTCGTATGAGAAAGTTATGGCTATCGGAAGAAGTTTCCATTTTAGTATAAATAGAGAAAAATCAGAAATTCTTTCATAATTTCAAGTTTCCATTTCCGGAAACCTTTTTTTTCTCTCTCTTTTCTCTCTCGGTCGATACCTTCAGTGTGAGAGTTTTCCGTCTGACCCGACCTTGCTTTTCCGGCGAACTGCGGCGATCTCTGGCCGTGAAACTTGGTCAGCTGGTTCGCCTCCTCCGTCTGGTCGTCCCTGTGGTGTTCTCTAGCGGCGATATCCACCATGTGCGGCGCAGCAAGGCAGTGCAGTTGCGTGATTTCAGACTCGACTGGAAAACACAACTCCGGCTACTTCATGGCTTTTATGCTTCCTTGGTTGAGTTCAGAGAAGGCTCCTTGATCTATCTATGGTGTTTTTTTTGATCGATTTACGTGGAAATCGGGTCAACTCAGTTTGAGCAATAATCCAAACCTTGTGAGATAGTTTTCGACCCTTTATGCTTGTTTTTTGACTTCGAGCTAGTTATGAGAATTCACAAGCATGCTTAGATGAAGCTTTTTGATGTTGGGAGTTTTGGGAAATATTGAGTTTTGGCTGGCGGCGGTGCTCCACCGCCTGTGGTGGCGTTCTGGTGGCTTTCCAGCCATGTAGGGAACTGTTTTTGGTATTATATATGTTCTACTCGTTGATACGAGTGTTTCGATATATAATATGCAAATTTTGGAGTTCGTATGGAATTGTTATGATTTTTGCAGTTTCATATCGATCGATTTATTCGATCCGTGAGTATTCGAGCGTTCGATCGACTTGTGGTTTGGTCACATCGATCGTGGACATATTTCGGAGACTTTGGGAGGTCTTGGATGTGGTTTTGCCTCGATTGGCGCCACTTTGGGGATTTTAGTTCAAAACAGGGGTTTCAAACTTAAATCAAATGTGAATCGTTACTAAGTTGGAACCGTATGTGATTAGGTACTTAACGAAGTACATTGGACGGTTATTTTGTGGATTGGCGACTTTGTGCTTTATTGAAGACGCAGCGGGAGTTCGAGGTGAGTAATCTCACAAGGTTCTTTATGAACGGAATTACCATTATTGTTTTGGCGCTAATCATTTAACAGCAAACTATAGTTGGTATTAGTAGGCATTCCTGAGCGAATGGCTACGCATATATATATATATTTACGTGAAATATATATATCCTTGCGGATGATTGTGATGAATAATAATATGCGTGATGGTGTTCATATTATTGTTGAATGTGACTTTCCAGGAAACAATATTGTGGAAAAAGATGAATTCTATTGTTTAAAAAGTATTGAGCTTGATGTTACATTTTTGAGTCAAGTGTGACTCATTTTAGATGTATTGGTCTTTGTACCAAGGGTCACAGATGGTGAGCACGGTTGGGGAAAGCCGAAACTAGATGTTTGTAACGTTTTAGGTCGGGTGCGACTTACTAAACGTTGACTTTAAGAATAGACAGGGTCTAAGAAGATCTTATGTCACAGATGGTGATAGGTCACAGAAGATGACAGGTTGCAGATGGTGACCTTGATGTTTATTTTCATGACCAGACGGGGTCTGAAGATCATGTGTCACAGATGGTGACAGGGCACAGATGGTGACCTTAATGTTGATTTTGAGACCAGACCGGGTTTAAAAACACATGTCACAGATGGTGACAGGTCGCAGATGGTGACCAAGGCGGCCAGACGAGTGGTTACGATTTCAATAGAGCTATAGTCTGTCTGCCATTATAGATTATGGGGGTAACGGTCGAGATTGCTGGAGACTCATAAGTATGTAGTTAAAGGAGAATTCCTTGAGTATTCTTCTTTTATTGTCTAGATGAGACTTGAATTGCTTCTTGATGGTTAAGTTAGCAAATAGAACATTTTCACAGCGGTGATTTATGTTGTCCTTTCGATGGAAAGGTTATGAAGTGTTAGAAGGAATCATGGTTGCATGGTTTCCTTTAGATGATGTGTGTGAGTTGTTGATTGATGTTCATGAGTTACTCATACGAGCTTTCATAAGCTTACCGGGTTTTGTAGTGTGGAAACCCGATGCACCATTCTATTGGTGTAGGGGTTAATCCTGCAGGTCAGGGTAATCGTGGTTGAAGCTGAGGTAGCTTGTTGGCAGCTGAACGGGTAGGAAGCAAATTTTGTTGGCTTTGCCATTGTTATGACTTTCGCTATGTAGTAAGCTCTAAGGAGCATTTACATTTTATTTTGTGATGACAATTTAATTCGTAAGTTTTGTAATATATGACTCTGTGGAGCAGGTCAATATTTGGAATTGTGGGTTTAGGGCCTCAATATGTACTTGCTGTAAAGGGAAGATGTCTCCATGTATTTTGTATTGATGACTAAACGATCGCGCATGTATAATTATGGATTATATATCGATTTTTATTTGTGATAAAATCAGGGGCGTGACATGTGACCACTGTTGTGCCATCCCCTGGTCTCCTCTAATTGTTAAGATACTTCCCTGTGTTGGGATTTTCATCATGTGCATATGTCTAGCCACAAAACATTAGACTCCCTAAATAGCATCACGTCCCAGGATGGCGTTGTAGGAAGATTAACAGTCAACAACAATGAATTGTGTGGAAATTGTTGCAACAGTAGGTTGGATCCCAACATGATATGCAATGTATCGGAGCCCAAGGGTTGTGTTATTTCTCCAGAAAAGCTAATAAGTGGCTCATGATTCCTATATAACTTGTTGCGACCTCTCTGCAACCTTTTGTAGCAGTCACAGAATATAACACCGACAGTGGCTCCTGAATTTACTAGCACTCAGCGGCAAAGGTAATGATCGATTTGCATCGTTATTAGGAAAGGGTTGCAGTGATGCTGTGTAAGATCCCCGGTCCGCTAGAATATAACGGAGTCCCAAGTGACTTGCTCTGTATTGCACCCTTGATGTATTCCAAATAGCTCTTTGCCCTTAGGGTATTGGCATCTAGTGTACTAGTAGTACTCGCCTCTCGGTTCCCCGCCCTGTATAGTCAAAATATTGCTATAGACATCAATGGCGTTAGCGCCGGTAGCGGGAGTTCTATACTGCTACAATTTGTCATTTTGTATCAAGTGTTCAATTGCGTTCTTTAGGGCACATGGGTCGGTGTCATGCCCGACATCCTCATGGTAGGTGCAATACTTACCAGTATCATCTTTTTGCCTGTGTTCTTGTTAAACTTCCTCTTTGGTGGGGTGGCATGATGTCCCGATGGTTATTCCAAATTTCCTCGGATGAGGCTATTGAAGTTGTAAAGACTTCATACCTAGGTGTTAGAGGAGGCTTGATTATACGCATTTATATGCGTGTAATTATATATAAAACACTACAAATAAGGCAATCCCCACGTCAATTAATATGTAATTAATTATTTTTTGTTTATTTTGTAGGGAATAAGCAGAGTTGCGAAAATGGACACAAAAACGATGCAAAATGGTGAAAATTAGAATTCTCAACAAAAGGACAAATTATCGTGCTCTAATTAACCAATTAAGCATTGATTAATTAACCAATTAAGCATTGATTAATTAACCAATTAATCATTATTTAATTAACCTGTTAATTAAACATGCACGCACATATTGGTCTTTGGTTTAATCCAATAAACCAAAAGTTGACACGTGCTCCTAATTCCTTTCCCACCTTCCCACAGCATCCACAATTACAACTAAGCAATGGTTCAATTAAAGGCACACGTGCTTGTTTCTGACCATTGGATGAAAAGATATTTTTTACTTTTCGGACGTGCACACATATCTCACCTTCCATTATGTTCTCCTATGGTGCCAAAGACCTATTTAACATCTCACAGTCTTATGTTGGAAGACGGACGTCGCTACACCACCAAAACAGAGGCAGCTCTTTGGGTTGCTCTCTTTCCCATCCTTCTCCATTTTTCATATTATCCTTAGTTTTATTTTAGGAATTTGAAGGATTTACTCACCCAAAGCTTCAAGGATTCATCAAAGGCTTCTCCTTTACGAGATTCAAGACTTGGGTAATTGTGGGAGTTATAATTCGAGGATAATCATGTTAGCTTTCTAGCTAATTATGGCTACCATTGTTTTCTCCTACACTTCTATACTATTTTCTCTTTGAATTTTGTGATCTTGATGTCTATGATTATGGGTTGTAAGTAATTTTCTTGTTGGGGGTTAGGGTTGTGTGCCCTAACCCAAATTTTGTGTAAAAGATGTTTAATTTAATGTAATATTGATGCAATTTTCATATGATGGATGCTTATATCTATTATTGTTGGGTTGAAATGCATGTCTAGGAGCCTAATCAACTCTAGGGTGTGTATTTTGAGCATGTCTAGGACAGAGTTAGAGGTTTGACCACCTCTAATTCCTAAGCTAGAAACCTTCAAGGGGTTATAAGCGTGGTGATTTACACTCGTTGCGTGATTGTGCGGGCGGGTCGCTTAGTGGTCTAATTCTTCGATCTCTAGGTCTCTTGATGTGAATTAGGGACCCTTGAACCGGCTCTAATTCACGTCAAGTGAGTTCCTACAATCCTTGAAACGGAATAAGAATACCATGAAAGGGAATTTCGGTCATTGAGCCTTGAACCGCGTTGGATACAACTACCGCAAAAGTATGAGATTTGCATCTACATTAGATTAGCTTCCGACACATGAGATTTGGTGAAGGAACCTCCCTACCACCCAACATTCTCATTTTTATTGTTTATATTTCATTTTTATTTTTATTGCTTTACATTTCATTACTTTTTGTTAAGTTAGAATCAACCCCCAAACATTAAACTCTTCCACTCATTTGTGTATATCCACTACTAAGCTCTTAATTTTGATTAGGTTTTGGTAAAATCAAAGTCGAGCATTACTAAGGCTTGATGTCTTTGAGTAGCATTTTTATTTGTTTTATTTTCCTTTATTTGCTTAGTGACTTTAATTCCGACTACCCAAGGATTGTAGGTTAACCACTAATCCCCGTGGTACTATAATTTTGGGCTTAATACTTCCTTATCTTAACACGATTCATACGCTTGTGAGATTTTATGCATCAAATCAAGGCTTAGTATACGGTATGTCCCTATGACGGTTTACAATGACATACTATTGTCGGGGCTTATCCTGGCACTTACCGTATTGGTGACTACATTTATCTTGGCCATGGCCAGCTTTGTCTTGTGCCAGCTCTTCTTACCTTCTTGTGGTGGCTGTTGTGGTGCCGGTGCATCTGTAGTAGTAGTAGTCTTGTCTTGGCGATGACTATGTTTATCTTGGCGATGGTTTGACTCATTTGTAGTAGTAGTCTTGTGTTGAGATCAGGGGTTTCATTAGCACTTGTAGTTCCGTCTATGAGAGTATGCTATGGTGACGGTAGCTAATGTCTTAACGAGTCCAGAAACAATGCCATGTTGAGATAAATAATGTTAGGTTGTGCTCTAGTTGTCATTGAGGCGTTGTTGGAGGAAATTGCAGTGGTTTAGTGCCGCTATGGGTTTCTGAGGTGGTCGATACGCTCGCTATCCCCAAAGGCACAGTGTCGCTACTGAGTTAGGGAGGTGAAAGTTTGGAGTGTGCACCGTTGAAAGGGTAGGTACTAGGGTAAACTGAGTCGTCCTCTCCAGCGCTAGGGCGACTTAGTTGTCTAGCCGACGCTGAAGTGTGGCTTGGAGCATGCAGTTATCATTCTCGATCTCGGTAGCTAGTTTTGGGCAGCAAGTGTTGCAGTTTGCTCCCTGCAGGTAGCTTGTTCCTTCAATTGAAGAATATCTCGCTTCATGAATTCAAAACCTACAGAAGGATGGCTGGGTGGTGGTCCCGCCGAGTCAGTAACGACAGAGTCATCGGTATTCTGGGAGAAAAAGATCAAGGGTTCGTCTATCCATTTCCTGCGACGTGATTGTTTCATGAGTGCTATTATCGCCTTCAATCATGTTGGTGAGCCGTGGTGATGGACACCGATAGCCCTCCTTCTAGTGCCAAATATTTTGTGTAGTCTCGTTGGATGTGGAGACGTTGAGAATCACCGATACCTCACCATGATAACTGCCCAAAGAGAAGAAATACATTAGAAGGGAGAATGGGTGTGCCAGTCTCAAACCTTCAAATGGCTAAGTCAATATCGGTGCAATATGTGGACAAAGTAACGGTACAGAGGGTAGAGTTTTGGACTTATCTCATTTAGAAATATGTGGTGTCTTTTGTAGTAAGAATTGGGAGTTCAGTTCCCTTAATATCCGATGTGGGACTGCTCCAAGTTCTTCCTTGGTAAGGAAACAACTATGTATTCATGCTGTAACGGCCATTGTAGGTGGTTCCAGTTAATGTGGCCGTCGAGCTTTGCTCTCCATGGAAGAGCAAGCCGTTTGAGGACCCTTGGTTGCTTTTTTTTTTTTTTAATTTGGAATTTTTTTTAACTTTTTTCTTTTTTTTGGGAATGTTTTGATCATTTTTATGCCGATGCAAGTTATAAAAAAGTTAAAATCAAGCCTGTCGAGTGCTGTCGGCTGTCTCAACAACTTCAAGCGGAATTGAGAAGTACACTCATAATGGGTTTTCAAGTCTGTACATAACTTCTTTACTTAGCGCAAGATCACCCACTGGGTCACCGGGTCATCTACTACTCATTGCTTTATAGTATATATTTTCATTCTCTAGGTCACGAAATACACTGTGCCCGTGACCTAAGGCACGAAATACCCTGTGCAGGTCACCATTGTGACCCAGAAAGTGATCCAAGGCACGAAATACACTGTATTCGTGACCTAGAGGGTGGAAAAAACACTAAAAAGTAGTGAATAGTGGGTGACCACACTACTAGAAATTTCCCCAATAGCACCTCTTCAATGGCCACCAGACATCTATCAGTGCCAATGGTGAATAGTTTCACACTTATATGAAAAATTGGTGTGTTTTTTTTCCCTTTCATTGATATCAATGTGTATTATGAACAATATATAGAACATATTACTTGTTTAATCTCAATGACACTGTTAACGGTATCAACAGAAATTGAATAATTTTGTTTTGTGATTTTGGGAGCAACTAATCAAAAGATCAGTGTGAATTTGTTTCTTCACACTTATGATCAGTGCCCAGGGTTAATTGAGGGTTGGGCCAATAGAGACTGTACTGGTGCCAAACCAGCAATGACAACTAGACGAGAAGTGGGTGGGGTATAAAGATAAATAAAAAAAATAGTAATGAAAAAGAGAATGAAAATAAAAATATATATATGATAATGATGCAAGCTGGCAGCAAGTTCCTTATCCTCTTTCTTTTATCTCTCTCTTGGACGACAGGAGCCACACGATTCATTCCTTCTTTTTCCTCTCATCATCGAGACCACCACCATCACATTTTCAGATGATTTTCTCTCATCGATTTCTCTCTTCTCCACTTTGAAATTCAAATTTCTCACCAATCTTTTTTTTTTCCTTTTAAACCAAGAGTATCAAGGAAGATTCAAACCTAATCTCCGACTCTCTTCTTTTCCTCCTTTTCCACTGTACATACTAGGGAAGTGTCAACTAAGTTTGGCACTATCGGCTGGGCCCCATCGATAGTCCCAGGTGCTATGCCATGGGCCGGGTTCACGACCCACCATGGCGGGGCTCATATGGGATGCCACCCCGGGCACCCAGGGCCCGGGGCAAGGCCAGCACAGCCCACCTATTTACACAACAAGAGGGCTGATATGGCATCAGAAGAACAACCTGTGTCCACATCGAAGATAGGGGAGACTCCTTTCCCATGCTCGAGTATAAAGACATTAGCACAACCACCTTTTACGGGTAATAAGTCCTTTGTCCACTATTTACTTGATACACATCTATTAGTTTCTCACTCAGGCATCGGAGAGGTGTAAACCGTGTGTTCTCGATACAGGATTTAGGAGTTGGATCGGTACCCCAGAAGGTATAGCATTTTGTGTGAGGTACCCGGAGAAAGCCACCAGAAACATTGGCGCGCCAGATAGGGGCGAATCATGAATGAGCCAGAAGTGGCAGGAGAGGGTAGAAGTGTCGTCCGGGCACTGATATTCTCTCCGGGAACTTCGTTAGCAGAAGCGCCAAGTGTTCAAGGAGAAATACATGGTCTCGGATCCTTGGACCCGATAGTCCCAGATCAAGTGACTCCGGTATCGGAGTTGGAGTCTATGCGAGCCGAGATCGCAGCCTTCAGGGAACAATCCAGGATCAATCGGGAGCAACAGAGTACCGATAGGGAAACAAACCGCCTTGAGCAACAGAGAATGCAGGATTTGGAAGATGAAAACACAGCGCTGGCCCGAGCACTGGACAGGAGGCACCAGCACAACGAGGCACTCACCCAGGCCCTGGCTAGAGCATCCCAGCTAGCAACAGGCGTGAACGCTGCCCCGATAACAGGAGACCCCAGCACCGCCCCAGCACCTTCTACGGAGGGCAGTCAACGGATAATCCAGATACCAGTAGACTTATTCCCGGAAAACTTGAGGCATCTGCCACCACCGCCGTTACCACAGCCAGTTCACAATATCCCACCAGTAACAGATGCAAACACGGCATTACTTATACAAATGAGCAACTCTTTGCATGCCCTGCAGGCAAGGGTACAGGCCACAGAAAATAGAGACACCTGGAGAGCTATGACCACTTACGAGGACCGCCCGGGCCCTTTCACCCAACAGGTTAGAGGAGCCATTCGAGCGAATACATCGAAACCACTGAAGATTGACTATACGGGAGTTGGAGACCCCTACCAGCATCTACAGGCTTTCCGATCGCAAACAAGCGCCAAGGGATATACGGATAAAGTGTGTTGTAATATGTTCCAGGAGACCTTGTCAGGGGAGGCTTTGAGTTGGTTCTACGAACTGCCGGTCGGTTATGTAGGGAATTTTAAGGAGTTAGCTGACAAGTTTGTAGCTCGATTCATCTTACGCACTGATGGGATACACACACCAAAGGGCCTGTTAAAGGTCCAGCAGGGAGAAGATGAAACTTTGAAGTCTTTTGTAAATCGATGGCAGGCGGCTACCGCTAAATGCCGGGACCTTAATAAGGAACTGGCTGAGCTGGCTTTCAGGAGGGGCTTAAGACGCGGAGAATTTCTCTACGGGATCAACCATAATCCTCCAGCTAACTACGACGAGCTGATGGCCACTGCCATCAGACACGCCCAGACTGAATTCGAAACGTACGGGGACACCCCCAGACCAGAGCTAAGATTTTCCACACCGACCTCGACGGTCAGGGATGAGCCACGAAAGAGGGAGTGGGTCCATAGTCATGACAGGTCACCCCATACCTCGAACAAAAGAAGCAAAGAGTCCTCGTCCAGGTCTAACAGTTACGGGACCACTCACCCTCACCGGGAGCCGAGGGTACAGCAGGCCCCGCGGACACCACCACCACCTCGGTATGAGGTGTTCACAATCCTCAACGCTTCATACGAGACTATTTGGAACAAAAACAAGGATGAGATACCGGGACCACCCCCAAGGAAGTTCCCGAAGAGTAAACTTACCCAGCAGAATACCGAAAAATTCTGCACTTATCATGAGGATGTCGGACACAATACCAATCTCTGCGTTGCTTTAAAAAATACAATCGAGTCCCTCATCTAGAGGGGCAAGCTTCAACGATACCTACCTGCTAAGGAGATAGGAGCTGTAGACGTGTACGGCCAGATCTTCACGATCCACGGTGGGGGCCCGAAAGAGTTGCCTCCCCAGAGGAAGAAACGAAATTCTAGTTTCGGCCGTCCGGAAGTTTTCAACTTCCACAGGGCCCCGCAACAAGGCGGTGGCACTGGATGGACATCGGTGACATTCCTACAGGAGGAGGAAGCCGATCTGCAGATGCCCCATGATGATCCCTTCCTAATCACGCTCCAAATGGACCATTATATAATGTCCAGGGTGCTCGTGGACACCGGGGCCTCAGTTAGCATATTATTTCGCAATGCATACAAAGCTTTGAACAGAGGAAGAGCCAAGCTGTCACAAGATAATGAGCCCCTCATTAGTTTTTCAGGAGATATCGTCCAACCACTCGGATCAGATTACCTATCGATCACGGTAGGCAAAAGTCCGAACTGTTCAACCATCAAAACAGAGTTCATCATAGTGGACTGCGTCTCATCCTATAATGCTATCTTGGGTCGACCGGCACTCTGGCGTCTAAAAACCTTCATTGCAGGACACATGCTGATGATGAAAGTGCCAACCCCGGTCGGCACTGCTACGATCCGGGGTGATCAGGCCGCTGCGAGGAAGTGTTATTCTTTGACTGTATCTCGCGGTAGGGGAAAGTCTGAGATGTTGCACGTAGCTACTAACCCCCTGACGGACAGGTACGAGGATCCCAAAGATGATACCGATTCCGACGAAGAACGGCCCGGTGCCGTAGAAGACATTGAAGAGGTGGTGCTATCAGAGCAGTTCCCGGACAGGTCTGTTAAGATTGGTACTAGGTTGTCTCCGGTTGTCAGGGAAGGGTTGATCTCGTTTCTCCGCTCTAACATATCTGCATTCGCCTGGTCATATGAGGACATGGCCGGTATACCAACGGAGATAGCCACGCACAATCTTAGTATTGTTCCTTACTCGACACCGGTAAGACAAAAATGAAGGGCCTTCACACACTATAAGTACCGGGCTATCCAGGTGGAAGTAAAGAAGTTGATGGCCATCAACTTTGTAAGGGAAGTAACATACCCCCGATGGTTAGCCAACGTGGTCATGGTACCAAAGAAATCTCCGGGATCATGGCGCATGTGTGTGGACTACACAAACCTCAACCGAGCGTGCCCTAAGGATAGCTTCCCGCTCCCGCGAATTGACCAATTAATGGACTCCACTGCTGGGTACCAGTTACTCAGTTTCATGGATGCGTTCAGTGGGTACAACCAAATTCGAATGAACCCGGTAGACGAGGAGCACACTGCCTTTACCACAGACAAAGGTCTCTATTGCTACCAGGTCATGCCTTTTGGGTTAAAGAATGCAGGTGCCACTTATCAGCGACTTGTCAACTCCATGTTTGAGGAAGTTATCGGTACTATCATGGAGGTATACGTGGACGATATGCTGGTAAAAAGTTTAACTCCGGAGGATCACGTAACCAACTTATCAATCGTCTTCAACATCATATTGCGCAATGGTATGCGGCTTAACCCATAGAAGTGCATCTTCGGGGTCGAGGTAGGAAAGTTTCTCGGGTACATCATTAGCCATAGGGGAATTGAGGCCAATCCGGAGAAGGTGCAGGCTATATTAGACATGGTATCCCCAACCTACTGGAACGAGGTCCAATCTCTTACAGGCAAGGTGGCCGCCCTGTCAAGATTCATCTCCAGGCTGACGAACAAGTGTACTCCTTTCTTCAAATTGCTAAAAACCCAACACGTCGAGGTAATAGCCTGGACAGTTGAGCACGAGGCTGCTTTTCTTGGCTTGAAGGCATACTTGTCAGAGGTACCCCTACTCTACAAACCTGTTCCAGGAGAAATGCTCTACATATATCTGGCGGCATCTTCAACAGCTGTGAGCTCAGTTCTGATTCGGAAAGACTCCGATTACGAGTACCCAGTGTACTATGCTGGAAAAGGTTACACTGGTGCAGAATCCAGGTACCCGGACATTGAAGAAATGGCACTGGCCCTGCTGGTATCAGCCCGAAAGCTTAGACATTACTTCCAAGCACACTCAATCACCGTTTTCATTAATCACCCATTGAGGCAGGTTTTGCAGAAACCAGAGACATCGGGCAAGTTAATTAAATGGGCCATCGAGCTGGGGGAGTTCGATATCAAGTACCAACCCCGGACAGCTATTAAGGGCTAGGCAGTGGCAGATTTTATTTCCTAGTCAATTCCCTCCCATAGCCCACCCCTGGAATCACCTGAACCACTAGCCCCAGATCCACCTCCGCCAAGAACTTGGCGATTATACGTTGATGGCGCGTCCAACAAGAAAACCAGTGGAGCTGGTATCCTGCTAATTAGCCCGGACGATCAAGTCTACGAGTACGCCCTCAAATTTGCCTTCAAGGCATCCAACAATGCCGCAGAGTACGAGGCACTCATAGCAGGTCTGCAGATCGCCCGGGAACTAAGGGTGCAGCACCTTAGTATCTTCAGTGATTCTCAGTTAGTCGTAAACCAGGTCAGCGGTAACTTCGAGGCAAAGGAGCCCCACATGTCCTCTTACCAGGCCTTAGCCCGAGCATTAGTTCAGAGATTTACCTCCTACATTTTTACCCAAATACCGAGGGCAGAAAACGACAAGGCAGACGCCCTTGCTAAGCTTGCATCAACTTCTCCAAGTCCTACCTATGGGGCCACTAAGGTTGAAATACTCGAAAGACCTAGCACTTCTAAAACGGTATCAGAAATATTTACGGTGGATCACACAGCTTCATGGATGGACCCAATTTTGAAATACATGGTCGACGGCCTAGCACCTGACGATAAGGCCGAGGCCAGAAGACTACAGTTAAGGTCAGCTCGATACACGATCATGAATGGCAAATTGTACAGAAGAGGCCACTGCTTTCCCAATCTGAAGTGTGTAACACCGGAGGAAGGTCACAAAATAATGAAGGACATACACGCTGGTGTATGCGGTAACCATGCCGGAGCCCGATCTCTTGCACATAAGACCCTAAGGGCAGGATATTTCTAGCCAACCATGTCGGCCCTAGCCCAAACAATATCCAGTTCTTGCTACAAGTGCCAAATGTATGCAAATATCCCAAGGGCACCACCCATTGCCCTCTCCATCCTCCTTGCACCATGGCCGTTCTGTCAGTGGGGTTTGGACTTAATTGGTAAACTTCCCACAGCGGTGGGACAGTTCAAATACGCCATTGTCGCTGTGGACTACCAAACAAAGTGGGTAGAAGCAGAACCTCTCGTCGCCATCACCACGGAAAAGGTTAAAAACTTCCTATGGAAGAACATCTACTGCAGGTTTGGAGTCCCGGACACCATAGTCACGGATAATGGTACCCAGTTTGACAATGATGAGTTGAGGGCTTACACAGAGAACCTGGGCACCAAGATCCTCTATGCTTCCCCGGCTCACCCTCAGACCAACGGTCAGGTCGAGGCTGTCAACAAGATAATCAAGAAAATACTGAAAAAGAATCTTGACGAAGCCAAGGGTCTTTGGGCTGCTAAACTCCCGGAGGTGTTGTGGGCTATCAGGACCACGGCAACGGAGGCCACCGGAGAGACCCCTTTCTTCATGGCTTTCAGATCAGAAGCGGTACTCCCTATTGAAACACAAATCCAGAGTCCCCGGATCGAATACTTTGATGCGGGTACCAACTCAGAAGGCCTACACCTCGATGCTGATTTACTCGAGGAACGAAGGGATGTGGCACACATGCATAACTTGGCAAACAAGCGGAGGATAGCTCGTTATTACGATGCCAAGGTACAATCCCGGACACTGAAGTTGGGGGAATGGGTCATGAAGCAAGTCTACCCAGAGCCCCGGGGACTGGATCCATCCTGGACAGGCCCTTACGAGATCATTGAAGAGGTAGGCCCCGCAACCTTTTTCATCCAGGACATGAACGGGGTCGTTTCCAGGCATCCATGGAATACCCAGCGCCTGCGGTACTATTACAAGTAGCTCCGGGAGCATCTTGTCCTAGCTTTTGCTTTTGACCATATAGCTATGGCAAGCTACCCATCGGGTACTCATTCTGTATTTAACCACCATGTGGTATTTGAATGGAAAAATGAATTATTCAGACCGTTTCTAGCATTTTTTTTACCTACACCGGACATTCCCGGACATAGCTATTGTCAGTTACTCTATTCCGGTAATAAGTGATGCAAGCAAATGCTTAAGGTACGAAATCCTAGAAATTTTAATTCCTTTCCAATTCCCATTCAAATTCAAAAAATTTCCATTCACAAAAAGCCTGGACTACCAGGCACATGAATTAGACAATTGTTCAAAACGGATAATTTCTACACAAAAAAAAAAAAAAAAATTTACTACTGCTCGCCACCGGTACTCTGGGATCTGCCGGCACCAGACTTGACCGTCGCCTCCAAATCTTTCTTCTTTTTCTCAAGAAGACCCCGCCTGAATTTGGCTTCATCCAAGTACCCGGCCGCCACCCACTCCTTGAACTTCATGATGACAGCCTTATCTTGAGCAGCAGTTAGCATAGCAATGAGCTCTTGGGAGAACTTGTACTCCTCAACAGCCTCGTGCTTCTCCACGGGAAGGCGATCCTCCAGGTAGTCTGCCTTCTCCTTCCATGACATGGCAGACTCTGCAGCTTTTTTTTCAGAGTCCCGAGCACTTTTCACCTCTTCCCGCGCCTCAGAGATTTCACCCTCAAGCTCCACGATGCGCTGCTTAGCCGCATCCATCTCGGCAATCATTGAGTCCCGCTCCTTCTCCAGCTTGGCCTTCTCGCCATGCAGATACTTCACCTGCCTGGAGAGATTGCTAACCTCCTCCTTCAGATGAGTATCTTCCTCGCTGGCATCAATCGCGTACACATTGAAGAGTGCCTGCAAACACACCGATTAAAATATATATACAATAATAATCGGTTGCAAGGGTAAAGCAAAACCATACCTGCATCATGGATTCCCGGGTGAGACGGCGATTCTCTTTGGGTGTATTGTCCTTGGCCAGCACCCGATCGAGGTCAATGTCCTTCAGGTCACTAGGCATGGACCGCACGAACTTTTCATCAGCAACCCCATACTCACTCAACAGCTGCTTGATAGGCTTCTTAGGGATTACCGGAATGGCAGGAGATAACAAGCCAAGCGAAGGTGACAAATTTGGTCCCGGGTGATCTTTCTTCTGCCTCTTCGCACCGGATCCCTTAACATCCCGGCCAGTATACGTCACCTCATCCTTATCACTTCGGTGCCGGTGCCTATGTGATCTTTTCTTCTCACCTGGAAGCAATGCCTCATCGCTCCCAGTGGAGCGAGAAGAAATAGACACGGGGACCGGTACCTTTCCCATCCTGGTATCAGCTATCGTGATGACGTCAGCAGCAGAAGGCTGCACGACTTGGGTCACGGGAGCGTCAGGATCAGGTTCCCCATATCCCGCATCAGTGATCTCCAATAGGGTCTCTTCAATGGACCGACCCATACCCTTCAACCCTAGGTCGACATCAATGTGGAGGGCGTCTTCTCCCTGGCCCATCAGCATATCCATCAACTGATCATCATCCATTCTGTCCTCCTCTTTGCCTTTCCGGGGTTTCCTCTTCAGCGCTTTCACTGCAATCAGTTCCAAGGTTAGTCAAAGGTAAAAAGGACGAGTGACGTGCAAAAATAAAAAAAAATTAGGCCTTACCGGGGAGCCATCCTAGCCCTAGCCTATAAAGTATAGAATGCCGGATGAATCTATAAGAGCTCCTCTCTTTCTCTGTCCAAACAGCATATACCCGGGCTATCCTCTTCCTTTCTATCTCAGATAAAGTATAGGCCTGGTCCCCGATAGCTTGGAAGGTATTGGTCAGCTGCCACTTCTTATTTTTAATTTGCCACCGCCCCCCAGCTAGAAATACTTTATTCCTCCACCTTTTGCTCATCGAGGAAGGCATGTCGGTAACTAGTGGTTCGTAATCCCTAGTGGCAAATGTCACCGTACCTGCACAGGATAGCTTCTTTGAGTACAGGACCCTGTGTACCGCGCGGAATTCATTTACGGAAGGCCACCCTTGTTGGCACAAGTCCCACACGGTCATCATACTGTATATTTGTCGAATGGCATTCGGGGTCAACTGCCCCGGTGACAGGTTCAGCATCCACAACAGATACTGTAGGCACCGGGGCAGCGGTAGCGATAACCCTTGGTGGAACTGGTTCTCGTGCAGCGCCACCCACCCCGGGGCAGGATTCGCGGCCATCTCTCCATCCTTGAGAGGCCTAAGCTCCACCGCGTCCGGTATTCCCCACTTCAGTTGCATGGCGATGATCTCCTTCATCGTCATACTTCTCCCGGGTTCGTCGCATACGGTCCCGTCCGCAAGTGTATACCTAGGCTTCGGTATGCCCTCAGCAATTGCCATCGTGACTACCGGGGCCTCCGCAGATCCACCCTCGCTCTCACCCTCGTCGGACTCCTCACTGCTCTCCGAGAACATCCCAGTCGATGATCCGGTATTCTCTGCTAATTGATCTACTTGGGCTAAGTACCGATCGATATCCGCTTCAGCTTGCTTGGCTGAGGACTGGTACGACAATCCCGTATCCCCACCCCTGGTTTCTGATTCCATCCTAACTACGATACCGGGGACCTCAAAACTCGCTATATCTGGAATCGGAAGCACAAGGGTTAGCCTAACCAGATCTAAGACCATTTTGAAGCGCGGATTACTCCCCACTTCAAGCAAAACCCAGAAATTCCCAGAAATTCAAAACAAAACCCAGAAATTCAAAACAAAACCCAGAGAATGGAACAAACCCAAAAATCTAAAATAAGAAGCAAAACCCACACTAGTATTGTTCGTGTTCTTTCTTTACGCAAACAACACAGAAGGGCAAACCCACAACAGAAAACATCCATGGCAGAAGCAGAAACGAGAGACCAGACAAAATCATACAAACAAGGCGAGAGATCTAACCTCTTCTTCAACAGGCGATCGATCGATCACTCCGCAAGCATGCACACTTCTCCCTTGGCTCTCCCTTTTCCCCACTGCAAATCTTCAAGGTTTTCTGAGCTTTTTCGCAAAAGTGAAGGGAAACAATCAGTTTCCCTCTTAAATTCAATCTCCAAAGCATCTGGGCCGTTGAAACAGAAAAGCCCTCAACCACAGGATCTCGCTACACGTGTCCCACGCCTCTCCCCATTTCTTTAGATTGGCAGATGAGAGGACGGGCATTTATTGCACAACCCAGTCTGCCCCACGTGGCTGACATGCACCGCTTACCCCATCGGGTATCAGAGCCAAGTCCTCTCTTCACCCCATTGGGTACCGGAGGCTCAAAACTCTCTACCCCATCGGGTATCGGAGCCAAGTCCTCTCTTTACCCCATTGGGTACCGGAGGCTCAAAACTCTCTACCCCATCGGGTATCAGAACCAAGTCCTCTCTTTACCCCATTGGGTACCGGAGACTCAAAATTCTCTACCCCATCGGGTATCAGAGGCAAGTCCTCTCTTTACCCCATTGGGTACCGGAGGCTTAAAATTCTCTACCCCATCGGGTATCAGAGGCAAGTCCTCTCTTTACCCCATTGGGTACCGGAGGCTCAAAACTCTCTACCCCATCGGGTATCAGAGCCAAGTCCTCTCTTTACCCCATTGGGTACCGGAGGCTCAAAACTCTCTACCCCATCGGGTATCAGAGCCAAGTCCTCTCTTTACCCCATTGGGTACCGGAGGCTCAAAATTCTCTACCCGATCGGGTATCAGAGCCAAGTCCTCTCTTTACCCCATTGGGTACCGGAGGCTCAAAATTCTCTACCCCATCGGGTATCAGAGCCAAGTCCTCTCTTTACCTCTCTACCCCATCGGGTATCAGAGCCAAGTCCTCTCTTTACCCCATTGGGTACCGAAGGCTCAAAACTCTCTACCCCATCGGGTATCAGAGGCAAGTCCTCTCTTTACCTCATTGGGTACCGGAGGCTCAAAACTCTCTACCCCATCGGGTATCAGAGCCAAGTCCTCTCTCTACCCCATTGGGTACTGGAGGCTCAAAATTCTCTACCCCATCGGATATCAGAGCCAAGTCCTCTCTCTACCCCATTGGGTACCGGAGGCTCAAAATTCTCTACCCCATCGGGTATCAGAGCCAAGTCCTCTCTCTACCCCATTGGGTACCGGAGGCTCAAATTCTCTACCCCATCGGGTATCAGAGCCAAGTTCTCTCTCTACCCCATTGGGTACCGGAGGCTCAAATTCTCTATCCCATCGGGTGTCAGAGCCAAGTCCTCTCTCCACCCCATCTGGTACCAGAGACTCAACCCTCATCCTATCCCAGCGCGTAGATTACCTACCTACAGCGTAACCCGCTCAAGATTTCTCTTATACGGGAACTTGGGGGACTCCCTATAGGCATACTAGTGCCAAACCTTGAGACAAAATAATAATAATTCCCCACCCAAGAAACATCTTGAACAGGAACTTGGGGGACTTGTACATACTAGGGAAGTCTCAACTAAGTTTGGCACTATCGGCTGGGCCCCATCGGTACTCCCAGGTACTATGCCATGGGCCGGGTTCACGACCCACCATGGCGGGGCTCATATGGGATGCCACCCCGGGCACCCAGGGCCCGGGGCAAGGCCAGCACAGCCCATCTATTTACACAACAAGAGGGCTGATATGGCATCAGAAGAACAACCTGTGTCCCACATCGAAGATAGGGGAGACTCCTTTCCCATGCTCGAGTATAAAGACATTAGCACAACCACCTTTTACAGGTAATAACTCCTTTGTCCACTATTTACTTGATACACATCTATTAGTTTCTCACTCAGGCATCGGAGAGGTGTAAACCGTCCGGTACGGTTTACCCCTCTAACGTTGTGTTCTCGATACAGGATTTAGGAGTTGGATCGGTACCCCAGACGGTATAGCATTCTATGTGAGGTACCCGGAGAAAGCCACCAGAAACATCCACCAATAGATTTAATCATTTAAACTCCTCTTCCTCCCAAAATCATTTGTTGTTCTGGATCAATCACTGACCAAGCCCTCTCTCTTCATGCTCTTCACCTTCGACTTCCCTATTCTTGTTCAGTTTGATCTTACCAATTTGAAGATACTTTTCTTGTTCGCTTCGCACGTGCAACAGAGAGAAAAGCTTCGACATCAGATCAGACGGGTGGTTTGTTTAAATCGACGAGGCTTCGGTGGTCTGTTAGCGGTGGAGTGGTGGATCTGGATCTGTTGTGTCATTCTCCGACGACGATAGTGGTTTGGATCTTCTCGGTTTTTTGTAGGTCTGGATCTGCTCGGTCCCTTGTTGGCTGGAGGGCGGTGAAGTTGTTATGGGTGTTGGAGCCATCGAATGCGTTCGGTGATTGAAACAGAAGCTTGGTTAGGGGGAGTGGGCCTGGGCCTAGAGTAGGGATCGATTACTATCTCTCTCAATCGCGCTCCCACGGTTTTCAGAATACGCTTGCGGTATCCATCTTGTTTCTCTTCTCTCATCTTTATAGCTTTATAGCTTGCATGCTGCAGATTTTGAATGTTTATGTGTGATGGAATTATTTGGGTGTTTTTTGAAATTTGGGTTTTTGATTGTGTTGGAAGGTATGTATGGTCCACAATAGACAACCCTGAGATGGTGGTACTGGAGAATGGCCTTCGAGCAGTAAATATCTTTGGCCACTCTAGCAAATCATTGTGGTGAGAACTGGAAGCCATTCTTGTTTGTATTTTATTTTGTGTTTGGCATATGTTTGAATAAGCATCGTGTGCAGTATTGGAATGTTTATAGAGAATATATGTCATGTTTTTCTATACATTATTTTGTAAATGTCATGTTTGGATTTCTTATAGAATTGAATGCATAGGTTGCTAGATAATACTTCACAGTGCAAAATTTAATTCTTCTTTTCTTGAACTTCAGGTACTGTGAGCACGTTACCATTTGCTTTGAAAGAGTTTGTCCATATCAAAGAAGGGTTGCAGTTGTGGAGAAGAAATTTTTCTATTTCTGGATGTATTGGAAATTTTTAGTTGGTGAATTTGTTGTATGATGCATTTTTGAATATAGTATACGGTGTTTGGCACCTATTTTTTTTAATCCAGTTTAATGATTTTGCCACTGATATCAGTGGAATTCCGAAGCCACTGATATTTGGATCAGTTGCTTTGGCACTGATTGAAATGCAATTTTGCTTTGGTTAAAGGTATGACACTGTTAAATTATTGGTGTGTAATGCCCCAATAGCACCTGCAATAGAGGGGATTGATTCCTCATTAGTGGCTGCATGGTGGCTAATGAGATGAGCCACTCTTATCAGTGTGTATTGGGACAAAAGGGACTAATTCATATCAGTGTGAAATGTGGAGATTTCTAGTAGTGCCAGGTGATCCAACGGGTGAACTTGCTCTTATGGTGTTCCTTTGTTTCTAATTTTCTCCATCTATTAAACTTAAACCATCAAGGTTATCTCGGGTCTGTAGTAAGTGATTTTGGATGGTTTTCTAATGCATGATCAAGAGCCTGCTTGGCGCTATAATATTGTTCTGACCCTGTAATTTTATGTATTCAAATGAAAATATTATATTTGATAAAGAAAATGGATGAGGATCCTCAGATGAAGTTGGATTAGATTCTTGCAGCTAGCTAGTTAGGGTTGGACGTTGAGTTCTTGGTCAAAATTATTCAAACTGTAAAATTTCGTCTTAGGGGAGTTGAGGAGTTTCTTTGAGAATGAGAAAATGAGTGTGTGCAGTGTGAAATCAAATCATTAAATCTTACCTCGAGTTAAAGTAAAAGGCAGTCGATGAAATTTTGCACATGATATGCTCTAGCTATGTTCTTCTACAGAGTTCATGAATTTGTTTAATCACTCAACTATTTAAGATTCGCATGTCAAGCAAAATTTTATTTATTGTGTAAATCGAAAAACAAAGCACAACTATTAAGACACTTCTATCCCTAATACCAAGGGTACAATCGTATCATAAGAAAGAAGAAGAACACCCATCTCCATTATTTTCACTCATATCCAGTAATCAATCTGTTGTGTTTGTGTGTGCATGTGTAGGATTACAAAAATCAATACTTAATTCCAATGTGGAAGTGGCACAGCAAAGAGCTTCATGAGTCCATCCTTGCAATTGTAGCCATCCTTGTTACCACTAGCAAAGTAGTAAGGCCTCCATTGATTCAGCACAACCTTAAAGCCCTTACCACCTCCTTGAGTCTCACTCGCCAATATCTTGGCTTTGCTGAAATCACAGGTAATGTAGCTCCACAGGTTTGGGAGCAAGTAAACGCTGTAACCAGAGTTGGTCTTGCTTGGCGGACCATACTTGAACACTGCAAAAATAGACAAATTAAGCACATAAGTAGTAGTACACAAAAACAATTGACATTCACATAATTGAAAAGTTCAAATGATAAATTCCGTCTCCTGTCGTTCACTAGAGTTTCAACTTTTGTTTATGCATGTAGTTTCATTTGTGGCAACGGAACTCTTAAAGTATCTTGATGGTGCAAGTCCAGGAAAGTTTTAGGGTTTCGTCTTTCTTCCATAAAAGCTGTGATCTTAACAAGTGCGGCACATATGGACTAGAAAATAGACAGACTACATAGACCAAAGTCGAAACTCTTCCTAGCAACTCAGAAAGATCAATTTTCTTACTTGGCATAAGCTAAACTGAAGGGAGTTAAATCATTTGCAAAATGATACTCACCCAATTCATCGTTGATGTAAAAGGGACTGTTTTGGAGAGCCCAGTCAGTGTAGTTGAAACCAAAACGCCAGCCTTCAGAACCTCCGACGACAATAGTTTTGGCCTCACTCACTGCTAACAGAGAAGTAGCAGCTACAAGGAGAATGAACCCTAATTGTGCACGACTGTAATTCATCAAACCCATACTGTGTCTTAAACTCAAATTTTTCTACTCCTTCAAAAATATTGATAATCACTTAGGAAACTACTGAATTGCCTTTAGAATTGGTGGTGAGAGCTTGAGGGCTTATGTGGTTTATATAGGAAAAATAAAATGATTATAGAATAGCCTATTACTTTTGGTTGGTGAAAATTGAAAACGTGAGGCTTTATTGTCAACTAATTCAACAATGTCCGAGCAGATTCCAGAAGGAGAAAATCCAATCCCTATTTCTCATTTGGTAATTACTGAATTGCCAAAACTCTTTCTATGTAACTAATTAAATGCCTTTTAAAAAAACAAAAGTAAATAAATATAGCTCGCCTGAGAGCACAAGGACTCTGTCAGTATGACCACATGACCAAATTAAAAATGGGAGGGGTAGAAGAGTAAAACGAGTAGTTGACAAGGGAGATGTCGCAGTGTTGTGTTGTACTGTTGTGTTTGTTTGTTTTTTTCGACGATGAGATGTCCTAGTGCGTTAGTCATCGTAAATTGGTCATTATCCACTTGAACTATAATTTCCTGCGGTGGCTATAATTAGTGGCGCATTAAGAAATGAAGGTCATCCAAGGACGTCTGAGTTTGTTAACATGATTCAAATTCAACTAATCAAGTCGAGACTCTCAGATTTGTATGTTCAAACTTCAAAGCATGGGCAGGTTTCCACTTTCGCACAATCGCACACTAATTACTTATTTCACATGTGTAATCACTGATGAGCTTCCGAGAGGTCAGGACTACGTACTCATGATTTAAGGACGAAAACTGACCGATATTTACTATATACTAATTCTCAACGCACTGTTCATCGGCTTATGAACAGTGCCAGCGCGAGCCGAGCCGGTCTTAGCTGAAAAGACGATTTTGTCCCTGCTTCATCTCTGTTGCCCGACACCTGTCACTACAACAATGATAGTCATTTCCAAGGGTGGCGTTTGGTCGAAAAAGGCACTTTCCCCGTCAGAAAAGGCTATTTCCGACAGCTAGGTGCCCTCGGTGGTCCTCGGAAAAAATACCATCGGAAATAGTCTTATTCTGACCACCCCTCGGAAAAAGATATATTTCCGACAGCCAGATGTGGTCGTAAATAATTTTTCGGTGGTCGGAAATTGTTACTCCTTAACGACGACAAATATTATTTCCGACAAAAGATGTTTGTTGGAAATAATTCGTAGCTTGTAGGAAAAAATTGGTTGCTAGCCAATCCATTTTTTTCCAAGGACTTATTTCCGACGAATAGGAGTGGTCGGAAAAAACTATTTCCGATAAGAATATTTAATTCCGACTACTATTTGGCATCGAAAATGAATAAGTTTCGAGGGTCATATTTTCCTCGGAAATTGATATTTTCTGTCGGAAAAATATAATCTAATATTTCCGAGAATGATATTGTGGTCGGAAATGGTTTTCCACGAGATCTAAACCCTAAACCATAAACTACAACAATGATAGTCATTTCCAAGGGTGGCGTTTGGTTGAAAAAGGCACTTTCCCCGTTGGAAAAGGCTATTTCCGACAGCTAGGTGCCCTCGGTGGTCCTCGGAAAAAATACCATCAGAAATAGTCTTATTCCGACCACCCCTCGGAAAAAGATATATTTCCGACAGTCAGATGTGGTCGTAAATAATTTTTCGGTGGTCGGAAATTGTTACTCCTTAACGACGACAAATAGTATTTCCGACAAAAGATGTTTGTTGGAAATAATTCGTAGCTTGTAGGAAAAAATTGGTTGCTAGCCAATCCATTTTTTTCCAAGGACTTATTTCTGACGAATAGGAGTGGTCGGAAAAAACTATTTCCGATAAGAATATTTAATTCCGACTACTATTTGGCATCGAAAACGAATAAGTTTCGAGGGTCATATTTTCCTCGGAAATTGATATTTTCTGTCGGAAAAATATAATCTAATATTTCCGAGAATGATATTGTGGTCGGAAATGGTTTTCCACGAGATTTATTCATTGAAATTTGTTAGCAATTTTTTTTTCCTCCCACTCAATCTAATTGTCAATTAACCTGATTGGAAGAGGTAGATGAATCAAGATAATTTTTTTATTAAACAAACAAGGAGACAATTAAATCTTCATAAAAAAAATTGCATTAGAAGAAACAAAGATAAATATTCAAAATTTGGTCTTTATATATAATATAATCATTTCTTAAGCAAGGAAGCTAACAATATATGTAATAAAAGTCCTCATTAGAGTTTGCATCATATTCACCAGCAACATCTTCATCACCAACTTCATCATGGTGTGCACTTGAATCTGTTGCAATATTGTCCTATTGTAAAAGAAAAACAAAGAAGTTAGAATGCAAACTAAGTAAGAGCTAAAACATGCAGTAAATAACATGAACAATAGCAACATACACAAATATTTGAAAGATAGAAATAGTACCATAGAATGTGAGTTTCTTGCTTTAGAATTGTCTGAGGTATTAGGCAGCAAACTTTGAACAATTTGAGTCAACTTGTCCAATTTATCTGTCAGAAATTCAACTTGGCCTTTCACTCTTTCATAATCTTCTTTTTGTTCCAAATATGTAGGCTTATTACAAGTTTGGTTAGGTGAAGTGTAATCTTTTAGTTTCACCCCAGCACCTAAACCAAGTACACGACCGTGACTAGGCCCACCAATCACTTTCTGATATATTTCCCAATCATCAGCTTCACCAAACACCTCTTCCACTCTATTCTTTTTTTCAGTAAGATCATCCTTCAAATAAAATTATATAAATTTAATCATATGTAAACCATCACAATAATATATGAATAGAAAAAAATTTGACTTACGAATCCAGTATAGAAACTTACATAAATTTCCTTAGCCTTGTCACTTTTCCAATGTTCTTCTTGTCTGTCCTTTGCTTTACTTACATGGAACTTCCTCCAACACTCTATTGGGCTAGGTTCGACTCCATTTTGATCAAGCTATTAGATTAAATAATTAGAGAGTCATATATAGCATTCACTTCCAATTTATATAAAAGTAATAGATTATTCAAATTAATAACCAAGATATATATTGAATCAATAACATAGAATAACAAACTCCAATGTTTCTATTTCGTACCTCCTCTTTGCCCCATTTTGCCATTGGAACTGAGCCCGTTGTGTGAACAATGGTTGATTTATCCCGATTAGTTCTGTTTCTTTTACTCATCTCTTATGAAAAACATCAACGAATGAGAAAAGCCTCAATGAATTTTAAACAGAAGAAAACTAGTATATTTAGTTACCTGCCATTCAGGTTTCAACCATTCTTCAACCAATTGGGCCCACACATTTCGCTTTATTCCTTTTGGGCAATTAGCATAACGAGTTGCAGCGGTTTTATGCTTTTTGAAAATGCTATTCCTTATTGCGCTCATCCAGTCAGGATATCGATTTTCAATATGCTTTTCAAATGCATTCTTTACATCTTCTTCAGAGCATGTGAATTTGAAGTTACATTCTTGCCAACGTTCATGCACCCTTTTCAAGTTCTTTCCTTGCTTTTTGTATTGAGGCCATGTTGTAAATGGCTCCGTCAGCTCTTGCTTGAAGAGTGGGAATATTGCACGTGTTGCTTGAGGGGTTATGATCCTAAATGGCTCCGTCAGCTCTTTCTTCTATCAAATCTTGCATATCATCACATAGCTCCATAGGGGTTGCTCCATTATCAGCACCTATATCAGTCTCACAATTACTATCATCCTCACTTTCATCGCTATTATTGTCATCAGCCTCCCCATGCAAATTCCAGAAACTATAGTGTGGTTTAATTCCATATCTAAGGAGATGCCAGTGCACTTCAGACCGCACAAGTCTGTCTCTATTTAAACCACATACTTTGCATGGACATATTATCATGTCATCCTCTACCCACTTATCATGGCTATATGCATAATCAAGAAACTTTGTAACTCCTTGATCATACTTTGGGTCTGATCTACTTAATTGCATCCAAGATTTATCAATCGGCATCTCCTCTCAATTTATAAATCTATGGTAATGATAAAACAAGCATTTTCATCAACACTTAAGTTCAGAAATTCATAACTAAATGTAGAAATATTATTTTTGAGTGATTTCAGTTCTGAATTAATCATCAAGTTGTCTATTTAAATTGTTTAGAAGGAACTATTTCAAGTTTCTTAATGGATTGGTACAGTTTTTAGTAAACGTATACCTAGGTTAAAAATAAGAAAATTTACTAACACTTAAGTTCAGAAATTCATAACTAAATGTAGAAATATTATTTTTGAGTGATTTCAGTTCTGTATTAATCATCAAGTTGTCTATTTAAATTTTATAGAAGGAACTATTCAAGTTTCTTAATGGATTGGTACAGTTTTAAGTAAACGTTTACCTAGGTTAAAAATAAGAAAATTTACTAACACTTAAGTTCAGAAATTCATAACTAAATGTAGAAATATTATTTTTGAGTGATTCTAGTTCTATATTAATTATAAAGTTGTCTATTTAAATTGTCTAGAGCGGAATCTCCTAGTTAGCATCCCAGTTAGCGTGGAATCTCCCAATTAGCATAATCGTGATTTACCATAGTTGATCTCTTATCTACTTCTGCAAGCTAATAATATATTGGGTTAGGGCAGAACCTCTCTATTAGCATGATCGATTGATCAAGTCTTATATAAATCCAAAACACATATGTATTATGTATATATAACTATGAGACTTATAATATATATATATATATATAATGTACATGCATGTACATTTGCAAGCATAATTAGCTATAATGGGCCACGCTCATTGTACCGCCAAAGGTACTAATTCCAACTAAAGGAATGACATGCAGACACACTGCCAGACAGGCTACGGCCTCGGCGTCGGACCACCTCCAGATCGCCGCCGACGCGCCGCCACGCGCCACGCCAAGATGGCATCAGAAGCTTCTGAAACTGGGAACTGAAGCATGTCAGTCCCACATCGAAAACAAAGAGAAGATCAACCTCTTCCTCACCTATAAAAGGTTCTCTCCTCTCTCCTCATTAATTACGCATTCAATACTTACCTACTGTTACTTTGTCAACACAAATACATTGACTAACTTAGGCATCGGAGAGCAGAAGACCGCCCGGCGCGGTCTCCCTCTGACGCCCATTGTATTTCATTTGATAGGTGACGGTAGCTTCGAGAACAGCACAAGTATCGATCCGCCCATCGGATCAACGTTAGCTAGGGTCCAGCTACCGCTGGACTTTTAGGCATCAACATATAATTATATATAATTATATATAAATAAATATATATATATATATATAATATGTATATGTATATGTATATGTATATGTATATGTATATGTGTGTGTGTGTGTGTGTCTATTACGAGATTTATCCGATCTTACCTTATAACCAATATATAATAAAATTGTTTTGTTTTTAACATATAATGCATCAATTCTAATAAACTAATAATATGTCATCAAGTGATCTGTGGAACAATGGTAAAATTAATTTTGAAAAGTTAGAGATCCTATGCTCAATTCTCCTCTTTGACATAATATTTTTATAAAAATAATACAATTTAGAGAAATATTTTCAAGGGTCATTAACCATCGGAATTACTTTGTTCATTACCGAGGGTACTTTGTTGCCCTTGAAATTAAGAAATCATTTCCGACAAAGTCAACTGCCTCTCGGAAATAGGTCTACCATTACCGACGACACAAAATGTTGTCGAAAATAATACTGGCGCCAAAATGTCCCGCCAAATTTTTTGTTTTTCCGACGAAATTGGAACTCTTTTCCTACAACATATTGTCCCTTGGAAATAAAATATATTTTGATAGAACATTTCCGACGACCATTTTTTGTGGTCGAAAAAGGAGTTTTTTTGCGAGGACAATTCTGTGCTGTTGGAAATTTTCGTCGGAAATGAGGACTTTTTTGCGAGGACATGTTTACCGTCTCAAAACTCCCGTGTCTCGATACCTGTCTGCTGCTCAGTCTCATCGTGTCTTCGCTACTTCGCTCCACAGAGAGGTGGAGAGAGAGAGATAGCGCAGAAGGTGGTACTGTTTGTTGGCATCTACAATTCGGATTCTTCCCTGTGTATATCTGGAAGTCTCTATCGACACACAGAGAAGCGTCTATCTATAGTAATATTTGCTGAGCCAGATTATTGGGTTTACTAATCGATCAAAGCTGGATAGAGTTTGGGTTCTTCTTGATAACGTTGAGACTTCCAGATTTTCAGGTTTGGTTATCGGTCAAAGCTTGATAGAGTTTGGGTTTCTATTTCATATTAGACTTGATGAAATTTTTTTTTTCTTTTGGGATTTTGTTGTTCATCGAGCACACAGAAAAAGAGAGGGAGAAGACGACAGGGGAAGAAGGAAAAGAAGCAGGAGAGAGAGAGCAGAAACTTTTGCATGCTTGAGAGGAAACAAGTGGAAAGTATTTTTTTTGTAATCTTAAATTTTCTGATTGAAGTTGTTTCTAGGTTTGATTGTAGTGTGTTTCAAACAAGGAAAAGTAACGTTTTTGTAGTGTGTTTGTTTTTGATTGTTCACTTTTGTGTAAAAATAATCCTTAGAAATAGCATATCACCATAAGAACACAAACCACAGATATATCAAATAGAGGCCAATGATTCTAGAATACTACTTGATGAAGAAGATGTCATTGTGTCGAAGTCGATAACTTGATCTTCTGCCTTTCTCCAATACTCTCTATAATGGGGATAGTATAATGCTTGTGTGTATTGTGAAGGCAGGGACCATGTTATTTATAGGAGATAGTGCTTTAGGATCCTTACCCATTGAGGAATCCTAATTGCATATGGTTAGTCTCTAATCTGCAAACATTACCGGATATTATGCTCATGTGAATATTACTTCACATCTTAATTAGATTTCCACATATTACAATATTTATTCACTTTCCTAATTGTAATATGATCCGGATAATAGTCAATGTACAAACTTTAATTCTTGTTCTTAAGTAAACTTTAAATGCATGTGCTTGATGAATTCTGTGTTATATGCAAGTCCAAATAAAAGCTTACATTCTCCCACTTGGACTTTCATATTGGTTCATCTAGCAACTGCAATGACAAGAACCTCTTTTGTGATCACTGATATTGTACATTTCTACAATCTAATTTCAAGGTTAATATGATCACAACCACTGTAGCAGAACTAAAGAAAAACTTGCATCTAAATCAGCAATGCCAGATTTCTATAATCACTAGAAACAGAGTTGTAATCAGATAAACCACCAACAACATAATACAATCATGTGGAATACTGCATTGTGAATGAAAGTACCTGAATTTCCACATAAGGTCCTCCTTTATTCTACACTTGCAGAATCTTTCTTTATACTTCGTGAGAAGTCTGCTATTTCTCATAGAGAGAACCAAGATCTTCTGCAACAGTCAAAACATATCAAACAGCCAAATAGATCAAATATCATGGATGCATTAATCAAACATCCAAAAAACTAGTACATGTACATACTTATCAAACAATCATATGCTGCAGCAATCATAAAACATAAGAATCTAATGTTAGTGTGAGTCATCGTTCCCTATTAGGAATAGACTACAAGGGAATATATTGTTGTAATTACTTACCTTGTATATGTTGTGTAGTACGGTTGTAGTACGATTGTAATCTATTTATATACACCACAGAATGGGTGTAATAATATATCAGAAAAATTCATTCTCTCTATCTTGTCTAATTTGACTTGGTATCAGAGCAAAGATCCGGAAAAAGGACTTTGTCTCTTTGTTTTTCTTTATTTTTTCTCTTATTTAGAGGAAAATCCTTTTTTAGAACCCCGTTTGTTAGGGTTTTGTCTCCAACTGACGGCAGCCTTCATCCTTCCAGATCGGTTTCTTGTCTGTCTGTTTCACTCCAAACGACGTCGTCCTTCATTTGTCCCAAGATCGGACTCGTCCTCTGTTCCAGATTTCCACACCAGCACCAGTCCGTGAGTCCATCGAGCCGGGTCAAATCCGGTTGCTTCTTCGTCTCATCTTCAGTCAGTCCAGATCAGCTTCGTCTTCGCCGGCACTCACCTTCGATTGGCTTATCAGTCCAAATCGTCGCAGCCCAGTCCAGTTGTGGTCCAGCCAACGTTCGTCCAGGACTAGCCGGCGCCCTCTGTTCAGATCGGCGTCGCCAATCACCTGCTTCAGTCGACGTCCTTTCCAACCCGCTCAAACTCAGTCAACTCGCTCACTCGGTCAACCTCAGCCAACTCACTCGATCAAACTCAGCCAACACTCACTCGGTCAAACTCAGTCAGGTTCCCAAAAAAAAAAAATGTTACTATTTGTTTATTTCCGCTGCGTACTTTGGGATTCGTATATTTTCTATTGTATTATTGCAATGGGTGATGATGACAATGAAAGTCAGGGTTCTAAGGCCAATGAGGTACAGAAGGTTGAGGTCTTTGTCAAGAGCTCAGAAGGTGGTTCTTTCGGAGGTACCAAACTCACTGGTACCAATTTCCGAACATGGAAGAAGATTATGTCAGTTTATCTCCATGGAATACACAAAATGGGGTATGTGACTGGAACAATCAAGGCTCCCAGTGAAGATGATGTGGATGCCTATGCTAAGTGGGCAGATGATGATGGGCTTGTAATGTCAATTCTATTTCGAGCCATGACTGATGATGTGCTACAGATGGTGGAGGAATGTGAAACTGCTGAGGCGATATGGAAGACATTGGGGGATTTGTATACCAATGAGTCTGATTTTATACAGGTTCATGAATTGATGTGTAAAGCTGCTAGTATGCAACAGAATGGGCAACCAATAGCTGTGTATTTCACCAAGCTGAAGAATGTATGGGCTGAAATTGATCAGAAGCGTCCTTGCAAGATCAAGAATCAGGAAGATCTGGTGTGGTACCAGAAGGAGAAGGAGCTAGAAAGGGTTCATGTATTCCTGAGAGGGCTTGATGAGAAGCATAGCAGTGCCAAGGGAGAATTGCTCAGAATGACAGACCCTCCTAGTTTGACCACAACCTTTACATACATCCGCAAGGATGAGTCTCAACAGGACAATGTCAAACATGCACAGGTTGAAGTATCTAGCCTAGCCATTCAGGCCAAGTCACCGGCACCTTTCCTCCAGCAACAGAGTTCAGCCCCACTTCATTAGCAAGGTTTCCCACAAGGCTTCACCAACCGCCCTTGTCCTCAATGTTCTTATTGCAATGACCTTGGGCATGTTCGGGAGACTTGTTGGAAGTTGAACCCACACCTTAAACCTAAAAAGCAAGGTTATCGTCCTAAGGCGAAAGCAGCTGCTGTTCAATTGGTCCAAGAACCGGATTTCTATGGAGTAGTTGGCCAAGATCATCATACAGCAGGTGGAGTTACTCCTACAGCCTCTATAGCTGGTCGAGGTAAAATTGGTATGGCTTTAAAGGTTTCTACTTTTGTTGGTTCTGATACATGGATTATTGATTCTGGTGCCTCCGATCATATGACTTATGACAAATCATATATTACTGAATTGTCTTCTCCACCAGTGTCCTATGTAACCAATGCCAATGGTGAGGCATTTCCTGTGTTAGGGTCAGGGTCAATTTGTATTACTCCTACCTTAGAACTTCATAATGTGTTATATGTGCCTGACTTGTCCCACCATTTGATATCTGTTCCCCAGTTGAATACTGAGTCTAAATGCTCCGTAACCTTTTTTCCTATGTATGTGATTTTTCAATATCTTCTCACCAGGGAGATAATTGGTCGGGGGTATCTGAGGGGCAGCTTGTTCCATCTGGATCAGACATACGCAGGAGAGAAACCAGGAGCACAGTCACGCGCCGCTTTGACTTCGAGTTCTGATAAGCTAAGTGAAATTTGGTTGTGGCATCGCCGTTTAGGGCATCCCTCTTTTAGTCTTATGAGAAAAACCATGCCTACTCTGTTTATTGGTGTGGATGAGTCTAGTTTACATTGTGAAACATGTGTTTTGGCCAAGAGTCATCGTGCTACTTATTTTCCTAGTATTTCTAATAAAAGTGTTGCTCCTTTTGAGTTGATTCATTCTAATGTTTGGGGGCCATCTAGAGAACCCACTGTGTCGGGTATGAGATACTTTGTGTTGTTTATTGATGATTGTACAAGATTGTCGTGGGTTGCTCTGCTAAAAACCAAAGATGAAGTCTTTCCAGCTTTTCAAACTTTTCGTACTCTTGTTCAAACACAATACCATAGCACCATTAAAGTCCTTCGTTCTGACAATGGGGGGAATATGTTAATCATGTTTTCCAAGAGTTTTTTACAACCAATGGGATTGTTCACCAAACTACATGTCCACAAACACCAGAACAAAATGGAGTGTCTGAAAGGAAAAACCGTCATTTACTTGATATGGCTCGTGCCATTCTCTTTAGTGCTCATATGCCTAAGTATCTTTGGGGTGATGCTGTACAGGCTTCCTCCCATCTTATTAATCGTCTTCCATCTAGCGTCCTTCAGGGAAAAATTCCATTTGAGGTTCTTGCATCTCATGTCTCCTTACCTTCCTTTCATAATCTTCCAGCTCGTGTCTTTGGTTATGTTGCCTTTGTCCATGTTCCTAAAAATCAGAGGTCTAAGTTGGATGCCCGGGCGCTTAAGTGTGTCTTTGTTGGCTATGGAGGGAATCAGAAGGGATACAAGTGCTATCATCCACCTACCAGGAAGTACTTTGTCACTATGGACATTACCTTCTTTGAAGACATGAGTTATTTTTCCACTTCAGATACAGCTCTTCAGGGGGAGAATTCATATTTTGAAAAGCTGTATCATGGAGAGGGGGAGGAAACAGAAGGAGGAGAGAAAGAAGTCACACAGGCAGGAGGTATTTTGACGGATCCAGTTGAGACCATCAGCCCGCCACCTCTTGAAGCAGTAGCTCTAAGCATCCAGGCACCAGTTTCTATGGCTGAAAATGAAGTTGAAGACACGACTGCCCCTCCTGCCATTGCTTCTACCCCTGACCCACAGCTTCCTGGTACGGAAGATCACTCATTTGAGGTATGTCCACCCACTAGTACTAGTAGTAGTGAGTCTAGTGTTGAGCAATATGTGTTACCAAATAGGACCACTCGGGGTCAATCAGTCAAAAGATATGAACCTACTCTTACTGCCAAATCAAAATACCCAGTAGCTAATTATATGTCCACTAGGAGATTGTCTAAGTCATATGAATCATTTGTGAATCAAATATCTGCTGTATCAGTACCTAACAAAGTGCAGGATGCGTTGGGGGATCCAAAGTGGAGGAAGGCAATGGAGGAAGAGATGGAGGCGTTGCAGAAGAACAATACTTGGCAACTTGTGCCTCCACCACAAGGCAAGAAGGCTGTAGGTTGTCGTTGGGTGTTTACTGTGAAACATAATGCAGATGGATCAGTGAATCGGTACAAAGCAAGCCTTGTAGCAAAGGGGTTTACTCAGACATATGGTATAAACTATGATGAAACATTTGCCCCTGTTGCCAAGATGAACACTATTCGGGTTCTGCTCTCATTTGCTGCTAGTTTAAACTGGCCACTCCGATAGTTTATGTCAAGAATGCATTTCTTCATGGAGAGTTAGCCGAGGAAGTGTACATGAGCCTTCCACCTGGGTATGTAGTTGCTTCTCGTGGTGATTTTGTCTGTAGATTGAGAAAATCTCTGTATGGTCTCAAACAGTCACCACGTGCTTGGTTTGGAAGATTTTCACAGTTTATGCGGAAGGTTGGTTACAGGCAGAGCAACTCAGACCATACCTTGTTTCTCAAGCATCAACAAGGGACGGTAACAGCTCTAATTATTTATGTGGATGATATGGTAATCACTGGTAATGATACTGTTGAGATGGATAGACTGCAGAGACAGCTAGCCTCTGAGTTTGAGATGAAGGACTTGGGTGAGCTTAAGTACTTCTTAGGAATCGAGGTAGCCAGGGGGAGAGAAGGAATCTATCTGTACCAGAGGAAGTATGTTCTTGATTTGCTGACAGAGAGAGGTTTGTTGGATTGCAGACCTATTGACATTCCTATTGAGCAGAACCATTGTTTAGCTGAGTATCCAGATCAGGTACCTACTGATCAAAGCTCGCTATCAGAGGTTAGTTGGGCCCTTGATTTATTTGGCTCATACTAGACCAGACGTTGCATATGCAGTGAGTGTGGTGAGTCAGTTCATGCATAATCCGAGTGAGAGTCACATGGATGCGGTTATGCGGATTCTGAAGTACTTGAAGTCAGCTCCAGGAAGGGGAGTACTTTTTTCTAAACATAACAACATTCTTGAGGTTTGTGGCTTCACAGATGCAGATTGGGCTGGAAATATCACAGATAGGAGGTCGACATCAGGTTACTTTACCTTTGTGGGAGGCAATCTGGTTACATGGAAGAGTAAGAAACAGAAAGTTGTGGCACGTTCTAGTGCTGAGGCCGAGTATAGAGGTATGGCTCACGGAGTGTGTGAATTGTTGTGGCTGAGAAATCTGTTACGTGATCTGGGTTTCAAACTCAAAAATTCCATGCAGTTGTATTGTGATAACAAGGCAGCTATTGACATATCACAGAATCCAGTACAGCATGATCGTACTAAACATGTGGAGGTTGATCGTCACTTTATAAAGGAGAAGCTAGATGCCAAAATTATTAGCTTTCCTTTTGTTCCAACTGAAGAGCAACTTGCAGATGTACTTACCAAAGGAGTTTCCAGGAAGGCGTTTTATAACTCACTTAGCAAGTTGGGCATGGTTGATGTATATGCGCCAACTTGAGGGGGAGTGTTAGTGTGAGTCATCGTTCCCTATTAGGAATAGACTACAAGGGAATATATTGTTGTAATTACTTACCTTGTATATGTTGTGTAGTACGGTTGTAGTACGATTGTAATCTGTTTATATACACCACATAATGGGTGTAATAATATATCAGAAAAATTCATTCTCTCTATCTTGTCTAAATTGACTTCTAAGACATTAATTCATGTATATTGACTTTAATTAATCTGGAAATATTGTCTATTATGACATTCAAGAGGTTACGTAAAAACAGAAACCAAAAGAAAAAATTACAAAACTGAGCTTATCTCAAGCTCCCACTGATTCAAACCATATCAAATGACTGAATCAATCCCATATTCATAACATGTTCCTTAAAAACCCCAATTGCTAATGGTTTTGTAAAAGGGTCTGCTAACATGTTATCTCCACTAATATGATCAACTACAATTTCATCATGCTTCACTTTCTCTCAAACCAGAAGATGCTTAGGATCTACAAACTTAGTTTTTGAGGATCTCTTATTGTTCTTTGAAAAGAATACAGCTGCGCTATTATCATAGTAAATCTGCAAGGGTCTGTGAATGGAATCCACTTCTCTAATGGCTTTGATAAAGTTTCTAAGCCACACAACATGTATAGTGGCTTCATATAATGCAATGAACTCAGCATGCATTGTAGATGTAGTCACACAAGTCTATTTTACAGATTTCGAAGAAATTGCGCCACCTGCAAGCATAAACGCAAAACCAGATGTGGACTTTTTCTGAGTAAGGTTGGTAGCAGTGGCGCCTCAACGGGACCAACATAGCTGCATGCAAGATTGCATAGCTCCATGCGGAAATTAGAAGCTTGGTGTGCATTACCAAGATTCTATCTGCGAGACCATCTTGGGTGTGAACATAGGGAACTAAATGTTTAGCATCAATCCTAAAGGATATGTAATAATCATCGAAAGACTTCGATGTAAACTTTCCGGTATTATCAAGTCTTATGGACTTTATGGGATAATCCGAGTGGTGAGCCCTCAATTTCATGATCCGGGCGAGAGTTTAGCAAAAGCAGTATTTTCTTATGGACAGTAGTGTAACATGTGATCACTTTGTCGATACATCAACCAAAACTATTAATATTTAACTGGTCCACATGGTGGTTGGATATGTCCACAAATTTCCCTTGCATTCTGTGCAGAAAAATGGTGGTGTATGTACTAGTCTTTGCATATGATGGTCTAGTATTAAATATTCTCAACAAGTATGGCATAGTGTGTCATTATATACAGGACCCTTATTCAGAAGGGGATGCACCTGCGATGAGTTGAGGATACAGTGCATCATACTTTGACCTGGGTGTCCCAAAAGGTCATGCCATAGCAAGTAGTTGCTTGAATTAGTTAGCTTCTAGCTAACAGATTTCAATTTCTCCAATGTACGCTTCTGGCCACACACTCGGAGGTTATGCAAAGATATTCCACGCATTTTTCTCAGTGGTTTCAACGTGGTAACTGTTGGTTCGAATATCCTTAATACTCAATAACGTTCTTCTGGAACGTGGAGAATATAAGGCCTCATTAATGGTAAGTTCAGTACCATTGGACAACATAAAGTAGGCTTTGCCATAGCCCTGTATCAGGTTGGATTACCCTGATACGGTTGTCACAGAGGTATGAATAGACAATAAGTTTGAAAAACATCTCCGATCCGGGAGTATGGTGTGTGTAATAGCTCTTTTAACCAGACAACAAACTTCCCCACAGAATATGTCTATTCATTTATTTAATTCAATGGGTCACATGTATAAATAAGTTTATTGAATTAAATACCTTCGAACATAACCACATTTTCATAATCCAAAATGATTGAAAACATAAATCACTAAAAATAATCCGAAGATGTTTCATTCATTAAGATGAAATAGATATGACACAAGAGACCAATTATACCCATGTCTTCTAGTTCTAATCCTCAGTATGTTCAGTAACTGCCTGAAAATTCATGATCTCTAATGTGGAATCAATAGAAAATGACCATTCAATAAAGTTGGTATTTTGAGTTCCGCGACTGGCGTAATACTCATCTACTGCTTAGGCTATCGCACAGCTAGTGCGGGACCAACAGTCAATTGCTCCACAATGATAACAAAGATCATGCTGATTTTGGTGGCGGTGGGCCAAACCAGTGTTCCTTTCAACTTTGGCTTGTTGGGCAGTGGCACTATAACATTGGGCCATGTTTTGGGCCAGTTATATTGACCATTTATGGGCCCTCCTCTCTTTCCTTGTCTCGAAAGATTGAACTTTTTTTTTTCACAATTTCTCCTTTCGCAATTAGGTTTTCGATGAGTAACATCATTTGCTTCAAGAAAAACTGTTGCTTAGGTACCGATGGGCTTAGCTTGATCATTCATCAACAGGAGGTTGTTGTTCATTTCAGTGAGCAAAAAGATAGTGATCAATTCTGAGAATTAGTAAAGTGCCTCTCCTTGTATTGTTTTGGGCAGATGGGCTTGTTCAATATCTTGCTAATCATGTCTTGCTTCAGGCAAGAAAATGATCATTTGATGGTTAAAGTACTCTTCCAGAGCGACCCAAAGAGTCTGTGGATCCTCTTCATCGGATACTAAACTTGGAGTGCTTTCTCCATATGTTTCTTTATAAACATTATGACACTCGCCTTAAAAGCCTCAGTGACGACATTGTCATGAGTATCGATTGTTAATCTCATCTTCTTTGTAGTCAGATGAATTTTCACATCTTGAGTCCACTTTAGATAGTTTCTTCTAGAGACCTCCAAAGCAACAAAGTCAAACATGTTGAGATTTGACATTTCTTACAGGAAAGGAACAAATAATATTAGTGCTTTGGGTAATATCATCCATAAGCAAGTAATGACTTCAGGTTCTATAACATGGTATGAAAAATCGGATTAGACATGTAAAATCTACTAGTTTTATCACGTGTGGTGAATTTATGAAAGGAAACTTCAAGTTTCTTAAACGACATTATCGAAACTCCAAGTTCGATTTATATATGAACTACGGGTTCATTTAGAACTTCTAGTTCATTAGGTACCTGCATTTTCTACACGTATATTCTAGTGCGAAAATTTAGACAAGTAACACAATAATATTGAATAAAGTAAATTGTAATAATATCTCACAAATTGGATAAATGGAAATCATAAATCAATTGAGATATTAATTGCATGCTAGTAATATAACAAATTAATTATCACACAATTATGTGAATAAATGCTTATGGCAATTAATTACACATATTAAATATGGTGAATCTATTTACAATATCAAATCATTTATCCTTTTATTTGATTCTGCTGGACCAAAGGAGTGGGCTTGGTCTACTGGGCTTAGTCTGCAAGCTCGTGACCTAGGCTTTCATGCACTAGTCAAAGAATATGTGAGGTCTGCTGGGCTGCTAGGTCCTGTGTAGGGAGAGTGGGCCTGCTGGGTTCAAACTGGTCTGCCAAGGAAAAAGTTATTACTCAACCTTTTGGTAATTCCAATTAAATACAACCAGGTAAGAGTATGAGGTTTGGGTGGAGCGAGGCTCACTTAAGTACACAGCCTCATTGAATCTTGCCTAGACATCGCATCGAATTGGGTACGCCTACTTGGAAAGATTCATAACCTTTCAATGTTATCGAAACTATGGGTTCGATACGTGTGAACTTCTGGTTCAATATTTATGTGTGAACTTCTGGTTCATATATATATATATATATATATTGTAGTGCAAGGAATTTTTTTAAGCCACTAAAATATTCATATAATTAATATGAGCAAATAGATAAGCAAGTAACACCACAAAATCATTATAGTAATAAACGCAAAATACGTTATTAAAATGAAATAATAAAGAATAAATTATTAAATGATTGTGGTAATGAGCATAAATTACTATGGTAATTGCTTTGGATAAAGATCAATCAAAATCAAAACATGAATTTAATCAATTGATCAATCACCAATTAAATGGAGTTGAATCTGCTTCCAGCAGTATTAATATTAAATGGTGGTGATAATTACCAATTGGCCATAATGGCACAGTGGACAACAAGTTGGGCTGGTACACACTGTGGTTGGGTTCAAATCTCAGAAATAGCAGACTTTATTTTTGCATGATTGATTGATGCTCTCTAGTTGTGAATTGGTGCTACTAGACCAAGTGCTAGAAATAGCTACAACCAAAGTATCCTAATTTTTTTCTTTTCCAATCAAACAATCCAAAACATGAACATGTATATATATTCAAAATAAAACAATCAGAATTTAGGGTTCATGCATCATGGAGGATTTTTCATGTTCAATCAATAGGCTCAATAAACATGAATATAAAATTAGATTTTGGAAAACATTACTTGATGAAGAGCGGATGAATCTTCAGTTTATATGTGCAGAACTGAGAAGGTTGTCTTCTCATCCAATCCAAGAGCTATTTGCATCTTTTGGTAGGAAATCCCGAATCTCAAAGCTATTCGATCCAAATCTTAGAGCTAGTTGTGAACACGGAGCAGATTCTCTTCTGAACAGCTCCCACTTCGAATGATGTACAGGTCTCAAAACGACCCAATATGGCTGAAATTTGGAGGTTAGATAGAAGAGGCAGAGACGAACAGCTTTGGTGAAGGAAAGATTTTGATCTGAGGTCCTAATCAAGAAGTTTCGGGGCGCGCAAACAGGCTGCAGCAGGGGGGATTTTTTTTTCTCTGGCTAGGGCTTGGGTTAGAGCTTCGTGCTGATTACGTGTTGTAAAACAGAAAAATTTTTGAGAGAGAGAGATAGAGAGTTTGGACACAGAGAATCAGATTGTCTCCATTCATCTCACCATGAGGGAGTTTATATAGGAGTACATGATGTATACAAATAGGCAACGTTTAATAGCAACGTCAATTACTCCTATTCACAATCCTATCAATTACTAATCTATAGTGAAAGGCATATATGACTCTCCATCTATTTACATGATATTAGCCATAATTATTTACAACAGTTTGAATATTGTTACAGCCTTTTACACTACTACACTACTGTAGTTTTAATCATCAGTTATCTACAGTAATGTTACATTATATAATAAACGAATAAATAACTATTGCTTTTTTATAGAAATTATACTCAAATTGGGGGAGAAGCATTGAGAAGTTGAAACTGATGTTTTTATGTCTTATACCAAATAAGGTGGCACTAAAGATTAGGGATTATAGCGTTTGATGTTTCTCTTAGATAGTTGCAGAAGTGTTGCCTTCATCGTGCATTTTTAATAGCTAGATATATTTCAAAGAGTCTTAGAAACGTTTAGTGGTCAATAAGTAGTGGAAGAGGTCAGAGGTGAGTAGGAAAACTATAGAAGGTTCTCATAAACAATAAAGCAAACCAAGACAAAAAGTTCAATTACTTCTTTAACCTATTTCTTGAGTAAATCTAAAGTGTGGTTGACATTTCAATTTCAGCTTTAGATTTCTTCAATCAAGTCAATTTGTTATTCGGTACCCTCACATAGTTAATCACATTATTTGCTAAAACAAACAATAGCAAACAAATTTACTGATGCCCATGCTTTTTCAAGTGCATTTGTAATTTTGCTGATGCCCTTCTCATGCCTTCTATCTCTAATAATCTCTAGCAGAAAGAACACGGCTTTTATGTTCCTTTTCATAAATCTTTTTATTTAAACATAGTATCAACCTTTTGCAGAGACATGAATAAAAATTTTACTTGAAGAGGCACATGACTGGAAGCTTTCCACTCCATGCAAGCCAATACCACAGGTAAAACTCATCTACACAAATCTTATCCTTCTCTATCAACTGTCTAGAGAAATTGCTAAACCTGCATGATAGTTGAATGTCACTATTCATTTTAGTAATATACTGTTATTGACTAGGCACTCCTTTCCGGATTATAACTGTCATCAACACCAAGAAAGGGCTAAGGGTAGAAAATGTTGCAATTGAAACTCTAGAAGTCTTATCTTGCAGACTAAGACACACACATTGCTAAATTGATTAGGTCTATTTACATATGCATTACATTTCAATTCTGCAAGCAAATAAGGTTCTAAGTTGTGATGTGATGTCTAAATTTTATAGCTTTGATTTACTCAGTTTTGCATAGTGATTATATATGTGTTCATGTGATAGTTAGGTGTAAAGTACATGTTCTATTCAATACATTTGAGATAATCTTGCCTGTAGGAGAAATGAGTAAAGATAATCTTGCCTGAAAGTGCAGCAATGTAAACCTAAACGACAGTGTTATGCAGATTATGCCATTCAAAATGCACATATAAAATAGAAGTAATACTGAATTTAACTTATGCAGATATGAAAGCAATAAGTGATATATTTGAATTTTGAACATCAAAGTTGAAATTATTTTGACTGAGACAAGAACCTGATCAACACAGTTCACGAAAAAAAAATAGCAATTAGACAATCTAGAGGTGTAGTAACTTATAATTCCCTCAATGATATTAGGTGAAAATGTAGTTGACACTAATAATTCCCTCAAGTTGTACCTTAGATGGTAAATGGTGGGAAGTTTTCAGACATTTGCCGTCAATAAGAAATTCACCTCCATAAATAGGACCAGAAGCATTTTCCTAATGTGGACAGGCATGAAATTATTAATTAATTTTTTTGGCATGCACTCTAGAACTGGAGGAAATATTCCATGAAGCTCATGAAGGGAAATTAATACTCCCAGCCACTGCATTGTATTGATTCACTTAGAATACAGTTTGCACTGAAATCGTAAGTCCGGAAAATGTACTCCCATAGTCCCATATATAAATGAATCATGATCTAAACTTAGTTATTCCATTTTCCTTATTGTCTACACATCTTTTTCCGGTTGTCTTTCTATGTCTTTCAATTTCTTTGGTCAATGCAGAGTTCTCTTTGGCCGGCCAACACATAATGGACCTCAGAGACTAAGCCGATCAGAGATGCTCAGTATCCCGAATCTATCAAATCAAAGTTGTTAGCTGCTTCAGCCAGGTACAAACTTTTGTCAGGCTCCTCATTGATCTGTTATATAAATTTGCACACATTCATAATCAATATTCAAATTGCATCACTCATGAGCAGTGACTTTCCTCAATGCTCATATGTAGTAACTAGCTCCATGTGATAAGAAGATTGGTATATATATATGTAGCACTCAACATATCTATCTATTTTGGTGGAGGAAAAAAAAAAAAAAGAACACCTAGGAAGTAAAATTGCAAAAAAAATGGAGCAAAGAAATAATATTAAGATTAACTATTTCCTATTTCTGATATGAATTTCTGAAGAGTTTGGGTATGGTTGTTAAGTATATGAGTCCAAACTGTAGCTTAAATACAATTGTGCATAGACTTTTTGATCTGGGTTTTGCCCCATTATGAAGCTCACAATGAGTGATGCTTGACTCACCCTGTATCCTTAGATATGCCTATTGAAACAAACAAGAGAGTTGGCCAGGGTATTCTATACTATGAGCATTTAGTATTTGTGTTTCAGGAAAAGGCATATATTTAGGTAAATCAAGTATAAGTGTCAGAGGTCATGGTTTTGGCATCAAAGGAGGTTTAATGCAATGAGAGGCTTCATTATGAAAATTATCTGAAATGGATGAGAATGATATGAAGTTTGGTTTTGGTGTGATTGTGAAGTATCATGAATTAAGTATTTCCAATGTTTTTTTTACGCTTATTCTCATCTATGAAGCTTTTGGTTTCTGAATGACAATTACCTAAATTCAGGTGTTGGAAAGAGTTGCCTGCTTTTACGATTCTCTGATGGCTCCTTCACAACCAGCTTCATACCACTATTGGGTTTGTATTCTTAGGAACTTTGGACATTTTGTATTCAGAAACTCTTTAGCAGATAAATGTTGATTTATTACATTAAGTCAATTGGATGATGATCTATGCTTATAGAATATAGAAATATGGCATTATAAAGTGAAGTGTGTTTTTTGTTTTAATGTACTAGAGTCATTACATGAATATATCTTAAAATGCAAGAAGGCTTTTAATATATCTTTAGGCTCATATTAGCTTAATGAAAAGTGTAAGGGCGGCAATGAGAGTATATTATAATGCAAGTAGTCAAAATTCAAGAAGGTAGCTATTTAATAATCCTCTAAAGTTTAGGCGGGCATTTTGATAATTAGATGCAGGTGTCAATTTCTAATTTTGTTTGCTGTTTTCAGCCTTTTTGAATCGAACCTCTATGAGAACATCAAATTTGATTGTCACAGAGATTTTGGAGTTCCATTGGTTCTGCAGCACTTGCAAATGGCTCATTTGCAAGGAATTTTGATACATGTAGTACAAAGAAAGTTAATTTAAGGTATTCAAGCTATTCAGTTACTGAATCATTAAGCCACATATAATCACATATATGTTTCCCAAATTCCGGAAAAAGAAACCCATTTATTTATTTTAGTGACGTATTAATTTCTTACAATTGATGGTGTAGTGAAAGCTTTGAATTTAATCTTCAGGCAGTGGGGTATTGAGTATTGAGGCCAATATGAAGCAATGGAATATAACTGGAGACCCATGTAATGGAGCTGCCAGTGACTCCACTGCATTCGATAATGGCGTTTACAACCTCTTTATCAAATAAGACTGTTGTGTCATTTACTCTCTTACTATCAATGTTTTTTCTTCAATTCCACTCAGAAGAACCATATTTACCTTCAATATCACACCCATGCAATGATCATGATTTGCATTTGCAGGAAAGTTTATGGCTTGGATGTTGTTGGTGTACTTCGAGAAGAACTATGAAAACTGAGCTACCTATTCAATCTATGTGTTGATCTAAATTATTGTGCTCCAGTTGGACTCATATTGGTTAGCCAAATTTAGTACCAAATTTGTAATTTTTGACTATTTTGAAATTTGTAAATACACAAGTCTGGTTAGAACACCAGTTTTTGCAATCTGTAAAATAATAACAACTTCAGTTACATTACATATCCAGCATGAAAATAAACTTATTTCCAGCATGAAAATAATCTAATTTCGTAAATTATCTTTGCTACTTTACCACGCATAGAATTTAGGAAGAAAATAAACCCGCAGCAAAGCGTGGGCATCTTTTCTAGTTAATTATTAATGATGTACGTGTGCTCTAATCGATCTTCGTCTATTTATTATGGTTGAGTAAACCATGCATATACCACAATTTGGTGATAAGTATCAGACTGACCTTGTTATCCACAAAGCACGACACACAGTAATTCGTTTTATATGTCTTGGTAATGTATACTCACATTGCCAGTGTGCTTCTAAACAGTGTAAAGAATACCTTTTTAAGCTCAATACTTGCGTAAGGACATAAAGTTCCTTGATCTTATTAACATTTACATGGCCTCGAGTCATCATTCATAACCCTGCTTGTCGGGAATGAAGATGGGAGTGGTCGCTACTAGCAAAATAACAACACACACATATTTACTGTAGTTAAAAGCCACAGATATCCATGTAAAATATAAATACTAACAGAAATCCGTGTGAAATGAGCATAATTGGGCCCACAATAATTTATACAATAACAATATCAAAAGAAATCCGTGTGCATAAGCAACAGTAACATATATCTGTGTAAAAACTAAAACATTTTCACACGGATATCTGTGTGAAAATCAATTCACACTAATTTCTATATGTATTATAAATTAGTTCATTTCGAAATCATTAATTTTTATGTTATGTGAATTATGGAGGGACGGATTTCCGTTATATATAATAAGTATTTGATACAGATTTCTGTGTGAAATGAGTAACACTCAAATATCTGTGTGAAATGTTGACACAGATATCCGTGTGAAAAGAGCATAATTGGGCCGATAGTAATATATACAATAACAATATCGACGGAAATTCGTGTGAATAAACAGTAGTAACAGATGTCTGTGTAAACGCTAAAATATTTTTACACGGATATCTGTGTGAAAATCAATTCACACTGATTTCTGTACGTATTACAAATTATTTTATTTCGAAATCATTAATTTTTTTTTTGTTATGTGAATTACTGAGGGACAGATTTCAGTTACAATAAGTATTTGATACAGATTTCTATGTGAAATGAGTAATACACAAAAGATAGTGTGAAAATGTTGACACAGATATCCGTGTGAAAAGAACAATTGGCTACAGAATTCGGTGTGAAAAAGGTGAGTACATACAGAATTCCGTGTAAATAATCGACTAACAATTGACATGACAATTAGTGGTTACTAAGGTAAATACACGTGGAAATCAGTTGCAAATGTGTGAGTATTTCACACGGATTTCCGTGGCAATTCTGCTTATAATTAGCAGATTGATCAAATTACGCTGGCAATAATTGCTATGCTACTACCAATGATCGCCAACCAAGAGATGACATGCTTGACTATTACGGAGTATTGATAGATATCATAGAATTAGAGTATTACGATGGTAGGAAAGTACTGCCACTACTACAGAAAGGTCATCAGACGACGGTGATTTTTGTTGTGTGATGACCAAACTAACTGTGGTCTAAACGAGTGTTGTGTGATTGAAAAATCAGACAACGGTGATTTCACCGTTGTGTGACAATACTTTGCTCAACAGAATATCTGTTTCCGTTGTGTGAATTTTGCTCAAGCATCTGCCTGTCATGGCATGCGGGCAGATGTGTCGGTACATTCAGACAACAGAAGAAAGAATTCACTGTTGTGTGAGATTCATAACACACAACAGATATAACTCATTCTTTGTTGTCTGAGATTCATAACACACAACAGATATTACCCATTCTTTGTTGTCTGAGATTGATAACACACAACTGAAGTGAAATTATATCTCTTGTCTGTTGATTACTCAGACAACGGAGATGATTTCATTTCTATTGTGTGTTATGAATCTCACACAACAGAACTTTGTTTTCTTTTGTTGTTGGTCGTTAGTTCACATAACTACTCGATTTGGTTAGCTGTGGTGTGAATATTGTAATCAAATTGGGTAACAAACCAATGACTGTTGTAGGAAAAGCCTCAATTTTGAACTCTTTTACAGTCAGACAACACATTGATTTGCATTGTGTTGTAAGACTAAATATTGGACAGTAATTACCACATAAAAAGTACTCAAATCCATATCATTCCATTACCATTTTTCAAACATCCATACATTCAAGTGACTAGGTAATGTACCAAACAAGAAAGCATTCCTAGCTAGCTACACATGAATCAAAAGTTGATATAATATCTTTTCGCTTCAACAAAACCTTCTTGTGCCATTTTATCAAGCATCCTATGCACTATATATAGTCTCATTTGCATCACCTCTAAGCTTATTGTGAAGCTTCACGAGTTAGCACATATTGCAGCAGAAGAGCATGATACAGTACCAAAGGGGTTGGTTTTCCAGAGGAATGAAGAACAAGAGCATGTAACCCAAGTTCAAGTGCCTTTTCCCCACTCACTAGCACCAATGAAGCTGCACCATCACTGCTCAAGAGAAAAGCACAACCTATTATGCACTGTTAAAAATGAGAAACCATTATGATTTATGAGAAGTACCTAAACACAGACACATGCATATATAGATAATCTTATGATAAAAGCATTGCCAGCAGTAACTGTACCCCCATAATATAAAGTTTTGGATAGATGTAGATGGGGTGTGGGTAATTATTTTCTCTGTAAAAAAGGTAATGTACTTCATACTCAATGAACTTGACAAGCACAATCAAAATTTTCAGGTTCGACAGTTTTATGTAGAGAAGTCATGATTTAGATATTCTTTTCCTAATGGACAGATTGCTATCAGCCTAAGCTATTACCACTTCCAAATTGTGCATCTCATTACTGCAATGCTACCTATCAACAGATTAAAATATCAGTCACCAATATTAACAAATAGCCATGGTTAATCAACATGGATGAAGTAGATGAGGCACGTACATTAGTCTAAGTAATAACATATCAAGAAGAGTCGCAATCCTAGTGTCTAACTTAGCAGATAAGGGATTAAAACAAGACTGACATGTGATTATGCACCCCCTGATATTAACTTTAAGAAAAAGCCTACCACTTTAATCCTTGAGCTACCGGTTCAAACTTATTTAAGATCCAAATAAGCCTATAGAAGTCTATATAAGTTTTAAATTGCAGCACAAGGCCTTGAGACTTATTTCAGATTCAAAGAAACTCAGACCGAGCAAAAAAAGAAACTAAGGAGTTGCTTCTTCAGTCCAGACCATATTCGAGAGACAAGAACAAATAAAAGTACTTGAAATTTAAAAAGCATGTCAGAAGTTTATTACTAGGTTGTCCAGACTCACTTTCTTTATCCCATATCTGCAAAGGTTTGCCCCTAATTATCCAGAAAAATGCACAACTTAAGCATCAAAATTACAACAAGTATGATAAACGAAAAATAAAAACACAAGAGCAAAAGACGACGAGGCATACACAAGGCTGCAAGGATTGGAGAGAAACCTAGATTGGAATGTGTTCTTGAACATATTTCACTTGCTTCTAAGTCAAGCTGCAATCAAAGCCATTTACACAATGAACCATTTGAATGATAGAAAAAGGTAAAGAAAACTACAGTAACAAGGTAATAGTTGGATCCAATAGAAATAAAAAAAAAATAAAAAAAAAGTAAGAAAGAAAGCCACAAAAGGTGTTAAGATAACTATTAGATACTCTGTCAAAGTACGTATAACATATCTGAACATATTACATTGAGCTTCTAACAATTTATAAACACACAAATACAGATTACACTATCAAAATTTCCTTAATCCTTGCAATACTATATGCATGATGAGGCAAAGAAAATAAAAATTGGATGTAGTACAGTTAACCATGATTTTAATATTCAAAAAAGGTCTGTTTACCATGGATATCATGCCAAATGGTGTTCTCTAAGTTTTTGTCCTCCGAATATGGATTCTTTAAAGCTCAGTTGCAGTTCATACCTGAAACATAAAAGAATGATGACATCATTTGAAGGTTATAGTAATAGCATACTTTTGTAAACATGAAAACTAATATCGAATTCTACTTTGTTAAGGCAAAAAACGACATGTATTGACAGGTACAGAACCATTAATTAATAGTAACATCACACCTAGACAATTACCGAATGTCAAGGCCCTCATTTCCTGAGTTAACGAATTGAAGCTCATGCCTCCTGATTCACCCCTTCCCCAAAGTACGCATCAAAAACGTCAAAATGGTCCACCTAAATAAAGTGATCATTCATCAGAATACGGTTAACACGAGAAGTGCCTTCAGTGAAAATAAATAAATAAATAACTAAAAAGAACTACTACTGTGTATACATGTTTGTGCATATATGGAAACAAATAAGGAAGCATTGATGGATCATGCAATATACTCGTTGTTCTCAAAATTTTAACATAAATAGTTGGCACACTTTAAATAACTCATCAAGATAGTACTCGATCTTTGTTTATAATCAATTTCTTCACGAACTTTCAATCAGAAAGTAGTCCCAAGTCTTTCCAAATATTTTCCTTTAGCAAAAACAATATTAGTGTGTGTAGAGAAAGAGAGTAGAGATGGAGATGAGAGACTTACCAAGGTCCACAGCCTTACCCATTTCCAGCAAAGTCAAAAAGGAAGGAACTAATTCTTTCATTTTCCAATGCAACAAACAATATGTGCAGAAATAGTCGTTTCCTGGAAATCAAAAGAGAGGCTATAAATCTGATTTTGAAGCCTACCCAGCATTATAGTTTTCATATGAATTAGGTACTCAACTACGAATTAGATAATATATGTAACCAATCAAAATTCCAAAGCTATTTTGTAAATCTATGAAGCCCCCCAATAGCTTGCACTCAAATCTGCATATTACATGAAGCATTAGAAAGTCAAAACACATAACTGAATTGCACAATCTATATGACCCAAATCAAGATACCTTGATATATGGTTATGAACAAAACAACTACATCTTTTCCTGATTTCAACAATGAAATGATTGAACTGCTAATAAGATCAATGCTTTTTTTTTTTTTGAAAGGAAGATCAATGCTTTTAATTATACCTTTTTGTACAAATTCATCGGGCTAGAGTCATCAAATGGCAGATGACCAGCAAGTAATTCGAAAAGAATCACTCCACAAGATGAAACATCTGCAGCTCCTCCATCATAGCCCTTATTTACAATAGTTGTTGATGAATACATGAAAGCATCAATAGTGTGATCGAAAGAAATTTAGGTATGATGTTTGTACAAAAATATATGCTCAATCATTTTAAGCTGACAATTTTTCTTTCTCTGTACACAATTTAACTCAACAAAATATAATTGAGCAGCAACATACTTCAAGAGCTACATAGCTTGGAGAACCACATTTAGTTGACAACAAGTCACCAGGCTGTTGATATCAAAATTTCAACCAAGCAGCCACTTAAATTGTCAGTTTTTTTTTGAACCAGTCGTAATATATAATAATGGCTAAAGAACATAAAATTTTTATGGAAAGTACTCCTACCTTACTCAATGCACTAAGTCCAAAATCAGATATTTTGAGATCTCCATTACTGGTCAAAAGCAAGTTTTCTGGCTGCAAAAGATTCAATATCTTTTCAATAAGAGAATGAACTCATGAAAGATTCATGTCATCGTGCTCTAGATAATTTGATTACTGACCTTTAGTTCTCTGTGATATGCACCTTTATTGTGACAGTAGTCCACTGCATCTATCAATTGCTGAAAAAGCTTTCTTGCCTCCCCTTCACTTAATGTTTTGGAATACAATTAGAAAATTTTACTACATATGTTAGCTACAAACCAAACATGAAGAAGAAAAAAAATACAAAACTTGGTAATGAAGAAGAAGAAGAAGACCTTGGTTTTGGTCTCTATTTTGACGTCGAGGGATTGGATTCTAGTGAAGTCGTGGAGAGGATTCCAGCGACCAATTGACCAGTGTAGGGGTTGAGGAGGTGGAAGCCGGGCTCGACCCATTGACCCTTCACAGATTTTTGCTTCATTGTTCGTCCTGCTCCCTGCAACAATCACAATTCAAAGCATCGATATGAGTTCCATTGCAGCTGAAAAATAAAAACACTTGCATCCAATTTTCTCCAAATTCAACAACTTTTACACAATCCAAACAAACAAGAGAGGAGAAAATAATTGACTGGCCCCCATTGGACGGTGAGGGCCTCATAATCCCAGTGCTGCTTGGGGCGGATGATCTTGACATCGGAGTATATCCTGGCCTTGGAAGCGGCGCCGGGGCTGCGAATCGATTTACAGATCTTCTGCGGGGTAGCGGGAATAGCGGCTTGGAGTGAGAAGCCGACCGAGAAAGGGAGAAAGGAGGAGGAAGAAGGGCGGTTGAGGAATTGGGAGAGGAGCTTGCGGTGGCTGGAGATCTTCAATCAGGTCTCCCATGATTCAATCGAGAGAGAGAGTGTCGAGAGGCTAGGTTTAATCTGATAGTGTCGAGAGAGGGTCGAAGGCTAGCTAGGTTTAATTTGTTCTCTCTTTTTGTTTACCCTTTTGGACACAATGCGGCAATTAAACTTAGCAAAAAAATTCTCAAAAGTTACTCACACAACATAAACCTCACCAACTGTGGTCTAAGTGCACTACATAAAATCAAAATGTGAAAACATGGAGGGAAACATGCCGCCTACAGCATTTTGGCTCAAGATGTTGCCGCCTGTTTTCCTACTTCACACAACAGAAAAGTATAACTTCTGTTGTCCAATTGCTATAGCTTGCACTAGCTTTACCCACCGGGAGACATTCAAGCAAGCTTCCTCAAATTTTGATGCTTAGTTTTTCAATCACACAACGAAAATAGTAAAACCCGTTGTCCTAGTAGCCCAAATTTCAGTGTTTCAAGAGCCAACCAAGACTCCAAAGTGAAGGGAATGTGCCGCTAAATTTTTTAAGACTCAGACGACAGACATTACTTCATTTCCGTTGTGCAATGTAGTTCTGATAAAAAAGTTTTCACTTTGTTGGCATTCACACAACAGAATATAACAAGCACCGTTGTGCAATAAAGCTTACTTAAACACACAACCGATGATTTCTTTTCCGTTGTGTGATTAGTGTTGTGTGATTAACTTTTTGTAGTAGTGTGCTATTTGAGGGGGATTGGATTGATAGTCGGACTCATAATCGAGGATTGAAAAAGGATGATTTTGGGTTCATATTAGTAAACTTTAATCATTTGCTTCCACCATCGGATACTTTTATATTTGCTAGTCAAGCACAACAAGTCTTTTATATAACACATCCTATTGAATCTGATTGGGAGGTTGTTGTGAAAACCAAACCAAGAGACTTTTTAGATATGGGTGTGGACCTTGATCCAGAACCATATGCACCTCAACAGGTTGTCCATGGACTGAATGACGAGGAAGAGACGATAGCACGCACAGACATCTCAGGAGTTAATTTGGACTAGCAGATCATCATCCTTGTGCACAATATTCATTTTTTGCTTCTAATTACTTTATAAGATATATTGTGCATTTTGCAAGTATTTTTAATTAATATAATTTATGTCGTTGTTAAAGGACAATTTTATTTTTGATGTGTTAATTACAAGCCGATGATATTTCATAAAGTAAAGAAAGAAAATATTTAATTTTGGTTGGTGGTGAAATAGCTTGAAAGTAAATTATTATCAACAAAAATAATAGCTAATTACTAAAAGAATTTGACAATCACCGAAATATTTTGAAACAAAAAAAAAAGGGCGGGCCAACAATTTATTCCTGCTCAATATTGAGAAACTCACACGGATTACTGTGGGTACCGTTAAGAAGGAAAAGAAAAGGTTGAATAACACACGGCCGCTCTTAGCACTCAATATTGATTTTTTTAGGGTATACTTTCTTTTCCACCGCCACAACCCAAGGTGAGAGCAAACCTGGAGTTCATCCCAAAGCCGTCCGGTACCGGTATTTTTGATCATTTTTCTGTTTCATCCATTACTTTTCTTGGTGAAATCACAGCTCCTAGTCCATTTTACCCAATGTTTGAATCTTCTCTTGAATTTCCAGGTAAGACTCAAGCTACTGCAATCGGGAAACCCCCAAATCTCTTCCTTCTCTGTCTCCATTTCAATGTAGAGGAACCTTTCTGATTTCTATCACTTGGTGTTTCTTTGGCTTGTTTCAATTTCTAACTAATGAATAACATACTTGATTCTTGTCCATACACAATCACTTTCAGAAAAAGAAGTTCCACATTTGCAATTTTTTTTTCCAGTGAGGTTCGAAGATTATATTGACAATCCACTTGTATGCATTACTGCAGTTCACACCACAGTGTCAAAAACCCAAGTTGGTTCCAGGTAGTGAATAATGTGATTGTCTTAAGAAGAAAGGTATAAATGCTTTTTCTTATTCATAATATCAGTAGCTTTGTTGATGCTTGATTGATGTGTTGTTGGGGCCTTTATATATGTTGCAGTTTTGATGTGAAATAGCCTTGTTGAGGTCTTTATATATGTTGCTGGATTGATTGGAATAGCCTTGTTGAGGTCTTTATATATGTTGCAAGACTGATTGAAATACCCTTGTTGAGGTGTGATTGTGTACTTACATGAGCATTTGCAAGCATAATTAGCTAGGGAAAATTTCGCAAACAGTACGCCAAGTAAAAGCCACTAATAATTCTTATACACAAAGTTTCAAACCAAACATTTCGGTACACGAACTCTGAAACTCGACCCACTATCAGTACACGACGTCAATTTTTGACACCAAAATGTCCATTATGCCCTCAGTTTTTTTTTTATAATTTTTTTTCTGTTAGTTTTTTTTTCCTTCGTTTTTATCTCTTTCTTCTTCCTTCTTCCAGGCTCACTCCCTCACTCGATCTTTCGCCGCCGGGGACGACTCTGTTCTCGGCAAGGCCTTCAGCTCCGGACCTCAATCTGGCTGAGCGGGGCCCACGAGCTTCAGTTCAACAACAGCGAGAGAGACAAAGAGGCCCAAATCCATGGGATCGAGACCTTGATCTGCATCCCAACTTCCGACGGTGTTCTTGAAATGGGTTCCTCCGGTTTGATCATAGAGAACTGGGGGTTGATCCAGCAAGCCAAGTCGTTGTTCGGGTCGGATCAGCCCACCCGAAAACAAGATCGCTCGAGTTCATCAACCGGAACTTCTCCATTTTTGACATTGGCATCATTGCCAGCGTGCCGGAAAAGGATCACAGCTCGTACAATGACGACAAGAAACATGTTTTTGGTTGTAGCAAGAAGAAGAACGAAGCTCCGAACCAAACCTAGACTTCGTAGATTCCGATAGCCAGATGAAAATAGCGCCGAAGAAACGGGGCCGGAAACCCTGGCTGGGCTGAGACACCCGCTCAACCACGTGGAGGCGGAGCGGCAGCGGCGGGAGAAGCCCACCTCGCAAGGGCGGCGTTAGAAGCGAGGAAGTGAGTGTGGAGGTGAGGAAGGCGGCGTTGGAAGCGAGGGAGTGAGGCCGGAAGAAGGAAGAAGAAAGAGATGAAAAAGAAGGAAAAAAAAAATAACAGAAAAAAAATTATGAAAAAAAAGAGAATTGAGGGCATAATGGACATTTTAGTGTCAAAAATTGACGTCGTGCACTGATAGTGAGTCGAGTTTCAGATTTCGTGTATCGAAATGTTTGGTTTGAAACTTTGTGTATAAGAATTATTAGTGGCCTTTACTTGGTGTACTGTTTGCGAAATTTTCCCAATTAGCTATAATGAGCCACACTCATGATACCGCCAGCGGTACCAACTATAGCCAACTGTGTGACCTACGGAAACACAGCCAAACAGACTACCGCCTGAGCCCCGGCTCACTCCTAGATCACCGCTGACGCACTGCGCCAAGTTAGCATAAGAAGCTCCAGAAGCTGGGGACTGAAGCACATCAGTCCCACATCGAAAACATAGAGAAGATCAATCCCCTCATCACCTATAAAAGGTTCTCTCCTCTCTCCTCATTAATTACGCATTTACTACTTACCTATTGTTACCTTGTCAACACAAATACATTGACTAACTTAGGCATCGGAGAAGAGAAGACCGCCTAACGCGGTCTCCCTCTGACGCCCTCTGTATTTTATTTGACAGGTAAACGGAAGCTCCGAATATCACAAGTAGCGATCCGCCCATCGGATCAGCGTTAATCGAGGTTCATCTATTGCTGAACTTTTAGACATTAACATTGGCGCCGTCTGTGGGAATCCTTGAACAAAAGGTGATCCGCCACAACTGCCATGACTAATGGTAGTGGTGTAAACGCTCAGCAGCAAGCGGACTAGTCCGCCGACCCCCACCCCACAAACCTAGCAGCTAATGCTGACCCAGTGGTAAACATTAATCATGCACTATTCAACACCCTATCAAACCTTGCGGCGGAGACCCAGCCGGGCAGCAATCGCCCACTGGTCAAGGACCTCGTTGCTATGTATGAGCTGGCATTGGCGGACCTCCACAAGGCAAACAGGGAGCGCGAACATGAGGGTATAAAGAAGGCCGAGGCCCAAAAGCAGGTGGCTACGTTGATGTCAAGGTTCGACGAATTAAAAAAGGCGCTGGAAGAAAACGCTAGCATGGCACAGAGCTAGGAATCGCGGAGCACCAGGCGCAGTCGACCCAATACAAGCGGAATGGTACCTGTACCAGTCATACAGATGCAGGTACCGCTGAACCCACCAGAAGTGATGGGCCCACCACGTCTGCCTCGCCTAATGATGGAGCAGGAGGCGGAATCACAGCCAAACACCAACAGCCCGGCAGCCAGGGCCAAAACTGAAGGTAATCTACCTACCCCCAGGCGGGAGCTGGTTCAACAGAACCTCCAGGCGAGGCCTGCTAGTGACTCAACCGCCCTAATCCTGGAAAGGATACAACAATTAGAGCAAAGGCTAATCCGGGCGGAGGCAGGCGCCCCAGCACCAACTCCAAATCCGCTCTTTACATCCAGACCAGGACCATTCACTGCTAGGATCCTGCAGGCCGTTAGACCAGCACATGCAAAGAAACCAAAGATGTCACACTACAGTGGCATGTCCGACCCCTTTGTCCACATGGATACCTTCAAACTTCAAAAAGGTCACTAACAATAAGGGATTTGATGACGCCACCCTCTACCACTTATTCAGCGAAACATTCGACAGTGAGGCAATGAGCTAGTTCTTCGAATGCCCGCTAGGATCCATCCACTCATTCCATGCACTATCAAACACTTTCATCTCTCAGTTCATCCTATTGGCTGCCAGACATCACAACACAACTCAGCTATTCAACCTCAAGCAGGGGGCAGCAGAAACATTGAAGGCGTTCGTCACCAGGTGGCGGGCTGCGGCATCCCAGTACCGCGATCTCGACAAGACAATGACGCTGGCAGCCTTCAAGCAAGTACTTCTCAAGGGACCATTTCTCTATCATCTCAATTACAATCATCCAAATGCCGCATATGACCATGTCATGAGCGAGGTTGTGATCCATGCACAGGCAGAATTCATCACATATGGAGAAATCCCTCATCGCCGCCAACGCCTACAAAGTCCATTCAACCTTCTGCCAGCTATCAAGAGACCGCTAGCAAAACCTTTGCTATGCCGCCAATAGATAAGAAGAGAGAGTGACAACAAGGCACCTACCAGAACAAGCGGCAGAAGGACCAGCATTACAACAAGGGCAACCGCTTATCCCATGAGGATAACCGTAATAAACAGACAGAGTCCTCCCAATGGTATGTAGTGTTCACGGTCCTCATAGCCTCGTATGAAGAAATATACAACCAATCAAGGACTAGATTTCGCCACCACCCCCAAGAAATACCCAAGGGCAGGAAAGCTTAGGAACACCGGTAAATGGTGAAAATACCATGAGGATAGCGGCCACAACACCAACAATTGCAATGCTCTTAAGACAGCTATTGAGACTTTGTACCGCGATGGTAAGATAGAGAAATTCAAGATCCGCCAACCGCCACCCGTGGTCACCAACATCGAACAAATGGGCCGCATCAATACCATCGACGACAGTGCTCCAATTATCAACATGTCCCACAGGGCAAAAAAGAGTTATGCGCGCACTAACCACCCCAACGAAGTTTGCAATATCCGCTACGTGGTCCGCTAAACTCCTAAGGTCTGGTTGGGAACCCATTACCTTCTTAGAGGAGGAGAAGCGCAGAGTGCATCTACCCCACGACGACCCATTCTTAATCAACGCCATACTCGATAAATGGTCGGTAGGAAGGGTCCTTGTGGACAGTAGATCCGCTGTTAATGTCATCTTCAATGGTTGTTATGGAAAATTCCAACGGAAAAGAAAATTACTCCAGGATCATGAGCCATTGCTTAGCTTCTCCGGAGACATCAAGCAACCATTGGGTTCTGACTACATGCGACTAGTTATCGGCACCAGTCCATGTACGGCGAAAATCCATACGGAGTTCATCATTGTCGACTGCTTATGTTCATACAATGCCATCATCGGCCGACCAGCACTCAACAAGCTCAATTGCATCATAGTCGGATAATGCTTCTCATAAAGTTCCGTACGCCCAACGGGACAGGATGTGTCAAAGGAAGTCAACAATTGGCACGAGAATGCTACTCCATAACCGTAGCACGGTCGACGCACCGCCATGAGATACTAACAGTAGGAAACCATGTGCCACCACCAGACATCTTTGAGGACCCCAGAGATGACGAGAAGAAATATGTCAAAAAGGAGCCCGTCAACCAAGATGCATCTTTGAGGGTTATCAGCATCTCCGACGAACATCCTGAACAGACAGTCCGCATCGGTGCTCAGCTAGACACAGAGGTAGCGGTAAAGTTCACCCAACTTCTACGTGACCAATCTGCCATCTTTGCATGGTCCTACACTGACATGCTTGGCATCTCCCCTGAGATCATCACACACAAGCTGAGCATCAAACCATCCTCCTACCCTATCAAGCAGCGGCGGAGGGCCTTCGATGAGGAAAGGTATGGTGCAATTGGAGAGGAAGTCGCCAAACTACAGAACATCGGGTTCATCCGCCAAGTCAATTACCCTCAGTGGATTTCCAACCTGGTCATGGTCAAGAAACCTAGCAGAAAGTGGCGGATGTGTGTCGACTTCAAGAGCCTCAACAAGGCATGCCCCAAGGACAGTTTCCTGTTACCCTACATAGACCAACTGGTCGATGCTACCGCTGGACACGAGCTACTGAGCATGATGGATGCCTTCTCCTGCTACAATCAGATCAAGATGCACCCTAGTGACCAGGAGTGCACTACCTTCACCACCGATAAGGGCTTATACTGCTACAACGTCATGCCCTTCGGTTTGAAGAACGCTGATGCAACTTATCAGCGGTTGATGAATGCCATGTTCGCTGAGCATCTGGGCAAAATCATAGAGGTATACGTGGACGACATGTTGGTAAAAAGCATCAAAGCCAGTGGACACATGGCAAACCTCAGAATTATATTCACCATTCTTTTAACGTATGATATGCGCCTCAACCCAGAAAAATACTTCTTTAGCGTCACCGCTAGCAAATTCCTAAGGTACATAGTCAGCGAACAGGGCATAGAGGCCAATCCTGACAAGGTACAGGCCATCCTCAACATGAAGGCTCCAGAATGGAAAAAGCACGTTCAGAGCCTCCAGGGCAAGCTAACTTCCCTCTCTCGGTTCATTTCTAGACTCACTGACAGATGCCTCCCATTTTTCAAGGTCCTAAAGACGACCCACAAGCAGGTAATCGATTGGAACCTAGACTGTGAGGTAGCATTCCAGAGTTGAAAGAATACTTGGTAGCAGTCCCACTTCTTTCCATTCTTATGCAAGGGAAGGCACTTATATAAACCTAGCGGTATCACAATCAGCGGTAAGTTGCGCCATTGTCCGGCTAGAGGGCCAGGAGGAGCTCCCAGTATTTTACGCCGGTATAGGCATGAATTGGGCGGAAACAAGATATCCCCCCTGGAATGGCTCGCTCTTGCACTTATTGTTTTCGTAGACGCCTCCACCAATATTTTGAAGCCCACACCATTCATGTCTTAACAAACCAACCGAGCACTCTGGGTGCCTCAGCAAATGGGCCATCGAGCTCAGCGAGTTCGACATCGACTACAAACTAAGAACTGCCATGAAAGGCCAGGCGTTGGCAGACTTCATCGCTGAACTCACCGAGCGTCAAGATGAACCCAGCCAGGGCACACAAGAGGCCAACACGGAAATAATAACTATTGAGGAACCAGCCCCCCAGCAATAGTCAGACTGGAACCTCCACGTTGACTGCTCCGCTTGCTCCAAGGCCTGCGGCTCTTGAGTCATCCTCAAAGGACCGGGGGACTAAACGTAGAATACGCGTTGAAGTTCAATTCAAAGCCTCAAACAACATGGCGGAATATGAAGCACTCATTGCCGGCTTACTACTCGCCATCGTCTCGAGCGTTGATAGTGTCAACATATTCAGCGATTCCCAATTAGTCGTTAACCAGGTCAATGACAGTTTCCAGGCCAAGGACCAGCAGTTGGCGGCATACTTGGGGTACGTCAAGACACTCCTCAAAAAATTCAAATTTCACACCATCACACAGATCCCCAGGGAAAAGAACACCAAGGCTGATTCACTAGTGTGGATAGCAACCACTCAACCACACCAATGTCCAGCGGACACAAGGGTGGAACGCCTTGACAAGCTAAGCATCACAAAAACCCTGGCGGAGATTTTCAACGTTGAGGCTAGGCCCAGTTGGATGGATGACATCATCGAATACAAGCGCAATGAGACATTACCAGCTGATAAGGTCGAAGCACAACAGCTCAAGTGGAGAGCAACCCGCTACAACATACAGAATAACAAACTTTACCGCCAGAAGTTTACTCATCCCAACCTGCGATGTCTGACCCCAGAAGAGGGAAAAGACATACTTACAATGATACACGCCGAAGAGTGTGGAAACCACTCGGGCGCCAGGTCTTTGGCCAATCACATAATACGACAGGGATACTTTTGGCCCACGCTCGGCGACGACGCCGAAGAGTGTCCAGGTCCTGCCACAAATGTCAACAGTACGCTGACCTCCCCCATGCCCCGGCAGAACCCCTGTCAATCATTATCGGCTCATGGATCCATTCCATGTGGGGCCTAGACTTACTGGGAAAATTTCCAACCGCTAAAGGTCAGTTCAAATACATCATTGTCGCCATCGACTACAACAGCAAGTGGATCGAAGCAGAACCACTGACGAGAATAACTACCGCCAAGGTAACTCACTTACTCTGGAAGAACATCTACTGCCCCTAAGGCGTTCCCCACACAATCATCACAGACAACTGCACACATTTCAACAATAAGGAACTCATCTCTTTCACCGCTAACTTGGGCACCAAGATGAGCTTTGCATCCGTCGCTCACCCCCAAACCAACGGCCAAGTCGAAGCAGCGAACAAGATAATCAAGAAGCTGCTAAAAAAGAATCTCGACGACGCCAAGGGTTTATGGGTTGAAAAACTCCTGGAAGTTCTGTGGGCCATCCGAACTACTCCAACTTCCGCCACCTGTGAAACGCCATTCTGTATAATGTTCGGTACTGAGGCCGTCCTACCCATTGAGGTCACACAACCTACCGCCAAAATTGAAGGCTACCACTCCGAGACCAACGGCGAAGGCGTCAACCTCAACAAAGACCTCCTCGAGGAAAAATCCACAAAGCCCATATGCACAACTTGCAAAACAAGCAACGGGTTTCATATTTTTATAACACCAGAGTCAAAGCCCGGAACCTCCAGCTGGGGGACTGGGTAATGAAGGAGGTTATTCCGCCACCAATGACACTCCGCCCAACTTGGGAAGGTCCATACAAAATTGTGGAAGTCGTTAGCCCCGGCACCTTCTACTTAATGGATAAGGATGGCATCACAATGACCCACCCTCGGAATACTGAACACCTTCAGTATTACTACAAATAGCCACGCCGCTACCTTAGGTGATTACACGCATTTCTATGCATGTAATTGTATCTAAAACACTAGAAATAAGTTAATCCTTAAGTTAATTATAATGTAATTAATCCATTTTTATTTATTTTGCAGTAAATAAGCAGAGTTGTGGATTTCGGGTGAAATCGTGTGAAAATGGAGCTAATTGGAATTACCGACGAAAAGACAAAGCTGTTGATACGATTAACCATGGTCAATGCAAGTTTGAGAGCAAAACCCGACTAGTCACTTGACAATATATATGGAAATATTCGAGATTGTGGATGTGGAGAAGAAAGAAAAATAGAAGAGATCGAAGAAGAAAATTGCAGAAAAGAAAGAAAAGGTTGAATTAATTAATCATTAGTCTTGATTAATTAATCAAGCACGTTGACCTCCAAGCTAACATGCAGCACCTTAATTAGACCTTAGTTTAATTAAACCTTATTATACTATATATTAAAGGAGGGTGCGGGATTTACTGTTCATCATCGGCTTAGTAACAGTACCGGCTCCAGCCGAGCCGATGATGAAAAGACGATATGGTCCTCCTTTTCCTTTTAATTACAATCGGCCATTCCCCTAGCCCGATCTTTTTCCACGCTTCTGTCCCCCAATACCCTAGATCTGCAGATAGAGAACAAATCCAGAGAGATAGGGAAGAACGATCCAGAGAGAGAGAGATCGGGTGTGATAGAAGCATACTAGAAAGAGAGAGAGAGAGAGAGAGAGAGAGAGAGAGAGAGAGAAGTCAGAAGGAACCAAGAAACAAAGGGATTTTAGGGTTTTCTAATATGTGTATATTATCTTCTCCAAGAATGGAGAATATATACAAGATACAACATGTCCTATTAGGAAACAAAACAGAAAAGAATATTCCTAATAATATACAAGATACACAATCATATTCCTAATAGTACACGGAATGACACTCCCCCTCAAGTTGGTGCATACAGATCACGGATGCCCAACTTGTCAAGTGAGTCATAAAAGGCTTTACTCGAAAGAGCCTTTGTGAGAATGTCTGCCAACTATTCTTCAGTAGGAACGAAGGGAAACAAAATGACCTTCCTATCAAGATTTTCTTTAATGAAATGCCGATCTACCTCCATATGTTTCGTACGATCATGCTGAACAGGATTGTGAGCAATTTCAATCGCAGCCTTATTATCACAATAAAGCGGCATAGCCTTTTTCTGCTTGAACCCTAAATCTCTCAACAAATTTCTCAACCACAACATCTCACAAAGTCCTCGGGCCATTCCTCTACACTCTGCTTCTGCACTAGAACGAGCCACCACCTTTTGTTTCTTGCTCTTCCACGTAACCAAGTTACCACCCACAAATGTGAAGTAGCCTGAAGTGGACCTGCGATCTGTAATATTACCTGCCCAGTCGGCATCTGTGTATCCGGAAACATCTAGATGACTGTATTTTGAAAAAATTAATCCCTTCCCTGGAGCAGACTTTAAATACCCCAAAATACAAAATACAGCACCCATATGAGCCTCACTAGGATTATGCATAAATTGACTCACCACACTAACTGCATAAGCTAAATCCGGTCTAGTGTGAGACAAATAAATCAACCGTCCAACTAGCCTTTGGTATCTGGCTTTACTTGTAGGCACTTGATCCAAATACTCCGCTAATCGATGGTTCTGTTCGATAGGAGTATCGACAGGTTGACAGTCAAGCATACCTGTTTCTGCCAGCAAGTCTAGAACATACTTCCTTTGACTCAACACAATACAATCCTTCCCACGAGCAACTTCAATTCCCAAGAAATATTTCAAACTACCCAAATCTTTCATCTCAAATTCAGAAGATAACTGACCTTGTAACCTTTGAATCTCCTCCAAGTCATCACATGTCACAACCATGTCATCAACATAAATAATCAAGGCAGTCACTTTACCACCTTGATGTTTAAGGAACAAGGTGTGATCGGAATTGCTCTGTCGATACCCAATTTTCTTCATGAACTTGGTAAACCAACCAAACCAAGCTCTGGGGGACTGTTTCAGACCATAAAGAGACTTCTGCAATTTACACACCACCTGCTCTTTAGAAGAAGTACCATATCCAGGAGGCAAATCCATATAAACCTCTTCATGCAGATCACCATGCAAGAATGCATTTTTAACATCAAATTGTTGCAAAGGCCAATCAAGATTAGCAGCTAACGAAAGCAGTACCCGAATTGTGTTAATTTTGGCCACTGGTGCAAACGTCTCATCGTAGTCCACCCCATACTTCTGAGTATAGCCTTTAGCGACTAATCTAGCTTTGTACCGGTCCACCGATCCATTCGAATTGTGTTTCACAGTATACACCCACCGACAACCAACTGTCTTCTTCCCGGGTGGTAAGGATACTAACTCCCACGTACAATTCTTCTCAAGAGCATCCATTTCGACTGCCATTGCTTGCATCCACTTCTCATCCCTCATTGCATCCTGCACTTTACTAGGAAGAGACACAGAGGATAATTGATTCACAAAGGCAACATAAGGTTTAGACAGCCTATGGGTCGACAAATAATTAGTAACAGGGTATTTAGTTTTTGTATTGAGTGTGGGTTCATAGCGTTTGGGAGGCTGACCCCGGTTAGACCGACTAGGCATATGATTGGTGGGAACATACTCTGACACAGAAGATGGAATAGACAAAGGAGGAGAATGTACCTTAGGTGACGTTGGGGCAGAGGAGACCTGTGAAGAAGAAGAGGGACTGTTCACTTTTGAAGAAGAAGGGGAACTGAAATCTGCAACTGAATTAAACCCACCATGACCGAAATCTGCAACTGAATCAAGAGAGCTTGAATCTGGAATCACTGCATCTCCGGCCGACTGGACGGAATCTGGGACTGGACTGCCCAAAGGCACAACTGCAGAATCTGGTGCCTCTTCTTCGCCGGCCAATTGGCCAGTTTCCGGATCTAGTCGCGGTTCTCGAAGCCCAAACCCGGGCGACCCAATACCAGGTCCAGTTCCCCTTCTCCTGAGCGCACTACCCAGGTCCCAATTCCCACCATTCGGCGACCCATCGTTGCTGTCCCACGTTGCAAGGTCCAAATCGGACCCGATATGGGTCGGTGAATGGAGCTCCGGATCAAGCTGGGTTCCGTGATGGTTGGGTGTCCGATCAAGCTGGGGTATGCGTTTGGTGAAGGTGGGACCAACCAGTGGGCAACTAATCTCTTTGTCACGTGTAGAGCTCAATTCCTCTCGACTATCTTCTTTGTCACGTTCAGTTCCCAAATCCTCTAGACTAGAAAACTCGAGTCTCTCATCTGTCCCATTGAACAAATCCTCATAATAACAAGACTTCTCCCCCTGACGATGAGTTACAGGAGGTAAAAAATAACACGCATCTTCATTGAACGTAACGTCCATGGTGACATAAAATTTTTGGGATTGGGGATGATAACATTTGTAGCCTTTCTGATGAGACCCATACCCCACAAACACACATTTAAGGGCTCTAGCATCCAACTTTGACCTCTGATTCTTATACAGATGAACATAAGCGACACAACCAAAGACACGAGCAGGGAGGGTGTTAGACGATGGAATAGAAACATAGTGAGACAAAACCTCAAGTGGGACACGACCTTGAAGATGGGCAGACGGAAGACGATTGATAAGATGAGAAGCACATAAAACGGTCTCTCCCCAAAGATACTTAGGCATGTTAGCACTAAGTAGAAGAGACCGAGCCATGTCCAAAAGGTGACGATTTTTCCGTTCAGACACCCCATTTTGCTCAGGAGTTTGTGGACATGAGGTCTGATGTATGATGCCATGGTGTTGGAAATAGTCATGGAAAGAATGATTAACAAACTCTCCCCCATTATCGGAACGAAAAATCTTAACATGCGCATCATATTGAGTACAAACAAGATTATGGAATGCTGTAAAAGCAGAGAAAACAGAATCTTTAGACTTAAGTAAAACCACCCAAGACAATCGAGTAAAGTCATCAATGAATAACACAAAATATCGCATTCCAGAAAGGGTGGAATGTTTAGAAGGACCCCACACATCTGAATGAATTAACTCAAAAGGCATAGTACTAGAATGAAAACTGGAAGGATAACTAGTCCTATGACTCTTAGCCAAAGCACAAGTTTCACAATGCAGGCGAGACTCACTAAATCCTAGAAACAATGAAGGCATGGACTTTTTCATAACTCCAAAAGATGGATGACCCAACCGCCGGTGCCACAACCATAGCTCATTTAATCGATCAGAATTCAATGTCAGGGCCAAAGGTGGTTCCGATGCTTGTTTTGGCTCTGCGTACATGCAATCCAAGTGAAACAGTCGTTCCCTCAGGTCTCCCTTGCCCATAATCACCTTGGTGCATAAATTTTGAAAAATAACATACATTGGGTAAAAGGTTACAGAGCACTTATTGTGTGATCCCAATTGGGATACAGATAAAAGATGATGAGATAACGAAGGTACATAAAGCACATTATGCAATACAATGGATGGTGTAACCTGAACAGACCCAACACCTAAGACGGGAAAAGACGCACCATTCACATTAGAAACATGGGATATAGAAGGGGATGACATAGACAGAAAGAATGACTTATCATAGGTCATATGGTCAGACGCACCAGAATCAATTATCCATGTATCACTACCAGTAAAGTCAGAAACATGTAAAGCAACACCAATCTTACCTCGAGTTTCCTTAGTCAAGGAAACATTACCCTTTGAAGGATCTTGTCCCTCAATGCTGTAGAAGTCGGGTTCTGGCACTAATTGGATTGCAGCTTTGCCTCTTTGACCACCACCACGTCCTCCACGACCTCCAGTATTATTATTGTTGCCTCCTCTCCAACTAGAGTTGTTGTTGTAGGTAAACCTTCGCAGCTTAGGGCATTGATTCTTGAAATGGCCAACTTCCTTGCAATAGTTGCAAGTTAATTGGTTATAATTCTGATTCTGCTGAGATCCCTGAGTCCGTGGTTGATACTGGTTCTGAGATAGAGATGTAGCATGGATTGCTAAACCAGAAATTTCAGTATGAAGATTCTGAGCAGCAGCCTTGTTACCCTCATCTCTTCGGATATACGCAAAAGCTTGCTCCAACGTAGGTGGAGTGGCAAGACGCAATAACTCATTCTTTGCCCCTTCAAAGTGAGAGTCCAGGCCAGCAAGAAAAATATGAACACGCATCTTGTCCTGCTCACTCCGATGGGAATTAATATCAGCTTCACAAGTCATAGGATTAGGGTTTCTTTGGTCAAGCTCTTGCCAAATTGTCTTCAAATTCGCATAAAAGGTTGCAACAGGCTGTCCATTATGAGTTATTTTGAAAGCTTTGACATTCAATTCATGAACACGAGCAAAATCACTCCCATCATAATATGCAGCAGCAACAGAATCCCAAATTGCTTTGGGAGAATCATAGTGAGCAAAAAGTCTCATTACCTCCGGAGTCATAGCTTTGAGAAGAATTCCCATCACATTATTATTTGCCGTATCCCATTCATCAACTTTTGGACCGGCAGCAGGTCTTGCTATACTACCGGTAACATAACTCCACTTCCCAATCCCCTGAATATGGATCTTCATGAGTCTTTGCCATAACTGATAATTATTACCATCGAGTTTGACACTAAAACTGGAGTTATCCGTGACATTCTGAACAATTACGACTTCACAAGTTACAGAACTCGTCTCTCCAGACTCCTGGGATCCCCCACTATTCCCGTCAGTGATCTTCAAATCCACCATCTTCTTTCTTCTTCAAATATTCAATTTAATAACCACAAATCACAGAGGAACTAGTGAAGCCGAAAGGGACCAGCAACTAGCAATGAAACAACAAAGGACCAGCAACAATTGTATTAAACAAAGAGCCACGAAACAGATGGACCAACAATAAACAAAGGCACCGATTGAACCAAAAAACAAGGGACCAGCAAAGAGACAAAGGGATCGGCAACAAACGAAAACCAAAAGGACAAAAGAACAAGGTCGAACTGATTTTCTTGCAGCGGAAAAACTAATAGCACAACCGAGTCCGAATGGATCTCGGCTCTGATACCAAGTCAGAAGGAACCAAGAAACAAAGGGATTTTAGGGTTTTCTAATATGTGTATATTATCTTCTCCAAGAATGGAGAATATATACAAGATACAACATGTCCTATTAGGAAACAAAACAGAAAAGAATATTCCTAATAATATACAAGATACACAATCATATTCCTAATAGTACACGGAATGACAAGAGAGAGAGAGATAGCAAAAGAGAGCCAGAGAGGAAGAAGACCTCCATCCGTCAGCACGGGCCGCCGCGATTCGAAGAAAGTCCCTTGCCCTCAATCGTCAGAAAGGAGAGAAGAAAAAGTTGAGAAGAAAGAAGACAAACCCAGAAGTGGTTAAATAAACTGCAAGGGACTTTCAGGGTAAAAGAAATGAAGAACCCAGTAACTATTTTGTCTATAGTTTTTGTCTTGATTATTTATCTAGGACTGTACTTTAGATAAATTGATTATTGTATCTTTTGGATTACTTGCTCTTAGTGCAAGTGGTTACAACTCTGTGATCAGCAAGTTACAGTTTAAAAAACGGTAAGAGGGTTTTTCCATTTGTGATTACTATGAATGAATTTTTGTTAGTAATCTGGAATTGAATTGATTTACAGAAGGAGTTGGGTTATTCAGTTATTCTTATTGTCTTTTTTGTTTTTTAATTTGAAAATTTTTAATTGTATTGTTCATAGGTTGAGTTTCGTTTTTTTTTTTTTTTTTTTTTTTGATGTCTGTTTTTAATTTGCAGATTGTACATATTGAAGGGGGAGAGATTTGGACTGAAAACAAAGAAAAGAGGTTTGTTGTTGTGCTGTAAATTTTATTCGTTGTTGTTGTCTGTGTTTCATTGTATTTACTTTTGTTTAGTTGATCAGTTGAAAATTTTGTTTGTTCTGGTTTTGAGTTTTAGTATGATTCAATTTGATCCCAGAATATATGTAATGTTTTGAAATTAAAGTGATCGAGTAATTTGTGTGTTCATTAATGATATCCTCGATTATGATTTGTACATAATGATGGTTGGATTTGGTTGATCTAACTTTCGGAATGTATGCAGCTATAGTCTGAGGGTTTTTTTTTTTTTTTTTTTTTTTGGATTTGCTTTGGCTTACAGTAATGTTGGATTGAGATTCGTCTTTGACACAGCAGAAGTGTTTCATTTTCGTGCCTTCTCATAAGCTTTTACTTGCAGCCACAATTAACACAGAAACTTCAGAAAAACAAATGCTACTAGAAGGATAAAGCTGTTTCATTTGATTTTGTTGACATGGTACTTTAACTTATTGAATTTCATTAGATAAGCATTACTGGGTAAAAAGGACAATGATCATAATAGCATGCTCACTGTTTTGGAACACAATATGTAAATTTGGATGACATTTACTTGAAACAATGTTTTTCCATTTTGAATGCTTTATATAATCAATTCTACGCTTTGCAGGAAGTTCATAGAAAAATATACTGATAGGAAGCTCCTACAACTGGTGGATTATAAAAATCGGCCAACTCCTCGCTGTTTTACATTTATGTGAGGTAATTTTCTCTCTCTCCAACTACGTATGAACTATCAAAAGTCACATCAAGTTTTGCTATTATGTACAAATCATGAATAAATAAAGCAACAGTTAAAGCTTAAAAAGCTTAAAAAAAAAAAAAAGGGAATCAGTTTTCGTAGCTTATGATAACTCAGCAGGTATAACCATATCTTATGATAAGTCAGGAGGTCTTTAGCTACTTCAAATTTGTTTGGTACTCTTTTGTTAGTTTACCTTGGTTTTGTCAATTCATAGATCGTAAAACAATATGATAGATGGTATTGAAATAATCAATTTAGTACTACATCATGTGTTCTTTTTGTTCTTTCTTTAACAAACTACGCATGATCTAAAAACAGAAACCAAAGATCGTGTGTAAATAACAAAATACTACTTAACTATTTATCTCTACTGGCTTACTAGCATCTTCCTGCATAACATTACAGTACTACAGAGATTCATTTTTAAAATGTTCAATCAATTCTCTCTACTCTTAAAAAAGTGCTCATCAACTCTTGGTTTTCATTCTGATAATTTTAGTGTTTTCTATCTGCTTGCATTTTCAACAAACAAAGAACCTCACTTAAGAATAATCGTCTGGTTTCTAAGGTCTCGATTACCGCCTTTTGCCTATGTTGCTGGTCTGAGAGTTGGCTTCTTCTATTTAGTTTGATTGACTATGGTTTAATTTCTTTAGTATTGATATTGGTAAGTACATAAGGAACTTCTTAATTGTTTCTTCATTTTGTATGAAAATCCATGGGCTGAAAGAAAAAAAAAATCACTGGATTATGCAGTCAAATTTTAGGTGTAATTCACTGTATTTCTGGACGGTAAAAGATTTGCATTTATCAATGTTTGTTTGTAGATGAGTGACACAGTGTTATCAGTGTTTGTTTAATTTGACTTCCAACGTTGTTTTAAATAGACACAGTTCATTAAAAAAAAAAAAAACAATTCCTCTTTTGGTAAGTTGACAATGTCAAATGTTTTTGGCTTTTATTTTGATAGAGTGTGCGAGGAAGCTTTCAATAGAAGAAGAGGTATATGTTTGATTTGGATTTCGTCTCAAATTCAGTGTGTACCTGCTTCCTATGTAACATTTCATTTCAGTGTCTAAATGTTATTTATCATTTCTATGTATCATTTCAATGTTGTTTTAGGTAATCACATTCAGTTTCTTTTCTATCTTTTTTCACGTGGAACTTGATTTTTAATCGCTGCCTTATCAAACAGACTGTTATAAATTGTGGAGGACGTTGCGCAAGGAATCTAAACATATAGAGTGCAGGTATGTGAAATTACACTATATATTAAAGGAGGGAGTGTAGAGTTTAAAAATAGGGAAATCAAGGTCTGAGAATAGAGATCAAGGTTTGAGAATAGAGTGATTGATACAAACTTCTTTGGCTCAATCAAGGCATGTAGTTAAGGCTTTTCTCTATGTGCTTCGATCGAACCAAAGATGAGCTTGGTATAGGTTACAGTTTTTTATTTATTTATTTATTTTGGCTTGCAGAAACTTTGTATTATAGTTATTGTTAGTAACTTTACAATTAATTTTAGGAGGGTGTATTCAATCTAGATTTTAAATGATTTTATTTGACTTTTTATAATCGGTGGATTCTCAGAATCTACGGATTGTTTTAATTCCATATGAATTTTAAAAGATTCTAATGTATTGTATTAGCAAGATTTGTTTGGATTCTATTAAGTGCATGGATTGTTTTAAATCTACAATCCACTAGAAAATATATATTTGTCTAACAATATAAAACATTTTAATTAACATGTTATACAAATAAAATGAGTATTCTCACCAAGCCAACCAACTGATAAGAGACACAAATATAGATATACATATATATAGCTTTTGTACCGCATAAGATCATTGTTAATCATCCACACAAGCAATAGAACATGTTTTTTTTTTTTTTCCAGTTTGTGGAACTGATAGAGACTTTGCTTAATCAAACATTAACAAGTCTTGGTACACAAAACAAGCTTTTCAATTTTTATTTTTTCCTTTCGGTACACAAAAGGCAAGCATATGCATACTGCTTGACTGTGCTGAGACCCCATCGAAGCCTTCATGAGACTCCCAACAGCTGTCTTTATGCCATGCTACGGATGTGAAGATACCATTTGGAAGAAACTTTGACAATGAGCAGAACTTTTCCCTTGTAAACGTTATGATCCACATCATTCTCCTAGCATCCTGTACTAACATTCAAATGAATATATATATCCCAGAACTACAAAATTGAGATAAAAGAACATTAGTTTCTCGACTCAACCTAATTAACTTCCTACATAGATTCAACATAAACCAAGCGTTCTCTCACATTCTCATCCCTATTCTCTGAATATTTCCAATTTCAGGAACTCAATGGATCAAACACGTTGTCTATCATCTAATTGTTTCCACATCCACTCCTAATCACCATCTGAGTCCTAAGCAGTAAAATTGAGCAACAAGCTTCAATCTTGTGCATAATTGATTGGTTCCAATATTTGCAGAATCTAAAAATTGATGATAAATTACCTTGGTTCGTAGAGAATAGAGAAAGTTTGAGGTCAGTTCGTCTTCTACATTGAGGCCCTTTCATCTTCAGAATGAAGAAAGAGAGCAAAAAACAAAAGACGTCAAAATCTCACGTCTAGAGAGCGGATTTCTAATAGGGTTTGGTATTTATACCAAGCACCCTAGAATCCTACACAATCTAGCATCTAATAAAATCCTTGAAAATCTTCGGACTTTTGAATACCACCAGATTTGGAATGACTTTTTAAAATCTAAATTGAAAACCATAAGATTTTAAAGGACTTTTTAAAATCTTAATTGAATACCACAAGATTTTAAATGACTTTTAAAATACAAAAAAATCCAATAGACTCTTAATTGAATACACCCCCTTAGTGTTTCATAGTTGTTTTATTTGATTTCTGAAGATTTTATGCAAAAGAATTTTGGTACTATCTTTCTGCAACTGTTTCTTTGTCTATTGCTCAGTATCATCTTGCTTGCTTATTCTTATTTAGGTATGAATTCTAAAAAAATTAGGTTGCTTCTGTATTGAGTTTATGGTATGTATAGCCATGATAACATCAAATTCTATTCTTAGTACAGTAAAACCCCTGAACAAATTTCGTATATTTATATTTAGCAAATTATTTATTTGGAACTATTTATGCTTTGTTTGTTGAGTTCCGTTTTTCAGTTTAATTTCTTTTTGCTGTATGTAGAAATAATGTCAGCGATACTACAATTTTCATTACACACGTGTTTCATGTTATGTAGAATAAAAATGTGTTTTTTTTTTCCTGATGGATACATATGAATAGAGTGTATATTACATTCAAGCAAATAAATTAAAAAAAAAACATTTTCAATTTGCTTCTCTTTTTAAATAAAACTGTGTTGATAAAACATATTTTTAAACGCAGTTATGCCTCCCAAGAGCAGGACAACAAGGAAAAGAAGCCTCTTAGAAGATCACAGCTCAGTAAATTTATCCAAGAGCAGCACAACAAGAAAAAGAAGGCTCTTAGATGGAGATCCCTGCTCAGCAAATTTATATCATGCTGAGAGTCTGGCTGAAAGCTCATCAAGACCAGGGGATATATGTGTAAACTCATGCAATGAGACTGAAAGTACAATAGGTAATTCCAAGCAGTTACTCAATATTTGCAAAAGAAAATTAATAGACAATATACATAAGAGCTTGATCTGTTGTTTTATATTATCACAACATTTAATAAGTAGTATCTTTCAGATTATAGATGTTCATGAAATCAGTGTCAAATTTTTTCTATGCACTGTATGCAAAATTATTATATTAATTAATACTGTGAGTACCAATTTTTAAATATTATATGCAGTTGGAGGTTCATCTTTTTTGGTCAGGGGTTATATCAAAAGAGTAGACAAGGTTTTAAGTTTTCTATTTCAAGTTTTACTGTTTTATATTCACAGAACATTTAATTCCAATGAACAAAATGATTATGACCTTCATTTGTTCAATTTGGTCGATCTGATACTTAGAACTAACACTTTTATCTTTATGTTTACAATTGCAGGAATGACTACGAAGTATGAGGATTTTGGTGACAATGTTTTTGCATGTAATCATTGTGGCGCACGTTTTTGGTTGAAAGAAGCAAACAAACAAAAGTCCAAGAATGCACCCATCATCTATACAAATTGTTGTAAGAAAGGAGAAATCAAAGTTCAGCAATCAAACCCAACACCGGCATTTCTTGAACATCTATTGAATCCAGAAAATGGTCCAGAAAGCAGGCTTTTCAGAGATAATATTAGAGTTTACAATTCAATGTTCTCTTTTACATCAATGGGAGCAACAATTGATCATGGTGTAAACGTTGGATCAGGTCCTTATGTCTTCAAAATAAATGGTCAAGTACATCATTTAATGGGTTCTATGTTGCCTCCTGATGGTGAATGTCCTAAATATGCACAATTATACATCTATGATACAAAAAATGAGGTTGCAAATCATATTAACGCTATTGATCCTTCTCATATCAATGAAAAAATAAAACCAGATATTGTACAAGGATTGATTAAGATGTTTGATGAAATTAATGAGTTGGTTAAAACTTAACGAATGATCAGAGATAAATTTGAAGATAATTCTTTGCCTTCATTCAATATGACTGTGCTTAGTCGCCAACCAACTGATAGTAAACAATATGAGGAACCAACAAGTGAGGAAATTAGCGGTTTAATCGTTGGTGATATTGGAGAATTCAATTCAAATTAATAAAGATATAGTCATTCAATCAAACGACGGACATTTAAAGCGGATTTTCAAAATACATCCAAAGTACATGTCATTACAATACCCAATTCTTTTTCCATATGGTGAAGATGGATATAAACCTGATCTACGAATGCAAGCAACTGCAACAAATCGTGAAAAGAAAAGAGATAAGATATCAATGCGAAGTTTTATTGCATATCAGATTCAAGATAGAAATAACAAAGCGAACACTTTATTAAAAGGTGGACGACTGTTTCAGCAATTTTTAGTTGACTCTTATGCAACTATTGAAGAACATCGTTTGGACTACATAAGAAAAAATCAAAGAGATTTAAGAAGTGAAGCTTACAAAGACATTTGTACTGCATCTTCAGCTGGAATCAATGAAGGTCGTAATTTAGGACAAAAAGTTTTTTTACCAAGCTCTCACACTGGAAGCCCTAGATACATGATCAACAATTATCAAGCTGCAATGGCAATTTGTAGACAATATGGCAATCCAGATCTATTTATAACTTTTACTTGCAATGTTAAATGGCCAGAAATATTGAGATATTTTGAAAATGAACCTGGATATAAACAAGAAGATAGGCCTGACATAATTTCAAGAATTTTTAAATTGAAATTAAATGATATGATTACATATATTAAATCTGGAGAACCTTTTGGAGAAATTGAAGCAGGTAAGTCCGTTAGTGTAAAAAACCTCACTGTACATATTTTTTTTGTTCATTTTTTTGTCAAATTTATTTTATTTCCATGAAATTTAACTTAAGTTTAATTTTATAAATGTGCCAAAAATAAGTATATCTAAATTTTCATTTCTCCTTTTTCAATACAGATGTTTGCATGGTAGAATTTCAGAAGAGAGGACTCCCTCATGCCCATATGCTATTTTGGTTGAAAAGAAATTACAAATGTTATACATCGATTGATATAGATTCTATTATCTCAGCTGAATTACCAGAAAAAGATACCAATCCAGAACTTTTTAAAATTGTTAGCCAATTCATGATTCATGGGCCTTGCGGACAAATAAATCCAAAATCTTCTTGCATGCGAGATGGAAAATGTTCTAAATTTTTTCCAAAACCATACAACACAAACACTACATTTGAAATAAATATGCCACCAACATACAGACGTCGTGATGACGACACAAGATTTGTAGTAAAAGATGATGTACATATCGGCAATAATTTTGTTGTACCATACAATTCTAATTTATTATTGAGATATAACGCTCATATCAATGTTGAATCATGTTCTCAATCTATGCTGATCAAATATTTATTTAAATATATAAATAAAGGTCCAGATAGAGCTCGAATTATGTTTCATGAAAATCTAAATGATGAAATTCAGACTTATCTTAATTGTCATTATCTAACTCCTCATGAATCTGTGTGGAGATTGTTTGAATATGAAATTCATTCTAGACATCCTTCAGTTCAACATTTACAAATTCATATGCCTTTAGAACAAAATATCATTTTCAATGAAACTGATTCTCTTGAATCAATAATAAGTTATAGAAGTACAGAAGATACTACGCTCACTGGATGGTTTAAAGCAAATATAACTTATCCAGAAGCACGAGAATTAACTTACACTGAATTTCCAACTAAATTTGTATGGGACAATAGAAAAAAAATTTGGGCACCAAGAAAACAATATCAAACCATTGGCAGAATAGCACACATACATCCTGCATTAGGTGAATTATATTTTAGGATTAATTTCAGTTTACCCCCTGAGGTTTGGGAGTGTCATCATTTCACCTCCTGTACTTTCAATTTTGAATTTTTACCCCCTAAACTTTCCAATTTCAATCAGCCGTGTCCAATTTTTACTATTCCGTCCAAATTGGACGTTAAGTTTGACTTTTGAGGGCTAAAATGGTCATTTCAACATAAAAACAATTTTAAAATTTTTTTTCTGTTTTTTAGTTTTTTTCTCTTTTTTTTTCTGTTTTTTTTTTTTTACTTTTTTTATTTATTATTTTGTCTTCAACCTATACACCACAAGTTATAATAGGTTTATAAAAACAAAAAAAAATACTCTAGGTGGTTGAAAGCCGCTCGTTGGTCTACGATATTTGTGATATATCTCTGATAAAGTAAAAAAATTTAGGATATATCCCCAATAAAGTGAAGAAATATTTGTAAAAAATAATTTTACACTTTATCTGTAAATAAATATCTGTATATCCCCAATAAAATGAAGAAAATGTGTAAAATCATTTTTGGTCTATGATATTTGTGATATATCTCCAATAAATTTAAGAATTTTATGATATATCCCCAATAAAGTGAAGAAATATCTGTAAAAAATGATTTTACACTTTATCTGTAAATATCTGTATATTCCCAATAAAGTGAATAAATATTTGTGTAAAATCATTTTTTACAGATATTTATTTACAGATAAAGTGTAAAATTATTTTTTACAGATATTTCTTCACTTTATTGGGGATATATCCTAAATTCTTCACTTTATTGGAGATATGTCACAAATATCATAGACCGGCTAGCGGCTTTCAACTACCTAGAGTATTTTTTTGTTTTTATAAATCTATTATAACTTGTGGTGTATAGGTTGAAGACAAAATAAAAAAATAATAAATAAATAAAACAAAGAAACAGAAAAAAAAATTAAAAAAAAAACTAAAAAACAGATTTTTTTTTTAATTTTTTTAATTTTTTTAATTTTTTTTATGTTGAAATGACCATTTTAGCCCTCAAAAGTCAAACTTAACGTCCAATTTGGACGAAATAGTAGAAATTGGACACGGCTGATTGAAATTAGAAAGTTTAGGGGGTAAAAATTCAAAATTGAAAGTACAGGGGGTGAAATGATGACACCCCCAAACCTCAGGGGGGTAAACTGAAATTAATCCTATATTTTATGAGAATGCTATTAAATATTCAAAAAGGTTGTTGTAATTACAATTCAATAAGAACAGTAAACGGCATTATACATTCTTCTTATCAAGACGCATGTCGAGCTTTGGGTTTGTTAGGTGATGATAAAGAATGGATTGAAGCACTAACAAATTCTTCACATGTTGCAACAGCTTCAGAAATGCGCCATCTTTTTGTTACAATAATTTTGTTCTGTGATGTCGCCAACCCTCAAATGCTATTTGATTCACATTGGTCAAATATGTGTGATGATATCTTATACAAACTTCGAATTGAATCCGGAATTCCAAATCTAATCGTACCAGAGTCAGAATTGAAAAATAGCCTTTTATTTGAATTAGAACAACTATTTAACATTTCATCCAGTTCATTGAAAGATCATCAACTACCGCTACCTGATGCAAATAAAATGTCAGAGTTGAATAATAGATTATTAAGAAAAGAATTAGATTACGATTGTCTTGCATTAAAGCATCAACATACAAACTTTCTGAGCCAATTGAATACCTGTCAAAAAATTGTCTACAATGAAGTTATTAGAGTCATTGAAGAAGAAAAATCAAGTATTTTCTTTGTTCATGGTTGTGGAGAAACTGGAAAGACTTTTTTGTGGCATACAATAATAAGTAAATTGAGATCTGAAGGAAAAATTGTTTTAGCTGTTGCTTCATCTGGAATTGCATCATTATTACTTCCAAAAGGCAGAACAGCTCATTCTCGATTTAAAATACCTCTCACATTGACTAATTCCTCAATATGTCCAATAAAAAAAGGCACTCATCTTGCAAAATTACTTGAAAAAACAGATTTAATTATTTGGGATGAAGCTCCAATGTGTCATAAGCATTGTTTTGAATCACTAGATAAATCTCTCCGTGACATTCTATCACATGTTAACAGTACGCAAACAGATAAACCATTTGGTGGTAAACCTTTTTTATTAGGTGGAGACTTTAGACAAATTTTACCAGTCATTCCAGAAGGAACTAAAGAACAAATAATTGAAGCTTCATTAAACAGTTCATATCTGTGGTCATCATTTAAAATATTCAATTTGACAGAAAACATGAGATTATCAAAAAATGATTTAACTATAGAGCAAAAACAGAAAATTTCAACTTTTGCAAATTGGATATTGCAAATCGGAGAAGGTCATACACGTTCAATTCATGATACAAATGATAGAGATACATCTTGGATCGAAATTCCGGACGACTTACTCATTAACTCTTATACAAATCCAATAGAATCAATTTTCCTTGCAACTTATCCAAATTTTAACATTAAATATAATAACTTTGATTATCTAAAAGAACGTGCTATTGTTACACCATGAAATTCAACCGTTCGGGATATAAATGATTATGCTATAAATTTATTACCGGGTGAAAAAACTACTTATTTAAGTTCAGACACCATTTTGTTAAACTCTGGAAACAATGAAAATATGAATCTTTTATATCCTACAGAATTTTTAAATAAACTTGAATTTAATGGACTACCTTCACACAAATTGACTTTAAAAATTGGAATGCCCATCATGTTATTAAGAAACTTGAATCAAGTCTCTGGCTTATGCAATGGTACAAGATTAATAATAACAAAGTTATTTGATAGATTGATAGAAGCAAAAATATTAACAGGAAATAACACAGGACAAAAAATTTTCATACCTAGAATTATTCTTACTGCATCAGAAAAAAAATGGCCATTCATTTTGAAAAGACGTCAATTTCCAATTAGACCATGTTATGCAATGACAATCAACAAAAGTCAAGGCCAATCATTAAATCAAGTAGGCATATATCTACCTGAACCTGTATTCACTCATGGTCAATTATACGTCGCACTATCAAGAGTTACATCAAAAGATGGTCTAAAAATTTTGATAAATAACAACAATGATATACCAAACAAATATACTAAAAACATTGTATATAAAGATGTGTTACAGAATTTGTAAAGTCCTTGTGATGCCCCAGAAATTCGTATTTATTTTCCGAGGATTTTCCGGAATTAATTTTATAACTATTGGACGGTTTCGTGGCTCGTGGATGGAGCGGAAGTGTTTCGGGCGAATAATTAATTGAAGAATATGGTTTTAGGGGGTTGCCAAAGGTTGACTTTTTATTCGCAGGGATTCTCCGAAAACTTCCTTCACGAAAGTTGTAGAGCGCGTCGATACGAGTTCGTGGATATGTGGAACGTGAGAATCGGAGTTCGTATGAGAAAGTTATGGCCATTGGAAGAAATTTCCATTTTGGTATAAATAGAAGTTTCCCGAAGGAGAAACTTACTATTTTCATTTGTTTCCTTTTCTGGAAATCCTTTCTCTCTCTCTTCTCTCTCGTTCGCACCTTCAGAATCGAAATAATCCGGTTGACCCGACCCGGACCCGGTCGATCCGACCCGACTTTTCCGGCGAACTGCGGCGGTCTCCGGCGACGAAACTTTCCAGATAGGATCGTCTCCTCCGTCTGGTCGTCCCTCTGGTGTCCTCTAGCGCCGATTCTCCTCCACGGCGGCGCTGTAAGGCGATGCAGGTTGGTGTTTTCGGACCCGGTCGGAAATCCTTATTCCGACGTCGGCAAGGCTTCGAGTTTCCTTGGTTGGGCTCAGAGCAGCCTCGCCGATCGATCCTTGGTGGTTGTTTGGATCGATTCACGTGAAACTTCGATCAACTCAGTTGGGATCACTGTTCACGGCTTGTGAGGTAGTTTTTGATCCCTTAGGCTTGTTTTCTGACTTCGATCCAGTTATGAGAATTCACAAGCATGCTTAGATGAAGCTTTTTGATGTTGGGAGTTTTGTGAAATAATGTGTTTTTGGCCGGCGGCGGTGCACCACCGTCTGTGGTGGCGTTCCGGCGGTGTTCCGGCCACTTAAGGAACTGTTTCTGGTATTATATGTCTTCTACTCGTCGATACGAGCGTTTCGATATATAATATGCAGATTTTGGAGTTCGAATGGATTTGTTATGATTTTTTCCGTTTCATATCGGTGAATTTATTCGATCCGTGAGGATTCGAGCGTCCGATCGACTTGTGGTTTGGTCACATCGATCGTGGACGTATTCCGAAGGCCTTGGGAGGTCTCGGATGTGGTTTTGCCTCGATTGGCGCCACTTTGGGGATTTTAGTTCAAAAACAGGGGTTTCGAACTTAAATCAAATGTGAATTGTTACTAAGTTGGAACCATATGTGATTAGGTAATTGACGAAGTATTTGGACGAGTTGTTGGTGATTGTTTTGGTTCGGTTCTGTATTGAAGACGCAGCAGGAGTTCGAGGTGAGTAATCTCACGAAGTTCATATCACGAACGGGTTAACCCTATTGCTTTGAGAGTTATTTAGTTAACTGCAAACTATAGATGGTGTTAGTGACATTCTGAGTAGATGACTATGTGTGTATATATATATATTATGGGATGTATATATATGCATACGTATTCAAGTATTAGTTGTGGATTTGTGGAACAATATGCATGAGCGATGCTTTTTATTGTTTTGGGTTGGGGCTTTTGGAAAACAATTGGTGGGAAATGGTATTTCTATTGTTTCGAAAAGTGTCTGAGGATTTGAGAGTCACAGGTTGTGATATCTCCTTTTGGGTTGATTTAATGTTTTGATCCGACGACCGGTGGTCTGAGGATTTGAGAGTCACAGGTTGTGATTTCTCCTTTTGATTTGATTTGACGTTTTGATCTGAGGGTCAGGTTGGCCTAAGGATCCGGGGTTGCAGGTTGCATCCTCATGGCAATATTATATCGTAAGATTGAACCTTGGCCGGGTGACAGGTTACAATATATTCAGTTAGAGCTCTAGTCTGTCTGCCATCGTACTTTAGGGATCTAAGTAGGTTACTTAAGACTCCTGGGTACATGTTTTGTCCAGGTTGGACCGATTTGATGTTTTGTCCAGGTTGGACCGATTTGATGTTTTGTCCAGGTTGGACCGATTTGATGTTTTGTCCAGGTTGGACCGATTTGATGTTTTGTCCAGGTTGGACCGATTTGATGTTTTGTCCAGGTTGGACCGATTTGTTGTTTTGTCCAGGTTGGACCGATTTGTTGTTTTATCCAGGTTGGATCGATTTATCATATTCTACTTGTTAGGTTAACAATGGGTATGATTTATTTGTGTTGATGCTTTGTCCAGGTTGGACCTATTTGCTGTTTTGTCCAGGTTGGATCTAATTGCTGTTTTGTCCAGGTTGGACCCAATTATTGTTTTATCCAGGTTGGATCGATTTATCATATTTGAATTGTTAGGTTAACGATTTATATGATTTTGTCACGGTGTGACTTTCGTTGTTTCTTTTGGGAAAAGAGTATTGTTTTTGGAAGCATGGTATGTTTCCTTATTCGCGAGTTGAAAGGTTTTCCTCGTTTTTGGCGTGAGTTGTGCATGTGTGATTTGAGTTACTCATACGGGCTTGCAAAAGCTTACCGGGTTTGTTGTGTGGCAACCCGGTGCACCATTCCAAAGGTGTAGGGGTTAATCCTGCAGGTTAGGATAATCGCGCTGAAGCTGAGGTAGCGCCTTTGCAGCTTTACGGTAGGAAGCCATCTTTGTGACTTTACCTTTGATAAGGACTTCCGTTGTATAGTTACTCTGAGCAGCCTTTACGTGTTATTTTGTTGTTGACAATTTAATTCGTAAGCTTGTGTAATATATAACTCTTTGGAGCGAGTGTATATTAACTTTGGGGGTTCAGGGCATCAATATGTGTGTAAGTTAAGGGAAAAAGATTTCAGGTATTTCGTATTGATGACTGGACGTTCACGCATATATAATTATGGGGTTATATATATCGATTTTCATGTGTGTAAAATCAGGGGCGTGACAGTCCTCCTCTTCATAAATCTCTGTTTCCTTCATCAAATTATGTAACGTTTACTACTCAATGTTTCCTTTATATAATTTGCACAGTACTAATCATACTATATGCTAAAAAAATAATCAAAGAAAACCTCTTTGTCCATATAATGAGAAAATGCCTATGAAAAGAATTCAAACTACTAATCGAGAATGGAAGAATGGTGTCAGGAAAATGAAGCCCAAGAGTAGGACAATCATGGTAAAATGCTGCACTAATTGTTGATTTGATTTTGTAGATTTTTTTTTTTGGCGGTTATTTGGTTTTGTAGATTGAGCATTGATTTTTTATGTATGCAGAACACAAATGTGATAACGCAGGAATTGATCCATCAAAGAGGAAGCAATCACCTTGGGCCAACTATTTTGATCATGGAGGTGGAGAGTTAATGCAGTAGCAAAACCTTGCACAATACTGGCAATGTGTCCATCAATCCATGCATATTTCTGATAATGAGAAAATGGACATAAAAGACAAATTTTAGGAATCAGGTTACACGTGTGCAAGTTAGTTGCACCAAAACTTGAAACCCAGCACTTCCTCCTCTTATTAGTTTGGGATTTGGGAACATCTATCTCCTGCTACAGCCATTTCTCCGTCGACTAATTTGTTGTGCTGATTATCAGGCGGCCTGGGAAATCTTCACACCTCTTCTGCATAGAATTGACAACGGTGAGCTAAAACTGCTTCCAGAGCATCACGATCGCTGCCTCCCTCGCCGCCGTGACGACTTCATCTCCAGTAATCATCTACTTAACTTTCTCAATTCCATTGTTTATTTGTTTAAATTTCGGTAATTTTGATCGACTTTGATTTATCGTTACAGATGTGTTTCCTCCCTCCTCTGCTCTCGATGTGTTCATCATAGATTCGTAGGCAACAACTTTACCAAGCCTCAGTTTGGAACCACTGCTTGCCAAGAAAGGTAGCCTTTCTAATTCTTCCTCTGTACACTTTTGAATCTGTCTATTGTTTATGTTTTCTATCAGTAAAAGTAATTCACTTTCTGCTTCTTCAATTTCTCCATTTGACATAAATTATGTTCCTCTTTTTCGGCTGAAATCTCTTTTGTCTATCAAATTTAATGTCGGTTGGATCTATTATTCTGGAATCTAATCCCACTTTCCTCTAATGTTCTTCGTCTTCTCGGTTTCTGGGTATACTTCCTATACAATAATATCTCAGTTCAAGGCAAAACCTGAAAAAACCCAAGATTTTACAAGAAAAAAGATGAGTGGATGTGGAAATGGAATACTAGAAGCTCAAATGGACATAAAAAATTTACAGGAAAAGCCACTTTCTATTGGTAACTTTCATTTATTCTCTTATTTTGTTACTTGAAAATCTCAATCCAATGAATTCAATGTTGATGCTTAATTTTGATGTTGATCTGAATAATGTAGCGCCAAGTATGGGAGAGGAACCAGTAGACGGAAAATGGAAGCACAAGTATGATTGAAGTAGAGGAGCTTCTGCCATATTCACATGGATATACTGAATTAAACTTTTGCTGAAAGATCAGGCAAAAATGATGACCCACATCAATCCCATATTCAAGTATGCTTAATTATCCATTTCCAGGTTTTCAAATTGACCTTTTTTTGCTTTGATTTGGATGCATATGAACATTAATAAGGCTGAATTGAAATCAATGATTAACTGATTTGGTTTGCATGTTATGGAATTTGAGAAAGGATCAAATTTCTGTGGATAGTTATATAGTTGTTATTCTGAGACTCATTCTCAAGTATCTTAAAAATTTGATCATGCTGATTTTGCAGCTTCTGACCTTGATAGTAACACAGCATAGAAAGAGCAAACAAAGGCAAAGATCATTTTGCCTTACTGGGGAAAGTTATGGAAGTAAGGGAGAAGTCGGTCAATACAACAGAGAAGTCAGCAGAAGAGTGAAAATCGCAAACCTAGAAGCAGATAGGGGAACAATTGGAAAGAGGATATATATGGATTCACTCGAAAATTCCATTTAAGAGCATGCGAAGCATGCTAAGGCATTGCAAAAGCTGTTAGAATAGACGAAGAAGCATTTGGATTCGATTTCCAAAGAGAAGAAGCTTAAACATAATGCCAGACAAATTGGATTGCAGCTAATGGAGAATGACACTTCTACTATTAATGATAGATGCTTGCAGCTGATAATGAGTCAGCAATTCATCAAGAAAGGTGAGCTTAATATTAGAATGAGCAGGTTTCACTAAAATTGATTTTTTTTTAAAACTCTCTGTACTATGTATATTGTTATTAGTAATAATCTGATTTGTAGTGAAGCATAGCATGAAAATGCTGCTTATTGTTATTGGAATTCTTAGGCATCTTTTAAGAAGCTATTGTCCTATTTGAAAGATGCAATGTTATTAAAATATGTAGAGGACGTGTGAAGAGTCTTTACTGATATCCTGTTGCCAATTAAAAGTCAGATCTTCATCTCTTATGGAAGCTCCTGTTAAAGAAAGCAGTTCAAAATTATTATTCTTTTCGTTTGTCCAAGTCCAAGTTCCCGTCTTAAATGATTCAATTATGTTTAAGACTTTTGAGGCGTTCATTGAGTTGATTCTTTCTTTCTTTCTTATGTTTCTTAGTGTGTAATATTTTCATATGCAATTGATTGTTATATTATAAAACATTTACGAATCGTATATAATCAGTCGATGCTTTGAGTATTGTTAACATGTCTGGTGTATATTAACAATGATTCAATTTCTGTTCAGATATGGCCTTACGACAAAGAAAAAAGAAGGTACATCTTCTTTTAGGTGGACAAAAAAGTGAGGAGGATCCAGCTGTTTCTCAAACCTCTAACTAATTTGTCAAATAAGAGCAACAAAGACAAAAGCAAAGAGCTGGTAATGCTGCAACGGTTTCATCTACTTCTATTAGTATTCCAGAAGCTGGTCCATCATGCTCAAGAACACGTAGAATGCGTGAACACACTCAAAAAAATGTAAGACATTGTCATTTGTATAACTCATTTAGTTGTCAAAATGTAGTAAAAGCGCATTATAATAAACAGTAATCTTTCTAATTTTGTTCAGCTTTCAACTGCATCGAGCGTTGGTCAAGCTTCATATCAAAGAAATAGAAGTCGTAATGGTTATTTATTGTTTTAAATGTAAATTTTCATAACAAACATTCTTTCAATAAATTTATACATATATATATATATATATATATTTTTTTTTTTCTTTCATATATATGTAAACCATTTTTACAATGCTATGTTATTAGTTTGTCATTCTATTGATTATTTTCCACTTATTTATTTATCTATATGTGGTTTACAGGAACTCATAGAAGTTATGCAGATTTTGGAGACAAGATTTTCGAATGTCGTCACTGCAATGCTTATTTTGGTTGAATGAGTCTATAAAAGCGAGATATAAAAATCAACCTCCAACGTTTACATTATGTTGTCAGCAATGCGTCCAACACCGAATATTCTTGATGAATTATTTGATCCAAAAAAAGGCATAGAAGGTATGTAATTTTGCAGCCAGAAGTGAGGATTAAATGTAATAGCGTGATTCAGTATGCTATTTTCATTCCATCCAATATTCCTTACGATGTTCCTCCATCAGGTTGCAGGTGAAAATGCCAAGTTGTATGCTACAATTACAGATGGTATTGTCAATTTACTTGACAACGGAGGCCTTGGTTTTCTATGTGCAAAATGATGGACAGCTGCTACAACATTTCTATTCCTTTACTTTAGCATTCCCTGCTTCCCAGTGGGAAGTTCCCACAATACTTGATGTTGTCAAACAATGTAAACCAAACAATTTAGAGAGATGAAACTCTCTCATTTTATCATTCTGTCATTATTGTAAATTATTAGCAACAACAAATCCCGCGGCAAAGCGTGGGCACTATTACTAGTGCTTAATTAAACTTTGGTTTCAATTAAGCATGTCTGCTGCCATCACGTGCCAGACCATATCTTCCTTCCTTCTTGTCCACTCCCATGACGCCACGTGGCAGTCCTATCTCCCTTCTCACTCTGAATGATCTACAGCTACACACCTTAATGAATCTGATGATCAATATATATTCTCGGGGGGCCCACACAGACGAGGGGGGAGAGGTAGAGACGAACCTAGCTAGCATAACAGCGCCGCAGACTTTAATTTCAGATCTGATCACTCTCTCCTCTGCGCAAGAGCCGACCTCCTCCTCTTCTCTATCTCTATAACCACAACCCATTTTCTATCACTAGTTCATCACCATTCTTCAATTAAATTCTAACATTTAGGCAAGGATCCGGGTTGAGGTACAAGAGAGAGTATAATTTCAAGCTAGTCATGCTCACTCTCTAGTGTAGTTGTGATTAGTTTTGGTCTCTTCCTCTTTTCTAACTTTCTTCTTGCTTTAATTTTTTGTAATTGATGAATTTCTTTGTGGGTATGTTGATGGATTGTGAGTAGTTTCTTATTTGGGTCTAGGGCTTGATGCCCTAGCAATTTTTACCATGTAATGACATTAATTTTTGGTGCTTACTGAAAGTGTGATGTGGTTTTTGTTCATGACTTTGCGTAATTTTCGATGAGAATTTGTTATAGAATTTGGCCACTTTATGACTAGTTCTTGTCCTCATCATGAAATTCATTTAATTAGTGGCTTGATTTTATGAATGAGTACGTTGTCATGAGCAAATTGTTAGTCTCTAAAAATTGTCTTAATGACATTTTACGCATGTTAGGAGCCCTAGTCCGGTCTTAATGTGTGTGTGATGAGAATGTGAATGCCCTAGCCCGGATTTACATTATTTTTATACTATGAGAATGTGAATGCCCTAGTCGGGATTTACATTATTTTTATACTATGAGAATGTGAATGCCCTAGTCCGGATTTGCATTATCACTCTAAGGCCCTAGTCCGGCTTAGAGTTAGGGATTGCGCCATTTCCCTTTTGTTGTGTGCCAAAATTGTGTTGTTACGGTAAATGATTGCTAGAGTGGATGCCTTAGTACCCAAATTTTGTCCATTGTTTTCCAAACCTTTAAATTTTTAGCACTTTACTTTTTTTTTGCAAATTTTAATTTCCTAGTTTTTAATTTCCAAAACCAAAAATTAATTCCCCCAAATATTTGCTCACATTTTTCATTGTAAGTACCATAAGGCCTTGAGCCTACCAATTTATTTTGGTGAGTCCTTGGCTACTTTTTGGCTTCGGGAGACCTAAGCTGTGCATGTGTGAGACTTGGTGTTTCACTTAGCCATTTTACAATTTTTCTTTTAGTTTAGCAAGTGACTTTTGTGACCCATAAACCATTGGATTTGAGTTAGCTCAAGATCCCCGAGGTACGATATTTCCGGGTTTAAATATTTCTCAATTCTTTGATGACCGTGTCCTTGTTGCGCGTAAGTTGCATTTTAGGCATCAAATCACTAGGGCATCTTGACTTAGCTAAATTTTTGTTCAATATTTAGCTAAGGAAAGCTACCCAACAGGTACAACCCCGCTTTTGTAAACACTGATCAGTCAGCTAATCAATGAAATGAGGAATTATTCAAACCATTATCACCAAGTCCAGGCACAGGTTCAAGTGGCAACGCCAACAATATGCGGCAGACCACGTCCGTTACACTGTGCACTTGGAACAATTTTAATTCCTTTAATGTTTAGATGATTAACAAAAGCACAAGTCAAAACTCTGGTGGTAAAAGCAACATTCAAACAATAATAATCGAAAGGCATACAACACTGAAAATTTTCAAATACACTTCCGTCTATTCAGGGTCGGGACTCCTCGCCCAAAAACAGTCATTACAAAAAATAATATATATGCAGGCCTCAGCGGCATTACAATACGAAAGTATGGCGGAAGCTAACGTCTTCAACAATTTTCAGCACTGCCCTGCTCACCCTCGACAGGCGGTTGCTGCGCGCCCATACGACTTGTCTGATTGGAGCCATGCGCAGTCGGCCTTGGGGTCATGATGGTCCCTTCTGGCCGGGTATGAGCCGCCAGAACATTGTCCCTAGAGACCTCGGACTAGGTAGGCATAGGAGTCCGCTGGGAGGCCTCCGCTTGGTCATGATCACTCTCCCCACTGCCGGAGCGCACGCTAGGCTAAACCGCTAAGGACCCACCCCTAGGGCTGACGGCTGGATGGGTGTGCTAGCAAACCCAGACGCCTTCTCCCAGTCAATGGCGCCCTTTTTATTCAGAAGCTCTACTTTGGCAGCAGCACTGGCTTTCGCCGCCTCCGTCAAAGCTTGCTTGTACACCGCAGACTCCTTGAAGGCATTCACAGCGGCGACCTCAACACCGCTCCTCTCCGCCTCTAGCTGGGCAGCCACGCCCTCTAATCTCTTCACCTCGGCGGATTTGGCGGCAGAGTCTTTCTGAAAAATGTCGATCCTCTTAACCTTGGCTGTCATATGCTCTTTTAGTTGAACTATATCCTGCTGGAGCAGGTTGCTGTGGTCGTTCCGCTCAAGGTTTTGCTCGATGGCGATTTTCAGCTTGCCACGAGCATCCAAGGCATCGCATTCAGCCTTGGTCAGCTGCCATTCCTTATCTGCCAATCTCACCTGAGCATCCGCCAACTCCCCTCACAGGACTTCGAGCTCCTCCCACAATTGCAGCTCGACCTCAGGCTTCTTCGAAACCGCTAGGAAGAGCTCGTGCAACCCGACGGACAGATGGCTAAAGGCCGAGCTAAATGTCGACTGTTGTAGCACCATTAGATGGGCGGTTCCATCCAATCCGCCGAATCCCAACCTCTCGCAGAGGTGGAACAGAAACTCCTACTCTAAGCCAGTAAGAAATTCGGAGTACGCGGCAAACGAGTCCAAGTCTCTCGTCTGCACCTCCTCGCTGGAGGCCGCAGTTCCCTTGGGCAGAGCATGCTTTGCCTTCTTCTGCTGGTGGGCCCCGATGGTCTCTGTACAAGTAACTCCGCCTTCCTCATTGGCGTCGTCCTACCGCCGCTTCCTCTGCAAAACCGCCTGTGTAATGCCAGCGGCGACAGGCCTCGTCGTCTGCGGCTCTAACCCGACAATGGTAACTGGTACCTTCTTAGGCACCGCCCGCTCCTGCTGGGACCCGCGCAGTGTGGCAGGCACTTTTTCTTTCCCCTGCGCAAAGGGCAGTCGGAGACTGGCTCCCATCGGCAGCACTATGATCACCGCCAGCTCCAGCTTGAACGACTGGCAGACCGTCGGCGGCGAGATGAGAGTGGTGCGGCATCGGCAGCACCACTAGGGTTTTAGACTGGCTCACCGCCAACGTCTGTGGATTCACCATCGTTTGTTGGGTCGCCAACCCGGCGGCGTACATGCTCTCAAAAAGTTATTTATCTCAGCACGGTCCATTGCTTTGGCGAAAGCGTCGCGGCTCGGTTTGTTACCCGACATAGAGTCTAAAAAAAAAAAAACAGGTTAGCTTGGTACAAAACCAAAGCTACGGTAGGGATCAGCGGAAGTCACTTATCAAGGGAGTGTGTCAATTGTAGATCGACCAACAATTCCCACCCGGTGAGTAGGCGGAGATCTAGCAGGATGCGATTCTGCCAACAGCCTCGGATCCTTGCCACGCGGCACTCTTCCTCATGAGTCAAGTTATAGCGTAAGCCCGCTACAAAAAAAAAAAAAGAAACTCATTAGCACAAGGAATCATTATACAAATAAAACCAACAACCTCGGATAGGTTGGAACTCCGACTTAATCCTGAACGTCGGCTCCCCTCATTTGACTCCGCTTGGTATTCCCATCCGGCGATGGCAACACAGAAGATCCCCCGCCAGTAAGACATGGAATCTTTCAAATTCTCGATCAACTTGGGCGCCCCCTGACGGCGACTCAGGTTCACTTGCCCACTACAACCTTGGCGCCTTACGTACACCAACTCATAGAAGTGCAGCACCTCCGCCACGATTGGACCCTCGCAACCGGACAAGCGCCACAACGAGTTGATTGCCATCAACAACCGCCACATGTTAGGGAAAATTTGCCTAAAGGCGAGGCCAAACTCGCATACCAAAATTTGGAGATTTGGAAAGAGGGCAAATGTCACTCCTTTGCGGAAGATAGCCTCATGCATGGCAAGATGCCCCGCTGACAACATTGAGGATCTCTCGTCCTTTGGAGAACCCATGCTGACTAGATCTCCTCCCCGCCAGTCTCTCCCCCATCAGCAGAACCACTAGCGGCGTTATTACTCGCTAACCGCTCTTCAAGCCTATGGGGGGCCGCGACTTCCTCCCCCATCCCAGAGCTCTCCACACGACTGACATGACCCATTGCCACCTCCCAGGGTACGGTCTGTAGCGGCTCGATATCTAGAGGTTGGGACAGTGAGGTTCCTGCAGGGGCAGACAGACGTAACGAGTCAATAAAAACCCTATCCGCCACGTTGAACGACACGTCAGACCTAGAATCCCTACTGCTCGAAATATCTACGATGCTAGCCATCACAAACCCTAAAACCTAGGTGAGTTAGGTCAACAACGATCTAAACTGTGCCTATGTCAGATTATAGCCAAGAACATCAAGAATACCCATCCCCAGAAAACCCAGAAAGTACCAAAACAACAACAAAAACTCACTAACTCCAACCCAGATTCGACCATCTAGTAGGGCAAGAATCCTCAACCTCCTATCAAGCACCCAAAACCCACCCCCAAATACAACTCTAGACCCTTAGGGACACCGGAAAGTGCCAGAAACCACTTCGAAAAACAAAAACGAGAAATCGACAGAAGCAAACAAAAACCAATAAAATAGGAACGAGATTTGGGGCTACCAACCTCAACGACAAAATCTCTGGTATGCTCGAAGGTGCTCGGTTTCACTTTAGGAGATCTTCGTCTTCCAAAGATCGACAGCTTCACGGAGATTGCAGAACCTTCTCATATCTCAAAGCAAGGCTTGAAGACGATGATAATAGGCCAAAGTACAAAGTGTTAAACCTCCAGGTTTCCCCCTCTTTTATGTCAACATCAAAGCAATCTAGGCCGTCCTCTGAAAAACAAAGTCACACGACAACCGAACACGTGGCCCACGATCGCACTTAATCTCCTGATTAACTGAGGCGTCGCCTCGGTTACAAAATCCATGATTACTCGCATTAATGGCGAGGAGACGGGCGTGCCACAGAGACATTATTCCATACGCTAACCTAATACATGTCGGCCACGGGTCGAACGCCGTCAGACAAAGCGTCTAGCCGAAGCAACCATCGAAGAGGCAGGTCACAACTTATCAGGCAGTCTCCACTAAGCGCAACTCTGCTAGCGGAATTCTCCCTTTTCATCTTGCAAGCGAGGGAGTCTCCGCTAAGCGCAACTCCGCTAGCGGAACTTCTCCCTTTTCATCTTGCAAGCGAGGCAGTCTTCGCTAAGCGCAACTCCGCTAGTGGAACTTCTCCCTTTTCTTCTTGCAAGTGAGGCAGTCTCCGATAGGCGCAACTCTGCTAGCGGAACCTCCCTCGTCATCTTGCAAGTGAGCCAGTCTCCGCTAAGCACAACTCTGCTAGCGGAACTTCTCCCTTTTCATCTTGCAACGGAGCACAACTCTGTTCACTGGACCACCGCCAGGTTGGTCCCAGCAACATTGCTTGCCGCTTACTATCAGTGGAGGGACTTCCACCAATGACGATTCCCAAGGCAACGCCTTGTCTTGACGACGACCACTACATGGCGTTACAGTCAGAACGTCCCTCCGGGACATGGGGACATGTCAACAGTCTACTACAGCCCTGATCAGGTGCGTTGACCCCCGCCACTCGGGTACCAAAGTTTGGGCTCGCTACCCAACACCCTCTGCTCAGTGCAACTCCCCTCAACAAATAACATATCGATTAAACGAAGGTCTATCTTAGCCGGGGAGTAGGGGACTCCCTGGGGGGCCTAGCAGGGGCCACCCGAAAGGGTACAAAGCGTTTGCTCAGTAAGTCCATGATTGACAATGCACTGACGCTAATTATGCTTTTGCAAGTCTAGCGGAAGTAACGCTTCGAACCGCTATGCACCTCCCCAACCAAGATTGCCCTCCTTGACTGGGGACTTGGGGGACTTGTTCTTACATGAGCATTTGCAAGCATAATTAGCTATAATGAGCCACACTCATGATACCGCCAGCGGTACCAACTACTGGCAACTGTGTGACCTACGGAAACACAGCCAAACAGGCTACCGCCTGAGCCCCGGCTCACCCCTAGATCACCGCTGAGGCGCCGCGCCAAGTTAGCATCAGAAGCTCCAGAAGCTGGGGACTGAAGCACATCAGTCCCACATCGAAAAAATGGAGAAGATCAGTCCCCTCCTCACCTATAAAAGTTTCTCTCATCTCTCCTCATTAATTACGCATTTACTACTTACCTACTGTTACCTTGTCAACACAAATATATTGACTAACTTAGGCATCGGAGAAGAGAAGACCGCCCAAAGTGGTCTCCCTCTAACGCCCTCTGTATTTTACTTGACAGATAAACGGAAGCTTCGAATATCACAAGTAGTGATCCGCCCATCGGATCAGCGTTAACCGAGGTTCAGCTACCGTTGAACTTTTAGACATTAATAGATTGATATGTTTATTGACCTTGGATTTTATGCACTTTTTATATGCTTGATACATATGTTTAGGCTGCTGCGTGATTGTTTAGAAAACCTTGAAATCCCTCAGCATTTGAGAAGCTTGAAAATATATCACACAACTCCATTGCATAGAACTTAAAAAGAATTTTAATTAAAACACATGAAGAATGCAACTGGCTTACAGGGATAAAAGGCCAGTTGGGGATCTCATTAGCCTCATAGCTAGTATGTGTCCAAGAAGAGGAGATATTGAGGAAGGGGAAGGGCATTGCTATGAACCTTATTCCACAGACCTGAGCGTAAGAGTTGCAAATTTGGCATGATCTTTAGTACTGAAAATAAGAGGAGGGAAAAATAAAGTATGTTGCATGGCTATGAAAAATTACAATGAACATACAGATGGTTCAATGAATCAGCAACATTCTCAATTCTATATCTTGTTATCAGTATTAATATCACACATTAGGTTGGTCTGGTGTGGTTTTCCTATAAGCTGATGAGAGTGGTATTCCAAGTAAAGCATAGATGACTGCAAGGAAAAATATTTTGGAACCTCCTCCTCTAACCCAACAGATGATAACATCAATTACATTGAACACAAGGCAAAGAACTATATGAAACCAACTTGCAAAAGCCATATACTGTAGCCTTTGAGCATGCATGTACATGAATTACATTGGCAATATCATGGTGAATAATCTGAAAGAATGGAGGCCAATTTTTTCCATCATCAGGGAGACCAGCTTTTGCAACAGAATCCTCTCTTTGTTTGATATCCTTTTCTCTCTCTAAATTCTCTGTAAAATTTGAGGATCTACTTCTTCGTTTGTACAGCCATATACTAGCGGGGAGAGACTAGAATTGGCATCACTACCCCAATCCCTTTGAAGAAGAAGAGATCGAGGTCAATCCGTTTTCGAATGGGAAGTCATGCAAAAACATGATGCAACAGTTCATATACCATTGATGACACGTGTGATTATAGTGTGTGATATTAATACTGCTATCATATCTTACAGTCTAACTAAGTTTCCCTATTCATATCCCAGATAATTAGTTTTCTTCACAAGCTTATTCTTTCTTGTTCAAAATATTTTTACCATAAACCATGTCCACGCGATTTTTTTTTTCTTCTTGATATGCAATATTGCTTTGACCTCCAAGGTGTTTGGTAAACTTTTTCCATGTACTCCTTTTGTTTTCTAACATACATTGCCATACTACAGATTTAGACTAACAATCTGTTTCTACAAAAAGGCTTAGTCTGCAAGTGTAAGAGAAATATAGGTGTGCAATATTCATAATTGACACAATTTGATAAGCTTATATATTTTCATATGGTCATATAAACTTAACTAGAGAAAAGTTTTAAGTGTGATTATAGTACTTATGGTTCATATTGCTGATATTAATATGTTAATGTTATTTGAGATGCATGTTCAATAATTGCATATATGTCCAATTACGACATGGATTTCCAGTTGGATGATGATGCCCTACCATCGATGCATGACAACGTCCAATTTGATGATAGTGAATTTACCTTGTTTTTTGTAATCCAAGAATTTACCTTGATATGAAATGTATTTTGCTAGAAATGTAAAGAACATCTTGCTATGAATGCAAAGTTTTAATATTTTTGATTCAGTTGTGGATTTGTTCATTTTATAAGAAATATTTGAAGTATATTTATTGTAGAAAATAAAAGTATTATTATGTTCAGGTTGCATATTAATTAGTAATTTTTTTAAAAAAAATGCTGTCACTTTTACACACTGAAATCAGTGCGAGTTAGATTATATAGATTTCACACGAAAATCTATGTCAATAATGTTACAGGTTTTGACACAAAAATCAGTGTGAAATAGAGTTTATATATTTGTCACAGAAATCTGTGTGAAACACATTTGGCACAGAAATCCGTGTGAAACACATTTAGCACAAAAATCCGTGTGAAATAGAGTTTATACATTTGCTACAGAAATCCGTGTGAAATACACTATGGGAAAATCCTTATCAAACGACGCTTTTCACACAACGAAAAAAAAAAACTCCGTTGTGTGTTGATGAAAATGGCTTCAGACAACACGTTTAAAGAACTTACGTCGTATAAGGCTGTTGAAATTCAGAAGTTTTTAGCTAGAAGGTCATTGCACAACACTTACAAGAATGGTCTGTTGTGTGAATGGAAAAAAAAATGAGCGGCAGATTTCCCTCCTAGCTTGCTCAAATTTGGCTTCAAATTTATACTACATTGTACAACAGAATAGCTATATCTGTTGTTTGAGTGTAACTTATAAAATGTCATACAACAGTTTTTTACTTTTGTGTTGTGTGATCAAGGAAGATAATTTGGGAAAGTTTGGATTTGTCCCCAAATATCACTTATGCCCCTAAAGCCTACAAATTTTGATCGACATATGTGTGATGACTGTAAGCTCATACAACACAAATACATAATTTGTGTTGTCTGAATGAGAAATATTTGTCCCTAAAACTGATATTTTGATTGCACACAGGTGGGAATTTTCCCTCCTTACTCCCTTAACTCAAATTTAATATGTACATTATCAGACAACCTCAACTTATTTTTGTGTTGTGTGATTCGTGAATACAAAATTGAAAAAAAACAAATGCTAGACTTTGACAGCTTCATTAGGGCTACTTTGTCTCCCCACTCGGACAAATCCTATCACTTACACATAATAACTCTGCCTTTTCATCTCTCTTCTTTTTCTGTCTATCTCGTCTCCCCTCTCATCTCCCCTCATCACCTGCAAACCAAAAAGGGAGAAGCTCAAACTTTTGGTTCTAAGCAACATCACCACCAAGGTAATTAATTCCCTTTTCTTCTTCTCTAGATTTGGTCTTTTCGCCCCATTCTACCATGTTTGGATTTCCATATTTTCCAGATTTTGATTTTAGGGTTTTTTTATACTTTTTTTTTTTTCAGATCGGGAAGAGATACTCTTCATCCTCTCTTCAACTGAGCTACTATAGGAGAATTTTGGTGAGGAAAAGCTAGTTTCTCTGTTTTTGATTTTCGATCTCTCAATTCAATTTCTCTTTCATCTTGGGTCAATAAAATTTTAGAAACTTAGGTATGTCCTAGTATTCATTTCGATTTCAAGTTTATGTGTGTGATTTAAAAACTTGGGGTTTCATATTTGGGCAACAGAACTTCTGATTCAGGTTTTGGTTGGAGTTCCAAAAGATGTAGCGGTTCAATAAGAGGCTTCAATTCGTCCTTGGTGAGGTTTCAATTTGTTTGGGTTGTCTCACAATCTCTCACTGAAAGAAAGTTTTTTATTTTTTTTTTGGTGAGACGCTGAAAGAAAGTTTCAATGGCCCAAACAAGATGAGGTTGAACCACACCCTTCTTTACCACCCCCAGAATCCAGGTATATCTCCTCTCTCTCTCACCGTCAAATTAAACATTTCACTAACTCTGTTTAAAGCTTTAGCTCACTTGGGTCTTGATTTTCTAGTACTTTTCCCCAGGAATGTGAGTGAACCCAAATGAGACCGGATTGTGAATTTTATGGTTGTAATGATTTTGTTCAACATGAGTTGTGAATTGTGAATTAATATTTCTAATTTAGTATTTTGTAATTTGCATTGCAGTATATTGAATCAGTATCAAACAGAGCATGTCAATTCTATTCCAAGCTTTTGCTTTATTTCTGTAGCTTATATCTCATTTTGCTCTTCATTTTGAATACAGTAATGGCAGCAAAAACTGGAAAGACAAAGATGATGAGACTTCTACGAGATGATAATGCAGAGGATCAAGATACTCAAAGACAGGCAGAGAGAATTGATATGGACACACATTCTCAGATTATATCAAGAAAGTGGAAACAAGGTAAGTAACAACGTATTAATAAGAAATTTGAGTTTTTGTGGATTGGGAGAAAAGAAATCGCAGACTACATTAATTCATTTAATAACTATGGCTTTGAAATTTTGTGAGTTAAAAATTTCTTTAGTTGTTGCAATACCTTCACCCTCCAAATTTAGAATTTGGTTAATATGAATTTTAGTCATGACAGTGTTCGTAGTGTTAAAATTTGGTTAATTTTGCGTCTCAATTGTGAAGTTGTCAATACAGAAACATAGATAGATATGCATCTGCTAATATTCATTTGAAGATCGGTGTTTTGATTGTTCTTGCTTTTTGTTGAGCTGTCAAATTAGCTACTTACACTGCATTTCATCCTTCATTCTATATTTATTTCTTTACCAGAGTTCATGCATTAATATGTTTACATTCCATTTGATATTATTGTATTATGTTTGATTAACCGATTAAGTTTTGTTACATAGTGAAGCTTAACTTTTTTATTAAGACATCATAGTAATAATGGTAGTTGATTTTTTTTTCAATTAAGAATTGAATGAAAATAGAGTTGATCATCATCTTCCTTAGTTCATAGTTGAAAGAATAGAATATGAGTTTCCCAGAATGTGTCAGAGATATTCCTTTTCCACAATGTTTTATAAGTGTTTTCATGTTTTTTTTTCTATTATTGACTAATGATCAAAGTTTTACTATTGTTTTTGATATATACACAGGTTGTCAAAGAAGATCAAGAAGGTTGAAAGAAGGTAACTGTATATTTTCAGGTTTATAATGTTGATGCAAATGAGTAATTTTTGTGAAATCTGTTTTCTATTTATAGATTTAAAATAATTAATATTATTCAAATTGTATTTACAGCATCTCAGCTTTTGTTGATCGAACAGAATCTGCCTTTTTTTGCTTGGTTGATTGGGTATTGCTGTGTCAAGCGTGAAGGTAATCAGGTATTAGTTTTTGTTCTTATTGTAGGTTTTTGATTGATTGCTATGTACTTTTTATTCTTTCAGTTGAGAAAATTGGTGTTTGGTCTGTTAAGAAAATTGGTGTTTGGTGATTGGGTTTTAGGATTTATACATAGTTATATTTGGATGAAAGTTTGGGCCTCTCTCTCTCTGTTTCAATTACAATATGGTTCAGCTATCTTAAGCTTTTGCTGCTTTTCTTCATTCGACAGAAATCATTTTTTTTTTCTGCACATGTCTATTGTGTATTTGTGAACAGTCATACCAAGGACCACTAGAGGTATGAAGAAGAAGCAGATGACCCTTCAACATGCATTGTTCAGCATCAAAGATTAAACCGTGAAAATTTTTGAACAAAATATACACTTTCATCACAGTTAATGCAGGTTTGAGAATTTATCTAGCATAATATATCAGCAGGTGATAATTAAACAAAATTTCTAGTATATACTATATGTGTGTGTTTCAAAATCTGTTTATTATTTAGTTGATTGTCTGTTACAGATGCAGTCTTCCCTTACAAAGATCATGTCTTTACTAGCTGATACAGAAGTATACTTTGGTCATGAATATACATTGGTTAGTCATGTCACCTTTTCAGTTTTCTGTAAGCTATATAATGTTTTAAAGTTCAGAACAGGGAACTGACTTGAGGCAACCATTTGTGACAGAGTAACTCTAAGTTTGCCTTATCTATTGAACTTGAGAATGAGGCACTTCAGTCCTAAGCAGCCCGTGTCACACATCTTCGCAGCAAAGGCGTGCCTACGGTAAGTACCCTGGCTTTTAGTTTAATAGTATGGTCCTTTGAGGTTGCATTTAGTGATCTTTGACTTCGGATCTGGTTGGAAAGCCACTAATTGGATAGTGAGAATGTGATTACATCTCTTCAAAATTCTTATATCTGAAAGTTTTGTAGCCCTTTAGGTCTTAATTTGCTGTTATGACTTATGGTTTTGGAAGGTTTCTATTATTCAATAGACTAGATTACATTCCAAGCCAAATCTAAATAGCAATGTCTAAGTACTTGCAGTGTAGCAAACTACTAACTACATTTTTCAAAAACTTTCATAAGAGCAACATTTTTCTAGTATATATTTGAGTATAAAAGGAAAGTAGAATCTTGTTTCACATCTCCGGGGATACTTTGACTTATTAATTAAGGTATGGTGTCAAGGCGTGACTATATTGTTATGTTTTGAAAGATTACTTGTCTTCCAAACTTGGGTTTGCAATACTAGATGTAAAAATAAGTCTTTGTATTTTGTCTTTCTCTGCAGCTTCGTGCTTGTGTCATTTTGTCATGTTGCTCATGGGTAGTGTGGCTTTTGATGTGGGAGTATTGTATGTAGCTTCTTGAAACAAGTTGATGTGGTGGCAGAAGCAGAAGAAAAAAAGAGGAGCAGTTATCACACACTGAAATCTGTGTGAGAAAGTCTCATTACTCACAGATTAAAATCTGTGGGTAATTGTTGTTTTGCTAGTACTGGGTGTAGTCAGATATTTTCACCCAATTTAATTGTACCTAGCTTGATTGATGATATTCCTGCAATTAATTTGATTGTAATGCCGGTCGATCGATGATCGACCCACACAGCTAGATTTGAACGATGAAAGCCACTCTCTTGGTAGGGCTAAAGATTAGAATATAAGCTTATATTCAAGTCCTCTTACTTAAAAGCCTAGCCAAAGCTGTATCTGATTCAGGTGTCCCCTAAACCCTAAACCCTAAAGTCCAATGAGATTTTGTAAACCCTAGTTAGTCAGGACCGAAGACATAACTTCCGTTCATGTATGTTCCCATGCATGTTCTATTATGCCTCGTGCTTGAATTTATCGGTTTACTGATCATTTGGACGGTAACTGATCAAAATCTTTACTTTTGTTTTGATTTCGAACATTTAGGAGGAATTGATCTAAAGTTGACATTTTCTTCGGTTCTTTTTTTTTTTGGAAAACTTTCTTCACATAAATTATTAAGGACGGTAAACCGAATCGGTACACACATAGCACACAAAAATTAGAGTTCAGTTACGTAAATTACGATATGCGGAAATTGAATTATTACAATGGAGTTTTTCAGAGACTTAGTAGGAGCAATATTGGTATTTCACATCGTATACCCTAATAGCATTAGTGGAAGGGAGGAGAGAAGTTCGAAACCTGAAAGAAACTCTCTCTTCTGGAACCGACGGCGTGACCCGACCAAAACCAGAGCCACAGCAGGTTCTTCACTGTTCAGCCATCGCGGGTCTCCCCACCAGTTGAAAAAGGACCGCCTGTCCTTTTTTCATCGATCCTTCACCTTCCCTTGGGTCAATTTCAGTGTATAGCTTGAATCAAAGCAATAAAGGGCTCGGCAAGCGGTGCTTCTCGACCTGACCGAAGCTTCATCCTTAGGCCACCTCAGGTCGTGCCACCACCCAAGACTTGAAGCCCTTGTCGTCGAGCCCTTAGAGCCATCGACGTCGAACTAATAAGAGGAAGGAGAATTGCGGACTTCAAGAATCAGAACCGTCTCAAACTCTTCAGAGGTCCTGTGCGAAAGTTTAAAATGCGGCCCTCCCAACTTCAGTCTTATATGAAATTTATACTTAAACAAACTCACATATAAAATCAAATAACCAATGAATGATCAATATCATTAGAAGAGCCTACAAAAGAGGCTAAATATTCAATACAAACGTAAAGTTTGCAGCAAAAAATAATTACAAAAAGATACTTGATCTGAAACCCTCAAAATAACACATTCTAGCAGGGTTGATTGATATTCATTTGAAAATCCATCTCCTTGCCTTATTACCTGCAAACTGATCAATTAGCTTATCACAATTGATTTTTCCAAGATATTCGTTCTCAATTGAAATCAAAGCAAGTCCATTTAACCTTTCTTGTGACATAGTTGATCGCAAATAAGATTTGGTTGAGAGGATAAGCTTTGGTCGAGAACTGAGGAGGGGAGAGAGACAAAACACACAAAACGAAGGAGATGATAACTTTTGGTCGGATGGGGCTTCTTTGAGTGAGATCGATGATAACTGAGGAGGGAGAGAGACAGAACACATGGGTCTTCTTTGAGTGAGATCGATGATAACTGAGGAGGGGAGAGAGACAGAACACATAAAAAGAAGGAAAGGATAAGTTTTGGTTGGATGAGACCTTTTTCTTATTATTTTAGTTTTTAATATTTATTTATTTAAAACAAAGCCATAAAAAATGAAAATTGGGCCCTCTCATTCTCTCAATCAAAAAAATGTGAACGCAGAAAGAAGAGTATGTTCAACATCCGGGGCCCTATTTTACATTCTTTACAGTTTTTAATACTTATTTTAATACACATAAACCTTTAAAATTTTTTTTTTGGGCCCTCTCAAATTTGAGGCCCTGTGCTTGTGCACTTGTTGCACATGTTCAGAGCCGGCTCTGTCAAGAATTTATATCCTGAATTGTTTAAAGGTATTTTCCAGCCTCTGCATGTAATATATCACTCTATTATAAATGATGAAAGTGTTGGGCTTGTAGATACGATTCCTTTGGTATAGATCTTGTGGCCTAAATTAATGGTCGGAGGATGGAGCGTGGGGCTCATGTGTAGCCATTTGCGGCATCACGTGGGGGCGCATACTACCTCTTCTGACTTCCTAATCTAACCTATTAGGTAGAGCTAATTGATACGAGCATTTGGATACATTTTGGTAGATATACATTAATTAATAGGATGGATGGGGATTTCCACAGTTTTGTAAATTCGGGTATGAATTAATGTTAATCAGACATTTAGAATCATTGACTTGACGAAACTCTAGAAGTTTGAGCCAATTTCGATGTGAATTGGGAATTTCGATGAATTATTAAATTAGGGTTTCGGGGTTCAATTTGAATTTGAATTTAGCTAAATATTAATTTATTTCCACGGATTTGAGTGTTGATTATGGTTTGCGATCCCTTTGGATGTGATTTCATATTTAATTTATGATTTCTTTTATTAATACTTCGGATTTGTGTTTTATTTGAAATTATGCTTTCCAATGCATGTCTTGTCTTGTATCTAAGCTCGGGTATGATTTAGGATAAATGTTAGGGTTGAATATTGGATGTGATTTATGGATTCTCAATTTTTTATTGAATTATGGATGTTATGACCATTGATTGTGATATTTTATGTTTGCGAATTTAATATTGTTTCGATTAGATATGTTAAGTTATTCTAGACATTAGGAGAAAGTGGATAGATTAATGGTCTCGATTTGTGGTTCTAGAAGAGAGAGGATGGATTAGTGACCATTATTGTTATTGCGGCACCAAAAGAGAGGGATAAACTAGTGGTCATGGCTGGAGATGAGGCACCCGAAGAGAAGGGATGGACTTGTCACTGATGTTGTTGTTGTGGCACCAGGATAGAGGGGATGGACATGACCGTTATTATTACTGTGACACTAGGAAAGATGGGATCAACTTGTGACCATGGCCAGAGATGAGGCACCAGAAGAGAGAGGATGGACTGGTGGCCGATGTTGTTGTTGTGGCACCATAAGTGTCACACCCTGATTTTTAAACATAATTAAAATCAATATAATCCCATAATTATACATGCGTGACGGTTCAGCCATCAATACAAAGTACTTGAAAAAAAATTTCTTTTAAAACAAGTACATACCGATACCCTGAACCCATAATGTCAATATATACTCGCTCCGCTGAGTCATATATTACACAAGTTTACGAATTAATAAATTGCAACATCAATTAAAATGTAAATGCTCCTAAGAGCTTACTACATAACGGAAGTCTTATCAACGGTAAAGTCATAAAATTGGCTTCCTACCGTAAATTTGCAAATACACGATCTCAGCTTCAACCATGATTATCCTGACATGCAGGATTAACCCCTATACCATCAAGCACCGGGTTGCCACACAACAAACGCAGTAAACTTGTGAAAGCTTGTATGAGCAAACTAAAATACAAAACCCAAAACTCACACCAATCACGAGAAACCACCCTTTCAATTTAATGAAAACAACCCACGCATTAATTCCTTTTCTTGAAGAGATGCATATGTCACTCCGTGACAAAAATCATATTATTTGATAACTCAACAAAATAAATATGAAACTCAAAGTCCCCCATGGACCATAAATGAAAGAATACTCTCTAAACTCTCTTTCAAAACCGTACTTATAAGTCCCAAGTAATCTCCACTATTACCCCCATAAGATACAATTAAACTTGGCAGACAAACTAGAATTCTAACTGATTGTAATTCATAACCCGGCAAGAGGCTTGGTTCCAGATAACATGCCATGGTCACATTCATGACCCCCGATCCTCAACCCTTAGGTTTTTGGTTTGCCGGTATAAATACCAAAACATTACGCGAGTCGCACTAGACCCAAAATGTTACCCGAATCTAAAATAAAGATTCTCCGTAATTGATCTCTATCAATTACTCCCAATACAAAGACCAAACATTTAAATAAGTCACCCATGACCTAAAAATGTTACACAATTCTCAACACTTTTCAAAACAATAGAAATCAACCCTTTCCACAATATATTATTTCCTGAAAAGTCAACCCAAAAACAATAATATGAACTTTATCACAAATATTGCTTCACCAGAACAAATCCACCATCACATATATATTTTACGTAAATATATATATATATATATATATGTAGTCATTCACTCAGGAATGCCACTAATACCAACTATAGTTTGCAATTAAATATATAACTCCCAAAACGATAAAGGTAACTCCGTTCGTAAATGAACATTGTGCGATTACTCACCTCAAAATTCCTACTGCATCTTCACACAACTAGATAACTTACAGAACACACTCTATCAAGCACCTAAGGAAAATACAATCTCAATTCAGTACACAAATCATTAAGTGATTAAATTTCAAATCCTCATTTGAACTAAAACCCAAAAGTAACACCAAATTGAGACGAAACTTCATCCGAGACCACCCAAAGTATCCAGAATACTCCTACGATCAATATGTCAAAATTACAAGTCAATCGAACTACGGCCAAATCCTCACAGATCGAAAACTGAGATAATCAAAACCGGTACAAAACCCTAACATGATCAAATAATCTCCAAAAGTTACATATCATATATCAAAATGCTCGTATCGACGAGTAGATGATAAATGAAGCAAGAACTGCCTAGCCATGGCTGGATGCACTGCCATAGGCGGCTGCACGTGCACCACACAAGCCACCGTGCCAAACTCAAAACCAGCTTGATCTAACAGTCCAAAATGAAGATAATACCAGTGGAGCAACTTTAATAACGGGGGTTCAAGCCAACTCGGTCTAGATCACCGCCACAAGATATAAGATTTAGGCATTGAAATACTCTAGTTCAACCATCTAATATACCAAAGGAGCTAGCATTTTCAATCATCTATACATTCATGTATCCATATCGTACAAAAGGCATTCTAGCTAGTTTAATGGTTGCTGCATTCTAGCTAATTACATTGAAAGATAGCAAAAGCTGATACAATCATATGTGATCAAGAGAAATTTTGCCACTAAAATTCTCTCATACTTGCATAGTGTAGTGTCAAGACAACAGCACCTAGTGTGTCGGGTGGAGCATCCAACAGTTTGTCCTCTAGTTCCAACTTCTTTTTTAGAATGATCTCTTTGAGCTTACTTGACTTGAGCTGCTCCAACTTTTACACTTTAGTCTCAACCTGCAGAAAGAAAGTGAATACTATTAATTAGCTCATATAGAATAGAGAACTCTAATTTTTGATTCAGCTCATCATTAAGTTCCAAACACAGCAGATACTTAGTATAGTTTAGTAACATCAATAACGTATGCACGATCAACTAAATCCAGCAAGAAAGCTCATCATTAAGTTCCAAACCCAACAGATACTTAGTATAGTTTAGTAACATCAATAACGTATTTACGATCAACTAAATGCAGCAAGAAAGCTCAATACTTCACACCAATCATGAACAAATTAAGACATTCCCAATCCAAACTAGTGGAGGAAAGAACCCAACTTTGGTTCAGCTCAATCATTATACTAAAAATCATTCTACCTAAACAAGTTCTAAACTTAGCTGAAACCAAGTATAGTTTCGTAACATCATTACCAAAGTTCAACTAATTCCAAAACAATGCTTAGAGCTTTAAGACATGCCCATTTCAAAGCTCATTAATACTAATAAAATCCCAATTAAAACCTTTGCAGCTTATTTTCATATGAGCATCAACACACAACATATATAGCAACCATAATAAAGGATACCATAGTGTTAATGTCTAAGATTCAGCGGCAGCTAAATCTCTGTCAACGTAGATCCGGTGGGCGGACCGCTACTTGTCGTGTTCTCAGAGTTTCCACTATCTGGTAAGTAAAATACAAAGGGTGTTAGAGGGAGACTGCGCTGGCCAGTCTTCTCTTCTTCGATGCCTAAGTTAGTCAATGTATTTATGTTGACAGAATAACAGTAGGTAAGTAGTAAATGCGTAATTAATGAGGAGAGAGGAGTGAATATTTTATAGGTGGGGAAGAGGCTGACCTCTTCCTTGTTTTCGATGTGGGACTGATATGCTTCAGTTCCCAACTTCTGATGCTTCAGCGAGGCAATCTTGGCGTGGCGTGATAGGGTGATCTGGGGGTGAGCCAGGGCTTAGATGATAGCCTGCTTGGCTGTGTTTCCATAGGTCATATCGTTAGGGGTTGTTGGTACTGCTAGCGGTAGCATGAGCGTGGCTCATTATAGCTAATTATACTTGGCAAATGCTCATTCAAGTACAAGTCCACCAAGTCCCCAGTCAAAGAGGGCAATCTTGGTTGGGGAGTTGCCTAGCGGTTTGAAGCGTTACTTCTGCTAGACTTGCAAAATCATAATTAGCCTCAGTGCGTTGTCAACCAAGGATTTATTATGAGTAAACACTTTATATCCTTTCAGGTGGACCCCTGCTAGGCCCCTAGGGAGTCCCCCACTCCCCGGCTAAGATGGGCCTCTATTTGGCCTGCATATTTATTTATTGAGGGGAGCTACGCGGAGCAGAGGGTGTTGGGTAGTGAGCCCAATCTTTGGTACCCGAGTGTCGGGAGTTAACGTGTCTAATTAGGGCCATCGAAGACTGTTGACGTGTCCCTTTACTTGTTCCGGAGGAATAGGGCTTGACTGCAACTCCACATGGTCGTTGTTGTCATTATGAGGCTTTGCCTTGGGAGTCGCCGTTGGCGGAAGTCCCTCCACTGATGCTCAGTGGTATGATGCGTCGTGGGAACTCACTTGCAAGATGGAGGGAGAAGTTCCGCTAGTAGGGTTGTGCTTAGCGGAGACTCTCGCTTACAAGATGAAAAGGAGAAGTTCCGCTTAGCGGAGAGTGTCTCGCTTGTAAGATGAAAAGGAGAAGTTCTGCTAGCGGTGTTGCGCTAAGTGGAGATTCTCACTTGTAAGTTGAAAAGGAGAAGTTCCGCTAGCGGTGTTGCGCTTAGCGGAGACTGTCACTTGCAAGATGAAGAGAAGTTTCGCGAGCGGTGTTGCTCTTAACGGAGAGTGTCTTGCTTGCAAGATGAAAAGGAGAAGTTCCGCTAGCAATGTTGCGCTTAGCGGAGACTGTCGCTTGCAAGATGAAAATGAGAAGTTCCGCTAACGGTGTTGCTCTTAGCGAAGACTGTCTCGGTTGCCGCATGGTATGCCTGCGTTTGTTTCAAGGTTGCTTCGGATAGACGCTTTGTCTGACAGTGTCTAACACGTGACTATCATGCATTGGGTTGGCATGTGGGTGTACGTCTGTCTTGTACGCTAGTCTCTTCACCATTAATGCTTGTAATTATCAATTTTGTAACTGAGGCAACGCCTCGGTTAATCCGGATAGTGAATGCGATCGTGGGACACGTGTATGGTTCTCGTGTGGTGTCGTTTTTTAGCAGATGACCTGGATTTGCTTGATGTTGACATAAAAGAGAGGAAAGCTCAGAGAGTTTAACATTTTCTGCACTTCAAACCTAAATTGTCATCTTCAAGCTTTGTCTTCTGAGAGACGAGGAGTGCATTCTGCAAATCGAGTGTGTTGTTTTTTGAAGAAAGAGAGTCGTTGTCGGGAAGACAATAATCTCCAAGCACACCAAGGGTTCCTCTATTTCAGGTTGGTGATCCGAGCCCCATGTTTATTTGGTTGCCTCTTGCCTCTCTTAGTTGATATTGTTGTTACTCAAAGTAACAGCTGCTATTCTATGGTGTATCTGAGGGTCCAGAAGCGTTTTTGGGGTAGGTTTGGTTGTGTGTGGCAGAGAGTGGGGGTTTATGTATTTGGTAGATGGTCGAATCTGGGTTCTGAGTGTGCATACATTGTGTTCTTGTTTGGGTATCTTCTGGGTTTTCTGGGTATGATTGCTCTTGGTGTTCTTGGCTAAAATCTGACATAGGGATAGTTTATATCATTTTGGAACTAACTTACTTGGGTTTTAGGGTGTTTGCAATGGCTAGAGTCATAGAGATCTCGAGCAGTGAGGATTCCGGGTCTGACTCGTCGCTCAGCGGTTTCGATAGGGTTTTTGTTGATTCTTTGCCTCTGTCTATCCCTACAGGAACCTCACCGCCGGAACAGCTAAATATCCAACCCTTACAAACCATACCCTGGGAAGTAGCGATGGCTCGTGTTGGTCTTCTAGAAACTTAAACAGCGAGAGAGGAAACTGTTGCCCGCAAGCAACGTGAGGATAGGCTGGCTAGGCACAGTGCTACGAGTGGTTCCGCTCATGGAGGTGACGCCGCCAAAGATGAGATAGAGTCAAAGTGGGTTCTTCGAGACGGCACTCCAGTTGACGAGGTGGGAGGGCCGATGCCTCTATCCGCCATCGCAAAGATGAAGAGGGTGTTCCGCCTGCCTAGCGTGGTGAAGCTTCGTTCACAGAAGAAAGATGAGAAGGCATCGTTTCTACCGGCTAGGTATGCTGCTATACATGAGGCCGTGCTCCGCCAAGGTGTCACCTTTCCGCTACTGCTACTCTTTAGATCCTACTGTGCGAGTTTGACCTTGCCTTTGGTCAAATTTGCCCCAACATGTGGAGGTTGTTGATGGCGCTGAACTCGTTCTGGCGGTTGTCTGGATGCGAAGGCCCGACAGTGGCTAAGGTGCTTCATTTTTACGAGCTCGTGTACGTGAAGCGCCAGGGTTGTAGCAGGTAAGTGAATCTAACCCGTCGTCAGGGGGCGGCCAGGTTGATCGAGAATCTAAAGAATTCTATATCCCCCTGGCTAGCCACCTTTTGTGTTGCGATGGAGGGTTGGGAGTTCGATGAGGAGGTGAACACACAAGCCCCGAGTTTTAGGATTAAGTCCGAGTTCCAGCCTATCCGAGTTTGTCGCTAGCCCTCTTGTCATGACTTCTTAGTTGGCTTCCTTGTTTTTCTTTTATTTGATTTTTAATCGCTTGGTTTTTTGTGTAGCTGGCCTACGGTTTACGTTGACGAGCAAGGAGCAGTGTCACGTGGCAAGGATCAAAGGGTGTTGGCAAAATCGCAATCTGCTTGACCTCCGGCTGCTGACAGGCTGGGAGCTGTTGGCGGATCTGAAACTAACCCATCTTCCTGGTCTTCGCCAACTTTTCTATTTTATATATATATATATATATATATTAAACCTGTTCCATGCTAACTTTCCTTGTGCAGTTGTTTGTTCGGATCCTATTCTTGGTAATAAAGCCAGTCACGACGCATTCGACAAAGTAATGGATCATGCAGAGCTGAATAACTTTTTCGAGGGCATGTATGCCGTTGGACTCAACGCTCAGAAAATTGTCATCGACCCGTAAACACTGGTGGTGAGCTAGTCGGAGATTGAGGTGGTGATGCCGATGCCGCATCATTCACATCTTGTTGCCTGCGGTCAGACTGTCGTGCGATTCGAGTCTCCTGTTGAGCGCGGGGCTGCCGGTGAGAGCAAGGCCAATGCTGCTCCCTAGAAATCGAAGGAAAGAGTGCCCACCAATGGATGTGGGCCCTAGAGGGAGAGGGTGGTGCTGACGAAGGAGCCTGCTACCATTACAAGGTTGGAGTCGCAGGCGCCCCCAAGGCCTGCCGCTACAGTTATCACACATGGGCCTCCCCTTAGGAAACGGCGGGAAAACTACGTCGGTGAAGGTGACGACGAAGATGACGAAGAGATCATCAAGGCCCGCCAATACAAGAGGGAAAAACAGGCATCACAGCCAGTGACCGTGGCCTTCACCGGGGAGGTGCTGTCAAGTAGTCTGGACTCGTTTGCTGCTTATGCGGAGTTCCTGATCGATCCCGAACGGGAGTTTTCTGTTCCACCTTTGTGAATGGCTTGGGTTCGGTGGTCTGGATGGGACTGTACACTCGACGGCCCTCTTATAGTTGTCGTTCAGCTCGGCCTTCGGACACCTGTCCGTCGGGCTCCACGAGCTGTTCTTAGCGTCATTGAAGTCGTCTCTCATTGAGCAGCGGCTGAGGGAGGAAGTTGAGGGCCTCCAAAAGGAGTTGGAGGAGAATTCCAATAGCTTGGAAAACACCGAGCATCAACTGTCCAAGGCGGAGTGTGACTTGGTGGATGTGCAAGGCAACTTTGATGTTGCCATCGAGCGGAACTTGGAGGGGAAGACCAAGGTGAACAAGCTGGAGCAAGACGTGGCCTTGCTGTAAGAGCAGGTAGCGGTGAAAGGTAGGCGTTGTGAAATCCTTCAGCAGGAGTCTGCCATGAAATTGCTGAGCTGAAGAAGCTAGAAAGCGAGGTTGCCCGCCTGGGTGTGGAGAGGACCTGTGCCGATGCGGCTGCCATTGAGGCCTACATACAGTCTTTAGAGTTCAAGCAAACTCTGACGGAGGCGGCAAAGGCTAGCGCAGCGGCCAACTTCGAGATGCTGAACCAGAAGGGTATGATCAACTAGGACAAGGCTCCTCAGCCTGCCAATACGTCGAGCCAGCCACCCGTGCCTGTAAGTGGGCCTGCCGCTGATCATACTGGAGGTGTGCTCTCTGGTAGTGGAGAGAGCAAGCATGGTCAGCAGGACAAATCTCAGCGCACCCCACGGCCCACTCAGTCCAAAGTGTCGCATGCCGAGTTCTTGGCGGCCCATACAAGTGAAAATGGTACTATGGTGACACCAAGTCCTACCGCTCATTGCTGCGATCAAACAAGCCGCATGGTTGTCCAACAACCTCTTGTTGATGGTGAAAATGTTGTTGCTGCTAGCACCAATCCCTGAAGATTTTCCTAGCTTCGCATCGCCTTTATTTTATTTTTTGTTGTTGTCGCCGTTAAGGGGTTGTTTCACATGTAATCCTGACAATATTTTTGGGTGGGGAGTCCCAACCCTAAATATATGCAGTATTGTTATTTCTTTGATATTTTGCTAAGTGTGAGATTGTTGCTGATAACATGACTGTTGTTTGAATGTTGATATACCGCTAGAGTTTTGACTTATTCTTTAGTTAATCAATGAAACATTAAAGGAATTAAAATTGTTCTAAGCGCATGCTGTAGCGGACGTTGTCCACTAACTGTTGTTGACATTGCTAGTTAACTTGTGCTATGGGGAACAATGGTTTGAATAATTCCTCGTTTCATTGATAGCTGAGAGATCAGCGTTTACAAAAGAGGGGTTGTACCCATTGGGTAGCTTCCTTTAGCTAAATGTTGAACCAAAATTTAGCTAAGTCAAGAGGCTCTTGGGTAGCGGCTTGACTATTTGTAATAATACCGGAGGTGTTCGGTATTCCAAGGGTGGGTCGTTGTGACGCCATCCTTGTTCATTAAGTAGAAGGTACCGGGGCTGATGACTTCCATCATTTTGTATGGTCCTTCCCAAGTGGGACGGAGTACCGTTGGAAGTGGAATGACTTCCTTCATGACCCAGTCCCCAAGTTGGAGGTTCCGGGCTTTTACTCTAGTGTTGTAGAAACTCGATACCAGTTGCTTGTTTTGCAAGTTGTGCAAATGGGCCTTGTGGCGTTTCTCCTCGAGGAGGTTCTTGTTGAGGTTGATGCCTTCGCGGTTGGTCTCGGAGCAATAGCCCTCGACCCTAGCAGTAGGTTGGGTGACCTCGATGGGCAGTACGACCTCAGTCCCAAGCATCATACAGAATGGTGTTTCATCGGTAGCGGATGTTGGGGTTGTCTTGATGGCCCACAGAACTTCCGGGAGCTTCTAGGCCCACAAACCCTTGGCGTCGTCGAGTTTATTTTTTAGCAGCTTCTTGATTATCTTATTTGTCGCTTCGACCTAGCCGTTCGTTTAAGGGTAAGCGACAGATGCAAAGCTCATCTTAGTGCCTAGGTTAGCGGTGAAAGATATGAGCTCTTTGTTGTTGAACTGTGTTCCGTTGTATGTGATGATGGTATGGGGGACACCGTAATGGCAATAGATATTCTTCCAGAGGAAGTGAGTTACCTTGGTGGTAGTTATAGCTGTCAGCGGCTCCGCCTCTATCCATTTTCTGTTATAGTCGATAGCGACAACGATGTATTTGAACTAACCCCTAGTGGTTGGGAACTTCCCAAGTAGGTCCAGGCCCTAAGTGGAGTGAATCCATGGGCCAATGATGATTGATAGGGTTCTGCCGGGGCATGGGGAGGTCAACGTACTGTTGACATTTATGGCAAGACCTGGAAACCTTCCTGGAGTCATCGCCTAGCGTGGGCCAAAAGTAGCCTTGTGGCATTGTGCGATTGGCCAGAGATCTGGCGCCGGAGTGGTTTCCACATTCCCCGACGTGTATCATTGCTAGAACGGCCTTTCCCTCTTCTGGGGTCAGACACCGGAGGTTAGGATGGGTGAATCCCTGGCGGTAAAGCTTGCCATTTTGTATGTTATAGCAGGTTGCTCTCCACTTGAGTTGCTGTGCTTTGACCTTGTCTGCTGGTAGCGTTCCAATGAGCTTGTACTCGATGATTTCATCCATCCAGCTGGGGTTGACTTCAATGTTGAAAATCTCCGCTAGGGTTTTGGTGATGCTTGGCTTGTCAAGGCATTCCACCTTTGTGTTCGATGGACTTTAGTGTGGTTAAGCAGTTGCTAGTCTTGCCAGTGAATGAGCCTTGGCATTCTTTTCTCTGGGGATCTATGTGATGGTATGAAATTTGAATTTCCAGAGAAGTGTCTTGACGTATCCCAAGTATGCCACTAGTTGTCGGTCTTTGGCCTGGAAATTGTCGTTGTCCTGGTTGACGACTAGCTAGGAGTCACTAAATATGTTGACGTTGTTAGCCCCTGAGTCGGTGGCGAGGAGTAAGTCTGCAATGAGCACTTCATACTCTGCCATGTTGTTTGAGGCTGTGAAATTCAATTTCAACGCGTACTCCACGTTCACTCCTCCTGGCCTTGTTAGGATAATGCCGGCGCCACATGCCTTGGCGCAAGCGGAGCCGTCGACATGGAGATTCCAGTCCAACTGCTGTTTGGGCGCTGGCTCCATAGCTGTTATCATTGCCATGTTGGCCTCTTCTGCTCTGAAGTTGGGTTCATCCTGACATTCAGTGAGCTCAGCGATGAAGTCCGCCACTGAATGGCCTTTTATAGCAGTTCTTGGTTTGTAGTAAATGTCGAATTCGCTGAGCTCAATGGCCCATTTGCTGAGGCGCCCGGAATGTTCAGGGTTCTGCATTACCTGTTTTAGTTGTTGGTATGTCAAGACATGGATTGTATGGGCTTGAAAGTATTGGCGGAGACGTCTAGCGGCGACAATTAGTGCAAGAGTGAGCTGCTCTAGGAGGGTATATCTTGTCTCTGCCCCATTCATGCCTCTACCGGCTTAGAATACTGGGAGCTCGTCCTGTCCTTCTCTTTGTACAATGGCGCAGCTTACCGCTGATGGGGATACCGCTAAGTAAATGTAGAGTATCTCACCCTGTACAGGAATGGAGAGAAGTGGGACTACCGCCAAGTGATTTGAGTGCTTAAATGCAACTTACCCTCAATAAGGGCACGGTCATCAAAGAAGTGGGAAATATTTGAACCTGAAATTATCGTACCACGGGGATTGAAAAGCTAACTCCAATCCTTGGTTATGCCGATTACTAAATCACTAACAATTAACAAAGAACAGAGAAAAATAGCACCAAGCTATTTACATGCTCGGCTCGGAACAACCAAGCCTAAAATGGTCAAGAGAACCACAAGTGAATGCAGAAACTCACAACCAAGTGGTATTGACAATGAAAGTGGTTTGTGAAATTTGATTTTGATTGCGAAAAATAAAATTGACAATTAAAAATTAATATTGCAACTAAAGATAAAGATAATAGAAACTTAACAAGATATGGAAATTAGGTCACTATGGTATCCTCCTAGCTAAGTTTAATGCAAAAATATGCTCCGACAATGGTCACTCAATTCATAATGGCATCAAAAACTATACCCAAAACTTTTCAAGGCTCATGGGTCATTAGATTCCTTAAAGGGTATTCCTACTCTGGATCAAGGGTCGTAGAAACTCAATTGGGACAATCTAGAGCCTTGTTAGGGCCTCTAGTTGCACCAAAAGGCGAAGAGTCCTTCCCAAGCTAGCCAATACGGCAATCAAAATTGGTATTGTAGCTAACCATGTTCTAAACAAGTGTCCTAGCCATAAATTAGAGAAGTGATTAGGTCCCCTAATTTGTTCTAGACATGCTCATCTACACATTCAAGAGTTAATCAAGCTCCTAAGCATGCATCTAAGCCAGATATTATAGAATAGAACATATGCCAAACACGAAATTGAAAACCATTAAATCAAAACATATTTATTACATTAAATCCATACTAGGGCTCAAACCCTAGCTTCCTAAATAGACTACTCATAACCCATCCACAAATTAACAACAATATTTATCAATTAATTAAAGAGCTAAAGGTGAAGAAGAGTGAAAAGTAACAAGAACAAGTCAGAAATTGCTATGGAGCAATTATGACAAGCCTTGATTTATGGCTTCCCACTATACCCAATCTCAAGTCTTGATGTAGATGAGATCCCTTGAAGCTCTTTGAAATCCCTTTGAGAAATTGATGAGGATTTGATGGAATTTTGGTGAGGTGAATCTTGATGAGGAGGAAAATGGACCTTGGTGAGGTGGTGGTGGATCTTGATGAGAAGGAAAATGGATCTTGGTGAGGTGATGGTGAAAATATGAGGAGGAGGAAAATGGTGGTGTGGTGGAGTGTGGTCTGTTCGAGAAGAAGAGAGAAGAAGGGATGGGATGGGTCTGGTGGTGTGTGCGGCGGAAGGGGAAGAAGAATGGGTTAGGTTGCTGCCTACTAGCTTTCTCTCTCCTCTTCGACAGAGTATGATTATGAATATATATATATATATATATATATATATATATATAAGGGTGTGGTTGGTTGTGATTGTCAGGAGAAAGATTAGAGTGAATCGTGCGGTTGTGAAGGAAAGAAAAGAGATAAATGTTGCCACGTGTCAAGGCCAAAGTGATGGTGAGGTCATTGAATGGTAGGTTAAAGAATACATGCAGGCATGGCTAGCTTTCTCTCACGTCCATGTATGGCTAGCTTAATTAAGCACAATGTTAATTAAGCTTAACCAATAAACGGCAAATTTTCAATTCTCCTTTCTACAATTTTCTTTTGCGCTCCTTTGGATTGTCATAAGACATTTGCGCACATGTCGTCGTCTTCCATGAATTTTCTCCATTTTTACAACTCTGCTTATTTTCTACAAAATAAATAAAAGTAAATTAATTACATAATAATTGACTTGAGGATTAACTTATTTATGGTGTTTTAGATACAATTACATGCATAAAATGCATGTAATCACCAAGTATTCTTTCAAACTCTGGAACGCCGCTTCACAGTCTGGGGTCCAGTCAATTACTTTCTTGTGGGTCCTCTTCAGAACTTTGAAAAATGGGAGACATCTGTTGGTGAGCCTGGAGATGAACCGAGAAAGAGCGGTTAGCTTGCCCTGGAGGCTCTGAATGTGTACTTTCCATACTGGAGACTTCATGTTGAGTATGGCTTGTACCTTGTCAGGGCCTCTATGCCTCGTTCGCTGACGATGTAACCCTGAAATTTGCTAGCGGTGATGCCAAAGAAACATTTTTCTAGGTTGAGGCGCATACCATAGGCCAAGAGAATGGCGAATATGATTTGGAGGTTTGCCACATGTCCGTTGGCCTTGATGCTCTTTACTAGCATGTCGTCCACGTAGACCTCTATTATTTTGCCAAGGTGTTCCGCGAACATGGCGTTCATCAATCGCTGGTATGTTGCCCCAACGTTCTTCAATCCGAAGGGCATGACATTGTAGCAGTATAGACCCTTGTCGGTTGTGAAGGTACTGGACTCCTGGTAACTAGGGTGCTTCTTGATTTGATTATATCCTGAGAAAGCATCCATCATGCTGAGCAGCTCGTGCCCCACAATAGCATCAACCAGTTGGTCAATGTGGGGTAGCGGGAAGCTATCTTTGGGACATGCCTTATTGAGACCCTTGAAGTCTACGCACATCCGCCACTTTCCGCTAGGTTTCTTAACTATGACCAAGTTAGAAATCCACTGAGGATAATTGACTTGGCGGATGAACCCAATGCCCTGGAGCTTGGCGACTTCTTCCACTATTGCACGATATCTTTCTTCGTCAAAGGCCCTTCACCTCTGCTTGACCGGATAGAAAGACGGTTTGATGCTCAGGTTGTGCATGAAGATTTCAAGGGAGATGCCAGGCATATCAGAGTAGGACGATGCAAAGACGGCGGCGTTGTCTCGTAGAAACTAAGTGAGTTCTACCGCTATCTCTAAGGCTAGCTGAGCACCGATGCAGACTGTCAACTCAGGGTGCTCGTCAGAGATGCTGATAACCTTCAAGGATGTTTATGGGTTGACAGGTTCCTTTTTCACGGTTCCTTTTTCACATATTTCTCCTCGTCGTCCCTGGGATCTTCAATTGCATCTGTCAATGGCACATGGTTTCCCACCGTTAGGATCTCATGGCAGCTTGTTGATTGTGCCACAGTTGTTGAATAACACTTCCGTGCCACCTGTTGACTTCCCTTCACACAGCTTGTCCAGTTGGGTGTAGGGAACTTCATGAGAAGCATATACCTGGCTATTATGCACTTTAGTTTGTTGAGCGCCGGTCGACCAATGATGGCATTAAAAGAATTGAAGCAGTCGACGATGATGAACTCTGTATGTATCTCCACTGTGCATGGGCTAGCGCCGATGACTAGGAGCATGTAGTCAGAACCTAGTGGCTGTGTTACGTCACCGGAGAAGCTAAGCAAGGGCTCATGTTCTTGAAGTAATTTTCTATTCCGCTGGTGTTGGTTATAGTAGCCATTGAATATGACATTGACAGCAGATCCGCTGTCGACAAGGATCCTTCCCACGGACCATTTATTGACCATGGTGTTGATCAAGAATGGATCGTCGTGGGGTAGGCGCACTCCGTGCTCTTCTTCCTCTGAGAAGGTAATGGGTTCCCAACCAGACCTTGGGAGTTTAGCGGATCTCTCATAGTGGATGTTGCAAATTTCTTTCGGTGGTTAGCTCCTGCATAGCGCTTTCTTGCCCTATGAGACATGTTGGTGATCGGAGCACCACCGTCGATAGTGTTGATGCGGTGCATATGCTCGATGTTGGCAACCACAGGTGGCAGTTGACACACCTTGAACTGTTCCAACTTACCATCACGATACAAAGTCTCAATTGCCGTTTTGAGAGCGTTGCAGTTGTTGGTGTTGTGACTGCTGTCTTCATGGTATTTGCCCCACTTGCAGGTGTTTCTTGGTTTTCCCACCCTTGGGATACTTTCTTGGGGGTGGCGGTGGGATCTGGTCTTTGCACTGGTTGTATATCTCTTCATACGAGGCCGTGAGGACAATAAACACTGCGTACTGTTGGGAGAACTCAGTCTGTTTGTTACAGTTATCCCTGTGAGATGAGCGGTTACCCTTATGGTAATGCTGGTCCTTTCGCTGCTTGTTATGGTAGTTGTCTTGTTGTCATTCTCTCTTCTTATCAGTTGGTGGCGCAGCAGAGGTTTTGTTAGCGGTCTCCTACTGGCTAGAGGAGGGTTGAGTAGACTTTGCTGGCAATGGTGGTGAGGTTTCTCCGTATGTGATGAACTATGCCTGCACGTGGATGACTGCCTCACCCATGACGTGGTCATACGCGGCGTTTGGATTATTGTAATTGAGATGATAGATAAATGGTCCCTTTAGGAGTCCTTGCTTAAAGGCTGCCAGTGCCATTGTTTTATCAAGATAGCGGTACTGAGATATCGCCGCTCGCCACTTGGTGACAAATGCCTTCAACATTTCCTATGCGCCCTGCTTGATGTTGAACAACTGAGTTGTGTTGTGATGTCCGGCGGCCAACAGGATGAACCATGATAGGAAAGCATTGATAGTGCATGGAATGAGTCGATGGATCCCGGTGGGCACTCAAAAAACCAACTCATTGCCTCGCTATCCAACGTTTCGTTGAACAAGTGGCAGAGGATGGAGTCATCAAATCCCTTGTTGTTAGTGACTTTTTTGAAGTTGTCCATATAGACGAAGGGGTCAGTCATGCCGCTGTATTGTGGCATCTTTGGCGTCTTTGTATGTGCTGGTAGGACGGCCAGCAAGATCCTGGGGGTGAATAGCCCTGGCCTGGATGCAAAGAGTGGATTTGGTATTAGCGCTAGGGCGCCTACCTCTGCCCGGATTAGCCTTTGTTCTAATTGCTGCATCCTTTCCAGGATTAGGGAGGTTGCGTCGCCAGCAGACCCCGCCTGGAGGTTCCATTGATCCAGCTCCAGCTTGGGGGAAGGTGGATTACCTTCAGCTCTAGCCCTGGCTACGGAGCCGTTGGTGTGCGGCTGTGACTCCTCCTCTTGCTCTATCATTAGTCGAGGTGGGGGAGGTGGACCCATTCCCAGTAGCTCTGATGGGTTCAGCGGTACCTACATCTGTATGATTGGTGAGGGTACTAATCTGCTGGTGTTGGATCGGCTACGCCTGGTAATTTGCCATTACTCGCTCTGCGCTGGGTTTGCATTTGCCTCCAGCGCCTTCTTTAGTTCGTCGAATCTTGACATCAGCGTGGCCATTTGCTTTTGGACCTCGACCTTTTCTCTGCGCTCTTGTTCGCGCTCCCTGTTTGCCCTGTGGAGGTCTGCCAATGCCAGCTCATACATAGCGGCGCGATCTTGGCTTGGTGGGCAACTGCTACCTAGTCGTGCCTCTGCTGCAGTTTGGGTCAGCGGGACCTGGGGAGTATCATGGGGTTCCACACTAGGGTTGACCGGAGTGTTGAATAATGTGCGGTTAACGTTGATCGCTGGGTTAACGTTAGTTGTGGGGTTGGTGGGATCAAGGTTGGCAGATTAGTCTGCCTGCTCCTTGGCGTTTCCCCTGCTACCGTTAAGCATGGTGAATGTTGTGGTGGGATGGCCTTTTGTTCAAGGATTCCCACAGACGGCGCCAATGTTAATATCTAAGATTCAGCGGTAGCTAAATCTCAGTTAACGCTGATCCGGTGGGCGGACCGCTACTTGTGGTGTTCTCAGAGTTTCCGCTATCTGTCAAGTAAAATACAAAGGAAGTAAGAGGGAGACCGCGTTAGGCAATCTTCTCTTCTCTGATGCCTAAGTTAGTCAATGTATTTATGTTGGCAGAATAACAGTAGGTAAGTAGTAAATGCGTAATTAATGAGGAGAGAGGAGTGAGCCTTTTATAGGTGGGGAAGAGGCTGACCTCTCCCTTGTTTTTGATGTGGGACTGATATGCTTCAATACCCAGCTTCTGACGCTTCAGCGAGGCGATCTTGGCGAGGCGCGTTAGAGGTGATGTGGGGGTGAGCTGGGGCTCAGGTGATAGCCTTCTTGGCTGTGTTTCCATAGGTCACACCGTTGGTGGTTGTTGGTATAGCTGGCGGTAGCATGAGTGTGGCTCATTATAGCTAATTATGCTTGGCAAATGCTCATGTAAGTACACATAGCTAAACGAAATGAAGAACATAATCTAATACAAGAAAACATACATGCCAATAGTCATGGTCTATCGTAAGCCAACACCGCAAAGGTCCCATGATTGCTTCCATCTTTTGCTTTGTAATATTTAAAAAATAATTGACAAAGACCTTAAAGTACTTAGTTGGCAGCTACACTCAAATTCCACATTTAATGATCACAGATAGTAGGAAATATATGGTTCAAAAGCAGAGCCAGACTTAATCGTCATCCTCTAACTTATATCATTCACAGTATATGACAAATGACTACATATAATGCATATGAGATTAAGCAAATTGAATGAACATACTTAGCTGTCTATAGCAAAATCTCCATAAACAACTAGGACAAGAAAGATTACTGATACTCCTGCACATATCTTTTGAAAGGACGATGGCAATTTGGCTACCAACATCATGCACATGATCCTTTCCACTTTCATCTCCAATTGTGAAAGATTCCCCAGAGCTTTCTAGTTTAATTTTCATTTTGGATGTTGGAAATCTTTGCGCATGAATTGGTGCAATAGAACCAAGATGAGATGAGCTCGAGTGCAATAATGTAACCTCAAAGTTATTGATGCTATTATGAGCAACCATAGCTGTTGGACTAATCTTAGAGTTGTTTTTTGAAGCTTGTGAAAAAGAGCCATGTTGTGAAAGCTGCTATGACACATTATTCTAAGAGAAACCTTGCTGAGAGTAGTTGGGTTGAGAAGCACGAGTGTGACCACCATTCTAAGCCATGAATCCCCCATTTTAAGTTACAAAGGTGCTATTTTGGAGCTTGAAACCATCAGTTTGAGGTGCATAGCCATAAGAAAGTGTAGGTGTAGAAAAGTAGCTTCCATTGCCAACATTATTATTCAACATGTATCCAGAATTAGGCATTGTCTGAGAGGCACCAAAATTGGTAGAAAGCGGAATCAAGTCTTGACAACTCGAGGTAGCATAAGGCACATTGATAGCAACACTTGAGGTGATTGGTGTGTTGTAGTGATTGAAAGTAGGCATACCAGAAATGACACTAGAATTGATAACAGTAGGCATCCTATTCTGCATAGTCTTTGTAGATTGATCCATAGTAGACTCTTCATCAAGTAAAAGAGAACGCAATTTGTTTGTTGACATAGTTGTGATCAAAGCTTTGACCACAATTTTAATAATCATGTACTCAGAGGGAAGGCCATTAATAGCAATGATAACAATCTCTTCATTGAGAATATGAATGCCAACGGAAGCTAATTGATCAATAATGTCCTTGTTACGCTGAAAATACTTGTCTATAGTATCATTGCCTTTCTGAATTGTGTACAAGTTTGTTTGAAGTTGCATAGCGGCAGTTATGGAAGAGACACCATACCTCACCCTCAAATTTTTCCAATCTTCACATGAATTATTGCTTCCAACCACAAATGATAATGCTTTACTAGATAAAGTGGCAGTGATAACAGTCATCACTGCTTTTTCATTCTTTTCCCATTCTTGAAATTCCCTTGTAACTCCAGCATTTATGCTACCATTAGTCACCAAGAATTAAGGCAGAGAAGAATATGAACCATCAATGTATCCCTCTAATCCAAGGCCTTTGAGCATATTTTTAATTTGAAATAAGGGCTAAATACTAGTTAGTACCCTGTGGTTTAGGCCCAAAATCAATTCAGTCGTTGGACTTCTAATTTCATCAAAAACAGCCCTGCACTTTCAATTTTGATCTAATAGGTCCAATTCGTTAATATTCTATTATGGTTTCAAGTTATAGTTGGATTATTTGTTGAAAAACTATTTATTTTTAATAGTAGCACTCACTCCTAAATTGACTATGCAGACCACCTCGACACCACATCATACAACACAGGCCATATATGAGCCACATTAACAAGTTAAATAACTCAATTGTCGGAAAACTAACAAATTGGACCTATTAGATCAAAATTGAAAGTGCAGAGGTGTTTTTGATGAAATTAGAAGTTCAGGGACTGAATTAATTTTGGACCTAAACCACAGGGTAGTAATTTGTATTTAGCCCTTGAAATAACCATGTAATATAATTGCTATCATCCAGCTTCACACCTTTATGCACAGAAAGACTCAGATCATAAGGACCCTATAGGGTTGTCTCGAGATGGTCATGAGCCTAGTCAGTCCACCGTGCTAGAGTCATCTTTGCAACTTAAGACAAATGCTACAACAAGAAATGATTCTCTGAAATTCAAAATGACAGAGACAGTAAACTGGAGGTGCTTTCAAGGGTTGAACCTTCTCCAAGCACAATTGGTAAAGGTGGCTCCAAGAAGCAAAAGTTTGATTCACCAAGAGTAGCTGAAAACATCTCTAATCGTGTGGCTACTAGAACTAAGCAAGCCTGGACGCAAGCTCAATTGGATTATGGATGGGAAACTATGGAGCTATTGAGTAAAAATCTGATGAAGTGTAGCCAATATTGTCAGCCTATGCAGCTACGGTCATCACTTCCACTTATTCCTCCTGGTTGAATCAAGCTTATTTGCTACCATCCTTTAGCTCTTTAATCTGTTGATTTTGCTTCTTCAGCTATGCCAATCACTGCTGCTCATTGATCCTGGTTGAAACCAATATTATAGGTTACTATTTGCTGAAGTCTTTAGCTCTTTTCTAATGCAATCTGATTGTAGCTTCTCTCCCATCAGCTTGAGAGAGGGTGTTAAAGGTTAAAACTGTAACTTTCCAACTTAACTATAAAGCTGTAGTATAAATACCTGTACTTGAAAAATCTATCAGTACCATTGAAGCCTTCGATTCTAATTCGTTTTCCAGCTCATTTCTATTCCTCTGTTTTTCATAAAAATCTTTCACTTGATACTTCTTGTTGAGTTGGGCAAGGGCTAGATAGAAGAATGAGCAAAATTTGAGACCCAATCGAGAAGTTCTTCCCCATATAAATCGCCTTGTTCATGATCATTTTTGGAAACTAATGAAATTTCATTAATAATAACGCATGCCAAGAAGGCCATTACATACCCACCCACTGACACATAACAATGGCCAGAACAAGGCTTCGTGGAGAAGCCATAGTGGTATATAGGATAGACCAACTATATTAGAACTTATCGCTCACTTATTTAAAGCGAGCCTATAACTATGTCAGACAATTGCATAGTTTATAGGCTTTACAATCAAAAGAAAAAACCTAAATTTTCTCCTTGCCCTTTAAGCTAGGGCTAGGAGGCTTACCTGAATACAGAACACTCGAGACATCTTCAGTAGGAACCTTATTTGCTTTTGGGGGGGGGGGGGGGGGGGGGGGTTTGTTTTTGGCTCCCAAAGGTCTTCCTCTCTTCTTTTTTCCACCAGGAAGCTCTACTTGCACATTTTGGGGCATCATTACCTCTACAGGCACCAACATACCGCCTGGTGTCTCCACTAAACCCAACGATTTTGCATTGAACTTGGTAGGGAATTCAAGGTTTTTTACCTTCTTGGAGGGTGCAACAGGGCTTGTCTTGCCTTCCAATAAATCAGACATAAAAATTTGTAGCTTTTTTGCAGAAGGGAAGGGCCGGTCTCTCTTAGCTTGCTGCTCAGTGTCCATGGGTACCAAAGCCAATGCATTGTCTTCATGAGCCTGTCTTTTTTCTGCACTACGAAGAACTATAGGTTTGCATACCTTGTTTCAGGTCCTCTAAATAGAGACCTTCCAACAGGTGGAAGAATGGGGGTGGTAAGACCCTGAAAATGGAACATTCCATCCTTGAACTGATTCCCGAAACCCTAAAAATGGGCTACTGAGCTCAAGCTTTCTTGCCGCCGGTGATGGAGCAGCGTTGGTTTTTGGCGTTGTAGCTTCCAACTTGCATGCATCCCCCTTATGATACACACACAAGCATGTTTTGCATTTGCCCACAAGATTTTCAAAGAAGAAGTGAACCTCTTGCTCAACAACCCCTTTGGAAAATTTTAGAGTTTTTTGCATGAAGAAAGGTTTCGAAATTGCATGTGAAACTCTAACCCTAATTTCTCGAGTTGCATCAAACAGCTTTTGATCAAGGTCAATGAATTTACCCACAACAGATGCGACGTTGGCAATAGTGTTCTTCTATTCATAAGCCGACGGCATATTCGTGATGCGCACCCAAAAAAATAAATCCTCCATCTCTACAAATTGCAGAGGTGATACTCCATCATATGGTTGTATAACAACCAAAGCATGATTGAACCTCCACGGACCACCCATTAATACCTTGTTCCTATCTCCACGAAGATCAAAGGGGAAAGAAATCGACCAGGAGCTCTTTGCTGAACACTAAAACCCTTGTTCAGCACCCAAATTTGACGAAAATGTCTTCTCAAGTCGACAACATTTGTTGGCTTTGGTGTCAGAGGCCGTGCCAGAAGGTACGACTAGCAGTTTCGCTGTGCTCCTCCATCTAACATAGAGCAGATGTCCACAACTTCATTGGTAGCGATATATAGCAAGTGAGGTAGCAAAGGTTTTGGTAACAGAATCAATATTCGACATGGAGAGATCCGGCAAAGTGATGCAGGGATTGGGAAAACGTGGAGAACGGCGACACAAGGAGGTTGGCGTTAGGCTAGGGTTTTTTAGTGCGGCAAGAGAGGCGGCTTAGGATTTTTTCAATTTTCATTTACCCATTTTTATAAAGGTATCTCCTTTATGTACTCTGTATGTCCGAACCATGCCTTCCCTGATGCACAACATCTTATCAAGTGGACGCCCCTCTTCCATAGTAGGATGCTCCTCCGAGTATGTCACCGGCTAAAGACTTGCATGTATATTTCTCTTAACAATCTTTCATATATTTTTGAATCATCGGAACCTAAGTTAACATTAAGAAGAAAATAGAAACTATTTTAGCGTAATGACCACGAGCTACTTTTAATAATCAATGACAATATTCTACGTACTGTACATGCATTAAAGTCAGAACTTAATTACTTAAACTAGAAACAATATGTTCTGCGGAGGATATTATTTACCATAAGAACAATTTTTCCTTTGTTACAATGAGTTATTATTGTTGTATAAAACATTATCATAAAGGGAGAATTTCACAAATGATCATAAAGGGAGAATTTCACAAATGGTCGCTCAACCATGATTCATTCGACACTTTGGTCACTTAATTTTCAAATATATCACTTTGATCACTCAACTATTACTCTATCAATCACTTTAGTCACCGAATGAACATTTTGCTCACTTTAATCACTTATCTCATTCATTCCAATTCAGATTTCTTAATTTTTCACAATTGGTTGGTTGAATATATCCTTGATATTCTGGTAAATAATTTTTTTTAATGAAAAAAATTAACAAAGTGACTGAAGTGAATAACATAGTTAGAATTGAGTGACCAAAGTGATACATTTAAAAGTAAGTAACCAAAATGTCGAACATGTGAAAGTTAAGTGAGCATTTGTGATATCATAAACTAAGAAACATTAATGAACCGGAGACTAGAGTATATACTAAACCCAACGAGCTAGCTAGCCTTGCCTTATAGAGAATGAGCCGGAGACTGAACCGGAGACGGTAGCTGATCCCACATGGCCCTGCTGACGACCCGTTGCAAGTTCATACTTGGCCTACCCATGGCCAGCTGATTATTGAGGGACCTAATTGCCTGCTTCTTTTTCGCTTTGCGACGGATTTGTTTTATGGTAGATAATGCTAGCTCCTCTAACACAGGCTCGCTGAACTCAGTTAGATCCTTGTCCTTGGTGAAATGCCACCAGAACTTACGGACTACATTCTTCAAGTCCTCCGCACTCAGTACAAAGGCTTCGACTTTCATGATAGGCTTAACCATTCTGGTCGAGATTGGTAAGTCGTCGAAAGAGCTCAACTTTGATGCCCAATTGAGAAGCTCTTTTGATCCATAGAAATCCCCTTTCTCAAGAAACTTGGAACCAATTCTTCCACCTTCACCATTAGTCTTGTATGTCTGTACAGTGCCATTTGTGATGAAAATCATCTTAGATAGTCGCTCTCCCTCTCCAATAATGCAAATGTCCTCAGGATAGTGCACCGGCTGGAGGTGCTCGCATATTTCTTTCAACATTTTTACATCCTTAGTTTGAAGCATTGGCACCTAGATCAACATGTGTATATCATCATACATTATACAGTCTGTTCGTACAATATTTATATACTCCCAAACACAAATCAGACACTTGCACAAGTTAAGGATGAGAAACTACTTACTTTTTTAAGGATAGCCAAACGAAGAAAACGCTCGATGTATTTACGATGTGTCGAAGGAAGAATAGAGAGTATATCATCCACCCCAACATCTATCTTCTGTTTAAGTTTTTGTATCATGAAATGCATGATCACTTGCTTCAAATTGCTAGGCAGGCCTTTTCTAAATAGCCACAAATCTACCTCCTTACTTATCATTTCCCTCTTGTGTCTTTCCGATGTTGTAGTTACGAACTGTATATATCCCACACCATATAGCAGCAGGTTAATTGTTAGCAAAAAATGAGTAAACTTGCAAATGGAAGGTACTAGCTACTTCAAGATTGATGTTGATGGCATGTATGCATTTGAACGTACGTGTAACTAATTTGTTATCATGCATATATATCAATTCTAGCTGCGATGCTATAGATATGTGTGTGTAATTTCATCAAATTAATTATGCACAATCATGCTGCGATCGTCATATGCACACTTCTCATCCATGTTATACTTTCTATAACTACTACTATTTCAACAACATTTGTTACTATGAATAATGTGGTAACTAAGAAAATGTCTTCATTAAGGTTAATAAAGTGCTCACTAAAGCACATATATACCGTTTGAGTAATTAAATTCTAAAAGTGTTAATTATAATATATGTGAATATACAATACAAATTTTCAAACGCTTTAGATCATGATAATTAATGTAAGTGAAAAAAAAAAGGAACAAGTACCTGAACTTTGTTCAATAAGTTCAGCATTCAACAAGTTGGCAGTGATTAATTAGAAGAAAAACAAATTTCATATAAAGACTCTGCCACTAACCTGCAAAACTGCATTCAGATATATTAAGAATAGTATCATTCCAATTACAGAGATACAAACCGCAAAGAGATTTTCCCAAGCATAAGTACTGGTCTCGAGAGTTTGACCAAATGAGCTGCAAAATAGAAACGGATCGATGACACCAAATTAGAAACTCTACCACATGAATTGGAGTCGAACTATGTAGAAATCAAATTAATATGGTAAAACAATGAACTAAAATTTCCAACATCAAATGTGGGCATTCCCTCGAGGACTTCAACATCTCCATACATATATGCAATTGGTAGAGCATCGATCTGGTTTTCCAATTTCAATATTGTCCAGTCTACTATAAATGTACGTAAACTAATATACCAAGACTATATATCATTGTAACATTGCTCAATATATAAGATTGAATAATAGTTATGCAAACCTTAGACTTTGCAGACTCCACCAAAAACAATGCAAGAACTTTTGTGGAAAATCCGTTGATCCCACTATATTAGATTGAAGTGCCTCCATAAATATACCAAAATTGAAGAGTGTTGGATTTGGTGTACTTATGGGGCAAAAATCATTTATAAATGTGACATTCTTAAATGAGTGATTGCCACCACAGTCAAAAGTATTATCTCCACATTTCTTTTCTTTTCGACATGCATATTGCCAACAATCCATAGCTCGTTGAATAGAAAAGAAGTACCAAAAGGCTCCGAGCACCTAAATGATCAACAAATTGATTAGTTACTCACTTACTTGGTAAAATTGTGGCTTTAGAGAAATGTTGAAAAAGAAAAGGACTAAATTCAGTTTAGTCCCTTGAACTTTAGGGCTAAAATCACTTTGGTCCCTGACTTTTGTTTTTAATCACGATGGTCCTTGATCTTCCAAATTGCATCAGTTACGTCCAAAATTTGAAATTGGCTCAAAAGATGACGTCACTTGCTGAGTTGGAGCCGACATAGGGCTCCATTTTTCAGCCTTTGACCTATAGTTTGGACAAAATGTCCAAACTACCCTCGTCACCCATTGTTTCCCTATCAGTCCAGTACACCTCTCTCTCTCTCTCTCTCTCTCTCTCTCTCTCTCTCTCTCTCTCTCTCTAAAATTCCCGATCCTCTCTTTCGTTCTCTAAAATTCCCAATCCTCTCTCTCTTCAATTCCCAAACCCTTACTACTACACTTGTTCTCAGAAATTCAAAGGCTGTCTTTTCTCCGATGATCTTGACATTCGATGGTGGTGTGAAAGGAGGAGTTAGAGGAGGAACTGGATCCCTACTGAAGATGAGATCTTCAAAACCATCTGATTGATCTCAACCTTAAAACCAACGCCGCCGAAGACGAGATCCTAGCCCTAGCCCTAGCCCCTCCTCCTCGATCCAATCCCAATTCCCAAACCCTAGCTCCTAATTCGACCAATGAGGCCAATTCGTATGGTGGTCCTAGGGTTGGCTCTGTGCAGACTAGAGAGGGTAAGAAGCTGAAGATTTTTATTCATAAATAAATTCCCGATTCTATTGCCTCTGATTTCAATCAAAGAGGAAAGCAATATAGCGGCTGAAGCTCATCAAGAATCTAAGCAGCTCGTCCGGGAAGCTCTCAATACTCACTAGTTTAAGCTCTGCTCTTTTGGGTCTGATGGGTCGCCGCACTTCCCCCTTCGGCCAAAGATGGTGAGCTCAGATTTAAGGGAAGTGGAGGTTCTTTACAGACTAAGAAGGTTGGTCCTTCATTTTAGAGTGAAAATCTGCAATAACCATTTCGCATTTCAAGTTTTTGTTGGGAAATTTGATGAAGAAAGTAGCCCAAATTTGGGCCCTATGAATTTTTGGTTTATTTTTGCAACGTTTCTGTTTCTGCATTGAAACTTATAATAGAGTAAGTTGATACAATCAACATTATTTGGTAGAGAAATAGTATGAATTTGGGTCTACTATCGTTCTTGTTGTACTATTTTGGATTGAAAATGTGCTATATCTATCTGGTATTTGAAGTTTTTGTGGGTAAGTTTGTAAAAATAGCCAAATTTTGTAATTTGAAGCAATGTACATTGTCATATTCTGGAAATGTTATGGTAATGTTAATTCTAGTAAATTTAAAGGATTAGATTAGGATTTGCACTGGAGAAGATGCTAGGAGGGAGGGGGAGAGAGAGAGAGGGGGTTCGGAGTGGGGCGATGGCGATGGCGGTGGCGGTGGTGCTCTACATTGGGGTGGTCATTTGAAATTGGATGTTGTCGAGATGGAAGGATAGGATTCTGATTGGAAGAAGAAAGGTGGGTTTGGAATTGGGGAGGTAAGGGGAAATGTCCATTTTACCCTTCTCCGCGGGTCAAAGGTTGAAAAATGGGGCCCTATGTCGGCTCCAACTCAACAAGTGACGTCACCTTTCGAGCCAATTTCAAATTTTGGACGCAACTGATGCAATTTGAAAGATCAAGGACCATCGTGATTAAAAAAAAAGTTAGGGACCAAAGTGATTTTAGTTCTAAAGTTCAAGGGACTAAACTGAATTTAGTCCAAAAAAAAAAAGTATAACGTCCTCTTTTTGAAGGGAGCAAGATAAGAGCAATGAATTCCCTGAGAAGAAAATGTATTAAGTGACTGCCAAGCAAGTTTAGTAGACGAAAATATATTCAACATGCGAAAAGAAAAATGCTTTAATGAATTCCCCGGCCCGAGAATTAATATCAATAGTGTAGAATATTATTATTATTTTTTATCGTCACTCCACATATCTTATGATACCTTTGAGATTGAACTCATGACCTAAATTAATAGATCACACAACTCTCATTAAGGGGGAATAACAAATCAAAATTTTAATGCACGTTTTAATTTCATAATTCATATATATTAGATTCAGGAGTAAATTAGCAGTCATGATAGGGGACCATGAATTCTTAAGTCACAAAGTCATGACTAGAAGATCATTATTCTAAAAACAAGTTTTTGACTCACTAGAGCAAATCATCAATACTATGAAGTTCGAAACAGGAAGGAAGGCAACTTATGGAGAAGTTTAAAAAGATTAAGATCAGTTGGAAACATACATGACTCGCAAGGATAAACTTGTACACCTTGAAACATATTCGATGTCCATGGTCGCCATAACGAGTCTTATCAGCCTCCTCCTCATCAGGCTCCTCCTTATTGACCTTACATGATTGGTACATGCGAAAAATTCGTGGAAAATATTGGAATAGAATAAGAGAGTTTAGCAACTTCCTCGCATTCGGGTTCGAAATCTTTCTCGTTCTTGTAAGTAAAATAAGGATTACTACCTGCATGCAAACATTATAAAGGCCCTTCAGTTTAAGTTTTTAACTGATTGGAATTAAAAGAACAGGAAAACAAAAGGCCAATATATAGCTGCTCTTACATGTGGAATGGGAAGAACAGCTAAAATATCAACCAGGAAGTATGGCCATAAAATCCGCTTAGCCATCTCCACTAATTTAACCCTCCGGCGCTGCCGTGGCCTCACAGCAAGAATTTGGGAAATGATGTTCACTATACATGGGAGATCGACGGCCGATCGTAACAAAAGAGTGACTGTCTTGAGATTATGGTCCAATCTGAGACATTTCATGTCTTCATTGGTGACAGGAATGTATAAGAACAACGGATCCACGGAGACAGAAAGCATGCAGGAGATTGTAAATATAGTTTTCCACCAACTTAGCAGGAAAGACCGAAGAATATCCTTTAGTTTAGGCCATATTTTTCTTGATCTGTGTCCTTCACGTTGAGCTTTCCCCTTGGCAGCCTCTGAATGCCAAATACTGACACAACAAAAAATGAAATTGCACCCATCGATCAGAAAGAACAAATAAAATTAAAGGAGCTAGCCACTAATATTTGTTGAGAATATATACATCCCACATGGGAAAAATGGGACCTTGCCTATGGGTTTATAAGGGTTTGGGCCACTCCATCCATTGCCAATTGGTTTTGGATGTGAACCCCAGATTACTTTATCATGGTATCAGAGCGGGTTACCCACGTGTGCATGCCAAACGGCCACACGGGCTCCACGTCACCCAAAAAGTTGTCCACGTGTATGGCTTGAAAATTCGTCACACGTGCGGGGGCGTGTTGAGAATATATACATCCCACATGGGAAAAATGGGACCTTGCCTATGGGTTTATAAGGGTTTGGGCCACTCCATCCATTGCCAATTGGTTTTGGATGTGAACCCCATATTACTTTATCAATATTTAGCATGGTGTTAATGCATGTCTACTACTTGGTTACTATATTCAAATACAGTGGTGATTGAGTAAAGAACTAACTCCACAACGGCTTGTTCAGACATCTGTATAACTGATATTTCCTCTCAGTCAGATCTTGGAGCTTCTTAATTAGAATGCTTCAAAGTACTGACTAATTAATATTAATTGTTGCCTCCTGCAAATATATGGAAGAACCAAAATCAAGTTCGAGATGGTCCATGGTAATCTAGTTGAGCCTGCAGTAAGACAAGAGGAGGGGTTAACCTAAACAGAAACTTACATCCAGATAATTGTGAATCCCCTCTTAAACCAGATGTGAGAAACAACTAAAGCTCAAGTGTAAGTGTGAATTAATACGTCCAGATAATTTATATGCTGACATGCAATAGTTTGATATGTATAAAATCATTTTTAGTAATTTTTTTTTTTGGTATCAATGATTCACACAGTAAAAGTTGTATCAATTATTGTCCCGACCGAGTGGCAGGAAATTAAAGAGAATACAAAGAAGATAAGGTATAGACGATGGTTCTTTCTTGGCCGTGTTCGTTTGCTTTTTTTTTTTGTCATTAATCACAGGTCAATTATAGACGGTGGTTCTTAGTGCTCATTAACAAATTCCAAAAATTATTAGTACTCATTAACAAATTAATCCAAAAAATTACGAGAGGAAAAAACGAAAATGGTAATAACAAACCTCATAATACACGAGCAACCTAATACAGTCATAGTTTCACATTATTCATAAGACTGGGGCAGAGTAATTGCTTTCACCTAGCTAGCAGCACGCATAATAAGCTTTACTTAAGAATGTTGGATCTTAATGGAGTCTTCTTCTTGTTTTGTAGGAACTTTAAGGTGCCCCTTGTCCTGCAAGCTCTTGACAGTGTCATATAGGCTCTGTTTCACTGGGGGGAACTCCAAACCCAAGTCTTGAAGCTTCTGGTTTGAGAACTTGTATGGTTTTGCTCTGGGTTTCCCATCATCTTTCAACCTGCAAAAGTAGAATATGATACACTTATTTATTAGAATCCATTAGCATATAGATTTTCTTTTAGGACTAAAGAAAAAATTACAAGAAGAAGCCTCTAGGGCAGCCAAAATTTTGCAGATCCAAATTAAGAGCCTGAGCAGCTGCAGTAGGAACGAAGTTGAACCACAACTTCGGAGAATAAAGATTATAGATATATAGTCTCAAAATACATATATTACATATTAAAATATTTAAAAACAAGGAAGTTATACCAAAATCACTGATTAGTTAAAAATTCATTTTAAAAAACAAAGGCATCCATGCACAGTCTTCGATCATATATGCATAATAAACTAAACTCCTTGAAAATTGCATCTGCAACGTTAGGCATTTCCTAAGCCTTCTGGTCGAATGTCACATAATGAAACCAACTTGATCGATTAAAAAAAAACAATATGATCTTTTCTATATTGTTTATCCAAGAAAATTCATTTTGCAAAATCTATGAATTTACGTTCTGCTATGTGTTTTGTTAACATAGCAGCCATGAAAGCACAGAACGAAGAAGATGAAGCTTACCAGAAGAGAGAGAGAGAAGCTTAGAAAATATCTGGATGACCTTTTCGCAATAATGAAAGTACTTCGTCAAGATTATTACAAGCCTCTATTTATAATAGGCAACCGAATCAAATCTACCTAACTTTCCTAATTATCTCTCCTATTACAGGCCGGCCCATACAAATAATCCACATCAGCATGGTGACCACAGCAGCTGCCAACTTTGACTAGGAAAGTTAGAAGAAATGGTTGACTCGGTTATCACCTCCCCTCAATCTCAGTGGGGCTGATTACACTGAGATTGGTACAGTGCTCCTTGAACACACGACAATGCAATCCTTTTGTAAAGACATCAGCAATTTGTTGAGAAGTAGGAACATACTGAAGTAGCAAGTCACGTCTCTGAACTCGTTCTCTGACAAAATGAAAGTCATTGTCAAGATGTTTGATCCTGGAATGGAACACAGGATTGGAGCATAATGCAATTGCAGACAAATTATCACACTTGAGTAAAAGAGGTGTAGGTATCCTGGTGTGAAGATCACAACGTATGTGTCTCATCCATGATATCTCAGCAGCAGTGTTAGCAAGTGCTCTATACTCAGCCTTAGTAGAGCTCCTGGAGACAGATCCCTGCTTTTTAGACTGCCAGGAAACTGGACAATACCCAAGATAGACAATGAACCTTGTAGTAGACCTTCTTTGATTTATTTCTCCAGCCCAATCTGCATCACAGTAACCTGTAATATAAGTAGGTGATTTTCCATATTTGTAAAATAGGCCATGACTGATAGTCCCTTGAAGATATCTCAGAATTCTTTTCACAAAAGCAAAATGTGCATCAGTTGGGGAAAACATGAATTGACATACTGTATTCACAGCATAAGCAATGTCTGGCCTTGTAAAAGTAAGATATTGCAGACCACCAACTATACTTCTATAAAGAGAAGGATTAGACAAAACTGTGCCTTCATCTTTAAGCAACTGAGCATGAGGTAGACATGGTGTATTGCAGTCTCTACAGGTTTCTAGACCAGCCTTCTGAATAAGCTCATTGGCATACTTTTCCTGAGACAAGAAAAGTCCTTTCTCTTTATACCTAATTCCAATTCCCAGAAAGAATGACAATGGACCAAGATCTTTCATGTCAAACACATCACTTAATTCAGAAATAATAGATGTGATCCCAAGTTTATCTGAGCCTGTTATAACAATATCATCCACATATAATAGCAAAGCTATCACACCATGATCAGTTATTTTCACAAATAGACTAGGATCAGAATTAGAGAATTTGAAACCTAGTGTAGGAAGGAAGCAAGTGAATTTTTCATTCCAAGCACGAGGAGCTTGCTTCAATCCATATAAGGATTTCTTCAAGTGGCAAACATAATCAGGATGAACAGGATCAGTGAAACCCTGAGGTTGATGCATATAGACTTCTTCTTTAAGGTCCCCATGCAAAAATGCATTTTTGACATCTAACTGTCTTAACTCCCAATTGTTCATTGCAGTAAGAGCAAGAATGAGTCTCACAGTGCTATGTCTAACAACAGGACTAAATGTTTCATCATAGTCAAGACCTCTCTCTTGACTGTATCCTTGAGCCACAAGTCTGGCTTTATACCTTGAAATGCTGCCATCTGGGTTCTTCTTAATTTTGTATATCCACTTACTTCCAACAATATTTTTCCCTTCAGGTAAAGGTACCAAGTCCCATGTACCTTGTCTTTGCAGTGCATGAACTTCTTCAACCATTGCTAAATCCCACTCAGGAATGCCAACTGCAGCCTTAAAATGTTTAGGTTCAATAGGATCAGACACATCCATTATAGAAGTAAATCCACAGAAGTAGGCAAGTTCATCTAGAAGATTGTGCTACACAACACAAGAATATGCACAGAAATCCTGGAAAGTCTTATGTTTGATGATACCATTCTTTGCTCTAGTTAGCATGGAATGATTATTATAGGCTTGAGCAGTGTCCTCAATGAATTGAAACTCATGTGGAAGACCACCAGAAATATCTATACTAGCATTTACACCTTGGAGAGTTGAATTGTTATGCAATTCTAGAAAACTATTATGAGTACTAGGAAAGTGCTCACCAGAATGCATTCTTTCATTACCATGGTCACTATTTTCAACATTGTTATCTCCAGTAGGATTATCACTACTATCACCAAGATTGTAAGGAGCACTAGTAGAAGAACTACCAGAATAGCTATCAGAAGCAGTCAAAGAAGAACTACTACTCACCCCCCCAGCAGCCATAGATGGAGGACAAGCTAATGGCTGAGAAGAAGCATCAAAGGGCAACACCACTTGCAACTGGCTAGGGTAATCAACAGCCAACAAGGATGAAGATGGAGAAGCAACAGAGGAAGGAGGACTAGACATAGAAAATGGATATGAGGAGGAAGAAGGAACCTGTGAGTTTGTGGCAGATGAGGAAGAAGCAAAGATATGATATGGGAAAATGGTTTCATCATGGACAACATGTCTACACATCCATAGCTTATTCTGCTCAATGTTGTAACAAAACATGCCTTTATACCCCAAAGTATAGCCAAGAAACACACAGAGAGAAGTGTGAGGCTCAAGTTTATCATGAGTATAAGGTCGAAGGTAGGGATAACAAGCAGTCCCAAAAATCTTGAGAAAAGACAGATCAGGTGCAGTACCAAACAACTCAATATAAGGAGAAGACATTTTCAAAGATCGACAGGGCATCCTATTAATAAGATAACCAGAATGAGCCACTGCATGAAACCAGAATTTCTTGGGAAGTTTGGCAGCAGTCAACAATGTAATATAAGTTTCAACAAGATGCCTATTTTTCCTCTCAGCAACACCATTCTGCTGAGGGGTATAGGGACAAGTAATCAGGTGCAGAATACCTTTAAGATCAAGAAAATCTCTAAATGCTTTACTGTTGAACTCACCCCCACCATCAGTTTGGATGGATTGAATATTGGTCTTAAATTGAGTAACAACAAAACTATAAAACTTCATGAAAACTAACAGAGTGTCAGATTTATTAATGAGTGGAAAGATCCACACAAACTTGGTACAGTCATCTATGAAAGTTACACAGTACTTGAACCCTTCGATGAAAGACAAGGAGCAGGCCCCCACAAATCTGAATGAACTTTCTGAAATGGACAAACAGACTTTGACAAAGAATCAGAAAAAGGAAGTCTATGCATTTTTCCACAAAGGCAATCAGAACACACATGGGAAGTACTATCTTTAGTAAACTGAACTTTAGACAAAGCAAGCATTTTTGAAGCAACTTCAGATGTTGGATGTCCAAGTCTATGATGCCACAAGAAAGACTTGACTGAAGAGCCAATATACGCAGTGTGAGTAGTCTTGAATGAAGGAATGAACATTGGTGTCTTGAAGAGATCGAAAAAGCCCTTCACCATTACTGCTTCCTTTGTACAGAAGTGCCCTTGACACCTTGTCCTGCACACATATATGCATATCATCCATTGTAATAAAACAATGATTGTCTCTGCACAACTTATTAAAAGATAGTAGATTCACTGCAAGGTTAGGAACATGCAAAACATTATTAAGAGCAAAGGTATGATTTGCAGGTGTTATTTGTGTAGCTCCTATATGTTTGACTTTCAAACCTTCTCCATTGCCAATAGTAATGGTGTTGTTTGACTCATATGGATGAGCAATAGCAAGATTCCTCAAATCAGAAGTCATATGATGTGTAGCTCCAGTATCACCAATCCATACAGCTGAATCAACATTATTCTGCGAGTTGGATGAACTGGCAACATTATATTGAGAGTGTGCAGTCATTGCAGTGAGAGTTGATGGTGGTTCAGCTCCCTGGTATGCATAGTTGCTTCTGTGATGGCAATCCAAAGCACCATGACCCTTGAGACCATAAATTTGACAAATGACAACAGAGTGTGAGGGATGATCTGCAGGAACATCAGTCCTGTAGAAGCAGTTAACTGCAGTATGGGCCTTCTTGCTACATATTTGACATTCAGGTGAGACACCACTGCTGTTCCTGTAATCACCAGTGTTGTTATTTGCAGGGTTCTGAAAACATCTGCTTGCAATGTGTCCTCTCTTATGGCAGATGTAACACTCAGAGTTTTGGTAGCAATTGCTTGCTGTATGGCCTCTCTTATTGCAAATCTGACATTCAACTGCATTTTGACCCTTATAGTTTCCTTCACTTGAATTGCCACTGTTGATCCAGCCAGATTGTTTAAACGAGTTGTCACTCCATACACCTTTTCCTTTGTCATTACCATTGGAGCTAGGAAATTGTCTTCTGTCAATTGATGATGAGAAATTGTTGCCTTGGTAGGAGTTGCCTTTAGCTGCAAGTGCAGTCATAGAGTGTTGAGTGGATAGAACACAATCAATGTCTCTTTCAGCTGCCAGCAACTGAGCTCTAAAGTCCTTCAATGATATAGGAGTGTCCCTTGCTCTAATGACAGTCTTAATCATGGAGTATTCATCTGGTAATCCATTAAGAGTAACAACAACAATGTCTTCATCAACCAAGTTCACATCAACAGAACTCAACTGGTCCCTAGCATGCTTAATGCGCAAGAGATATTTGTCAATGCTATCTGCACCTTTCTTGATATTTTGAAGATCAGTTTTCAGTTGAATGATATTAGCTCTTGAGCAGGTGGAAAACCTCTCAAGCAAAGCAAGCCAGGCATCATAAGAGGATTTGCAGCCAACAATAATCTCCATGATATCTTCATTCAGAATGGCCATGAGAAGGCCGAGCAGTGCTTTATCAGTCTTCTTCCAAATCTTATAAGCACTAGTAATTTCTCTTGTAACTTCACCTTGTTCAGTAAGAACAAAGCGAGGAGGACAAGTGCATGATCCATCAAAATAACCAAATAGGTCATTTCCTTCAAGAACAGACTGAAACTGATAACTCCATTTCACAAAGTTGTTCTCTCCAAGTCGCACAGTGATCATGCTTAGCAGAGAGTTTCTCTGAGGAGATGTTCAAAGCTGCCCACCTCTGTGATGAGTTCTCCCATTGACTGAATCATGCTGCCATGTTGCTTCTTTCGCTGACGAGGTTCCAAACCTTTGACCGCCAGCTTGACTAACTCTTTCTCAGGTAGGATGACGTTCAGCTTGGCTTTCTGGATTTAGAAGAGCTGAAGATAGGCCACAGCGGACTCTGTAGGCTACTGGGCCATCTGAGTGAGAGAAGCCAAGTCCACCTCAGGCTCAATGGCTCCGAAAGTTTCTCGGAAAAGCATTTCCATCACGGACCAATCCTCCACTATTCCTGGTCGAAGTTTGGAAAACCATCTAAAGGCAGCTCCCGAAAGAGAAGTACCGAAGATCCTGCATTTGAGGATATCATCATTCTGGTATAGGCCGCATTGCACCCTAAACCTAGCCAAATGGGTTGCCGCATCCTCAGTGACTTCCCCTGAAAAAGTAGAAAATCTGATATTTTTATAACCCCTGGGAAAAGGCGCGAGCATGATATGCGGCGGGAAAGGTCCCTCATAGACCCCATCCAGTTGGGCCCTAGGATTGGGAAACCTGATCATCTCCTCTACCTCTTCACGTCTCACATATTCTGGGCCCGGAGGAGGAGGTGGCGTCGCCACCATCTGGCGAGCAGCCTGCAAGGGTATTTCTTGGTTTACAGTCGATGTCCCTTCTCCTACACGTATAACGCGAGTTGTAGCTGGTTGCTGAAGAGTCACTGCTGGCATAGGCGTCTCTTTCGACAAGGCTGTTATCTTAATAGGGTTACCAGTCTGGTCAATCCCGTAATAACTTCCTGGCAGTTCTTGGAATATGTTCTCTGCCCCATCGCTGTCTTATTGAATGAATATAGCAGAGTTAGAAGAGGTTCCACCAACTTTCGAGGCCTGATGCTTCTGTCTGGGGGTCTGTTCGCATGGCAAGGTGGCATTTTCTTTGCTGTCGCCGGTAACCAGAGCTTGTTCTTTATTTTTCAGTGGTGTAGCAGTAACGGTTGCGGAAGGAGTAGCGGTATTGCTGCTAACCTTCTCTGGCTGATTCGGGGGCACGTACTTGCCCGAACCAGACGGCTGGCCAAGCGAGCCAAGGATAGCATTAGGATCCCCTAAAGCTTTGTTCAATACTTCTCTTGCTTGGTTCAATTTAGCTCTCTGCATGGCCACCTCGGTTGCGAGGTTAGCGCCATCCTTGCGAAGACCTGCCATATCTGATGCAGTCTGTTTGGTTTGGTTTGTGATAGCCTCCATGATTTCTTTCTGGCACTGATTCTGCTCGCTAGCGATACCTGCGGCATGGGCTCTTACTGCATTCTCTGATTTTGCGATCTGTTGTTTAGTATCCTCTGCATGTCAGGTAATGCGTTGGTCTAGTTAGCATATGAGCTGATCTGTTTTCGCGGTTTCCCTTTCAAAATGAACGGCTATCTTCTTGCGATGATTTTCAATATTTTCCATGATGATCACGAACCTTACCTCAGAGGTCGCTCCCTCTGGAATAGGCTTCACAACGAAAGCCTCTCTTTCTCCACTACCCACTGTATTGGAGACAGAGGTAGTGATAACCGGCTCACTGGCCTGATTAGTAGTGACACTCTGACCCTCAGTAGTGGTCAGGTGATTCTCTTCCCGTTCAGTTGACATGTTAGGTGATTGGGAATGACGAGAAAATCTTTGAGTTACTTGTTCTTCAGAAAGACCACGACAGTCCGCGTGAGAATGCGGTCTGTAATTGGAGGTCTTATGCTTTGAGCAGTTAGCGTAAACCTTTTGGTAAGGGTTTTCGCTTGACTTCCCAATGGCTACATTTACGAAGAGACACTATTGGGTGCCATTGGGCGTGCCAAAATGTTTGGCTCCAAAACTAGTTGGCGTGCAAATTGTCTCTTTTGAGAGTGTGCGCAGGCATGCCAGCACCGTGGGGTGCAGTCGTCGGGGGAGTCCCTTGTCCTGACTTCTTCTTCAAGCATTGTGGACGAGTAGAGCACCAACCTAGCCACAAAGTTCTTCTCTAGCCTTTCGAGAAAGGACTTCTTGCCTTACGGATAAGGACTTTGGATGTGATCTCTTGGCGTCACCGAATCGATACTCAACGTTGTAGGTTGAGCAGAGCAATCACTGGGAAGTTTGGAGAAAGCACGGGTTTTGCTAAAGCGTGACTTTAGCTTCGCTGGGTTACGAGGGCGTTACCCTTGCTTCGCTGGTTGTATCGGTGGCAGTAATACTGGTAGTCGGCTCTTGGAGAGACTAGGACTGGCGCGCGGTCACCGGGTTTCAACAAGGTTGATGATTTGCTCCGGGGAGGCTTTGTAATCGTTGGGATTGATTGATTTTTTAGAGAGAGAGAGGCCTTCCTTTGTCCTTTAACCCTGATATTTATACATCTAGGGTTTCGACTGTTCCTTGCTATAGAAGGATTATTGATTGAAGTTTCTTATTCAATCTCTGCTACTTGGTTCCAATAAGGTTTCGTTTTCCTTATGGATCACGGAATGGGCGAAGCTATAACCCAAACCCAAGTAGGCTTATTTTTGGGCCGCAGGTATCGGTCCGCTGCGCTAAATCCACTAAAGGATCTTGCCAAAATTACTTTTGGACTCAAACAATGGTTACATCAAATAACACAGAAAAATTCAAGATTATAACTAAAAAAGTTTCAAAATTTCGCATCTCTAAGAGAAGAATATTGGCTCTGCCACTACTTGTTCTTAGTTACATTATAGAGGCAAACACTCGCTCCAAAAAATATATATATATATATATATATTCAAAGGAAAACCTAAACCTAAAACGCGCCTTTACACGCTTGTAGCCTCTGCCTAGTTGTCTTCTTCGTCTGGCGGCACATCCTAACGACGTCGTGTTTGGACTAGACGAGATTGGTAACGCCTTTCTCAGCTGCTCTGTTGGTCTTTGGTTGGACTTTGGGTCTAAAGTCTGTGCTAAGGACGGGAAAGTGGGGTTGTGCTGGTTAGGAGAGTTTTCGAGATCGCTGGTGGTGGACGAGTATGAAAGGTGGGAGCGGTCGGCCTAGACCGCTAAGCAGCTTTGGGGCTCGAGGTGGTAGATGGATGCACGACAATGGGCTAGGTGGGGGGAGGCTGGGATTGAAAATCGATCTATGGTTTGAGTGCAGGCTGGGGGAACAATCTGAGATGGTGTCGAACCTGTACCAGATCTGGCATCTGACTAGTTGAGGTTGTCATCTCAAGTCAGGCGAGGGCTATAGTTTTGACGGTGGTGCTGTGATGGCGGTGAGGGCCCGACGACATAAGTAGTCGGCAGCGGGTGGTGGTGCGACGGTAGGGAGGAGGCAGGAACTTTTCTAGGGCCTGATGGTGCCTTTTCACACTCTTAGACGGAGCTTGGGCCTGGGTTCTAGAATTAGGGGCCCAATCTGGGCTATCTGCTTTATTTTTGTTTGTAGTTTTATTTACCTTAGTTGTTTAGTTTTGTCGCACCTTTCGCATGTAATAAGTCCCTGCATGTATCTTGAAGGGTTAGTTGGGCTAAATGACAATGTGTGTGCACTCTAAGTGTCTTGTCTGATCTAGCAAGACGACGATCTATTTTGGTCGGTCGCAACCTCCTAGTGGTAGGATGAAACTAAGTGTCATTGGATTTATTCTCCGACGGCAACATAGTAAGAAATCTATGATATTGGTAATTATGCTTCTGACATGACCCGCCCCGGATTTCACCTTGAAATCAGAAGTGGCCCTGCGAGGCCTACCTTAGAAGAAATTCTACCAAAAATATTCTTAATCATTCTCTGACACTAAATCACAGCTCCTGCTATAAATCATCTCGAAAGCCATCTCAAATATATACTAATATCTCAAATCATAATGTAAATCCCATCCAGAAATTCTTGAAATCTCATAAAATGCTCGTATCTTAAAATAGGCGATGACTAGAGGGGACTGCCGACTAGGGACGCATCGGAGGGTACTGCCCACTGGAATACGAGGAGGTAATGATTAGAGGATAGTGCCAACTAACCATAGATAGTTAGAGGGTACTGCCGACTGGAATACAAGGACGATACTGGCGACCAGGGACGCATCAGAGGGTACTGGTGACCATAATACGAGGAGGTAATGGTTAGATGGCACTGCCAACCACAATATTCTGGAGGGTATTGCCGACCAGAATATTGTTTGGAGGGTATTGCCAACCAGACTATCACCTGGAGGGGACTATTAACCAGGTAATGCATGCATGTGCTAACGTATTTACCTCAAATAAACTGAAATCATCTCGTGAAATCTCAACTTGTATTTAAATCTCCATGTTTCTCCCAATAACTCGATATTCACATAACTTGACAATAGCAAATGCTTTAGAAAGGAAAACTCAATATAAATTCCGTAAATCCTCAGTAATAAATCATCGAAAGCATAGTTCGTGAACTCTCGAGACTTCGATCATACTCAAGTACTTCAATATCATACTTAGGTATTCACTATTTAAATCTCTATTTTACTTCTCAATGCTTAGGTATTCAAAATCTCGATAGAAATCAATGATAAACCAATAAAACCAAATATCGGCAAAACTCTGTAAATCCTCCATAACTCAAAATGTACTCATTGCCTATAAATCATATATATCATCATATCTCGAATATAATAAACTCATAATATTAATAAAAAAATAATAAATAATAAAAATACTGCATGTACAATTAATTTAAAAGCAAATGTCAACTCACAGTACTATTTAGGCGATCACGCGGACGGATTTCTTCATCAAGCAATAGCTCGGTACGTCGCCCTGTAAACAATAGTATATTGTAAACAACGACTCGAAAATAAATACAATTCTAAAACAAATCTGAAAACCCCTCACACAAGTAATTCTTCGAATATTCAAGATCACAATGAAAACAACCCAAACTTCTTCACTAAGATCAACTCAAGTTCCGGTAATTCCGGTAATTGTGGGATACCCAATGGTCGGATTCTGGTAATTCAATAACTAAAGCTCCACATTTCGGAAAATCACAATCGATATCAAAACAAGTCCAATTTTCACCAACATTACATCTAAAAGTCCAAAACGTCAAACACAGCTCAATCATTCAATATAGAAAGTCGGAACTAGCTCTAAGCACCTCCAACAGTTCAGCCAACCTCCGAACCGGGTATCAACACCTATGCCAAAATCTTCATCTCATCGAGCCCAACAACTTTCACAACTACAACAAAGTCTAATTTGGAGCCAAAAGTCCATAATTTACCTCGAAATCAAAAGGGGGAAAATCAAAACCCTAGAGTTTCAAGGCTTTGATTTGTACTCCACGCTTCAAATTGGATCAAGAGGCTTGGATGGATTGATGTGTGTTGCAAGAGCTCCAAGACCCACTAAGTATTGTCGCCAGAGGTGGCCGTAAACTCAAGTTCCGACCAAAACCTGAGAACGACGACGATGTCACTTTTTCTCTTCCTTTCTGTGCCTTCCATTGTCCAAATTGAGCCACCAAACCATCCTAGGATTAAAGAGGATGATGAGAACTTTCCCAAGGTACCAGCAGCGGTCGAATCCGTCACCGGACGTAGAAGAAATCATCGATGAAAGTTGACCGGATCAGAGGGAGAGAGAGAGAGAGAGAGAGAGAGGAGAGAGAGAGAATGACCCTTGGGGGGGCCGGGTAGGTTTCTGAAAATGGAAACTTGCCACAATAACTTTTCCTTTATATAGAAATTTTATCATGAACAGTAACTTTACCATTTTGATGACAACTTCTTCATACGAACTCCGATTTGAGTGTGCTACATGTCTACGAGTTTGGTTTGATATTCTCTACAACTTTCATGAAGGAAATTTCCCCAAAAACTTAGCCGATTTAGGTCCACTAAATGATCCAAAGGAAGGTAAAAGTAAATATTCTAATTATTTACTGTCTGAATGACCAGTAAACCAATAAATTAAGGTAAGGGACGTAACAGCTTCATTGTAATCAAGTTATCTTTCTGTTATATCACCGCTATGTTATAGCAAATGGAGTAACCAGTGTAGCACTCTTTGCTAGTTGATGCAGTTAGAATACATATATTTTATAAAGACTCCTAATATCATTTCAGAACATTCTCTAGATATTTATTGTAATCAGAGATTGAGGCTCAATGTTCTCCCTTATATTCGATAGTTTAATAAATTAAAATTTAAGGGTAGCCGCACCACTCATTTATTAAATAAATAAATAAAAATTACTTGGATTGAGATCGAATAGAAACAACAGAATATATAAAAAGAGACAAAATGAGGTCTTTTATTGATGAGAAATTAAGGTCAAAAATGGAGGCTGAGAAGCATCTCTGTTCTCACAGAATGAGGTCCTTTATTGGTGAAAAATGAGGTCAAAAGTGGAGGCAGAGAAGCAGTCAAAAGTGGAGGCAGAGAAGCATGCTATATACTAGGCCTGGGCACGGGCCGGGACCGCGTGTCAATTAGCTAGGCCCGGGACCAAGCCCATTTATTTCGGGCCGGGCTCAAATAAAGATTTTCAGTAATAAGGACCATGAAGGACCAGACCAAATAGGCCCGGGCCGGTCCTGCCGGGTTTTCGGGCCCAAACGAAGAGAATAACATCCATTCATTGCTTCTTCAAAGTTACAAAGTACGAACAAATGAAGTTTCAATTTGAAGAAAAATGAAGGTAAACAAAGTACAAACAATTGAAACAAATGAAGTTACAAAGTACAAACAAATGAAGAATTGAAGTTTCAAACATATCAAAGTTACAAACCAAATAAAATTCCAAACCATTTAAGGACCAAGTAAACTAGCAGTTTCAAACCACATTAATTTGCTTCCAAGCCTCCAGCTGCTGCCATCAAATGGTGTCCAGCAAACCATGTCATCCTACAACCATTTCCCATGCAGATCACATTATTAGTTTACAACACATATCACATTATTGCTATTAACATGATCGATCAAGTGGTGACTAGAGCAATTAACTTTTCCATATATTCTTGTACGATTAACATGGTGAATGTCCATTTTATTAAGCTTGTAAATGAACCATAAAGTCATCCAGAAGGAGAGTTGGCTAGACATATGTACTAACATATCATCCCCACAGACCATACTCATGGTTCTCTTTTCTATTAATAATTATTAGGCACATAACAATTATCATCATACAATAATTCATTGCCTAACTCTCAATCTCTTATAGACAGAAGAGCATACTAAAAGTGTCATCAGATCCGTGGGTCACAACTTCCATATATCGTATAGTTGTGAAGCACCAATATCTGCTAGCTTTTATATACATGCGGTGTTTATTCTATAAATGAAGAAGCTAATCCAATCGACAAAAACATGGGAGGGACAAGAATGGTAGACCAACCCCAATGTGGGTCGAAGAATATATAGATGAGAAGTATGCGTGGTGCCAATAAAAACAGCAGGTATATGAACTTTCTACTCCTCAAAGCATATAAATCATTAGGAAGGTCCACTGATATGCAGGTATATGAACTTTCCCACATGTGACACAATTCAAACCGGAAAATGCAAAGATCACAAGCACACAAGCACAAAACAAAGTTTAAAATGAACCTAGCAAGCACACCTTTAGAAGTAGATGTTGCTGTCCTTGCAGCCTTTGGGACCCTAGGATGCTTTGGAGGCTTTGAAGTTGCCACAACGGGAATTGGGGCTCTATTTTGATAATCTGCAGGTTAATTGGCAGAAAGTTATGAACCAGAAAACAGTCCAAATATTGAGCAAAAAAGAGGGAGAGTTGTACCTTTCTCAATATCTTCATACAAGTTCATCTCCTCGATGGTTGGAACATACTCTAGACCCATTATTTCATCACTCTTAAGCCAGTTTTGCAAGCATATAAGGGCTTCAACACTTCTAGGAGTTAAGGAACATCTATGAGGATCAATTACTCGCTTGCCTGTGCTAAAGCATGACTCGGAAGCTACTGTGGAAACTTGAATAGCTAGCACATCCCTTGCCACAGCTTGCAAGTTAGGATATTTCGATCCATTGAGCTTCCACCAAGTTAAGATATCGAAGTCATCCCCTTCTTTTGGCTTTTCAAATGGATCAAGAATATATCGATCAACTTCACTCTCCACAACAATTTCGTTTGAGTCCTCAAGCGCCTTGGCCCAATTATCCATCATCTCGGCCATTTTTCCACTTCTTCCTTTCATAGCAGATGGCTTTTTACTCTTGACACAGTTTTGTTTTTTAGTTGAACTCACCATAGATGATTGTGCATAGATATCAGTCAAAGCAACAAGCAGATCTTTCACTTTTGCTTCCTTTTGTCTAACCAAATACTCATCCATCTCCAACATTTCCCTCATAACATGGCCGACATTGCGAAGTTTATACCTAGGATCAAGAACTAAAGCAACTAGAAGAAGTTGATTGACATCATCAACGTTGCCAAAGTATTTCTTAAACTTATTTCTCATCCTCACCGCCATCCGAGCCATTAAAGCTTCTGTTTCACTTTCATAGTTCATTTCCGGCTTCAAAAACAGCGCGTTAATCTCACACTCTATCGACACAATGTCATGGAAAGCTGAAGCTGCAGTAGACTTCGTTGTTGCGCTGATCCTCAATGTAACCTCGTAAAAAACTCGTAAAAACCTAATAAAAATAGCAGCCTTTTCCCAATCTTCATCTGTAGGTGGTCCGACCCTCTTCCTACGAGTTTTTGACTTAGCATCCTCTTGAATCTCTATCACTTCTAAATCCTCCTCTATCAAATCCTCATCTTCACCGAAATAACCCGAGTATTTGCTGTCTTCCTCTTCAGCTAACCGATCAAACCCCTTTCTCAACTGCATCGCTGTATCTAACATTAGAAATGTAGAGTTCCATCGAGTTGGAACATCAAGAATGCATATTTTGTTAACATCCAACTTCTCCTTCTCAACACACATCTTAAACTCATCCAACCTTGAAGCAGAAGACCTCACATACCTCACTGCATTTCTAATAGCTGCAACTGACTTGTCCAAAATATGCAAGCCGGATCTAACGATAAGGTTTAAAATGTGAGCCAAGCACCTCACATGCATATAATGTCCGTCCAAAACAGGGGGAACTGACCAATTCATCATCTTCTTCCTAAGATACTCCACTGCATGCTTGTTGGCAGCAGCATTATCAACTGAAACAGTCATCACTTTATCAATCTTCCATTGCACCAAACATGTTTCTAAAATCTTCCCAATGGTGGTGCCGTTATGATTGGGAATCACACAAAAGTTCAATATCCTCTTGTGCAAATTCCAGCCCATATCGATGAAATGCGCTGTCACCACCATGTAATTGACATTCTGCATCGAAGTCCAAGTGTCGGTAGTCAAGCACACTCTGTGTTTGGCCAACTCACCCCTAAGCTCCTCTTTCTTAGCATCATACATCTCCAAAAATCTCCGTACAATTAGCCTTCTGCTCGGAATTTCCCATCGAGGGATGGCAACCGAACAGAAGTACTGAAACCCAGCCTTTTCTACTTGACTAAATGGTAGTTCGTCGAGAACTATCATCACAACACAAGCTTCTGTACAAGCATCTGGACACCATTGTCTCACAACTACACCTTTGTTCCCATCACTAGTCAACACCTTCTGCCCATCTTCCAAATCTACTCTACCAGGATATTTCTTGCAAACATTTTCAATATGACGCCTAAGAGTACTAGTACCACTATAGCCCGAATCGGCACCAATCTCTGTTTCACAATACTTACAGCGAGCTTTGCTGGTGTGGCCGACTTCAACCTCCTCCCCATCTTTAGTTGCTTTAATTGGAACATCAAATTTATCAAAATGCTCCCAGACTTGTGACCTGCAACGACTGTTGCTACTGCTCCCAGACTCTCTCTTCCTCTTCGTGCCATTCGCACCACCTGCCAGCTCACTATCATCACCGGCCTCCGACTGGCTGGAAGCCACCACCAACTCAGCCCCAATAACTGCAGCTGCTTCGGGTTCCATTGCTACTTCGGGCATTATCAAAATTGATTCTTTAATCCTTGTACCTAGAAACAAAATAAAATCATACAAATCAGTGAATCACAAACTAAGCTACTAAATGAAGAGAATAAAATCAAAACATCATAGCTTGAATCTTGAATCCATGTACCCAGAAACAACAAATTGGAATCAGATAACCCCAAATGGCCAAATCAATTACGACCCAGATCAGAAGCTACCCAGTTTGAGAGAGAGAGAGACTTACTGAGACTTTTGGGAGGTACCACCGTACTAGAGTATTGTCGATTGGACCCGGATTTGATGTCGATTGTTGCTGGGTTTGAGTGATTGCGACTGGGTTTGAGTGATTGCGACTCGGTTCGAGACTTCGAGGCTTCAACTGGGTTCGACTGATTGCGACTGGGTTCGAGGCTTCGAGGCTTTGATTGGGATCGACTGGGTTCGAGTGATTGCGACTGGCTTCGAGTCTTCGACTGGATTCGACTGGGTTCGAAGAACTGAAGTCTCGTGTTTGGGAAAGGGTCGATGTCTCGTGTTTGGGAAAGTTTGTGTCTGAATGAGTAAATGTTGACTGAAGACCTGAAGTCACCACAAAGGCACAAAGAGAGGCTGAAATTAGGTTATTAATATCGGGCTTATCTTCGGGCTTTGGAGATTATGGACACCAGGGCCCGGGACCGGCCTGTTTAAATGTCATGGTCCGGGCTTTTTTTTTTTGTCTATTTTTTCCTCAAAGCCCGGCCCGGACCTGACGGTCCGGACCGATCCGGTCCGGGTTTTTGGGCTTTCGGGCTAAAATGCCCACCCCTACTATATACATTCCCAATAGCAGTGAATATATATATATATATGCTACATGAGGCCTTATGTCACATTATTAATTGCCTCACCAATATTAATTGTATTCCACAGACCTGTGTCTTTCTTTAGACTTTTTTTCACCCGTGGTGGGTGAGTATGGTAGGCTTATAAAATGCAGACCCTTCGCTATTCCTCGATCTGTACCATTTCCATTATAAGTTTATAACACAAACTTCAAATCAAATCTCCTTCTATCTTTTTTATTTGGAATAAATTCTTCTTACTAACGTGAGGGTTCATCAGTTTAGTCATTACACTTCTAATTTAATTAGAAAAGGCCTTGCACTCTCCAATTTCATCTAATCGATCCAATCTGTCACGATTCTGCTATTAAATACTGACGTGGGACCTTCTCAAAGAGAAAATTTCCAAACTACCCATCGCTAGGTAGCCCGCCGACGCGTTAGTGTTGTTAATGCAGATGGGTAGTTTGAAAATTTTCCCTGAAAATTGACAGAGTGGTGATGGATTGGATCGATTTGACGAAATTGGAGAGTGCCATGACTTTTCTGATTAAATTAGAAGTGCAGGGACTGAACTGATGAACCCTTGAAAGTACAAGGTAGTAAGGAGAATTTAGTCCTTTTTATTTTTTATTTTAGTTACAGTATCCCTCTATCTTTGTCTCTTTGGAAAAACACCTATTAAGCTAATTGAATATATTAGGAGATGGATATGAACTATTGAAGGTAAAACTGGGAGAAAATTGTCAAAGCTATCCGACTCTGCCTTCCATAGAAACAGCTTAAAGTTCTAGCTGTTAATTGGTAATTCTTGTAGACAGTACTTTAGTATTGATAGCTGTGTCAATTATTTTCTAAAGGGAACAAGTCAAGAATGAAAAAAATTTCAAGTAAATTTGCTTACTAGATGATGATTAGTGTTTCGCTTACATAGCTACCGTAATGGAAAAACTCTCAGCCGAGATGCTCCAACCACAACAAATACTAAAGACAAGAACTCATCAAGTTATAAAGCCACCTTATGTTTCTTTCTCTCGGCATTGTCGTAAGACAAGTAATATAATTAATTTAGGGTCAACTAGATTGATGTGGATTAGATGGCCTCTTGTTTGTCTCATAGTTCTTTGCCTACCTTGAGTATCAAAGTTAATTATAATTATAAATGAAGAGGAAAAAACAAAAGTTAAGTAGTGGATTAAGCCAGAGAAAAAGAAAACACAATAACTAGAATTATGATTTTAACCAAACATGGCATCTATGGTCCTAATGTTTGAACATATAGAAACTCAAATTCAATATACTTTCTCATAGGATCACTTTCATTTATGCACTATCAAATAATGAATATGATACAAGCAACCTTCAAACTGTATCTCACTCTTCATTAAGTAGATTGAATTAGAGTTACTAATAATTCCAACACTAACCTGTGTTCCAAATGAATTTATGTACAGATATATAGTCTTTGAGGGGTTATCATAATCCATCCACATAAACTGAGCAACCAGAAGCTCAGTTATTGCTGGCACAATCTACAGAAACAAGATAAAAGGAAAGAGACCAAGTCAGTACATGCTAATTGGGTAGATCATTTAGAGATCAAAATTAAGTAGCCAATAAAAATCTCTTCATTCTTTGAAACCAGGAATAAAATGAAGTAACACTATGCTAGAAAAGTAATCAGACGACAGAGGAGATCTGTCATCTGATTAAAAAAATTTCTGTTGTCTAGTATGGTGCCGTCTCTTGGGGGTATCAGACGACAGATTTCCTCTATCGTCTGAAAAATCAGACGACAGAAAGTTTTTAGCTCTTCTGTTGTCTGATGAAATCAAGACATGAGTTAGCTATGTATTAGTGAATTCAGACGACAGATAAATGTGATGTGATCTGAAAACAAATAACAGTTCCTTGTAATTTTTGTGATCTAATGCTTATTCCAAAGATAGATTTCTGTGGTTTGAATGCACCAAAGTAGAAGATATGAAATCCTATCTGTTGTCGGAATGGACTTATAATAACAGTTTAGTGTTGTTTTATTCAAATTCTAATAACAGTTAACTGTCATTAGCATTCAGTTCAGATTACATTTATCTATCGTCTTTAGTAGCCTACAATAACATTTATCTGTTGTTTTAGTGCACAAGTAACAACATATTTTGTAACGTTTCGTACCGCAATTTACCAGTTTACTAGTCATTTGAACGGTAAATGACGATTATTTTCACTTTTTACTTTGTTGAATACTTTTAGTGGCCCTAAAAGTTGACTTTTTGTTTGGGTCAAAATTTAAGAAAATTTTCTTCACAAAAGTTGTAGAGGACATTAAACCAAGTCTGCGCATATGTGGTACGCTTAAATTGGAGTTCGTATGCAAAAGTTATGGCCAAAATACTAAAATTACTGTTTGTAGTAACTTGCTATATATAGAGAAAGTACTGTGGTAAGTTTCCATATTTTTCCAGAAACTTACCGAGCTCTCCCTCTTTCTCCTCTCCACTCCCCATCACGTTTTCTGTAGTCTTCTTTGTCCGGCCATATCTTCCTCCACATGCCTCCAATCGACTTGATTCCAAAAGCAATTTTTCTCACCTTGACGTCGTCTATAACTTCTAAGAAGACATCGGGGTGAAAAACAAACCGTGGAGGGCGCTGCAAGGCTGAGAAGCTGCACAGCTCGAGCTGGAAATCGCCTCCCTTCACCGGCTGATATCTTCCGATTCCGGCCACCTCCAGCGATAAACCTTAGTCCATTGGAAGCGCATTGGGACGTGGATGATGCTCCCTGAAGCTTTTGCCGAGATTCGAAGCGTGGAGGAAGAATCGACGGTTTGAAGTTTGAGGTTACTATTCACGATTCAGGTTCAACCTTCCCCTTAATTGATAAGGTACTTCCGCTCATTTTCTAACTTGGTCACAGTTAAAAGAATTAATGGTGTGTTAAGAAGGTGCTACTGCCAAATTTTGGTGGCCATTGGAGTTGGTGGCAGTGGCAGCGGCGCCGCCACTGTGGGCAGTGGTAGCGGCGGCTAGGGTAGCTTTTTAATCTCAATTTCTGGCTAGTTAAATTTTATAATTATCATAGAGCTTATATATGAAGTTTGGTGAGGATTTGTGGAGTTTTGAATCGGTTATAAATTTCTAAAGATTTGGATTTCGGTTAATGTTAATCGTGAATCCGATTGTCAGATTTCCTCCATAATTGTTATATGGTCTGAAATCGACGAGTGGGCAGTGTTGGTGAAGTTTGGTTGGATGTGGAAGCGGATTGGAGAAGTTGAGGTTATGGGTTTTGAGATTTAATTATTGAATATCGTAAAATTATTTTCCGTCTGGTAATTATTTAAATACGAATAATTGTGTACCGGACGAGGTACTGACTCATCGCTCGACATCCTTAGGATACCACGTTAGCTGTATACTGTGAGTGGACTTTTATTTCTTAAAGAATGATGCATGCATTTAATTATTGAATTAGTACTTTATTGACTATCATTTTATTTATTGAGCATAATATTTTGCCTTGGATTTTAATTTTGACATTGTTTTTCCACATGAATTTCGGTTACAAATCTATTATGCTCGGATTTGGATTTATGATTTATTTTTGGAGATTAATTATGAATTATTTTCAATTATGATTCGGAAATGGATTTTGAGCCTTCGATTAGTATCTCCGATATATGGCTTTTATTTGAAAGCATGATTTTCGACAAATTATTTTCCGAGGTGATTTCCGGAAATTTATAATACATTTCTATTCGCCGATATTGAGATTTTTGGAATATCTTTCGAAATAGGATTTTCGAGGGAATTATATTTATCGATTATTTCTCGCCTGATGGTTTATAAATTCGAAATTATTTTGGTGTGCGGGCCACATCGTTGGAATATGTCTTCTCTCGTGAGTAATGGGGAAGCCTTACTGATTTTCAAGTTTTCGTATGGTTTTAAACCACCATACCTGGGTCATCATATTTATTGCTAGCTAGCCTATTAGTACTCCTCCCTGCTTACTATGTGTTCATGGTGAGTAGAGCAGAGCATAGGATGCTCCAAAGTGTGGGACACTCCGACCCGAGCCTGGGAGGCACCCTTATTTGTATGGTGAGAACTTCTTCCCCATATTTGATTGATACCTTCAGCTAGCGAGGCTAGCTTGATTTCTTTTGACCAGCGGGGCTGGAATGTTTTCACGAATTTTCGTGTTGTGAGAAATATGTTTTATCCACGTTGCATGCATCGAGTTTTTAAAGGAATAAATGTGGGAAAGTATTAAAGCTTTACTTTCATTTGAATTTCCTGCTTATTTATTTTTGTCCACTCACTCTAACGTGTTTTAAATTACTTTCCCCTGGGCCCTTCGGTTTCAAATGCCCAGTTTGCAGGCAAAATTAGTTGAGGTCGGGCGTACGTGGAGTTGAGGCATAGTCAACAGCATGGCTTCCGCATTTGCCTTTGAATTAGGTTTTCCATGTTTATCTTTCTATTAGAATTGCTCTGATTACCTGTGGGATTTATGTTATTCAAGTTGCGTTTTGTGTTTTGTGAAAGTGGAGTTGATGGTAATTGGGAGCAGGGTGGCTCCAGGAGTATAAGGTTGGTTTGCTTGAAGTGTTTGTGTGTTTTACAGGTTTTGGGTAGTCCATTTTGGGGGTGACTCTGCCGAATTTTTGGTAGAGCTATTCCTAAGGTGGGCCCCACAGGGCCACCTCGGATTTCAGGGTGAAATTCTGGGCAGGTCCTATCATATTTTTTCTTGTATCTGTTGTTCTTAGTTACGTCCAACAACATATTTGGATTTCATTTTGTCGTTGCTTTTTATTTCAGATGACAATTTTCTATTGCTTGAATGCACAAGTAACAACATATTTTTTCTTGTTTATGTTGTTCTTAAATATGTTCAACAACATATTTGGATTTCATTTTGTCGTTGCTTTTTATTTCAGATGACAATTTTCTGTTATTTGAGTGCATAAGTAACAACATATTTTTCTTGTTTCTGTTGTTCTTAGATATGTCCAACAACATATTTGGATTTCATTTTGTTATTATTCAATCTGTCATTATAGTCAACACATACATTCACAATTGTTTCATACATAAACCTAATGAGCATCAGCTCAATAAACTCATAAGGCAAAAAAAAACTACTATCTGGAGCAACTATACTAATCTAGAGTGACTAAGTATAGCAAAAGCTTTAATTTAGCCAATTATGTAACAACTATGATTCTTCAAGCGGATAATCCTCCAGAGATATCAGCGAATTGAGGCATCAAAGTTTTGAAGAGAAGACAGCCATTGTTCTATATAATTCTTGCAATCTGCAGACAATACAAACACAGAAATTTAGCAAGGTATGCAACAACAAAATATTGAAATATAAACATGAAAGGAATTAAAAGTGAGAAGACAAGGGATTAACCGGGAAAGAAGAGCAGATCTCTACCATGGCAAGTCCAACAAACCAGGTGAAAAATGATACTACCACCCAACCCCACACAAGGCTTGCAGGACCTACATATACAAGGCTAGAACCATACAAAGGAGTGATTCCGGTGAAGTGTGTCATCGTCGAGAATGATATTGCAAGAGTTTTGAACAAAGTCTGAAACAAATCAAACATCCAATTCATGAAGCTCAATTGCAAGCCAGTAATATAAATAACAATCTCATAAATCTCTTAGTGATAAGCAAGAAGTAGTAGTAGAGAATATACAGTTAACACGTCACAGCATAAAAAACATGTAGTGTGAATCAAATTAGGTGTCTTTGTCAGTGAATACTCAAGTAGACTCCTTAACAATATCGGCACCAAACTGACCCCATGGGATCTCCTCTGGGTTTCTGTAACAAACAAATCCCATAATTGATGTGGTACTTGGATCTACAATCCCATACTTAATAGCAACTTCAAAATCAACTCTATGTAAACCATTATGAACTAACATATATTGGCAGCAGTAAATCCCAAAGAAAACAATCACATCTCATGCTAATGAAGATTTCGATTCCAAGCCTTATGTCACATAGTACAGCCTATAGACTTTCACATTGTTGACTAAAATATATGTACACACCAATATTATTGCAATTCTGGATAAAAGAAACAACCCACCTCTCGTACTGAATTGTGCAGCTCCAACTTCTGACCACCATTACGTTGACTCATTCTGCATCTTCAAATCCCTTCTCCTAGTAAAATACACTTATCAAGCTTCATATACCAAACATTGCATGGAATCTGTAACTGGAATATATAGGCATTGACAACCACAAAGTGACTAAGACCCTAAAATTACTTGCTTATATATTATCTAGTTTAGGTAAGAGCCACTTCAGTATAATTGATATTAAAATTCTTCTTCTCATGCGTCTCTAGGTATGTAATCCTATTATGTACCAAATTTCATATACTCAGTTTCAAAATGTAAACCCTCATACCGGATAATTACTATTTGTTGTTCCAGATTTGTTTGCCTCTCTAACATGTATTGGCAAAAGTAAAGCCAGAAACCAAAAAAAAAATCAAAATCAAAATCAAAATCTTCTAAACAAAGTTACAAAGGGAGCTCGTAGCTCTTTCGATATGAAAAATTAGACAAAAACCTAACCTATCTTATCCAGAATTTGATATTAGATTATGTGAAAGTTCACATAATATGAAAACCCAATCAAATTAACAGAAACTTAAACGAACCCAATCAAATCAAAACCCTAACCTTTTCCTTTTTCTCACACTTTTGCTCGGTTTTATAGAGGACGCTTTCGAGGAACGATTGGTTGGTAGATCTTCTGGTAACTTGCCGGATTTGACCTAAATAGGCGCATTTGAAGATCATCATAAAGCAATGGCTCCATTGCTACCATCATGATGTCCCCTTCACCTTGATGAGCTATGTTACTATTATACCAGGGAACATGAAATAGCACAAGCAACAAAGGTGTCTTTTGTCGGTCTACCTTTGACAGATCATCCTGCAGTTTAAGAAGAATGACAAAAATTTTGTTACATGTGTACCTAAACAACCCCTTGATTGATAGGAAAGGATTGATATCAAGAGAGGTAAATGAAGAAGAAAATAACTCAAAGATGTGTGAGTAAAAAATGAAAAGAAAACATCATAGATAGATCGTAACATTAAGGGATGAAAGATGAAGCAGAATGCCCTTCAGATATTACTGCTAAAGCTCATTCCTCACTGTTATATTCAAATGTGCACTCAAATTTCTCAAGGCTTGCTCTCTGATTAACATTGAGAACTTCTTACTTATAACTATGGAAATAAGGTTGAAGCTGATGTGCTAAAGGGCTACACTTGGACCAACTCCCAAAATGGATTAATGTCCATATATTTCCTTTTTATATGTGTTTGATTATTTCCGCAGTTCAGGCTGTAAAGCTTTTCACTACCTTACTCCTTATCTTTATTGGAATGGGTTTACTTGCTTTAGTATATATGGATACATACTACCAAGTCTATAACTTCTTTGAGTTTTTAGACAGGTAAGATCAACATAGGTTATATGTGAAAGGGTACACCATATGCACATGTTATCTAGCACAATCAGACATGTTATCCAGCACAATCAACAGATCTAGGCAATGGTACTACACTCCAAAAGCAGAGCAGGGCGGTCAGGATTTATATGAGTTGAGTATGTGGCATAACCTAAACATCTATAATATAGAAGATATCATTGATGAATGCTAAGCAAGAATATGAATCGAAGTATTTTATTGATGTCTATAAATTAATGTAGCCGATAAATAGGATTCCTTCTGACAAGAAAGAAGAAGCAACTAACCTTCAACCACTTGTATTGATATGAATATTCATCATAATCAGTATACGAGCCAAGCATGATAATATGAGCACTTGCAACTTCAAAGGAGTAATAAAGATTCGAGCTCGATCCACTCTCTTTATACGGCATTTTCCACCTAGAATTATAAGATTCAAACCCCTCCTTCAAGAATGGTATGCTCTCCTTCTCATGGTTTCCCTGGGTTACCATCCATGGCCTTGCACTTGCGAGTGTCTGAACCCGCTCACCAAAGGTATCCCACCGAGGCTGCAAATAGTGTGGTGTATTAGTCCAGACTTATAGATCATATAACTATACAAAGTGCTTTCTCCTTGAGCTTTGGAGTTGTATTTTCCCGATGATGTTCCATATTCAACAATTGAAGGAGCAGATCTATCACCAGTGACCCATGTCACTCACATGTGCTTGTCTCCTGCCAAAGAGATGTGCACCTGCAATAGGCATTTGTGCAGTAATGTATTATTCCAAACGAAAAGCTGGACAATAGAAGGAAGCAAGAAAGAGAACTATCAAGCCAAAGACTAAGTGCCTAAACATTTACTTGCCCCACGAGAAAATCAAAACAGATTATTTAGTCATTACCAGAAATAACTGCATTGACATAAGAAATACATCATTCACAAAGCATTCATAACATCCAGGAATTGTCATGCCCATTATTTCGAGTAAAAGAGGATTCATTGAAACTCAACTTGTAGCAAATACTTTTATGCACAAATTAGCTTCAAGTACACACATGTTCTTTGGTTTAACACAGAAAGAATCTATCCATTCCATGACTGAAAACACAATTTAAAGTTGTTATGCTATAACAGCACAAAATTCAACTGTAGCACAAAGGATAACTAGCATTACAAAGAGAAAACCAACACAAAGCCTTCATCCCCATTGCCAAAACTTTCCTCCCAGCTATTAACCTTACACCAATACAGAATCCACAACAGCAATACAAATAATAGATTGAATACCAACAGATATTGGGAACCTTTTTTTTTTTTTTTTTTTTTTTTTCTGGAATTTAACCTGAGCATAGAGCATAATTTAACTTGAGCATAGAGCATAAAAATCAAGTTGCTCAATACACTAAGCCAAACATCAAGACCACCAAAGATAATACACAATGGAAACTCCTTTATGGAAAATTAGCATAACCCAACTCAGAGCAAAAATTTTGTAGGTTCACAAGAAATGAAGTTAAAAACCTTAGAATCCAGTTGTTTCCCAAGAAAATGAAAAACCCAGAACAATGAAACAGTGAAAGGTAAACTTACATGTTGGGGTTGGGAAGAGAGTTTTGCGTCCCATATGAATTGGAGGTCTTTACGAGGCTGAGGCCGGACATACTCGCCTGCGATGACAATTTCGAACATTAATCACATTCAATCAACCTCAAGAGTTGAAAAGGTCAAGAACAAAAAAGAAAGAATGAAATTTTAAGTTCTAAGAGAGCAAAATTCATACAAAAAAATTAAATGAATCAAGAAAGTAAAGTAAGAAAGCAAGAAAACCTAAATACTAAATCGAAGAGGCCGGAGAGAAGACCTACCTTTTATTAGCAGAGGGTTGAGGAGTGGGTTGTCATTCTCAAAGTCGAGAAGGTTATCGAAGTCCATCATACCATTAAGAGAGGAGCAATATAATAATCACCTTGCAGGTACTGGAAGGACCTGGTGATCTTTTATCGATAATCAAAGACGATATCAGAGCCTCGATTGATGGATTTGCCGACAAAAAGATCATCGACGACGCCGTCCCGGGATCCTACGGTGATGTTCTTGTTATCGGCCTCTTTGCCCAGCTTGTATAAGTAGTCCTCACCCACAGAGTCCTCACCACTTTGCCTTCCCTTCGCCCATGAGTCTACACTAGGTCATACCTTCTCTAGCCACGCCTCGAAGCATCGCCTTTGTGACAGATATTTCATCAATTTCAATCTGCAGTAAGAAAAATCATGAGAAAAATGTAAGAAACCAGACAAACCCAAAATCAGAAGAACCCTAAACGCCCAATTAAAAAAACCATTGTCTTTAGGAAAAGCAGCCTTCTGGGAATTGGATCTGAACGGGGGTTAAGCCAGAAGAGGAAGAGGCGTGTTTGGAGCATGTTGGTTTTTGATTGAGAGTGATTGCGATGGTCTGTTAGGGAGGTTGCGGGGTTTTGGGGAAGGAAATGAGAGAGATGGAGAGGAAGAGGGGGTTTTGCTGAACGAGAGAGAGTTTTTCACGAAGGGTTTACGTTATGCCAAAAGAGACCTAAAACAAAAAAAGTCAAATCACCTTCTTCAGACAACACAGTTAAGAAATTGTGTTGTCTGAATATCACCCCATTGATTAGTCAGCTATAGAGTTTGGGTTCTTGAGAGGAAAAGACTCAACTTGTTGGAGGGAAATCTAAAATTTTTGCTAGGGTTTTTTTTTCATCTTTTCAGACAACATATAAGTGTCGTCTGAATCTGGCTATATATTCAAAATAAAACAAGTATGGTTTCTATATATATTCAGACAACACATTTAATTTATATCTCGTATGAAAAAATCAGACGACAGAAAATCAGTCTTCTGTCGTCTGATGCATGTTGTTTGATAGCTTTTTTGGCGTAGTGTAAGTACCTCAATTTGTAACCAACAAAACGATATACTAATCCCAAAAAGAGCATTTAAGCATATCCATCTTGTCTTCTAACTCACGAGAATCGTATTAAATACCTAAAAACACATAAGAGGGGAATAAGAAGTAAGATTCCACTCTGACCTTGTATATTGAATACACCGAGTCATGACTGTCTTGACCAAAGGACCAAGATTCTTGTCCACTACTGATCTCATCATTTCAGTGAGTTAGATAAAAAGGAAATAAGGAAAAGAAATTAGATTGAAAGAAATTGACCTTAGAACTTTGATAAAAACCCAAACTCTCAAGTTGTCTCTCTCTCACACACCATACTTGCTTAAAAGATCCCTCATCATCACACAAGAAAAGTCTAATTTTCTTCTCTTTTTAAACACAAGTTCTCCTAGCAACAAAGAGCACCCACAGTCCACACTCTTCCAGAAAACTTCTTCTTTTTTAAGACCAAAGTGAAAAACAAACAGGCAAAATAATATATAGATAAACTAAAAGATATAGATATACCTTCTACAGTTGCTATCAAGCAAATAGCATGAGCAAGAGACTGCACATCTTCCTCTTTGATTCCTTCAACATAAGTTCCCTGCCCAAGAAAATAGCACTTTCAATACAAAACTCATCTCTATCCAGAAGCCATATTTAAGATGATTTCTAGAGTCTAGAGTATATTATGCAAGTAAACTACTCCAAGTATGGACTATAGACTATGCCCACGGTATATCAAAATCATTAGAATACAAAGATGTAATTATGCAATCGTATTTGCACGAATGAACAAACAGAGTATAGACTATGCCCACGGTATATGAAAGAATTGAAACGTCCCAATAGGAATCTATGTACTTGTTTGACTCCAAAACTAGTATGGGTGCAAACTGTCTCTTTTGAGCGTGTGCTCAGGCGTGCCAGCACCGTGGGGTGCAGTCGTCGGAGAATCCCTTGACTTGACTTCTAGATCAAACGCCGTGGAAGAGGAGAGCACCAATCTACTCACCAGGTTCTTCTCTATGCCTTTCGAAAAAGGACTTCTTGCCTTACGGATAAGGACTTTGGTTGTGATCTCTTCGCGACACTGAATCGATACTCAACGTTGTAGGTTGAGCAGAGAAATCACTGGGAAGTTTGGAGAAAGCATGGGTTTTGTTAAAGCGTGACTTTAGCTTTCACTGGGTTGCGAGGGCGTTACCCTTACTTCGCTGGGTTGCAACAGGGTTGTAGGTAGGTTTGCTCCGGAGAGGCTTTGATAATCTGTATGATTAGTTGATTGAAGAGTTGTCTCTAATTCGTCCTTGAAACCTAGTATTTATATCTAGGGTTTCGACTGTTCCTTGCCATAGAAGGATTATTGATTGAAGTTTCCTATTCAATCTCCGCTACTTGATTCCAATAAGGGCTCTTTTTCCTTATGGATCACGGAATGGGCGAAGCTGTAACTCAAACCCAAGTAGGCTTATTTTTGGGCCACATGTATCGGCCCGTTGTGCTAAATCCCTTAAGGGATCCTGCCAAAATACCTTTTGGGCTCAAACATGCCCCCAGGCCCCGAAATCAAGCCTGCGAGAAGTAACTGATTGAAGGGGACTTAAACGACACGCCTGACGATTGAAACAAGGCAAAAAAATAGGGTCGCGTCCATTCGCTTTGTAAAACGTCTTTTGTCATATCGTTTCCCTCACAAAATCTCTTATTTAAATCCCGCAGCCGCTTCAGACCTGTCCCATCAGAAACCCTTCCGGTCTCCTAAACCCCGAAAACTCCTTATTCCATACATCTCCTTACAGAAACCCAGAAATGGCTCCCCCAAAGAAGATGATCATCGATCAGGAAGAGGAACTTAACGAGCAAGCTGTTTATACTTGGGGAACCAGCCTAAGGGCCCACTGTTTCATCCACACCATCGTCCAAAGACCCCTGCTCCTCAGACTTCCAAACCACCATGCCGGCCTGGGCCCTTCACCGCGAGATTCCATCTCGGACGACGCGCTCGCCCTCTACGGCCTGCCCATCGGACGACCCATTCTGGTCCTCAGAAGAATGACTGGAGACTTCACTAGCTGGAGTGCGCATCAGCACAGAGCCAAAGTAGGGCATTGGCCTGCCACCATCACCGTGGCAGAACTCTCATGGTATCGCGAAGCGTGAGCGCGAGATCTGGCTCGCTGGGATGCAGCAGGTATTACTTAGACTATTGATCTTTGCTTTAGCCTTCCACGTTGTGGCAATCGCTCAGTGCTGGCTGCCTTTCTTTGTTTCTGGAACACCGCCACCAACACTTTTGATTTTCGATTCGGCCAAATGGGCATCACTTTGCTGGACATTCTCACGATTACTGGGTTACCCATTGATGGTGAGCCCTATCTGCATGGCCAATTTGACTCCTCGCATTTACTTTGACAATGGCCCAAACTGGCTGCAGCTCTCATAACGGCTCCTACCCACGGTGGCTATCCATTACCGTAGGGAACATAACGCGATCGGAGGTATTGCCTTCCTGGAGTACTGGTTGTGCAAGTTCATCTTCTGCACCTCCGCCAACAAGCCCACTAGACCTTGGACTTCTCTCGCGACTACCCTCTACAACTGCTATCGCGTAGGGCTCGGACAACCGGTTTTGGGCGCCCTCTACCGCACTTTATACCAGGCCACCATGCATCCTTTTGAAACTAACATCTCAGGCCCCTTTTGGATTCTTGATTTCTGGATCCAAATTTACTTCTCATTCTTCCGCCGTGACGACATTCCACCGCTACCGCCAACTGACACTCTTCTTGGCCGATGGCTCTGCCGCGAGGCAAGGTACACCTCCCCGCCCTACTCCGAATGTTTTACATATCTGTACCTTCTACACATAATGCCGCCCCTCGATTTAGTGATTAATAAGAGATTCCCGCCACCTCTTGAGCATGGGTTCCTTCCCGGGGAAGTTGGTTACGGTGATCGCACGTGCGATCTCCTACTCTGATATCAGGCTCGCCGCGGAAGAACTCAGTCATGAGCTTTACGCACCCAATCACTTCGCTCGCCAACTCAGGCTGATTCAGTTAGTGTCATTCCCCCTCTTTGATGCTTGGAACTACAACACCTCCTGACACAGAATTGGTTCCCCAACTGGGCCTCCGCCAGCCCAAAGCATGATTGCATTGGTTGATCTCCCTCAATGGGCCAACGACCTCGCTCCTGTTGATGGGACTTTCGAAGATTATGATCAATGGTGGGAAGAAGTCTCTGTCAATTGTTGGAGACAACGGGATGATGAACTCTTCGCGCCTATCTTCCAAGATCTGCGGTATCCCTATGATGCTGATACCGAACTACTTGCTCGCTTCCCTGAAGCTGAGGCGCGATCTCCAGTACCAGAACCAGCTCCGTGACCCACGTGAGCCCGCGTCCTGCTCAAGCTGGCATTGTTATCCGCGAGCCACCACAAGAGGTAACTTGCACTTTGAATGTTTTTATTTTCTTCTTTCGCTTTAACTCCAATCTTTTTCCCCTCACTCTTCTTTAATGTAGCAGGGAAATAATCGGCCCTCCGGAAGTCGCACATCAAATGCTCCTCCAGCCACTAGTCAGGCTTCCAAACAGAAAGCTATAGCCATAGAGCCTAAAGTTGAAGACTCTTCCTCTAATGATGACGACCCGCAAACTATAAGGACTTTCTTTCTAGAGTCTGAGATTGTGACATTTTATCCACAGTCTAACCTCACTCTCTTTTGATCCTGACAGCTTGCCGCTGCCTTGGACAGCAAACGCAGTCTCGCTGATCCCTGGACTGACCCTTGGGAAGAAGATGAACCACTCGCATTTCGACTGGTACCTTATACTAACGCGAGTACTGAAATTTTCATTCCATCATTATGTCTGAGTTTATAACGTCCCTTTCTTGCAGGTCCTTCGCAGGCCCTTAAGGCCAATCGGTGAAGGGTCGTCCACTGCTGATGATGAAGCATCTCCTTCTCAAGCCCCAGCGCGGCCTGATTCAACCAATCCTTCTCCTCTTGTCAACGCCGCGAATGTTTCGCAGCTGCTTGAAGTACTGGTGAAGATTTTGGATGACAACTCACCTGAGGCTGAAGAAAGAGCTCCCTTATAGAAAACTCTCACTAGCAGCCAACTACGAACCCTATCCTGGAGCAAATCACACCTGACTGGGCCAATCTTCTCGAGGTTGCCCAAGAACAAATGGCAACCAAAGCTTCTCACGAGTCACCTGTTGAAAAGATACTTTTCCTTATAAATATTTCCACTATGGTTCCCTCCTCATCCTTCTTACATTCTGACAACTCTTGTTACGGCCCGAATGTCACTCCTAATGAGGAAATGGCAGTAGCTGTCGAGGAAATTGCTATCGAGAACCCTGCTAAACCAGATGGTGGAAACCCGGTTGACCAGGAAGCTGCCCCCCAAGTGCCTGAAAAGGAAGCAAAGATACTTCATGAACCGGTGTCGGAGGCAGCTCCTGTTGCGGAACCTCTTGAGGCTCCTGTTTCTGTGGATTCTAACCTACTACCTATGCCTCCTTTGAGACTAGAAAGGTTGGCTCGCATGCTTGAAGTAGTCCCACCTGGAGTGGTAGATGATGCTAGGGAAGGCCTCCGTCGCTTCCTGGGTCCTGACATCCTGATACCCGGCGCGCCCATGAGAGTCTTGGAGTACCTGAGGGTGCTTCTCCGCGAGGGAGCCATTACTAAGGCTCAATTCATTGAGATTGACCAGTTGCTGCAGGATCTTCCCCAATGGCTGAATTTGAAGGCGGCCGCGACCTCGCACGCTAGGCAAACCCAGGCACATTATCAGGCCCTGACCCACCAGATGGATAATTCCCGCGACTCCTTGGGTGATAGGGCTAATCTCGTCCGAGAGCTAACGCTCGCAAGAGACCATCTCCAGACCCAGATTTAGGATCTTCAGGCCCAATTGACTACTGTGATGGCCAGGCTTGCCCTTGAGGAACCTCAACTGGAACAACCCCTAGTCGCTTTTGAAGCACTTTCACAGGAAGTGGCCCAAGCCCCTGTGGCAGCCCAACAGGCCGCCCAAGCTGCTGCCGATGCGAGTTTTCGCCTGGACAAGCACTTTCTCCGCCTAACTTATGCAGGCCGGAAAATTTAGGCCTCTAGTATTAGGCCGATTATTTTTGTATGAACAATATTACTATTATTATCAATTATCTATTTAGCCCACTTCGCTGGTCCAAATGTCTGTTTTCTTTTCATAGATAGCAAAACGATAACTATTTTGCCTTAACTGGTTAAAGTGGTTTTCAAAAGGACAATCTTGAAAAGGGGGCAGTTACCTCTTTGGAAACTGCTCTGTTATCCATGCGTATTCGGTTTTGTTCATTTCCGAGATCACAGCATTGAATTCCCTTGATGACCTCATTGATGGCATTAAATCTACTTCAAATGCCAAGACCGAAGGGCTAAGGCCATAAAGTTGGCCTCCTATAAATACATGTATCATAAGAGTGCAAATACACGCAAACATGATTCCTCCAGAAATTGTCTTGCATTCCATACTTCTCTTCCTCCTATTCCTAAAATCATCTCCTCATCTCGCCTTTAGCCCCTATATCATAGGCTTTACGGCTTAATCTCATTTCCTGGGTAGGCCTTATGGTCTAATCTCAGGTCCAACCGCATGTCTTTGGCCCCAAAAATCTGGACGAGATCCACCGGTTCCAATTAGGCTGAAGAACAAACGGCACTCCTAACGCGGGGTAACACATTCTAGGGAGTCTCTCTCTCTAGGTTCCCTCGTGTGGAGCAAAATGAAGAAGGGTAGAAGGCCACTTTGGGCCCTACGCTCTTCTTCGGTGCCCTACCTCAAGGGTTTGAAGGACATGCTTATGTTTTTCCCCTTGAGGGAGTTGAGGCAACTGGGCCGCGCTCTGCTCTGATGACCAACTCCATCCCGGAGGATAACTCATTGGAAGGGTTGCGATGGATTATTTCTTCCCTCCGCTTCCAGTACCAATGGTAGCAGCGGCGACTCAGATCAGAGGAGGGTGAAGAGAGAAAGAGGAAGAGCGATCATTTCACTGACCCCTCCAGAGATAAAGACTCAAAAATCCAGGAATTTTTAGAAGATCTGACACCCTTACGATATTCAGCCACTGTTGGCTTTGTAATTTGCATGTATGTTTGTATTGCTTTTGGCCGCAAAGCCACTTTATGAATTCAAGCATATTTCTTTTTCTCTATTTCAATATCCTTCTGCATAATATGGCCTCTGGTATAGGCCTTGTTACATACTTCTAACACTTATTGTCAAAAGAAAAATGTAAAATTAATCAATCCTTGTAAAAAAAATTACAACGAAGAAAGGGAGACATAAGACCGCTACAACAAGCCCTGAATGTGTAGAGTGTTGCCCCCTAGTCTTAGTAGGTGAAGCGAAGATAGGAGAATGAGGCCACTGAAAAGGCCGAAAAGGAGGGGAGGATGCAAACCAAGGAAGACTATGGTTGCCCCTCATGCTCCCCAGTAACAGGGGGAGTCGGTGGATCTTCGAATTCCCAAACACTGGGGTAATACTTCTTCAAGAACCTGCCATTAATGGGGTTGCGGTGGAGTTCGCCGTCCAAATCTTTCAGGTGAAACACCTCGTGCTCCAAAATTATGTGAATGACAAAGGGTCTTTCCCAACGCCGGTTAGCTTCTCGCCAAATGGTAAAATCCCTTTCCAAACCAGTTCACCCTCTCTGTAACTGCGGTCGCGCGTTCGCTTATCGTAGGCACTAGCGATGCTTTACTTTTCCATCACTAAGCTATCCAAAGCCTCCAAGCGCTTGTCGCTAAGGTCTTCATGCTCTTGCCACATAGCCTGGACATAGTCTTCACCGATTAGGTGATGCTGGTCTTGAACGTGCAGGGACTGAACATTCACTTCCAAAGGGAGAACCGTATCGTGGCCAAACATTAATGCGTAAGGGATGGTGGCAGTGGGGTTCCGCTTAGAAGTGCGGTAAGCCCACAGTGTCTCATACAATGTATCGTGCCACTGGCGAGGGTTCTCTACAAGCAACTTTTTCAATAGAGTAATGATAATCTTCTTGCTGGCCTCTGCTTGACCATTTGATTGGGCATAAACTGGATGCCATAATCATTGACAAGCTTGTCGACATCACCACCCATGAATGATGCCCCCCTGTCAGACACCAAAACCTTTGGGATGCTAAACCTGCAAATGATATTGCGAAAGATGAATTGGCGAATGGTAGCACCGGAGGCTTCCTTCAAAGGTTCAGCTTCCACCCACTTAGTGAAGAAATCAGTAGCGACGATGATGAACTTGTGCTGGAGTGAAGAATGTGGGTGAATCATGTCGATCAAGTCCAAAGCCCAGCCTCGTGCAAGCCAGGGTTTAATGATGGGTTGCGTGGGAATATTTGGAATGTGCTGGACTGGTCCATGAGCCTGGCAATCCTGGTAGCCTTTCGCAAATATGATACAATCCTTCCAATGCTAGGCCAATAGTACCCATGTCTCCTGATGAGCCAGCGCATATTTGGACCTACCTAATGAGCTCCACACATACCTTCATGCACCTCTCGCATTAATCATTTCGCTTTGCGACCATAGACACACCTAAAATCGATGCCATCTTCATCACGGCGACGCAACTCGTCGCCTCTGAGGAAGTAATTTAGTGCCAGAAAATGGGTTTTCCTATCTACAGTGGGATCTGGCTACGTGAGGTAAGCGATTAAAGGGACACGCCAATCCACATCAATAGGATCAAGAGCCGCCACTGTGGGCTCATCTGGTGGGTCAGGTTGTGCAAGCCACGAAGGCAGCGTGTGTCGCTCAACCTTGAGAATTCGCTCGCGAACCCCATACTTCAAAGTAACGCCGGTAGCCAATTGGGCAAGTTCATTGGCCGCGAAGTTGCGCTCGCGAGGAATATACTCCAAATCCACATCTTCAAATTGGGCCAGAAGTTCAAGGGCGCGATCCAAATATGGTGCAAGCAAGTAGTTGGAGCATCTGTATTCCACATGAAGCTGATTGATCACGAGTAAAGAATCACCGCGTACCTGGATGTCTCTGACTCCCAGTTCGAGTAACACCTCTAGGCTAATAATAAGGGCTTCATATTCTGCCTGGTTGTTGGTGCACCGGAACTCTAACATGAAGGAATAAGAGAAACGATCACCAGCTGGATTTTCCAAGACGACCCCGGCTCCGGCCAGTGTCTCCTTTCTCGAGCCATCAAAATATAACACCCAGGGTTGGAGTGAAACTGTGGCTTGATATAACATAGCGTACTCAGGTAAGCATGCTCGATCCGGGCGAGTTACAGTTTCAGTAGCAACTTCTAAGTCTCTTACCGCAAGAACGTCTAACATGGGGTGATGCCCCAGAAAGTCCGCTATGGCTTGTCCTTTCATTGCTTTCTGAAGGATGTATTGTAGCGAAAATTCCAACAGAGCAAGCACCCATTTGCCGATGCGTCCCCTTAGGATAGGTCGCGACAGCATATATTTTACCAGATCAGTCTGAGCGATGATGCAAGTAGTAAAGGATGACATGTAATGCCGCAGCTTGCAAGCGGAGAAGTATAGAGTGAGGCACAACTTTTCCATGGGAGTGTACCTTGTTTCGCAGTCTGTGAGGGTCCTACTAAGGTAAAAGATAGCATGTTCGATGCCTACTTCATCATCCTGAGCGAGGAGGCTGCCAATGGAAGATAGGCCTTGATCTTGTCAAAAGCCTCTTGATGTTGAAGTTCCCATACAAACTCGTTCTGTCCCTGCAACTTCAGTAGTGAGGAAAAGGGCTAGATTTTACTTGCAGAATTAGAGATGAATCGTCGCAGAAAATTGATCTTACCCAATAGTCGTTGTAGCTCCTTCTTCGTTCGCGGGGGAGATGCGTTGATGACTGCGTTTTCCTTATCTTCTGGAACCTTAATTCCTCTCTGATGGATTATAAACCCCAGAAAGTCACCTACCTGAACTCCGAAAACTCATTTGGCGGGATTCATCTTGAGCTTGTGCAGCTGCATGCGCTCGAAAACCTTTCTGAGATTTACGATATGGTCCCCTCACTTCTTAGATTTCACGACCACGTCATCAATATAAACCTCCAAAATCTTCCCCAATATGTCATGGAAGATCAGGTTCATGGCTCTCTGATATGTGGCCCCTGCATTCTGCAGACCAAAAGGCATGACCACATACTCGAAAACACCTGCGAAGCCTGTGTAGTGAAATGCGGTCTTATGTATGTCTTCTTCCACAACTGGAATCTGGTGGTACCCTGCAGTTCCGTCCATGAAGGATAGCAATTCATGCCCTGCTATTGCGTCTACCAACATATCCGCGACCGGCATGGGATAAACATCTTTAGGTGTAGCCACATTAGGGTCTCTGTAATCCACACAGACTCGCATCTTTCCATTCTTCTTTCGCACTGGTACTATGTTAGATAGCCACTGATTGTACTCTGCCACCCTGATGATGCCTGATTTATGCAACTTCTCGGCTTCTTCTTTAACTAAAACCTGGGTCTCTGAATTCATTCTTTGCGGCTCTTGCCTTATAGGCCTCTTGTCAGGGAGTGTTGGCAACTGACGGCATACCAAGTTCGGTGACAAGCCTGGCATATCTTCTTATTTTTCAGCGAAACAGTCCTTGAATTCCAGCAATAAGTCAATGAGCCTCTCCTTCTCGCTAGGCTCTAAGTATGCACTGATAGCCACATCCATGGGCTCGTCTTTTGTTCCAAGATTGACCTTCTCAGTAGTGCCCCTGACCTTGGGAGGTGTGTCGTCCAACGCCGCTGGGGCAAGTTGAATGTCTTCCTTTTCCGCTTCATGGTCAGAGAGTTTCGCGTTAACTATTTCCAAGGTCGCGATTCGATCATAGGCCTCTTTTTCCACCATATACGAGGACAATCTCTCGTACAAAGAGTGGAAGGCCTCTATCCCTTCCTCTGGAAGGTCGTAATCCATTAATTATTTAAAGGCTTGGGCACAGCGTGGCCAGGCCTTCCTTCGTGAGCGTAAGCCCCCAATGTGCCAATTTAGAGGCCGTCACCCCTGTGGGGCAGCCTTTGTCATCAATGCCACTGACCTGTAGTGGAGTGATTGGCTCCAAGTAGTACCTGGAATCTGCGTAATTTGCAGAAACAGAGAACGGGCGAGGATCAGCCTTAATCACTTCAACCTTGTTCGTAGCCCTATTCCACATAATCAATTCCTAGTGAAGAGTTGATGGAACACAACAACTCCGGTGGATCCAGTCTCTGCCGAGAATGGCGCTATATGCCGCGTAGCAGTCTGTAACAAAGAAAGCATATACCCCTCCGCGGGGCCGACCTTGATACGCAGGAATAATAAGCCCAAAGTCTTCGTTACAGTCCTCGCGAAGTTTTTAAGTGTGAGAGATGTAGACTGAATCCCAGCAAGTGCATAGTCCTTGTAGTAATGACATTAACTGCCTCTCCAGTGTCGACCATGATCTTGCTGACTTTGGTGTCGCCAATTTCTACTGTGATATATAGAGGTCTCATGTGCTGGACCATAGCAAGTGTTGGTCTTGTAAAGCTCATGATGGACTCTATGGGGTCCGCATCCTCTGTTTTCAAGAGCACAGCCTCTTCCACAGGTGTCGCGGCTGCTGAGGTAATCTGCAAAGGCTGTTCGCTGCTTCCTTGAGCTTCCACACACTCCTGCCAGGTGACCGGTAGTGCATACCTCGCGGGAAGGACATAAACCATGTTGTAGGAGGTATCTAGCACTTCTGTCTCGTCCATCTCCTCGTCCAGGTTGAGTTAGGGTTCATTAGCTGGTATGTTAGTGTTGAATTGTTTGCCCAATAAAGCAACTAACTACTCCTCTACGAGCCCTTTTACCTGGCACTGCTTGTGCTCCTGAGTCGTGGCTATCTGCTTTGGTGAGTCTGACCTGCGTTCCTCCGTTAGGTTCTCCTTTGTGGGCGCAACTACCAGACTTTGAACCTTTTTAGGCCTCCACTGTAAGGCATCAACAATGTTGTCCTTGCCCCCCAATCTCCAAAAAACTAAGGGTTTGGCTTTTGGCTCCTCGCGAAACAACCTGCACCTGACATGGGGCCGCCTAGTGGGCGAGCTTTCCTTCCTGGTTGGCAGAGGTGTCCTTTATTTTTTGATCCTGCAGAAAACATTAGGCTTAGCATCCCCTGACTCCAAGCGTGCATGCTTCTAAAAATGGCTGGGAGCCACCAATGGCTTAGAGGGTAGTACCTCCATCTCCTTCTGATATTACTCAGGTGATTTGACCAGTTGCGAAGGTTTAATCAGGCCTTGATCGAGAGCTTCTAGTGTCCGCTTGGCCTCTCCAAACCTTCGCTGCAGCTTCCTTTTCTTGGAAGGGCTAATCTCCACTGCTTTCCCCTTCTCTCTGGTGTACCATTTTCCTTCCTTGATGGAAGACGTTGAAGAAGGTGGAATGTACGGTTTGGTTAAGACATCTTTGTGCTCATTCCTAGCCTTGTCATCTTGTTTCTGTTCTGCTGCAGCTGCTTTCAGTTTCTTAAACAAGTTGGAGTCCCTTGGGGATGACGGTGACTCTATCTTGTCTCTTGCCCTTGGGCTCAATGGTTGATAGTTTCGCTACGGTGAGGCCCACTTGATTGGTGGAAAAGAGCCGAACCGAAATGTCCGCTCGACTTCTTCATGCGACACTTGGATGCCACATTCTTCCTTGCATCGCGAGCAAAGAACAACTCGTGAGGGTTCGCTGACCAGTTTAGCTTTCTCCTTTGCAGGGGTCTCGTCCCTTTTGTCCTCTCTTCTCGGCCCTTTGTAGTCAGATCCAAGGTTGGCTTTTTTTGGTTCTTGTCTGTCCAGTTCACATCAACCATGTTGATCTTGGTGTCTGGGAAAGGGTTCAGGTCTACTAGTGCTGCCGCGGTCGTCGGGGCTTCCACCAGCAAACTACCATTATTGAGCCATACCTAAATTTGGTCCTTTAGCTCCACACAGTCAACCGTGTTATGGTTCAACAGATTGTGGAATTTGCCGTACTTCTTTCCTTTCAGCTGATCTGGACAAGGAAAATGTCCGAAGTCTATCTTTACCATCTTCGCGGCGATCATTTCATCTAAAATATCATGTGCCTTATTGGCATCATATGTATACGTCACGAACTCAGGTTTGGTGAAAGCCACAGACTTGAGTTTGACAGGTTCCTTAGATATCTTCAATTGCTTGAGGGCTGAGCTCTTCCTCCCTGTCAGTTCAAATGCGGAGACATCATTCTCCTCTTTATCATCTTGTTCCTGGCAAACTTCTTCCCCCTGATGATGGTAGTATGGATCATAGGAAGTTGGCTGGAAGTGCAAAGCAGCCACTGTACGATGCTTTCTTGGTACATATGTCCCTTTGGAAGCATTTTTCCTAACATCAGTCTCTGAAGGAGATGCTCAAAGCTATCGACCTCTGTGATAAGCTCTCCCATTGACTGGATCATGTTGCCATGTTGGTTCTTTCGTTGGCGAGGCTCCAATCCTTTGATTGCCAATTTAACCAACTCTGTTTCAGGCAATATCATGCCCAATTTAGCCTTCTGGATCTGGAAGCGTTGGAGATAAGAGACAGCGGACTCGGTGGACTGTTGGACCATCTAGGTGAGAGAGGCCAAGTCAACCTTAGGTTCAATAGCTCCAAAAGTCTCTCGGAAGGGCTTCTCCATGGCTAGCCAATCAATAACTAACCCTGGTCGCAGTTTAGAAAACCATCTAAAAGCCGCGCCAGATAGAGAGGTGCCAAAGATCCTGCACTTAAGGATGTCATCATTCTGGTACTAGCCGCACTGCACCTTAAACCTGGCCAGATGGGTTGCCGTGTCCTCAGTATCTTCTGCTGAAAAGGTAGAGAATATAATATTTTTGTAGCCTCTGGGAAAAGGCTTGAGCATTATATGCGGTGGGAAAGGTCCTTCATAAACCCCATCTATATGGGCCATAGGATTAGCCAACCTGATCATCTCCTCAACCTCTTCACGTCTCACATAGGTTGGAAGAAGGGGAGGTATCGCCACATTCTGGCGAGCATTCTGTAGAGGTGTAGCCTGGCTGGCTACTGTGCCTTCCCCTAAGCGAATTGTCTGGGGAATAGTGGATGGCTGTAATGTCATAGCTGGTACAGCCACATTCTTTACCAAGGCCATTATTTTGATTGGAGTGCCAGCCTGGTGAATGCCATAATAATTCTTTGGAAGTTCTTTATAGACATTCTCCGCCCCGTCACTGTCGTATTGAGTGAATGCAGCAAGATTAGGAGGAGTGCTTTCCCCTGTCTTATGAGTCTTACTATTTTGTGCAGGAGCTGGAGTAGCCTTACTACCACCAATTATCAGGGCTTTGTCCTTGATTTTTGTTGCTGAGGCAGAAGCGGCGGCAGCTGGTGTAACGGTATTGCCGCTAGTCTTCTCCCGAGCATTAGGAGATATGTATTTGCCAGTAGCTGAAGGTTGTCCTAGTGAGCCCAGAATGGCGTTAGGATCCCCTAAAGCTTTGTTCAGCACTTCCTTAGCTTGGTCCAACTCAGCTCTCTACATGGCGAATTGGGTCGCGAGATTAGATCCCTCGTTGCGAAGCACTGCCAATTCTGACGCAGTATGCTTGGCTTGGTTAGCGATGTCAGCAGAGATACACTTGCTCTGAGCGGCCTGACCAGTCATCATATCCACAAGCTCTTTATGGTTTTCCTGGCTTTTCTTGTACTTATCTTGCCACTGTCCCTGCGTCTATCGCGAACTAGCTTCATGATTTCGCAATGATACGGAAACCTCATCAAGCCTTCGGCGCTCATTCGCGAGGGCCTTTTCCATCCTCTCATTTTATGCAGCATTATTTTGCTCAAAGATGGCGAGTCGCTCCTAATGCTAGCATTCACCGGGGCGATAATGGGCACAAAGGAATCAATTGTCCCCTCATTCGCGGCCACTTGGGCAGTATTGACCTCGCCGCCAGCCTCATTAGGCTGGATAGGAGGATTATGGTTCCCCTCAATAGCAGGCTGTGGAGTTCCACCCTGTTCTGTTGACATGTCTGGTGATGGAGGGTCGAGTGAGAACTTCTGTGTTACTTGTTCTTCGGAATGACGACGACAGTCGGCACGAGAGTTCGGTTTGTAACTGGAGGCCTTATGGTTTGGGCAAGTAACGTAGCCCTTTTGGTAAGGGTTAGCGCTTGATTTCCCAATGGTTGCGGTCACAAAGAAACGTTATGCGTCCCACTGGGCGTGCCAAAAATTTTGGCTCCAAAATCAATATGGGTACAAACTGTCTCGTTTGAGCGTGTGCGCAAGCGTGCCAGCACTGTAGGGTGCAGTCGTCAGAGAATCCCTTGACCTGACATCTTGATCAAACGCCGTGGACGAGGAGAGGAGCAACCTCGTCACGAGGTTCTTCTCTATGCCTTTCGGAAAAGGACTTCTTGCCTTACAGATAAGGACTTTGGTTGTGATCTCTTCGCGACACTGAATCGATACTCAACATTATATGTTGAGTAGAGCAATCACTGGGAAGTTTGGAGAAAGCACGGGTTTTGCTAAAGCATGACTTTAGCTTCGCTGGGTTGCGAGGGCGTTACCCTTGCTTCGCTGGGTTGCAACTGGGTTGCAGGTAGCTTTGCTCCAGAGAGGCTTTGATAATCTGTATGATTAGTTGATTGAAGAGTTATCCCTAATTCGTCCTTGAAACCTAGTATTTATACCTAGGGTTTCGACTGTTCCTTGTCATAGAAGGATTATTGATTGAAGTTTCCTCTTCAATCTCCGCTACTTGATTCCAATAACGTTTTCCTTATGGATCACGGAATGGACGAAGCTATAACCCAAATCCAAGTAGGCTTATTTTTGGGCCACAGGTATCGGCTTGTTGTGCTAAATCCCCTAAGGAATCTTGCGAAAAATACCTTTTGGGCTCAAACAGTCCTCAAAAACCATCAACAACACAAAAAGGAATCAACTTTGCTCCATAATTTAGATTCTCTAATCTAAATTGACTACACCATATCAATGCAATCAACTCAATCGAAGCAAATATGTAGCAAACTCAATAGCCTGACAGCCCTAATTTACCATTAACATCAACTTTATAAATAATAAAAATAAAAAAACAATGAAATTTATGATTATCAGAACTGAATTGAGCATATTGAATACAGGGTTTGCAAACCTGAGCTCATTGAAGGAGAATCGGTCCCTGGATCATCTCCTTAATTAAAACCACATGATTTTTTTCTCTCCATGGATGGGCTTTAGTTGGGCTGTCGTCGATGGCTTTCCATGTGGTGCTCCTGGTCAGACATGGCTGGCTCCGATCTCCCATGGCTATCATAACTTCGGTAATTTGAGAATTGCACACTGCGATAGAAAGTCAAAGGAAATGATGGCTGAAGGTGAACCTCGATATGGATGGAGTGGGGCTCTCGAGGAGGATGACGACGCTGGGATTGAGGTCGGTGATAGGGGATTCAAATTTGCTCACCACCAAAGTATTAGTGGTGATACCACCACTCAATATAAAACTGTCATGTGTTATAAAACATAATTATAGTTAATCATGATATTTTATTAAACAAATAAATTTTAAATATTAAATTAATTTTACATGATGTGGCAAGTTTTAATTAGGTGGTGATATCACCACAAAATAAAAATGGTGAACAAATTTGAATCCCTTGAGGGGGCTGGTGCTGAAGATGGTGAGGTAGAAGACGGAGAGGGATCAGATGCGGCGACCGATGAGGTGGGTGTATTGAGAGCTGTAGTCAAGGATGAGGACTAGGTCCGATTTCATGACTTTTGGGTCCATGGCTTCTGCAACTACTCTAGTTTATATGATTCCAGGGTTGGACGAACGAGTGACCTAGAGAGTAAAGAGAAACAAAATGTGGTTGGGGTTTTTGGATTCGAGTACCCAAACACTACATTAGTTCCTCATTCGTAGATCTGATGAGGGGTGATGGAGAAGGGGTGAACTGCACGAGACTTGAGAAAGCTCAGAGTTTGACCGAATTAATGAAGTATCGGGCTTAAAGACAGAGGTCTTTCAAAGGGAAAAGAAAAGATAAAAATAAAAAATTAACTCCAGTATATTCAGACAACATTTATCTGTTATCCGAATGTTCCCTTTCTTTTAACACAGCTAGAGCTTGACCATTTTGAGTGGGAGATTGTGGAGGGAGAATTCCAAAATTTCAACATCTATATTCAGATAATAGATTTCTCTTATCGCTGTTGTCTGAAAATGACTACCTTCTTGGCATCAGCTGAATGAAAATTATAGGTATATTTCTATCTTGAGCTAACAACATTATTATGTTGTCTGAATGCCACCCTTCTATTCAAAATGAAAAAAGTGTGTTTCAGTGCGTATTCAGACAACAGAGTTACATTTTTATGTCGTCTGAAAAACTAAGACAACAGAAAATTAGGCTTCTGTAGTCTAATGTGTGTTGTATGATTAACTGTTTGGCATAGTGATGAGATCTCCTCGGGTGACCTATGAGATCTCCAGAGACCTCTGTGGGGACCTCTAGATATCGGTGATCAGATCCTAGCATCCGATGGCCGGGGACGGGACTCCGGCGAAGTCTCTTATGGGTTCTCTCTCTATGTTACGAAGGGGTGAAGGAAAAATAGTCTCAAAAAAACTAGACACCAAAAAAATAAAAATAAAAACTTAATTGGGTATCAGGGAACAACTTATTAGAGTTATTATGGATAAGTGGGAGAAAAAATAAGTGAGTGGTGTAAGGAGAAAAAAATCCCTATAATTAGGGTAAATGATCAGAACCCTCTTTTTTATTCCTTAAGATTAGGGAATCGGTCACCATATGTGATTTTGAATCCTAGCAAATTACAGAACATAGTATAAGCTTCTAGATTATGCGAAAAGATTGTTTCTATGACCACCAATATTGTTTATGACTATGCATTTGATGTATCATGTCTAAATAAAGTCAATGGGTCAAAACGATCAAGGATCACATACTTTTGTATCATGGATAAAAGAATTCGTTTAAGAGAAAGTATGAACTGCCAAGCTCAATCTTTATTAACCATGTTTTACATTTATTTAACTTTTTCCTATCAAAATAATCTTTTGTGTTCAAGTAAATCCAGAATATGTGTCTGGCCTAAACTCGAGGTTACTTGCTAGTTGAAATAGGTTTATATTAGAGATATTATCCAGAATATGTGTCTGGCCTAAACTCGAGGTTACTTGCTAGTTGAAATAGGGTTATATTAGATATTCTCGGAGAATCTTATGAGATATCCAATCAATGTACGATTATGTGTCCATGTACAACTCTATCTCTATGCTTGTAATCCTCTATATACAGAGGATCCTATTATCAATGAAAATGTGACTAAATTCTCTCCAAATTCAGTTTCCCTAAAACACGTTATCAGCACGAAGCCCTAACCCTGAAACAAATAGCCAAACCCTGATTCAAGAAGCTAAAAACCTTAAATCCGAATACAAAACCTTGAACCCTGTTAATGCTCAAGTCCGGCGGTAGCCGACTCTTCGTTTAACGCGGGTCCGATGGGCGGACCACTACTCCGAGGATTAGATGACTTCCGCTTGCAGCAACACGGGAGACAGGGCGTCAGAGGGAGACCGCGTTGGGCGGTCTTCACTTCTCCGATGCCTAAGTCAGTCACTGTATGGGCAGCACAACAATGAATGAGTAGTAATTGTGTAATTAATGAGGAGAGAGGAGAAAACCTTTTATAGGTGAGGAAGAGGTTGATCTTCTTCTTGTTTCCGATGTGGGACTGATGTGCTTCGATTCCTAGCGTCGGGAGCTTCTGATGTTATCTTGACGTGGCGCGTGGCGGGGCGTCAGCGGTGATCTGGGGGCGATCCAGGGCTCGAGCGGTAGCCCGCCTAGCAGTGCCTTCGCAGGTTACCCCCTTGGTGGGAGTTGGTACCTCTGGCGGTACCATGAGCGTGGCTCATTATAGCTAATTATGCTCGTTCTGGCACATGTAGGTACAAACCCTTTTCTGTCTCCACCTCACACATTGAAGAACTCGATCCCAAGAGTCCAGAACCGGCGGCCCCACCCCAAGAACCGGCCTGAAACCTACCGAACCTGCCACTGGAAGTTCCATACAACTCGCAGCAAATATTCCACCGGTTCACCATCTTCCGGACCTCCAATTTCTACCAATTTTGGTAACAGAAGCCCGTTGATTTGAAGTTTCAGGAACCGAAAAAAAAGTCCAAAAACCGGCCTAAAAAGGTGTGAACCGGCCACCTGAGCAGCTGCATCTTGAACCGGCAGAAAAGAAGAAGAGAAGAAAAGAAAAAAAAAAAAGGAGAGAGGAAAAGAAGCCCAGAAGCCCACTGATGCAGACCCCAGAGCCGCGTCAGCGGAACAGTCATCTGCCACATCAGCATCTAGGATCCACCGCCACGTCAGCACCATGGGACCCACACACGTCAGCATACAGAGACCCATTGCCACGTCAGCATCGGTCAACAATCAATGGTCAATGTTGGTTGACCGAGTCAATGGTCAACCCCGGTTGACCGAGTCAATGGTCAACTTTCCGGTCACTTTTCCGGCCATTTTCCGGCGACCTATTTCGAGGTATTTTTTACTAAACGTTCTCTTTTTTTAAAGTTTTTTTAATTCAATTTCTCTTCTTTTTCGGGGACTTGCAACCTCCCTTCTTCTACCCCTTTTCTTCATCATAGGGGAGACCAAATTAAGCCGAACTGTGGGGGTTCGTGCTCACTCCAAGCTTGGAGCTTGTAGAATTCTCCAAACTTAGTGTTTGTTGAGATAAAACGATCGACCGCAAACATCATTGTTTCAATCTAATCCAACCCCTCTTGGAATTGAATTTCTTGGAAGCCACTACACTCGGAAATTCCTAATTTCTTGGAAGCGACTACGCTCAGAAATTTTATTTGTTTTTGTGGTAGCCTTTTCTCTCCGGAACTAACCCTAATTTCTTGTTCTCTTTCAAGATGAGTAACTTGAACAAATTGGACTTTGCTCCATTAGGAACAACCGGCTCCGTGATATCCGCCAGCATCTCAAGGCCTATGGAATCTTGTATACGATTCTCGAGCCTAGCCAGGATGTGCTAACTGTTGAGCAAGCTCAAGATTTGGAAGCAAATAGAGCAGCCTTAGAGGCAAATAAGGCGAAAGCCATCATCCTAATGATTCGCCATATGGATGATTCGCTCCAGTACGAGTATATGAACGAAGAAGAGCCCAGAAGGCTGTGGGTCTTACTCGAAAATAGATTTGCAACGTCCATGACTCCCTACTTCCTGAACTAGAAGTGAGATGGCATAGCCTCCGCTTCTGTGATTTCAAGTCAGTTCTTGACTACAACTCGGAAGCACTTCGCATTAAATCCTTAATGTAATTCGGTGGTAAAGATATCACAAATACGATGTTGATTGAGAAGACTCTCTCTACTTTCCCTGTCCCTGCATTGATGGTTGCTAAGAACTATCGAATCGATGTTACTGCAAGACAAATCACAAGGTTTCATGAGCTCATTGGAGTTATGAACGTCACTGAAAAGCATGACAACATCCTTGTGAAGAACTATAATTCGAGATCCGTGGGAACAGAGCATATTCCGGAATCCAATTATAGTCGCGCCCCAAAAAGAGGGCGCCAAGAGCGAAACCCTAATCTTAGGGATACTTCTGGACATTCTGGTCCATATAATCGCTCTACTTGGGAAGGTAATCGCCAAAATAGGCGAACATGGAACCGAAGAGGTCAACGTGGAAAGAAAGAGGCAAGCAACGTGTAACATCCCGTATCTTCACTTACCCGTTTACTAGTCATTTGGACGGTAAACGACAACTACTTTCACTTTTACCGTCGTTTCGATACTTTTAGTGGCCCTAAAATATGAATTTTTGTTCGGGTCAAAATTTGAGAAAATGTTCTTCATGAAAGTTGTAGAGGACGTTAAACCGAGCGCGTGCATATGTGGTACGTAAAAATCGGAGTTCATATGCAAAAGTTATGGCCAAAATACTAAAGTTACTATTCAAGGTAATTTTCTATAAATAGCCGATTTACTGTGGTAAGTTTCCATTTTCGGAAACTTACCGAGCCTTCTCCCTTCTCTCTCCCCGATTCTCTCTTCCTCTCCGACCTCTTCACCTTCTTCCGGCCATAACTCCTCCATCCGGCGACTGATTTTGACGTATAAGATGTCGTTGGAAAGCTCTCTTCCTTCTATTCATTTTTGGGTTCGTTTCGTAGCTTGATATGAACTGTGGAAGGTGCAGCAACGAGAAGAAGAGGACGGTCACTGTAGCAGTTTTGAGTCAACGCCGATATTTTCCAATTCCGGCAGTCTTCGGCCACCAAATTGGCGTCGAAGGTTCGGTTTTTGACATAGATCATTTCCCATAAGGTCTTTCATTTCAATTTGCAATGTAGAGGTCGAATTAACAAATTCAATTTCTAGGGTTCTTGGAATTTCTGGAAATTTTTCACCGGCGAAATTGGAGCTCTTCCAGGTAAAATTGGAACTTGTTGTAGTTGAGAAAGAGGTTGGATTTGTTGAGTAGATGGTACTGCCAAATTTTGGTGGCCATCGGAGGTGGTTGCCGGTGGCGCGTGGGGCCCACGCGCTGCCACTGTTGGTGGCGCGTGGAGACGTGTAGGGCAATGTTTTAATTTCGGTTTGTAGCCCATTAAATCCTATAATTTGTGTAGAGCTTGTATGTGAAGTTTGGTAATTTTTGGGGAAACTTGGAATTAATTATGAATTTTTGAAGTTTAGGGTTTCAATTATCGAATTACGAGAATCCGACCGTCGGATATCTCTCGGTTCTACCTTGGAACCTTTAAATTAACGAATTGGTATTAGTGGTATAATTTGGGCTGAATCCGAGGAGAATGGGAGATGTAATTGTGAGGAATTGATTTTAGGAATCGTATTAAATTGTTGAATAATTATTCACGGAATAAAATCGTGTACAGGATGACGTACCAAGCTATTGCTCGATGACGGAACTCGAATGCGTGATCGTCGGAATAGTACTGTGAGTGGACTTTTGTTTTAAATAATGATGCATGCATTTAATTCTTGAATTAGTGCTCTATTTAATTATCATATTATCTTCTGAGCATAGGATTGTTTAAAATTTTGATTTATCTCGTGGAATTACTTTCATTGACGATTTTCATAAAGTGATTATGAATTATTCCGGTTGTGATTTTCGGATATTAATTTTGTTATGCTCGGATTTGAAATTATGATTTATGTTGTTTTTCAATAAAGTATTTTCCAGGGTATTTTCCAAAATGGAATATTAGTTCATTATTGAACTTCCTTGCTTATTCATTATTGACTCGAGAATATTTTGGAGTGTGGGACACGCCGTTGATTTATTGATCTTTCCTATTTATTTATCGACTTTCGATTTTGGCATTGGGAATGCCTTAATGATGATTTTAGAATTGGTTTTGTTTTGGTTTATGGGGATTACGATTTATTATTATTTCTCGCCTTTTTGCTATTGATTTGGAGATACTTTTGGCGTGTGGGACACGTCGTTGGAAATTCTTTTACGAGAGATGGGGGAAGCCTTATGTATTTTGGATTTACTGGATTTTCGGTTATGTTTCCCTGTGCCATACTGAGGGGTGAGTTTATCATGCTAGCATTGATTTTTCCGCCTTTGTGGCGCGGTGATGGGATCACCGTAGCCCTCCTCCTTTGTGGCGCAGGTTACTGTCTCTGTGACAGTAATTCTGTAGCCCGGTATCTTATCGCTACACTTAGTGGCGTAAGGGTATATTACGGGAGTAATGGGAGTACTTTAGCCTGGGAGGCTATCACCCGAGCCTGGGAGGCTCATTCGTAATGCTATCATCTTCCCCTACTCATTGTATTATTGCTGGGCTAGAGGGGGTCTAGTCCGATTTTCACTGTAGCCAGGGCTGGTCTTATTTCTTTTCTTGAGAAACGAGATTTCCGTTTTTCATTATAATTTTCGAATGTTGTGACTAGCGAGGCTAGTCGGTGTATCGTTTTGAAATTCTTGGTTTTAAAGCTAAATGAGTCTTCTTATTGCTGCATGCACCGGGTTTTTTTTAAAGAAATATACGTGGGAAAGTATGAAATCCCTTTTGTTTAATTTGTTTATTTTTGTCCACTCACGCTAACGTTTTTACGTACTTTCCCCTGGGCCCTTCGGTTTTCAAATGCCCAGTTTGCAGGCGAAATTAGATGAGGTCGGGCGTACATGGAGTTGAGGCATAGCCAACAGCATTGCTTCCGCGTACTCATTCTATTTCTGTGTTCTTTGTTACCTATTGGAATAGTATTGCTCTGATAACCTGTGAAATTAATCTTGTAATGTGGGTTGAGACTGTTATTTGTGAAATTGGAGTTGTGATTTGGGGAGCAGGTGGCTCCAGGAGGATAAGGATGGGTTGATTTAGAAGTGTAAATTTTCTTTCTACAGGTTTTGGGTAGTTCATTTTAGGGGAAGTTCTGCCAAATTTTTGGAAGAATTTCTTCTAAGGTGGACCCCACAGGGCCACTTCAGATTTCAGGGTGAAATCTGGCGCGGGTCCTGTCACAACGCCTCTGGCCATGTTGTTGGCGCCACCAACACTAAGAGCCATCTAAATGACGCTTTCAAAGCACCTCAATCAATGGAGTTTGAGTAAAGAGATGTATGTTCTCGATGTGGAGTGTCTGATCATTGGACACACATTTGTAGAGCTCATGAAGATATTGTCACCGCCTACAAAGCATATTGTGAAGCAAGAGAAGCTCATTATATGGAACAAGAAGATTAAGAAGATGATCTAGAGTGAAGGGTTGAAGACTACAAATCTGGCTGGGATCAATAGATCGCCAATTCTGTTTAAGTTTTTATTTTTCCAAGAGATGTAATAAGCAATTGCCATATATTTTTGTAGTAAATGCCAATGGTTTAGCTTTTCTTCAAAGTAGGCTCACTCAAAGTAAGTGTGATGTCTAGGAAGGTTCTGTGATTAGTGGTACTTAAGCGAGCCTTGCTCCACCGACATCTCTCTACTCACCTGGTCACATTTATTTTGGAATTACCAAAAGAAGTTAGACAACTACCATTGTTTTGCATTAGCTATCATTTTGGATTTGATTTTGTTTAGTCAAAGAGACAATGATGTAACTCCGTTGGCTTATGAATAAAATTTCGAGTTCTTTATGACTCCATTTTGATTCTAAGCATATGACTTTTGTGACTACAATGGCTGGGCCATCAATATTAATTCAAGGACATGGAATAGCCCAAGTTCCACTTGCCAAATGACACCTTAATTACTGTCATAGAAACTCTCTACTCTCCTAGGGCCAATCGCACCTATGAATAGCCAACGGATTCCATGCGAAATCGCATGTAGAGAACGGAAATGAGTTCCTTTGCAATACCTCTAATGATTGCGAATGAAGGCGCATGTTAGAAGTTTATGTGTCTTTCTAGTGGATTCTATGTCACTATTCGAGCTATTAATCCAATAAAGTTATGAGAGAAGATCTTTTGGATTTAGAAACATATTGGATTTGTCACGACAAGATAGATCATCCTAGTCATGATATGATGATCCGTCTACTAAAGACTTCACATGACATCATTTCTTTCGAGCGAAACGAAGCATGAATCAAAAGTTGATTTCTGGACTAAATGTGACCGACGCAGCTGCCTAGGGCACCGCCTCCATCCACCACCAGCCTAGGGCTAGCACAATCCATATCCATGACACCATGGATAGCGTCCATCATGGTGATGGCGCCCCAGGTGATGCTGCAATCACCAACTTGCTTTAAATAGCGTTTCAAACGCTCAGGCCTAACCAAAACTCTCATTGGTTGCTTCTAAAGCCTCTCGCTCGTTTTACAAAGCATGTCCCTTAGGAAAATTAGGACTAAGACAGTCCTATGCAAAGGAAATGAACATACTCATTCTGTTCTTACATAGAATCCATGGGGATTCTGTGGATTATTTTAACCAACTTGCGGGCGTTTAAATATCTCATGATGTTGGTTGACACGCAAACACGCTGGTCATGTGTTGTGCCATTGTTCACCTATAACAGCTGCTTATTCTACGCTCCTAGCACATATCATATGACAACGGGCTCACTACCCGGATCATCTTATTCCGTCAATTGGACTTGATGTTATTAGAGAGTTTACATCGAAGACTTTTGATGGTTATTGCATTGGGACTAATGTTGGCATTGTATTCCCATGAACACACCTACATGGTCTAGCGAAAACGACTACGATGGTAGCTTGGACATTGGTAATGCACACCAATTTCCTTATATGCTCTTAGGGTGATGCAATATCGCATGCACCTACGCTAATTCATCTACGATCTACTGCTACTACCTTTGTGTTACAGCTAGCGACTGGGTATAAGTATTGTACTTACGCACATTTGAGTGAGCCATTTATGTGCCAATTACGCCGCCACAGAGCACTGTGATAGGTCCTTATAGACGAATGGGTAACTACGTTGGACTTGAGACTCCAACAATCGTCCGCCACTTAATGCCCTTGCAAGGCAATCTCATTACCGCTAGATTTGTGGGTTGTCACTTTGATGAGACAGTCTTCCCGTCGTTAGGGGGAGATAAGAACACTGATGTTCAGCAGGAATGACAGGAATTGTCGTGGCCTGTCCCCACTACGTCTCATCTCGATCTCTATTAAAGTGATGAGATCACACAAATATGCTGCAAACAACGTTGCAAGGAAGAAGTCCCTACGAGAGGACGTAGCGCCACCCTACACGGAGGTAGGCATGGCACCAACGTCAAAGAGAGTGGCACTCTGGCGTTACAGGCCATGGCCCCAGCTAGGATGCGTGGGAGGCCCGTAGGTTCGAAGGACACTTTCGCACATTCCAATCATTTGATCATCAAGACTCAAAATCCGTCTCATGAGAATCTTCCGGGTTATGGTTATCATTGGGGGACCCCTCTACGTCAGAACCTATTCCCGAGAATATAGAGCTCTATGAGACTTACACTAGTGTACGTAAGACGTGAGATAGAAACTCCATCATGATTGATGATGTAATCGAACATTTCGTTGCACGTGAGTTTGTTGAGTCCGATGATATCGAACCACACTCCTTTGATGAATGAATGCCAATGTAGAGAAATTTGGCCTAAATGGAAAGATGAGATCCAGGTTAAGATGGATTCTCTAACGAAGAGGAAGGTTTTCGAGCTAGTGATGCCAACACCTCCTAACATAAAACATGTTGACTAATGGGTCTTCGTTAGAAAGCGTAGTGAGAAAAAGATATGGTAATCTCGGCTTATGGCACAAGGCTTCTCATAAAACGCCCTAAAATCGACTACGATGAGACATATTCTCTCGTAATGGATGTCATTGCACTCCACTACCCTGTCAGTTTGGTAGTTTCCGAATAACTAACATGCAGCTTACAAATGTGGTCACTACGTATCTCTATAGGGATCTAGATACAGAATATACATGAAGGTTCATGGTCAACTTCATTTACCCAAGTCAAGTGGCTCTAGACCACGGAGCGCGTTTACAAAGAGGTTGAAACGCTCGCTAAAATGACTACTTGATTGGGAAGGGATATGCCCACGCATTTCCATAACAAGTTTCAGATTCTATCGCTGTTCATATTGGACATGATCTTCATTAGAAGCCCTTAAAAAGTTAAGGGAAACCGCTGAACACTTGAAATCCGATTTTGAGATAAAGGATTATGGGAGAACACGATTATGTCTCGGTTTGGAACTTGAGCATCGTGTCGATAGATGCTTAGGCATTTTGACAAACCTTCAAGCACCCCCATGATCGTCCGTAGTCTCGATCCTGAAAAGGATCCTCTTCGTCTGAAAGATGACGACGAAGATGTGCTAGAGGTAGAAGTGCCTTACTTGAATACAATAGGCGCATTACTGTACTTAGCTCAATGCACAGGACCGGACATCTCGTTTGCAGTGAACTTGTTAGCTAAGGTATAGCTCTGAGCCAACGCGACGCCATTTGATTGGTGTAAAAGATATTTTTCGGTACTTGAGATGTACGATTGATATGGGCTCGTTCTATCCCTATAGAGAGATGATGGATTCAGACCCATCACACACCAGGAATGCCGCCAACACTGGCCTCCGTCCACTATCCCCATCCCAAAATGACATGTGTTTTGGAAGGTTTTGCTGATGTTGGGTATCTCTCTGACTCATACAAAGGTCAGTCCTAAAATGGTTAAGTGTTCACCATGGGTAACGACCTTGATATCTTGGAGGTCTACAAAAATAGACCCTAGTCGCTATATCTTCAAACAATGCAGAGATTATTGCACTTCAGAAAGTGGTTCCTGAATGTATATGGATTGGATCCATAATTACGCATGTTCGAACAATTGTGGTTTGAAGTCTACCACAGATGAGCCTACGAGCATTTTAGATAATGCTGCTTGTTTTGAATAAAGAAGCAAATGCTACATCAAAAGCAACAACACCAAGCATAATCAGCAACAACAGACTCTCCTCAAGATCAAAGTGAACTAGGTTCGATCTGAGGACAGTGTGGCAGACTTGCTCACTAAGTCATTACCTAAATTCCACTTTCGAGAAACATGTTGGTAGCATCTTTTGTGGAAGTTATCCTAACTCCCATGACCGTTGTCATCAGGGAAGATGCAGACATCAGGGGGAGATGTCTACATGTATGGTCTCGAAACGTGAAGGGTGTGTTGTGCTCTTTTTTCCCTTCGACCAAGGTTATTTTTGTCCCACAGGGTTTTTGTTACTCGGCAAGGTTTTTAATGAGGCAACGAGAGGAGCACAACGTTTGGGCGACACAAGGGGGAGTGTTCAAGTAAATCCAGAATATGTGTCTGGCCCAAACTCGAGCTTACTTGCTCTAGTTGAAATAGGGTTTATATTAGAGATATTCTCGGAGAATCTTAGGAGATATCCAATCAATGTACAATTATGTTTCCATGTACAACTCTATCTCTATGCTTGTAATCCTCTATATAAAGAGGCCCCTATTATCAATGAAAATGCTACTAAATTCTCTCCAAATTCAGTTTCCCTATAACATTTTGATCATTTAAAATTTTTTCTATCAACCTAACCAGTTGCAGCAACTGCAAGAAGAATTGAGAAGTACACTCACAATGGGATTCCAAGTCCTTACTGTCTGGGGTTCATTCGTTTCTAATTGTCTTCATTTATTTAACATGATTCTTAATTAAGAGTTATGTTGGGTCTGTAGTAAGTGGCTTTAGATGGTTTTATAATGCATTATCAAGGGAAAATTCTATAATACATATATATCTATATGTCCAACACACATTTACAAATGTGACAACAAATTTGTTGTCAGAGTAATAAAGTAGGTCCTATTTTGTGTAATTTTAGTTCTATCGTTGATAATTACATCATCTACCACCTTGTTACAAGTTTTTAAACATATTCATTGTCGTTGTTATAATTTTGGTTTAATTATATGCAAAAAGTGTAAATGAATATGGTAACTTTGTTCTCAATATTGTAATTTTGATTCATATAAATTGTAATTTTTGTTCAAGTAGATGTAAAATGACTGTATGATAAACATCACAGTACCATAATTTGTCACATTATCAAAAGCCTACTTGGTGCTGTAATATTGCTTTAACCTGTATTTCACATTTTAAGTGAAAATGGTATAATTGGTAAAGTGGATGGGATCATCAGGTGACGTTGGATTGGATTAATGTATAGTATTATTAGCAAACTACCATGATATGCTCCTTTAGGATTGATTAACCGATCAGCTATTTAGGATTGGAATGCAGGTTTTAATTTCAAAAACTGCTTGCTCTTTATTCTGTATGCCTAAATCAAAAAATACAAGGACAACTATTCAGACACTTCTATCATCCATATTACCAAAGGTACTGTCGTATTATAAGAAAGAAGAACAAAACCCCTCATCATTATTTTCAGTCATATCTCCTGAATTATTTATTAAATGAATATGATAATCAATCTGGATTGCGTGCGTGGAGTCAAGAGGTCAATACTTCCAACGTGGAAGTGGCACAGCAAAAAGCTTCATGAGTCCATCCTTGCAATTGTAGCCATCTTTGTTACCACTAGCAAAGTAATAAGGCCTCCATTGATTCAGTTCAACCTTAAAGCCCTCACCATCTCCTCGGGTCTCACTCGCCAGTATCTTGGCTTTGCTGAAGTCACAAGTTATGTAGCTCCACAGGTTGGGGAGCAAGTACACGCTGTAACCTGAGTTGGTCTTGCTTGGAGGATCATACTTGAACACTGCACCATTGATACATATTAAGCAGAAAACAATTATCATTCATGTAAATGAAAGATTGATTGATTAGTTCGATCTCCTGCAATTTCTTGATAGAGGATAGGTTTTAGTGTTTAGTTTGTCTGACACTATCGAAGTTATTGTATTGCAGCGTAGACTGTTGTGATCTTAACTAACAGAAAATTTGATCGTAAACAATTACCAACAAAGCATTACAAGGACCAAAGTTGAAACCCTAGCAACCCAGAGAGATTAAGACCAACAAAAGAAAAATAGCAAGCTATATATGGAGATCAAATTTCTTCATAATTGGCATAAATCAAGTCGAAGGACTTTAAACAATTAATGAATCGGTACTAACCCAGTTCATCATTTATGTAAAAAGGACTGTTTAATTGGAGAGCCCAATTGGTTGATACCAAAACGCCAGCCTTCAGAACCGCCGACGACAATATTTTTGGCCTCGCTCACTTCTAATAGAGAAGCAGTAACTACAAGGAGAATGAACCCTAATTGTGCACTCCTAATCAAAGCCATATTTGTATCTCAAACTCAAACTATTATACTCCGAAAATTCAGTTATAACTATTCAATTGGCTAGCTAGAGAATTGATGTGAGAGCTTAAGGTTTTACGAGGTTTATATAGGAAATGGAGATGACTATAGAATAGCTAGCCTCTTTCTTTTGGTTGGTGAAAAAATTGAAAACGTGAGGTTTTGCTCTCCACAGATTCAACCATGTTTTAGCAGAGTCCAGAAAATGAATTTCCAGTTCCTGATTCTCATTGGTAATTACTGAATTGCCAAAATTCCGATTATGTAATGGGAGGGTAGAAGAGTAAACTGAGCGGTTGACAAGGAAGTTATCCTAGTGCATTCGTTATTGTAAATTTGGTCATTGTCCACCTAGAACTAGAATTCTCTGTAGTGGCTATGATTAGTGGCGCTTTAATTAAGTATTTAAAAGTCATCCAAGGACGTCTAAGTTCAGTTAACACGAGGATGCAAATTCAACGGCCAACTAACCAACGTAGGGACTCTCAGCTTTGTATGTTCAAACGTTAAAGCATTGGTATTCTTTTTGTTTTCGCATCCTAAATATTTCAACATGTATGATGAACAAAGCCTTGCCACATACAGAGGAAAATTGAGCGATACCAACTTTGTTATTGCCACGGTTAGTAATACAACGTGTAACGTGTAATTAACTATATGTGAATATGACATTAAAAGGATTAGTTTTAACTATTTCTTTTCTTTGATGAAGTACAGTCGCCATTCAAAATGGTTGTGTAGTCACATATAACACAAATGAGTGATATCTATCAACTCAAGAAAAGTCCGATGTTCTAGAATGGTTGGGTAAGCCCAAATACATGTTCTAATGAAGACCTTTAAAATAAAGATTTTATGAGGATTTTCTAATCAACAGTTGCAAGATCCACTTTTAAATCACATTTTAGCAAATCGACAGTTACGTGTTTAGATCTTCATGAGTAGATAATTTCTACAAAATTTTCAATTAAATTGAAAGTCGTTAAGACATTTACAATGGTGATTTATCATTTATCAACAATTGGACAGATTTGGTTTGTTAATTGATTTAATCTAGTTTGGTACCTTGATGATTACCAATTTGGAAGAAAAAAAATCAGAAGTGATACATTCATGGACACCTAAATATCTAACGGTTGATTTGTCTAGATGGGATCAAAAAGTAAGAAATTTTGAAAAATGACTTTTTTTTTTGTGACTAAGTTTATTTTCAACCTTGTTTTTAATTTAGTTGAAAAATGACTATATAAAAGTTCTCATTTTAAATGTTCTCAGAGCAAGTCCACCCGTTGGGTCACTTACGATTCATTGTTTTTTATGTTTATTTCCACCCTTTAGGTCATGGCATGGTTTTAAATTTCTCCGAAACTGCCGAAATTTCCGTAATTTTGAAGTACCGAAACGAAATTCATATGCTATATCATTTCAGTCATAAGTTTCCCGAAATTTTCGGTACATTTCCGCGAATTCTTAATTTCTGAAATATCTACACACACAATATATATTTAAAATTCACACCGAAATTTTGTCCGAAATTTCTCTAAAATTTCTGTTAAATTTTTATGTCACCTACAATGAATTTTTACTTCATACTTTTATAGAGAAAATATGAAATTTTGATTTTTTTATTTTTTTGCAATCATGTTGAATACAACAAAAAACCTTTTTGTTTTTATCTGTTATAAAGTTGAATGCTCCAACCATAACATGATTTCATTTTTGTTTCGTCTCAAATATTGTATGCTTCATACACTATAATATCATATTAGGTAATTCCACAATATCCGATATATGGATTGCATGTGGAAAGGGAACAACACGTACACATACAATAACCATGTGATGAAGTACGAAAATCATTTCCAAAATTCATGTACTTGGGAGCAGTATTGAATGATACTAAATGAAAGCAGTTCAACCAGTTAGATCGAACCACATCATAGTAGTTTTTATATTCTTTTTGTTGTACTTATTCATTTTCATTCAAAGGGGTTTTGGTTTTACGTGCCCCGCCCCACCCCTTTGTAATTTTCTAATTATTAAAAAAAGTAAATCATATTTACATTATCAATATACAACACATTATCAATACACATAGATAAAAACACTAGTTTAGCAATCTACTACAGTACTAGTTAATTACTCGTCCATATAAACTATCATAATTCTATTATAAATGTATAATTTTAGAGATGTTACATTGTAAATAGGTTTATTATAGGTTAATTTAGTGTATGTAAAAGTTTCATTCAAAAATATCATTTTATAAATGCAATTAATTTGATTTCTTTATTTTTAACCAAAATTTCCACCAAAATCGAAACTTTCCACCAAAATCGAAACTTTCTCCGAAATTTCCTTAAATTTGAAGTACCGAAATCGAAACCAAAATCGATATTTGAAACCTTGGGTCAGGGGCACAATTTCCAAACTGACTTGGGTCACCGGATCAGTTTGCAGGTCATGAAATTGACCCAGAGTGACCCAAGTCAGTTTGGAAATTGTGCCCGTGACCCAAAAGGTAGAAATAAACACTAAAAAGCAGTGAATAATCACTGACCCAGTCACCTAACAGGTGAACTTGCTCTGATTAGAGCCTCTCCTGTATAGTCAATATATGTATTAGTTTTAAGGGACTGTGAAGGACAAATGTGTAAGACCCCGGAAATTCGTTATTAATTTTTAATGGTTTCCGGGAATTAGTAAGTGTTCGTTTGTACGATTTCGTGGCTCGTGAATGGAGCGGAAGTGTTTAGGACGAATTATTAGTCGAAGAATATGGTTTTAGGGGGGTGGCAATGGTTGACTTTTTATATGTTAGGTTTCTCCGAAAACTTCCTTCACGAAAGTCATAGAACGCGTCGATACGAGTTCGTGGACATGTGGAACGCGAGAATCGGAGTTCGTATGAGAAAGTTATGAGCGATTGAAATTTGGGGAAATTTCTATAAATATAAGAAAATTCCGGATTTTTTCATAAATCCCAAAAGTTCCGAAAATCCCATTTTCCTCCCCAAATTCGCTCCGTTCTCTCTCCTCCCTACCCGCGTGACCCGACCCGAACCCGGTGTACCTACCCGGTTCGATCTCCTCCGTCCAAAGTCCGCCGACGACGAGACCACTGCAGACGGCTTCGCCTCCTCCTCGCCGTCGTCCCCTTGGTGCTCCATCACGACAGCAGCCATCGGAACTTCGAGATCGGAGCAGCCACAGACCCTAAAACGGATCCGGCCGGATTTCACCGATTCCGATATCCCCTTGGCCGATCCATTCCATTTTGGGATCGTATCTTCCCCCTGATCATCCTCATACCTACCTTGTTGGACGATTTTACATGAGCAGTGATTGATCAAGGTTTGAAGCTTTTGACGGTTCTGGTTGGATCTGGGATCTGATCAGACGCACGAGATTGATCCAACTTCCAAGTTTGATCTAGGACGATCTAGACCGAATCTCACTTAGCTCCAGGTATGAAAGTGGCTCATTCCTTCATTTTGAACAAGTTTGTAGTTGATGACTTTGGCATCGGAGGTGGTTGATCGGGCGTTGACCGCCGTGGTTGACCACAATCTGAACCACCGCTTGTGGCGGCGCGTGGCTACGCGTCTGGCCTTATTTTCATGTTTTGTTTTAAGTTTATGCATCTACGCATCGATACGGTCGTTTTGATATATTATAAGGTTATTTTGGAGAAGGTTGATGCATGCTAGGGTTTCGGTTTTACGTATTATCTTCGGTTTGCTATCCGCGAAGATCCGACCGTTGGATCTTCGTATAATTTTGATAGGATGATCCCAAGGGCGATCCGTGAGAATCCAACCATTGGTTTGTCGTTTAAGTGTGTTTGGTGATTCGTTTGCTAAGTTGCGATCTTATTTGATTAGGTGATGGACGGATTTGTTTTGGATGGACGGTTGTGATTGTGATTTTGTGCTTGTCTTGGTTTGTGTGAAGACGCAGCAGGATTTGGAGGTGAGTAAATCTCACGGTGTTTCGATCGATAATTTAGTTATGTTTAATTTAGTAGATTTAATTGTTAGCATGCAAAATCATATTTATCAAAATAAATTATTTGTTTTAAAATATATGAACTTGATCGACAACGGTTCATGGGTAAGTGAAAAAAATGTTTTGATATAAAATGAGTTTCGAGAAGTATAATTTATAAAACTATAGTTGGTATTAGTGGTCATTCCTGCGTGAATGACTACGTATATATATATATATATTTACTTGGAATAGATATATTGGATGGTGTGACATTAGTGAAGTAATGATTGAGAGTTGATTGAATTGATATTTCGAGCATTTCTCTTACGAGCATACAATTATTATGATGTGTTGATTATTGTGTAAAAGTGTGTTTTCCTTTAGGAAGGTAGTTGAGTCATGGGGGATTTGTTTTAAGTGTTATCTGATCTTCGGATCTGGTGTCACGGTGGTGACAGTTTTCTGATCTTCGGATCTGGTGTCACAATGGTGACAGTTTTCTGATAGTTTTCTGATCTTCAGATCTGGTGTCACAATGGTGACAGTTTTCTGATAGTTTTCTGATCTTCGGATCTGGTGTCACAGTGGTGATAGTTTTCTGATAGTTTTCTGATCTTCGGATCTGGTGTCACAATGGTGACAGTTTTCTGATCTTTGGATCTGGTGTCTACTGGGAGTTGATGGGTGATCATCTACTTTAGTCTGAGTCGATGGGTGAACATCGACTATCGACTTTAGTTTGGAGTTTATGGGTGATTATTGACTTTAGTTTGGAGTTGATGGATGATCATTGACTTTAGTGTGAGTTGTTTGACTTCTTCATTTATTTTCCTTTTCCTTCTAAGTGTTGAACTTTATTGTAATCTCCTGAACTAAGTTATATGCAGGGATTACTGTCTTTTGAGTTGTTTGTTTTAATGTAATCTCCTTAACTAAGTTATATGCAGGGGTTACTGCTTTTGTATTGTTTGCTTTATTGTAATCTCCTGAACTAAACTATATGCAGGGATTACTGTTTTTTTTGTATTGTTTGTGTTAATGTAAATTCCTGAACTAAAATCTATGCAGGGATTTATATGATTTCTTTTGTTTGTTTTCATGTGATCTCTTGAACTAAGTTTCTATGCAGGGATTACTGATTTTGCTTAATTCTTATTGTGGGTATAGTTGTGGGTTGTGATCTGTAGTGATTGGAAATGAGTATGTTTTCCTGGTTGTACCGTTGAGGCAAAGGAATGGTGATCTGATAGATTGTGGAGACGTGAAATGTTTAAAATATTGGGAGTTATTTGAATAGTTGGAGATTGTGGGAAGTGAGATAAAATGAATTGAGAGTCAGAGCATGTGGGTTTTTAGTTGGGTTGAAATTGTTGAGCATGTTATTGATTAATTTGAACTTGACATTTTGTTGTGATAGTTGCATATTGTTTTGTTAAGCTAAGATGGTGAACGCATGTATTTTGTGGAATTAAATATTGTTGCTTTAATTATCTCACGAATTGAGAAATTATAAGCATGAGTGACGTGAGTCATTTTATTTGAGTTTACTCATACGGGCTGAAAGGCTTACCAGGTTTGTTGTTTACATTCCCGGTGCACTATTCTATGGTGTAGGGGTTATTGTGCAGGTTAGAATATCAGGTGATCGTTATCGAAGCTGAGGTGGACTTTCCGTCTCGTGGTGTAGAAGGGCTCTTATACTTGTAGTCTTCCGCTGTGTAGTGAGTTGGTGAGAGAGGTTACATGTTGAATTGATATTCAGTTAAATTTGTAAACTATTGTAATGTAATATGCGACTCTAAAGAACGAGTCGGTATTGACATTGTGAGTTTAGTTTTTTTGTTGCTTTGTTTAAATGAAAAATTTTCTTTATGTGTTTTCTTGTTATTGTTTTGTTCTCGCGTTTCGGATTTGAATTCCTTTATTCAAAATTCGGGGCATGACAAAATGCATCTCAACCACATGTATTAAATATAAAAGCAGAAATTATAATAATTTAAAATTATACATTTATTTTCAATCGTGAGATTTATTTATCCCTCATATCCCTTAAAAACTGTCCTTTAGCTAAGCAGACCTTCATTTACTAGAATTTTAAACCTCTCTTCTTGGCATTCCAAAGCGAGCCCGAATGGCTGGACAACCTGGAGGTACTCGTACTCGCCGTCCCCCACGACCCGGAAAACCAAGTCACTCATCTTCCTAAACGACGACGTCGATTGGGCCCGAACCGATGGCCGTAAATTCCACCAATGCAGACCTGCATGTAAGCCCTTCTCTGTTTCACCCAAAGTTCCTTCCTTTATACTCTCAGTCTTCAATTATCTTGCTTTTCGTTTTGTTTTGATTTGATGCTACTTATAACTCTTTTCCATGTCGAATGTGGGACTTATTGAATTCGTTTCAGCTCACCAATTGTGAAATTGAAACTGTTTTGGACGCAAAGAACTGAGCTTGTAGTTTTAGTTTGGTTTTGAACTGTATCAATGTGTTTAAAGCTTTCTTATTACTAGGCTATATTTGCTGTTGAATGTCGATTTGCTTAGACCATATTATAGGGGGGTTGAAGTTTTTGTGTGTGTTTAGATGATTGATGGTATGTGGGGGAGATGTGTTTTACTAACCCCGGAAGAAATGTATGCTTGAAGTTCTTATGAATCTTAAGTTTTGGTTGATAATGTGGGCTAGGGAGAGAGAAATACCACGCATTTTTGATTGATAATGGTGATCAACCTTCCTTGATAGACTTCCGATACATATTTATAAGCTGTCGATGTTTGAAATAGGTGTTCCTAGCTTAAATTGGCTCTTCATGTTTATGAGCTCTTTACAAAAATTGTGGTCATGGACCTTGTTGATGTTGCCGTGTTCCTTCTAATTAGAGTTTCTATTTAAAACTAATAAGATGGTAGATGTTCAGAAAGTGATGCTCTTATAAAACTCACGGGGCTTGTACAATTTTTGTTATTGTTCATAAATTTTTACTGGAAAAGTTTGCTGAAATCTTGCATTATTACGTGCATAAAGAAACTCAAGTTCGTGGTAACTTACAGTTTTCAAGACTAGTGCTGTAAATGCTGCTGCAGGATCTGCATACGCATAATTTGGAAATACCAAGGTAATTGTTTCTGTGGGAGTATATCTCTTAGAAATTCATACTTTCAGTGACTACATGATCCATAAACATCAATTTCCATAGAGTTTCTTTCTACTTGTTTTTACTTGTTTCTGTTTAGCACTGATCCAAGATGCAAATAGATATGTGAAATGTGATTTCAATCTTACTTTTCTTGATATGTTTAGATTAATTTGGGCCAAGAGAGAGCAACAAGGCAATGGTGTAAAGTGATATAGGCCGGTTGAATTGCAATGTCAGCCATACAACTTTTGCCACTCCAGCTCGTGGACAGGTATATGAGTGTTAATGCATTTTCCCATCTTCTTTTCTTAGCGTTGTTGGTCAGTGAAATTCTTATGACTAATGCTGAGACTCCCTACTCTTAGGGGTCGGACCACAAAGAATTTTCTTCGATGCTTCATAAAGCTTTGGAGGGTGCAATAATATTGGAAACTTTCCCCAAGACTACTGTGGATGTTTTTGCATTGGTATTGGAATCTGGGGGCAGTAAGTTTTCAATTCCATTTGTAGAACTTAAACGTGTTTTATTTCAACTATTGCAAGTTTTGGTTACCAAGAAAAGACAATGATGAAGAAAAGAATGTAAAGCCCAGAGAAAAGAATTTAGATTGGAACATATAAGAGAATCCCCTGCATGCCCATGCCATATAGATGTTTTTGTTCATGTATTGGTGCTTCCAGATTATTCCTTAACCGCTTTTGTGAAACCTTTGGCTTTGATTTTCTCCAATACACAAGAACACTGCCACTAGCTAGATACTTGTATACAAAGGTGATGCATTTGTCCGCAAAGTCATGATATCTACTGATACTTGGTATTCCTTAGAGTCAAGTTTGGCGTCCTTGGAAAATCTTCTTGGGTTTTAAGTTGGACAATTGTGTTGTATATGTGGACATGTCAGCGGCACTTCATGAGTTCCACAGCTTTCTTTTGTTACATTGAGTGTAATAATGTAATTAGATAGAAGAAGAAAAATAATTCATAAGCAATTCTAATGAAGAGAAAAGTCTTTTAAGAATAGAACGAAGATATATAAATGATTTAATGTTAGAATTAGCAGTGCAGATCAGTCAGTGATTCATTGTGTCATAAACAACCTAATATGATTCAAGAGAGTGCAAGGCAGTAATATTTTTATTTTGCTTGCTAATGAACTATTTCCTTTCGGTTGCAGGTGATCTTCCTGTAGTAATATCATGTGCTAGTCTAGCCCTAGCAGATGCAGGGATAATGATGTATGACCTTGTTGCCTCAATCTCTGTGGTATTCATCTAGCCCAGTCTTTTTGACTTTCTCTTGACATTAAGCATACAACAAAAATTTACCTTGTTATTTAGTTTGCAAGCATGACGTTTGTTCGTGCATAACCTGGAAGGATTGCACCTATAGAGAATTAAAACTTGAGCACATTGCACATGAAACAATGAAAAATGTGATTTCTGATCATCGTATTGTATTTGATCTGTTCCTTTGGCATGTCAACTACATATCAAGTTTACTAGTAAGTTGCCTCCCTTAACTTATAAACTCTACCTTTAGGAGAAACCATATACATTAATACTGTACTAAGAATAATGTCATGCTTTCTTGTAAGATCTTTCTTCTCTTTAGTACCACATGGTCTGAACTCACCTCTTTACACTCCTCACCTGTAAGAGAAATATTGGAGCTACTCAAATATCTATAACATGTGGTCTGTTACTTGAACATTTTTTGATATAAGCTATTAACGCATTTATAGTTCTTAGAAAATATATAAATCAAATCTATATAAGTACAATAGCATATGCCTTCCTTAGATCTACAAATGAGTTTGCGTGCTGTTATAATTAATGCCTTCCCATATCAAAGTAACTTTTATGCAGGTTTGATTCTTTTGTTGATTTTTTTTTTTTTAACATTTCATTTCTCTGTTTATGGTGCCTAGTCTTGGAAAGAACCTAGTGATTGATCCTGTTTTGGAGGAAGAAAGTTACCAAGATGGAAGCTTAAAGCTTACTTGCATGCCTTCTTGCTATGAAGTCACTCAGCTAACTATGTCGGGGGAATGGTCAACCCCAAAAATTAATGAGGTATGCAGTCGGCTGATTTATTCCTTGTTCTATTATATGCTGTTCTTACTTATCTTACCATTCAGATGAAGGTTATCTTTGAGTTGTGCTTTAGTTACTTCTTGCAAGCTTGCCTATGTGGGTCATGATTCGAAGATTTTATTTGTAGTTGATGTAACACTTTAATTCGAAGTCAATTAGGTTGATATGCTTTACAAAGTTGCATGCTTGGTATATGCTAAAGTCCCACTGGAAGTTTATTTGATGGTGGCATGTTTATCATATGATCTGAGAAAGTTAGATGTGGGCTCACGATACTGAAATGGTTTCCACAAAGCAGGGAATACAGATATGCCTCGACGCCAGCGCAAAGCTTGCAACAATCATGAGGGAATGCTTAAAAGGAGCTGATTCTGCTTTGGAAGAATAGAATTTGACTAATTATAATTTATACATGAGAAAGCATTAGGTCTTAATTACTGTATTTTTTCTTCCTTTCCCTTTAAAATTGAACTTCGAGATATTTGAATTACTATTTTTCTGTTTCTTCCTAATGTTCAGTAAGATACTTGTATATTATTTGGTCCAATTTTGAATACAGAATTTCCCTCCACGCTGTCACTTTCCTCCGTGGAAAAGCATGAGCCGAAGCTTAAGGCTTCAGTTAAACCCTGTACAACTGCATCAGCTTCAGATTCAGATTCTTCTGAAGAGTTAGGGAGGCTTTAATAAACAGCTGAACATCGAGTAATTCCGTATTTGGAGTACTTTTCATCATTGCAAACGTCTAGCTTCTCCCAATCTCCCATTATTGATGTGACCCCATGGTATCCCTTCCTGCAAGAAGGCTACCCGATCCCCAAGAAGCTTCAGACCCTTTGGAAGCTTCCATCAACGGACACTTGAACAGCTTGAGAAGCAACGAGCCTTGATAACCCATAAAACATTGGGATTTTGATAACCTCTGAAGGCTTTGCTTAAATGACCTCCTAATTTCTCTCATCCCTGCTTTACAATTTTGATCCTGTTTCTCTTTTCATATGTACATGACTTGTGATTCACGGATACAATCAGTTTTATATCAGCGCAACTCACAAATTAAATAACTTAAGAAATGTATCACATGTTGTCTACGTCATGGCCTAGTATACATTTGAAACTTCACAGTTCTATAGGCAAGTCTTTGTATATCCTATTAATTTATTGGGTAGAATTAGCTACATAACATTTCAAATACAGCTACAAAAACCCACAAAACAAAAGAATGCTAGAAAGATTTTCAGAACTCAATTCATAGTTTACTCCCATAGCAACATTTCGCTTTCAGTTCATCCAATAAATTACACTAAGGATATCTAACTACTATCTCAAAATAGTGCACTAATATGACACCCCATGCAATGCATGGTCATGAAAATGAGTGCCATGCTCGGTGTTGGTTTGGGAAAGCTTTTTATAGTATCAAGGTGAGCCAGACACTCCGGGAAAAGTTCTGGTATCTTGTTGAATTGGCATCCATCACCTGTGACAAAAAGAAAATAGAAGATGTCATTATATACATTAATATCTGATATGATAAACGACCCTCTGAAATTACATGGACTTGTCCCAAAGTTTGAAACCTGAAGCATCAATTTAAAGTCAAATTGCATGCAAATCATTTTGTAGAATCTTTAAAACAAAAGCAGATAAGAAACAGTGCAACACTTGAACATAGCCAAAAGTCATATCTGATTGTACAAATGACGGTTGAGGGATTTTACAAATGGGATTTATGTCTCAAAGGTTATATATGTGTTTTGAAGATTCAATGGTGCAAGTTGAGAATTACCACATGCTATTGCTAGCCCGCCAATTTGTACTTCTTCTTGACTGTGTCGATCCTGACGCCGGTGAATGGACCTCGTCGTCCTTTAGAACCCATTGTGTGCTGATCTGAGAGAAAACTCGTGATAGAGGTTTCCAGAAAACATTTAGAATGGACGTACGAGAGAGAAGAGAAGAGGACGCCAGAAGAGATAGATGGTCATAGACTCATAGAGTCATAGGACAACGATGGAATTCAGCTTTCTGCATCATCGTTTTTAGCGTTAACATCCTAATTCAATTTTAGCCAATTGCTGACCTTAATTTAGATGTTTAATCGATGGTTGAGAATGAAAGTCAAGGAAGCCAAGGAGAGGATCTGAATCCATTTTGGATTTTGAAATGCCCTAGCAACGTCAGGATTAATGTCCATTATTTTTGAAATAACTTCCTCATATGTAAGCCCAATCTGATCTGTATAACATAAGCAAACTTGAATCAACAAAATACAGGCAGCATAACTTGCTGTATTCTATAGATGACTTTGCAATGATATCTGAATTACCCATGAAAGTCCCAAGTTCTTATTAATTTCAAGCTCTCACACACTAACCTTAACCTCAGTACAAAAATAAAAATCAAGAACCAATCTAATTATGACTTTAAATTAGCTGTATCAAATCTTAGAATTCCTTGAGTGAGATGATAAAATCTGAACAGTCAAATCTGTTGATAATATGACAACCTATATGGAAAATTTGATACTCGATGTTCAACTATTAAAGTTTGTAATATAACCAATAGAAATGCAATGAAGAGTTATATATTAGTAATATTACAAAGTAGCCCATTTTACTTTCAAAATTATGCTCAAAAGTAAAAGTTGTTTGCATGTTGTGTCACCCACGACATTTGAAGATCTCAACCTTCCGTTCATCATCTCAACCTTCCAAATGAAATCAGATTCTTAACTCAGCCAATGTGGCTGTACTTATATTATGTTGGCTAGGTAAATGGGTTTGATGGACTTTTCCATTCATGTTGCTTTTTAGTTTGTTGGCCAGCTTCATGACCAACACCCACATCAAAATGGGAAAACACATACATATTCAATATTTGATCTTGCTTTTAATCAACTAAAAGCAAGATCAAATATTAATAAAAAAATGGGAAAACAAATACATCAAGTCAATGTTTGACCTTGCTTTTAGTGGCAAGATCAAATATTGATGAAATCACTCAATTAGGCAATTTTGAACTATGGTTTATACTGAAATGACCAAATCAACGATGTAATTAGAGCACACCGATCTGACAAGATGGAACTGATCCAACTTGCAAATTTGCGCCAATATCAAATTTAATCAATAAATGAAGAAGTATCCAGAAGATTAAGATAAGAGTTTTGGAAACAATAACATTTGTAAGAGCCATTAAGTATAACCCCGACTAAATTGAAAACCCAATACAAACTAACCTACTTTTTACTTCAAACTTACCAAACTGCTGCTTGACCCCCTGGACTGCTAAGATCAAAATTTTTCAAAGAATCCATCATTCGATTGTCCCATTCACTGCTTCCAACCATATTACGTCTAAGAGATATGTCAAACACAAAAATTAAATTTACATCTTGCCAAGGGAAAACAATAACACATAGAAAAATAAAAAAAAATAAAAAGTAATAATAATAATAATAATAATAAAACACTAAAAATCACGCTGCTGCAGCATTGCAACAAATCAACAGCATCCTACCCATCCGCAAATGATAAATAAACAAAATAAATAAATAAATAAAGATGCAGGTAGAATGCATGCAATTAATAGAAATCAAACCAAATGTTCATCGCCCTAAACTTTAGACGCAATAAATTTTAAAGTATCAATTCTGCAGTCTGCAGGCATGGCAAAGTTGAAGGGCAATGCACACAAAATAATAATATTGTGCCTATTCAAATACAAGATTTAAAGATTTAGAGATGTGATGCGGCTAGAAAAGATGTGATGCGGCTACATGCATATATCCCAAGTGTCGACCCAAAGAATATAAACACATAAAAGTTTTCAATCAAGCAGAAATAAACAACCAACTCACACCAAAGATCAAGAAACTAGATTTAAACAAACATATGTTCTACATAATTGGGGCTCCAAACCTTGCCCCTAACAAAAAGATAGTTAGTTACACATTGTTTTAAAAACCAAAATAAAACAAATAGAGAAAAAAAAAAAAAAAGGATGATGGCGGATGAATGAGAAAGAGAGATAGAAGAGAAGGTGAAAGGCGTGGTCGTCTTCAACGTGTGCAGAAGCTCAATATATATAGGAGAAGTTCAGCCCTAGTTTCCTTCTTCAACAATGCTTTTAAAACCTTCCCTTGTTGCTTGAGGATTCCTTTAATTGGTGCACAATTAAATGATTTTCAAGCCTTGGTAATCTTGTAGAATTATTCTAGGACTCTCCTTAATATTTGCAGCAGCAATAACCTTCCAAAAATTCCCTGGAAATCCGTCCAAAGAAGAATCTCGGCCAAAATGCCCTGTTTTGACTAGGATTCAATTTCTGTCTCTGAAGCTTCCTTCTTGGACAAGGAACGACTTCGTCTTGACAAGTTTCTGGATGGTTCTTGACTCCCACGTGCTCTATGACATCATATCATCTAGAATGATCAATAACCATCTGGAAAAAATCCAATAAAATCGCTGGAAAAGATCTCCCAAAAAGCTTCGTGAAAAGCTGAGAGTTTCTGTCTTATCGGGAAGCATACTTTGACTTTGATTTCCTACTGCCTCGTTGATGCTTCTGACCTGTTCTTTAGCTATAGTTGAAGTATAAAATCATGTCTTCAAGGATCGCTGGCCCTTTCTGCAAAGGTGTATCTGGAATGGTGCAAGAACTGCTCCTCAAAACTGTTCCCAGAAAGCCGATTCTGAAACTGCAGTTTTCTGCTTTGCAGCAACTGTTTTGCACATTGAATTCCGTGGACTTCCCTTGTAGTTTCTGGCTAAAAAGTTTATCAAGCTTATTCCTCTGCATCATTACTTCATTATACATGACTTCCTTGCTCCCTTTAAGCTCCTATTCCTCTTGAATCACTCCACGAACTACCTAAAAAGAAAACTAAGTTAAAACTGACTTTTTCAAGGAATTAACTAAGAGAAGTGTAAGGGATTTCACACTATATTCGTCGCATTTATGCTCCTATCAGTTTGCTTCAATGCTTCATCAGTCTCCCAATTCAGCAGGTACATCACCTTGAGTAATACCAAAATCTGCAATTAATCAGATCAACATCAAATTCTAAAAGGCCAAAACATAAACAGACCAGTCAGTATTTCATTTAAGCTACCTGCTTCCATCTTTTCCAATTCAGCATATTGCTCCATTTCAGTCCTAGTAGGCTCTTTGAACAATGGCTTACTAGCAACCCTCAACCAATCACTTGAACAGACAAGAGCCTCAACCATTTTAGGGGTCAAACTTGCCCTAAATGGATCCATAATCCTCTTTCCAAGACTGAAGGTGCTTTCGGAAGCTACGGTTGATGCTGGCACAACCAAAACATCCCTAGCAATCTGCGACAAGATTGGAAACCTCCCAGCATTTTCTTTCCATCAATCCAACAGTTGAAAGCTTTGATTTGAAGGGTCCTCAGACGGCTCCAGTAGGTATTTGTCTACTTCATTCTTGATCCCGACAACATCCTTTTCTTTCCTAAGATTCATGAACTCATTCATGCTTGCATCATGGTTATCCTCATCCTCCAAACTTGCATTTGCAGCGCCAAACAATGGCTGGGTTGCAGAAAATGAAGCTTGTGCTGCCTCGGGATCATTTTCAGCATACTCAGCAAACAACTGCAGAAACAAGCTCTTCACTTCGAGTACCATCGCAGCCACCATGGTCTTGTCTTGCTGCAGTTTTGGAAAGAAGTACTCCAAGTACAGCAGTTTGTACCTTCACAAAAATTAAGAAAGGAAATTTCATTATCATTTAATCACTAAACCGAGGGCTGCATTATCATTATCATTTCACAACAGTTCATGTCATTAACATTATAACATCATTATTAACTGAAGAAGACAAGTCAGACCATCATGCCAACAAACATTAATGCAGTTCATTTATCAGTTAATTAAATAAGAAATCAAACTATGACATTAACAGAAAATTACCTTGGATCTAACACCACTGCTATCAGCAGTATCTTGTTCAAATCTTCAAGCCTCCCCCAATATTTGTTGAACTTCTTTTTCATTGAATTCCCAATGTTCACCATCAATGCATCATCACCTTGTAAAGACATAAATAAATCCACAATTAGAACTCACAGAAAATTGACAAGTGAATAACAAAAAAACAAAAAAAACAAATTGAAAACAGCAATGTTCTTTACCTTTGATACACTTGTCCAGCTCTCCAATGATGGTACACATCCAAAGCAATGGCTGGTTTGCTGTCACAACACTTGTCCCACTAAACTTGAGCGTTGCATCGTAAAATATCTTCAAGAACTTGACCAGCCTTGCAGCCTTCTCCCAATCAAGTCCAATCGGAGGTCCATCTCTCTTCTTCCCACCAACTCTCTCATTGAAATAGGATTCAAACTGTGAATCCTTATCCTTCAACCTAAGAAAGGCTTTCCGGTATTTTATTGCTATGTCTAGCATAAAGTACGTCAAGTTCCATCTAGTGCAGACATCTAAAGGCACTATCCCACCCTTGTGGTCGACTTTTTCTTGAGCTGCACACTTACGGAATTTTTCCAGCCTAGCAGGACTTGACCTAATATACTTGACACAATTTCTGATCCCCTCTATTGAGGAATCCAGCTCCTGCATTCCATCCTTAACAATTAAGTTAAGGATGTGGCAGCAGCATCTCATATGCAGAAATTCCCCACATAAAACCAACTCTCTCTAATTCCCTATCTTTTCTCTCATGTAATCTAAAGCCACTTGATTAGGAGATGCATTATCCACGACAATTGTAAATACTTTCTCTATTCCCCACCCAATTAAACAGGTCTCAACTAGCTGCCCTATTGTCTTGCCCCTATGGTTCAGTATCACAGAGAAATTAAGGATTCGTTTGTGCAGAACCCAATCATCATCAATGAAGTGGGTTGTGAGAACCACGTAGTTGATATTTTCGACCGAAGTCCAAGTATCAGTGGTTAGGGACACTCTCTGACCATAGGTGGCTAAGATATTTTTAATCCTAGTCCTCTCCGATTGATAGAGATCCCAGATCTCTCTAGCAATGGTCCTGCGGGATAGTTGCTTAAACTGTGGCTGAAGTGTTTTCATGAAATCAATAAATCCCTGCCCCTCAACAAAGCTAAAGGGCAGTTCATCCCTAATGACCATCCTAGCACAAGCTAACCTAGACACATCCTGATCAAAAGACCTTGCAACTAGCTTTCCCCCAACTTCCCCAGACTCAAACACTAAGTTTTTCTGCTTTTTGGCTGGAAGGTAAAGTGGGCATTTCTTACACTGATAGAGCATGTGATTTCTCATTGAGCTTGTGCCGTTGGACTTGGAGTGCACCAGGTAAGTCTGCGAGCAGTAGTTGCATTTCGGCTTCAGCTTCAACATCTTTGTACCATCAGGGTTCAGCAGCTTTGTGAAGTGATCCCATGCCACACTTTTGTTCTTTCTCTTCGAAGCAGACAGAATTTCAACCTCCGATGTAGCACTAGGTGTTGTACAGGTGTTGCAGCAGCAGCAGTAGGAGAAGGCTGAACTGGAAGGCTTAAAGTGGATGCAGCAACACTAGTTCCAATGCTAGAATCCATACCAGTTCCAACGGTAAAACCTCCACTATGTTCTTCCATCATCTGCATTATGAAAAAAATTCCATTAATAAACACATACCATTAGAATGAAACCTAGTCAACAAAATTTATAGCCAAAAACCCACGGTTTATCACATATCACAGAATCACAGTTTATCATAGTTTATCATTAACAGTGAGATCATAGATCATTGAGATCACAGTTTATCTTAAACTTTATAAACCCACAGTTTTATCTTAAACATTATAAAACCCACAGTTTGTTACAGATCAGTGAGATCACAGTTTATCACAGAATCACAGAACCAAATATAATTAACAAAACCAGTATCACAGTTTAGCACACAATCACAGATCATACAACCCTATTAACAAAACCCCTAATTCAAAAATTCAAAACCCACAACGTTTGTTCAAAATCCCTACATCAGAACCTTGTTTGAAATCCCAAACATTAGAACGCCAAACATTAACAATCAAAACATGAAAACACACACAACATTGTTCAAAATCCCCACATCAGAACCCTAAGTCCCTAAGATCAAGACACAAAATCAAAAAAATTAAAATGAAAAGAGAGAGAGGACGACCTGATTAGGAAGAGTGAAATCGCGAGAGCGAGATCCGACAGGTTTTGGGCTTTAGGGCAAACGCAACAAGTGATTGAGAGAGAGGTGGTTAGGGTTTTTTGAGAGAGTCTGAGAGAGTGTTTGAGAGAAAGAGGCAGAAATGAGGTAGCTCGATTAGCTCTTTAGGGTTTTCAATAGGTTGTATGATTTGGTGAGGTTTAGCCTACTCAAAAATTGTGTTCCACACCAATAATATGAAGACAAGTATAAAAAATATATATAAAAAATAATTAAAATATAATTGTATATTTCGGTTCGGTCCGGTTTAAACCGGTCGGTTCAAGAATGCAAACCGAGGCCGACCCGGTTCACATCCGGTCCGATCGGTTTCCAGCCTCAATTCGGTTTTCCGCCCAGCCCTAGGAATGCCAACACTCATTACGTACAAAGTCTTGTACTTATATATATATATAATTGAATCTTGAACAAGTATATTGATGATATCACATAGATTTAAATGATGAAAGCCGGTCTCTAGCTTGGCATGTGTAAGGATTAGAATATATGCTTATAATCAAATCCTTTTAATTAGAAGGCTAGCCAAAACTGTATGTGATTCCAGTGTTCTATTAATGCATACCAGTAGCTACTCAAGAACTTCTGTACATGTACGTTCTCATGCATGTTCATAGTTCGACATAAATAAATTTGAAAATCTTAGTATAGATTCTGTTTTTGGGTTCTTGACCCAAAGGACCAAAATAAGCTAAAAGTAACCCACTTACCCCACCAACAGAATTTTTTTTCCACTACTTCAATTTAAAGTAAAATGACAATTTTTTCTTCAACCTAATTAATGAATTACATTATACCACACACACACACACACACACACTCTCTCTCTCTCTCTCTCTCTCTCTCTCTCTCTCTCTCTCATCCTCCCGATCTGCTCACACGCACACTCTCTCTTTCATACTCCCGATCTGCACACGCGCGCGCGCACACTCTCTCTCTCTCTCTCTCTTTCTCTCTCTCTCTCTCTCTCTCTCTCTCTCTCTCTCTCTCTCTCCAACTTGTTCACCACAGAGGATGACTTCCAGCGCTGACTAACTAGGACGATCTCACCGGTCATCCCTCCTCTCACTGTCACTTCGATCTCTCTATCTCTTCTCTCTCTCACCACCTATTTCAATGCGGCCTCGCCCTCACCGTTCGTCTCTTGCTCTGCTGACACACCTAATCGCACCGATCCTTCATTTTCTTTTCCTACCATCGATTAGGTCCTCACAATCTTCATCTCGCTAGCCATCCCTCCTCTCACTCTCAACTCGATCTCTCTATTACCACCGACTCCAACGCCGCCTCGTCCTCATTGCTTTACCGGCACACCTGATCACATCGATCCTTCTTTTCTTCTCCCAACACTGATTAAGTACTCGCAATCTTCTTCTCGCCGGCCATCCCTCTTCCTACTCTCACCTCGATCTCTCTTTCTTTCTTCTTTCTCTCACCACCAACTTCGACGCTGGCTTGTCCTCACCACTCGTCTCCTACTCCGCCGACACACCTGATCGCACCTATCCTTCATTTTCTCCCACCGTCGATTAGGTCCTCTCAATCTTCTTCTTCTTAATTCAATTTTCTTATTAGCAGGTGCAGAGCCACGTGGGGACCCAGTGGGTCCCGTGCCCCACTAACTTTTATATATTTTTTTAAATTTCTGTATTTTGATAATCAGAATAAGTAAAAGAGAGTTAGCTAGTATCACCACAAGCCAACTTGGTGCAGTGGCAAGGTGTGCATGAATTGTGCAATTTGTCCTAGGTTTGAATCACACATGTAGGAAGATTAATTTTTCAATTTTTTTTTTTGAAGGACATTAACACAATTTTTTCTTACAATTTTAAAGTTAAAACTAAATGATGTCTCCATAATGAAAAAATTGTCCAATATCTAGAAGCAATAAATTTTACTAATAAAATACGTAATTTAAAAAAAATATTAATCTTACCGTAATCTTATTTAATTTTTCATTTTTTATTAAATTTTTAGTATATATTTAAAATTTAAAATTTTCTTTTAAATTTCTGAGTGCCCCAGTTGATATGAAATTCAAGGTCCGCCACTGCTTATTAGTGCTCTTGTTTTGGAAAGATCATGTTTGGAAATGTATCCTTTCGAATCCGGTTGGATTTTTATTACTTTCTTTGATGTTGCATTCTAATTTACTAAGGAGAGATTAACTTAGTTCTAGAGAAATAATCAGCACTTGCTAAAGAAGCGATTTTTAGTAAGGGAGGAGCTTTATGAGTAATCTCACCTTGTTTTTATTTTATTTTTGGTTAAAATGCTCATTTGTTTGATTGCTTTGCTTTGATTTACAATCTGCTGCAAGATCGAGGAGTGAAGAGTATCGGTAGTTGTTTCGGCTTCCAGCTGAAGAAGTGAGTGAAAGACATTTTTATTTTCAGTGCTTCTGTTTTTATTGGAATTATTTTCGAGTTTCATATTTCAGGTCCGGGTTTGGGTCATCGCAAAGGGGTGTGTGTGTGTGTGTCTGTGCTTTCGCTTTGGTTTTGGTGTTGCTAGGTTTCATTTCCGAGCAAATGAAGCCATTGATAGTGTTTCTAGGGTTTATGCAGTAGCAATTTTGAATTTTAGTTAATGTACAATTGTTAATATGATACAATTTTTGTTGGATTTGTGTTAGTTGATGTAATAATGATGCTATTTCGACTAGAAAGAAAGAAAAAAATGTTTTATTGTCTGTTAATAAAACACTTATTTGGGGGCAATAAATGTTTATTGAGGGGTAATAAAACATTTTCCAACATTTATTGTCCCCAATAAAAAATTTCGAATTGATGTAATGTCCTTATCTTCTTCCTCAATCAAAGTTTTATTTTTCTAATTTTAGGGAAATTAGTTCATCTTCCCCCAATAAATGTTTATTGGGTGTTTGATGAGCTTCTCCAATGACTAATGAGATCTCCGGCAACCTCTTTGAGGACCCTGGCAAAGTTTTTATTATTATTATTATTTTTATTTTTTTTAAAGAGGATCAAAAGGTTTCACTCCTGCCCCCATGGTAACTCGAACCCATGACTTCGTACATAGGTAGTGGATGCTCCAACCACTGAGCTAACACCACTTCGTAGGACCCTGGCGAAGTTTAATAAACTTTTATTGCCCCCAATAAATTTTTTTTTTTTTTTGGGGGGGGGAGGCTATAAACCTCTCTGGTGACCTATGAGATCTCTGTAGGGACCTCTGACTATCAATGATCAGATCCTAAGGTCCGGTGGCCTGGGACGGGACTCCTGCGAAGTCTCTTATGCCTTCTCTCTATGTTACAAAGGGGTGAGGGCAAAATAGTATCAAAGAAACTAAAAAAAAAACTTAATTGGGTATCAGCCTATGAGGGGACAACTTATTAGAGTTATATATTACGGATAAGTGGGAAAAAAAAAAATAAGTGAGTGGTGTAAGGAGAAAAAAATCCCTAGAATTAGGGTAAATGATCAAAACCCCTCTTTTTTATTCCTTAAGATTAGGGAATCGGTCATCATATGTGGTTTTGAATCCAAGCAAATTACAGAACATAGTAGAAGCTTCTAGATTATGCGAAAAAGATTGTTTCTATGACCACCAATATTGTTTATGACTATGTATTTGATGTATCATGTCTAAATAAAGTCAATGGTTCAAAACGATCAAGGATCACATACTTTTGTATCATGGATAAAAGAATTCGTTTAAGAGAAGTATGAACTGCCAAGCTCAATCTTTATTAACTATGTTTTACATTTATTTAACTTTTTCCTATCAAAATAATCTTTTGATCATTTTACGTTTTTTCTATCAACCTAACCAGCTGCAGCAACTGCAAGAAGAATTGAGAAGTACGCTCACAATGGGATTCCAGGTCCGTACTCTCTGGGGTTCATTTGTTTCTAATGGTCTTCATTTATTAAACATGATTCTTAATTAAGAGTTATGTTGGGTCTGTAGTAAGTGGCTTTAGATGGTTTTATAATGCATTATGAAGGGAAAATTCTATAATACTTATATATCTATATGTCCTACACACATTTACAAATGTGACAACAAATTTGTTGTCAGAGTAATAAAGTAGGTCCTATTTTGTGTAATCTTAGTTCTATCAATGATAATTACATCATCTACCACCTTGTTACAAGTTTTTAAACATATTCGTTGTCGTTGTTATAATTTTGGTTTAATTATATGCAAATAGTGTAAATGAATATATATGGTAACTTTGTTCTCAATATTGTAATTTTGATTCATATAAATTGTAATTTTTGTTTAAGTAGATGTAAAATGACTGTATGATAAACATCACAGTACCATAGTTTGTCATATTATCAAGGGCCTACTTTGGTGCTGTAATATTGCTTTAACCTGTATTTCACATTTTTAAATGAAAATGGTATAATTGGTAAAGTGGATGGGATCATCAGGTGACGTTGGATTGGATTAATGTATAGTAGTATTAGCAAACAACCATGATATGCTCCTTTAAGAGCATCTCCAACAGAATACTTATTTCAAAAAAAATTTGAAATTTAACTAGTTTTAGACTAAGTTTGATCTCCAGCAGACTAGCTAAACAAAAGCTAAATTTAGCTTTAGCTAAAAGACCTAGCTATATTTAGCTAGAGAGGAGAGAGAATTTAACTAAAAGTTAAATTTAACTTGAGATTTAGGTATTTGCTGGAGCATAACTCAATATTCAACTAGCTATATTCCAATTTTAGCTACTTTTAGCTATCAAGATAGCTATCACTGTTGGAGGTGCTTAGGATTGATTAACCGATCAGCTATTTAGGATTGGAATGCAGGTTTTAATTTCAAAAACTGCTTGCTCTTTATTCTGTATGCGTAAATCAAAAAATACAAGGACAACTATTCAGACACTTCTATCATCCCTATTACCAAAGGTACCGTCGTATTATAAGAAAGAAGAACAAAACCCCTCATCATTATTTTCAGTCATATCTCCTGAATTATTTATTGAATGAATATGATAATCAATCTGGATTGCGTGCGTGGAGTCAAGAGATCAATACTTCCAACGTGGAAGTGGCACAGCAAAGAGCTTCATGAGTCCATCCTTGCAATTGTAGCCATCTTTGTTACCACTAGCAAAGTAATAAGGCCTCCATTGATTCAGTTCAACCTTAAAGCCCTCACCATCTCCTCGGGTCTCACTCGCCAGTATCTTGGCTTTGCTGAAGTCACAAGTTATGTAGCTCCACAGGTTGGGGAGCAAGTACACGCTGTAACCTGAGTTGGTCTTGCTTGGAGGATCATACTTGAACACTGCACCATTTATACATATTAAGCAGAAAACAATTATCATTCATGTAAATGAAAGATTGATTGATTAGTTCGATCTCCTGCAATTTCTTGATAGAGGATAGGTTTTAGTGTTTAGTTTGTCTGACACTATCGAAGTTATTGTATTGCAGCGTAGACTGTTGTGATCTTAACTAACAGAAAATTTGATCATATACCCTAGGAAGCCAGAGAGATTCAGACCAACAAAAGAAAAATAGCAAGCTATATATGGAGATCAAATTTCTTCATAATTGGCATAAATCAAGTCGAAGGACTTTAAACAATTAATGAATCGGTACTAACCCAGTTCATCATTTATGTAAAAAGGACTGTTTTGGAGAGCCCAATCAGTGTAGTTGAAACCAAAACGCCAGCCTTCAGAACCGCCGACGACAATAGTTTTGGCCTCGCTCACTTCCAATAGAGAAGCAGTAGCTACAAGGAGAATGAACCCTAATTGTGCACTCCTAATCAAAGCCATATTTGTATCTCAAACTCAAACTATTATACTCCGAAAATTCAGTTATAACTATTCAATTGGCTAGCTAGAGAATTGGTGTGAGAGCTTAAGGTGTTACGAGGTTTATATAGGAAATGGAGATGACTATAGAATAGCTAGCCTCTTTCTTTTGGTTGGTGAAAAAATTGAAAACGTGAGGTTTTGTTCTCCAATGATTCAACCATGTTTTAGCAGATTCCAGAAAATGAATTTCCAGTTCCTGATTCTCATTTGGTAATTACTGAATTGCCAAAATTCCGATTATGTAATGGGAGGGTAGAAGAGTAAACTGAGCGGTTGACAAGGAAGTTGTCCTAGTGTATTAGACTATTAGAACTAGAATTCTCTGTAGTGGCTATGATTAGTGGCGCTTTAATTAAGTATTTAAAGGTCATCCAAGGACGTCTAAGTTCAGTTAACACGAGGATGCAAATTCAACGGCCAACGAACCAACGTAGGGACTCTCAGCTTTGTATGTTCAAACGTTAAAGCATTGGTATTCTTTTTGTTTTCGCATCCTAAATATTTCAACATTTATGATGAACAAAGCCATGCCATATACAGAGGAAAATTGAGCAATACCAACTTTGTTATTGCCACAGTTAGTAATACAACGTGTAATTAACTATATGTGAGTATGCCATTAAAAGGATTAGTTTTAACTATTTCTTTTCTTTGATGAAGTACAGCCGCCATTCAAAATGGTTGTGTAGTCACATATAACACAAATGAGTGATATCTATCAACTCAAGAAAAGTCCGATGTTCTAGAATGGTTGGGTACGTAAAGCCCATATACATATTGTAGGTAAGGGTGGGTTCTAATGAAGATCTTTAAAATGAAGACTTTATGAGGACTTTATAATCAACGGTTGTAAGATCCACTTTTAAATCACATTTTAAGAAATCCACTGTTACGTGTTTAGATCTTCATGGGTAGATAATTTCTACAAAATTTTCAACTAAATTGAAAGTCGTTAAGACATTCACAATGGTGATTTATCATTTATAAACAATTGGACAGATTTGGTTTGTTAATTAATTTAATCTAGTTTGATACCTTGATAATTACCAATTTAGAAGAAAAATATCATAAGTGATACACTCATGGACACCTAAATATCTAACGGTTGATTTGTCGAGATGTGATCGAAAAGTAAGAAATTTTGAAAAATGACCTTTTTTTTTTTTGTGACTAAGTTTATTTTTAACCTTGTTTTTAATTTAGTTCAAAAATGACTATATAAAAGTTCTCATTTGAAATGTTCTCAGAGCAAGTCCACCCGTTTGGTCACTTACGATTCACTTTTTTTTATGTTTATTTCCACCCTTTAGGTCACGAGCACAGTTTCCAAACTGACCCGGGTTACTCTGGGTCAATTTCATGACCTGCAAACTTATCCGATGACCCAAGTCGGTTTGGAAACTGTGCCCGTGACCCAGAAGGTAGAAATAATCACTAAAAAGAAGTGAATAATCACCGACCCAGTCACCCAATAGGTGAACTTGCTCTGATTAGAGCCTCTCTTGTATAGTCAATATATGTATTAGTTTTAATGGACTGTGAGGGACAAATGCATCTCAACCACATGTAATTAAATATAAAAGCAGAAATTCTAACAACTTAAAACTGTGCATTTATTTTCAGTCGTCAGATTCATTTGTCCCTCACAGTCCCTTTAAAACTGCCCTTAGCTAAGCAGACCTTCATGTAGTAGAATTTTAAACCTCTCTTCCTGGCTTGCCTCTCTTAGCCTAAACCTCTCTTTCCACCTTCGCCTCTATGAAATTCCGAAGCGAGCCCGAATGGCCGGACAACCTGGAGGTACTCGTACTCGCCGTCCCCCACGACCTAGAAAACCAAGTTACTCATGTTCCGAAACGACGACGTCGATTGGGTCCGAACCGATGGCCGTTAATTCCACCAATGCAGACCTGTATGTAAGCCAATGTGGGCTAGGGAGAGAGAAATAGCACGCATTTTTGGTTGATAATGGTGATCAACCTTCCTTGATTGATAGACTTCCGATGCATATTTATAAGCTGTCGATGTTTGAAATAGGTGTTCCTAGCTTAAATTGGCTCTTCATGTTTATGAGCTGTTTACAAAAATTGTGGTCATGGACCTTGTTGATGTTGCCTTGTTCCTTCTAATCAGAGTTTCTATTTAAAATTAATAAGATGGTAGATGTTCAGAAAGTGATGCTTGTTGTAGGAGAATGGAATTGTGTGTTATCATTGATAATAGGAGCCCTTTAAATAGGGAGTTACAAGGTACCCAAAAAGGTAATAGAATCTGATTACAATTGAATACCTAGAACACATTCCTATTACAACTCTAAACCCTAGTTTGTAGAGGCACACATTAAGTCGATATCCTTCAACACTCCCCCTTGTGCCGCTCAAACTTGGTGATGACGCTTTGATTGTTGCCTCGTTAAAAACCTTGCCAGGTAACAAAAATCATGTGGGACAAAAATAACCCTGGTCGAAGGACAAAAAGAGCACAACACGTCCTTCACTCTTCGAGATCGAACATGTAGACATCATGCCTCCCCCTGATGTTAATATCTCCCCCTGATTGCTACAATCATGGGAGTTCAGATAATTTTCTCAATCCGATGCTCTTCACATGTTTCTCGAAGGTGGATTTTGGTAACGACTTAGTAAATAAGTCCGCTACATTATCCTCTGATCGGATTTGGTTCACTTCAATATTTAGAAATGCTTGTTGTCATTTTGATGGAGGGGAGGAGGAGCACGGAAGGTGGCATTTTGCCTTGTGGGGTCTGATCCCACACTTCCGTCATCTCTTTTCTCTGTAGGGATAGAACAAGCCCATATCAATCGTACCTCTCAAATATCGAAAGATTGTCTTTATACCAATCTAATGGAGTTGCGTTGGCGCGGGGCTATATCTAGCCAACAAGTTCATAATAATTAAGGTGTCTGGTCTTGTATCGTGCTAAATACAATAATGCGCCTATTGTACATAAGTAAGCACTTCTGCTATTAACATGTCTTCGTCATCATCCCTGGGATGAAACGGATCCCTTTTAGGGCCAAGACTACGGATGACCATGGTGCATCTTTGACTTTATCAAAAATGTCTCTTGACACGGTATACAAGTTCTGAATTTAGACAAAACCGTGTTCTCCCAAGGTCATTCCTCTCAAACTCGGATTTCAGGTGTTCAGTGATTTCCCTTAACTCTCAAGGGTTCCAATTATGTTTATCAACATAAACCACGATAATTGCAAATCCGGAACTTGTCATGGAAACGCGTGGGCATAGTTCATCATATCCCTTCCCAATCAAGTAGTCATTTTAGTGAGCATTTCAACCTCGTTGCAAATGCGCTCCGTGGTCTAGAGCCACTTGACTTGGGTAAATAAAGTCTATAAGAACCTTTATTATATTCTGTATCTAGATCCCCATAGAGATACGTAGTGACCACATTCGTAAGCTGCATGTTCAGTCATTTGGAAACTACCAAACTGACAAGGTAGTAGAGTGCAATGACATCCATTACGAGAGAATATGTCTTCTCGTAGTCGATTCCAGGGCGTTGTGAGAAACCTTGCGCCATAAGGCGAGATTACCATCTCTTTTTCTCATCACGCTATCTAACGAAGACCTATTAATGTCAATAGGTTTTATGTTAGGAGGAATTGGCATCTCGGGCCCGAAATCCTTCCTCTTCGTTAGTGAATCCAATTCAACCTGGATCGCATCTTTCTATTTAAGCCAATTTTCTCTACGTTGGCATTCTTCAACGGAGTAAGGTTCGATGTCATTGGTCTCAATAATTCCACGTCCTCATGTACACTAGTGTAGTTCGTAGAGATCTCTATATTCTCAGGAATTGGTTCTAACATTGAGGCGTCCCCCAACGATGTCTCTTGGACCACAATCCAAAATATTCTCATGAGACGGATTTTGAGTATCAAAGATCAATGGATCAAATTGTGCCAAACTCGCTCTCTTCTTAGGGCGAGAATCCATCGAACCTATGGGTCTCCTACTCTCTCTAGCAGAACCCATGGCCTACGACGCCATTATGCCACCTTTGTGGCGTCACCATACCACCATCCATGGTAGTGGTGCAGTACCCATCTTCTCTGGGTGGCACCATGTCTCTTGTAGGGACATCAATCCTTGCAGGCATGTTTGCAGCAGGTATATGTGATCTCGTCACTTTTAGGGGATCAAGATGAAACATAGTGGGGACAGACCACGACAATTCCTGTCGTTCCTGTTGAACATTGACGTTCTAATCTCCCCCTAACGACCGGAAGACTGTCTCATCAAAGTGACAATTCACAAATCCAGCAAAATAAAGATCGCCTGTCAAGGGTTCTACATAGCGGACTTATAGTTGGAGACTCATCTCCAATATATATATATATGCATTCGTTGCAATGACTCATGTTGATGCGCTGTGGCGGCGCAATTGGCACATGAACCGCACACTCAAATATGCATAAATACGAGATATTAGACTCGAACCCAGTCGCTAGCTGTAATGCAAATAAAAGTTGAGTGGCTGCTATGAGTCGTAGACGAATTAGCATAGCTGCATGCGATATTGCATAACCCAAGCGGAAAATATTAGTGCGCATTACCAAAGTCCGGGCTACCATCGTAGTCTTTTAATGGTGGCTTTTCCGCCAGACCAATTGGGTGTGTACATGGGAATATGATACTTGATATCAATACCCAATGATATGCAATAGTCATCGAAAATTTTCGATGTAAACTCGCCAGCATTATCAAGTCAAATTGACTGGATGGGATGATCTGGGTAGTGAGCCCGTAGCCATATGTTATGTGCTAGGAGTGTAGTATAAGCAGCATTATGAGTGGATAATGGCACAACATGGGACCAGTGTGTTTGCGTATCAACCAACACCATAAAACTTCTATACGATCCGCAAGTTGGTTGATCAAATCCACAGAATTCCGTTAGATTCTTTGTGAGAATGGAATTATTTCCTCAATCTCCTTTGCATAGGATGGTCTCAATCCTAAATAACAGGCTTTACAGAACGAAACATGGGCCTTATAATCAACCAATAAAGGTTGTGGTTAAGCCACAATGTCACAATAGACTTGAGAAGTAGAGAGAGGAGTTTATGGCGTCAATGCCATGTATTTACCGCAGGGGGTAGGCGGCGCCGGACATGTATGGCCAGTCTTTGCACAATCATGGGGCCATGAGGCACATGTGCAGCTCCTTTAACCAATTCTTCGTTCTTACTTTTCTTCGTTATGAAAATGGATATCCGTGTAAAGTCTTTAATACACGGATCATCATGTCAAAGCCTATATGTGTCAGAATCCCATAAGTCGTCTCTCATGACATGGTTGGATTCAATAACTCAAATAGTGGTTGCATACAACCCACTAGATCAACACATAAGTTTCTCTAATACTCTTTTATGTCCGTAGTCATTAAAGGTGATGCAAAGGAACTCTGTCCATTCTCATAATGTGTTTCCACATGAAAACCATTGGCTCTTATATAATAAAGTTCGAATTAAAGTATGTCCAAGACATTAAGTAAAAGAATTGACACTTTATTAATAGCCAATGATTACATCAAAGTTTCCAAAATCTAATCCAAAATAAAATCAAAGTAAGACACATTGTAGTCACTCTATCTGTTTGGTAACTCCAATCAAATATGACCAGGAAAGTAGAGAGAGATGTTGGTGGAGCAAGGCTCTCTTAAGTACCAATAATCTCAATGACTTTCCTAGACATCACATTTTATTGGGTCCGCCACATAAGAAGGAGTTAATACAATTGTCATTTATTGACTAAGGCAAATTGCCATTACAAAAGTTCTTGGAAAAATAAAAAGACTACTCTAATCAAAGTGTACATACCTCCAACAATATGGAGTATTTACTACATCACCAAGCATAAGTAACACCCTCTTTGGGACACCCACAAGCCATGGTGAGGCCCAACCGAGACATGCATCTTGTAGCCTTATGTTCAAGCTACGCTACGGTATCAGGAAGTCGCAAATCTGTCGCCGGGAACCCACCTTCCCGGCCTTGTCAACATGCCCTCACAAATAGGCTTTCTAGACTAGAAATAGTTGTTGCTTGTCCCACATTGAAAACCATGTAAAGGAGATGGCTTCCTTCACCTATAAAAGGAATGCCTCCTCCCACTTAAACACAATTCCAATCCAACTCCATTACACACTTTGTAATGCACTTGAGCCGCAAGGCTCAACACACTAGTATAAGCTTTCAAGTGAACGTAGTTTCCCGCTAAGGCGGGAAACGAACCACTATACATCTCGTGTCAATCTCTCTCTCTCTCATTCTTTACGTTAATTAGATCCCCAACGGATCCAAGCATTAACATTGGCGCCGTCTGTGGGAAGCCAACACAAAGGCTTCGTCACTTACCATTGAGTTAAGTCATCTTAACCGAGCTCAAAATAATTTCTTTCTTTGAGTCATATAATTGATATTCTTAGCGGCAACTTGTGCCATCTACCAAGTCAACCCTTGGTCAACGCCGGAGATGGTTGGTCAACGCTGGCAAAGTGTTGGTCACACTTGGTCAACGCTGGAAATGAAAAAGTCAACGATGAACTATTCAAAAAAAAAAAAAAAACTTGGCGGCAAATCTTCTCTGGACACCCAGAAAAACTTCTCTGGGCACCCAGGCTTCTTCTCTCGATCGATAGTCAACACCAACGGCCAACGCCTCCGCTGAGCTCCAAACACCAAGCTTCCTCCTCCAGCGAGCCCTTCCGCTGGACAACCCACTAGCTCCATCAACGAGCTCCGCCGAAATTCTCCTCCGCTGAGCAGTTCCGCCGTTCATGCTCCGTTGATGATCCAAAGCTCCATCATCACCGCTCCACCGCTAGGACATCACCACCCAACTGCCTCCGCTAGCAGAATACCGCCAGCAACAGCTACTCCATCGGACAACCCATTAACCGGCTCCGCTGAGCTCCGAGTCTTCCGCCGAACTTCGATCCGCCGCTGAGCTAGCATCGAATCTCCGTCGAGCTACAGGTGAGCATAGAGCTCCGCTCCGCCACACTTCTTCAGCGGGTACAACTCCGCTAGGCACCGCTAAAGCTTTACTGGCAAGTCCAGCAAGCTTCACCGCCGGCCACAAAACAAACTAAAATTGACCCACGATCAACAATCATCCTCTTCGTCAAGCACCAGCACCACCGGCAAAATAGCTCCGCTCCGCTCCGCTAACCAATCCTGCCTCCGCCAGCCAAGCCTCGCCGCCAACCACAACCAGCGGCTAAATCACCGCTAAACACCACAGGCGGCTTTGCAGGCCTAACGACCATTCTCCGCCAGCCTAGCTCCGGCTATGACTTCCGCCAGCTACCTGCCACCGGCGGCACTGTTAGCTCCCATCACCAGCAAAGGCAACCTCCGCCGAAAAATCTTCCGCCACACTGTACACCGCCATTTTCAACCGCTAGCATAGCTCCGCTCCGCCGAACTTCATCTCCGCTGAACAGTTCTGCCAAATCCTCTGCACGCACCAGGGAGTCCAGCGGCGACGTGGACCGCTAGCAATACCCAGCGGTTGTCTTCCGCCAGCGACCCCTAGCATTCAAAATGCCGACAACTAAGTTCCGCCAGAGCTCCACCAGCGGGCAGTTTCTTCCGCTGAGCTGCAACCTCCGCCGAACTCAAACTCCGCTGAAAGAGTCCATCAACGAGATCGGCTCCGCCAGCCAGCATCACCGCTGGGACACCTCCGCCACCACCGGCCAGGGCTCTGCTGCCCAAACCTCCGCTACCCACAATAAGCGCAAACAGATGCGGATGCAGGTCCCAGAAACCAGCGAAGGCAAAGCTTGACGGGAAAAGCTCCCTCGTTAACTTGTCGAAGCTGGACGTTTCACTCTTGACAGTCCACTACCTTTCAACTGATTAAAATCCATGAAAACGCACCAACCAGCCCGATAAGTCTATTTCTTTAATCATTATCTTTGGTTGTACCGACAGCGACGTGTGCATGTTTCCTTTATGATCAACTTGTGCCTCTGTCGGCCACATGCCTTTCATCCTTAAATGCATGTTGATAATTATGCTATATACATGTGTCACGTGTTGAATTCAAGACCATGCATGCTTGTCTATGTATGAACATGCTGGTGCTTAATTAAGGTCCTTGTCTCCATGCCTATTTACATCTTTTTGCACATAGCATCATCGATAGACAACATCAGTTTGCCTATATGTCCAAGTGAAAATTATATTGAGTTTGCATGCTCCATCTTCACATTATTTCATGCGACCATGACAGGTGCACATCCAACAAAGCCACTGTGCTGCACATGTGCTACGCACCACCACATCACTATTCATTTAGTTTTTGGTAGTTAAAAAGCCAACAAAAGGGTGATGTTTCGGACATATGGTTTGTGGATAAGAACATGTACACGTACACATGGGATATTTATATCAAATTCTTTATCTCACTACTGCCACATGACTAGTGCATTTACACATAATTGATGCTGTCATTAATATGTTCCAATTATCATGGCACCGAATGCGTTCGGTTAAACACAAATTTGACATTCAAAATGGATATGTATGCAGGTTATTTGTCATCAATTATGAATTTGTGTATACACTTTACTTACAATTTTATCAAAGTACATACGCAAATTATCTATATTGATTTTACAAATCCACATATTAATCATCTATTTTGGCTTAAGGAAATTCAACTATTTCTATCAAGCATTCGACTGCAACTACGAGTTGACGGACATTATCGGAGTACTTTATCCACCACAAGCAATGAACCTCAAATCGACATAAGATAAGTGCCTTCCTCTTATCTTTTACGCTCCTTCAAATTGAGCTAGTGCCATGCACATGCCATGCTTTTACTACTTTTAAGCATGACTACAATATATCACGCTTGATATGTTTTTACATGCTTCCATAAACTTTTAAGCATGCCTACAACATTTCGTAGATTTGGCAACACTTTCTAGATCTCACATACTAGATATGCCATGCTTCACATACCGATCTCAACGATCTCTAAGCATTCCTACAAAAATATAAAATGTTATTAGCATCCACACTACAAGTACATGCTGCACATGACATGCTTCTATTTAATTGCAAAATTAAATAAATGTGGGACACTCAAACAAAATTTTGTTACTTGCTCTATTTTGTTTGCCATGTTTCATACAAGTACACACTTTATGAGTCTATGGTCACCGCCAACCGATAAGGCAACGCCTCATAATGACAATGACCGCTACGCGGCATTGCAGTCAAGCTTTTCTCCTTCGAGAAACAGCAAGGGACTAGTTAACACAACCCACGGCAGCCATTGATCCGGCAGTTAACCCCGACGCTTGGGTATCTAAGATTGGGCTCGCTACCCAACACCCTCTGCTCCGCGCAGCTCCCCTCATCAAACAATTTTCCGACCATCCGGAGGTCTATAGCCAGGAGTGGGGACTCCTCGCAGGGCCTAGCAGGGGCCCACCCGAAAGGGCAAAAGCGTTCGCTCCAACCAATTCTAGATGGAAGACGCACTCGCACTAATTATGCTTGATATACGGCACAAAGCTACGCTTTGGTATCAACCCGCGAGCACACCCTCCTTGACTGGGGACTTCGGGGACTTGTACATACAGCCCAGCATAATTAGCAACGGTCACGCTCATGCCTCAGGGCATCACCTTCGAGCTACCTGTTAAAGCCTCAGCGGCATCCTCGAGCTCTCACGCTCTCGCTTCAGCTGTACCGCCGAGATGTCATGCTCTCGGCTCAGCGGCATCCTCGAGCTCTCGCGCTCGTGCCTCCGCGGCACCGCCGACTTTCGCCCTCATGCCTTCCCGGCAACCCATTGAGCTTCCGCTCATGCCTTCCCGGCAACCCACGAGCTTCCCGCTCCTGCCTTCCCTGCAACCCACGAGCTTCCCGCTCATGCCTTCCCGGCAACCCACGAGCTTCCCACTCCTGCCTTCCCGGCAACCCACGAGCTTCCCGCTCCTGCCTTCCCGGCAACCCAGGAGCTTCCCGCTCCTGCCTTCCCGGCAACCCACGAGCTTCCCGCTCCTGCCTTCCCGGCAACCCACGAGCTTCCCGCTCATGCCTTCCCGGCAACCATTGAGCTTCCGCTCATGCCTTCCCGGCAACCCTGGAGCTTCCCGCTCATGCCTTCCCGGCAACCCACGAGCTTCCCGCTCATGCCTTCCCGGCAACCCTGAGTTTCCCGCTCACAAGCTTTCCGCTCATGCCTTCCCGGCAGTCCTCGAGCTTTACACTCATGTCTACTCGACACACCACACGTTAATGGAACATTGAATTCTTCTACCATTTGTCACTTACGACAAATTGAATTCTTTTCGCGTTCCATTAATACGAGCGACAACCAAGCAAACACAAGCGTTCACGTATTCATCATTCACGAATTACAAACGCTTACCTTCACAGCGCTCATACAACTTACATTTATCATATGCAATCCATATGCTCACACGACCATACGCGCTCTCGAGTTTGTACGTCATAATTGATCGTACTCGGCGCCATTCGCATGTATACATCGACATGTATCACGCACCCCATACGTTCATATATGCCAACGCATATCATTGCAACTCACATTTGTTGCCCAATGCAACGAGCATTCTACATATGCCTGTTTTTTGTCTTTGTTGTGCAGGTTAACGAGTCCCTTCTTTCTTACGGAGTTCGGGGACTTGTAGGGGCTCCGTGCCGCCCGGTTACTTATGCTTGATGACTTCGTGGTTATAACTCCCCAACCAAGAAGCTCCTCTTACTTGGGGACTTCGGGGACTTGTACATACCTCCAACAATATGGAGTATTTACTACATCACCAAGCATAAGTAACACCCTCTTTGGGACACCCACAAGCCATGGTGAGGCCCAACCGAGACATGCATCTTGTAGCCTTATGTTCAAGCTACGCTACGGTATCCGGAAGTCGCAAATCTGTCGCCGGGAACCCACCTTCCCGGCCTTGTCAACATGCCCTCACAAATAGGCTTTCTAGACTAGAAATAGTTGTTGCTTGTCCCACATTGAAAACCATGTAAAGGAGATGGCTTCCTTCACCTATAAAAGGAATGCCTCCTCCCACTTAAACACAATTCCAATCCAACTCCATTACACACTTTGTAATGCACTTGAGCCGCAAGGCTCAACACACTAGTATAAGCTTTCAAGTGGACGTAGTTTCCCGCTAAGGCGGGAAACGAACCACTATACATCTCGTGTCAATCTCTCTCTCTCTCATTCTTTACGTTAATTAGATCCCCAACGGATCCAAGCATTAACACAAAGTCTGCTGCATCCTTGTGCACTTCATCTTCAGCTTTGAAGTCCTCTATGGTGAGATTGACATCTCCACCATCTTCTTCTTCTTCTGTAAGGTACACTTCTTGCTCTCTCAGGTCCCTATATGCCCTGTATCTTGCAGCTAGTTCCTCGCTTGCCTTGCATTGTTTGAACCAATGCTCAATTGATCCACATAGATGACACTCATCATTGTGGTTGCCTCCCTTTAATTGAGGTGCACGTTGTGCACGTTGCGGGCGTTTCCTAGGAGGGTTGGTGCCACCACCACGACCCATGGCGCCACCATTACGGCTAGGGATACACGACCCCTCTCCCACGTGTGGCATTACCACCACGTGTATCCACACCAAACTTGCGGTTTCCTTCCTAGTTAGGGCAGTTATATGGGCCCATACGTCGCTCATGTTCCCATTCTTAGGGTACCGCTCCTTGCGCCCTCCTTTGGGTGCATTATAATTCGCCTCATGAACGCTCTTATTTCCAATGGGCCTTGAATTATAATTCCTCACGAGTATGTTATCATGTTTCTCAGCTACAGATATAACATTGATAAGTTGTTGAAACCTCGTGATCCATCCAGCATTGACTTTAGTATGGTATTGCTTTGATACCACAATGGCTGAAACGGGGAAGGTGGAGAGAGTTTTCTCAATTAGCTCTTGCTCTGTGACAGGTTGTCCACAAAACCTCAACATGGACTGTATGCGAAGAGCTTCTGAATTATATTTAGCAATAGACTTGAAATCAGCTAAGCACAGGTTGTTCCATTGAACCTTCAAGTCAGGGAGGAGGGAATCTTGGACATTGCCAAAGCGCTCTTCTAGCGCTACCCATAGCTCTCTTGCATTCTTGATTGACATATACTCCAATCTAAGTGCCTTGTCCATATGGTGTCGCATCAAGATAACTGCTTGAGCATGCTTTGTAGGTGTTCGCACGAACACAAGATCCGGGTTAGGTGCCTGGATTATGGGTAATATTCCCTTTGAAGTGAGATGGTTCTCAACATCGGTTACCCAACTGTGGTAATCTGAGCCTGTTGAGTCAAGCATGGGAAAGTCGAGTCTAGGTTCATTCGACATCCTGAAAATAAGAAGAGAAGATATATTAGTTTCGGAGTTAACCTTCCACGAAAACTAAAACAATAAGATTTCCGAGCTATGCTACCAAGAAATCAATTTCCAAGAATCTCTTTTGGATTAGACCAAACAATGATGTTTTAATATGGTCACAATTTGATGCTTACGGACGCTCTTAGTCCAAGCATTGTGAACGCTCTTAGTTCACACGAACACTCTTAGTTCGTTTAATTATGAACACTCTTAGTTCGTTAAGCGTGAATCCCCACAATTCCGCTTTGTTAAATATCAGAATCATTTGGCAACATATATTCCAATATTTGCAGGAAATAAAAGGAATTTAAATACAAGAAAGCAGCAACCTTAATTATAAAAACTTACGTGATTGTTCTTGGCTTGAAGACACGCGCGTGTTGATGCAGGCGTGTAGCTAAATTAGGATTGCTGGAATCTGGTCGGAAATTGGCAGTTGGTGGGCTGCCCTTCTCCCTTCCCTTTTTCTCTTTTTTTTTTCTTTCCGGGCCCAGCCCTTCTCCTTCTTTTTTTTTTTCTTCCTCCCCTTTTTTTTCTTTCCGGGCCCAGCCCTTCTCCCTTCCTTTCTTTTTCTCTTTTTTTTCTTTTCGCGTCTTCTTTCTTCCTTCTGGTTCTTCTCCTTCTTTCTTTCCTCTGTGCTTCCTCCTAATCTGCAGGCGGACTGGGCGACTGGGCAGGCGGAGTTGGTCGCTGGTCGCTGACAGGAAGGATGCAGCAGATGCAGCAGCAGCGGGGCAGGAGGCCGCAGGTCGTGCGGCAGATGGCTTGGGGCTGCGATAGGAGGTTGGTGCGCGGAGCTGCAGGGCGTGCTGGGCTGCGGGCTGGTGTGCATCGCGGGCTGCAGGGAGGTGGCTGGAAGCTGGAGCGGTGTGCAGTGGCTCAGGGTGCGCGGGGCTGCAGTAGTGGACTGTAGGAGGCTAGGGCGGCAGAGGCTTCAGTAGGCTTGCAGAGGAGGCTGCAGGCTTTGCGGCAGTGAGGCTGCTTGCAGCAGTTTTCTTGGTGAGGCTGCTTAGGGTTTTTTTTTTCTTTTTTTTGGGCTAGGGTTAGAACTCGTGTTGATAACGTGTTGTTGGGGAATGGAATTATGTGTTATCATTGATAATAGGAGCCCTTTAAATAGGGAGTTACAAGGTACCCAAAAGGTAATAGAATCTGATTACAATTGAATACACATTCCTATTACAACTCTAAACCCTAGTTTGTAGAGGCACACATTAAGTCGATATCCTTCAACAATGCTCTTATAAAACTCACGGGGCTTGTACGATTTTGTTATTGTTCATAAATTTTTTACTGGAAAAGTTTGCTGAAATCTTGCATTATTACGTGTATAAAGAAACTCAAGTTCGTAGTAAGTCACAGTTTTCAAGACTAGTGCTGTAAATGCTGCTGCAGGATCTGCATACGCAGAATTTGGAAATACCAAGGTAATTGTTTCTGTGGGAGTATATCTCTTAGAAATTCGTACTTTTAGTGACTACATGATCCATAAACATCAATTTCCATATTTCTTTCCACTTGTTTTTACTTGTTATTGTTTAGCATTGATCCAAGATGCAAATAGATATGTGAAAATGTGATTTCAATCTTTTCTTGATATGTATAGATTTGGGCCAAGAGAGAGTAAGAAGGCAATGATGTACATGATATAGGCCGGCTGAATTGCGATGTCAGCCATACAACTTTTACCACTCCAGCTCGTGGACAGGTATATGATTGTTAATGCATTTTCCCATCTTCTTTTCCTAATGTAGTTGGTCAGTGAAATTCTTATGACTAATGCTGAGACTCCCTACTCTTAGGGGTCGGACCACAAAGAATTTTCTTCGATGCTTCATAAAGCTTTGGAGGGTGCAATAATATTGGAAACTTTCCCCAAGACTACTGTGGATGTTTTTGCATTGGTATTGGAATCTGGGGGCAGTAAGTTTTCAATTCCATTTGTAGAACTTAAACCTGTTTTATTTCAACTATTGCAAGTTTTGGTTACTAAGAAAAGGCAATGATGAAGAAAAGAATGTAAAGCCCAGAGAAAAGAATTTAGATTGGATCATATTAAAGAATCCCCCGCATGCCCATATAGATGTTTTTGTTCATGTATTGGTGCTTCCAGATTATTCCTTAACCGCTTTTGTGAAACCTTTGGCTTTGATTTTCTCCAATATACAAGAACACTGCCACTAGCTAGATACTTGTACACAAAGGTGATACATTTGTCCCCAAAGTCATGATATCTACTGATACATACTTGGTATTCCTTAGACAAGTTTGGCGTCCTTAGAAAATCTTCTTGGGTTTTAAGTTGGACAATTGTATCGTATATGTGGACGTGTCAGCGGCACTTCATGAGTTCCACAGCTTTCTTTTGTTGCATTGAGTGTAATAATGTAATTAGATAGAAGAAGAAGTATAATTCATAAGCAATTCTACTGAAGAGAGAAGTCAGTGAGTCGTTGTGTCATAAACAACCTAATATGATTCAAGAGAGTGCAAGGCCAGTAATATTTTTATTTTGCTTGCTAATGACCTATTTCCTTTCGGTTGCAGGTGATCTTCCTGTAGTATTATCATGTGCTAGTCTAGCCCTAGCAGATGCAAGGATAATGATGTATGACCTTGTTGCCTCAGTCTCTGTGGTATTCATCTAGCCCAGTCCTTTTGACTTTCTCTTGACATTAAGCATACAACAAAGATTTGGCTTGTTATTCAGTTTGCAAGCATGATGTTTGTTCGTGCATAACCTGGTAGGAATGCACCTATAGAGAATTAAAACTTGAGCACATTGCACATGAAACAATGAAAAATGTGATTTCTGTATTTGTTTACTAGTAAAAGTTGCCTCCCTTAACTTATAAACTACCTTTAGCAGAAACAATATACATTAATACGGTACTAAGAATAATGTCATGCTTTCTTGTCAGATCTTTCTTCTCTTTAGTACCACATGGTCTGAACTCACCTCTTTACACTCCTCACCTGTAAGAGAAATATTGGAGCTACTCAAATATCTATAGCATGTGGGCTGTTACTTGAACATTTTTTATATAAGCTATTAACGCATTTATAGTTCTTAGAAAATATATAAATCAAATTTATATAAGTACAATAGCATATGCCTTCCTTACATCTACAGATGAGTTTGCGTGCTGTTATAATTAATGCCTTCCCATATCAAAGTCACTTTTATGCAGGTTTGATTCTATTGTTGAATTTTTTTTTTTAACATGTCATTTCTCTGTTTATGGTGCCTAGTCTTGGAAAGAACCTAGTGATTGATCCTGTTTTGGAGGAAGAAAGTTACCAAGATGGAAGCTTAATGCTTACCTGCATGTCACTCAGCTAACTATGTCAGGGGAATGGTCAACCCCAAAAATTAATGAGGTATGCAGTCAGCTGATTTATTCCTTGTTCTATTATATGTTGTTCTTAATTACTTATCTTACCATTCAGATGGGAAAATGTAATATATGAAGGTTATCTTTGAGTTGTGCTTTAGTTACTTCTTGCAAGCTTGCCTATGTGGGTCATGATTCGAAGATTTTATTTGTAGTTGATGTAACACTTTAATTCGAAGTCAATTAGATTGATATGCTTTAGAAAGTTGCATGCTTGGTATATGCTAAAGTCCCACTGGAAGTTTATTTGATGGTGATGACATGTTTATCATATGATCTGAGAAAGTTAGATGTGGGCTCACGATACTGAAATGGTTTCCACAAAGCAGGGAATGCTGATATGCCTCGACGCCAGCGCAAAGCTTGCAACATGAGGTAATGTTTAAAAGGAGCTGATTCTGCTTTGGAAGAATAGAATTTGACTAATTATAATTTATACATGAGAAAGCATTAGGTCTTAATTACTGTATTTTGAACTTCGAGATATTTGAATTGCTATTTTTCTGTTCTTCCTAATGTTCAGTCAGATGCTTGTGTATTATTTGGTCCAATTTTGAAACAGAATTTCCCTCCCCGCTGTCACTTTCCTCCGTGGAAAAGCATGAGCCGAAGCTTAAGGCTTCAGTTAAACCCTGTACAACTGCATCAGCTTCAGATTCAGATTCTTCTGAAGAGTTATGGAGGCTTTAATAAACAGCTGAACATCGAGTAATTCCGTATTTGGAGTACTTTTCATCACTGCAAACGTCTAGCTTCTCCCAATCTCCCATTATTGATGTGCCCCCATGGTATCCCTTCCTGCAAGAAGGCTACCCGATCCCCAAGAAGCTTCAGACCCTTTTGAAGCTTCCATCAATGAACACTTGAACAGTTTGAGAAGCAACGAGCCTTGATAACCCATAAAACATTGGGATTTTTGATAACCGCTAAAGGCTTTGCTTAAATGACCTCCTAATTTCTCCCATCCCTGCTTTACAATTTTGATCCTGTTTCTCTTTTCATAAGTACATGACTTATGATTCACGGATACAATCAGTACTTTTATATATATCAGCGCAACACACAAATTAAATAACTTAAGAAATGTGTCACATGGTGTCTACGTCATGGCCTAGTATACATTTGAAACTTTACAGTTCTATAGGCAAGTCTTTGTATATCCTATTAATTTATTGGGTAGAATTAGCTACATAACATGTCAATTACAGCTACAAAACCCACAAAACAGAAGAATGCTAGAAAGATTTTCAGAACTCAATTCATAGTTTACTCCCATAGCACATTTCGCTTTCAGTTCATCCAATAAATTACACCAAGGATATCTAACTACTATCTCAAAATAGTGCACTATCATGACACCCCATGCAATGCATGGTCATGAAAATGAGTGCCATGCTCAGTGTTGGTTTGGGAAAGCTTTTTATAGTATCAAGGTGAGCCAGACACTCCGGGAAAAGTTCTGGTATCTTGTTGAAGGCATCTATCACCTGTGACAAAAAGAAAATAGAAGATGTCATTATATACATTAATATCTGATATGAGAAACGACCCTCTAAAATTGCATGGACTTGTCCCAAAGTTTGAAACCTGAAGCATCAATTTAAAGTCAAATTGCATGCAAATCATTTCGTAGAATCTTCAAAACAAAAGCAGATAAGAAATAGTGCAACACTTGAACATAGACAAAACTCATATCTGATTGTACAAATGACGGTTGAGGATTTTACAAATGGGATTTAGGTCTCAAAGGTTATATATGTGTTTTGAAGATTCAATGGTGCAAGTTGAGAATTACCACATGCTATTGCTAGCCCGTCAATTTGTACTTCTTCTTGACTGTGTCGATCCTGACGCCGGTGAATGGATCTCGTCGTCCTTTTGAACTCATTGTGTGCTGATCTGACAGAAAACTCGTGATTGAGGTTTCCAGAAAAAATTTAGAATGGACTAGAGAGAAGAGAAGAGGACGCCAGAAGAGATAGATGGTCATATAGACTCATAGAGTCATAGGACAACGATGGAATTCAGCTTTCTGCATCAACGTTTTTAGCGTTAACATCCTAATTCAATTTTAGCCAATTGCTGACCTTAATTTAGATGTTTAATTGATGGTTGAGAATGAAAGTCAAGGAAGCCAAGGAGAGGATCTGAATCCATTTTGGATTTTGAAATGCCCTAGCAACGTCAGGATTGTCCATTATTTTTGAAATAACTTCCTCATGTGTAAGCCCAATCTGATCTGTATAACATAAGCAAACTTGAATCAACAAAATACAGGCAGCATAACTTGCTGTATTCTATAGATGACTTCGCAATGATATCTGAATTACCCATGAAAGTCCCAAGTTCTTATTAATTTCAAGCTCTCACACACTAACCTTAACCTCAGTACAAAAATAAAAATCAAGAACCAATCTAATTATGACTTTAAATCAGCTGTATCAAATCTTAGAATTCCTTGAGTGAGATGATGAAATCTGAACAGTCAAATGATAGCTCTTGATAATATGGCAACCTATATGGCAAATTTGATACTCGATGTTCAACTGTTTAAAGTTTGTAATATAACCAATAGAAATGCAATGAAGACATACTCTTATATATTACAGAGTAGCCCATTTTACTTTCAAAATTATGCTCAAAAGTAACGTTGTTTGCATGTTGTGTCACCCACGACATTTGAAGACCTCAACCTTCCGTTCATCATCTCAACCTTCCAAATGAAATCAGATTCTTAACTCAGCCAATGTGGCTGTACTTATATTATGTTGGCTAGGTAAATGGGTTTGATGGACTCTTCCATTCATGTTGCTTTTTAGTTTGTTGGCCAGCTTCATGACCAACACCCACATCAAAATGGGAAAACACATACATATTCAATATTTGATCTTGCTTTTAGTCAACTAAATGCTAGATCAAATATTAATGAAAAAATGGGAAAACACATACATCAAGTCAATGTTTGACCTTGCTTTTAGTGGCAAGATCAATATTGATGAAATCACTCAATTAGGCAATTTTGAACTATGGTTTATACTGAAATGACCAAATCAACGATGTAATTAGAGCACACCGATCTGGCAAGATGGAACTGATCGATCCAACTTGCAGATTTGCGCAAGCATGTTGCTGATCAAATGGAAAGAGTAGGGACTGACATGATGTTACCCCCAAACCACAGGGTACTAAACTGAAATTTATCCTATATATAATTGAATCTCGAACAGGTCTATTGATGATACTCACATAGATTTAAATGATGAAAGCTGGTCTCTAGCTTGGCATGTGTAAGGATTAGAATATATGCTTATAATCAAATCCTTTTTAATTAGAAGGCTAGCCAAAACTGTATTTGATTCCAGTGTTCTATTAATGCATACCAGTAGCTACTCAAGAACTTCCATACATGTACGTTCTCATGCATGTTCATAGTTCGACGTAAATAAATTTGAAAATCTTAGTATAGATTCTGTTTTTGGGTCCTTGACCCAAAGCACCAAAACAAGTTAAAAGTAACCCACTTACCCCACCGAATTTTATTTCCACTAATCGAATTTAAAGTAAAATGACAATTTTGTCTTCAACCTAATTAATGAATTACATTATACCACACACACACACTCCCTCTCTCTCTCTCTCTCTCTCTCTCTGCACACGCACGCGTGCACACACACACACACACACTCTCTCTCTCTCTCTCTCCCCAACTTGTTCACCACAGAGGATGACTTCTAGCGCTGACTAACTAGGACGATCTCGCCGGTCATCCCTCCTCTCACTCTTACCTCGATCTCTTTCTCTTCTCTCTCTCACCACCTATTCCAATGCCGCCTCGCCTCACCGTTCGTCTCTTGCTCTGCTGACACACCTAATCGCACCGATTCTTCATTTTCTTTTCCCACCATCCATTAGGTCCTCACAATCTTCTTCTCGCTAGCCATCCAATCTTCTTCTCGCTAGCCATCCTTCCTCGATCTCTCTATTACCACCGACTCCAACGCCGCCTCGTCCTCACTGCTTTACCGGCACACCTGATCATATCGATCCTTCTTTTCTTCTCCCAACACTGATTAAGTACTCGCAATCTTCTTCTCGTCGGCCATTGCTCTTCTCACTCTCACCTCGATCTCTCTCTCTTTCTTCTTTCTCTCACCACCGACTTCGACGCTGCCTTGTCCTCACCACTCGTCTCCTACTCCGCCGACACACCTGATTGCACCTGGCCTTCGTTTTCTCCCACCGTCGATTAGGTCCTCGCAATCTTCTTCTTCTTAATTCACTTTTCTTATTACCAGGGGCGGAGCCACCTGGGGACCCAGTGGGTCCCGTGCCCCCACTGACTTTTATATATATTTTTTAGGGGAAATGCTCATTTACCCAATTTTAGCTTAAAATTTGCCCACTTGCTCCACTAACAGTTTTTTAACCCCATTTACCCAAAACACTCTAAGGGATTATTTCCCCTTTACCCAATTAATTCTTTTTATTTATTTTTGGGACGTTTTTGCCCTCTCCTTCTTTCTCACTTAGAGAGAGAAGTCATTGGAGACCTTGCCAGACTCCGGTGAACAGTGGCCGGCCACCAACTCCGGTGACGGACTCCGGCGACCGATGACGGAATCCGGCCACTGTTCACCAAAATCCGGCGACTTTTGATCGGAATCCGGTGACTTTTGTCCGGAATTCTGAATCCTGCTATCGGACCGGTGCCTGGATTCCTGCTGCTGATTTTATTGCCCCCTAATAATATCCAGTAATCATATTATTGCCTCCCAATAATCATATTATTGCCCCCAATAATCATATTATTGCCCCCCAGTATACATATTATTTCCCCCAATAACAAGTTTATTAGGGATCAATAATGAATGAAAAATGAAGATGTTTATAATTTTGAAAGTTTTAGTAGGGTTATCCGAATAAATAATCTTATTATTGCCCCCCAGTAATCTTATTATTGCCCCAATAAACATTTTATTGCCCCCCAATAATCTGTTTACTGCCTCCCAATAATCTTATTATTATCTTGCAAATAGCCATTTCCAAGTGCCTGATCAAGTAGATAAATCCCTTATGTTAAGAGAAACCTCGATCTGGTGGCCTACCCACCGGGCTCGGAGCCACCAACACATCAACACCAATCCCAGAGTAGCCAGTCAAAACAATCCATGCCATCACCTTGAGACGCGCAACACCAGAAGGCATGACCACCTCGAACGCCAGCCGCCAGAGAAGAAACCATAACAGTAGTGCCACGCAGCCATTCACCAATCTGAGAGAAGCAGAATGCGCGGCCTCCATACTTGACCGCGCCAAAGGAGGTAGCGGTTCAAATGACCGGCTGGCTGCGACAGCATCGCGGCACCGAGATGGTTGCTCTGATTGCTGTACTGCTCCGCCAATCGGATCTGACAGAGACAGAGTTTCAGTCGGATTCCGAAGGCCTCGACATCACCACCATTAGAGAAGTGAAGGAGGTTTGGTTTTCGTGACCGGAGACGACGGCGACGAGGATCATCACCGGGCATCGAGGCGACGAGGATCATCACCAGGCTGTACTGCTCCGCCAATCGGATCTGACAGAGACAGATTTTCAGTCGGATTCCGAAGGCCTCGACATCGCCACCATCAGAGAAGTGAAGGAGGTTTGGTTTTCGTGACCGAAGACGACGGCAACGCGGATCATCACCGGGCATCGAGGCGACAAGGATCATCACCAGGCATCGAGGTTTTGGGCCGTGAGCGTGAGGGAGGGAGGGAGCGAGCGAGAGAGAGAGAGAGAGAGATTAATGTAATTTATTAATTAAAATGAGGGTAATACAGTCAAACACTGTTAGATTGGGTAAATGGGGTTAAATAAATCTTGGTGGAGTAAGTGGGCAATTTTCTGTCTAAAATTGGGTAAGTGGTCACAGCCCCTATTTTTTTATTTCTATATTTTGATAATCAGAATAAGTAAAAGAGAGTTAGCTAGTATCACCACAAGCCAACTTGGTGTAGTGGCAAGGCGTGCATGAATTGTGCAATTTGTCCCATGTTCGAATCACACATGTAGAAAGATTAATTTTTCAAATTTTTTTTTGAAGGACATTAACACAATTTTTTCTTACAATTTTTAAGTTAAAACTAAATTATGTGTCAATAATGAAAAAATTGTCCAATATCTAAAAGCAATAAATTTTACTAATAAAATACGTAATTTAAAAGAAATATTAATCTAACTGTAATCTTATTTAATTTTTCATTTTTTATTAAATTTTTAGTATATATTTAAAATTTAAAATATTTTTTTTAAATTTCTGAGTGCCCCAGTTGATATGAAATTCTGGCTCCGCCACTGCTTATTAGTGCTCTTGTTATGGAAAGTTCATGTTTGGAAATGTATGCTTTCGAATCCGGTTGGATTTTTATTACTTTCTTTGACGTTGCATTCTAATTTACTAAGGAGAGATTAACTTAGTTCTAGAGAAATAATCAACACTTGCTGAAAAAGTGATTTTTAGTAAGCTAGGGAGGAGCTTTATGAGTAATCTCTGCTTGTTTTTTATTTTATTTTTTTGGTTAAAATGCTCGTTTGTTTGATTGCTTTGCTTTTATTTTACAATCTGCTGCAAGATCGAGGAGTGAAGAGTATCAACAGTTGTTTCGGCTCCTAGCTGAAGAAGTGAGTAAAATAAATTTTTATCTTTAGTGTTTCCATTTTGATTGGAATTATTTTCGAGTTTCAGATTCCAAGTCCGGATTTGGGTCATCGCAAAGGTGTGTGTGTGTGCGCGCGCGCGCTTTTGCTTTGGTTTTGGTGTTGCTAGGTTTCATTTCCGAGCAAATGAAGCCATTGATAGTGTTTCTATGGTTTATGCAGTAGCAATTTTGAATTTTAGATAATGTACAGTTGTTAATATGATACAATTTTTGTTGGCTTTTTTTTAGTTGATGTAATAATGATGCTATTTCGGCCAGAAAGAAAGAAAAAAAATGTTTTATTGTCTCTTAATAAAACACTTATTAGGGGGCAATAAACGTTTATTGAGGGGTAATACAACATTTTCCAACATTTATTGTCCCCAATAAAAAGTTTCGAATTGATGTAATGTCCTTATCTTCTTCCTCAATCAAAGTTTTATTTGTGTAATTTTAGGGAGATTAGTTCATCTTCCCCCAATAACTGTTTATTGGGTGTTTGATGAGCTTCTCCAGTGACTAATGAGATCTCCGACAACCTCTTTGAGGACCCTGGCGAAGTTTTTTTTTTTTTTTTTTTTAAAAAAAAAAAGAGGATCAAAGGGTTTCACTCCTGCCCCTATGTAACTCGAACTCATGACTTCGTACATAGGTAGTGGTTGCTCTAACCACTGAGTTAACATCACTTCGTACGACCCTAGCGCCCCCAATAAATATTTTTTTTTTTTTGGGGGGGTGCAATAAACCTCTCGGGTGACCTATGAGATCTCTGTAGGGACCTCTGACAATCGGTGATCAGATCCTAAGGTCCAGTGGCCGGGGACGGGACTCCGGCGAAGTCTCTTATGCCTTCTCTCTCAATGTTATAAAGGGGTGAGGGCAAAATAGTATCAAAAAAACTATAAAAAAATTAAAATAAAATAAAAACTTAATTGGGTATCAGCCTATCAGGGGACAACTTATTACTTTATTAGAGTTATTATGGATAAGTGGGAAAAAAAAAAATAAGTGAGTGGTGTAAGGAGAAAAAAATCCCTAGAATTAGGGTAAATGATCAAAACCCCTCTTTTTTATTCCTTAAGATTAGGGAATCGGTCACCATCTGTGGTTTTGAATCCAAGCAAATTACAGACCATAATATAAGCTTCTAGATTATGGAAAAAAGATTGTTCCTGACAGGACCCGCCCCGGATTTCACCCTGAAATCCGAAGTGACCTTGCGGGGCCCACCTTAGAAGAAATTCCACCAAAAATTTGGCGGAACTTCCCCTAAAATGGGCTACCCAAACCTGTAGAAAACATTTACACTTCTCAATCAATTCATCCTTATGCTCTTGGAGCCACCCTGCTCCCCAAATCAACATCAGTCTCCAATTAACAAAACACACATCTCAACTCGGATAGCATAAATCCCATAGGTAATCAGAGCAATTCTAACAAAAAGGTATAAGAGGAAAACCTAATTCAAAGATAGATGCGGAAGCCATGCTGTTGACTATGCCTCAACTCCGTGTACGCCCGACCTCAACCAATTCGCCTGCCAGCTGGGCATTTGAAACCGAAGGGCCCAGGAGAAAGTACATAAAATACGTTAGCGTGAGTGGACAAAAATAAACAATTTTTAAACCAAATGGATTTTATACTTTCCCACATTTATTTCTCAAAAAACTTCCCAATGCATGCAAGGATTAACGAAAATAAAACAAGAGGAGTTCCACTCAAGAAAACCGACTAGCCCCGCTAGTCACATACGATTTAAAAGAAAAAGTTGGAACTCTGATCTCAAGGAAAATAAGACCAGCCCCGCTGGTTAAACAAAATCGAGCTAGCCCCGCTAGCTTAAGTAGTAAAGTGAGTAGGGGAAGGCGATAGCTATACAAGTGAGCCTCCCAGGCTAAAATACTCCCATTACTCCCGTAATATACCCTTACGCCACTAAGTGTAGCGATAGGATACCGGGCTACAGAATTACTGTCACAGAGACAGTAACCTGCGCCACAAAGGCGGAGGGCTACGGTGATCCCATCACCGCGCCACAAAGGCGGAAGATCAATGCTAGCAATGATAAGTCACCCAAAGTATGGCAAAAGAACCCGAAAACCAAGTAAATCCATAAGTACATAAAGCTTCCCCATCTCTCGTAAATGAATTTCCAATGACGTGTCCCACACGCCAAGATAATCTCAAGTTCGAAATAAATAGGAGATAAATAAATATAAAGATTTACTCCATCGAAATCTCATTTCGAAAATCTCATAAAAATCTCAAATCGCCGAATATAAATATAATATAAATAGTATAAATATGGAAATCACATCGGAAATAAATAAATAAAAGAAAATAAGCATAATTCAATGACGTGACCCCGCACGCCATAAAACCTTCAAATAATCAAATATCCAAAACCATTCCATGCTCGGGAAATTAATACGATAAACAAATTATAACCTCGGAACCAATTAAATAAAAGCATGCATCATTCTTTGAAAAATAAAAGTCCACTCACAGTACTATTCCAACGATCACGCATTCGTGTTCTGTCATCGAGCAATAACTCGGTATGTCGTCCTGTACACAATTATATTCCGTGAATAATTCTTCAATAATTTAATACAATTCCTAAAATCAAGTCCTCATCATTTCACCTCCCAATTCTCCTCGGATTTAGCCCAAATTATACCACTAATACCAATTCGTTAATTTAAAGGTTCCAAGGCAGAACCGAGAGATATCCGACGGTCGGATTCTCGTAATTCGATAATCGAAACCCTAAACTTCAAAATTCATAAATAATTCCAAGTTTCTCCAAAAATTACCAAACTTCACATACAAGCTCTACACAATATATTGGATTTAATGGGCTAAAAACCGGAATTAAAACACTGCCTTACGTGCCTTCACAAGCCACCTACAGTGGCGGCGCGTGGGGCTCACGCGCCGATGGCCACCACCTCCAATGGTCACCAAATTTCAGCAGCGCCACCTACTCATCAAACCCAACATTTTTCTCAACCACAACACAATCCAATTTTACCTTTAAGAGCTCCAATTCGGCCGGTGAAAAATTTCCAGAAAAATCCCAAACCCTAGGATCGGGCTTTCCTTGATTCTCCTTCCACGCTGCAAATCGCGGCTCAAGGCTGGGGGGGAAATGATCCTTGGCAAAAACCCCACCTTCGACGCCGGTTTGGTGGCCGGTGACGGCCGGAAATGGCTGAATCGCCGGAAATGCTCAAACTGCCCCTGTGAGGTTACTTGCTTCGATCCGGAGTTTTCCGGCCAAATCGCCGAAACACAAGGGCACTAGCGTCAAGAGGAGGAAGAGGCGATCACGTGGTGGCCGGTTGCCCACCGGTTAATGGTCGGACGGCGGCGAATCGAAGGGGAGAAGAAATCACCCGAAGAGGAAAGGGGAGAGATCGGGGGAGAGGAGAGAGAAAGGTGGGTTTCCGAATTTGGAAACCTACCACAGTAAATTTTCATTATTTATACCAATTTCTACCATGAACAGTAACTTTACCTTTTCTCTGATAACTTTCGTATACGAACTCCGATTTTTACGTACCACATATGCACCCGCTCGGTTTAACGCCCTCTACAACTTTCATGAACAAAACTTTCTCAAATTTTGACCCGAACAAAAGTCAACAATTTAGGGCCACTAAAGTTACTGAAAAAGAGTAAAGGTAAAACAAATTGTCGTTCACTGTCCAACAACTAGTAAACCGGTGAATTTAGGTTCGGGACGTTATAGTTCCTATGACCAACAATACTGTTTATGACTATGTATTTGATGTGTCATGTCTAAATAAAGTCAATGGGTCAAAACGATCAAGGATCACATACTTAACCGTATTGATTGTATCATGGATCAAAGAATTCGTTTAAGAGAAAGTATGAACTACCAAGCTCAATCTATATTAACCATGTTTTACATTTATTTAACTTTTTTCTATCAAAATAATCTTTTGATCATTTTAAGTTTTTTCTATCAACCTAACCAGCTGCAGCAACTGCAAGAAGAATTGGGAAGTATGCTCACAATGGGATTCCAGGTCCTTACTCTCTGGGGTTCATAACAGTGGCGGATCCAGAAAAGTTTCTTAGGTAAGGCAAGATTCAAGGTAAACAAGAAAAACCCAGCTTAGGTACGGCAAGATTCATCTGGTTTTGCCCTTTTCTGCTATGTTTTGGGTAGCTTCCTTCAGCCAACATATATAAATCATGGTAGACAAGAAAAACTCAGTCTAGGCAAGTGCCCAAGCTGGCCTATATGTGGCTCCGCCCCTGGGTTCATTTGTTTCTAATTTTCTTCAATTATTAAACATGATTCTTAATTAAGAATTATGTTGGGTCTGTAGTGAGTGGCTTTAGATGGTTTTATAATGCATTATCAAGGGAAAATTCTATAATACATATATATCTATATGTCCTACACACATTTACAAATGTGACAACAAATTTGTTGTTAGAGTATATAATAAAGTAGGTCTTATTTTGTGTAATCTTAGTTCTATCAATGGTAATTACATCACCTATCACCTTGTTATAAGTTTTTGAACAAATTTGTTGTCGTTGTTATACTTTTAGTTTAATTATATGCAAATAGAGTGTAAATAAATATGGTAACTTTGTTCTTAATATTGTACTTTTGATTCATATAAATTGTAATTTTTGTTCAAGTAGATGTAAAATGACTTTACACTACTAAAAAGAATTGCTTTTGCGACGCCTATTTTGCGACGGAAAAAACTTTTCACGACGGAAAATTAAGCCTTTTGCGACGGAAATGCTGGCGTTGCAATAGGTGGCGTCATAAGATCCATTTGCAATGGTAAAATGCCGTTGCAAAAAGTATTTGCGACGGAAAACTGTTGCCGTCGCAATGGCTAAACTATTTGCGACGGATACTTTGCCGTTGCAAAAAGATATTTCGTTTAAAAAAAAAAATTGGGTGAATTGGTTGTGACGGATACTTTGCCGTCGCAAAAGAATATTTCATTTTAAAAAAAAAAAATTTGGTGTGAATTGCACACCAAAGCTAGTACCATCTATAGCAATTATTATGAACCGAAAAATATCAAATTACAATATGAAACCCATCATCTATAACCAAGCATCAATCAAGAGTAAGCCAAAACAACAGCACTGCAGCACCTTCACTTCTAAAAGATGGCCAGACTATCAACCACAGCTGCTGCCTAAGCATACTTTCAAATTTATATTAGGATCCACACCAGAACACTTCTAGCTGGAGCAGCCACATTCTAATCTTCCTGCATAATATGTATATATCAACTTTCAAATACAAGAAAATGGAAGTAAATGTTTGCATATACAAAACGTCCTTATCTGACAACCTACACCAATCAAGCAAACGTACTTAAGAGTAGCCTCTGGACTTTCAACGGTAACTTTATCATCAGTGGTATCACGGTGAGGAAGACCAAGGCCAAAGTACTTAATGTCCAAATCCAAAAAGGGGAGAATAAGCTGCAGATGTAACAGGATGAGAAGAGAAAGCATGAGTAATCAAAATCTTGACCAGAAAATCTAAACTGGAAAAAAGAATATATTATAACACACACATATTGTTGGAGAAATAAGAGTTAGATCAACAAACCTTATCCTTAAATATAGAACACTCAAAACAGTTAACAAGTAACCCTTAAATACCATGCACTACAAAAAAGGATGAACCGATGAATAGAAAGTTAAGAAAGTTCAAGGTTGAAACTTTTAATGAGTAAGGATGAAATGTTGAATCTTAATTCTTGGCATCACAAGTTTGTCATCCTGGTCTCAGCTCAAGGTACGCATGCTATTGAATGGTCTCAACTCTTGGACTTTTAAGTAAAATTTTATTTAAGAAGTGACACATCATGGAGAGAAATTAGCTCAGGTAAATAGGAACCTCAGAAAGTTTCACTTTTTTGGTATTATGATATGATTTTATTTCCATTTCAAAATCTGAGTCCCAAGGAGCTTTTGGTATTATGGTTGATGATTACGACCTATCATCTTGCATCTAGTGATAAATTCACAAAAATATTGCTCCATCAAATTTAAACATGTGATCTAAAATCTTATTTTCTCATTAAATTAATTGCATTCATGAAATGACAGAAATGTAAGTTAAATATTACGTTCTAGTGATTAATCTCTTTTTCTTTTGTAATATTTTGTGAATGTCAATTGTGCACAAGATTTTGTGAAACAGAAAATTCCAATAATTGATCTTTTGCCCTGCCATATAAGCTACCTATTTGAGGCCAGTTAAAAGTGAAACCGGACTATTGTCCAAAAGAAAAGAAAAAAAAAGGGTGAACCAGACTTTTGAATCCAGAATTAAGTCTTTCAGTCAAAACTTTGAAGCCGAAAATGACACTTCAAAATTCTAATTCACCTTAACAAAAGCGATACAAGATATAATATGGCCTTTGGTGGTCCAGTTATGTATGAGGTTATGGTCAAAGCCTGGATGTTAGACATGATTCCATCAGAGACATGCTACAAAAGCATAATGGTACAGAAAAAATGAGAAGTTCCAGCCAAAGCCTCTAATTATTAGAACTTGGGTTTCTCTCTCATTTCTTGATAAAGTAAGAGTCTAGCAATGCATATCTTTCTCAATACACACAAATCCAATCAAGGTACAGAAATGGGGTAGGATATGTAGTCCAAATTTATCCTCATGGATACACAAATCAGAATCATTTATTAAAATATGAAGATACAGACTCTATAACTAAAACAAGAAACAATAGAAATAAACAAACAATTGAAAGGAAAACTCTCAAAAAAAAAAAAATGAAAGGAAACCCACATTCTCAATCATGAATAAGCCCAAAATATACATCTGAAAAGATATAGACAAATTACATCTTACTAGATAATACAAAAGTTCTCCTAGTAATCCTAATAACAACCACAAGCTCAATTGACATAAAAATGCAGATATTGTTTTACACATTGTCTTTGTATTCTCATGTTTTTCTGAAACCTGAGCACAATTTTCACTATGGAATCAATATGCCTATACTCTATTAGACACTCCAACTCTTCATATAGCAAAGAACCTCCTACTATAAAACGTGGACGAGAATCCCATCAAACATCATGTAGACCTTTCTTAACACATCATCAACAAAACGATTACGGAAAACACCACAAACATGCCTGAGAAGAAAAATCCAACAAATTCAGAGAGCTACGAAGCTCCACTACAAAGTTGCTTAATATGAACAGACTAAACCCAATCGTTACGAAAATAATCGAGTCCCTAATCACAAATTCCTTGTAACAAAATAAAAAAGAAAGCACCCGAATCAGTACTAAGGCATAAATTTTTGTATGTGCAAAGCAAAGAGTAGCAAACCTATAAAGCTCTTCAAAACTGAGCCCGCTAGCATTGTGATTATAGATTTCTTTGATGGCATGCTCCAGGATCGTCCAAGTCTTCTCTGCGTATTTCGGATCAACCACGACCCGATGCTTAAATGCCTCAATTTGGAAGTTCCTCTTCTTCTGAGCACTCATCTCGTCGAGCTTGGCCAACTGCAAAACCCTAAATCGAACTTCAAGAGCAGCTTCGGAGGACTTCAATTCGAAAACCCTAAAATCGCGATTAAGTATTGGATGGGGTTGGTGGAGTTGGTGAGATGAGGTTGGGCTTGAGGGAGGGAGAAGCTAGGGTTTGAGATTGGGAGCGGAGAAGTGAATTAGATGAAAAGGGAGGGACAAATTGGGGATGATGATGATGGATTAGGAAGACATGATTCCATCAGAGACATCGCTAGACTCAGGCCCTTGGAACCTGAGTTTGGACGAAGACAGAAACCCAAGTTCTGAAGGGAGAGAGAGAGAGAGAGAGAGAGAGAGCTTGCACTACAAGAAATTTGGGTATATGCAACGGGTTTATATGCAAGGAGTTAAAATTCCTTGTATTTAGTTTGATAATACAAAGAATTGTACAAGTCCTTGCATTTAATTTAGAGATAATGCCAAGAACATGTAAATTCCTTGCATTTTGTTCGTTAAAATATAAGAAAAGTAAACGTCCTTGTATTTACTTTGCATTTCCTTGCATTGATTGAGCGGGATTTTTGGCGCTCCAAAGGTTTGGTCTAAGACTCTAAATTTATCATTTTTAAGATAACACCAATTCTCTGTCTATCTATTACTTTCTTTCTTCATCTCTCCGTTCTCTATTTCTCCCTAAGACTAGCTAAAACCCAGATCCGAAAAGCAGAAAATCAGAAACAGGCACCAAACCCAAATCTGAATCACATATCCCTTCTGTAATAACCCGAAAATTAGTGCCAACTGTAGAACACTATATTATTAACTATATTTGAAAAATCTTTGTTATTGAGCTCAAGACTCTCATCTATGTTATTTTTGTGATGCATGTCATTTTAGTACTAATTATTGTAATTAGTTTTTTTTACTAAAGTTCTTTACTTATTAATTGGGTAAATGTGCATATGGATGTGTGTGTGTACATACATACATATATATATATATGCATATATATATATATATATATATATATTTAGCAAGTGGATTTATGCTTTCTTTCTTTTATTACTTTTTTTAATTTTATCTTATCATTTTAATCATTTAACCTAAATAGTAATTAGTCACTCACCTTATAATAATTTGTCACTTACTTATTTTATGCTTAATTCTAGCCTATATAAACATATGATCTCTATCATATTTCCTACAAGCTTAAAAATCAAGTGCAAAACTGATTTGAAGCCTCCTTAGTTGTAGAGAAAACTCAAGATTCCCACACAAATCCTTCATCCTTTCTTCTCTTTAGAAGCTCCCTTTGTTTTTCTTAAAGAAGTCCAAGCTTGAATTCAAGACCAAAATCTTCACCTCACCCCTGAGTTTCTTAAGTAAGTACATGAATACATTTTTATGTTCTTTTGTCTTTAAGATTTATCAAACTACATAATCAATGATAAGATGGAAAAGGATCTGCTTTACTGCAAACCAGTATTTTCGTATATAACAAAATCTGTTTTGTCAAAACTATTTACAGTATTAAATTCCTCATCAAAATTTCTTCAATTTAGGCTTTTGAATCACTAAAAAAGGTTAAGAAATGAAGAAGTTATGGCTAATCAAAGTTTTCAACTTTTAAACTTGCTGGAAATCTCATACAGCCATCACAACTTCAAAAATTCATTTCTCCCTCATTTCTTACCCATTTTCTACAAACTTTATATCAATTTGAAGCTTAGGACCTCTACTTCTGATCTGGAGAGTTTGAGAAGTAATGATAAAATACACAGTACGTAATTACTTAGACATCAAAGGACAGTATCAAAAATATCGGTTTCTGCACTCTTATGGTTCTTCACCATTTCTGGACTATATCACTCTGATTTGGACTACATGACTTATTCCATTAGATTCCTTGTGAAAAACCCTTTGAAATGGTGTACTCATTTGACTAAATCGGACTTGTGATGGACAACATAACACATCTTGAAGTTTGATGACTCTAATCGGAGAAACATGAACATGGTTGATGAACTTCAATGAATTTGGACATAAGGACTGAAATACTAACTATAATTTAATTTTGTTAAATTATTTATAGTTACTTATTTAATGCTTGTGCTTTATTATTACCTATTTTACTTGATTTCAATTATGTATAAGCTTCTTTTTAATGTTTATACTAACTATAATTTAATTTTGTTAAATTGTTTATAGTTACTTATTTAATGTTTGTGCTTTATTATTACCTATTTTACTTGATTTCAATTATGTATAAGCTTCTTTTTAATTATGTTGTTTGCTAGTAAATTTACTTATTTGTGATATACAATTATATTATACATGTTTTCATATGAGATTATTCCTAAGTATATGTATCTATATGTGTGTGTACATATACATATATTACGATCTATAATTCATAAAGATTGTATGTTGTGAATTTGTTTATGTCTGGAAAGTACAATTGTGAAGCCGGGTGATTACAACAACCCCGTGCTTAAGTGAATTACTGGTAAATGTGTTTTGGTGCTTCGTGGTTATGCTTCGTGGTTGTGCTTCGTGGTTGTCTCATGCTTTGGGTATAGTACGTCGGACCCTAGTATGTGGATTTGTGTCCCGTGTTTTGGGAATAGTACGTCGGTCCCTAACACGTGGATTTGTGATTTGTTACCAGTTAATCTGAAAATTCACTAAAAAGAGAAATGTACTTACGTTATTTTGATGAAATATCTATCTATGATATATTTTGATTATGTGAAGGTGTTTGTGAAAAGAAAATCAAGCATGTGTTGCTTTAATGTTATTTCACATATTAATGTTGCAATATTTGTTGGTTGTGATTAAGCATGTGTTGCTTTAATGTTATTTCACATATTAATGATGCAATATTTGTTGGTTGTGATCAATATTTTGAATATGTGAAGGTGTTAGTAAAAGAGAATCAAGCATGTATTGCTTTAAGATTATTTCACATATTAATACTACAATATTTGTTGGTTTGATAAGAAGATGTGACTTTGTGATTTATTACCAAACCATTCACATGAATGAATATATTTGTATATATGTGTGTCTGTGTATTGTGTGTATATATATACATATTTAAGAATTCGTATGAACATATAAATGGTTCTTGGTACATTTTACTTGGTTGTTCAGTTTTGATTTCTTATAAGACACATTAATATAAGAATGTAAGTTGTGTACTTACTGGGCTTGTGTTGCTCATGATGCTACACCTTCTTGTTTTCAGGTATTGAGTAAATGCTTGGGGAAACGGGATGAACCTACTAGATAAAATAATATTTTTCTACTACTATTTCTAGTGAATACCTGTACTGATTCGAATTTTGCTTAACTTTGGTTTTGTAAATATATTACCGATATTTGTTTTCTAATAAAAGTACTATTCAAACATATATATAATTTCTTTTACTTCCTGTTGATTTATTCAAGAAGAAAATTTTATTTGTTTTGACTCACGTCACAAATTCACGAGCCATATTTCAGTACAATATTGGCCTTGGATTTGGGGGCGTGACACCTTCCCCTCCGTCTTTTTCGTCATTTTTTTTTCTCACTCTCTTATATCCCGCTCCATTGCCTCTTAAATCCAATCTAGGCCCAAAAACGCTAATATCCAAAACACAAATCCTAACCCCTCAGCTCCAATACCCACATCTCTTATGCCCTCCTCTCGATTTTGTACTTTTATGTTCTGTGTTTGTGTGAATTGACGACTGTCTCAATTTATGAGGTTTGAGTTGATTTTTCGATCCATGATAGATTTCCAAATGCCCGGGCAAAAATTTTGGTTTCCAAATCGGCAAGCTGAGCATGAATCTTATCTTTAGTTCATCCTCGCGACTCTGCTTTGCCTCGTTTTGAAAGGTATTATAATATAACTAGTTTTCTTAGGATCCGAATTCTTATTGATAGTTTGTTGTTTTCTGCAATTTGGATTTTCATTTATTTGGAGGTTAATTTTGGTTAAATTTCAATATTTTTATTGTGATTCTGTTAAGGAATTCAATGGGTTGCAGGTTCAAGAACACAGACCCAAGAACACACCACACATCCAAATCTGAATCTCACCTCTTCTGTCCGTTTTCTTCAGCCTTCTCCTTTACAGGCTTAAATCCGACTCCTTTACCATCTAAATATGCACTCTCGATCCTCTCTTCTTTCTTTAAAGTTTTCGCTTTATTAATTTATGTTCTCTGTTTGTGGATTTGAAGACTGGGTTAATTGAGGTATGAGTTAATTTTCCATTTCATGATAGATTGCCCAAGAAGTGGAAGCAATCTTGGTTTGCAAATCCCCAATCCCAGCATGACTCTTAATTAACATTTCGTTTTCGCCACTATGGTTTGCCTCCTCTTGGAAAGGCACTTTTTTTTCTTTTGTTTATGTTCGATTTGTTATACTGGTTTTGGTATTTTCTGCATTTTGATTTACATTTGTAGTGGATTTTAAGGGAATTTGAGCTTATTTTCTATCAAATTTTAGTTTTGAACTATGATTCTATTAAGAATTTTGACGGGTTCTAGCATTAACACAAGTTCCACCTTGAATCTATTTTAATAAGAAGAATGAGTCATAGAGTTGTAGAAAATAGAACTGTGTTGATGATGGATTTCAATCGTCTTCAGTTTTACCCTGTTGAATGTACATTTTTCCATATTAGTCAAGTTTCTCTCAAAGTATAGTTTTGTTTGCATTTGTTATTTACAGTACGTACAACATCAGCTTCTCTGTACATTGGCATTTACATAAGCATTTTGCTTCTACTTACTCTTAATTGAATTCATGGCTGCCAAGCCATTGCTTTCAAAGAATGGGCATGTACTAGTGAAGCAAATACTTAGTGTGTAAAGTGTTGGATTAATTAATTTATGTCAACTAGAGAACTAACTATAAAATGGACAATGTTTTGGAAGTAATCAGCACACTTCCAGCAAAATGTCTACAAACTCGTGTGGCCGGCGAGAGTCACCAGGCCTGCTCTGATAGTCTTTTGACATATCTTTCCTTCAACAAGCTCAGCTATATGTGTAACATGTCAGTATAGTTTATGATGACTTTAAGGCCATTTTTAGTTGTTCATCTTGTTATTTTTTCTTCTTGTATCTGACTTCTTTTATTTTTGTTTACTACCTATTTCGAAAGGTATAATTATAGTTTTAGTTTTGACTTGCTAGATTTTGATATTTGGAGTAATGACTGAAGATTAAGATTATTTTATGGGGTTTAAGTTAGCTTTTGGTTCATGACAGATACCAAACATGTGGTAGAAACTTTGGGTTGCAAATCGCAGACTGAGATTGACCCTTAAACATCTCATTCTTCCCATCCTTCTTTGCCTCGGAAAGGTATCATCTTTTTTAGGATTCAGTTTCTCTTTGACACTAAATTTGGTTCTTAATCTGTTCTGAATTGTGTCTTTGGTAAGTATTTAATGAGTTGCAGGTACACAGAAAACTTTTCAGGTTGTAGGGGTTTTTGTTTGGAGTACATTTTGTTAACTGGTATCTGATTTTCTTTTCTTCTTTTTTTGCAGGTTGCCATTGTTTCCATTTGTGTTGGGTCTATTCGAAGTTATTAAACTCTTGGGGATCCCAATTTTGTGGAAAATTACTTTAAGGTACTGACTTAGAAAATCATTTTGTGCTCAAACTTGTGAGTGAACATTGTGTCATCATGTATTTGATGAAATTTTATTGATTCCTTTTGTTTTTAAAGTCAGGGGGTTTTCTCACCAGATTTATTTTTGCAGTCCATGAATTACGGACAGACTCTTTCCTTTCGTTTCTTGAATATTAGATTTGTCTCAATTATGCTAATGTGTTCAAACCTTATGCTTAAATACTAACCAACCAAAACTTTAAAGGTACTCCTTGGTTTAAGGGTACCATGAAAATTGCATGAGGGGGGTAGTACGAACCTTTTGATTGAGATGGTACTGATGCATTTACTTATATGGTTTGAAAACTTTCCTATATTGAGTTATATATCTAATGGTTTAGATGAATAGTGTTACATAGGAAAATGTTAATATTTACTGTCATTTAGTCATACTGTATTGGAAGTACTTACCTAAAGTCTTTTGTAATATTCTGTTTTGGTTTGCAGAGCTAAAAAATTCCAAAGAATGAAGCAAGGAAATGGCCAATTGAAGGCTCAAATAGAAAGTTTTTGAGGGGATCCCAGGAGTAGATGAGTTTGGATGACTCTCCCCACCCCAGACTACAGTCACCCAAACTTCAGTGATTTGCATTTTTGCTAATTTTTGCTCTGGTGTCTTACTTGTGCATATGTATCTTGATTAATTTGCTAATCTTGTTATAGCTTAATTAGTAGCCTCAATTTTTGATGTATACTTTTTTTTTGGTCTGTATGTACACTTGAACTAATTGTTTTTAATTCAAGGAATAAAAAAAGTCTAGAATAACATTTGCGGTATTTTCTTTTGTTCAGTTTTAATATTTTTTTTTAATTTTTTTAATACCAAATGCAAGGAATGATATGCAAGGAATTGTCCTTGTATATTAGTTAACCATAGTTAACCTTAGGTGTTGAATTCCTTGCATTTGAGATGAACAATTCCTTGCATTTGTGAACTCAAATGCAAGGAATTTTCAAGTTGTTGTATTTGCTCTTTTGCAAGGGCCTCTTTGCAAGGACCCATATGCAAGGAATATTCCTTGCATTTGTGTTTATGCAACGAATTTTTAGTTTTTTACAAGGAAAAAATTCCTTGCAAAAGACCTTTTTTCTTGTAGTGTTGGGTGAGCTTGGGCGAGAAGAGAGAGAGAGAGAGAGAGCGCGCTTGGGCGAGATAGAGAAAGAGAGAGCTTGGGTTAATTAGGGCTATAGATCGAGATGTTAGCGGGGAAATAGAAATAAGTTATGCGACGATAAGAGGAAAAGGCGTAACAATTGATTACAAAGTTACTACGGTAAAGATTTTCCGTCGCAAATGATGAGACTTAATTGCGACGGAACATTTTCCGTAGCAATAGAGTCTCAATTGCTACGGAAATCAAATCCATCGCAAATTTCCGAAGCGAATGCAATTGTTTTTAGTAGTGTTATGATAAACATCACAATATCATAGTTTGTCACATTATGAAGGGCCTACTTGGTGCGGTAATATTGGTTAACCTATATTTCACATTTTTAAATGAAAATAGTATGATTGGTAAAGTGGATGGGATCATCAGGTGACGTTGGATTGGATTCATGTATAGTAGTAGTATTAGCAAACAACGTACCATGATATGCTCCTTAATTTATGATTGATTAACCGATCAACTATTTAGGATTGGAATGCAGGTTTTAATTTCAAAAACTGCTTGCTCTTTATTCTGTATGCGTAGATAAAAAAATACAAGGACAACTATATATTCAGACACTTCTATCATCCCTATGACCAAAGGTACTGTCGTATTATAAGAAAGAAGAACAAAACTCCTCATCATTATTTTCAGTCATATCTCCTGAATATATTATTTATTGAATGAATATGATAATCAATCTGGATTGCGTGCGTGGAGTCAAGAGATCAATACTTCCAACGTGGAAGTGGCACAGCAAAGAGCTTCATGAGTCCATCCTTGCAATTGTACCCATCTTTGTTACCACTAGCAAAGTAATAAGGCCTCCATTGATTCAGTTCAACCTTAAAGCCCTCACCATCTCCTCGGGTCTCACTGGCCAGTATCTTGGCTTTGCTGAAGTCACAAGTTATGTAGCTCCACAGGTTGGGGAGCAAGTACACGCTGTAACCTGAGTTGGTCTTGCTTGGAGGATCATACTTGAACACTGCACCATGTAAACATATTAAGCAGAAAACAATTATCATTCATGTAAATTAAAGAGATTGATTAGTTCGATCTCCTGCAATTTCTTGATAGAGGATAGGTTTTAGTGTTTAGTTTGTCTGACACTATCGAAGTTATTGTATTGCAGCGTAGACTGTTGTGATCTTAACTAACAGAAAATTTGATCATATACAATTACCTACAAAGCATTACAAGGACCAAAGTTGAAACCCTAGCAAGCCAGAGAGATTCAGACCAACAAAAGAAAAATAGCAAGCTATGGAGATAAAATTTCTTCATAATTGGCATAAATCAAGTCGAAGGACTTTAAACAATTAATGAAACGGTACTAACCCAGTTCATCATTTATGTAAAAAGGACTGTTTTGGAGAGCCCAATCAGTGTAGTTGAAACCAAAACGCCAGCCTTCAGAACCGCCGACGACAATAGTTTTGGCCTCGCTCACTTCTAATAGAGAAGCAGTAGCTACAAGGAGAATGAACCCTAATTGTGCATTCTTAATCAAAGCCATATTTGTATCTCAAACTCAAACTGTTATACTCCGAAAATTCAGTTATAACTATTCAATTGGCTAGCTAGAGAATTGGTGTGAGAGCTTAAGGTGTTACGAGGTTTATATAGGAAATGGGGATGACTATAGAATAGCTAGCCTCTTTCTTTGGTTGGTGAAAAAATTGAAAACGTGAGGTTTTGTTCTCCACTGATTCAACCATGTTTTAGCAGATTCCAGAAAATGAATTTCCAATTCCTGATTCTCATTTGGTAATTACTGAATTGCCAAAATTCCGATTATGTAATGGGAGGGTAGAAGAGTAAACTGAGCGGTTGACAAGGAAGTTGTCCTAGTGTATTAGTCATCGTAAATTTGGTCGTTGTCCACCTAGAACTAGAATTCTCTGTAGTGGCTATGATTTGTTCAGTTAACACGAGGATGCAAATTCAACGGCCAACTATCCAACATAGAGACTCTCAGCTTTGCATGTTCAAACGTTAAAGCATTGGTATTCTTTTTGTTTTCGCATCCTAAATATTTCAACATGTATGATGAACAAAGCCATGCCATTTACAGACGAAAATTGAGCGATACCAACTTTGTTATTGCCACGGTTAGTAATACAACTTGTAATTAACTATATGTGAGTATGACATTAAAAGGATTAGTTTTAACTATTTCTTTTCTTTGATTAAGTACAGCCGCCATTCAAAATGGTTGTGTAGTCACATATAACACAAATGAGTGATATCTATCAACTCAAGAGAAGTCCGACGTTCTAGAATGGTTGGGTAAGCCCATATACATATTATAGGTAAGAGCATAAGTAGTGGGTGCTCTAACAACTGAGTTAACACAACTTCGTCAGGAATTATTTTTTAGTTAAATTTAGCTAAAGATGTGAAATATAGCTATTGATTTAACAATGTTTTTTTTTGAAATATAAATTCATTGAAAAAGATTAACGATTACAATCGTTTAAGATGGCATCCCTTATCATTTCGGTAAGAGCAGTAACAGCTATTTGTAAATAACATACTAAATTTTATCGAATTATAAACTGACATGTGGACAAAAGATGAGAGATAAATATAACTTTTGCTTTAGCTATGCAAGATTCTCTAGCTAAATATAGCTAGCCATTTTAGCTAAAGCTAAATTTAACTTGGGTATAGCTAGTCTGTTGAAGTTGATTTTTGCTTTAAAAATAGTTATATATAGCTAAAAATTGAATTTAACTAGTCTGTTGGAGATGCTCTAAGGGTGGGGTTCTAACGAAGATCTTTAAAATGAAAACTATATGAGGACTTTTTAATCAACGGTTGCAAGATCCACTTTTAAATCACATTTTAGCAAATCACCCGTTATGTGTTTAGATCTTCATGAGTAGATAATTTCTACAAAATTTTCAACTAAATTGAAAGTCGTGAAGACATTCACAATGGTGATTTATTATTTATCAACAATTGGATAGATTTGGTTTGTTTATTGATTTAATCTAGTTTGGTACTATCAGATTACCAATTTAGAAGAAAAATATCAGAAGTGATACACTCATGGACATCTAAACATCTAACAGTTGATTTGTCGAGATGTGATCGAAGAGTAAGAAATTTTGAAAAATGACCTTTTTTTTTTTGTTACTAAGTTTATTTTTAACCTTGCTTTTAATTTAGTTGAAAAATGACTATATAAAAGTTCTCATTTTAAAGGTTCTCAGAGCAAGTCCACCCGTTAGGTCACTTACGATTCACTATTTTTTATGATTATTTCCACCCTTTAGGTCACGGGCACAGTTTCCAAACTGACCTCCAAATTGATCCGATGACCCAATTTCATGACCTGCAAACTGATCTGGTGACCCAAGTCAGTTTGGAAATTGTGCCCGTGACCCAGAATGTAGAAATAAATACTAAAAAGCAGTGAATAATCACTGACCCAGTCACCCAACAAGTTAACTTGCTCTGATTAGAGCCTCTCCTGTATAGTCAATATATGTATTAGTTTTAAGGGACTGTGACGTACTAGAATTTTAAACCTCACCACACCAACAGAATAATGCAGCTCCAACACATTCATGGGGACAAAAAAATATTCAAGGAGATGGTAAGCCTACAGAATCGTGCAGCTCCAACTTCTGAACCACCATTACCTTGAACTGATGTTGCATCTTCAAATCCCTTCTCCTAGTAAATTAATTACAGTTACCAAGATTCAGACACCAAACTTTAAATGGAATCAGTAACTTGAATTAATGTATAGGCATTGAAAACCAGAGTAAGAAGATACAATGACTAAATAACTAATAATACTCTAATTGTGAAATGTGCACGCAATGCAAATGGTTACAGAGTAGTTGAATGGAAACTTATAGCTTGGTGGGATTTTCTGTACCAAAAAAGTAGGAAATTAGAGTAGTAATGTATAAACTAGATCGATTAAAGAAAATAAAATTCCATACTAAATGTAAAGATTCATTCAGAATTTGCATTTGGTAATTGATACCTTGTATTTGGGCAGCGAGTCATCAAACTTCATTCAGATTCAGATTTAGATTTAGATTCAGTTTCAGGCTCAGGTTCAGATTCAGATTCAGGTCGAATTGTGATGTTTGGGATGTGAGAAATGTTATGCCACTCCTTCCCCACGCCTTTTTCGTAGTCTTGTTCGAGAATTGGACAACGCTCGATCGTCAAAGTACGCAGTGTTGTTATCTTGTAGAGGAAGTTTGGCAGTGCTATGAGCTCTGGGCACTCGTATATTTCCAAGATATAAAGGAGAGGCATTATTGTAATATCAGAAGAAGAATCCTCCTTTGTTATTCCTTCCCAGTTGTACATGCTCTCAAAAGAAAGTCGTTCCAATCTGGGGAATAGAATTCCTGAGAGTGTTTCAGTTTCTTCTTCTATTCCCAGAAATTCAACTCCCACCTTTTCCACTTTCTCCATCCACTCAATTTCCAGAATTTCAAGCGAGGGCAATTTTCCAAGAGGAGGCAAAACTTCACAAACTGGCCAATAATGGAGATGAATTTTTCTCAAACTTGATATGTAGTTTATACTTCATTGTTTCATGTGAAATTCTTACTTTCAGTGACTACATGATCCATAAACATCAATTTCCATAGAGTTTCTTTCCACTTGTTTTTACTTGTTTCTGTTTAGCACTAATCCAAGATGCAAATAGATATGTGAAATGTGATTTCAATCTTACTTTCTTGATATGTTTAGATTTGGGCCAAGAGAGAGCAAGAAGGCAATGATGTACAGTGATATAGGCTGGTAAGCCGGTTGAATTGCAATGTCAGCCATAAAACTTTTGCCACTCCAGCTCGTGGACAGGTAATGAGTGTTAATGCATTTTCCCATCTTCTTTTCTTAGCGTTGTTGGTCAGTGAAATTCTTATGACTAATGCTGAGACTCCCTACTCCACAAAGAATTTTCTTCGATGCTTCATAAAGCTTTGGAGGGTGCAATAATATTGGAAACTTTTCCCAAGACTACTGTGGATGTTTTTGCATTGGTATTGGAATCTGGGGTAGTAAGTTTTCAATTCCATTTGTAGAACTTAAACATGTTTTATTTCAACTATTGCAAGTTTTGGTTACCAAGAAAAGACAATGATGAAGAAAAGAATGTAAAGCCCAGAGAAAAGAATTTAGATGGAACATATAAGAGAATCCCCTGCATGCCCATATAGATGTTTTTGTTCATGTATTGGTGCTTCCAGATTATTCCTTAACCACTTTTGTGAAACCTTTGGCTTTGATTTTCTCCAATATACAAGAACACTGCCACTAGCTAGATACTTGTATACAAAGGTGATGCATTTGTCCGCAAAGTCATGATAGCTACTGATACTTACTTGGCATTCCTCAGAGTCAAGTTTGGCGTCCTTGGAAAATCTTCTTGGGTTTTAAGTTGGACAATTGTGTTGTATATGTGGACATGTCAGCGGCACTTCATGAGTTCCACAGCTTTCTTTTGTTACATTGAGTGTAATAATGTAATTAGATAGAAGAAGAAGTATAATTCATAAGCAATTCTACTGAAGAGAGAAGTCTTTTAAGAATAGAACGGAGATATATAAATGATTTAATGTTAGAATTAGCAGTGCAGATCAGTCAGTGATTCGTTGTCTCATAAACAACCTAATATGATACAAGAGAGTGTGCAAGGCAGTAATATTTTTATTTTGCTTGCTAATAAACTATTTCCTTTCGGTTGCAGGTGATCTTCCTGTAGTAATATCATGTGCTAGTCTAGCCCTAGCAGATGTAGGGATAATGATGCCTCAGTCTCTGTGGTATTCATCTACTCCAGTCTTTTTGACTTTCTCTTGACATTAAACATACAACAAAGATTTGGCTTGTTATTTAGTTTGCAAGCATGACGTTTGTTCGTGCATAACCTGGAACGAATGCACCTATAGAGAATTAAAACTTGAGAACATTGCACATGAAAAATGTGATTTCTGATCATCGTATTGTATTTGATCTGTTCCTTTGGCATGTCAACTACATATCAAGTTTACTAGTAAGTTGCCTCCCTTAACTTATAAACTATACCTTCAGGAGAAACCATATACATTAATACTGTACTAAGAATAATGTCACGCTTTCTTGTAAGAGCTACTCAAATATCTATAGCATGTGGTCTGTTACTTGAACATTTTTTGATATAAGCTATTAACGCATTTATAGTTCTTAGAAAATATATAAATCAAATTTATATAAGTACAATAGAATATGCCTTATAAGTGCGCTAACGTGCTCTCTTAAAATTTTGTGCTGGCATAGCATTTTATATTATAGTAATGTCAAAAACTCAAAGGTGAGGTATATAGCACTGACAATTCATATCATTCCCACCCTTTACTATTTCCCCACAGTTAAAATTTCTCTCATTAAATTCGATTCAGAACCATCTAGCTGACTAGCTCATTTTAGCAGATAATTCTTTTACCTTTTTTTTATTTATGGGTAATTTCCCCCCACCTTGAAAACATAGGGATTAGGTTAAAAATTACAATTGAGGACGAAGTCATAACTTGGGTCAAACTCATAAGCTGAAAAATATTGCAGTCTGAATACAAAATGAGAACAGAAATTGGGATAGGATGTAAAGCAAAAGCAAAAGCAAAACCACTAGGGATAGTGCGTGGGGCGATAGAAGGGCCTAGGTGGGAACCCCCCAGTCTAGCTTTCGAAACCCCATGAGAGCAAGTCCACCGGTCTCTACTTGACCGGGCACCAGCTCAGAATTGATGATGTGTTGCCCAGCTGAAGGAATTTTCATCTTCCACCGATGGATTCTTCACCAGCCAAAACTTGGCTTTGCATGACCAAGGCGAAACAAAAGGGCAAGGCCCTGACTAAACTCCTGACCAGTCAAGCAAACGCTCCAACTCGGCCCACCCCCCACGTGGTTGACGTCAGCCACTGACTCCATCTTACCAGACGCGCTGGAGAAGAGAGTGGACTGCACGGAAGAAGCAGGAGCCGCCTTTCTTCGTGGGGGTCACGATTTTGTCCTGTAGTGCTAGACAGGGACGAATGGTACTGCGCCATGTGTCCAGCAGCCGTTGTATGAGGAGAAATTTGATTCCAACGGTCCTTTAAGCTGTATGAACAGTTAAAATCGATGAATAGTTTTGACCGGTCAAGAAAAAAACGGGTGGAAACCCATGTTCAGTGGCAGTGAATAGTAACTTGACTGGTCGAATTCTTGACTTCTTGACTACGAGTGAACTTGCTCTGAGGCTTTGGTGGCCAACTGGTGGTGAGGTCTTGTGCTTGTTTGCGTTCCTGCCTCATGGCGATGCAGTGAATTAGTCCGGTTATGCTGGGATACCTTGCATGGGTGTGTGTTACCTAATCTAACAAAGGCTAACCCTCTAATAAAAAATAAAAAATAAAAAACAAAAAACAAAAGCAATAAGACTCACATGCACCATGTCTTCTAGCTGTTGGCGATATTGTGGATTTTGTAGCATCCCTATCAAACAACATCTAATTAGTTTAATGAATCATATGCTACGAGGTAAACATAAAAGTAAACAAACCACCCCTCCCCAATTCCCCAACAAGTGGCTAAAACAAAACAAAAAATATTTTAAAGAAGAAAAAGTTCTACAGATTAATCACTACTAGAAATATTGGCTTTAAGGACATCCTATAAGGACACATTTTAATTCATGTGTCCTAGTAACTTTATGAGGACGAGCTAAAAAAAACAGGAGTTGCCCCGCATTTTTTTGTTTAGCTTTTTGACATCCCCCCCCTGTCTGCGTCTGTACCTCGTCGAATGAACCGAACCAAATTGAAGCTCATATTCTTTAGCTTTGGTAAAACAAATTCATTCACTACCTATGGATAATTCTCTCTCGTTCTCGATATATGCTTTTGATTCTGGGTAAAACAGTTGTTGGCACCGGTTCATAATTCTCTGTTGGCTTGCTTTCACTAGTATTCTAAATTAATGAAAGATTGCTGCTGCCTCTACATCCTTGCACTAACTCTGTTTTCTAATTGAAATGCCCTATTTCACCTAAACCCTTGTTTTCTCCCGCAACCCCTTTCTCTCTTTCTTCGATCTCGATGTCACACACCAAATTGCGTTTCAAAGAACTTGGTGGTCACTGGGTTGACCTGGGTTAGGAATTTTTCTTTCTTTTTGGTATCTCAATTCAGTCTTCTCTATTGTCGATCCCGATTCAACGGCCGGCTCATGGGTGTTAGGCTAGTCCGTTGGCGTGGGAAGCACTTGATCGAAGCAGCAGTTGCAACATGCTCCCCTCCACCTCTGTCCCTCAATCTGATGAATATGGTGTGTAACGTCTTTTGATCTTGAGAATCTTCACCTCAAACTTGGGGTTATAATTGGTGCATTTTTTAACACAGGTTATGTTGAGGAAGCAACTTATAAAGATGAGGTTCGTACGTATTAAGGAACATTAGAAATACTGGTATTAGTGTTTCATTGTTTAATTGTTGTTTCATTTCATGGTAAGATTGCAGTTTCTCAAAATATGGGTTGGAGGTGGGCAAGATTGACATTCGAGATTGTGGTTTCATATCGTGGTGGTTCCTTTGATGGGTGGCAAAAGCAGTTGGACCTCTACACTATCCAAAGGTGCTAGCTTTGATAAACTGTCATGTTGTTTTGTATTTGTAATTGAAGCACTTAGTGTTTGCTCTTACTGTGTTTGTCTTGGCTCTAATTTGAGTAGAAAACTAAGCGAGAGAGGGAGAGCAAATTGGGTCAAACTAGATCATGGAATGATCATAGAGGATCTTAGTTAGCTAAAAGGGTGAACGTAAAAGGAAGCAAAGTTGCAGAGATAGATTCATAAAGTGTGTAACTATTGGGATGGAGCTATTGGAAAAAATTCCATGCTAATCTCTTATACCAGCAATAGCTTCCCCACTGTAAAAAGCAAGGTGTTGATTTCGTCATAATTGATAACTATTATGTTCAGTTTGTTTCATTAATTTATGACATATTTATTCTGTTTTCTTTCTCCAAATTTTGTTATAGGATTATGTGCCTACAGTGTTTGACAACATCAGTGCTAATTTGGTGGCGGATGCACAGTTAACCTTGGATTGTGGGACACTGCAGGTAATTGCTCTGTGTGGGTGTTTGTGATTTAGTTCTTGAAGCTTAATATGTGAGATAACTAGCTGGAGCTTATGTGAGATGCTATAGGCCATTTAGAAAAGATAAAATTTGATTTTAAGCTCTCCAATGTAGTTAGAAGTAGAAAAGATAACTGGCTTTTGTTTTCGGTTTTCGTTGTTCCCCCGACACAAACTCTACCTTTTGTCTGCATTGATTATGCTGAATTCATCAAGGTTTCTGTTTATCATTAATTTATAATATGTAGTTATGTATGTTGCTGGATTAGTTGGATATGGATTTCCACCGATTTTGTTTGTTTCTTTGATTGAGCTAATTCCTTTACGCTTTGTTGTTTTGCAGGCTGAGCATCTTACTGGGTTTGTTCTTTCTGTATGTTACAATACCATGCAAGCTCTTTTTCTTTATTTTATTTTTTTGCTTGTTTACCTTACAATGTTCAAAGAATAGCTTCACTATTTTAATTTGAAAGAGAATCAGTCAACAGCTACCTTGTTGTTATATAAAGCTGGTACATTCTTAATACTGATATAGCCTGGGGTATCCCAAAATGCTAAAACTCTACTTTCACTTTTTCCTGGTACAGGATAATCTTGTCCTAGGGTCAATTTATTTTTCCACTGAATGCATTTCAGAGTTTGGAGTTCTTCTAATGTTGCTCCTTTTTAGCTTATAAACTCTATTCTCATTTTGTACCTATGATCTATGATTCCTCTTCTTTTTCCCCACGTAGTATGTTGCATGATTTTATGATTATCATAATTTATTTATTTTGGCCTATTAATGCTTATTGTCGTGATGAAGAATGGGGAGGGTATCAGGTTTTTTCTTCTTTCTTTTTCTTATCTACAAGAAGTTAGTAAGCTTGCATGAATTCAATGGATGGATGGACAGCTCAAGAAATTATTGAAACTCCAGGCTTACTATTTCAATCTATTATAAATAAGGTTAGTAATACTATTTCAATGAATGGATTTACTTGTTATTCCTTCTATCTAGCTTACTGTTGATGTTATATCTAGTAATCTAGCAAACTGTTTTATTTTATATTTTATTTTTATGGGTGTGCATGCATGTCATCGAAATTCAGTAGCATTATCTACAACATTAATTATATGGTATTGATGGAATAGAAACACGTGCGCGCCCGCGCGCGCACACACACACACACACACACACACACATATATATATATATATATATATATATATGTACTGGTGATTTTGATTACTTGTGCATGCTTACTGGGTAGCTTTTTTTTAGTGTAATATCCACTATAATGTAATATCTATTGATCATTTCAGTTCAAGAGAGAAAACAGTTACATTCAAGAAGGGATTGATGCAGTTCGAGTAGAGAGCGCAGAGCAGGTTGATGGATATATCCAAGATGAAGTAAAATAGTTGGCATGTTTGCAGATTTCTTACTTCTGGTATTATGAAGTTATATATATGAAGCCTACTCTATTGGAAAGTGTGGCAGCAACTTTGAATTAAATTGGTCTAGTAGTACATTTTGGATCTTTGTTCTCCATTAATGAGATGGACTTGTGGTATTTGTAGATTACTTGTCTTGGATCTTGGACGTTTATTGGATGTCTTCTATATAAGATCTCTATATAAGTTCTCATATAAGGACTTGTTTTATGTGTCATCTTATTCATTTTTAATAATATGAGAATGTAGTTTTTCTGTCCTTATGTGGATTTAAGGACTCCATTTTCAGATCTTTGAGGACATAATTTTGTGTCCTAGTATATAAAAGAGGACACATATGGCAATGTAGTTATAGTGTCTTCTTATGGATTTAAGGACTCCATTTTCATATCTTTTAGGACACAATTTGTGTGTCCTAGTATAGAAAAGAGGACACATATTAGATAACTATGAGGATGCAATTTAAGTGTCCTCTTATGGATTTAAGGACACCATGTCCAAAGCTTTTAGGACACACAAACTGTGGCCTTGTATAGAAAAGAGGACACATTTCCAGTGTCCTTGTTTGGTACTTATTAACTCCCGGATAGAGGACTCTAGTCCTTATATGTATTAGAGGACACTGTTTTATGTCCTTGTATCATGTTTTTCTAGTAGTGAATGAATAGGGTTAAATTCTTAGATAAAGCTGCATAAATGGACTTACATTTAAAAGTAGTGGGATTCCTCATCCCTCAGGTAGATAGCTGCAAAGATATTAATACAATTAACCTTCTTTCCAATGGATTCACGAATAGATGTTTTAAGTTTTATACACATGAGGCTCTGGCTCTCTCCAAACCCTAGCCGCCATGGATCTCTAATCCGGTGACCGATTCCTGTCTCTATCCTAAGTGGGGATTTGTTCTCCACACTCTTCAATCACTTTCCAACGCGGGCTTCTTCTGGAAACCTCTTAGCCTTGTCAACACGTCCCGTTCAGGGCATCACCACAGATCTCCTTGGTGTGAACTTGAAGATGGTAGAAATCGCCGGATGCATCTGTTTGAGGTCGGTGAGCATGCGTGGATGTATGGCTTTCGAATTCGACCACGGAGGGGGCGACTGAAACTCTCTTTCGATCAAATTGTGTGGGTTGACATGCTTACTGCGGAGATGATTTGGAATCGATCTAGATTGTTTCTGGATGACAGGTTTGGCGGTCAAAGGCTCGGCTTGACTAGGGTTAAGGCTAAATCGGGAGATAAAGAATTGTGGGTCGGCTTGGCTCTGGGTTTGAAGTGGATTGCTGACCAGAAATGGCTAGGAGAAGCGATGCCGGCTTTGAAAGGGTGTGATAGAGTTTTCCACCGTACTGTGACTGTGATCGAAGGCTTCTGGTCCCTTGGAGCGGCGGCAGCAGACAGTGCTCTTCGATCTGAGCATCGGGTGGCGAGGTCGATGATGGCAAATGACAACATGGTCGCCAGTGAGAGGATCCCTACTTCTGGTGGGGTGTCCAAATCATTTAGGTGGCCTAAATCAAACTGGTTTTCGACCCAAGTGTGGCCCAAATTGAAAAGCTTGGGTCCTTTGGGTTTTCATATTTGGCACCCCGGAGAATTCTGTTACTTCACTAATGGGCTCAGGTTCTTCATGGTTTCGTCTTGGAATCGAGGACAATCGACTCAGAACATCACATTTACAGTCTTTCCAAACCTCCTAGCCCAACTGTTGGGGGCAAGGAGAAAATTAAAAGTTTGTTTTTTCTTTCGGAACTTTGCCTAATTTCTATGTGTTGTTTTCATAGTTATTAGGCTCACTTTTGAATAAGTGAGCATTGATTGTTTAATGAGTGGTGTTAGCATACCACGTCCTAAACTTGTCCGAGGTATGGCAAGGGAAGGTATGTATCCGTGCCATTCTGGCTTGAGATGAATGAAATTGATAATTTGGATAAAAAAAAAAATGAATCTTCAATTTATACACACAAATATTAACAAACACTTTATAATAAATATATATTAAATTAAAGGGGAAATGCTCATTTACCCAATTTTAGCTTAAAATTTGCCCACTTGCTCCACTAACTGTTTTTTAACCCCATTTACCCAAAACACTCTAAGGGATTATTTCCCATTTACCCAATTAATTCTTTTTTTATTCTTTTTATTTATTTTTGGGACTTTTTTGCCCTCTCCTTCTTTCTCACTTAGAGGGAGAAGTCATCCTCCACCTTGCCGGACTTCGGTGACCAGTGGGCGGCCGCCGACTCTGGTGACCGGAATCCGGAATCCGGCTACCGGACTGGTGACCGGATTCCGAAGTCTGAATTTATTGCCCCGTAATAATACCCAGTAACCATATTATTGCCCCCCCCGTAATCATATTATTGCCCCCCAGTAATCATATTATTGCCTCCCAATAATCATATTATTGTTGCCCAGTGATCATATTATTGCTGCCCAGTGAATTGTATAAACTCCCAAAACCAAAATGAATACACTACAGGCACAATTGATCAATTTATAATCCTATTATTGCCTCCCAATAATCATATTATTGCCCCCAGTAATATGATTATTACCCCAGTAGAAACATTATTACCCCTCAATAATGTTATTATTGCCAAGTCAATTTTGAAAAAGTTTGCTGGGCAAGGAGGAGCATAAAACAAAGAAATGGGAAATAAACATACTTAATCCCCCCACTTTATCAAGAAAAGCAATAACCTCTCTTTTTGGCTGTAATGAACGATTAGCTTGATTATGCTTAAGTGCTTCAATTTAATAAAGACAGCGTTGCCTTCTTATAACTAATAAAGACATCGTTGTCGTCATAATGCCGAGCAGACGGCTGCATAGTGCCTGTGTTCAAGCAGACGGCGGGGAACCTTTTTCCGACTTTGTCTCAGCCAGGCTCTCGGTTTCTCTCCTCGGTTTCTTCCTAGGCGTAGAGATCAGTGAGAAAAGTTGTTATTTTGAAGCACAGGTTTGCTTCGATCCCGGAGTAGGGGGTGATCGGCGTTCTGATCGGTCGACCTGGGATTTTCAAGGTGGTCTCGGCGTCTTGGGTTGTCTAATCGGATTTGGAATCGGGTCAAGGTCGGGCTTTCATGTTTGAGTTCTACGTTGATCTCCAGATTTGTGGTTGGACTTGGTGATTGGCACAGTGGTGCGGTGCTGCTTCTGATGGGAGCTGGAATGTTTGCCTGGGTCGACGATGGAGTAGCCAGCGGTGATGGCCGAGAAGCCGCCAAGGAGGCTATTGCTAGATCGGTGATAGTGGTCTAGGTGAGGAGGCGGATGAGAGAGAGAGAGATCGTTGATGGTGGTCTCGGTGAGGAGGGGATGAGAGAGAGAGAGAGTGTAATTTATGAATTAAAATAAGGGCGAAACTGTCAATAGCTGTTAGATTGGGTAAATGGGGTTAAAAAACTCTTGGTGGAGTAAGTGGGCAATTTTTGGGCTAAAATTGGGTAAGTGGTCACGGCCCCTATCTACAGCCGAACCTCTCTCACTCAAAACCGGAGAACTTCTCTATCTACAGCCGAACCTCTCTCACTGAAATCGGAGAGCTTCGCTCCCTAAATCACGTTCGCTCCCTAAATCCCGTTTCTGTTACGATTTCAAAACGTTCAGTTATAGAGCTTTCAGTTATAAAGGGCAAAAGCGTCCACAAAAATGAATAAAACAGCCACAATTGGCCAAGGTTAATTCTGAACTTCTTGATGGAAGGGTTACAAATTAGTTTGTGAAACCTGTTGTACAAGTCAACAGGTTATCCACTTATGATTTGACATGTATATTTTTAAAAAACATAAAATTACCATACTACGGACTCATTAATTGATTTATACGTAAATTATTCAAAAACTTGTAATAAAGATTGTAAATATAGTAATTACTTTGATTACAACTATAATTATCACTAAGAGCAACTCCAACAGCTTCCCCATATTTAGATTGTTCTCTACTTTAGGGAAAAATAAGCCTCTTTTGCTCCAACAGATTCCCTATAATTATCTCTATTTTAGAGAAAGTGAGGAAAGAGAAAACCAAATTCCCTATATTTACAGCAATCTCTAAAATTTAAGGAAGAATATGGAGATTTTAGAGATTGATGTAGAATAGAGAATCTGTTGGAGTTGGAGAAGAAAAATATGCTAAAAATTTGGCTTTTACTTCCCTATTATACAGAAATTATAGGGAAGCTGTTGGAGTTGCTCTAAATACATCAAATGTGGTGGTTTTTTTGTAAAGTCTCTCATGATGATGAAATTTACAAAAGAAAGGACTCTAGTTACACAAAGAAGAATCCTATTACAAGAATAATGATTTGAGAAATTTTAGGCCAAATATAATTATTTACTAGATTGACAATAAAATGTTTGTTGTCACATAGGTAAAATGATGGTTTTTCAGTAAATGGAATCATGTTTTAAGTAAGTATCATAAATACGACCATAATTTCCAAAATACACTTCAATTGTTGTAATTTATAGTAACATGCATTGTCAGATGTGTAATTATCTCATGGATGATTAGCTTTGTTCAAGAAAAATATTAGTTACCACTAGGCCAATAACGTCAATATACAACACTTTTTACACAACGATTTTTTAATTTATTTGTTATGTGATGAAGGAAAGTGAATCATACAACACGTCTAAGAAACTTTTGTCGTATAATGCTGTTAAAATTCAAAAGTTTTTAGCTAGAAACTCATTGCACAACACTAAGAAGAAAGGTTTGTTGGGTGAATGGAAAAAAAATAAGAGGCACATTTCCCTCCTACTTCTGCTCAAACTTCCCTCATGTATAGTACAATAGTCTACTTGTATCTGTTGTATGAGTGTAGCTTGCAAAATGTCATACAACAGTTTTTTACCATGCACTTCCCTTGTTTAAGCATTTTTTTCCTAATTTTCTGTCACACCCCAAATTTTGAATAAAGAAAATTCAAATCCGAAACTAGGGCTGTCAATTCCGACATGACCAGATAACACGACTCGAAACCCGCACGAAATAAAGCGGGTTGAACCCGCACGATTAAAAAGCGGGTCGGCGGTAGGTCAACCGGCCATGACCCATTTAATAAATGGGTCGGCCACGGGTCAATCTGCCAACACGAAGTGAACCCGTATAACCCAATTGTGCTATGTTTCTTTTTGAAATTTTGGACCTTTAGACAATTTGAAATATTGCACTTTTTAATTATTGGATTTAATTATTTATGAATTATATATAATTATATTATATTCTTCGTCTTGTGGAGTTTTTAGTGAATTTAATCAATTTATGCCTTTTTTTAGTTAAATGGGTCCCATTGTTAACGCTTAAATGAGTCATTTTGTCTAACAAAACACAACCTATTTATTAAATGGGTTAAGCGGGTTGGAAACGAGTAACCCGTTTAATAAATGGGTTGGGTTTGGGTTTAAATTTTTGACACGATTATTAAATGGGTTGGGTTTGGGTTTATATTTTGCGGCACAACAAATACCTTGACCCGACACGACTCATTGACAGCCCTATCCGAAACGCGAGAACAAACACAAGAAAGCACACCTATAAAATTTTTCATTAAAACTAAGCAACAAACAAACTGAACTCACAATGTCAACACCGACTCGTTCTCTAGAGTCAAATATCACATCACCAAGTGTTTACAAATTAAACCGAATAATAATTCAATAAGTAAACGCACCCACCACAACTCACTACATAGTGGAAGACTTAAAACTAACAGTACCACTCGACGTCCACGCTACCCAACGTACACCTCAGCTTCGACGACCATTAATCGATATTCTAACCTGCACAAAAACCCCTACACCATAGAATAGTGCACCCGGATTGAACAAAACAAACCCGGTAAGCTTTTAAGCCCGTATGAGTATACTCAATTAAAGAGACTCACATCACGCATGCTTATAATTTCTCAATTCGTGAGATGAATTAAAGCAACAATATTTAATTCCACAACACAACCAAACATCAAGTTCATATCATGTCATATCAACGAAAAATCACACTCACTTCCCCTCAACATAAAGCATTTGTCAAAACGATGACCTCACAACTCATTCACAACTCACTACAAGCCTCAAACCACAACCGCACTTACAACTGAATTAAGTAAAATCAGTAATCCCTGCATGGAAACTTAGTTCAGGAGATCACATTAAAAACGAACAATAGAAATCATATAAGTCCCTGCATGGAGTTTAGTTCAGGAATTTACATTAAAACAAACAATTCAAAAGACAGTAATCCCTGCATATAACTTAGTTCAGGAGATTACATAAAATTCAACAATTATAAGGAAAAGGAAAATAAATGAAGAAGTCACACAACTCACACTAAAGTCAATCATCACTCATCAACTCCAAACTAAAGTCGATAGTCGATGATCACCCATCAACTCCAAATACTCTTTTAATACAATTCCATCAATCACTCATATGATGAATTGTATACCGCTACACTTATACAATTACACCAATCACTCACATGATGAATTGTATGCCGCTACACACATACAATTACACCAATCACTCACATGATGAATTGTATGCCGCTACACTCATACAATTATACCAATCACTCACATGATGAATTGTAATCCCGAAAAGAGTAATGGTCGCAATAATAATTCAATCAAATCACCATCATTACTTCACCAATGTCACACCATCCAATATATATATTACACGTAAATATATATATACGTAACCATTCACGCAGGAATGACCACTAATACCAACTATAGTTTTATAAATTATTCCTCTCAAAAATAATTTTATATCAAAAACATTGTTTTAGCTTACCCATGAACCATTGTCGATCAAGTTCATATACTTTAAAACAAATAATTTGTTTTGAAAATGATTTAACAATTAAACAAGTAATTCCAAGTAATAAATAAATCCGTTCGTAAATGAACCACGTGAGATTTACTCGCCTCCAAATCCTACTGCGTCTTCACACAAACCAAGACAAGCACAAAATCATCCATACTCCGCTCACATAATTCCGTCAATCACCTAATCAAATACGGCCTCAATTCAGCAAATGATTCATAAAACACACTTAAACGACGATCCAATGGTTGGATCCTCGCGGATTGCAAATCGAAACCCTAGCATACATAAACTTTCTCCAAATTAACCTCATAATATATCAAAACGACCGTATCGATGTGTAGATGGATAAACTGGAAAAAAAAAAAAATGCACACACACATTTTGGATGATTGACGCGCCGCCACAACCGACCGGGTCAACAGTGGCGGTCAACGCCTAGCCAACCACCTCCGATGGCAAAGTGACCAACTACCAAATTGTTCAAAATGAAGAGATGAGCCACCTTCATACCTGGAGTTAAGTGAGATTCGGTCTAGATCGTCCTAGATCAAGCTTGAAAGTTGGATCAATCTCGGTCGTCTGATCACATTTCCATATTCAACCAGAGTCGTCGAAAGCTTCACACCTTGATCTTTTGCTCCACACACCAAATCGTGATGCAAGGCCTATATGGGGATGATCAGCAGGAAGAGGCAATCCCATAACTGTGAAGAAATCGGCCGGGAAGTCGCCGGAGATCAAGAAACCAATCGGATCCCGAAAGCATAAACTTTGGGCGCTCCGATCTGCTACTTCCGGCGAGGCACCGATCAACCCACCACCACAGGGAAGTCAGCGAGGCAAGTCTGAGTGGTCCTTGGCTTGTCCCGTCGCCGGAGGTGGCCGGAGTTGCGAGATTGAATCGGGTCGGATCGCCGGGTATCGTCTCGGGTCTGGTCGTGCACAGGAGAGAGAACGGAGAGAAATCTGGGGAGGAAAATGAGAAAAATGGAACTTTTGGGATTTAATGAAAAATCCGGAATTTTCTTCTATTTATAGAAATTTCCCCAAATTTCAATTGCTCATAACTTTCTCATACGAACTCCGATTTCTGCGTTCCAGATGTCCACGAACTCGTATCGACGTGCTCTACGACTTTTGTGAAGGAAGTTTTCACAGAATCTAAACGTATAAAAAGTCAACCCTTGTGCCCCCCCCTAAAATGACGCTTCCTGAAAATTTATTCACCCGAAACACTTCCGCTCCATCCACGAAACCATCCAATAACCAAAAATTAGATTCCGGAAAATCCTCGGAAAATAAATACGAATTTCCGGGGCATCACATTTGCTTTAGAAAACCTAATAAATACAAAAACAAATAAATCATCTAAAAATAATATAAACTAACAAAGAAAAGCATAGGGTTAAATAATAATAATGTTGCATAAATATGCTCCTATCATCTATACCAATTTGCCTCCTAAAGTTGTATGACTTATACATTGCATTTAAATTATTGAGGTTCATTCTAAAGCAACCATGAAGTGGAAAATGATTTTGGAGAAACCAACTGCTTGATGGAGAGATTGTAATGTTTTATGGTGATGGTAAAAAATTCAGCTAATTTGGTTCTTGTTTCGAATTGGATCAACTAAGTCAAACTTAGTTTCTCTTATAAACCTATATTTATATATTTTACACTCCAAAGAGCAACATTGATACTGTCACGCCCTTGATTTTTGACACAAATAAAAATCGATATACAATCTCATAATTATATATGCGTGAACGTTCAGCCATCAATACAAAATACCTAGAAACTTTTTCCCTTTTAACCCAAGTACATATTGATGCCTTGAACCCACTATGTCAATATTGACCTGCTCCACAGAGTCATATATTACAATGCTTACGAATTAAATTGTCAACAACAAAGTAAAACGTAAATGCTCCTCAGAGCTAACTACACAACGGAAGTCCTTATCAACGGTAAAGTCACAAAAATGGCTTCCTACCGTAAAGCTGCAAGGATGCCGCCACTGCTTCAGCCACGATTACCCTAACGTGCAGGATTAAGCCCTACACCGTTTGAATGGTGCACCGAGTTGCCACACAACAAACCCGGTAAGCTTAGCTTTTGCAAGCCCGTATGAGTAAACTCAAAATCACAAAGCATAAATACATTCTTAAGTCACCTCAATCTAAACACGATATTCACATATCTCACACCTACGGCCATCAATTCCATAACCTTCCATATTGTGCCTATATAAGTCAACTGGTGACTAAAGTCTCATGCTCAGATTCTCAACTAGCGTCCCATTACACAAATTCAATCAAACAAGACTTCCTCAAGTAATGTTTGACGCCATTCTAATGCACTACGGCGAATTCCAAATCACACTCATTCCCTCCCCCAGGAGCTTTTGTCATCAACATGACATCAAAGGTGAAAAATCAATGAATCACCTTCCTATCCTCATCACAGAGTACAATTCATCACCATTATGGCTCTTAAGATAAATCAAACCATCAATCAATACAATCAAGAAGAAACAAAGCAATTACATTTGAAAACAAGCAAAACAATTCATGGTAACCACTGCATATAATTTAGTTCAGGAGGTCACACTAAGTCAAGCAATTCAAATCATATTAATCAACGTAATCCCACACTCTGACGTTTGTAGGTAGCCCTAGCCATCACAGCAGTCTTCTCGATTATTGTTGACTTAATAACAATTCAGCTCCATTACCGAGCAGTCGTCACATTGATCGTCGCACAGATTCCACCGGTCATCACACAGATAGTCATCGTTCTACTGATCATCACATAGATTTCAAGGATCATCACATAGATAGTAATTGTCCAGCTGATCATCACACAGATTTCGCCGGTCATCACATAGATAGCCATTGTCCTACTGATCATCACATAGATAGCAATTGTCCAGATGATCATCACACAGATTTCGCCGGTCATCACTCAAATAGTAATCATCACAAAGATTCATCACACTGATTCCAACAATTCATTACACAAATATTCCTACACAAACTTCACATGGCAATCATCACAAAAATTCATCACATTGATTCTAACAATTCATTACACAAATATTCCTACACAAGCTTCACATGGCAATCATCACAAAGATTCATCACACTAATTCCAACAATTCATTACACAAATATTCCTACACAAGCTTCACATGACAATCATCACAAAGATTCATCAATGCATATATATATATATATATATTTCACGTAAATATATATATATATATACACACACACGTAGTCATTCACTCAGGAATACCACTAATACCAACTATAGTCATAGTTAACCTAATAACTCCAAGACAATAGGGTAATCTTGCTCATAACAAATATCGTGAGATTTACTCACCTCAGAATCCCGCTGCGTCTTCACACATTAACCAAAGCAAGCACAATCGCCGCAATCCGTTTAACAAGTCCAACAAGCACCTGAACACATAGGGTCTTGATTCAGTGCACGAATCACAAAGTGATTAAAGTTTGAAACCTTCGTTTTGAACTAAATCCCCATGAGTAATGCCAATCGAGGAAAAACCTCATTCCGAGACATCCTAAGCCTCCAGAGTACTTCCAGGATCGATATGTCAAAACCACAAGTCGATCGGACGCTCGGATCCTCACGGATCGAATAATCAACCGGTATGAAACCGTAAAAATCATAACAAATCCATACGAACTCCAAAATTTGCATATTATATATCGAAACGCTCGTATCGACGAGTAGAAGATATATAATACTAGAAACAGTTCCTAATATGGCCGGAAAGCAGCCAGAACGCCTCCACAGGCAGTGGCGCACAGCCGCTGGCCAAAACTCAATATTTCACAGAACTTCCAACATCAAAGATGTTCATCTAAGCATGCTTGTGAATTTTCATAACTAGCTCGAAGTCAGAAAACAAGCATAAAGGGTCAAAAACTACCTCACAAGCTTTGAATTTTTGCTCAATCTGAGTTGAACTGATTTCCACGTAAATCGATCCAAACAAACACCATAGATCGATCCAGAAGGCTCCCATGAACCCAAAGAAGGAAGCTTGAAGCCATGCTGTCGACAGAGCTGTATTTTTCGGCCGTGCCCGAATACCCCAAAGTTTGCCGCTTTGCTACCCGTCACCGCCAGGAATCGCTGCTAGAGGACAGCACAGAGAGGAGCGGACGGCTGAGACGAACAAGCTAGCCAAGTTTCACGGCCAGAGACCGCCGGAAAAGTCGGGTTGGGTCAGACGAAAAACTTCGGTACTGAAGGTGTTGACCGAGAGAGAAGAGAGAGAAGATGGTTTCCAAAAATGGAAATGAGCAATTATGAAAATAATTTCGGAAATCCTCTATTTATATTAAAACAGAAACTTTTTCCGAAAGCCATAACTTCCTCATACAAACTCCAATTGACGCGTTCCATATGTCCACGAACTCGTATCGACGAGCTCTATGACTTTCTTGAAGGAAGTTTTCAGAGAATCCCAATGAATAAAAAGTCAACCTTTGCAAACCCCCTAAAACCATGTTCTTCAAATAATTATTCGCCCGAAACACTTCCGCTCCATTCACGAGCCACGAAACCATCCAATAATCACAATTTAGATTCTGGAAAATCCTCAGAAAATAAATACGAATTTCTGGGGCATCACAGATACGCTAAAAGCAAGCGCGCAATTTAACCCTGCAAAATGTAGTTGTCAGTATAGAATAAGTAGGGATAGTTCAAGCCGGAGATTGAGGGTACACCTGTAATTGCATAAAAAATAAAGAATTAATATCATTATAAAATATTATTTACAAAAATAAAACAAAGAATGAAGATATATACAAGTTAATGTAAAAAGGGGGGATTTTAGGATTTTGTAATTAAAAAAAAAATTAAAAATACATATACAAGGGTGGAACGCAAGGAACAAATATCAAAACCACATCCATATGCAAGAAATACAATTACAATTCTTATAGTTGATTTTATATGTTACGAGAAAGAAGCTGACCCTGTGAAACGTTAATAAGCAAACGATTTCCCATATTTTACTTTCTTTGAATGATTGATCTAAGTGAAAGCACCTAAATCAATCATATTGAACCTGCAATCATAGTCTAGAAAGCTAGCTAATCAAGAACACATTCAACGCATGAAAAACAAAGAAAAGATGTCAACCAAAGTGCACAACCTAGTATGAAAAAGTTCATCTATTTGCAATCCTCCTTAATTGATTTCGACTTTTGTCCAAAAGCTTTACTACTTATGATTTAGGTTAACAAAACTATTAGGTGAATTGTTAACCTAAATCTAGCTCCAATTACATGAATATATCCTAAGCATGCACTCAAAGAACATAAACATATAAAAGTTTTCTGTAAAACAAAATCAAGTAAGTAATCTCACATAAGCAACATAAAAATCAATATATAGAAATCACAACTTTATTATCAAAGCATAGAGACGGGCTTTAAACTTTGCCCTTAATGTTATTTGTTAACTAGAATTCACAACTCTACTAATCAAACAAAGAAAAACAAAAGAAAGTATGAAATACACCGTGAAACATGAATAACAAAGCCTTGAGATGAAGAAATTGAAGATCCTTGAAACCAAGCAATCTTCTAGGGATGACACAAGGGTGGATGGCGGCTAGGATCTTGATGTATTGCATGACTTCTTCTCCACCTTCCTTGAGACGCAGAGCTTCTGAAGACTAGAGAATGAAGAGAATTTTTTGTGTTTAGAATTATGGGAGAAGTGGTGTGTGTAGTGGTGTCAAGAATGGCTGCTATTTATAGAGGAATCCTCCTCTCTTGTGATGCAATCATGGCCAATCATCTAGAGGTGATTTCTCCTCCAAATTTCCTTGATTTTCTCATGACATAGTCTTGAATTTTCTGATCTCTTTTTCCTTGACTAGTGACCGGATACATCCCTTATTACTCTCTAGTATTTTCTAATTTTATTCCTTTCCTTTAACTTCCCTAGAATTTTGCACGGCAAACTCCACCTTTCCCTCCTTTGAATTGCACTAATTTCTTCTTCCAAGAGTTGTGCACACAACGAACTCCTATAATCAAGAAAAATCAGAAATTAATTAGAGTTATGATCAATAGGAAATAAGATAATTAGGATAAATATTGAATATAAACACTTCCCTTTTATCTCTATGAAATAAAAAGAATTTATGTGAACGAAAACTCCTTGAATTTCTCCTTATTTATGCAAGTCTTCTTATCCTTCAAGTTTCCTTGATTTCATTACTCAAGAGTTCTCAATGGGATGGGCTCCTAAATTCCCTCTTTAAAACAAGAAAATCAGAAATAGGAAAGTTCGAAGGAAGAAAGTTACCTAAAACAAAATAGGAAATATTTCCTAAAATGAAAGAGGAAAGTTTTTAAAATGATTTATCCTTCATTTACCGTCATTTCTGCTATTTTTCGCCTCTTTTCTCCATTGTACCTAGAAAATAGAAACTAAATTAAAAATGATTAAGTAAAGGAAATAACTAAGCAAAATATGGGGAGTTAAATATAAAAATGTCGCATTAAAATGCTCATATCAAACATCTATAAATTCAAAAAAAATGGAAAAAGCAACCATTGGATGTGATTATTACAATAAATTATGAGTGCGGTAAAAAATTTAGCAAATTTCACCATATTTTCGAATCCGATCAAATTGGTCAACCGTTGTCACTTGTATGTCTTCCTGGTTTACCGATGGCATGACGACCACGAAACGTGCTTATTTTTTCACATCACGTCTGTAAATATTCCATCGATGGATGTGCGTAGACATAAGATAAATTAATTTTAATTACAAAGACGTTGGCCTATACCAATTTGCCTCCTAAAGTTGTTTGACTTATACATTGCATTTAAATTGTTGAGGTTCATTATCACTCCCCTGATTTTTAACACAAATAAAAATCCATATATAATCCCATAATTATACATGCGTGATTGTTCAGCCATCAATACAAAATACCTGGAAACCAAGTACATACTGATGCCCTGAACCCTTAAAGTTAATATACACTCGCTCTCCACAGAGTTATATATTACACAAGCTTACGAATTAAATTGTGAATAACAAAATAAAACGTAAATGCTCCTCAGAGCTCACTACAAGTGAAAGTCTTAATAACGGTAAAGTCACAAAAATGGCTTCCTACCGTAAAGCCGCAAATGGCGCTACCACAGCATCAGCCACGATTATCCTGACCTGCAGGATTAACCCCTACACAATTTGAATGGTGCACCGGGTTGCCACCCAACAAACCCTGCCGGTAAGCTTTTGCAAGCCCGTATGAGTAACTCAAACCACACAACTCACGCCAAAAACGAGGAAAACCTTTCAACTCGAGAATAAGGAAAACATACCATGCTTCCCAAAACAATACTCTTTTCCCAAAAGAAAACAACGAAAGTCACACCTTGACAAAATCATATAAATCGTTAACCTAACAATTCAAATATGATAAATCGATCCAAACCTGGATAATACAAAACATATCATTTGTTAACCTAACAAATAGAATATGAAACTTCGGTCCAACCTGGACAAAACATTAAGACACATCACATCATATCAATCGTTAACCTAACAAATCGAATATGAAACTTTGGTCCAACCTGGACAAAACATCAACACACATCACATCATATCAATTGTTAACCTAACAAATCGAATATGAAACTTCGGTCCAACCTGGACGAAACATCAACACACATCAAATCATAGCAATTGTTAACCTAACAAATCAAATATGAAACTTCAGTCTAACCTGGACAAAATATATACCCAGGAGTCATAAGTAACCTACTTAGATCCATGAGGTACGATGGCAGACAGACTAGAGCTCTAACTGAATCGTAACCTGTCACCCGGCCAAGGTTCAACCTTACGATATAACATTGTCTGAGAATGCAACCTGCAACCCCTGATCCTTATGCCAACCTGACCCTCAGATCAAAACATTAAACGAGTCACACTGGACTCAAAATGTTAAATCAAATCAAACGGAGAAATCACAACCTGTGACTCCCCAAATCCTCAGACTACCAGTCGTTAGATTAAAACATTTAAAATGGTCATACCGGACCTGAAAATGTTACCCTACCTAAAAGGATAAGCACAACCTATAACTCCCCAAATCCTCAAACACTTTTCAAAACAATAGAAAATACCATTTCCCATCATAATTGTTTCCCAAAAAGTCACATCACAAAACGAGAATGAACTCACCCACACATATATATATATATATATATATTTCACGTAAATATAAATATATATATATATATATATACGTGGTCATTCACTTAGGAACGCCACTAATACCAACTATAGTTTGCAGTTAACTAAATAACTCTCAAAACAATAAAGGTAACTTCGTTCGTAAATGAACATTGTGGTATTACTCACCTTGAAATTCCCGCTGTGTCTTCAATATAGAACAAAGTAGCCCAACTACAATTTAACCGTCCAAGAATACTTTGTCAAGTACCTAATCACATACGGTTTCAACTTAGTAACGATTCACAATTGATTTAAGTCCGAAACCCCTGTTTTGAACAAAAATCCCCAAAGTGATGCCAATCGAGGCGAAACCACATCCGAGACCACCCAAAGTCTCCGGAATACTTCCACGATCGATATGCCAAAATCAAAAGTCAATCGGAAGCTCAAATCCTCATGGATCAAATAAATCGAACGGTCAGAAACCGTAAAAATCATAACAATTTCATACGAACTCCAAAAATTGCGTATTATATATCGAAACACTAGTATTGACAAGTAGAAGATATATAATACCAGAAACAGTCCCTTACATGGCTGGAACTCCGCCACAGGCGGTGGCGCACCGCTGCCGGCCAAAACTCAATATTTCACAAAACTCTCAACATTAAAGATCTTCTCAGCATGCTTATCAACTTTCATAACTGGCATGAAGTCAAAATCGAAGTGAAAATGGTCGAAAACTACCTCGCAAGCCATGGATCACTGTTCAAACCCAGTTGAACCAATTTCCACTTAGGGAACGTTTACTTACTTAGAAGGAAAGGGAATGATTACGGGGTAAAAACATTCCTGCGTTTACTAACACATAAAGGAATCGGAATGATTCCAGGTAAAAGAATTCCTGCGTTTACTAACACATGAAGGAATCAGAATGGATGTAGGTCTCACCTCCTTATCAGGAATCGATTCCTGAATACTCAGGAATTCGATTACGAAGGGGGGAGATGGGTTTAGGAATCATTCATCCGGAATCAATATCGATTCTTTTCTTCTCTCATTCCACTTGTCTCCGATTCATGATTATTTTCCATTCCAAGTAAGTAAACGTGCCATTAAATTGATCCAAACAACCACCACAGATCGATCAGGGAGGCTTCTACTAACTCAACACTTGAATGATGAAGCCGTGGAGTCGCCGGAACCCAAATTTCAGAATAACCCAAATTTCACCGCTTTGCTGCACCATCGTGGGCGAGAATTGCCTCTAGAGGCTGCCACAGAGACAACCGGAGCAAGGAGGCGAGTCGATCTGGAAAGTTTCACTGCCGGAGACGGCCTGAGATGGCCGGAAAAGCTGGGCCGGGTTTCCAAGTTTGGGTCAGGTCAGTCGCAAAGAAGAGAGAGAACAGAGCGTCTGGTTTCCGAAAAAGGAAAAGTGAAAAATGAAAATAGTAAGTTTCCGAAAATGGAAACTCCTATTTAATAAACTTTCCCAAAGCTTCCGTAGATCATAACTTTCTCATACGAACTCCGATTGACGCGTTCTGCGTGTCCACGAACTTGTGTGTACTCGCTCTATGACTTTCGTAAGGAAGATTTCGGAGAAACCCAACATATAAAAGTCAACCTTTGCGGCCCCCCAAAAACCATACTTTTCAAATAAAAATTCATCTAAAACACTTCCACTCCATCCACGAGCCACGAAACCGTACAATAACCACAAAATCAAATTCCGGAAAATCCTCAGAAAATAAATACGAATTTCCGGGGCATCACATTCATTCTAAAGAAACCATGAAGTGAAAAATGATTTTGGAGAAATCAATTGCATGATGGAGAGATTGTAATGTTTTATGGTGGTGGTAAAAAATCCAGCCAATTTGGTTCTTGTTTCGAATTCGATCCACTATGTCAAACTTAGTTACTCTTATAAACCTATATTTATATATTATACACTCCCAAGGGCAACCTCTATCAATTCAAATAAAATGAAAAAACCGACTGTTGAATGTGATTATTACAATAAATTATGAATGTGGTGAAAAATTTAGCAAATTTCACCATATTTTTCGAATCCGATCGAATTTGTCAACCGTTGTCCCTTGTATGTCTTCTTAGTTGACCGATGGCATGACGACCATGAAACATGTTTATTGTTTCACATCATGTCTATAAATATTCCATCAATGGATGTGCGTAGACATAAGATAAAAATTTCTATTTTAATTATAAAGACGTTGGCCTATACCAATTTGCCTCCTAAAGTTGAATAATTTATACATTGCATTTAAATTGTTGAGGTTCATTCTAAAGCAATCATGAAGTGAAAAATTATTTTGGAGAAACCAACCGCATGATGGAGAGATTGTAATGTTTTATGGTGGTGGTAAAAATCCAGCCAATTTGGTTCTTGTTTCGAATTCGATCCACTAGGTCAAACTTAGTTACTCTTATAAACCTATATTTATATATCATACACTCCAATGGGCAACCTCTATCAATTCAAACAAAATGGAAAAACCGACCGTTGGATGAGATTATTACAATAAATTATGTGTGGTAAAAAATTTAGCCAATTTCACTATATTCTACATATCATGACTACGGTTGACCAATCCGATCAAATTGGTCAACTATAGCCATGATATGTAGAATATATATTTATACATATTCTATATAGAAGTTTGAAAATTTCCACACACACACATATATATATATATATATATATAAACACACACACACACATATATCTATATATATATATATATATATATATAAACACACACACACACACACATATATCTATATATATATATATAAATATATAAACACACATACACATACTTATATATATAGCTACACACACACACACATATCTATATATATATAGATATATAAACACACACACACACGCACACACACACACACACACACACACACACACATATATATATATATATTTAAAACACACACACAGATATATATATATATATATATATATACAGATTTTATCCAGAGCGGAGTTCCGCTTTGAAATTAAAGTGTGAACTTCGAGTTTTGGGTCTCTTTTCGGTCGTATATCCACATCTCGACCGTTCAGTTTTTAGGTACTAGTGTATAGATCATCTCATCAAATTTTCAGCCAAATTGATGATTGTTAAGGCATCTAACTCGCTTAAACCAATCGACGGACTGAATCTGTCAACTTGAACAGTACTAGATTTAAGCCAGTTATTGATGCCTTAACGATCATCAATTTGGCTGTAAATTTGCAGAGATGATCTATACACTAGTACCTAAAAACTGAACGGGCAATATGTAGATATGCGACCGAAAAGCGACCCAAAACTCGAAGTTCACACTTTAATTTCAAAGCGGAACTCCGCTCTGGATAGGATATGTATTTATATATATATATATATATATATAATAGTTTACGGGCTTTTACGGGCCTGGCCTAGCAAACTTTTGGCCCTTTGGGCCGGCGGGTCTCCATCGGCCCACTTGATCCGCGGGCTTTTTAATGAGGCCTACCTAAAATGAAATGAATGTGTGTGCGAAACATGTGCAACTCGAAAATGAGTGCTAAGTTGGGAAGGATATTAGGGTGACTTCTATACAAGTTTGTGGAGGTACTGTTTGGAAGCTGCTAATACTCAAAAAATTCATTTTATGAAAGTCAATGATTATATAACTAGAACTATATATGGGACATACTGGAAAATTTTTGGATTTGGTCTGTTTTGTCCAATTCAATTGTAATTGAGAGTTTTATTAGTTTGGATTGAACAAAACTATGTTTCTTTTGTTGTTTAATAAAATAACGTTTTCTTCTCTAATAAGTTGATTTTATCATTCATCTACGTGACAAATTCAATTTATGCAAGTTGATAAGATGATAGTGTGAGAGCAAATTGTCTAGCTAGGGCAACTGGGTTAATTCTCATATAAAAATTAAGGAAATACATAAAATAAATAGTATATAAAAATTCATAATACATATTAAGGAACGTTTAACCATTTCTATTTTCTCAATTTAGCTATTTTACAAAATATGCTCTTATAGTCTTTTATTTTTTTCCTTGTATTTAAACCAAGAAGAGTGCTATAGAGCTAACTGGTTAGCTTCGTATTAAGAAGCTAACCATGTTTTAGACCAACTTTTAGGTCACATATCCACATCTCCACCATTCAGTTTTGAAGTCTCTATGACTAGATTACTTCTGCAAATTTTCAGCCAAATTGATGATTGCTTGGGTATTCATTATCGTGATTTACTAATTATGAACAGGAACGATATATTCAGATTAGACAGATTCGGTTCGTTCATTGATTTGATCTAGTTCGGTACCCAAACGATAATCAATTTGGCAGAAAATATGCATAAGTGATCAACTCATAGTGAACTAAAAACTGAACGGTGGAGATGCCTATATGTGGCCTAAAAGTTAGTCTAAAAGATTGTTAGCTTCTTATTACGAAGCTAACCAGTTATCTCTAGAGCGTTCCTCTTTGAACCAAATTGAAATTCAAGGAGAGAAAGATATTAGGGTATGTACAAAGTTGCAAACCTCATATCATCAACCATAAATGGCATCTAGGCATTGCCCTGCCCCTAAGAATCCCCCAACTCCGTAAGCAAGAAGTGCCTCTTCAATCTTAAGAAGTCATGAGGAGGAAGTGCCTCATCAATCTTAAGAGGTAAATCTTAAGTTAGAGTACCTGTAAAATAGAGCTAGGAGCATATACATATGCATATAAAGTTCTTATTATGAAGTTAACCAGTTAGCTCTAGAGCGTTCCTCTTTGAACCAAATTGAAATTCAAGGAGAGAAAGATATTAGGATATGTACAAAGTTGCAAACCTCATATCATCAACCATAAATGGCATTTGGGCATTGCCCTGCCCCTATGAATCCTCCAACTCCGTAAGCAAGAAGTGCCTCTTCAATCTTAAGAAGTCATGAGGAGAGGAAGTGCCTCATCAATCTTAAGAGGTCAATCTTAAGTTAGAGTACCTGTAAAATAGAGCTAGGAGCATATGCATATAAAGTGCTTATTGTACCAGATCACCTATATGGGTTGCACCGATTTGTATAAGTATTTTATGAATGTATAGTGCATAGGTCGAGTTGCATGATGATGTTTATATGTAAATAATGTCAAGTGTGTTCGATTATGATACATAGGTCAAAAATGCACATGGTTGTGCGAAGCAGATGAAAGTGCATATGATGCATAAATGTGTGATGTGTACGAGAAAATGATCAAAGTCAAGTTGACGAGGTCGAGTGAAATCGTTCACGTGGACATGAATGAGGTTGAGCTGATGAAGCCATCATTCACATGAGAGTGAACGAGCTCGAGTTAACGAGGACTCTCGTTCACGTGGGAGTGAATGAGCTCAAGTTAACGAGGACTTTAGTTCACTTGCTAATAAACGAGGTCAAGTTCATGAGAACTCAATCTTGTTTGCATGCAAGCAACTGAGCTCGAGTTAATAAGGACCCTAGTTTGAGTGGAAGCAAACAAGGTAGAGTTAACGTGGTCTCTTGTTCTCGTGAGGGTCAACGAGCGAGTTAACGAGGACTCTCGTTCCATGAAGCAAACAAGGTCGAGCGGAGTCTCCACGCGTGAGCTTGTATGATTTACATATCTATTTAGGAACGAGGTATGTTGGTTCTCTAATGAGTCCCTGAAGTCTTCAGTTAGTAAAGAAGGGTGATTTGGATTTATAAGCTAAACATGATTGTTTAACTCACTCATTACACATGTGACGTTTAAGTTGCATGAGTGCCGAGAAGGCAAGAGTTTCTAACTCAAGAATCATGAATATGAAAATGTTTATGTTAGTTTGATGTTTGTTCATATTAATGGAATTCAATTGTTAGGAATCAACAATGGTTATAATGTGAGTTATGCCGAGAAGGCAAGAGTGTAATTCCCGGAGTATTGCCGGGAAAGCATGAGTATCACCCTTAGGGTACCAGGAAGGTGTGAGCATAAAGCTCGGTGTTAACCAAATAGTCACCCTTAAGTATAAGGGGTACAAGTAATAGTATAGGGATTTAAGAAAGGTTGTCGAACCACGAGGATTGTATTCCTTTCACTAGCTAGGGTGTTAACCTAAGAAGAGCTAGAATATGCAAATGTACAATCACAAACCTAAATTCACAAGGAAATCTAGGCTCATGGTGAGTATGTGCATTGTGAGGGTAGTGAAATTGTTTGTTGAATAGAGTGGTGAACCAAATTAAAATAAATGCTCAAATGTAAACTAAATTACTCTAAACTAAACTAGTATTATAATGGATGAAGTTAGGAGTTGGATTGTCTCCCACTAACCTCCCTTGCAAGTATTGAAGTTCAAATACAAGTGATGCTATTCTCATTTCTCAACTACCTCTTTGCATCCGGATAAGACTACAAATACTTAAACTCCTTTAATGTTATCAATTCCAACCAGATAAGTCTAGAATTAACTACCTAAGAACAAATCCTATTACCGGTTAACTCTCAATTCATTGTTCCTGGATGCATAAATATTTGAGTTTAGATAATCATGCAAGCAAACTTGTTACATCCCGTATCTCAATTTACCCGTTTACTAGTCATTTGGATGGTAAACGACAACTACTTTCACATTTTACTTTGTTTCGATACTTTTAGTGGCCCTAAAAGTTGACTTTTTATTCGGATCAGTTTTTGAGAAAATTTCTTTAAGGAAGTCGTAGAGGACATTGAACCGAGTCCGTGCATATGTGGTATGTAAAAATCAGAGTTCGTATGTGAAAGTTACGATCAAAATACTAAAATTACTGTTCATGGTAAGTTTCTATATAGATGGAAAGTTACTGTGGTAGGTTTCCATTTTCGGAAACCACGACAGTAACTCTCACTCCCTCCCCTCCCCCGAGCTCTCTCTCTCTCCCTCCCTTCCCCGAGCTCTCTCTCTCTGTCTCTTCGGCAGTTTCAGTTTTTCCGGCATATCTCCACCGTCTGGCCACCTGACGGCGTGCCACCGGTCATTCTAGGACCGCTTCCTCCTCCTGCACACACCCATAGTGGTGGTTCAAGGCAATTTGGCTGGAAAACTACGAATCAAGGCCAAGAACATCACTGTTGCAGTTTGGAGGTCAACGCCGATTTCTCCTAAATCTGGGCACCTCCGGCGATGAAACTTGTACTAGTAGAAGCGCCTTGGCATTCACTTGAAGCCCTCCAAGTCTTTTGCAGCAAATCGGAGCGTGGAGGAAGAATTGAATTTTGAATTTTCTTCTTCACTGTAGCAAATCAGGGCTTTACTGTTGGGCTTGATTTCCGGCCATTCTAGATGTTTTCTAACTTTGTTGTAGTTGAGAAAAGTGTTGGGCTTGTTGAGAAGATGGTGTTGCTGAAATTTGGTAACCAGATGTGAAGTTGGCCAGCGCCGCCACTGTGGGTGGCGCGTGGAGGCATATAGGTTAGGATTTTGGCTTATATTTTTAGCTATATAAATTACTTGTGTGTTGTAGAATCTGTAAATTTGATTTTGGTGGAAATTGGAGAAGGTTGTTATCAATTGAGAATTTCTGAAGTTTGGAGTTTCGGATGTCGATTTATGGGAATCTGACCTTCGAGTTTCCCTTATTTTCCCTATGGAATACTATAATCGAGGATTGATATTAGTGGTGAAGTTTGGGTTGAATCCGGAAAGGATTGGAGATATTGGTTTACGAGGGGGTTTTCGGGTTTCGTGTTTGATTCGTATTTAATTATTGAATTGTTGTTTACGGAATATAATTGTGTACAGGACGAGGTACCGACCGATCGCTCCACAAGGATCCTTATGCCTGGGTACTACGTTAGCTGTATACTGTGAGTGGACTTTTGTTTTAAGAAATGATACATTCATTTATTTTCCCGAATTAACGCTTAGCTTAATTATCATAATATTTGTCGAGCATATTATTTTGGTTTCCAAAAGTCAACCTTGAACCCCCCTAAAGTCATACTTTTCAAATAATTAATTCGTCCGAAACACTTCCGCTTCATCCACGAGCCACGAAATCATCTGATAATTACTAATTAAAATCCGGAAAATCCTCATAATATAATTACGAATTTCCGGGGCATCACATAAGCCTTTCTCTGTTGCACCCAAAGTTCCTTCCTTTATTATCTCATTCTTCAATTCTCTTGCTTTTCGTTTTGTTTTGATTTGATGCTACTTATAACTCTTTTCTATGTCGAATGTGGGACTTGTTGAATTGGTTTTAGCTCACCTCATGTGGGATTTTTCAATTTAGCAACTATTTTGGACGCAAAGAATTGAGCTTGAAGCTTTCTTATTACTAGGCTATATTTGCTGTTGAACGTCGACTTGCTTGAACCATATTATAGGGGGGTCGAAGTTCTTGTGTGTGTCTAGATGATTGATGGTATGTGGAGGAGATGTGTTTTACTAACCCCGGAAGAAATGTATGCTTGAAGTTCATATGAATCTGAAGTTTTGGTTGATAATGTGGGAGAGAGAGAGAAATAGCACGCATTTTCGGTTGATAATGGTGATCAACTTTCCTTGATAGACTTCCAATGCATATTTATAAGCTGTCGATGTTTGAAATAGGTGTTCCTAGCTTAAATTGGCTCTTTGAAATCCAAACTTTCACTGACTTCACGATTCATTAGCATATAGACTTACTAGATTTTTCAAACAGTTGTCTTTCCATTTATTTTTTACTTATTATTGTTTAGCATTGATCCAAGATGCAAATAGATATGTGAAACGTGTTTTCAATCTTACTTTTTTGATATGTTTAGATTTGGTCCAAGAGAGAGTAAAAAGGCAATGATGTACCGTGATATAGGCCGGTTGAATTGCAATGTCTGCTATACAACTTTTGCCACTCCAGCTCGTGGACAAGTATATGAGTGTAAATGCATTTTCCCATCTTCTTTTCTTAGCGTTGTTGGTCAGTGAAATTATTATGACCGAGTTGAGACTCATTTCTCTTAGGGGTCAGACCACAAAGTGTTTTCTTCAATGCTTCATAAAGCTTTGGATGGTGCAATAATATTTGAAACTTTCCTCAAGACTACTGTGGATGTTTTTGCATTGGTATTGGAATCTGGGAGCAGTAAGTTTTCAATTCCGTATAACTTAAACCTATTTTATTTCAACTATTGCAAGTTTTGGTTACCAAGAGAAGACAATCATGAAGAAAAGAATGTAAAGCCTAGATAAAGAATTTGGATTGGTTTATATAAGAATATTCTCCTGCTATGTCCATATAAATGTTTTTGTTCATATATTGGTGCTTCCACATTATTCCTTAACCGCTTTTGTGAAACCTTTGGCTTTGATTTTCTCCAATGTAAAAGATCACTGCCACTGGCTAGACACTTGTATACAAAGGTGCTACATTGTTCCCAAAATTATGATATGTACTGATACTTTCTTGGTATTCCTTAGACTCAAGTTTGGCGTCCTTCAAATTGTTTCAAGGTATTTTCTTGCCTTTACACATAGAATTTTACTTTGATGTAATTGATGATAGTGTGGGGCTTGTAGGTATGATTCTTTTGGCATAGGTCTTGCGGCCTAAATTGGTGCTCAGAGTAGTAGCGTAGGGCCGACACGCAGCCACTTGTGGTGGTGTGTAGGGTGCATGCTGCCTCTTCTGGTTTCCACGTTTAACCTTTTAGGTAGAGCTAATTGATATGAGTGTTTGGATACATTTTAAACAATAGGATCGATAGGGATTTTTGAAGTTTCAAAAATTCGGGTGTGAATCCATGTTAATCCGACCATTAGATCGTGTTGATTTTTCATTTGATTGTTAGAATTATTGAGTTGACGAAATCCTAGAAGTTTGAGCGGATTCTAATGTGAATTCGGATTCTCGAGATTTTCAATGATATTAAATTAGGGTTTCGAGGTTTTGTTTGAATTCGAATTTAGCTAAACATTAATTTATTTCCACAAGAGTGTCGGATTTGAGTGTTGATTATGGTTTTCGATCCCTCTGGATGTGAATTAATATTTGATTCATGATTTTATTATTATTATTTTAGATTGTGTTTCATTTGAAATTATGATTCTTGGCGCATGTCTCGTATTTGAGCTTGGGTGTTATTTTGGATAAATGTTAGGATTAAAGTTTGGTTGTGATTTATTGATTCCCATATTTTTATTGAATTATGGATATTATGACCATTGACTAAGATATTTTATATTTATGAATTTAATATTGTTTCAATTGGATGTGTTATGTTGTTCGAGGGACTAGGAGCAAGGGAATGGACTAGTGTTCTTGATTCGTGGCGTTAGAAGAGAGGGGATGAACTGGTGCTCGTTATTGTTATTATGGCACCAATAGAGAAGGGATGATCTGGTGGCCATGTTGTTGTTATGGCAGTAGGAGAGAGGGGATGAACTGATCGCCGTTATAATTGTTGATTTGAAATATATTATATTATGAGTAAGTGTTATGATATGTATGTTTATAATTGAGATTTGATGGGCTATGACCCAATGTAATTTAGTTAGAGATTGATTACTATTATGGGGAGCAGGTAGGCTCTGAAAGATTTGAGGTTCAATTTGATTATTAGAAGTGTTGAGTACATTTGATTTACAGGTTTAGGTAGTCTATTTTTAGGAGTCATTTTGCCGAATTTTCAGTAAAAGTTTTCATAAGGTGGGGCTCACAGGTAAAAAATGAATTTAAGTATAAAATGAATTTCTCGATTTTGGTGCATGTGAACTATAGTTGGTATTAGTATACATCCCTGAGTGGACGACTACGTATATATATATTTACGTGAAATATATATCTGGATGGTGTGGCATTGTGATATGTAGATTATTAATTTGAACATTTACTTATGTCGGAAACATATATGTATTGGTAGAATTGTTGTGATGCAAACAATATTTGTGAGTGAGTTCATATATTGTTTTGGGGTATTACTTTTCAGGAAACAATATGTTGTGGGAAATAGTATTTCTATTGTTTTGAAAAGTGTTTGAAGATGTGGGAGTCACAGTTTGTGATTTCTCCTTTTAGTGATTTGAATAACATTTTGGGTCCAGTGAGACTTGTTTAAATGTTTTGATCTAAGGGTCAGGTTGACCAAAGGATCCGGGGTCGCAAGTTGTGACCTCAAGCAACTATTATCGTAAGGCTGAACCTCGGCTGAGGTGACAGGTTACGATTCAGTTAGAGCTCTAGTCTGTCTGCCAACGTGTCCAGATTGGACCGGATTTTCAAATTGATTTGTTAGGTTAACATTTCCTATGATTTTGTCACGGGGTGACTTGTAATTGTCCTTTTGGTAAAAGGTTTTGAGTTTTTGAAGGGTTCATTAGCGTGAGTTGTTGATTTCTTTAATTAATTTCCTTTTTCATTTCTATTGTTTGGTTTCTTTATTTCTCATTCTTTTCCACTTCTATTGTTGAATTTTATGTAGTCTCCTAACTAAACTATACGCAGGGATTACTATGATTCTGGTTGTATACTTTTAGTGATTTCCTAAACTAAAATTCTATGCAGGGATTACCGGTTTTCACTTAGTGTGATTTGCTTTGTCATGGGTGTGACATGTGTGTTCCTTAAAAAGAAAAGAAAAGGATTTGTTGTTAGAATTAATCATTGTGTTGATTTATTGTTCTAGAGTTGGAAAGACGTTTTTATGGTTATTTAAATTTACTCACACGAGCTTGCAAAAGCTTATCGGGTTTGTTGTTTCAACCCGATGCACTATTCCATGGTGTAGGGTATATTGTGCAGGTCGGAGTAACAGTCATCGAAGCTGAGGGCTGGTTGCTGTTGTAGCTTGGACGTTAAAATGTACGTTAGTTTTATTCTTCCGCTATGTAGTGAGTGTGTTTACTTATTGAATTGTCGATCAGTTTAATTTGTAAACTCTTTGTACATTAATATGTGACTATAAGGAACGAGTCCATATTTGATATTAGTGAGCTCGGTTTGTTTAGTTGCTTAATTTAAATGAAAAATACAGAGATAAGTGTTTTCTTTTAATTGTTGAGTTTTTGCATTTCGGATTTTGAATTTCTTTATTCAAAATTCAGGGCGTGACAGCAGACTTGATGCCATTTGAGTTGCTTCTCACATGGCCTGTAGTTCAGCATGGAAAGGCGTGGTAATGGCCTGTAATGGTTTCATTGCAACTGCTTTAAATTGCCCTCTATTGTCTTTGAATACCATGCCAGCTCCACATTGGCCCGTTTGTTCGATGAAAGCGCCATCTATGTTGCATTTCACCCAATGCTCTGGAGGCTTTGTCCATTCTTTGTTTCTTGCTATGGATATATGCCCACTATGATTTTCTTTCGGAAAATCTTCTAACCAGCTCATGGTCATGAGCACTACATCTCGAGGGTGTTGCTTTTTTCCTTCCCAAACTTGAGTGTTTCGGTTCTTCCATATGCCCCATATCAACATCATCAGTTTTGCAAACCCTTCCTTACTAGTCATGGACATCATGGTTAACAACCATTCTTTCAAATCTGCAAAATCTCCCTGAGGCAAAGATACTGTAGCTGCTGCCCATATTTCTTTGGCATACTCACATTGTGTAAATATTTGGATATTGTCTTCAATTGCATTTGCACACATTGGGCATGTTAGCTCCCCTGTAAATCCTTTCGTACTCAAACAGCATCCTTTCGTACTCCAAGTTTGTAAAGCAACTTTGTTTGGAACCTTAGCATTCCATATAGCCGACCATAATTTGTCACATGCATGTGGAGCTCGTGGGGGGGCTAGTACCATACCCAAAGCCATATCTCTTGTAACATCGTATGCACTTTTTGTTGTGAAGATGCCTTTGGTATTGAAATGCCACACTAGTCTATCTCTGGGAGCTCTTTTACTTAAAGGGATGCTCATGATCAGATCTTTATCCACTAGGGAAACGATTGCCCTGGTTTTTGTATATCCCAAGTCTGTGTTTGCGGGCATATTAATTCACATACCTTTTTTGGTGCATCTCTGGGTTGTGATGTACAAGGACCATGAGGGTAGGAGTCTGGTAGCCAACAATCTCGCCATATATCAATATTCTACCCATTTCCCACCTGCAACCGTAAATCTTGTTTAAGGACGGCTCTACCTTCCCAGATACTTCTTTATGGGAAAGAGGGTTGGTCTCTTGATGCTGCATGCAGGAAATCATCATTTGGGTAGTAGATAGCTTTGTAGAGTTTTGCAACTAGGGAATTTGGATTTCTCACAATATGCCAACCTTGTTCTGCTAACATGCCCAAGTTAAACCAGTGTAGGTTTTTAAAACCCATACCACCCTCTTTTTTTGGTACACATAACCTATCCCAAGACCTCCAGTGTATGTTCTGCTTCTCTTCCGAGTCACCCTACCAAAACCCTGCACACAGTTGTTGTAGATCTTCACAAAGGCCAATAGGTAATTTATAACAATTCATGACACAATTTGGTACTGTTTGAGCCACCACTTTGATTAGGATCTCCTTGCCTGCTCCACTCAGTAGTTTTGCTCGCCAACTAACCACTTTGTTTGTTAGTTTTTCTTTGAGGTAACTAAAAGCTGCTATTTTTGTTCTTCCCACATATGTCGGTAATCCAAGATATCTTTCATGCGTGTCAACTATTTGGACTCCCAGCAAATTTGATAACTAGAACTGTACATTAATGTCAATAATTTTGCTGAAGGCTACCTCACTTTTCTGTAGGTTGATCTTTTGTCCTAATGCAATCACATATGTATGCAAAATATTTCGGAACTGTTGGCATTCTTCTTCATTGGCTGTACTAAACAAGAAGCTGTCATCTGCAAATAAAAGATGATGTAGGCGTGGTGTAGTTGGTGCAAGGACAATTCCCTGTATCCATTGTTGTTATGCAAAGTGCTCTATTAAAGCTGATTATCCTTCTACACAGAAAATGAATAAATACAGTGACAACTGGTCACCCTGCCTTATTCTTCTCCATTTACAAGGAAGGAGTACTTGACTGTCTTGATGCTTGCCATAACCAACTCCACCCATTCGGGTGCAAACCCCAACTTTAATAGTATAGCTTGTAGGAAAGACCATTCGAGTCTATCATAAGCTTTGCTAATATCCAGTTTCAGTGAGAATTGTCCATCACCACCCCTTCGATTGTTGTGTAGATGATGTGCTACCTCGGTTGCAACCAAGATGTTGTCTGAAATAAGACGATCTGGAACAAAAGCACTCTGTAGTGGTGATATACACTACTAGAATTATGTCAATAGACATCACCACTATTAAATCGGTCGGAATTGCACGCGATGTTAAAAAAATGTGTTAACATCGGTTTATGAAATATCGATTTCTATTATGGTTATAAACATCGGTCGTTAAATTAACCGATGGGTAAGATTTCGTTCAAAAATTCGAAAAAAATGCTAAGGGACTAAGTTAAAAAGTTTGAGAAACGCGGGGTCCAAAATTTTAGTTTCCCCCAACACTTAGTCACTTTGTCTGAAACTTTCGAACCCTAATTGATCGACTCTCACTTTGACTGCCTCCTTCGCGTCCCCGACCTGAGCTCCTTCTCTAACCTGAGCTTGTTCTCTGAAACTTTCGAACCCTAATTACTAACTCTCACTCCTTCCACCTTCCCTCTCTCTCCTTCTCTCTTCCCTCTCTCTCCCTCCCTAGTTTCACAGCTAGCTAGCTCACACAAATCGAGCCATGGCTCTTCCCAGGCTTCTCGGTCCTCCTGAGCTCCAAAAACCGTCACCTACCACCACCACTCCATCGCCACCCCAACTCGACTCCAAACCCGCCACCAGCTAACCCTTCATGGACCGAATGGTGGCAAATTTCAATGATGTTAGAACCAAGCACGACCTCCCGATGGGCCTGATGAAGAACACCTCCACCACGTTTCTCTCTACTAGTAACCCCTGCCTCGATCTCTTCTTCCACGTCGTCCTAAACACTCCGGCTGACTACCTCACCGAGCGGCTCCCCAAGGCCTGAAACAACGACGCCCTCACCACACTCAGCTCATCTGCAACCTCCGCGGTGTGCATGGTACTAGAAAGTCCGACAACGAAGGCTTCCATGCGGCGGCATTTTGGCTCCACAAGCACCACCCCAAAACCCTTGCCAGCAACCTCGCGTCCTTCTCCGAGTTCGGTTACTTCAAGGACCTGCCGGAGATCGCGTATTGGCTTCTGGAGGGCAAGGACGTGAGAAAGAAACAAAAGGCGGAGTTGCAGGAGAGGAAATGCGCCGGAGGCAGGAAGCGATGGGAATCCAGATCCAACGGCGAAACCGGGTCGCGATCCGAGTCGAAGAGACTATATATATGTAAGTTTGCTTTGTTTTGGTCTAAGGGTGCTTTTGCTTCTCATTATTTTATACCACTTATCATAAGAATTTACTTTGTTTCTATTTTGTATAACTTTAATCACTTCATCATAGGATACAGAGATATGGTTTTATTTTGTCATGATTGTGCAGGTTTGTTGCTTGTATAATATTATTCGTGGGACTGATGTTGATTACAGTCCAGTTGTTCATGCCTTTGTGATAGTTACTCAAAAATCAGCTTTCTTCTTTGTAGACAAAAGGAAGGTTGAATCTGAGGTCAGTTGGGAAATCATTGGGATTGAAAGCTAGAACAGTAGACCTTATGTATGGAAAATCTTATACTATATCATGAGGAGCAATTTTCTTAGTGCATTTAGTTTTGTTTGCTTTAAGGTATTTGATGATTTCCCTGAAATCCTGCTGTATTGAAAAATTGGAGGTCACTAAGAGTTGAAGCCTTAAATTCTGCAGATCACTAAGAATACTTGCTTGTCTAACCATGTAGAGAATGATGAGATCATTGCATACACACTTCAAGAAGAATATTCACGACTATATATATATATATGAAGTTCATTTATTACTATTAGTTTGGCATATGTCACCATGTTTTAATCTCAAATTATTGATACTGGTTTTATTATCAACCACTGTGAAGGAGTTACCTTAGAGAAAGTTTTACACATAGCATAGTTTATATATATTTGGCAAATATGTAGCTAACCAAAAGTTTTACACATCTGTTGAACTTGGAAATTTATTTGGCAGTTTATCTGGATTTAGAAATTTTTTTTTTATTGAGAAGTAATCAGCTTAAATATGTAGTTAAACAAAAGGATCTGGGTAACAAACTTCTGTGGTTGGATGTATTTGAGTCTTATATTATACTCGCTATATCAATTCAAGTTGCAAGACATGAGCATTATTAATTTTTTTTAATTTTTTTTTTTTGTGCAGATCTGTTGAAACAGGACAAGGTTCTAAGCAAGAAGCCCCCCGCTTCTCACCGAGTTGTGCCTGATTATCTGTTGAATTCAACAACTAAAGAAGCCAGCAAGAGAGTTAAGCTTGCCAACCTTGGTCGCCGTGGATTCAAGAAAAAATTCAAGGAAGATAAGGACCCCCTTAAGTCTTTCAGTGCTCAGGTTTACTTTAGCTTCCTTTTTGCACTTATTTCTTCATGATTATACTTCATTCAGTAGGCAAAGACCAGAAGTTGCTAATTGATTATTCTTTACTTACTCTTTTGATATGTTGCAGCTTATTTCCTGGAGGCCTACCGCCTAGTAAGGAAGGGTGATCTCTTCGTTGTGAGAGGAGGAATGAGGAGTGTCAAGTTCAAGGTTATTGAGACTGATCCTTCTGAGTACTGTACGTGTTGTTGCTCCAGACACTGAAATATTTCCAATAGGGTTTACTAAAGTGGCCGGCTACAGATAAGAATTCTAAAGCTGGATCAAATGTCTAGGCTAGCCTTTGTAAGTTTTGAGGGTTTATTTTGTGAATTATGTTGAATCATGAATTTGAAAAGAAATTAATGGAAAGTCACAATTTTTGGATGATGGGAATGCATTTCTTTTCCCAACAGCAGCTAGATGCAGACTTTGCACATTATGCTTGTCAAAATGAAGTGAAGTATATAAAAGCATAACAAAACAGTAATGTCAAGGAAAACGATGTCAGTTGAGAGATTAGAAATCAGTACCAAAATGAAAATCGAGGTCTTATGTTATCAATATATCGAATTGTGTCCACAGAACAGATGTACCCAAAACCAGTGCACATCGATTTCTAAACACCAAAACGTAATCTATTGTCGACGCACAAATCACCTACCATAATTAAACTGATGTATCATTAAACAGAGAACATCGGTTTTATAAAACAAAAGCGATGTATATAATGAAACAACACGTCAGTTTTAGAAACAACAAGCGATGTCTAGAAGGGGTCTAGACGTCATTTCTGAAATTGTAATCGATTTAAATATTCACTTAGGTATTGTTCGAGATATACTTTATTAGGCATAAAATGTGAAAATATGAAGAATTAAATCTAGTTAACATACAAAATGATGATGATTGTAATGATTATACATCGATTTGTGTTTTAGAAGCATGTTGGTCATTGTCCGGGACATCGGTTTTTGACGCGCTTAAACTGATGTCTGGATCTTTTACATCACCCACTAAGAGATCAGTCAGAATTTAGTTTTACATCGGTTTCGGACTGATGTCTATTAACAAAATTCTAGTAGTGATAATATCTCCCAAGATTCTTTTAACCTGTTTGCCATCACTTTTGAGCATATTCAATATAACACATTACATAGAGCTATAGGTCTAAGATCCATCATATGTTTTGGATTTTTGACCTTTGGGATGAGTGTAATATGTGTAAAGTTTACCTCCTTGAGCAGCTCTCCAGAAGAAAGGAAATGTCTCACTGCCATGCATACAAACATCCTGCCCTACTGTGTTCCAGTACTTCTGAAAGAAGAAAGGTGACATTCCATCAGGACCAGAGGCCTTTGATGGATTCATGTGAAATAGACTATACGGATTTCTTCATCAGAATATGGAGCTAGTAACCTGTCATTCATACTCCTCATTACTTTCTGCTACACAGTGTTGATGATAATCTCCAATGCTCTTGTATTGATCCCTTCAGTCTGAAACATCCCTTTGTAATAATCACTAATCACCTTTTCAATATCCTGTGCTTTCCAATGTTGATGTCTGTGCTTTTTGTTCTCTTATCCAAAAATATTAATGAAGTATTGCTTTGGAAATTTAGTATTTTGGTTATCTTAGTTTGTCATTTTAAGAAACATTTTTACTACTAAACGGATTCAGATTAAGTCGATCCGCTCCAAATTCGATCAATTTACAGGTCTGCCCACAAGGCCATTTCATATTTAAGGGTGAAATCTGGGCATGTCTTATCATGTTCATAGTTCAAGGTAAATAAATTGAAAACCTTATTAGTATAGTTTTTTTTCCCCCTTAAGATTAGGGAATCTATCACATATGTGGTTTAATCTGAATCCAAGTAAATCAAAATATATAGTTTCAACAATAGACGAGTCAACAAAACGAAAGAGCACTAGTTTTAATGCCACCCAATAACTAGTCTTATTGTCTTAAGTTAGGATAGTACATATATAAAAGCCATGAACCCAGGCACGAGCTTTGGTATGTTGATATGGTGTGCAAGAGATAGAAAATAAATACTCGAGGATAATTGTTACAGGAGAAAAAAAAAAAAAAAAAAACATCAATCAAAAGGGCTTTGATACAGACGTCAAAACACTTAGCCACTTTCTTTATCCTTTCCTAATATTCATAATTTGGCGGAGTGTTTTTGTTTTGTAGGAAATTTAAGGTGCCCCTTGTCCTGCAAGCTCTTGACAGTGTCATATAGGCTCTGCTTCACTGGGGTGAACTGCAAACCCAAGTCTTTAAGCTTCTGGTTTGAGAACTTGTATGGTTTTGCTCTAGGTTTCCCATCTTCTTTAACCCTGCAAAAGTAGAATATGACACACTTATTAATTGGAATCCACTAGCATGTAGATATATAATCTCAAAATTAGGGTTGTCAATCCCGACACGACTGATAACATGACTCAAAACTCGCACGAAATAAACGAGTTGAACCGGCCCGCACAATTAAAAAGCAGGTCAGCCGCGGGTCAGCCCTCTAACATGAAGTGAACCCGTATAAACCGTTTATTAAATGAGTTATGCTATATTTTTTCTTGAAATTTTGGACGTTGGGAATATTTGATTCTACGATTGGAGAACTTGAAATATTTTCCTTCATCATTATTAGATTTAATTTTTCATGAATTATATATAATTATTTATATTCCTCGTTTGTGAATTTTTTTAGTGAATTTAATCAATTTATACATTTTTTTAGTACATAGGTCGCAATTTACTCCTTAAATTGATCATTTTGTCCAAAACGAACGACCTATTTATTAAAAGGGTCGGGTTGGAAAAGGGTAACCTGTTTAACAAATAAGTTGGGTTTGAGTTATATTTTTGACATGAATATTAAATGGGTTGCGTGTGGGTTTGTCTCATATGACACGACAAATACAACACGACCCATTGACAACCCTACTCAAAATACATATATTATATATTAAAATATTTAAAAATAAGGAAGTTATACCAAAATCACTTATTAGTCAAAAACTCATTATAAAAAAACCAGGGCATGCATGCACAAAGTAGTCGTCATATATGCATAAAAAACTAAACTCCTTCAAATTTGCATCTGCAACATTAGGCATTTCCTAAGCCTTCTGGTCGAATGTCACTCACATAATGAAACCAACTTGATCGATAAAAAAAATAATAACCTATGATCTTTTCTATATTGTTTATCCAAGAAAATTTATTATGTAAAATCTATCTTCTTTTTTTTTGGTCGAATGTGTAAAATCTATCAATTTACGGTTTGCTCTGTGTTTCACAACAATTGACAAAATCTTTCGTTAGGTCTACCTTAAAATATCAAGGCTATGTGTTTGACTAGATAAACAAAAGTACCGTGTCATAATGATGAGCATCACTACTTACTTGGTGGGTATTGGGTATTCAGGGAAGTACTTGGCAAGGATTTCAACCACATCTCCACGGTGAAGGACGCTCTCGCCGCAAAGATAACGACCGGAGGCAGAGGGAGTTTCATACACTAGTATGTGTGCTAACGCCACATCCTTAACATGCACATAGGCCTGAATTGCATTGGCATAAGTCTTGGCCGAGCCAGTCAAGTACTGGAGGATGTGGACAGTGCTAATGTTGATGGTGGGTTGGAGCAGTGGTCCAAGCACATAAACTGGGTTCACCACAACCAAGTCCACCCCTCTCTCTTTGGCTTCATCCCAAGCTGCTAGCTCTGCCACAGTTTTCCCATAGCAGTACCAGTTCTGAAAATTCAGTTGTACAGGAATCAAGTTAAGTGTTTAGGGTTTTTTGAAACTTTTCCGTTCAATACATGCAAATTTCTCTGACATGTAATGTATGTTAAAAAGTTTTTTACAACTAAATCTAATAAAAAAAAATTTATAGCTGAACATAATCATAAAGTAGATCTAACAATTTAAAATTCCGCAACCTCAAACATGCATGATAGTTCTTGTGAGTGCTTACAAATCATCCTTCTTAATTACCATCAAGATCAAAAGTAATGTTATGTTACCTTGGTGTTCTTATTTCTTCAATTTGCTACTGTGAAATGTTCTTTGGATGTATAGTTAGTTCGACATTTTCTTTGTTGCTGAGTGTTTTAGGGAGTGGATTTAACCTAATCCTCCCTCCCTTTTGTACTTTATTTCATATTAATAAGATTTTAGCTAAGGACGAGGAGTTAGCTTTTATGTCGCTTGCCTAAAAAAGGGAAAAAAATACAAACAGTGCTCCAACTAAGGTCCGTTCTAAATTTCTATACCCAAGTTTTTGAAACTATCACAATGGTATCCAAAATTGTCAGCCCGACCCAACATTCGTACCTGCCGTCCATGACGGTGTTAACTATCATGCCACGTGCTAATTTTAGAGGGATATTTGGGTCATTTCTTATTTGTCTCCTTCACCAAAGCAAAGTCGCAGATCATCTCCCTCCTCTTGTCGCCTCTCTGGTCTCTGATTCTCTCTCTTCGATTTGTTGTATACCGTGGGTGTTAGATAAAGAAAGTTATATGAGTGTGTTTCTCTTTAAGAGAGGAAGAAAATGGTGTAAAAATTTTGACCGGAGGAGACCAGAGATAGCAGCGTAGTGATCGGAAAAGAAGAAAGCAGTTGGGTGCTTTTTTCTTCTGGGCTTAATATCGGGTTTTGGCAGCAAAACCCAGCAACTGGGTAGGAAATGCAGAAGCAAACAAACCTTAATCTAAACACAGAAAAAGAATGGCCAAAAGCCAAACCCAAACAACAAAAAGAAACCCATACAGAAAACAAATTCCAAGGCTCTTTGAGCCATAACCACCCAAGCCACAACCGGAGACAAGACGCCACCACCCAAGCCACCAAGCAGAAACACCATCAGATCAGGGTTGTAAGGCTTGGGAGGTGCCGATTGTGACCTTAATTCCGAACACCAGGAGGTGCCGATTGCGACCTCAATTGTCGTTTCTCCGTTTGCATTCTTGTTCTATTATATTGCATCCACCTCCTCCAACCTCTCAATTGTGTCGTTTCTCAAAGTACAGAGAATCCATCATAAAGAGTCTAAGTAACTACCTTTCATTGGGAGGCTTAATCCAATCATGATCTTCTTCTTCAAAAATTGGTGGCTCTGAAGCCATAGCTTTCTTGGGTAGAGGAATCTCATCATGATCTTCAAATTTGGCACAGCAGCACCAACTTCACAACACCACCTCTCTCTCTTCGAAGCAACTTGGCTTGTCTTGAATTTTGTCTCCAGTCTTTACCAACAAGTTGAACATTTTACACAAGCTCAAGAGCTTGCAGCAATGAAATTCCAGAGCTTATTGTGGGCTCGAACAAAAAAGCCAAATCTTTTAAAGCTTTCCTAGAAATACTTGACCCCATTGATCGACCCATCATGCTTGCCATCTCTGTTGTCCTAATCGACTCCGACCCATGTGGCCGAATAGCCTTCAACGTGTCCCAAGTACCTCCACTGTCTTGATTCGACGGGGGTCACCCGTGGAGTGGACTCGCTGCCTGAGTTTGAAGTCTGGGTTTGATTCCAATGAGTCTTGCATTTCTGAAGATCAATTGTTCGAGATGATCATCGCAGTTATGCCGCAAGAGTGGGAAAGGAGAAAGTAACCAGAGTGGTTATTAATTAAGTGAAAAAAAAAACGTTGGGACGGAATTACCCCTCAAAATATGTCACCTGGTATAATAGTTTAACGCCGTCATGGACGGCAGGTACGAATGTTGGGTCGGGCTGACAATTTTGGGTACCATTGTGATAGTTTCAAAAACTTGGGTATAGAAATTTAGAACGGGCCTTAGTTGGAGTACTGTTTGTATTTTTTTCCCCCTAAAAAATAGTAAATAAAATAAACATAAAAAATAAAGAACCTTGGTGTTCTTGCAAAACTCCAGGTCGCTCCAACAGGACTCATCGACAACCACATCGGGACCTCTGGTGGGGTTCATGTAGACGGCACCGATTGAAGATGTGAAGACCACGCGTTTAACCTTAGCTTCAGAAGCGGCAACGATCACATTCTTTGTTCCATTCACAGCTGGCGACACCATTTCTTCCTGTATATACAAATATTATTATTTTAAGATTCTCTAATCACAAAGATTAAGCACTAATAATCACTTGTAGATTTCATGGCTTTATTGTGCTGATAAAACTGAAAAGTCAAACTATTAATGCTCAAGAAGAAAACAGATTAGAAATTAATAACAGAAAATCTATTTTTTTCTTTGGTAGAGAATAATAGAAAATCTTGAAAACAGTAGTGTTATATTAAATACATTTTACCACATAAATTGTTAGACCTATTACGATAGAGGGAAAGACAAATTTGTGTAATGTTTTAGCATGGTTGGTTTACGGTTTAGGGTGTTTTCCAAAGTCTCATGATAAAATACAACCAAGACTAACGGTGAAGAAGGATTTTTTTTTAATATTTTTTTGGTTTTTGACATCATTTTTAGAATTAATGCTCGTTTAGATGGTTATAATGCAAGGGAAACAAAGGCCAGATAGTCACCGGATCATTAGTTATAGGGGATGCTGTGTGGAAAATGCCATCGCAGCCGGCAATGGCATCTTTAAGGCTCTCTAAATTGAGAAGATCGACTTTTCTCAAGCTCAGCCTCTCTCTGGCTCCTTCCAGCTCTCTCAAATGAGCATTCTTTGGGTCATCTATGAGCAAAAACCAAAATGACATAAAAATGAGAGTTCAATGTATGCGGTTTATGAAAGAAAGTTGATAACTGTTTATGTATATAATTAGTATGCACACATTCGTTCAGAATCAGAAACGGAGAATTTGATTATGAATATCCGAGAGCAATTACATCAAGATTGGGTTGACAGAATGAAAAAATTACTAGACACCTTTCATGATGCGAAGCCATACCCAATTTTGTGAGCCGGATTGGGCTGAGGTATATTAGTCCACGGGGTGGATCGGCCTAAGCCTGTTATGGACTTGTCATGACCCAAGCACAACTTATTGTGAGTCGATCCATTATAAATTATACAATTTCACCCATGTTATTCCGTTGATATGTCAAAATATTAAAATAAAATATTTTTATACTTATTTTGACATAAATATTTTTCTTAAAAAATATAGGTGTGTTTATGAAATAAGATTAATCTCACTATAATACAACTATAAAATGAAGAAGAAAATTTACTAAAATTCCATTCTATAAAAATTAAAAGCAATAAACTTCTTAGTTTTTTCTTAATTTCTTACAGTGGAATGTAAAAAAAGCATTAGGAAAAACATTTTAGAGTTTTGTTTATTTTGTTTTCCTTAGTAATTAGATAAATAAATTTCAATTATAAATCACTAAAAACAGTACTCAAATTGAAATTTAAAATTATTCTTAATTTCGAGACAGCCGGAGCACGGCTCATTTATTGACCAAACACGGGCAAAATTTGACACAATATATGCTCAGGTTATGGGTTGAGTCGGACTTAACATTTGAATAAATGGGCAGGCACAAACCGAGCCTAATAATAAATGAGTCATGCAGGGTCGGCGCATTTGCCACCTCTAATGTAAAGTCGCTAATTACCTAGGTTTCTCGAAGTTCCTCTCACATGATAGCCTCTCTCCAGAAGGAGCTTGACAATCCAAGAAGCGATGTAGCCTCCGGCCCCAGTAACACACACAGTTTGGCCGTTGCCAGAAAGTGAGGATCTCTGATCATCAGACATCTTAGCTTAATAGGTGTTTTTCCAGAGAGATAAAGATCTGGACTCTATAATAAAAAATAATAAAAATAAAAAGATAAGGGGAGATTTGATTTGAAGTTTATGTTATAATAGAATTGGTATGAATCGAAGAATAGCGAAGAGTGCTTTTTATAAGCCTAACGTACCACACTCACCTACCACGGTGAAAAAAAGTCTAAGGCCATGTTTGGTTCAAAAATTTGAGGAATTAGGAAAGGAAAATCGTTCATTTCCTTTGTTTGGTAGGCACAAACTTGGGAACTATTTTTCTGACAGAGGGGAACATGGTTGCTTTCAGAACCCATGGGATTGATTTTCCCTTTTTCCCAGCATTTATTACGAAAATTTAGGACTACACTATCCCTACTCAAATGTGTTATATATTGCCAATTTGACCCATGTTGATAAATTAAAAAAAAAAAAAAAAAAAGGTATTATTAAAACATTGATATTTTTTTTTTTTCATTTCCTAAACTAACCAAACACTAGAAGAGAAATCAAATAGTCTTTCTTGAATATAGGGAGTCCAATTCTGCTGCATATAGGCTTGCTAGACTAGCTATTTTTAGTCAAGTTAATGATCAGGCGCTTTGTTGCGTCACATTGTATGCTCTAATTATTGTTAGCTAATAAATATTGACGTCTTTCCTCAAAAAAAAAAAAGTCTTTCTAGAATATTTTCCCCGTACCAAACACTAGAAAGGGAACCTAACAGGAATTTTAATTTCTCATCCCCATGGGAAAGATAAGGGAACTTATTTCCCTTCCGTGAACCAAACAAGGCCTAAAAGAAGAGACACAGATCTGTTGAACACAATTAACATTAGTGAGGCAATTAATAATGTGAAATGAGGCAATTAATATTGGCGGCATATATTTACTACTACCTCCATTTTTGACCTTAATTTCTCATCAATAAAAGACCTCATTTTATCTTTGTTAGAGCATTTTTAGCAAGAGAGTTTCTTTTGGGATCTCCAAATTTTCTCTCTAGACCTCTCATGTTCTTTACACCTCTTTTTTCTTTTTTAAATAACAAATTCGCTCATTATACCTCCCTTAAATTACTAAGATAACCTTATATAGTTCATATATGATATATTGAATCTTTATAATATATAGAAACTTGAGGTGAATTTACTCACAATAATTTTAATCATTAATTTTTCTTTCTAAATATTCCTTCTTCGTTTTCTTTTGCCAATATATTGTTAGGTCCACAATTACCTACAAATCATTCCCCTTATATTGTGCTTTTGCTTAACATTTGTGTTTAGTTGTATACATTTATTGTATTTTCCTTATCATGCTAGAAAATGATGGAGAAGCCTGAAAATGCACTAAAAGTCAACATTAGCACTTTTTACTACTCTGGCTAGGAGAAACCGAGATAGGTAAGAAAGGAGGAGTAGCAACCTGAAGCAATGAACTCCAAAGGAGCTAAAATTTTATAGAGATATTCTAGGCATCCTGAGAATCATTTCTTATTAACATCATAAGAGCTAGTTTGGAATGGAAGGCTTTCAAAAATCAGTGAAAGTTTCAACAATAGAAGACGACAACTAGAAAACCGGACCTATACAAATTCTGCCAGCATTTCTGGCCAAAAAAAAGGTGAACTAAGCCCTAAAATTTTACCAAGATGATCTACATTCATGGAGGAACATTTGGTATGAAGAAAGCAAAGGCCAATTCCGAAGTTTTGTTGGATATTGAATTAAAGGAGAAAATTCTACTAAAGTGCGCAAAAGGACAAAAAGGGGGTCAATGCAGGATTCCGACCAAGTTGGCCGACCAAGAACATGTGTGGCGGGCAAGGAAAGGCTATTGATTAGGCTTAGAGACTTTAGGTGGGAAGATGTGATGTAGGTTGTTTTGAAATTCCAAACTTGTAAGATGACAAGTGATCACCCTCTTACATCTTGTACATTTGTCTACCATTTATTGCCTTGTTCTCTTGCGCAATGACCCTTCTACCCTTAATTTATCTCCTCCACCAAAATTATCTTTGGCCTTTTAAGTCATTTTTATGTGAAATTAAAGACTAGATCCACCTTTTATGCCTACACCTTTGTTCATTACATCTAACCCTTCATTTCTTTTCATCTCCGCCCTTCATTCAAATTGCCTTGGCCTACGAATACCTCCCTTTTCCTCCTTTCCAAGAATAATTTTCCTTCCTTCTATCTCCATTTTTATTTCTACCACTTTTCTACTCCATTTTCTTTCAAGCTCTTCATCTTTTAGTTCATAGTTTTAGAGGTTTTGTGTAGAGAAAAGTGTAAAGTGTCTTGGATTTTTATCAAGAACCGAAGACCCTTTACATCTTTGATCAATCACACCTTAGTTTCAGTATTTCAAGCCTTTTTTCTTCAAGTTTCTAAGAGTTTTGTTGATTCATATGGCAATTTGGGTTTGTAAGAACCAAAATTTTTATACTTTGAAACATCTCTCACTATCTTTGCATCAAAGGGAGCTACATAGAGGTCTTGAGGTTTCAGTTTGGTAGCCAACCAATTTCTCCACTCTTCCTCTCTTTGGCTTGATGTTTATTATGTTTATGGCTTTGATGTATGTAACTATGGGTTGTGAGTAGAATAAAGTCTAAGCCCTAGCCAAACTTGTGTGTGAAAAATGTGATATGATTTGATGTAGTTTTGAGCATACTTTTGAATTTCTATGTTGCTAGTTTAATTTTCTCTTCATTTATAGCATTAGAAGTCATGATCCATGTATATGAATGTTGATATCTCATGAAACGGTTGCTAGGAGTCATGGACTTAGTATATATAAATGGTGATTATATGGTAACCAAGGGAATTGCTTGATTTCCTTACAAATTAATCTTGATGCCTGTATGTGTGAACTTTGATAAACCGATAACCAAGGAACCTAAGTTCGCATTTACGTAGATTTTACCTTTAACCGATAACCAATCGATGGATAAATATAATGAGCATGTGGAATGGGTATTTCCTATAACCAAGGCTAGTTTAGAACACATGTAAAAGTATAATGTTTCACGGCATCTACTTGTTAGAGCCAAGGTGTGAGGCCCCGAAAATTTTATTTAATTTTCAAAGGTAAATTTTCACCAATAAGGTTTTTTGCAAGGTGAATTAAGTGAAAGAATTGACTTTGGAGATTATTTTTGTCTCAAGATCACAATTTGAGCCTTATAATTTAAGTTTGAGCCGAATTTCTTTCATTTGGGCTTAGAAGGTTACTAAAGTTTATTGAAGCAAAAGATCATCGAAGCAAATTTGAAAAGAAGGCGAATTGAGTTGTAGTGAAGTCCAGAAATCGAGTTTTAACGAAATCGAGTTTGGACTCTAGGCGAAGTCCAGAAATTACTAAAGAAGTCATTGATGAAAAACGAGTAAAGAAACGAGCCCGAAAATCAGAAAGAGATTAACTGGGAGTATTACGTAATTTGTCACAAGGGCGAGATTGTCATTTCACATGAGATAGAATAAAATAGGTTAGGAGAAATCCTAACACCCTAAATCCTTTCTTCCTTTCTCCCGGCTGTGCTCTCTTCTTTCTCTCTCTCACTCTCTTTGCCATCATAGGAAATTACAAATTTCGGCTACCACATTGAGACACTGCCACCACCAGTCGAACCAGGACCAATTTCCGACCAAAACCCAACCCAACTTGACGACATGCACTGCTTCCAGCCACTGCATGCGACCACCACAGCTTTCGCCGCCATCCTAGCCAGAAAGGATACTTTTGATCGCTTTTTGCACTCACTGCCATCACCAATCGATTCAAACTAGACCACTCACCCAAAACCAGAAGCCTTTGCACCGTCTGACGCCGGAAGACCACCGAACGTGCTTTATGTTGGAGTACCGCCACTGCTTATCTCCAATTTTCGGTCAGAATTGGAATACAATACAGGCATGGATACAATCATTGCTTCACGACCTCCCAAACCCCCTGACTCTTGACCTCTGACTCTAACCAGAGCTACCGCACGATCTACACACGCTGCGGCACTAGGTTGGGGCATGAGCCGACCTAGCGCCACCACCGAACTTCCAGAACTTCTCTACTAGGTAATTTTGTCACCTCTCTTCATACTTGAGACCTCTAGTTTGATTTGGACAGAAAACCCTAACTCACTATCACTTAATTTGGAAATGAGGTTTTTTGGATTTCTGTGATTTGGAGTTTCGGAGAAGATGAGCTATTGGGATAGCTTTGATTGATATTAGATATGGTATGGACATTTTGCAGTTTCTGTTTTGGATACAAAATTGGTGATAGGTTTATTGTTAATCTTATAATGTCTGCTAAGGGTTCGAATGGTTGATGGTGGTGAAGTGCGACCATGTTAAATCGACTACTAGTCTAGAAATGAAGAATGGTAACTGCTTGGGTCTGGTGATCTTATAATGCTGTAGTTAATCGAAATATTGAGTTGAAGGTGATATTGATATGTGTTGAATGGAATGGGTTAGATACGAAACTGTCCTTGGTTAATTTGATTTATGAAAGAGATTAATGTTGGATTGGTGATGAATAAGAGTAATTTGTTCAAGACTGTAAGCAATGACAATGTCTATAACTATCATTCTGGATACTACAGCTGTAAGAAAAGAAGTGAGTTGGTTATTGTTAAAGAAAGTGTAAACTACTCAAGTTCATAAGAAATTGGTATCCGAAATGAAGTTATATTGATTAATAATTATTGGAACGAACTTAATAAGAAATTTGTTTAGTAAGTACTTTGACGTTTAAAAGGGAAATTAAGGAAGCTAAGGTGTACCAAGAAAATAGAAAGGTCTAACGAGTTTACTTAAAATTTAAATTCAGATCATAGGTTTGTTAAATTCTCTATGTCCCGAAAATTGAGAGAAATTTATTTAATGGAGTGTTCGGGAATGGAAATTGTCATTTGTTTTTTTAAGTGAAAAGGGTAAAGAAATGACGGTCAAAGTGCTAAGTATGATCACCATATCCCCAATAGTTCAAATGCCATATCACTTGGATTATTTTGGAATGGATAATAGGTTTTATCTACTAAAAGCAAATTCTTCTAGATAATTGTTTCGATTAAAGGATAATTCAATGGACTTCAAGGAAATAAAATGAATGATTTGGTTAGATCGAGTTATAACAATATCAAGTTACTCATTGGTTTGATTTAAAAGGACTCGAGCGTGTGTACTCGAATTTGGACAAAGGATCGAAAGTCGAAAGTGAACCCAAATGTGGACGAGCACTCCAATTCCAGGTAGGGTAAGCCATCCCAATCTTGTTTGTGGTTTTCTTGTGTGTGTATATGCTTATATATATAATGATGCTTGCAAAAATATTTATGGATGCCATAGTTAATGCCTCAATGATTTTTATTGCATTAATTGTTAATTGTCGAAAGACACTACTTGTTATGATGAGATATGATATGATTGTTATGACCTGAGAGTGATAGGAGCAATGCTTCCTATGGTGTTGAAACTAGGGGTCGTCAACGGGCCGGGCCGGGCCCGGCCCGACCCATTCATAGCGGGCTTGGGCCGGGCCGGGCCGGGCTTTATTAAAAATCAAAGGATCCAAGCCCGTCCATATAAAGCGGGCTTTTCAGGCCGGGCCGGGCTTGGCCTTGCGGGCTTTTTTGGGCCGGGCCTTGCGGGCTTTATTTATAAATAAATATTTAAAGACACAAGTATATATTTTTTTTTAATCAAGCTTTGGAAATGCAATGGATAATGATCAAATACAACCAAAGATAACAATCTATATAACTATATTGTACCCAAAAAAATCTATATTTATATATAGATACTAATTTGTTGATAAATAAATTTTTAAAGACACTAATTTTTATAAATCTATATTTATACATCATACACTCCAAAGAGCTACATATAGCAATTCAAAGGAAATGAGAAACCGACCATTGGATGAGTTTATTACAATCAATTATGAATGTGGTAAAAAATTTAGCCAATTTCACCATATTTTTGAATCCGATCGGATTGGTCAACCGTAGTCACTTATATGTTTTATTGGTTGACCGATGCCGTGACAACCGCGAAACGTGCTTATTTTTTCACATCACGTTTGTATATATTCCATCGATGGATGTGCATGGACATAAGATAAAAAAAATTAATTTTAATTACAAACACATTAGACTATACCAATTTTATTCCTAGAGTTATATGACTTATACATTGCATTTAAATTGTTTAGGTTCATTCTAAAGCAACCATGAAGTGGAAAATGAATTCGGAGAAACCAACCGCTTGATGGAGAGATTGTAATGTTTTATGGTGGTTGTAGAAAATCCAGCCAATTTGGTTCACGTTTCGAATTCGATCAACTAGGTCAAACGTAATTACTCTTATAAACCTATATTTATATATCATACACTCCAAAGAGCAACCCCTATCAATTCAAAGAAAATGGAAAAACCGATCGTTGGATGAGTTTGTTACAATAAATTATGAGTGTGGTAAAAAATTTAGCCAATTTCACCATATTTTCGAATCCTATCGGATTGGTCAACCATAGACACTTATATGTTTTATTGGTTGACCGATGCGGTGACAACCGCGAAACGTGGTTATTTTTTCACATCACTTTTGTATATATTCCATCAATGGATGTGCGTGGACATAAGATAAAAAAAATTAATTTTAATTACAAACACATTGGTTTGTACCAATTTTATTCCTAAAGTTGTATGACTTATACATTGCATTTAAATTGTTTAGGTTCATTCTAAAGCAACCATGAAGTAGAAAATGAATTCGGAGAAACCAACCGCTCGATGGAGAGATTGTAATGTTTTATGGTGATTGTAGAAAATCCAGCCAATTTGGTTATCGTTTCGAATTCGATCAACTAGATCAAACGTAGTTACTCATATAAATCTATATTTATATATCATACACTCCAAAGAGCAACCCCTATCAATTCAAAGAAAATGGAAAAACCGACCGTTGGATGAGTTTATTACAATAAATTATGAGTGTGGTAAAAAATTTAGCCAATTTCACCGATCGGATTGGTCAACCGTAGTCATTTATATGTTTTATTGGTTGACCGATGCCGTGACAACTGCGAAACGTGCTTATTTTTTCACATCACGTTTGTATATATTCCATCAATGGATGTGCGTGGACATAAGATAAAAAAAAATTAATTTTAATTACAAACACATTGGTCTATACCAATTTTATTCCTATAGTTATATGACTTATACATTGCATTTAAATTGTTTAGGTTCATTCTAAAGCAACCATGAAGTAGAAAATGAATTCAGAGAAACCAACCGCTCGATGGAGAGATTGTAATGTTTTATGGTGGTTGTAGAAAATCCAGCCAATTTGGTTCTCATTTCGAATTCGATCAACTAGGTCAAACGTAGTTACTCTTATAAACCTATATTTATATATCATACACTCCAAAGAGAAACCCCTATCAATTCAAAGAAAATGGAAAAACAGACCGTTGGATGAGTTTATTACAATAAATTATGAGTGTGGTAAAAAATTTAGCCAATTTCACCATATTTTCGAATCTGATCGGATTGGTCAACCGATATGTAGAATATATATATGCACATATTTTATATAGAAGTATAATAGTATAAGAATTTCTACACACACACACACACACACACACACACATATATATATATATATATATATATCTCTCTCTCTCTCTCTCTATATATATACACACACACATATATATTAATATATATATATATATAAACACACACACACACACACACACACATATATATATATATATATATATCTCTATATATATATATAAACACATACACACACATATATGATATATTGATATATATATATATATATCTATATCTCTCTCTCTCTCTATACACACACACACATATATATATATAAACACACACACACATATAGATATATCTATATATAACACACACACACACACATATATATATATAAATATATATATATATATATATATATAAACACACACACACACACACATATATATATATATATATATATAATATTTTGCGGGCTTTTACGGGCAGGGCCTAGAGGGCTTTTGGAGGGCCGCGCCTATGGGCCGGGCCGGGTTTTTGCGGGCTTTTTTGCGGGCCTCCATCGACCCACCAAGGCGGGCTTTAGCGGGTTTTTTGACGGGCCGGGCCGAGCCAAAAGCCCTGCGGGCCGGCGGGCCTCCATCGGCCCACTTGATCCACGGGCTTTTTGATGAGGCCTAGTTGAAACCGTAAACCTTCGGAGGGGCGATGTGATCATATGTTGTGTCGAGCCCGTGTCACCTTAATAGTGTATGTAGGGAATCGACAGTGACGTCATATGGTATTGGGCCAGTAAATGGACACTCTCGCTGCCCATAGCTGGTAAGAAAAGTGAATGAGTGATATTGATGGATTTGGCTATGATCGACAGTTCACCTGGTTTACCGGGTACAGGAAACCAGGGTTTCAATCACAGGTGAGTTGGAAACCCTGCAGGTGAGTATCTCTAAGCTCAGGTTGATTTAGCATACTGCATATGATTTATAAAAGATGATAAATGTTTGTTGTTGCCACCTTTTTGAAGCTTTCATAAATCATGCACAAGATTATGTAGTAAATATTTTTTATTATTATTATTTTCAAACCTAGCATGGTAGGGTCGGCCCTTATTGGGCAAGCGAGGACGAAACCTCACCCCTACAATAGTGTGCAGGTTTCGAGCATGTGGTCGAGGAGCATGCAAGAATGCACATGGTCTGGCTTGACGTATTTCTCTTTGATTTCATCAAATTAAGGTTTAGTCGTTTATAGGACTTTGAAGCCGCTTATTTATAAATTATTTATTTATTTATTTCCTACTCGCTTATTTAAAAATTCGAGAGACTCGTAACCCTGGGACGTGTCTCTCATACTTGTATATACATAGTAAATTGTTTTCCAAGTTGGGCTCCGATTGTAAGCCCAAAGCTTATAGCCCATTTTAAATTCCGCTTTGAAAATTTGTTGTTCGGTTGCTAGAATGATTAATTTGCTCAAAGAAAATGTTTTGTGAACCAACAACCTAAACCCAAAAGGCCTTGCAGTTTCGGGTTAATGAGTTATCGGGATGTCATTCGTAACATGTTGGTTTCTCATTGACTCGGGGTCGCGGCACTGTGGGACCCCTCCCATGGGGTGCCACACAAGGGGGATTTCATCAAAATTTGTCCAATTTGCATTTTGTCACAAAGTTTGGCACGAATGAGACTAAGTGAGATGCCTTGGCACCCTTTTATATCATTTCATCAAAACTCTCTGTTTGTTAGGTTAGTGTAGTTTAGTTTAGTTTACTTTTTAGCACTTTACTTTAATCTAGTTTTAAATTAATCGACACAAATTCGACCAACTACTATCAATGTTAATATCATCATTTTGATGGTGTTGGCTTCCAAAAGCCCCTAGACCATTAATTTGTATGATTGAATTCTGTTTACCACTATGTACTTTACACCAAACATCATGTTAGTTCTTCACCTTTAAATTTCATCATCCACACCTTTACACTCTCAATTGCGATCAACAGTGTCCAATTTTTTTAGAGCCATCCAAATTGCCGTCAACTAATGATGTGATAGTGTCGAGCTAGTCAAGGAGGCCCAAATGAAAGGCTAAATTTGACATTTCAGAGGAATGACTAAATTAAACATACAAGTCAACCAAGTCCTCGCTCCTTACCAAAATCCACCAAGTCCATTAACCACTTTTGGGAATCCTTTTGCTGAGCATACGAGTAATCCTCCACCTCAAAATTCGTACAATGGCCTCATTTAGCAAATGATCACAAGATGGTGTTCAATATTTCTACCCACGGGTTACATTGCATTGCTCCCAATTTCCAAAGTCGATCATGCATGATAGAATTAAAATGAAAGAAAAATGAACCACCAAATTCTTATCTCACTGCTTTGCTCTTTATTCCCAGACATGTCTTGAAAACTTGGGTGACTAAAATCCATGGATTTCGACCATGAAAACCCACCAACAATTTGCCATGATATCCTCTCTGACTCGTTCACTTCTCTGTTCTCCATTAAATATGATCACATGCCATCTGAGAATTACTTTCAAACCCTTCAAGCTGGAGACTTTAACATATCTGATCGAAGGGAAGCCATGTATTCAACGTCATAGGTACAATTCTTGAAAGAACAGATACATGAATTCTTAAATTTGATCCTATTTGCTAATTTAGTGACCCAGAAATTATGTTTTTGCTGCAACTCTGATAACTTCTTATCCTACCTTGCTGTCAATTATTTTGATCGGTTCTTGTCCTGCCAAGGAAAGCTGGTAAAGATTAAAACTTGGGAGCACTTTTTTCTTGCTTTTGATGATAACGAAAATTGCACTTGGTACTAATTGGGTTCTTCCCAAAATGCCAATTACACAATAGTTTCCGGGGTTTAAGTCATCTGATGAGATCTAACTAATGCTTGGGACATTTTCAGCAACCAAAGCCTTGGATCATAAAGCTCCTTGCAATCTTCTGCTTTTCTATAGCAGCCAAGATGAGGAGAACAGATTTCTCTCTTCTTGATTTCTAGGTACTGAATAAATTCGATAGGCAAAAGTATGAATTAAATTGTTCAATCGAGAAAAACGAAGCTTGAATTAAAAGTTAGTGAATGCACTTCTAGGTCCCACCGGACGACGTGGTGGCTGGGATTAAGTCGTCGGACAACCGAGAGGTCAATGGTAGTAGACAAGGGGAATCGCGGCAGTGGTTGCAGAGCGGCGACGAAGGAGAGAGAGCGCCCCAGTTCTTTGAAACGTACGTCAAGCTGGCTGCAGAGCGGCGACCAGCTGGACACTGCCATGTCATCAATTAACGGCAATTTTGGGTGACTCCAGGACTATTGAAGACGGTTGATTGAAATTGAAAATACAGGGGTATTACTAATGAAATTTAAGGGTGATGGACTACCATGATATTGGGTATAAAGCACAAGGTGGTAAACTAAATTTTGTCACAATGACTTGCATGTGTTTTTTAGGTTTATTTTCACGATAATTTAGTTAGATTGAGTTCCCCCAATTCTTTGCGTATGATACTCTACTTTTTTCCTTTACTAATGTTGGAAGTACGTAACATCACACACAATTGCACATAATATAAGTTAGGTGATGCTTCCAACACCAATTCTCCTTTTTTTATTAACCTCCATGACTTTTGATTTCTAATGCAAAACTATCAATTGATTGCAAACCCACGCAAACCCAATACAATTAAGGTGTTTCTAATGTAAAATTATTGAGGTGTATTTCTTTTTGACAAATTCAAGCATCTTCATAGGTCGCATCTTCATGTGAATCAAAATATTCATTTAATCAATTACATTCATGGGGATAAATGTTAGTAACTCAATATAATTTTTCTTCAATTGATTGGATCCTTAATGGGTCTGTGTTCTATATGTTGAGAATGTTGAAGTTGAGTATTTTCTTCAATAAACACTACTCGATTCTATCAATGGCATAGCCAGAAATATGAATTTGAAATCATAACGATTATATTAAACAAAAATATAATTTCATCAAATAACATAAAATCACATATATTGATTGTTAAAGAAAAAAAATTAAATATACTAGTTTATATATTATTCTTTTGATAAAAGAAAATTCATAAATTATTACAATACTTAAACATAATAGATATCTCCAAACCAATTATAATTGTTTGCGAAGATTACTCTTAATTATTTTGAAATCTATACATGGTGGTTTCATTATCAATACAACCAAATATATCTTCTCCAATGTATGTAATCATACTGTCATTCATCCACAGAGCTCTCATTCGGTTTCGGAAATCATTGTTTATGATCTTCAAGATAGAATAAATTAAATTAGCTCATCTCTAAAAAAATTTAAATTTAAAATTTGTAATGATTTGAAAAAAAATCTTTAATTGAAGTGATTTATGAACAAGGTATAACAAAATCTTACTCTCTAGTTGAGGTCAAAGTCTTGCCGTTCGTAGGAAAGAAAATTGAAAAGGACAAAAGACAAATTATAATAACCCAGAAAATTATTATTAATTTTTCGTCGCAAATGATAAGGTTTAATCGCGACGAACATTTTCCGTAGCAATAGGGTGTCAATTGCGACGGCAACTATTGCCGAAATAAAAAGGCGAAGCAATTGCAATTTTTTTTAGTAGTGGATGTAATGGTAACAAATTAGGTAATAGGAAACAAAACAACTACCTTGGCCACCCAATACAAATTAAAAACCCCACCAAGAAGGAGACATGAATTAACCAACTACTTCATGAAAACACAATTGTGAAAATTCAATCACCAAAAACTAGAGCAACAATTTTTTCAACGATCGATTGAGCAAAATCAAATGTATTTGCTAGAAAAAACACAACAATCAGATTATACATATCAGCTAGAACTTGATGACAACTCCATGAACAAAATCAAAAATAAGAACAAAATTCAAGTATAGAACAATCAATTGTAAATTTCAATAGAAATACAATTAAGAAATTCAAGATACCTAAAAACACACCTCAAATTGTTAGATTTACAAATCAAACTTTGTTTTTTGAATGTGAATTTCATATTTATTGCCTTAATACATCTCGATCTCAATAAGAATTTGGATATCGATCTAGATTTCTTCCCCCCCCTAGTTTGAACAAGAATTTCAAATTCATCATCTTGATTTTGATCTAGATCTGTTCTCACTCTCCATCTCTATCTCTCTCTTTATCACTTATCTTCCTATATTAATATATTTAGGGACATTTTCGTCAGGAAATAAGGCCGCACAAGGTTTGGGCCTTGCGCATGGATCGGAAACAGTACTGCAAGGGGAATTAAAAAAAACCTGCTAATAGTGAAAAATGGACTAAAAGTGTAGTTAGTAGTAATTTGCTAAAAATTAAGGTGGGCCGGACCTCAAATTATACAATTGAAATTCCGAGAAATTAGTGAATCGAATGTGGCATGGCATAACCATCTAATTAGTGTTTTCTCTAGAAAACCACCCTCAGATTTTCATCTCAAAAACACCCAATTTGAGGAGGAGGAGGAGTTGGTTTAGATGTCGACAAATCGATCGTATTTTTATGCTTCATTCAAAATTTAGGTACCAATCAAGAAATTTGGGAAGTTTGCAGGCTCTTGTAGTTTACATTAGGGGCGCAGCACATGCTGCACAATGAAATGGATGCAACCCATGTAGAGAAGATCAAAGATGCAATCCATTTGATGACGAGTAGTAATAAAACCCACCCACCCAGCCAAGAATTATTTGCAATTGGTCCCATTATTTGGTTTACTGGAACTATTCCTCGTTGCAATATATTAGATTCCAAAACCCAGCACTGAAATCACTTGTAAATTTGAGGTTCGATGAAGACCCACCGCAACCTAATTGTTCAGAGACAGAAAATACAAGAAGGGATTAAATGAGTTGACGAGTCTGTTATTTGCTATTTTAAGAACTATTACTTAATAATTAACTGGGTTTCTGTGTGTGTTTGGAGTTGGAATTGAAATTGAGTGGAATGGTGGTTCGTGATTCAAACTTGTTGTTTCATTCGGCCACTTGGTTGTTTCTTCATAATCAATTGGCATTCTTTTACTGCTTCATACTCCTTCCTTAGATCTAGAATCTTACAATGAATGGATTTTCATTCTATGGTTAATCTCCTAAGGAGGAAGAATCTTGGGTTGAAATTGAATATGCAAATATTCAAGAGGAAGAAGGAACGATGGATGAGAAGGAAAATGAGAAAGTGAAAGAAGTAAAAAGATACATAACCGAGATTAGACGGAGGTATGACGTTGATCTGTTTTTAAATAGTTTATGTACCTCTTTGATTACTTTTATGGCACGTTTACTTACTTTGAATGAAAATAATCATGAATCGGAGACAATTAGAATGGGAGAAGAAATGAATCGGTATTGATTCCGGATGAGTTGATTCATAAACTCATCTCCCTCATTTGTAATCAAATTCCTGAATATTCAGGAATCGATTCCTTATAAGGAGATGAGACATACACTCATTCCGATTCACTAACGAATAAATATTTTTACTCGGAATCATTCCGATTCCTTTATGTGTTAGTAAACGTAGGAATAGTTTTACCCCGTAATCATTATCTCTCATTCTAAGTAAGTAAACGTGCCCTTAAAAATTAGGTACCATTTTATTCGGTGTATAAAAGTTTGGACCCGTTGCGGAAAAAAGAAAGAAAGAAAAGAAAAAGAAAAACCCGAAGGAAAAGACCAAAGTATTGTGCAAAATACAGAGAGCTTCCTGTCTTTGCCTCTGTTTAGTCTAAACCTCTCTCTACCACCTTCGCCTCTCTCAAATTCCAAAGCGAGCCCGAATGGCCGGACAACCTGGAGGAGCTCCGAGTACGTACTCGCCGTCCCCCACGACCCGGAAAACCAAGTCACTCATCTTCCGAAACGACGACGTCGACTGGGTCCGAACCGATGGCCGTGAATTCCACCAATGCAGACCTGCATGTAAGCCCTTCTCTGTTTCACCACCCAAAGTTCCTTCCTTTTATTCTCTCAGTCTTCAATTCTCTTGCTTTTCGTTTTGTTTTGATTTGATGCTACTTATAACTCTTCTCCATGTTGAATGTGGGACTTATTGAATTGGTTTCAGCTCACCAATTGTGAAATTGAAACTGTTTTGGACGCAAAGAACTGAGCTTGCAGTTTTAGTTTAAAGCTTTCTTATTACTAGGCTATATTTGCTGTTGAATGTCGAAGTTTTTGTATGTGTTTAGATGATTGGTGGTATATGGGGGAGACGTGTTTTACTAACCCCGGAAGAAATGTATGCTTGAAGCTCTTGTGAATCTGAAGTTTTGGTTGATAATGTGGGCTAGAGAGAGAGAAATAGCACGCATTTTCGGTTGATGATGGTGATCAACCTTCCTTGATAGACTTCCAATGCCTATTTATAAGCTGTTGATGTTTGAAATAGCCAAAAATTGTGGTCATGGACCTTGTTCATGTTGCCTTGTTCCTTCTAATTAGAGTTTCTATCTAAAACTAATAAGATGGTGGATGTTCAGCAAGTGATACTCTTATAAAACTGACCGGGTCTTGTACAAATTTTGTTATTGTTCATAAATTTTTTACTGAAAAGTGTGCTGAAATCTTGCATTATTACGTGCATAAAGAAACTCAAGCTTGTGGTAACTTACAGTTTTCAAGACTGGTGCTGTAAACGCTGCTGCAGGCTCTGCATATGCAGAATTTGGAAATACCAAGGTCATTGTTTCTGTGTGAGTATATCTCTCAGAAATTCAAACTTTCACCGACTTCATGATCCATAAACATATAGACATATTTGATTTTTCAGACAGTTTCTTTCCATTTATTTTTTACTTATTATTGTTTAGCATTGATCCAAGATGCAAATAGATATGTGAAACGTGTTTTCAATCTTACTTTTCTTAATATGTTTAGATTTGGTCCAAGAGAGAGTAAAAAGGCAATGATGTACAGTGATATAGGGCGGTTGAATTGCAATGTCAGCTATACAACTTTTGCCACTCCAGCTCGTGGACAGGTATATGAGTGTAAATGCATTTTCCCATCTTCTTTTCTTAGTGTTGTTGGTCAGTGAAATTATTATGACCATGTTGAGACTCATTTCTCTTAGGGGTCAGACCACAAAGAGTTTTCTTCAATGCTTCATAAAGCTTTGGAGGGTGCAATAATATTGGAAACTTTCCCCAAGACTACTGTGGATGTTTTTGCATTGGTATTGGAATCTGGGGGCAGTAAGTTTTCAATTCCGTTTGTAGAACTTAAACCTGTTTTATTTCAACTATTGCAAGTTTTGGTTACCAAGAAAAGACAATCATGAAGAAAAGAATGTAAAGCCCAGAGAAAAGAATTTAGATTGGTTCATATAAGAATATTCTCCTGCTATGTACATATGAATGTTTTTGTTCATGTATTGGTGCTTCCAGATTATTCCTTAACCGCTTTTGTGAAACCTTTGGCTTTGATTTTCTCCAATATACAAGATCGCTGCCACTGGCTAGATACTTGTATACAGAGGTGCTGCATTTGTCCCCTAAATTATGATATGTACTGATACTTTCTTGGTATTCCTTAGACTCAACTTTGGCGTCCTTAGAAAATCGTCTTGGTTTTTCAGTTGGACAATTGTGTCGTATATGTGGAAATGTCAGTGGCACTTCAAGAGTTCCACAGCTTCCTTTTGTTACTTGGAGTGCAATAATGTAATCAGATAGAAAAAGACGTATAATGTTCATAAGCAATTCTACTGAAGAGAGAAGTCTTTTAAGAATAGAACGGAGATATGTCAACAATTTAATGTTAGCATTAGCAGTGCATATCAGTCATTGATTCTGTTGTTAGTTGTGTCATAAACAACCTAAAATGATTCAAGTTGAGTGCAAGGCAGTAATATTTCTATTTTGCTTGCTAATGAACTATTTCCTTTCGGTTGCAGGTGATCTTCCTGTAGTAATATCATGTGCTAGTCTTGCCCTAGCAGATGCAGGGATAATGGTGTATGACCTTGTCGCCTCAGTCTCTGTGGTATTCATCTAGCCCAGTCTTTTTGACTTTCTCTTGACATTAAGCATGGAACAAAGATTTGGCTTGTTATTTAGTTTGCAAACATGATGTTTGTTCATGCATAACCTGGAAGGAATGCACCTATAGAGAATTGAAACTTAGCACATTGCACATGAAAGAATGAAAATTGTGATTTCTGATCATCATATTATATTTGTTCTGTTCCTTTGGCATGGCAACTTCATATCAAGTTTACTAGTAAGTTGCCTCCCTTAACTTATAAACTATACCTTTTGGAGAAACCATATACATTAATACTGTACTAGGAATAATGTCATGCTTTCTTGTAAGATCTTTCTTCTCTTTAGTACCACATGGTCTGAACTCACTCTCTTACACTCCTTACCTGTAAGGGAAATATTGAGCTACTCAAATATCTATAGCATGTGGGCAGTTACTTATACATTTTGTGATATAAGCTGCTAATGCATTTATAGAAGTTCTTAGAAAATAAATAAATCAAATTTATATAAGTACAATAGCATATATTTCCTTAGATCTACGGTGGAATTTGCGTGCTGTTATAATAATGCCTTCCCATATCAGTCACTTTTATGCAGGTTTGATTCTTTTGTTGATTTTTTTTCTTTGTTTTTTAACATGTGATTTCTGTTTGTGGTGCCTAGTCTTGTCTCGGAAAGAACCTAGTCATTGATCCTGTTTTGGAGGAAGAAAGTTACCAAGATGGAAGCTTAATGCTTGCTTGCATGCCTTCTCGCTATGAAGTCACTCAGCTAACTATAACGGGGGAATGGTCAACCCCAAAAATTAATGAGGTATGCAATCAGCTGATTTATTCCTTGTTCTATTATATGCTGTTCTATTATCTTACCATTCAGAGGGGGAGAATGCAATGCATGAAAGTCATCTTTGAGTTGTGCTGTGGGTTATGATTCCAAGATTGTATTTGTAGTTGATGTAACACTTTAATTCGAAGTCAATTAGGTTGATATGCTTGTCAAAGTTGCATGCTTGGTATATGCTAAAGTCCCACCGGAAGTTTATTTGATGGTGGCAAGTTTATCATATGATCTGAGAAAGTTGGATGTGGGCTCACAATACCAAAATGGTTTCCAATAAGCAGGGAATGCAGATATGCCTCGATGCCAGTGCAAAGCTTGCAACAATCATGAGGGAATGCTTAAAAGGACCTGATTCTGCTTTGGAAGAATAGATTTTGACTAATTATACATGAGAAAGCATTAGGTCTTGATTACTGTACTTTTTTTCCTTTCCCTTTAAAATTGAACTTCGAGATATTTGAATTGCTATTTTCTGTTTCTTCCTAATGTTCGGTCAGATGCTTGTATATTATTTGGTCCAATTTTGAATACAGATTTTACCTCCAAGCTGTCACACTTTCCTTCGTGGAAATGCATGAGCCAAAACTTAAAGCTCCTGTACAACTGCATCAGCTTCAGATTCTTCTGAGAAGTTATAGAGGCTTTAATAAACAGCTGGACATCTAGTAATTCTATATCTGGAATACTTTTCATCACTGCAAACGTCTAGCTTCCTCCCAATCTCCCATTATTGATCTGCCCTCATCCCCAATAAGCTCCAGACCCTTTGGACGCTTCCATCAATGCACACCTGAACAGTTCGAGAAGCAACGAGCCTTGATGACCAATAAAGCATTGGGATTCTTGATAACCTCTGAAGGCTTTGCTTCAATGACCTCCTAATTTCTCTCATCTCTGCTTTAGAATTTTGGTCCTATTCATCTCTTCATATGTACATGACTTATGATTCACTGATACAATCATTTTTATATCAACGCAACTCACAAATTAAATCGCTTGAGGTATGTATCAAATGGTGTCTATGGCACGGCCTAGTACACATTTGCTTGGAACTTCTCAGTTCTACAATAGGCAAGTCTTTGTAAATCCTATCAATTTTATTGGGTAGAATTTGCTACATAACATTTCAAATACAGCTACAAAAACCCACATCACAAAAGAATGCTAGAAAGATTTTCAGAACTCAATATACAATCTACTCCCATAGCAACATTTCGCTTTCAGTTCATCCAATAGATTACACCAAGGACATCTAACTACTATCTCAAAACAGTGCACTAATATGACACCCCATGCAATGCATGGTCATGAACTCATGATAATGAGTGCCATGCTCAGTGGTTTGGGAAAGCTTTCATAGTTTCAAGGTGATCCAGACACTCCGGGGAAAAGTTCTGATATCTTATTGAAGACATCCATCACCTGAGACAAAAAGAAAACAGAAGATGTCATTATATACAATAATATCTTATATGATATACCACCCTCTAAAATTACATCGACTTGTTCCAAAGTTTGAAACCTCAAGCATCAATTTGAAGTCAAATTGCATGCAAATCATTTTGCACAATCTTCAAAAACAAAAGCAGATAAGAAACAGAGCAACACTTGAACATAGCCAAAAGTCGTATCTGATTGTACAAATGACAGTTGAGGGATTTACATATGGGATTTAGGTCTCAAAAGTTATACATGTGTTGAGTTGAGGGAGGTGTTGGTCCCAACACATATCATAACAATGCTATCTATATATGATTATATGTAGTACAGGAAATTGATTGTACAAGAAATAAATTGTATATATGTAGAACCTCAATAACCTTGCTATCTATATATACTATTATACTTCCCCTAGTTATCCAAAAGTTTGTCCAGCTCTAAATTGTAGATATAATAACAAAGCAAAACAATGAAAAAGAAATCTACCATACCTCCTTATCATTTTGATATTTTGCAATACTCATTGGATTCTGCGAACACTGCACAAGACACAAAATAATCTTGAAAATTAGTATGTTGTGCGACTCTCGTCATAAATTAAAAGCAACTCTGGCTATCACAAGCCATCATTCCTATTTACCCACCCATCTTATTTTCCCACACCCACCGACTTTTAAAAAGAAAAGTTAAAAAAAATTAATTTACTCCTCCCACCCACTTCACCAGTTCACCACGCTCTAGGGCAGGGGACATGTCTCGCCTTCCAATAGGAGTGCTTGGGTGCCTCTTTAAGCAACCCATGGTGAGGACACACCCCAAAATGGAAAGCCACTTGGACTAGCCTTTTTGAAAGTGGGATTTATGAAGACAGCTACTTTTTTTTTTTTTCTTTTAGTTTGTGTTTTGTCAACATCATCCTTGAATGTAACTTTACAGAATGATAAATTTGCTTAAAGGTACATTTTGAAAACCGGTGTTTTAGAAAAGAAAGGAGAGGCATTCTAAATTAATTCCAAGTAGTTGGCATTCTAAATTAATTCCAAGTAGTCTGGCAACACATACATCCATTATGGCAGCTTGAACTCTTGGATTTTGAAATGCCCTAGCAACGTCAGGATTGTCCATTATTTTTGAAATAACTTCCTCAGGTGTAAGCCCAATCTGATCTGTATAACATAAGCAAACATGAATTAACAAAATACAGACAGCATAACTTGTTCTATTCTATCCTGTTTAAAAAAAAAAAAAAAAAAAACCTTGTTCTATTCTATAGATGTCATATCTGAAATCCCCAAATTCTTATTCATTTCAAGCTCTCACACACCAACCTTAACCTCAGTACAAAAATAAAAATCAAGAACCAATCTTATGACTTTAAATCAGCGGTATCAAATCTTAGAATTCCTTGAGTGAGATGATGAAATCTGAACAGTCAAATGATAGCTCTTAATAATAGGGCAACCTTTGGCAAATTTGATACTCGATGTTCAAGTGTTTAAAGTTTGTAATATAACTAATAGCATTGCAATGAAGACATACTTATACGTTACAGAGTAGCCCATTTTATTTTCATAATTATGCTCAAAAGTGAAAGTTGTTTGCATGTTGTGTCACCAACATTTGAAGACCTCAACCTTCCGTTCAACATCTCAACCTTCCAAATGAAACCAGATTCTTGACTCACCCAATGTGGCTGTACTTATATTTTGTTGGCTGGGTAAATGGATTTGATGGACTTTTCCATTCATGTTACTTTTTAGTTTGTTGGCCAGCTTCATGACCAACACCCACGTCAAAATGGGAAACACATACATATTCAATGTTTGATCTTCCTTTTAGTCATCAAATATTAATGGAAAAAAATGGAAAAACACACACATCAAGTCAATGTTTGACCTTGCTTTTAGTTGCAAGATCAAATATTGATGAAATTACTCAATTAGACAATTTTGAACTAAGGTTTATACTGAAATGACCAAGTCAACAATGTAATTAGAGCACACCGATCTGGCAAGATGGAACTGATCCAAATTGCAGATTTGCGCCAATATCAAATTTAATCAGTAAATGAAGAAGTATACAGAAGATTAAGATAAGAGTTTTGGAAAGAATGACATTCGTGAGAGCCATTAAGAAATAATCCCAACTAAATTGAAAACCCAACACAAACTAACCTACTTTTTACTTCAAACTTACCAAACTGCTGCTTGACCTCTGGACTGCTAAGATCAAAATTTTTCAAAGAATCCATCATTCGATTGTCCCATTCACTGCTTCCAGCCATATTACGTCTGAGAGATATGTCAAACACAAAAATTAAATTGAAATCTTGCCAAGGGAAAATAATGACAAAAAAAAAAACACTAAAAATCATGCTGCTGCAGCATTGCAACAAATGAACAGCACCCAACCCATCCGCAAATGATAACTAAACAAAAAATAAATAAATAAATAAAGATGCAGGTAGAATGCAATACAAATCAAACCAAACGTTCATCATCCTAAACTTTAAACCCCATAAATTTTAAAAGTAACAATTCTGCAGTCTGCAGGCATGGCAAAGTTGAAGGGCAATATACACAATAATAACATTGTGCCTATTCAAATACAAGATTTAAAGACTTAGATGAACAGAAAAGATCAAAGTACCAGTAAATTAATATAAATCCATATAAGTTAACATATCAGAAATAGACACTGAAAGGTATAATGAATAGATGCATGGCCCAATAACAATCATGTTCAGAATAAACAATCGAACAGATATATTGAAAAATATTGCAATAAAAGAAGCAAGATCCCTAACTAAAACAAGCTGCTTTATTTATTTTCAAGGTGAAGAAATGATGTGTCCTGTCAACCATGGTCAAGGTTTTGTTACAGAAAGTGTGCTAACGTGCTGACTCTAACATGTTCAGAATGAACAACTGAACCGATATATTGAACACTTTGGCAACAAAAGGAGCAAGAACCCTAAAACAAGCTGCTTTATTTATTTTCAAGGTGCAGGGATGATTTGTCCTGTCAACCATGGTCAAGGTTTTGTTACAGAAAGTGTGCTAATGTGCTGACTCTTAGAATTTTGTGCTTGCATGGCATTTTATATTATAGTGATGTCAAAGACTCAAAGGTGAGGCATAGAGCGTTGACAATTCATATGATTCCCACCCTTTACTATTTCCACACAGTTGAAAGATCAAAGACTTTAAAATTTCTCTCTTTGAATTCGATTCAGAACCATCTAGCTTTTAGCAGATAATTCTTTTACTTTTTTTTATTGATGGGTAGTCTTCCCCCACCTTGAAAACATCGGGATTAGGTTGAGAATTATAATTGAGGACAAAGTCATAATTTGGGTCAAACTCATAAGCTGAAAAAATACCAAGTGAGAACAGAAATTGGGATATGTATATAAAGCAAAAGCAATAGGACTTACAACATGTCTTCTAGCTGTTGGCGATATTGTGGATTTTGTAGCATCCCTATCAAAACAGCATCTAATTAGTTTAATGAATCAAATGCTATGAGTTAAACATATAACAGTAAACAAACCACCCCTCCCCACTTCCCCAGCAAGTGGATAAAACAAAACAAAAAAAAACAAAAATATTTTAAAGAAGAAAAAGTTCTAGGTACAGATTAATGAATGGGGTAAATTCTTAGATAAAGCTGCATAAATGGACTTACATTTGAAAGTAGTGGGATTCCTCATCTCCTCAGGTAAATAGCTGCATAGATATGAACACAATTAACCTTCTTTCCAATGGATGCATGAATCTTTTATTTACACACACAAATAAACAACCACAAATTGCACAGGATGTTGATATTACACAAACAGTATATACAAGACCAAGCTGCATGCAAATTACATATACTGGGAAATTTTATGCAATCTCTAATTACTTTTATTGTCTTATAATCTACAACTTACAAAAAAATATAAATTCTATCTTAATGTGTCAACTGTAAATCATAATAATGATATAGCTAATTTTTCATCTTGAACCATAACAGCATGTTTAGGCAAAATCATTCATTTCAATAAGATAGCACAAAGAGATGACAAAAGGTAAATAATAGAAGATATATTACGGGTAAACCATCTTCTGTACAGTCGGATCTTCCAACATTTTCTCCAATGCTTCCACTGATAGAACAGAATTTTCTTTTCCTATCCATTAAGAAATGAAACCACAATTAAACTGCCTGGTATATATTCTAAAGATGCAAAATTTAGAAAAACAGAGAGGTATTTATGATCCACAGCAATTTAACCATAGCCACATTTGACACGTTGAAAGCAACAGACTATGATACACCAAGTGACAAGCAACTCAAATCACACTGAATAAACTTACACAGTTATGCAATGAGGACTTGTTGCATCTATTTACAAAATAGTTGACTAAGAACTGGAAAAACATGACTTAATACATATCATGTTAATTCACAAACAATATTGAATGATATCTCATTTTTCCACCCAACATGAAATCCCTGCCTCAAAATTGTAAATGCAACCCAAGTAATAAAAGGGCTCCATGTGGACGATTAATAAATATGCCCAAAATTATACCTTTCTGATGTGTAATGTCTTAATTTGCAAAGTTTCACATTGTCAAGTTGTTGCAAGTTCATCACATCCTAATTATATATTACCTCCAAATATATTGATGCATTAGATATGAATTCTCAGGCTAGAATATTATTTCCATACGAGTTAGGAGTGAGTAATAAGACCTTGTATGTAGGCTCCTTAATCTAAGTTACCAACCTTTTACAAGTAGCAGCTGATAGTAACTATTAACTATTTTCTTTTCATTATCTATCCTGTTGTCTTAGCGTATATATTTGCCTGTATCTTGAAGCCTGGCCTAGTCTTTAATATCAGGCCAGGCAGGCTCTGCTCAAAGCAAATATGAATACAATCAATTATCTTTCTGAGAGATGCATGAGTCTTTTATTTATACACACAAATAAATAAGGAAGCACAGAACCCTGTCCTATCATGGCCTAATTGACTGGACTAGGGCAGAGTATATATATCTAGGAAGCTCAGAACCACTACCCCAAGCAGAGCAGGCTGAAGTTAAACATCAGCAGGTCAGCAGTTTTAGATAAATGGTCTTTGTCACAAAATGTTACCAGAAGCTTGACTTTTAGATCTAGAAGCAAAGCTCACAAAATTTCAAGGAACTGCCAAAGTTACTTACCAGTATTTTGAGACCCCATGGGAGCATCTGTCCCCTGCTTAAAAGCAGCTCCATTCTGAGAACCCTTTATAACATTTGCCAACTATTAAAATCGGGATATTATTTGAAAACTGCATCATCTTGAGAAATATAACTAGGAGATACTTACTTCCACATTATTCTTGGCTTCCTTAGATGAACCTATTTCAGTATCTCGTAAGCTACTTTCAAAAGGACTCTGCTGCACAGTTTCTTCTGGAGTAACATCTACAAAAGCTGTAAGCAGAAGCAGCAATTCTCTCAGTTCTTTTGAAAGTAATAATTTCAATTCCAAACAAGGTAGCTTGTGAACAGTTTATTGCAATATTGATGGCCATCATTTGTAATGAAAATATCCAATCCAATAATGCAGTAAAAGATTAAGAAATTGGCAATATTCTGAAAGATTCACTGTAAGAAAATTAATATCATAAGCCATCACGCTTGCATGCAGCCAAGGCAGAAGCACCGACATACACGTGTACGCAGAAACACAAACACGAATGCAAACAAGCAGGAAAATAAGCTTGGTGAGGCTCGCAACTTCACAAAACTCATAAAACTTATGTTTCAATGCAAAGCCCACGATATCATTCTCACAAAGATTTTAAATCAAACATCACATCACAAATACTTAAATAGCAATCCCTGATCTCTGTCAACCATACTTTTTACATTACATCCCCCACAAACAGCAGGCTACCTCAAAATCAGCTCAGGACTTCTCTCTTTAAAACTATATGAGGTCCATGTATGGGCTACTAGTTGACTGATCATGATCAAAAGGCATGCAGTCAAAACATAAAGATAGTAAAACTTTTTCTAATAAATTCATGATAATGACAACAGAATTGTGAGAGGACATCAAAAGTAGTACCTCTTTATCAGAAAGCAGTTTGGAAAACTGAATAACATTGTTTTCAATTTCAAAATTATTCTCGACACTTTTGCATGAGAAAAGAAATTAGGAAAAAAAGTAAATATATACTTTAAGAGAACTTCCTTTGAAAATGTTTCTTAAAATAGACTAAGACAACAAGTCCACTGAAACCAATGACAATGCAGAAGTATTACCCAACAGTCAACAAAATATGTAAAAACAACTAAAAGACAAAGTACGGAGTCAGTCGATCATTGATCTCCATTTTCACATCATTTTGGTCATATTGGTTTTCTCATATAAAAAAAAGGAAATTTATTGCTTCTTGCAAAATCCTCATCGGTTAGAAGAGAACAAAAGCTTCAAAGTTCTATAGAAGAGAATTCACTCTTTTATGGCTGTTTGGGAAAGTTAAAAGCAATTACCATCTTATAATAAGATTCAATCGTACTAACCATTAACCCAATATAGTAACATATGAAAAGAGAATTTCATATGATGGATTAGGAGCCCAAGAAAAAGTGAATTCTTTTATAATAGTTTTCATGTTTAAATAATAAGTAATAGAACACACATTAAAGGGCATAAGAACCATTATCAGACTTGAAACCTTCCATGGAAGAGACAATGATATTTAGCTATAATAGAAACAATCTAAGATTGAGAAACTGAGCTATACAAAATTATGTATGCAACATAAAGTAGAGACTGGTTAGAATGATAATTCATACCATAACTTTTCTGTTCTTTCTTTGGTTTTTCTTCGTCTTTGACATCAGTAGCAGGTGTGGAAGGAGTGGCTGACGAGGCTGATGAGGCTGGTGGTGATTCATCTACTCTGGTTGCAGATACATCTGTGAAAGAAGGTTGAGCAGATGCTGAAAATGGTGAGGCAGACGGCGATCCTGGAGCTGCTGGAAATGGAAAAGGTGATCCCGGAGAAAATGCAGCATTACTGAACTGGTCATTTTGTGAATTCATCTGGCCCATCACAGTCTTAAAAGCTTGTTGCATTGCATAATTCTGAAAATTGATTCACGATTGTTCAGGGAAGAAACATAATAAAAATGAAAATAGACCAGTATTGTTTGGATTTAGAAGTTAAATGAAATGGACCAGTCTTGTTTGGATCGCAGGTGACCTAATTCGCAAATTGGGCCATAGCATTTCTATATCTGTTTTACCATGTCAATTTTTTGTAAAATCATCAGTACTCTTTGAACGGACAAGCCACTAAGATTTCCACTCTGAGTGTTTCAAGATCTAGGAAATGAATACTTGAAGAGGAATACATGAAGAACTAACCTGCTCCGCCTATCTAAAAGCCATTTAGATGCCCCTAACTAGCATAATAAAATCAGTAGAAGTCCCTCATCTAGTGAATGCTTTCCCAAGTAGTAAGCATATTCTAACAGGCAAGTGACATAATTAAACCAGGAGAAATATGTCCCAAGTAAAACAAAGTCCTTTCTAATCACCAAAGCACAAATCAAATAGGAGGCCAAATAGATAGTGTGTGTGTGTAAGTTCGATTAACACTGAAATTAGTGAAAATTTTGTCTTACTGTCTATATCTAGAACTTTGAAGGCAAATGTCATCACCCAAAACATAGGCTACATGTAATTGGGAGTGATCGGTGATATGGTTCAATTGCTTCATGTTAAGAGTTGAAGTTGTACAATTATCAAAAAGGACAAAACAAGGGCCTTCAATCTTATCACAATTGTTAAACATGTTAAAGGCAACTCTAATAGTGACTTTTCCCAACACCAAAAGCTTAAAAGTTCAAAAAATGCAATAGTAGATCCATAATTTGTAGGAGGGAAACACGCACCTTTAACCTTCCAGCAGCCTGTTATTACAAATCAACTTGTCAAAAATACAGTACAGATGAGTTGGTCTAATGAATGTATAACTTATCAAACAGAAAACATGCAAATAATTGTTGTCCTCACCCATGAAAATACTGCAGAAAACGCAACACCAACGCCAATCCAAAATAGAGGTGATCCTCTAAACAAACGAACAAACAGGTGAAAAGATTATTAGGTTATGACTGTTTGGGCACAAGGGTTAAACACAAAATATCTGAGAAAATTAAGAAGAAATGATTACGTATTGGAGGGTGGGGGAGGTACTGAGAATTGTGGGTTGACACCAACAGAAGATGTTTCTTGACTGTTCGAGGAAGAAATGCTTGCAAAACGTTCCACTTGTAACTTTGTTGCAACTGTATTAAAAACATACAACAAAAGAACCATGTCAGTAAATATGTACAAAAAAGTACTTCTAAAATTACAGGTTAAAGAATGATTATCCTCATGAACCAGTATTACAGATGGATTAAAAATTCCAAAAGTTTCTAATACCTAAAATAGTAAATCTTGTTATTAAGTATTAACTACATCAAGAATACATATCAGTAAGCTAAGATCATCTCTTGTTAAGATCAAGCAGCCAGGTTCAGCATCAAAGAATGAATGTGCAAGAGGGTCATCTTTATTCCTTCAAAAGTAGGGGGAATAAAAAAGGACCTGATGCTTAAAGAAAATCTTTCTACTTCGTAACCTTCTTCTCAGATCCGGAACTCAAAGGACACTTCATAACATAGGATTTTGGATTGGTTACTCGCTACTGGGAGGGTCAAAATCTGTGGTCATGTTCAATAGAGGCGGCCTTTGTTTGCTTTTCACCTCATTGGTGTATTCTATATTTCTATGTAAAGCTGGGGAGAAGTGTAGATGAATTCTTTATCTACTTCCTGTTTTCTTACCAACTGTCGCGTGAAGCTGGTTAGGGAAATTGACTCTGGCGTGTTCTGTCTTTCCAGGCTTTAAAAAAGGAAAGAAAGCCAAAACCATGTGGGGCTGCCTATTGATAGCAGCTTAACGGGTTACATTGACGGAGCACAATCGACTAATATTCTATGTGATGGGAATGCAAGAGTTTTGGGATTGGGTGCAATTTCAGCCTGCTCCATGGGCAATGGTTACTACTGTTTTTCAGTCTATTCCCATTCTTTGTTAGTCTCTGAGATTTTGTAGTTGTTTATGTTAGCATTTGGATTCCTTATCCACCTTCTTTAAATACTTCTTTTGTTCTAACAAAATCTCTGCTTCTACTCATGAAAAGCAAAAAAAAAAAAAAAGCCAAAAACTAAACTAAAGCTGAAAGTCTCCGGCGGAGCCACCAATACTATTATCTTATAGCTAATCTTGAAGAGCTTTTTCTTCCCAGTTCATTAGCAATTCAAAAAAAAAAAAAAAAAAGACCCAAGTTCTTATTTTGCTAATTCGAAAGTGATTGATTTACTATGGAAAGATTATGGAATTGACTTCTCCCAAGGTTGTAGTTGCGCATTCAGAAACCTATAGAATTCACTTCACACACACACACACACACACTATTGACTATTGGAACCCAATGCAACGCATAGTGCAGTAGCAATTATCTATCCGATAGCAAAAACTAAGTACGCAGAAGCCAAAAGTACCTGGTTGATTCGCGGCAGGGAGTCGAACACTGACTCTGGAATTTTGGGAATTGAGAGAGGCTCTGAGACTGGCGGAGCATCGGAAAAGAGTGAAGCGATGAGACGAGGGAACGATTCTGGGCGGGTTTAACTGGAGAGGAGGAGAGCGAGGGAGTGAGTGAGGAAGAGAGAGTGACATCATGACCACCACCGCCTTCAGCAAAGGAGCTCTGTAATTGTATCGGCTAGTGTTAAACCTAAGGCTTCCAGTACACTAGTAGGGTTTTCCGAACAAGAAGAACCTTAATGGCTAAACCCAAATCCCCCCTCTGTTTTTTCTTTGGGTTTTCTCTTTTGTTCTTTTGTCTTTTGTAGCGGTGACGATATCGATATATTTACACAGTTCGTTAGTATGAAAAAATAAATAAATAAAAAGTTTTAAAAAGTTTTAGAAAAGTTCCTAAAGCTTAGGATATCATACAATTTACTCAAAGGTCTACCATATGTGACTAGATGGCATTTTAGAGCAACTATATATCCATAGAGTAAGGGTAATTCTTTTTTGTGTTTTTTTTTTAAAGGATAATTGCTAATCTACTAACTAAATTGGTACTACCAATTCACGGTTCATCCAAAATTGGCAATTGCCTCTAGTATACACAATGCACCAATAAAAGGCATTTGATAAATCTGGAATATTTAGTGTCAATAATGGCTATCATGTTGCTAGGAATTTTGTGGCTCAAGTCTCCCAGCCATCGTCCTCTTCTACTAATAATGATTTGCATCTACTTTGGAAAAAGATTTGGAGTGAAGGAGGCGCTTAGCAAGAAAATTCATCTGGAGGATGAGGCCTGTGTGTTTTGCACAACAATTGTAAACTGAACACACAATTCCACCAAGATACACACACACACACACACACACACGTATAGTCATCATGGGTAAAAATAAGGGTTGCAAATAAGGGTTTTGCTCCACGAAACTCAGATCTCTCGGCATCTAAAGCTTGCAACTTTCTTCTTGTCCGACGGCGCTCATGGTCTGCGTTTGGTCCGCCTCGTCGGTCAGGAGCTGCTGCCGGACGGAAATTTGAATACTACATGCCTGAGGGCTCCTTGGAGAGGGGTTGAATCGGGTTTTGGGCTGGATGGGTTTGGCAACAAGTCTCAGATGCCATCTTCCTTGCAGTGGTTGTGTGTACTTGCGCGTCTTCCAGATCTGGGCAAGGCTTAAGGATGATGGATCGGAGGGCACGACGGTGTGGTGAAGCTGGTTCGTGGAGACGCGGCTCGCAGTGTGTATCGAGATGGCGTTGCTGCTTGAGGTGTTGGCGGCTTGGGGCGGGGCGGCTTGAGACGAGGCGATGAAGGTCACGGGGGCGTAGGCGGGACAGCTTTAGGTCGCGGCAGAGGGACTGATGGAACTGCACCATAATTGTACTTCTGGCTAGTGGAGTGGAAGATGAAGTTTGGGCTGGGTCAAGCCAATCTTTGCTGGGCCTGAGTTTGGGCCTCTTGTCATGGGGCTGCCCTCTTGGGCTGCAGTTTCTGCCCTAGTCCTTTTTATGTTTTAGTAAGTCTAGTTACAATAATTCCCTTTGTTTTAGGGAACTCTATTGCTTTTGTTTTTAGGGCAACTATAAGTTTTATTTTTAGGCTTGCTTATTTACTATGTTATTTCATAGTCTGTAGGCTTGCTTAAATAAGTGAGCATGGGTACCGTCAAATGATTGGACATAATCTATGTATCGCTGTGGTTTTCCACAAATTCTTTATCTCCCCAGAGATAGTAGAGGGAGGATATGTAATGGTCCTTTCTGGCCTGAGGATTAATATATATAGACATGATATTCTTCCAAAAAAAAAATATATATACACACACACACACACAGAGTCATTCACTCAGGGATGCCACTAATACCAACTATAGTTCACAATTACAAAACCCGTAAAAAATTATTTTATAATAAAATTTCATTTTTACTTACCTATGAACCGTAGATGATCAAGTCCATATAATTTAAAGCAAATATTATCTATGAAAATGATTTACCAATTAAACAAATAATTCCGACTAATAAAGTAATTTTATTCATAAATGAACTTCGTGAGATTTACTTACCTCAAAATTCCTGCCGCTTCTTCACACTACTTAGGTAATTACAGAACGTACTCTGTTAAGCACCTAAGGAAAATACAGCCTCTATTCAGTACACGAATCACCAAAATAATTAAATTCCGAAACTCCCGAAACAATCTAAAATCCGAAAGTGACACCAATCGAGGAGAAACTTCATCCGAGACCACCCAAAGTCTCCTGAACACTTCTACGGTTAATATAACAAAGCTATAAGTCAATCGGAGGCCGTATCCTCACAAATCGAAAACCGAGACAATCAAAAACAGTAAAAACCCTAACAAATTCATCTGAACGCCGAAAATTACGTATTATATATCGAAATGCTCGTATCGATGAGTAGATGATAAATAAAACCAGAAACTGCCCCCGACCTGGCCGGAACACCACCGGTGGCCAAACTCAAAATCACAACAATCCAACTGTCCAAAATGGAGTTTATACTACGAGAATCAACTTTAATACCTGAGATTTTGGCTAGTTTGACCGAGATCGACTGGGATCAAGCCCGCAAGCCGGAGTTTATTGTTCACTTCGAGTTGACTATTTTCTAGTGAAAATCGTCCACAACCACTACCATGGATTGAAAGAGGAAGCTTGCACGTACCTAACAAGACTGGTTTGAGCCGCTGCCATTGCCGCATGAGGAAGTTTCGGTCGGGTCCGACTGCCTCTACCTTCGCCGCCTTGATGTGTTGTCGTGGGTGAGATATGAAGCACGCTACCACCATAAGGAAGACGGCGAGGCTAGTCTGAGTCGTTCTTGGCTGGTCCTGTCACCGGAGGTGGCTGGAATTGGCAGAAAAAGTAGGGTCGGGTCGGCCGGGTACGGATCGGGTCAGTCGAAAAACTTGGATAGTGAGGGTTTTATCCAAGAGAGAAAAAAAAAAATTTCCAAATTCTGAAATTTTTGGAATTATGAAAAAAAATTCTGAAATTTCATATTTATAGGAAAATTTCCAAAAAAAAAAAAAATTCCGTCGCCCATATCTTTCTTGTACGAACTCCGATTTTCGCATTTCACATGTCCACTAACTCATATCGATCTACTCTACGACTTTCATGAAGGAAGATTTTGGAGAAACTCAACGAATAAAAAAATCAACCCTTTGACTCCTCAAAAATAAAACGTTTCGAGTAATTATTCGTCCAAAACACTTCCGCTTCACCCTCAATCCCCAAAATCCTACTAACGAACACTTTATTAATTCCAGGAAATTAATAACGAATTTCTGAGGTCTTACAAGGATTTATTCAGGATGTCCTCTATGAAGATTTATGTAATATTTCTATGAGTGCTCGAGGTATTGATACTATGTCCCCCTCGATGCGACAAATTCATATTAATAATAATTTAGTCATGGGGATGAGTTTCCTAGCTTGACTGGGTTCCAAACCCCTTATTAAAAAAATAATAAAATAAAATAAAATAAAAGGGCAATTTGAGTGTCACTCTACCATTCACATTTCAAATTCATTAATTCAAAATAATGTTAAACTTTTTCTTTTTTTTTATTAGATAAACAACTCAAATGCTATAACTAGTCTTTCGTGAGTTGAACTCACAACCTCCCATTTACGAAGGGGAAACTATGTCACTAGACCAAATGAACTGGGCAAAATAACGTTAAACTTATAATTTGATTAATTAATTAATTAATTAATTAGTTAATAATGGGATTAACCATACAAGATTAATTTTTTAAAAAATAATGAATAATTTTTCATACCAAATCAAATTCTATATCAAGTATAGATATCATCATCCTTAGAAGAAGAAAAAAAATTATGACACTTGATAAGATTATCGACCAATCTTTATTTGCTATGTGTCGATTTTAGATAAAGATATCTTTATCTTACATAAAAAAAATTTGATTTCTGATAAGATAATCGCCGATTCTTCATTGACACATGTCTACTATGGACATCGTTATCTTCTAAAAATATATCTAGGGTATCTGATAAGATTTTTGACCTATATATATCTAACATGTGTAAATATCCTAATTTTTTATCTTTCAAGATTGGTAATAAATAAGCTTCAGACTTCATGATTTACTCACACATTCCTCTCATTCTACACCTATATTTCTTTTGAAATCTTATCATCCATCTCATTTCTCCTCTTTCTGATAGAAGAATTGAACAAATGGTTGTTAGATAGGAGCATGAAAATATGGAAGAGCTCGACCGGATTCAAGCTACAAACTCTCAAGCAGATGCAATGGTGGTGCAAAATCAATTATCAGAGACACCTAGAGGGTGTAATTCACGACCTAGTGGTGCCCTAAATGTTAAAAGACATAAAGAAGTCTGAGATCAATTTCTTCTGGAGGATTATTTTGTCGAATGTCCATGTAAGATGAAGCAGGCTTTCGGAAGCGACACGTAATGCAAAAACATATCTTCTAATGTATAATGGAGGACCTTTGCAACCTCGATAGTTTCTGGGTGCAAAAAGCAGATGCTATTGGCAAAATGAGATTGTTTCCCTAACAAAAATGATAGGTGCATAAGAATGCTTGCATATGGTGCAATTGCTAATCAATGTGATGAAATTGCTAGAATGGGGGCCTCTACAACATTGAAAGTCTTGAGAAATTTTGTAGACAAATCGAGTTTCTTTACGCTGGGTGGTTCCTTTGTCCTCCTAATCTCGTTGACTTATATAAGCTTCTCAACATAGGACAACACCACAGTTTTTCAGGCATGATTGAGAATATCGACTACATGCATTGGGAGTCGAAGAACTGCCCAACCGGCTGGGCTAGAGCTTTCACAAGTCAAAAGGGTAGACCAATTATCATTCTTGAAGCAGTGGCGTCTTACAACACACATATATGGCACGTGTTCATCGGAACCCCTGGAGCTCAAAATGACCTCAATATGTTCAAGTGTGTTCAACACACATACATTCTTGGTGCATCCAATATGTTCAAGTGTGTCATACGTGAAACTGCTTCTCTGGTTGAATTTGAGGTCAATAACAAAAAGTACACCCAATGATTACTACTTCGCTAATGGAATATACTAGTGGTAGTTGCCTTTTGCCAAAACAATATCGAACCCCAGAACAAAAGAGGAGAAACAATTTTCAAAATAACAACAGGCTTATCGCAAAGATGTAGAAAGGTGTTTTAGTATCATCCAATCTCGATGAGCCATACTCCTTCACGGTGCTAGGTACATTGTTTAAATTAGGGATATTTGAACCATCATGCTAAGTTGTATCATTCTTCATAACATGATTGTGGATGATGAGTTTGTTGAGGAAGAATTTGTCAAGTCTCAAGAAGATGATCTAATGAATCCAGCAATGGCAACAGTCTATAATCGGCCTGTGGATCCCGATACTAGAGAACGTATTCCTTTCAAACCGATGGGGAGATATGGACAGAACCTTCCTGCATTCATGGATCGTGAATTTCAGGTAGAGTCAGCCTACCTCCATAAATGCCTACAAGATGATTTGGTGAAGTACAATTGGAACATGGATGGTAATTGAGTATGAATCACCACGATTTAGGACTTAGCTAGACCTGAATAAATGGTGGTTTGTAATTTTAATTAATATATGTTTTATATTATTTGTAATTTTAATCGATGTTTATTTATGTTTGATGATATGGTTTGGTTTGACATCAATAACATTACTGTGATTGGAATTTCATATTTGTTATCATTATTATTCTTGTCATGTTTATTTATTAATTTATTCAAAGCATAAAATTTTTATTTCATGAAATCAAAATTAAAGAAGTGAAATTTAGATTACATAAATAGAAACTTAATTTCCTAATAAACATTTTATTATTTAGTATCTACAAAATAAAATTAGTCGAATTGGGATATGTAGCAACCGCTACCACCATCATCGCACATTATTTTCAGTTTTTCACTATATCACTGTTCCTCTTTTTTCACCAAACCTTTGATTGTAGGGTCATGGAATTAATATCCATGGCCATAATTTTTGCATCTTCTTTCACCTTTTCAAATTCAAATACTTTCTATGTGTGAGTAGTCATTTCCTCGTTTCTTCTCTTCACTAGGTCAACAGAAGCTTGGGTTGATTCGGCCATGGCTTTGATGGCAAGGACAATACTTTCTGCGGCATCTTGCCCCTTCTTTCCTTTTTTGGATCTCTTTTGTCCCATAGGTCTTGGCTCGTAGCTTCAGGGAGTCTCCAAAACTATATCATCATCAAGTTAATTGGAGACTCATGTCACGCCCCTGATTTTTAACACAAATAAAAATGGATATATAATCCCATAATGATACATGCGCGATTGTTCTGCCATCAATACAAAATACCTGGAAACTTTTTCGCTTTAACTACACACATATTGATGCACTAAACCTACTATGTCAATATTGACCCACACCACAAAGTCATATATTACATAAGCTTACGAATTAAATTGTCAACAACAAGATAAAATGTAAATACTCCTCAGAGCTTACTACAATGGAAGTCTAAATAACGGTAAAGTCACAAAATTTGCTTCCTACCGTTTAGCTGCAAGTATGCAACCCCAACTTCAGCCACGATTATCCTGACCTGCAGGATTAACCCTTACACCGTTTGAATGGTGCACCGGGTTATCACACAACAAACCAGGTAAGCTTTTGCAAGCCCGTATGAGTAACTCAAAACAACTCACACCAGAATCACGGGATGAACCCCGCACGTTTCAATTGAGAAACCAATCACATTTTATTCTTTTAAAGCATGAAATAAAGGAGAACAACTCACACTTTAATTTCCTTCAAAATCGAAATAAAAGAAAGCAACTTAAACCTTAGTTTCTTTCAAATCGAAGCATAGAAAACAACTCACTTTTTTATTTCTATCAATCGTACCAAATCGTACCATAGAAAGCAACTCACACTTGAATTCTATCAATATAACATAGAAAGCAACTCACACCTTGATTTCTATCAATCGTACCAAATCGTTAATAAGGAAACAACTCACATCCTATTCCCTAAAAACACATAATGTCATGAGTTATCAATAACCAATTCCCGTTACCCCATGAATTACCTATATGGCAAACAGACTAGAGCTCTAACTGAAACGTAACCACTCGTCCGGCAAAGACGTGATTACCTGATATTCTGCCCAAGGTCATAGACCTTCAGTCCTCGGGCCGCACAGTCCCTTGGAGCAAATCATTAAGCAGTCGCATTGGACTCAAAATCATTAAACAAATTTCAACGCTTTTGAAAACAATCGAAATCAACATTTCCATAATCATTGTTTTCCGAAAAGCCACAAAACAATAAAAAGCATCATTTCATGGATATTGTTTTCATACCCATATCTCAACGCTTTTCAAAACAAATCGAAATCAATCATTTCCACAATCATTTGTTTTCCAAAAGCCACAAAACAATACAATAAAATGCATCAATTCATGCCTATTGTTTTCCTCAATCCACAAACCACCAAAACATATATATTTCACGTAAATATATATATATACGTAGTCATCCGCTCAGGAATGCCTACTAATACCAACTATATTTTCCAGTTACTAAATAACTCTCAAAATAAAGGTATTCCGTTCATTAATGAACCTTGTGAGATTACTCACCTCGAAACTCCCGCTGTGTCTTCAACCAAGAACAAAGCAGCCAATCCCCAAAACAACCATCCAAAATACTTCGTCAAGTACCTAATCACATACGGTTTCCACTCAATAACAATTCACAACCGATTTAAGTCTGAAACCCCTGTTTTGAACTAAAATCCCCCAAAGTGGCACCAATCGAGGCAAAACCACATCCGAGACCTCCCAAAGTCTTTGGAATACGTCCACGATCGATATGACCAAACCACAAGTCGATCGGATGCTCGAATCCTCACGGATCAAATAAATCAACCGGTATGAAATCGTAAAAATCATAACAATTTCATACGAACTTCAAAATATGCGTATTATATATCAAAACGCTCGTATCGACGAGTAGAAAACATATAATACTAGAAACAGCCCCATACATGGCCGGAACACCGCCGGAATGCAGCCACAGGCAGTGGCGCACCGCTGCCGGACAAAACTCAATATTTCACAAAACTCCCAACATCAAAGTTCTTCATCTAAGCATGCTTGTGAACTTTTATAACTAGCTCGAAGTCAGAAAACAAGCATAAAGGGTCGAAAACTACCTCACAAGCTGTGAACAGTAATCCAAACTGAGTTGAACCAAGTTTTACGTGAATCGATCCAAACAACCACCAATGATCGATCAAGGAGGCTGCTCTGAGCTCCCCAAGCTCAACTTGAAGTCCCGCCGATGTCGGAGATCGGAGAACCGATCGGGTCCGAAAACACCTAACTACGCCGCCTTCTACCGCCGCCACCACCGAGAATCGGTGCTAGAGGACACCACAGGGACGACCAGATGGAGGAGACGATCCTATCTGGAAAGTTTCGTCGCCGGAGACCGCTGCAGGTCGCCGGAAAAGCCGGGTCGGGTCAGTCGGATTACTTCGATAATGAAGGTGTCGACCGAGAGAGAAGAGAGAGAAAAGTGAGCTTCCGGAAATGGAAGAAATGAAAATAGTAAGTTTCAAACTTCTATTTATACCGAAATGGAAATTCTTTCCAATGGCCATAACTTTCTCATAGGAACTCTGATTCTCGCGTTCCACATGTCCACAAACTCGTATCGACACACTCTACAACTTTCATGAGGAAGTTTTCGAAGAATCCCAACATATAAAAAGTCAAACTTCACACGACCCCCTAAATTGTGAAATTCGAATATTTATACGTACGAAAACCATTCCACCTCACATACAACTTACGAATAAAGCACAATACCAAATATTCATACAATTGGTCCATTATTAACTACCAAAATTTAATAACGAAAATCCAGGTCATCACAACTCATTTTGAGAAGCACTAGCTGTCGAATATGACTCCGGTGGTTGAGGATTTGATGGTGGATCTTTGAAACACAGGTGGTGCTTAATTACATTCCAACATCCAAATTTATCAAAGGGCTTGGGATATTTTTTTCATGAAGATCCTTTGAGTTTGATTTTCCTAAAGAAGGAGAATGAAACAATATAAATCCAACATTTGTAAGGAAAAATATAACTTAAAAACATAAATAATAATAATAATAATAACCATAATATAAAAATTAATAGTACTGGCGGAAAAATGTGAACCTCATTTATTTGATTGGTGCCACTTGCTATACAGTTACATGAAGTCATTTGTGCATTGTGCCAATCTTTGTGCATTTTTTTTTCAACCCTTGAAAATGAGATTAGAGAGCTTGAGGAGTTTGGATGCTCGGTGGACCTACCCAATTATTCATGTAATTGGCGTGAACTTTTTCCCATAACTCAGTGGTGGTTATAGCTTTGCCGGTGATGGGGCATACAGTCGTACGTGCCCACAAATCGCATAATTGAATTTCTTCATCAACTTACCAATTAGAACCCTGATCTCCCATTGTTGGATAACAATAGAAGGAAATGAAGAACTAAATGATGGAGGAAGAAGATGAGGAGAGGGTAAATGTTTAAAAACTTTGGTGTGAGAAATTAAGATGAGCTTTAGAAAAAATATTAATTTAGATTTTTTTATCCTCCAGGTAATTTTTTATGTAAAAAGAAAAAAGAAAAAAAAAGGATTAAATACTTGTTACTCCTCAAGTTTTTCCCTGAAAAACAATTTAGTCCTTCGCCTTTCAAATTAAACTGGATAATCCTTATTCTTTCTAATTCTCACACAACAGGTCTAAAATGACTATTCTACCCCCAAGTTCCTTTTTTTATTTTTTCTCTCTCTTTTTGATTTATTTTTTCTGCTTTTCTCTCTCTCCCTATCCACAGATCGATCTTGTCCTCCTCACTATTCTCTATAATTTCCCATCTCTTTCTAGCTTCTTCTCTTCACCATAAATTCCCAAAATGATGGCGGCGCTTTACCTGGAGAAGCTTCAAATCGGCGAAATTGTAGAGGAAGATCTTTTGGACCAGAACGACGACGATGCAGTCAAGGAGGAGCTTGACGGCTTTGACCTCGGAGCAGAAGGAGAGCTCGCTGATGCAGCGGGACTGGTGGCCGTCCCAAATCATAACCTTGTTGGGGGAGTAGAGGGGGTCGGGGCCGTCGCCGACGATGGTGAGGATGTTGCAGTGGAAGAGCATCTGGACCAATCCGATGGAGCCGCGTGGGCCGAAGTCGTGGCAGAATATCTCACGGAAGGGGTCGTAGTTGTAGATGCGGAAGCCGAGGTCGATGCCGGTGGCAAAGTAGCTGTGGTCCTGGCTGAAGTAGAGGTTGAACAGCTGGGCCGGGGGAAGAGTCGGAGTCGGAGTCCGGTTTTGGGCCTGGGAGGGACAGTAGGAGTCGTCAGGTATGCAGTCGGAGGCCATTAAATCGAGGACATGGAATTAAATGGGAGAGAAAGGAGAGGAGGTAGGGGTGATGAAGGAGAGGCAGGGGCACTTGAGCCAGAGGAGGTGGAGCAAGTGTGGGCCGCAAGTAGAGGACACAGGTTGGAGATCTCGTAGCCGGAGTTGGTGGTTAAGTTGGACATCAGGGACTGGACGATGACGAAAAAGGAGGAGGAGGGGAGGAGGTCCTTGAGGGAAGTGTAGGACTCGAGCTTTTGAGGGACATAAGCTCCAGGTCTAGCTCCAGCGGCAGATGGCGTGGCGTCACAGAGCCGTTTTAGGTTGGGAAGCTGCAATTTTGCCAGGGCTTATTGGTGGGAGTGGTGGAGGATGAGGAGGAGGAGAGGTGGCTGAGCTTAGTGGGGACGACGACGGAGGTAGAGATGGAATTGTGGCGGCGGAGCTTCCATAAGGGGTGGAGGGGGCCCACCAAGTGCTGCAGAGTGGTAGTAAGTGCGGTGGATCAAGTGGATAAACTCGAGGTCGGATACGAGCTTGGAGAGAGAGAGAGAGAGAGAACCAGAGAGAAAAAAAAAAGAGAAAAATTAGAAAAAGAGAGAAAAAAATTTAAAAGGGATATTGGGGGTAGAATAGTCATTTTAGACATGTTTTGGATCTATTGTATGAGAATTAGAAAGAATAAGGACTATCCAGTTTTATTTGAAAGGCGAGGGACTAAACTGTTTTTCAGGGAAAAGTTTGAGGAGTAACAATTATTTAATCCAAAAAAAAAATAGTTACCGTTGTCATTAATTGCAGCCATCAGATTGAAGATCCAACTGTTGCAATTGAATGACTGTTGGAGATTAAGGCTTAGTTTGGGATTGCTGTTGTCACGCCCCTGATTTTACACACATGAAAATCGATATATATATAATCCCATAATTATACATGCGTGAACGTTCAGTCATCAATACAAAATACCTGAAATCTTTTTCCCTTAAACTTACACACATATTGATCCCTGAACCCTCAAAGTTAATATACACTCGCCCCAAAGAGTTATATATTACACAAGCTTACGAATTAAATTGTCAACAACAAGATAAAACGTAAATGCTCCTCAGAGCTCACTACAACGGAAGTCCAAATAATGGTAATGTCACAAAATTGGCTTCCTACCGTAAAACTGCTAGCTCGCTGCCTCGGTTTCAGCCACGATTACCCTAACCTGCAGGATTAACCCCTACACCGTTTGAATGGTGTACCGGGTTGCCACACAACAAACCCGGTAAGCTTTTGCAAGCCCGTATGAGTAACTCAAAACCACACATGCACAACTCGCCTAACGAGAAAGCTCATCAACTCATAAAAGAAACACACACCCTGTTTTCCCAAAACAGCACATTCTTTTCCCAAAAGAAACGAATACAAGTCACCCTGTGACAAAGCCATATTAATTGAAAACTCTGACAATTCAATATGTATTTCCCAAAAATCACAATAAAGGTCACACCGTGACCAAATCATATAAATTGAAACTCTGACAATTAAATATGATACACAAGTCCTCCTAGGACAATTAAAAGAAAGAATTCCCGAAACTCCCTTTTAAAAACACATTCCCAAATCAACACAAGTCACCCCGTGACAAAATCATAATAATTGAAACTCTGACAATTAAATATGATAAACAAGTCCTCCCTGGACATTTAAAAGAAAGAATCCCCGAAACTCCCTTTTAAAAACACGTACTCATGAGCATCAGATAGCTCCCCGCTACCCCCCATGATGTACTATGGCAACAGACTAGAGCTCTAACTGATAGTATCCACAAACCCGGCCAAAGGCGTGAAGTCCCGATATATATGCCTGAGGTTACTCCCAGCAACCCCAAATCCTCAGACCTCCCCGGTCGTCAGATCAAAACCTTTCAAAATGGTCACTCAGGACCCAAAAGTTACTCAACTCACACAAAAGGAGATGTCACCCCGTGACCTCCAATCATCAGACCTCCCCGGTCATCAGATCAAAACATTAAATCAAACCAAAAGGAGAAATCACAACCTGTGACTCTCACATCCTCAGACCACCGGTCGTCGGATCAAAACGTTAAATCAAACTGAAAGGAGAAATCACAACCTATGACTCTCAGATCTTCCGACCCCCGGTCGTTAGATCAAAACATTCAAATCACATCAAAGCAACTCACACCAAATCTTGACACTTTTCAAAACAATAGAAATTCCCAATTCCCACAAAATGTTTCCCGAAAAGTCAAGCCCCAAAACAATAGAATGAAACCCATCAATACCTATTGCTTCAATTCACTCATCAACCCACAAGAATATACATATTCCACGTAAATATATATATATATATATATATATAAGTGGTCATTCACTCAGGAAGGCCACTAATACCAACTATAGTTTGCAGTTAACTAAATAACTCTCAAAACAATAAGGTCAACCCGTTCGTGAATGAGCTTCGTGAGATTACTCACCTCGAAACTTCTGCTGCATCTTCAATACAGAACAATGCTACCAACCCACAAAATAGCCGTCCAAATACTTCGTTAAGTACCTAATCACAAACGGTTTCCACTTAGTAATAATTCACAAACGATTTAAGTCCGAAACCCCTGTTTTGAACTAAAATCCCCAAAGTGGCTCCAATCGAGGCAAAACCACTTCCGAGACCTCCCAAAGTCTCCGGAATACGTCCACGATCGATGTGACCAAACCACAAGTCGATCGGACGCTCAAATCCTCACGGATAGAATAAATCAATCGGTATAAAACTGCAAAAATCATAACAATTGCAAACGAACTCCAAAACTTGCATGTTATATATCGAAACGCTCGCAACAACGAGTAGAACATATATAATACCAAAAACAGTTCCTTAAGTGGCCAGAACACCGCCGGAACGCCGCCACAGACGGTGGCGCACCGTCGCCGGCCAAAACTCAATATTTCACAAAACTCCCAACATCAAAGTTCTTCATCTAAGCATGCTTGTGAACTTTCATAACTGGCTCGAAGTCAGAAAACAAGTTTAAGGGATCGAAAACTACCTCACAAGCTGTGAACAGTAATCCCAACTGAGTTGAACCGATTTCCACGTAAACCGATCAAAACAAACACCATAGATCAACTCAGACGACCCCCACGAAGCCAAGGAAGGAAACTTGAAGCCGTGCCGTCGCCGGAGCTACGATTTCCGGTCGGGTCCGATTTCCACAACCTGTGCCGCCTTGCAGCGCCATAGTGAAGGAGAATCGCCGTAAGAGGCCACCACAGAGACGACCGGAGCAAGGAGGCGAGTCGTTCTAGGCTGGTTTCACCAGAAGAGGTCGCCGGAGATGCAAGTTCCGACCGGGTCGGAATACCGGGTTCGGGTTGGGTCAGTCTGAAATCTTCGATACTGAAGGTGCAGCCGAGAGAGGAGAGAGAAAGAGGTATTTCCAGAATTGGAAATAATGAAAATAGTAACTTTCCCGAAAGGGAAACCCCTATATATAGTAACTTTCCAACTTTTTCAAACGCTCATAACTTTCTCATACGAACTCCGATTTACGCATTCCACATATCCACAAACTCGTATCGACGCGCTCTACAACTTTCGTGAAGAAAGTTTTTGGAGAATCTCAACGTATCAAAAGTCAACCTTGAACCCCCCCTAAAGTCATACTTTTCAAATAATTAATTCGTCCGAAACACTTCCGCTCCGTCCACGAGCCACAAAACCGTCCAACAACCATAAATTAGATTCCAGAAATTCCTCGGAAAATAATTATGAATTTCCAGGGCATCACAGCTGTGCTGTAAGAGGAAGCACTTCTGAACTTGCTGTGAGAGGAAGCAGCTGAGGTGTTTGGTAAACTGTTTTTAAAAGTGCTATGAGAGCAAAAAACAATTTCTAGGTGTTTGGTAAGTTGAAGGCAAAAGTGCTTTAGCTGAGTATAATTACCAAAATGGTCATATATGCTAAGATATGCTACTAAAATGCATAATTTTGTTTTTTGATTATGTAACCATACCAAATAAAAAAATTCTCATATATTATCCTTGTACCTTTGCTTGGACCGAATAAAAGATTTACTTTAAACCCTTCAATATGCATATTATGTTTTAATATTATACAAAATAAATCAAGAATATTTGGATTAATTTCCCGACCATAGTTCAACGGGAACCATTACACAAAATATATTGAAGTCACTTGAAAATTGCAACTAAATACTAATTAAGTAGACGCATTCATTAGACTTTGTGCAATTATATTTCTTAACACCTCCATTTCTTGTCTTCCCGAATCATCTCCTTCATGTTTATTATCCTCCTTGAACCATGTCTACATTGGAAAAGGAGCTTGCTAGGTAAATTGCCTCCCTGATTGCCAAGGCCTTAGCTGCCATTGGCGAAGGGGCTAACAATTTCACTGCTCTTCCAACAATTAAGCAAGCAAGGAAGCAATCAGAAGTTTCTCCTCCTTACTATGAGTGTTGACCTGAGGAAGACTACTTGATAGGCTGGATTTGGAAATTCATTCAGAGGTTTTGAACTTTTAATTACACAGAACAGGTAAATTGTGAAGAACATACAACAACAAAACATATATATGTTCTATTTTCATTCATGTTCAACGCACAACAATTACATGGGAAGAGAAGCAATAGTTTCTTTACAATTTGATTCAATGAGAAACAGTGCAACAAGTTAACATTAAGACCTTATACATATATATACTACTTGAGATTAGTCATGCTCAAGCTAAAATCCCAAAGTTTGGAAGCCAAATCTGCATCTTTGGCCTGATTGCTCGGTTTGGCAATGTTACAGTCTGCAAAATATTCGCCGCTTACTCCCTTAACTTGTGGATGGAGTGCCACAAATCATGTGGTTGCTGCACCCTGCACAATCATGTTCAATATGGAGATTATTATGCACGTGTTTCTTAGAAAAACTGAACTCGCACAAAGAGACACAAGAGTCTCTACTACATATATGTGTGCATGTGGAACTTAAAAGAAGTACCTGTTGAACAGTTTTTATGAACGGAATGATAAATACACCCAGCACCTTCACAATATCTGTATCAAGCCACAGAAAAGTAAGTGGTCAATGGAAATTAAACCAGACAAGTATTGCAGTGTAAAAAAACTATGATCATGAGCGAGTCTGATTTGTGTCCATGCATATCATAGAAACTGATCATGTACATACAGCTTTCGCTGCAGATGATTTCACTAAAAAAATTAGTGACAGATTTAAACTATGCATAGTGGATGAAGCTTACAATGCAATTCACTTGAACATTCAAATTCCCACAAATTTGGTGTATTTCAATGAGTAGAGAATGACTCACAGCTGATGCTTTAAGAAAACCCACAGATTGTCTCCATATGGGATTCTAGGAACAAACCCATTTTCAATTGGCTCCATCCCATAATTTCAATTGGCTCATAGTGGTATCGGTGATTCTAGGACCAAGAGGACTTACAGTGAGTTAAGTCTTTTTATCGGTCAGACGTGACTTTTTGGTTTAAGACAAAACTCTGGCCATCATGAATTACATAAACTAAATCAATCAATCAGCATTTGAAGTATGTCTATTGACTATAATTAACCTCAATCCTATCAAACAACTAATTATTGATAATCATCACAAACATTCTCTTTCAAGAATTAACAATCAGATCTCTATCAAACAACTAATTACTGATGGTCATAACAAACATTCTCTTTCAAGAATCAAATCATACTAATTTATCATATGAAAAGTTCCTACCTCGATCTCTTGCACTCATGTCCCAAAAACCATCCATGAGGAGTTGGGTTTTGAAGAGACAGAGAGATCGATCCGGGAATGCTTTGGGTTTGGGGCGTGTGGAGGAGGAGTGACGAAGTTGGGTTTTGAATCCTCTTGAGAGATCGATAGATGGTTTGCTTTGGGTTTGGGGCGTGTGGTGGAGGAGCGACCGAATTGGGTTTTGAATCCTCTTGAGAGATCGATTTCTATAGAAACCAATGGTTTTGAGATCGATGGTTTTGAGGAAGAGGCTGGGAAGAGATATGCTCTTAACAAAATAGATCGATGGTTTTGAGGAGGAGGCTGGGAAGAGAGATCTGGGACGAGAGAAGGAAGAAACGAAACCCTATAGAAAAGATGAGGACATAATAGGAAAAAGGAGAAACTTTCATTTAATCAATACTGTTCACTCCGTGTTTTGACAGAAGCAACTTCCCAAAGCTGGTACTTGGGTGCTTCTCAATTTCAGATTCTAGGAGAAGCAAATTGAACCAAAAGCACTTCCTAGACAATTTACCAAACAGCATAACATAAACCCAAAAGCAGAAGCAGGTCCAGAATCAATCCCAAACTGGGCCTAAATGGTCATTACTCTTGGCAGCAGCCACATGTTGTGGAGCCCACTGAATAGGTCAGGCTAAAACCAATTTTTTGTCAGTGAATTGGTATGACTGGTGGGACCCATGAATTGGTATTAGCCAATTATGATTGCTGCATTATCTTTTTATTGATTGCTGGTCAATGGGTCAGCAAATACACCAACCAGTGTATATGCACTTAGCTTCACCTTTTATGCTTATGTGAATTAATAAATTCCACGCAAAGAAATTTTTTAAATAATAACAACAATTTGAATACATTCAAAATTAATAAACGATAAAAGTAACACAAAAAAACAAAATCAGGAGAGCACCTCTAACTTCTTCTCTCTATAGTAAATGATAGGAGCATTTTAATGCAATGTTTTAATATCTAACTCTCCATATTTTACTTAGTTATTTCTTTTACTTAATCATTTTTAATTTCGTTTATATTTTCTAGGTACATCGGAGAAAATGACAAGGAAATGAGCTTAAAGACACATGAGAAGGATATGAGAAGTTGGAGATGACAAAGGCAAGGCACAAGGATGCAGAAATGAGCTGAAATGAAGAAATGAAGTTTTCCTGGTCCAGCCAGGAAATCCTAGTCCGACTAGGAAAGCAAAAGAAGATTCTGGAAGGTTCAAGAACATTTCACATGAGAGTCCTGATAAGGCTAGGAAATCTGAGAGCATTAGGAGACCATGTGGCTTCAAGATTACTCAAAAAAGCTCAAGATTCTTCTAGAATATTTTGGGATTTTCAGCAATTGAAGTAACCTAATTACTTTAGGGCTTTTGGGATGTGAAAAGGAGTATTTTTTGGGGGGACAAATACATGATTTGCCGTGATAATAAAAGAAGATTCAAGAAGGTGAAGTTTTGAATTTATCCTGGAAAAATTCAAGGAATTACATCAAACAATAAGGTTGAAAGCAGGTCCAGATACATTCCTTGAGCTCCACACTCCATCCTTGGCTGAAATTGAGGAGATAAATCAGCAAATAATCATGTAATTAATGTAAAAATAATTTCCCTAGAATCAAGGTGCTAATTTGAAGGCTTCTTATTGGTTGGATGACACAGGAAGGATGATGTGGAATTATCTCGTTGGCTAATGTTGTGTGGCTAAATCAAATAAATCCTATAAAATAAAAAAGAAGAATTTTGAAGACTTGGAGACTAAGTTGTCATCCTCCTATAAATAGGAGCATCATTGAGATGTTTCACATACCACTTCAACACCAATTGTTTCATTCTTTCATACACCAAAAATCAGATTCCATTTTCTAGTCTTCTAGTTCTGCATCTTCAAGGAAGGAGGAGAAGAAGTCATGCAATACATCAAGATCCTAGCCTCCATCCACCCTTGTGTCGTCCCTAAAAGATTGTTTTCTTTCAAGGATCTTCAAGTTCTTCGTCTCAAGGCTTTGTTATTCATCTTTCACAGTGTATTTCATCCTTTTCTGTTGTTTCTTTTGTTTTATTTCGTAAAACTATGGATTCTAGTTAACATGGTGTTATGGGCAAAGTTCAAAGCCCGTTTATATGTTTGAATAATAATTTGTGGTTTCTATATTGCTTATGTGGGCTTGCTTCATTGATTTTGCTTTACAGAAAATTTTTATATGTATGTGTTCTTTGGTGGCCAACTTAGGATATATGCATGTAATTAGTGCTAGATTTAGTTTAACAATTCACCTAATAATTTTGTGAACCTAAATCATAAGTAGTAAAGGTTTTGGACAAAAGTCGAAATCAATTAAGGAGAATTGCAAATAGATTAACTTTTTCATACTAGGTTGTGCACTTTAGTTGACATTCTTTCTTTGTTCGTTATGCGTTGAATGTGTTCTTGAGTAGCTAGCTTTCTAGACTATAATTGCATGTTCAATATGATTAATTTAGGTGTTTTTAGTTAGATTAATTATTCAAGGAAAGTAAAAAATGGGAAATCATTTGTTTTTTAACGTTTCACATGGTCAACATCTTTCTCATGACATAGAAAATCAACTATAGGATTTGTAATTGGATTTCTTTCATATAGATATGGTTTTGATATTTGTTCCTTGCGTTCCACCCTTATATATGTGTTTTTACATTTTTAATTTTATTTATTTTAATTTTCGACTTTAATCTTAAAAACCTCTAATTTCGATCTCATGTAATTTTGTACATTTTTCTTAAATTTAATACTTCATACTTATATTAATTCTTTGTTTATTTATGCAATTACAGGAATCCCTAGCTTGAACGATCTCTACTTATTCTATACTGACAACTACATTTTGCAGGGTTAAATTATTTGAATTGATTTAAAATCAAATTAAGATAGTTGCAAAAAGTCATATATATATATATAACGTTTTGGTCCCTTGTGATACACTATCTGTTCTCGTAAATTAGTGTCATCATACTAAGAGAACACTGGAGGTGAAGTTAGGAGAAGACGAAGATAAATGATTCGAGTGCATCATGTAAGATGCCTTCATCTATTGCACAGTTTATATACATTGCAGATATCATGATAGATATGATGTTTCATTCCTATATTGGGATATGACTACTATAGCACTCCTAAAATAGTTCACTCAAATATTAGGATAGATATGCTTCTGCAATTTTAATATACTCTGCGTTTACTACTGCAATCCTAAATATAGTTCACACATATAACATTGTTTACATGTGCTCTTTCCAAGATAGATTTACAACATTAGATTAGTGTAATTCTAACACAATGAAGCTTTGTGCTGCTTCTTTGGGACTCAATTTGGCTAGAAATGGTGGCTAGTCTCATGTGATGCTAAAATGGATGCTAAGGAGATGGTGGATTCACTTAATTCAAATGATGAAAGCTAGGCTACTGATAGGGCTTTACTGGCCTTTGTAAAATTATTATTTTCTAGTTTTTAAACACTTGGATGTTTATTCTCTTCCTGTGATTGTGATCAGGCAACACATTCGCTTATGTTCTTGACTTTTACGTTTGGATTTGTCATAGTTCATATTGGCTATGTCATTTACTCGAATTTGTATGTCAATTTGCACTTAAGGACAAGTTCAAGAACTATGCTCTAATTTTTAACAAAGACAAATTCATTCTAGCAAAGAACTATGCCGCAGATCCATATTTTTCAAACCTAAATTAACCTATTTTGCGAAACCCTATGTGGATGAATGCAATCAATGGCAAATAGTGGTCGTCTTCTAAAATCTTTTCTTCTATATATTTGTTTTCAAAATCTTTATAACATATGAATGTCGGTTAAAATAAAGTCACATTCTTTTGACGAAGTGGTGTTAGCTCAGTGGTTAGAGCACCCACTACCTATGTACGAAGTCATGAGTTCGAGTCACCATGGGGGCAGGAGTGAAACCCTTTAATCCTCTTTTACAAAAGGTAAATGAAAAAAAAAAAAAGTCACATTCTTTTATTCTCATTTTGTATTATATAACCATTAGACGTAGTCGTTTATTAGTTAGCTAGCTAAGTCTCTCGAATCATAGATCAACACTTGCTCATTAACTGTTGTCATTCATCCTGATCTCTTTGGCCAAGTCTCATTTCATTCCCTTTTTGATATTAGGTCTTTCATTCGTATCGGGATCATTGAAAACCTTTTTCTCTCTCTTTCATTCATTTCTTTTCTCAAATTTGGGGTTCTTATCATTCATTTACCATGGCCAAATTAGAACCAAATTTTTTCACCCGCCTAAGCAATGCTGTTTTTCAAGGTGGTTGATAGGATGCATATGCACTTTAAAGGTTATGATCCAGAGACAAGTCATTCATCTGCTGCGCTGGTTAGAGCTGCTCATGGTTCTAAAAAACGGCCTAGGCGGCACCTAGGCGCTGGGCGTCAGGTCACCGTTCCAATTATGGGCTAGTAAATGGTTTTAGGAGTCTTGTTCTTAAGCGGCTGCCTAGGCGCTGCAATTTTTTTTTTTTATAAAAAAATCCTCATAGTGCCGGCAAGGCAGCCCAATCACAAGGCAACGTAGGGCTGGGCGTTTTGACCCGAAAACCCGAAAAATCGGCCTGGACCGGCCCGGACCGCCGGGTTCGGGCCGGGCTTTAAGGAAAAAAAACACAAAAATTTGAGGCCCGGACCGTTTAAGAATAAAACGGGCCGGTCCCGGGCCTGAGAATACACCACCATGAAAGCCCGGATAAAAGCCCGAATATGTTATATATGTCATTATGCCACATGCCTTTCTCTTATAGGCTCCACGTTGAGCCTTCTTTCAATTAATAAATATTTTTTTATATTTTTTTTTAGTCTTCCTCCTTCTCTCTCCACGTTCCCTCTTTTCCTCCCCCTCTCTCCACACGTCCTCTCCTTCAATTAATAAATATATTTTATTAGTCTCCTCCTTCTCTCTCCACGTTGGGCCCTTCTCTCTTTTCCTCCTCTCTCCACACGTTTTCTCCTCCAGATTTTCTTCCTTCTTTCTTCTTCTCTTCAATTCTTCTCTTCCCAGATATACCCACCTCCGGCAACCCACATATATCAACACCATCATGACCCACTTATTCTCCCTCTCGCTTCCTCAGCCCCGTCTCCTTCAACGAGGTTCGTCAACTATGCCTTTCTCCAGAGCACGGCTAGTCGGCTACTGTTGCCACTACAGCGACAACCTCAACCAGTCGACCTCCTCAAATTCCTCCATCTAAACCACGACGAATGTGTTTTTGGCCGGATTTCTTCGTCAAATTCCTTGATCTCCTCAAATTCTTCAAGTTCCTTCATCGGTTGATCTGTTTCTAACCGGATCGGTGGTGGATCTTCACCGGATTTTTCAAATCTTGAGATGGTGCAAAAGGCCCGAAAACCCGAGAAACCCGACCTGGAAAACATCGGTCCAGGCTCTCTCCGGTCCCGACTGCCGGAAAACTTCATCTGAGACCGACCCGAAAACTTTGGGCTCGGTCCCGAGCTCAGCATATTGACCCTCGGGCTGGGACCGTGCCCAGGCCTAAGGCAACGTCTTCTTGTTCGTGGTCCAGTTCATCCTCGAAGCCGACCTCAAGGCCATTGACGACATTCAGAGACAGATGATTTTCCCATGGAGAGAGAGAATAGATCCAATTGCACAGAGAGAGAGAGAGAGAGAGAGAGAGAGAGAGAGAGAGAGAGAGAGAGAGAGAGACAGACAGACAGACAGACAGACAGAGACAGAGACAGAGAGGAGGAGGAGGAGGAAGTCTAGAAGACCGCACCACTCCTGCTTCGCTGTAGGTGGAGATCGAATTTCTGATCCTAGTTGTACTGTTGTAATCCTTTTGTCCTTATTCAGAAGATATTTGGCTAATGTCAGCGAAGAGTCCATGTCTCACTCATAGAGATGGAGTTAGAGAGAGACTCTTTGATTTGAATATTTATTTTCAAACGATCTTTAGTATTTGACTTTGACCAAAACAATATTTTGACTATTTAAATTATTTTATCAATTACAATAATTTTCACACTTTTATCTCAACTAAATGTAATATAATTAACACCCCCATCATTATAAGGACTTTCAATCATTGAAAGAACTAATAATCACATAACCACTAATGTAATTCCTTTTGAAATTATTTACAACCGCTAATCGTTTCCATGTATATTTGTTTTCTCTTCATCGTCTAGCGTCCCAACATTCTTGAAATGACCCAATCAATTTTTTCTCACATACTTGAGGGCATGTTAGATGAGATTATGTGTAAATTGAGGAATTAATCTACTTTCGATTTTGTGCATGATCATGTAACATGTAGGAATTTGGCAAAAATTTTAAGTCCGAGCATCTTGGGAATATAAATCTATAACGCCGTTACCTAACAGGATGTTCATATAAAATACTGAATGCAGGTTTGTGGAAGTTTGCATCCATGCTGGTAGCTTGGATGCTTAATTTTGAATCGGTATGAAATATTTCTTTCGTGATTGTTGGTATACACATATCTCCTAGGCACAAGTATCGGAAGCACAAGACTCTTATCGCCAATTCATAAGCAAGGAAAGCTCCCAGCTGAGAGTCCCAATACCCCTCGGGGGCGATATCGGGAACCCCGAGCATCCCACACAAAAAGAAACGGAACCAAGCTCCCACAAATCTGCTACATTAAGGTCATCTCCAACAACCCAAAGAGGTAACTGTTTACTATCGCTTTCCATTATCATTATCTTAAAACGAGACTGGCTTAGGCATCATAGCGTTGATCGAAGGCCGGCACACTCGGTCTTCCCTCTGATCTTTGTCTGTTCTGTAGATAAGCGAGAATGATAGCGATAGTGGCAGACTAAGACACCCCGTGTTTAGCTGGATCAGACCCCACTCGAGACAACTGAAACAGTGATTTTGATCATATTGTTGCAATGGATTATTTTCAGATTATGGAGTTACATAGAAATCTGGAGTCGATTTACATAACTTTAATTTAGCTCCTTCAGAAATAAAAATAAAAACTTTAATGTTTATGTTGTGTGAGTCTTCTTTGCTTGAGATTCAAAACTATACCGTATAACTTATGGTTCTAAGAATTTCATAAACAACACATTCAGAATATGTAAATTTATCATCTGTAAGGGAGCGAGTATGTGACATGATCGATGATACATGGACAGTTATCACTGCAAGTCTTTAACTTGAATATCTAGTTTATACTTATATAAAACAAAAATGTGAATTTGAGATCATTGCTAGTGTTATATATATATATATATATATATATACAAGATATCTTTATTGGACACATCATGTATTGTAATGATACTAAGGAAACCAATTAGTCAATGATTAAATAGTTGAGAATATAATAATGATTATCCGGTTACGATATATTGTTTATGTGATATAATATATTGGTTGGAGACTTAACAAATAAAGGATTTATGTAATCCTAAAGATATGCTATTAAGGTTGCTTAGTCGTAAAGTTGTGTCTTATGGTATCCTCGATGGGTTAGGACTTTAAGACATATAACCATATAAATACAGGGTCCCTAGGCTCACAGTCGATACGCTAAACATTCTGCCCCATTAAGATATAGCATAAGGAGACTGGAGAGACTAGAAGATCGTGTGTTCTACAACGACATCAACCGAAGCAATGGCATCCGGACAAGGTTAGTATGCTATTTGGTTAATCAAAACTTATGGTATAATATGTTTCTATGTGTGCATATGTATAAGGATAATTCAGAATAAAGACTACATGTGGTATCAGAGCGGGTCATATGCATCTAGAAATCGTGAAGGTTGTTTTGATTAAATCTTAGGTTTTCAAAATTGAACAGTTCAATTTTAATTTTATTTTTTGCTGGATCTTGTTTTTAAAGAAAAGAACAAAAAAACAAAAAAAAAGGAGGTCAGAACCCTTTACACAAAACAACGTCGTTTATTTTTCATTGGTAAGAGAATTTCTCTCTCTTCCCTACGTGGACGACAGCACCTGGAGAATTTTTTTTTCCTCCATTTTTGCAATTTTCAAGCTTCTTTTCATGGAGTTAGAAACTAAATTGATGCGAATCCTTCTGGGTTTTTACTACTCTTTGCATCACGATTCCATTGAGGTATGTTTAGCATCTTATGGTTTAATTTTTTGAGAATTCTCAAAATTTGGAGTTTCTAGAGTTGGTGAGTTTTTCAAATTCGGGTAACCTTGATTCATCGTTTGCTTATGGGTAGTTGTTTATATTGTTTCTTGATGCTTATTGCATGCTTGATTGTAAAGAATTGAGGATTTTGTGCAGATTAAAGAAATTTTTTTTTTTCGTTTATTCTGGAAGTGATGAACTATTGCCTGCTGTGATTGTACAATTGGTGTGAAGACCTTTATGTCTATACGAACTAAAGAACACTAACCATGCAGGTACATAACAAAAACAAAACTCATAAACCGATCAGTTTAAATTTTCTTACATAATACTGGTTGAGTTTTGTTAGACCATGAGTCCATATCAAGAAAAGAAATTAAACAATTGACCTTGATCAAAAGTTTAAGTATGCTTGGGACCTTAAAGAATTTGGTCGATTTGTGGTTTTAACGATTATGATTGATAAATAGAGCCTTGGATTTTGTTTATTTGATTATACGTTAAAATCAGCATGCTGGGGTACTTTTAGGGTGCAATAAAGCGATGTCTCCTTACATCTTGGTTGTGAGCAAGACATGTTCATAGATATGCATTCTAATAATTCCTGCGGTATGAAAAGAAAATAAAGACATATTGTATGGCATCTTTGGGATCAAATATAATATGTAAACTAAAGAAAAATGGGGTTTGAACAATTATACTTGTTTTATTGTTCTTGATTTAAGCATGTTTTATATATATTTTCTCATGTTGTTTTACATGTTTAAATTCAGTTCCTAGCAATGTTCTCTCTGTTGAACCATTAAGTGGTTCAAATTTTAAGAAGTGGAAGGAGGACATAATTATTTCGCTAGGACTAGCAGATTTGGATATAGCACTTAGGACTCCTAAACCAGAGAGCACACATGCCACCGGGACAAACCAACAACGAGCTACATATGAAAAGTGGGAGAGGTCTAACCGGTTATCTCTACTGGTTATGAAAAGATCCATGACAGAGGTCGTACGTGGTAGCATTGAGGATTGTGAGTATGTTGTTGACTATCTTGATGCTATTGGTAATATAAGGAGTCTGAGAAGGCTGAAGGGGTTGCTTTGCTATCTAAGTTTAATTCATCACAGTATGATGGCAATAGAAATATCAGAGAGTACATCATGGGTGTTTTAGAGCTAGGTGCCAAGCTTAATTCTCTAGATTTTGGCATCTCTAAGAAGGTGATGGTGGCTCACATCCTAAATACACTACCACCCTCTTTTAGTCAAATGACTGTTTCCTACAACACCCAAAAAGAAAGCTGGACATCTGATGAGCTTATTTCAAATTGTGTTCAAGAGGAGGAATGTCTTCGTCGGGAGAAGGGAAAATCTGTTAATTTTGTGCAAAAAGGGAAACAAGAGCAGCAGCAAAAGGGAAAAAAGAAGCAGCCATATCTTGGGCCTCAAGGGGGTGTGCAAAAGAAAATGTTTACTCCTTCAAAGCCTAGTTCTTCCAATTCTAACGGATCTTCCAACCCAAAATCTGAACCTTTTCTCTGCTACTTTTGTAAGAAAGATGGACACATGAAGCGAGATTGCTCTCGCTACAAAAAATGGCTTGCAAAACAAGGTAATTCTTTGGCTTTCACTGTTTTTGAATCAAATAAAATTTCTGTTTTTACTATTTTTGAAACCAACTTAGTTTCCATTCCCACTATCTCCTTTTGGATCGATAGCGGCTCACCAATTTATATTACCAACTCTTTACAGGGTTACAAAACAAAGAGGAAACCAAGAAGGGATGAGCTGCAAGTGTTCGTGGGCAATGGAAACAAAGTTCAAGTGGATTTCATAGGCACTGTTAGGATAAAATTAGAGTCAGGATTTTCTTTTGATTTAAAGGATGTTGCTTTTATTCCCTCTATGAGGATAAATTTAATTTCGGTTGTCAAACTTCGTAGAGATTCTGGTTTTACTTTTGTCATTGATGATGAAATAAAATTTTATAAAGACAATCATTTATTGGGAGCTGCGTATCTTTTATATGATCATTGGTGTTTAAATTGTACTTTTTCTACAGAAACCATGGTTGTTGAAAATTCAGGTTTTAAATCTCCATCTATTTCAAAAAAGGGGCAGTTTCAACAACCAAAATCTTTGTTTCTTTGGCACAAAAGACTTGGTCATATTTCAAAAGAAAGAATTCAGCAACTTCAAAGACAAGACCTTATTAAAGATTTAGATTTTTCTGATTTAAATATTTGTCTTGGTTGCATCAAAGGAAAATTTGCCAAGTTAAGAAAGCAAGGATCCACTCGGAGTTCTCATCTTTTAGAAATTATTCATACAGATATATGTGGTCCTTTTTCTGTCAAAACAATTTGTGGAAACTGATATTTTATTACTTTTATTGATGATTTTTCAAGATTTTGTTACCTCTATTTAATTTCAGAAAAATCACAAGCCCTTGATGTGTTCAAACAATACAAGTCTGAAGTAGAAAATAAGTTGGGCCAGAAAATTAAAGTGGTGAGATCCGTGTGATGCCCCAGAAATTCGTATTTACTTTCCGAGGATTTTCCGGAATTTAAATTGTGCGTATCGGACGTTTTCGTGGCTCGTGGACGGAGCGGAAGTGTTTTGGACGAATTTTTATTCGTAAAGTGTGGAATTAGGGGGGGTTTCAAGGTTGACTTTTGATACGTTGAGATTCTCCAAAAACTTCCTTCACGAAAGTTGTAGAGCGCGTCGATACGAGTTCGTGGACATGTGGAACGCGAGAATCGGAGTTCGTATGAAGAAGTTATGGGCTTTAGAAAAACTTTCCATTTTGGTATAAAAGGACAAAAAATTCCGGAAATTGCAAAAAAGGCCAGGTTTCCATTTTGGGAAACCCAGCTCGGTTTTCTCTCTCCCCGAGCCCGAATCGCCTCTCCATTTTCGCCGGCTTCGTTCTCCCTCCTCCGGCCACCATAGGATGCGATTCAAAGTGGGTTCTCTTCGCCTCAATCCCCTCTTGAGGTCTGTGGAAGAATTGGAGCATGAAGCGAGCTGTGGAGGACGGTGCAAGGCCGGAAAGTTTGGCGGCGGCGATGCTTCTAACCCAGATCGGAACTTGCGATTCCGGCCACCTTTGCCGGTGTTTCTTGAGGGCTTTTGAAGCCCATAAGACGTTGATGCTTCTCCCAAAGCGGCTTGGGACGATTTCACTTGTGGAGGACGAATCGAAGCTTTGAAATTCTAGGGTTCATCGAATTTCAGATGTTGCGAGGTAAATTCCGGCCAAACGGCTATGATTTAGACTTTGTGTTAGTTATGAAAGTTTAAATTGGAGTTGAGATGAAGAACTTTGGTGTTGGGAGTTTTGTCAAATTCCGACTTTGGTCCGGCGGCGGTGCCGCCACTGTGGTGGTGTTTTCTGGCGGTTTCCGGCCACCTCAGGGATAGTTTCTGTTCCTGAGTTCGATCTACTCGTCGATACGAGCATTTCGATATATTGTTTGTAATTTTTGGAGATCGTATGAGCATGTTGTGATTTTTACGGTTTCGGACCGTTTAATGTTTCGATCCGTGAGGATTCGAGCGTCCGATCGACTTGTGAATTTGGTATATCGATCGTGGAAGTATTTCGGAGACATTGGATGGTCTCGGATGTGGTTTCGCCTCGATTGGCGTTACTTTGGGAATTTTGGTTCGAATTAGGGTTTTCGAATGTTATTCCTTGTGTTTCATTGACTGAATCAAGGCTGTACTTCCTTAGGTGCTTGACAGAGGACGTTCTGTAAGCAGTCTAGTGGTGTGAAGACGCAGCGGGAGTTTCGAGGTGAGTAATCTCACAAGGTTCATTATGAACAGAAGTACCATTATTGTTTTGGCGTTAATTATTTAACTGCAAACTATAGTTGGTATTAGTAGGCATTCCTGAGCGAATGACTACATATATATATTTAGATGAAATATATATATCCTTGTGAATGATTGTGATGAATAAGAATATGCATGATGGTGTTCATATTATTGTTAAATGCGACTTTTCAGGAAACAATATTGTGGAAAAAGATGTTTTCTATTGTTTGAAAAGCATTGAGTTTGATGTTACATTTTGGAGTCAAGCGTGACTCATTTTAAATGTATTGGTCTTTGTGCCAAGGGTCACAGATGGTGAGCAGGGATAGGGAAAGCCGGAATTAGATAGTCGTAACGTTTTTAGGTCAGGTGTGACTTACTTAACGTTGACTTGAGACCAAATGGGGTCTGAAAAGCATGGGTCGCAGATGGTGACCAACGGTTGGTTCTAAGACCAGACGGGGTATGAAAACCAAGAGTCACAGACGGTGATAGGTTGCAGATGGTAACCAATGATTTATCTGTGTTATGAGTCTAGTTACTATAGATGTATTAGTGGCTTCGTGGTGAATCTGTGTTGATGTGTTGTGTGTCTAGGTTGGACTGATTTGTTGTTGGTACATCATGGGGTTAGTGGGGAGCTATCTGATGCTCATGAGTACGTGTTTCTTTAAAAGAGAGTTTCGGGGATTCTTTCTTTTAAATGTCCTGGGAGGACTTGTGAATCATATTATATATGTCACAGATGGTGACTAATGGTTGATCTGAGACCAGATGGGGTCTGAAGATCATATGTCACAGATGGTGATAGGTCGCAGATGGTGACCAATGGTTGATTTCGAGATTGAATGGGGTCTGAAGATCATATGTCACAGATGGTGACAGGTCGCTGATAGTGACCAAGGCAAGAAATAAGGAATCACGCAGTTAGCCGGGCGAGTGGTTACGATAAGCTAGAGCGCTAGTATGTCTGCCATGGTACCTCATGGATCTAAGTAGGTTACTTATGACTCCTGGGTACGTATTTTGTCCAGGTTGGACTAAGAATCATATGCTATTTGTTAGGTTAACGATAGGTATGATTGATGTGCGTGTGTGTTTTATCCAGGTTGGATCAATTAATCATATTTGAATTGTGATGTTAACGATTTATATGATTTTGTCACGGTGTGGCTTTTGTGTTTTCCTTTTTGGGAAAGAGTATTGTTTTGGGAAGCATGGTATGTCTTCCTTATTCTCGAGTCGAAAGGTTTTCCTCGTGTTGGCGTGAGTTGTGCGGGCTTTTATCCCGTAAATTGGTGTGAGTTATTTTGAGTTACTCATACGGGCTTGCAAAAGCTTACCGGGTTTGTTGTGTGACAACCCGGTGCACTATTCAAACGGTGTAGGGGTTAATCTTGCAGATCAGGGAAATCGTGGCTGAAGCTGAGGTATCTAGTTGGCAGCAGAACTGGTAGAAAGCAAATTTGATCTGGCTTTGCCATTGTTATGACTTCCGCTTTGTAGTGAACTCTGAGGGTATTTACGTTTTATTTTGTGATGGCAATTTAATTCGTAAACTTATGTAATATATAACTCTGTTGAGCGAGTGTATATTAATTTGGATTGGTTCAGTGCATCAGTATGTACTTGTTTTAAGGGAAAGATGTTCCAGGTATTTGTATTGATGACTGAACGTTCACGCATATATAATTATGGGGTTATATATATCGATTTTTATTTGTGTAAAAATCAGGGGCGTGACAGTTTGGTATCAGAGCGTAAGGTACATATTTGGTGATAATCAGTACTATCCGAGTGATGGCCCGTCTGCAGCGGATCCCCATCTGATGCTCTTCAGTATTGATATAATCACTGGGTATGTAGGAGTGCTAGTTGTGAGTTAGAGTATAGAAATTGTCAGAGCATTGGTTTGCTCTGTTGGTGAAGTTGTGAACCTAGGTGTTGGTTCTTTGAGTTGCAGTCATTGAGGAATGGGAACCTCTGGATTGAACTCTGGTGGGGTGATAAGGATTGTTTCGGGGAAAACTGTATCCTTTCATACGAGCTTAGTTGTTAGATTGTTGAAGTCATGTTGTTTGACTTAATGTGACCTCCTGAACTAAATTATATGCAGGGGTTACTATGAATTGTTTTGTTTGTTTTAAATTGTGATTGCCTTGTTTTCTTCTTGATTTGATTGATTGTTGGCTTGATTTATCTTGAAGACCATAGTGGTGACGACTGTGCTCTGTGTGAGGATAGAAAGGTGATTCATTGTTTTCACCTTTGATGTCATGTTGATGACAAAGGCTCCTAGTGGGGAGGAAATGAGTGTGGTTTGGGATTCGCAGTAGGGCGTTAGAATGGCATCAAACAATTCTTGAGGAAGTCTTGTTTGATTTAATTTGTGTAATGAAACGCTAGTTGAGAATCTAAACATGAGGCTGTAGTCACCAGTTGACTTATGTAGGCACGATATGGAAGATTATGGAATTGATAGCCGTAGGTGTGAGCTATGTGTATATCGTGTCTAGGTTGAGGTGACTGATCACAGATGGTGATAGATATTGAGTCATAGAAGGTGACTGATCACAGATGGTGATATAGATATTGAGTCACAGAAGGTGACTGATCACAGATGGTGATATATTGAGTCACCGATGGTGACTGATCACAGATGGTGATCGATTTGCGTCACAGATGGTGACTGATCACAGATGGTGATATATTGAGTCACAGATGGTGACTGATCACAGATAGTGATCGATATTGAGTCACCGATGGTGACTGATCACAGATGGTGATCGATTTGCGTCACAGATGGTGACTGATCACAGATGGTGATATATTGAGTCACAGATGGTGACTGATCACAGATAGTGATCGATATTGAGTCACCGATGGTGACTGATCACAGATGGTGATCGATTTGCGTCACAGATGGTGACTGATCACAGATGGTGATATATTGAGTCACCGATGGTGACTGATCACAGATGGTGATCGATATTGCGTCACAGATGGTGACTGATCACAGATAGTGATCGATATTGAGTCACCGATGGTGACTGATCACAGATGGTGATCGATTTGCGTCACAGATGGTGACTGATCACAGATGGTGATATATTGAGTCACAGATGGTGACTGATCACAGATAGTGATCGATATTGAGTCACCGATGGTGACTGATCACAGATGGTGATCGATTTGCGTCACAGATGGTGACTGATCACAGATGGTGATATATTGAGTCACAGATGGTGACTGATCACAGATAGTGATCGATATTGAGTCACCGATGGTGACTGATCACAGATGGTGATCGATTTGCGTCACAGATGGTGACTGATCACAGATGGTGATATATTGAGTCACCGATGGTGACTGATCACAGATGGTGATCGATATTGCGTCACAGATGGTGACTGATCACAGATAGTGATCGATATTGAGTCACCGATGGTGACTGATCACAGATGGTGATCGATTTGCGTCACAGATGGTGACTGATCACAGATGGTGATATATTGAGTCACAGATGGTGACTGATCACAGATAGTGATCGATATTGAGTCACAGATGGTGACTGATCACAGATGGTGATCGATATTGCATCACAGATGGTGACGGATCACAGATGGTGATATGTTGAGTCACAGACGGTGACTGATCTCAGATGGTGATCGAGATTGAATCACAGATGGTCAAAAATGGTGACAAAGGCATGTTATCGGAAATCACGTCCTTGGTCGGACGAGTGGTTACGATGCCAGTCAAAGTTCTTGTCTGTCTGCCATGCTAGTTTATGGGAGTAACAGTCGAGGTTGCTGGAGACTCATAAGTATGATATTATAGGAGAATTCCGAAAGTATTCTTCCTTTATTGTCTAGATGAGACTTGATTTGCTTCTTGATGGTTAAGTTAGCAAATAGAACATTGTCACAGCGGTGATTTATGTTTTCCTTTAGATGGAAAGGTTATGGAGTGCTAGATGGAATCATGGTTGCATGGTTTCCTCAAGCTGATATGTGTGAGGATAAGAAGGTACCTTATCTAATTCTGCTTGTGTGCTAGAATAATGTGTGATAGTTGTGTACTTCTTTCCATGTGTTGTGTTGTGTTGAGTTTTTTCTGTTGTCTATAGTTAGACTTTTGAGTGTGGCATGTGATGTGATGCATCCTTCATTGTTGTGGTAGTAGAGGGTCTATACCACTTTGATTGTAATTACAATGACAGGTGATGATGTGTGTGCGGGTCAGGCGGGGCCAGACCTTAGCTTGATTTTGTGTTCCCAGGTTGGGTAGACACTTATTAAGTTGTGATGCATAGGTTCAAGGTGAGTTGAAATGAAGGTTTCATTTTCAATTCTTGTAATGCAAGGTTTGCATTATTGACGATATGATGCAGATACTGTTGTGATAACAGGATTCTGAACTCTTCTGTGATCTGTGTGTAGTGCTGCAGTCACAGAGTCTTTGTTGGATAGTCTACAAGGATGAGATCCATGGAATGATTGGGTTACCACCGAGCGGTGTGGTAAAGATTCCTAGTGCTGTGATACTAGGTAGGGTACCTGTATCTGTTGTTGATCTAGGTATGTTGTACAGTGAGACAAGAACAGGTTGTTAAGGAATGAGAATTGGATGTGGGGATGATTTATCCGTACTTGTTGGTGTAGTACGTTTAAATTTCGGGACGAAATTTCTTTAAGGGGGGTAGAATGTGATGCCCCAGAAATTCGTATTTACTTTCCGAGGATTTTCCGGAATTTAAATTGTGGGTATCGGACGTTTTCGTGGCTCGTGGACGGAGCGGAAGTGTTTTGGACGAATTTTTATTCGTAAAGTGTGGAATTAGGGGGGGTTTCAAGGTTGACTTTTGATACGTTGAGATTCTCCAAAAACTTCCTTCACGAAAGTTGTAGAGCGCGTCGATACGAGTTCGTGGACATGCGGAACGCGAGAATCGGAGTTCGTATGAAGAAGTTATGGGCTTTAGAAAAACTTTCCATTTTGGTATAAAAGGACAAAAAATTCCGGAAATTGCAAAAAAGGCCAGGTTTCCATTTTGGGAAACCCAGCTCGGTTTTCTCTCTCCCCGAGCCCGAATCGCCTCTCCATTTTCGCCAGCTTCGTTCTCCCTCCTCCGGCCACCATAGGATGCGATTCAAAGTGGGTTCTCTTCGCCTCAATCCCCTCTTGAGGTCTGTGGAAGAATTGGAGCATGAAGCGAGCTGTGGAGGACGGTGCAAGGCCGGAAAGTTTGGCGGCGGCGATGCTTCTAACCCAGATCGGAACTTGCGATTCCGGCCACCTTTGCCGGTGTTTCTTGAGGGCTTTTGAAGCCCATAAGACGTTGATGCTTCTCCCAAAGCGGCTTGGGACGATTTCACTTGTGGAGGACGAATCGAAGCTTTGAAATTCTAGGGTTCATCGAATTTCAGATGTTGCGAGGTAAATTCCGGCCAAACGGCTATGATTTAGACTTTGTGTTAGTTATGAAAGTTTAAATTGGAGTTGAGATGAAGAACTTTGGTGTTGGGAGTTTTGTCAAATTCCGACTTTGGTCCGGCGGCGGTGCCGCCACTGTGGTGGTGTTTTCTGGCGGTTTCCGGCCACCTCAGGGATAGTTTCTGTTCCTGAGTTCGATCTACTCGTCGATACGAGCATTTCGATATATTGTTTGTAATTTTTGGAGATCGTATGAGCATGTTGTGATTTTTACGGTTTCGGACCGTTTAATGTTTCGATCCGTGAGGATTCGAGCGTCCGATCGACTTGTGAATTTGGTATATCGATCGTGGAAGTATTTCGGAGACATTGGATGGTCTCGGATGTGGTTTCGCCTCGATTGGCGTTACTTTGGGAATTTTGGTTCGAATTAGGGTTTTCGAATGTTATTCCTTGTGTTTCATTGACTGAATCAAGGCTGTACTTCCTTAGGTGCTTGACAGAGGACGTTCTGTAAGCAGTCTAGTGGTGTGAAGACGCAGCGGGAGTTTCGAGGTGAGTAATCTCACAAGGTTCATTATGAACAGAAGTACCATTATTGTTTTGGCGTTAATTATTTAACTGCAAACTATAGTTGGTATTAGTAGGCATTCCTGAGCGAATGACTACATATATATATTTAGATGAAATATATATATCCTTGTGAATGATTGTGATGAATAAGAATATGCATGATGGTGTTCATATTATTGTTAAATGCGACTTTTCAGGAAACAATATTGTGGAAAAAGATGTTTTCTATTGTTTGAAAAGCATTGAGTTTGATGTTACATTTTGGAGTCAAGCGTGACTCATTTTAAATGTATTGGTCTTTGTGCCAAGGGTCACAGATGGTGAGCAGGGATAGGGAAAGCCGGAATTAGATAGTCGTAACGTTTTTAGGTCAGGTGTGACTTACTTAACGTTGACTTGAGACCAAATGGGGTCTGAAAAGCATGGGTCGCAGATGGTGACCAACGGTTGGTTCTAAGACCAGACGGGGTATGAAAACCAAGAGTCACAGACGGTGATAGGTTGCAGATGGTAACCAATGATTTATCTGTGTTATGAGTCTAGTTACTATAGATGTATTAGTGGCTTCGTGGTGAATCTGTGTTGATGTGTTGTGTGTCTAGGTTGGACTGATTTGTTGTTGGTACATCATGGGGTTAGTGGGGAGCTATCTGATGCTCATGAGTACGTGTTTCTTTAAAAGAGAGTTTCGGGATTCTTTCTTTAAATGTCCTGGGAGGACTTGTGAATCATATTATATATGTCACAGATGGTGACTAATGGTTGATCTGAGACCAGATGGGGTCTGAAGATCATATGTCACAGATGGTGATAGGTCGCAGATGGTGACCAATGGTTGATTTCGAGATTGAATGGGGTCTGAAGATCATATGTCACAGATGGTGACAGGTCGCTGATAGTGACCAAGGCAAGAAATAAGGAATCACGCAGTTAGCCGGGCGAGTGGTTACGATAAGCTAGAGCGCTAGTATGTCTGCCATGGTACCTCATGGATCTAAGTAGGTTACTTATGACTCCTGGTACGTATTTTGTCCAGGTTGGACTAAGAATCATATGCTATTTGTTAGGTTAACGATAGGTATGATTGATGTGCGTGTGTGTTTTATCCAGGTTGGATCAATTAATCATATTTGAATTGTGATGTTAACGATTTATATGATTTTGTCACGGTGTGGCTTTTGTGTTTTCCTTTTTGGGAAAGAGTATTGTTTTGGGAAGCATGGTATGTCTTCCTTATTCTCGAGTCGAAAGGTTTTCCTCGTGTTGGCGTGAGTTGTGCGGGCTTTTATCCCGTAAATTGGTGTGAGTTATTTGAGTTACTCATACGGGCTTGCAAAAGCTTACCGGGTTTGTTGTGTGACAACCCGGTGCACTATTCAAACGGTGTAGGGGTTAATCTTGCAGATCAGGGAAATCGTGGCTGAAGCTGAGGTATCTAGTTGGCAGCAAACTGGTAGAAAGCAAATTTGATCTGGCTTTGCCATTGTTATGACTTCCGCTTTGTAGTGAACTCTGAGGGTATTTACGTTTTATTTTGTGATGGCAATTTAATTCGTAAACTTATGTAATATATAACTCTGTTGAGCGAGTGTATATTAATTTGGATTGGTCAGTGCATCAGTATGTACTTGTTTTAAGGGAAAGATGTTCCAGGTATTGTATTGATGACTGAACGTTCACGCATATATAATTATGGGGTTATATATATCGATTTTTATTTGTGTAAAAATCAGGGCGTGACAATCCGATAGAGGAGGAGAATATTATGGCAAATATGATGAAGCAGGGCAACATAAAGGGCCCTTCGCCCTTTTCTTGCAAGAGCACGGTATTGTTCCTCAATATACTATGCCTGGGACACCGGAGCAGAATGGAGTTGCTGAAAGTAGAAATAGAACTTTACTAAATATGGTGAGGAGCATGATAAATACTACGACTCTTCCTACCTTTTTGTGGGGAGAAGCCATGAAAACTGCCAACTTTATCTCTAACTATGTTCCCAGCAAAGCAGTCGATTTGACTCCTTACGAGTTGTGGGAATCCAAGAAGCCTGCGTTGCATTTTTCCCGCATTTGGGGGTGTCAAGCTGAGGTTAACATCTACAATCCCAAGATCAAGAAACTTGATTCCAAAACCACTAGTGGGTATTTCGTAGGATATCCTCCGCATAACAAAGGGTTTAGATTTTATTGCCCTACTCATTCTACTCGGATTGTAGAATCTATGAGAGCTACTTTTACAGAAGATCCTCATCTTACACCAAGAATACCATAATTTGTGTTGGAGGAAGAGGGAGAAGAAATACAAACAAGTAATGTTAATACACAGAATATTGTTGCCATACCTTTTGCTGCCACACCTACTTAAGAGGAACGCCAAAACATGCAAGAGATGGACGTTGGTGATGTGGTTCCTAATGAATCCTTGCACATTGATCCGCAAGTGGCAGCTGTACCACTTGTTCAAGATCTTCCTCCACCACCTCAGCCACCTATTGTTAGACAATCACAAAGAGTCAGGAGGCCAGCTATCAACACCGATGACTATTATGTCTATATGCAAGAAATTGATTTTGATTTTGGAGAAGAGAGTGACCCTACTACCTTCAAACAAGCAATTTATAGTGCTAATTCAAATAAATGGAAAGAAGCTATGGAAGCAGAATTAGAATCGATGAGAAATAATGAAGTGTGGGAGTTAGTAGAGTTGACTGAAGGAAAAAGAGCTATTGGCTGTAAGTGGGTTTTTAAGACCAAGAAAAATTCTGATGGTTCAATTGAACGACATAAGGCGAGACTAGTAGCTAAGGGTTTTACTCAAAAAGAAGGTGTTGACTACAATGATACCTTTTCACCGGTGTCAACGAAGGATGCTTTTAGATATATTATGGCTTTGGTTGCTCATTATGATTTGGAATTACACCAAATGGATGTAAAGATGGCTTTTCTTAATGGGGATTTACAAGAAGACATCTATATGAAGCAGCAGGAAGGTTTTGAAATCGAAGGTGCTGAAAACATGGTATGTAGACTCAAGAAATCAATTTATGGATTAAAGCAAGCTTCTAGGCACTGGTATTTACAATTTGATTCGGTTGTTGTGAAAGATGGTTTTGTGGAGAATGAAGTAGATGAGTGCATATATCTCAAGGTCAATGGGAGGAATTTCATCTTCTTAGTTCTCTACGTGGATGACATTCTTCTAGCAAGTAATAATCTGGATCTAATTCTTGAAAGCAGTTTTGAGATGAAAGATTTGGGAGAAGCTTCTTTTGTATTGGGCATAGAAATTAAGAGAGATAGAGCACGAAAGCTTTTGGGACTCTCTCAGTCAAATTACATTGATAGAGTCTTGAAGAGGTTCAACATGGAAGGTGCGCAAGCATTGATGTTCCTATGGCGAAAGGAGACATATTTAATAAAGGTCAATGTCCACAGAATAACTTAGAGAAAGAATCGATGGAGGGAAAGCCTTATGCATTGTTGATAGGGAGTGTCATGTATGCACAAGTTCCTATGGCGAAAGGGGACATATTTAATAAAGGTCAATGTCCACAGAATAACTTAGAGAAAGAATCGATGGAGGGAAAGCCTTATGCATTGTTGATAGGGAGTGTCATGTATGCACAAGTTTGCACACGTCCAGGTTTAGCTTTTGCAATTGGAATGCTCAGTAGATATCAATCCAATCCTGGAATCATTCATTGGAATGCAGGTAAGTGACTTTTGCGATACTTGAAGAAAACTAGAGATTACATGCTCACTTATAGAAGGGTAGACAATCTGGAACTCATTGGTTATTCGGATTCAGATTTAGGACGTGACAAAGATGAAGGAAAGTCTACATCAAGTTTTATTTTCATGTTAGCTGGAGGTGCTATTTTTTGGAGATCAATCAAGCAAAAGGCGATTTGCACTTCTACTATATATACAAGCTGAATTCGCAACTTTACATGAAGCTACAGTTCATAGCATGGACTGAAAAATCGAAAAAATCGGCGAAATAAATTTTGTTTTTTTGGAGGCTCGATATATCCATAGCATACCATAACAATTTCGGTTGAAATTTTCAAAATTTCCCGATATTTCCCGAAATTTTCGATATTTCCCGATATTTCCCCATACATTCCATCTCCACCAACAATTCTCACATGCAAAGTCAATCTCCGTGGGCCCAGCACATGTGGTGGATCATGGATGAGTAGTTAGCATAAAATTCAATCCAAAAAACCAACAACAACACCAAGGATCAAACCTTAGTCATCCCACTACCCTTTGAGAGGGTTTGCTAACTCTGCTGCACAAACCTTTATGTATTAATCACAACATTCTAATATATATTTATTTGCCTACGAATCTGAAAACTTAGATACACGTCCAATCAATAACTAACTTGAAACACTTAATTACTATATTGAAATTTTTTTTTTACTAAATGTTCAAATATTTTACAACAACATTTCAAATTATAACTTTTATAAATAGTTTAAAATAATCTTCATACCTTGCACCAAATAATCTTCATACCTTGTACCTCATAGGTCTTCTACGTGGTTCTAAGTTACTCATGTAATTCAAAGTGTAATGTATGATATGTACAAAAATGTATATAAGGCGTGATGGCTTCGCCTCCCATTGGGTTTCCAGCCACAAAAAAAAAAATTAGATGTTTATTTCAAAAAATTTCAGAGTTATCGGCGATTCAGCATTTACTGTTTCATCTTACATTATTACAAATTACTATATAACAAGGTTTATTCAAGGTTTTCTTTCTATATATAGTAGACAATTGATAAAATAAACATATCTAAAAGTTTCACTTAAAATTTCCATGTTTTTCTTCAAATTTCCATCATTTTTCTTAATTATTTACCGAAATCGATATATCCTCGATATTTCCGTCGAAATTTCCGTTTTCGGGACCATCGATATTTCCTCGAAACTCGATATTTTGGTCCTTGGTTCATAGCATATGGCTGAAGAATTTTATTTCTCAGACTCATCTAGTGGACTCTATAGAACGCCCTATCACCATTTATTGTGATAATATATCAGCTGTGTTCTTCTAGTTCTAAGCAAATACCTTTGAAGCAGCTATTTGTTAGACAGAAGACAAGGAGTGAAGAGATAGTAGTACCTTACATAGAGACTGCAAACATGCTTACAGATCCTCTTACTAAAGCTTTAGCAAATAAAGATTTTATTAGGCACACTTTCAATATATTAGTTGCTAGTTTTAATCTAATTGAATAGTGGGAGCTTGTAAGCAAGCTCTGGAGGACTGAGGCCATATTGAAAGATCTGGTCTTCCTATTCTTTTATGCTTTATGGATTTTATGACATGTCATTGAGATTTATTTGGATGTATTGAACCCATATTTAAAGTTACTTGTGCACTTATTCAGACCATTTTTATTGGTTTATATTGTTGCTGCACTTTATGTTTTAATTGATAGCTATTGAAGGATTAATTTTGCTTGAAGGTTATTGCAAAGTGGAGTGTATGCTCGTTGTGGCATACATGCTTCTTGGAAGCATCAGAAGATTTGAGGATGCTCAAATCATAAAGTGGACCACCATATGAAACAATAAGGTATCACATTAAAGTTTCATATAATTTTCATTTAAGCATTATCTTATGATCATGTGAACATTGTGCTAGTAATGTGGTTATGGGACATTGGGACTCTTACATTAACAGATTATGTAAGTTATGGTGTAGCTCTTTACTTGTCACATGTTTGACCGATCATGAGATGGGTTATTATCATATATGTATTCTCGTGCGCACTAAGGAATTATTTAATTAGTTGAAGATTGGTATTGTTGTTATAATACATGAAAGTCCAAGTGGGAGAATGTAAGATATCTTTATTGGACATATCATGTATTGTAATGATACTAAGGAAACCAATTAGTCAATGATTAAATAGTTGAGAATATAATAATGATTATCCGGTTACGATATATTGTTTATGTGATATAATATATTGGTTGGAGACTTAACAAATAAAGGATTTATGTAATCCTAAATATATGCTATTAAGGTTGCTTGGTCGTAAAGTTGTGTCTTATGGTATCCTCGATAGGTTAGGACTTTAAGACATATGACCATATAAATACAAGGTCCCTAGGCTCACAGTCGATATGCTAAACATTCTGCCCCATTAAGATATAGCATAAGGAGACTAGAGAGACTAGAAGATCTTGTGTTCTACAACTACATCAACTGAAGCAATGGCATCCGGACAAGGTTAGTATGCTATTTGGTTAATCAAAACTTATGGTATAATGTGTTTCTATGTGTGCATATGTATAAGGATAATTCAGAATAAAGACTACAAAATATATATATATATATATATATATATATATATATATATATATATATATATATAACACTAGCAATGCCAAATTACACAAATTTAAGATGTATTAAGAAGTAAACGTCATGATTAACTATTTCATGATCTAATATTGCATCTAACTAGTTAAGCTACTTGAACTACTACTTTTATCGTTTTTCTAACACACATCTTTTTAATTATCTAGAGAAGTTTAAAGCATCAAAATATCCACATCATCATTAATTAGGTTACTACTTTTTCATGGTTTCTATCAAGAGTCGGTATATCTGTTTGAACCCAAATTAATATTTTCCTGACAAGAGGTGTCTCAAAGGAACCAGCTAGGGCTAATATCGGTGGCCCAAATTATATATTATTGATAAGTTCAGAATATTTTACTTAGAGACTAAATAAAGTCTATTTAGAGACCAATCGATCTTGAGGCAAATCTTGATATTTATGATTTACGAGTGATTATCATTAATGGTGCTTCTCTTAATTATCAAGGTTGTACAAGATGGGAGAACATTAATATGGCAGCTACATCTACAGCTCAGATTGAAGAAGAAATAAGGACGTGGGCTATATATGCAAGTAATTAAGGTTACCCATGTAATTAAGGTATGTTGTACATGGAACAGATGAGAAGGATATAATTATCCTTAATCGTATTTAACAAGGAAGCTATCATCCTTAATTGCCCTCAAGTACCAGACGTGTATGATTTCAATTCATGCATATCCAAGAGTTGGTTTTCAAGAGGCAATTATCTTGCCTAGAAGATAGCTACGTCATAGAGGCAATTTATTATTGTATATGATATGTTATCAAGACTAATCAATGTTTTGATTGGATTAAGGACAATAACTGTGACCTAAATTATAGCCCTTCCTTATCCTTTTAAGCACGAGATATCTTGGAGATACTTGTCATATTAAGAAGGTGAATCCTTTTGTTGAAGTTACATCAAGTAAGTAGCATATATATATATATATATATATATATATGTATGTATGTATGTATGTATAGAAATTTTAAATAAACACCCCAAACTATTTAATACACATCGTTATTATTTTATATTTCAAATCAGATTTTATAGGTATGTTAAATGACCAAAATAGATATCTATGTATTAAAAGAAAATAATAATAATAATAATAATAATCATATGTTCCTTATATTATTCTATAATTATAAACACAATGAATTTCTATACATGACATCCTCATTTAAAACAAGAATAAAGTTAGAAATCATCCAATTTAAATTTTCCTTAAATAAATTGTAATTAAATGAGGTGAGATACCATGTGATTTAAAATTTCAAAATCAATAGCATTAAATGTTTTTAAAACATATCGCTTTACTCCCACTTTTTAGTTCATTTTTTTTTATCTAAAAGTGATTATTAGACAATTTATTATCTAATATAACACATCACAGGTATAAAACTTTGTAATTGTTAATATGTTTGACCATCCAATGACAACTTCGTAGTTCCGCCATTGTGGAGAAATTACTGATACAATTTTGGTTGAATGTTCGACTCAAAATTTTATACTTGATCAAAAGGATGTTTAGTGGATGAGAACTCAAATAATATAAAACCTATTTTTAAGCATATATTTGAACTTTAAAGGGAACAATAATGAATCCTTATGGATTTCCCAATAACTAACGCGTACAAATAATTAATATGGTCAATTATATATACTAATCAAATGTTAAATAATAGTGTATTTCATGGTTTTTAAGTTTAAGGATATTTTAGGTAATTTGGATTGTGTATTTAGTAAAATGTTAGAATGAGAAATTAAATGATAGGTGTATTGAGTAAGGAGTGTGTATTAAGTAATTAGGGGTGTGTATTTAAAACTTCTCATATATATATATATATATATATATATATATGACCTAAAGACGAAATAGGTCTACACAATCTTACAACTAATCGCACAGATTATCAAAGTCTCCCCCGGAGTAAACCTTCAACCTACGTTGAAACTAGAGATATTCAAGGTTGCGCCTTGACGCCGAGAAGCTAGGGTTACGCCTTCTTTACGATCAATTTCACCAAAGGCAAATTTGACCTTCTTTTTCCATTATTAGGAAATAGTCATATAAGTACTAAATGCTTTTTCCCCACTACTGGATTTTCTTTAGAACATATATAACATTTTTACACGCATGAACCTAATTTAGGTATAACGAGCCATAAATAGCCATACATATATTTCATTTGTACTCGATCGAGCAACACATACCTAACTCTAGAGGGTCAAACGATCAAGCACGTAACGGCCAACATGGCCATTCATGCCTAACTCTAATGGCCATAAATGACCATGCATACTTACATAGGGAGGCTTGGTGTTACAGCTATTGATCATGGACTGCTATACATAGCTCAATGACAGAGTCGTTCAAAGTTTTAAAATGGGGGCAAAATCATCTTTTCCACCCCAAATAAACAGTCCGCAACAGTGAACCGAACTTTAGTATATAGTAAATTTTGAAAAAAAAATCCAAATGACCAAAAATCTCTCCTTGACTCCATCTAATGAGCCCTCACATTCACCTTTTCCACTGTGAATGAACTCCACCTTCCATCTTTAAGGCATCTCCAACTCTTTAGTCAAAAGTCAAAGTCATTTGAAAAATTTGACAGCCCTAGTGTCATTATGGCCACGTTTGGTTCTCAAATGAATTACTTCCCCTCTTCTTTCCTTGTATTTATTACTCACAACATATTATTTTATTATATTATTGACAAACTTTTAACAACTTTCCTGATAACTTTCTTTACGTTACCAAATATGGAATTGAAAGTTGTTGGGAAATTTCATTTTCCTTCCCATGGGAAAGACAAAGAAATTACTTTCCTTTCCGTGAACCAAATGAGGCCTTAAGGCCACGTTTGTTTCACTGATTTTAAGCTCGGGAAAGGGAAAGTGCTTACTTTCCTGTGTTTGGTAAGTGCAAAGTTAGGAAAATGGTTCCTCTTGCAAGGGAAAATAGGAAGGAAAAGAAATCCTTCCATTCTCCTAAGAGCATCTTTTTTATCAAAGTAGCTAAAAAGTCATTTTAGCTAATCACTTTAGAAATACGTCTGCATCAGTACTCTTTATTTTAGCTAGTTTTGAATTTATATTATTTTTTAAATGAAGATTAAATATTTTAAATGTATTTATAAATTACATAAAGAACTCAAAATGAATGTTTTAAATTATATAGAGCCTCATCTTGTTCTCTATATTTAGGAGTGAGATAGCTAAAAGGTATAATGGAGAACCACTTAGACCATCTTTAGCAGACTTTCTATTTTGTGAAGAGCATGTTTAGTTTTTTATCTATTTTAGCAGTTGCACTAGACTCCTAACATCTAAGAGCATCTTTAGCAGACTCTCTATTTTGACTCCTTAGCTATTTTGGAGAGCATGTTTAGCTTTTTATCTATTTTAGCAGCTGCACCAGACTCCTAAGTGGCTCTCTATTATAACTTTTAGCTATCTCGCTCCTAAATATAGAGAGCGGGATGAGGCTCTCTATAATTTAAAACATTCCTTTTAAGTTATTTTATGTAATTTATAAATACATTTAAACTATTTAATCTTCATTTAAAAATAATATAAATTCAAAACTAGTTAAAATAGAGAGCATTGATGCAGACGTAATTCTAAAGTGGCTAGCTAAATAACTTTTTAGCTACTTTAGCTAAAATTTGACTCAAAAATGGCTAGCATTGCTAAAGATGCTCTAATGTTAGCTATTTTTGAGTTAAATTTTAGCTAAAGCAACTAAAAAGTCATTTTAGCTAGCCATTTTAGAATAGTTTGCATCAGTGCTCTCTATTCTAACTAGTTTTGAATTTATATTATTTTTTTTATGAAGATTAATAGTTTAAATATATTTATATGTTATATAAAATAACTCAATATGAATGTTTTAAATTATAGAGAGTCTCATCTCGCTCCTAAATAATCTCGCTCTCTATATTTAGGAGCGAGATAACTAAAAGTTATAAGGGCATCTCCAATAGACTAGTTAAGTTCAATTTTTAGCAATATATAACTATTTTTAAAGCAAAATTCAACTCCAACAGACTAGTTATAGCTAAGTTAAATTTAGCTTTAGCTAAATTGGAGCTATATTTAGCTAGAAAATCATGCATAGCTAAAGCAAAAATTATATTTCTCTCTCCTCTTTTGTCCACATGTCAGTTTATGATTCGATAAAATATAGTATATTATTTATAAATAGCTACTACTGCTGGAGCAACATTGTTAAATCAATAGCTATATTTCACAATTTTAGCTAAACTTAACTAAAAAATAATTCCTACTGTTGGAGATGCTCTAATAGAGAGCTACTTAGGAGTCTGGTGTTGCAGTTAAAATATATAAAAAGCTAAACATGCTCTCCAAAATGGCTAAGGAACAAAAATAAAGAGTCTGCTAAAGATGTTCTAAGTGACTTTCCATTATAACTTTTAGCTATCTTGCTTCTAAATATAGAGAGCGAAATGAAGCTCTCTATAATTTAAAACATTCATTTTAAGTTATTTTATGTAATTTATAAATACATTTAGATTATTTAATCTTCATTAAATTATTTAATCTTCATTTAAAAAATAATATAAATTCAAAACTGGCTAAAATAGAGAGCACTGATGCAGACAAATTTCTAAAGTGGTTAGCTAAAATGACTTTTTAGCTACTTTGGCTAAATTTTGACTTGAAAATGGCTAGCATTGCTAAAGATGCTCTTAGGAGTTTGGTGCAGCTGCTAAAATAGATAAAAAACTAAACATACTCTCCAAAATAGCTAAGGAGCCAAAATAGAGAGTCTGCTAAAAATACTCTGAGGAGCCATTTTCCTATCTCATTTCCTAGCATTTATTACACTTTTCTAACATTTATTACACTATTTGTATGGCTAAAATATTTCTATAAAAAATTATTCAAGTAAACCCTAATTTGTATTTGGCCCAAACTCTAGGTTACTTGCTCTAGTAATAATATGGTTAAATTAGAAGGATCTAGATTCCTATTCAATGTATGATTACTTTCCTTGTATGATTGAGATTCTATACATTGTACTCCTCTATACAAAGAGACCCCTATTATCAATGAGAATACACAGCAAATTCCTCTCAAATTCAATTTATCTACAACACATTATTACCACGAAGCCCTAACCTTGAAACCCTATTTTCGTAGCCTCCAAATCCCAGAAACCTCCACAGCCCACCTTGAAGCTCTCAACTCTAGGAGTCTAGAATCGGAGGCCCACCCCAAAACCGGCCGGAAAATCACCAAACCGGCCACCGGAAGTGACGCAGCTCTCTCTGCCTTGTTCAAAGGTTTCCTCAACGCCTCCTGCAGCCATCTTCCACCAGTAGCAGAGCCTTGCCCCCAGATTCCAGGAACCGGAAAATTCATCACCGAAACCGGCCTAAAAACATCCGAACCGCCCTCCTGAAGTTCCTGTGTCCTGAACCGCCGCTTGCTCCTCCACCAGAAGCCTCTGCCTCTGTCCCTATCAGCCCAGCCCAAGATAATTAGTCTTCGGCCTAGAAGAATCAGTCAAGCCCTTGGCCCAAGTCAAAAACAAGTTCGGCCCAGAAGACCAAGGAGCCCAGAAGCCTGATCCACGTCAGCACCCAGTCAGCATCCAATCACCTGCCACGTCAACACCTCGGGTCAACTTTTTTCCTGCGACTTTTCCGGTCACTTTCCGGCCAATTTTCTGGGGACATTTTTCTTGCCAACTTTTCCTGTCAAGATTTCCTGCAATTTTTCAAGGTAAACTTTTCTTAAAGTTCCCGTTTTTGAAGTTTTTATTACTTTCTCTTCTTTTGATCGGGGACTTCCAACATTCCTTCTTCTACACCCCTTTCTTCTTCATAGGGGAGACCAAAAAGCCGAACTGTGGGGATTCATGCTCACTCCAAGCTTGGAGCTTGTAGAGTCATCCAAACTTAGAGTTTGTTGAGAAGAAAACGATCGACCACATACATCGTTGTTTCGATCTAATCCAAAACCCCTATTGGAATCGGATTTTCTTGGAAGTGACTACGCTTAGAAAATTCCTAATTTCTTGGAAGCAACTACGCTCATAAATTTTATAGTTTTTCGTGATAGCCCTCTTCGTTCCGAAACTAACCCTATTTTCTTGTTGTTTTTCAGGATGATTAACCTGAACAAGTTGAGCTTCGCTCCACTAGAGACAACATGCTCCACTAGAGACAACAGGTGCAGGATACCACAAGTATCTTAAGGCTGATGGGATCCTGAGTATGATCCAAGAGCCAAGTCAAGACATGCTTACTCCTCAACAAGCTGCTAGTTTTGAAGCAAATAGAGCAAAGAGAGAGGCGAATGAAGCTAAAGCCATCATTCTCATGACAAGGCACATGAGTGACGCGCTCCAAAATGAGTACCTCAATGAGGAAGACCCAAGAAAACTATGGGTAGAACTCGAGCAGCGTTTTGGCAACGTCCGTGATTCCCTGCTTCCAGACTTAGAAGTGAGATGGCATAGCCTCCGCTTCTGTGATTTCAAGTCTGTACTTGGCTGTTTTCAGAAGCACTTCGTATCAAGTCTATGATGGAATTCTGTGGACAGAAAATCACTGATACGATGTTCATCGAGAAGACTCTCTCCACCTTCCCCGTCTCTGCATTAATGATAGCCAAGAACTATCAGATTGATGTCAATGCTAGACGCATAACAAGATTTCATGAGCTAATTGGTGCCATGAACGTAGCTGAAAAGCACAACAACATACTTGTGAAGAACTATAACTCTAGACCCGTGGGAACCAAGCCAAATCCGGAGTCTAATTATAGTTGCGCCTCCAAGGAAGGATGCAAGGAGCGAAACACTAAGAGTGGGGATAATTCTGGACGTTATGGTCCATATTCTCTCCCTAAAGAGGAAGGAACCACCAAGATAGGCATGTAAGGAACCGTGGAGGTATACGTGTGAAAGAGAAAGAGGCCAAGCCTTTGGTTATGGTGGTAATGCCACCAAAGGCAATAACCGTCCTCAAAACGCTCCCAGAGCGCCTCTATCAAGGGAACTTGACCATAATGATGCTTGTCTCAGATGTGGATCAACTAGACATTGGGCAAAAGCATGTAAAGCACCCCAGCAAGTTGCAAACGCATACAAGACGTATCATGAAGCAAGGGAGGCAAATTACATAGAACAAGAAGATTAAGATGGCGATCTCGATCTAAGGGTGGAAGACTATAAGGATCAAGACCCAGAAACTGGCGATTTTGATTAAGTCTTTTTATTTTCCAAGAGATGTAGGCAATTGCCATATTATTATAGTAAATGCCAATGGTACTAGTCTTTCTTCAAAGAGGCGTACTCAATGTAAGTTTGATGTCTAAGAATGTTTTGAGATAAGTGGTACTTAAGTGAGCTTTGCTCCACCGACATCTCTCTACTCACCTGGTCACATTTACATTGAAATTACCAAAAGGAGTTAGACGACTACTATTGTTTTGCATTAGCTAGTTTATTGGATTAGATTTGTTTTAGTTAAAGAAACGATGATGTAATTCCGTTTGGCTTATTAATAAAAGTTGAAAAGCTTTTCTTTATGACTCTTTTTTAATTATGAGCTTTTCTTTCAAGGAATGGATGAACTGCAATGTCTTGCGGATAGTGCGACTACGCACACCATTATACAACATAGGCAATTATTCTTAGAGATGTTGCCTACATAGTCCTCTGTCACTACGATGGCTGGGCCATCAAGTTTAGTTCAAGGACATAGAATGGCCCAATTCCTCTTGCCAAATGGCACCTTGATTAAGGTCACTGAAGCTCTCTAAACTCCTAAGGCAAATCAAACCTTATTGAGTTTTAAAGATATATGAACCAACGGATTCCATGCAGAAAAGCATAATGAGACGGAAAAGAGTTCCTTTGCATTACCTCTGATGATTGTGGATGAAAACGCATCTTAGAGAAGCTTATGTGTCAATCTAGTGGACTTTATGTCACTACAATTCGACCAATTGAATCCAATAATGTCATAAGAGAAGATCTCTTGGATTCAGACACATATTGGCTTTGCCATGACTGACTAGGGCATCCTGGTTGTGATATGATGCTCTGTATACTAAAGACTTCACACAGACATCTATTATTCAGAGTGTGAAGAAGCAAGAATCGAAAATTGATTCCTGGACTTAGCAAGACAGCAACAATTGCAGCTTTTGGCGCTGCAGCCATCTTGGGGCGCCATAGAGCTGCCCAAGTCCCATGTGATGACGCCATCAATGGCGACAAAAATGAGCATGACGCCATGGTTGCCTCTCCTCGTGGCCATTACGCCACACACACCAATTTCCATGGCTCTAATGCCATGATGGGAGATGTAGTCACACACTTCGTTTCTAATAGCGCTACGGATGCTCAGGCTCAACTAAAATCCTCATTGGTTGCTTCTAAGACCCCTCGCTCATTTTGCAAAGCCTGTTCCTTCAAAAAATTAGGACCAAGACCGTCCTACGCAAAGGATCCTAAAATACTCATTCCGTTCTTACAGAGAATCCAAGAGGATATCTGTGGACCAATTCAACGATCATGCGGACCTTTCAAATACTTTATGGTATTGGTTGATGCATCGACACGCTGGTCACATGTCGCGCTGTTGTCCACTCGAAATGCTGCTTATGCTAAACTCCTCGCCCAGATTATCCGTCTACGGGCTCACTACCCTGATCATCCTATTAAGTCGATTCAACTTGATAATACTGGGGAGTTTCCATCAAAACGTTCGATGACTATTGCATGTCACTAGGGATTGATGTAGAGCATCTTGTTCCCATGTTCATACCCAAAATGGTCTTGCAGAAGCTGCTATCAATGACTACAGATGATAGCACGGACATTGGTTATGCGCACCAATCTTCCTGTTTCTGCTTGGGGATATGCAATACTGCATGCAGTGACGCTAATTCGTCTACGACCCACTGCAACCCAATCTTACTCTGCGTTACAGCTAGTGACTGGGTACGAGCTTGATATCTCGCACTTACGCATTTTTGGGTATGCCATTTATGTGCCTATTACACTGCCATAGCGTATTAAGATGGGTCCACAACGACGAATGGGCATATACGTTGGGCCCTTGACAGGCGATCTTTTTACCGCTAGATTTGTGGATTGTCACTTTGATGAGACAGTCTTCCCGTCATTAGGGGGAGATAAGAACACACATGTTCAACAGGAACAATAGGAATTGTCGTGGTCTGTCCCCACTATGTCTCATCTCGATCCAGTACCGCACAGTCCGAACTTGAAGTGCGAAGAATAATCGAGCTCCAGAACGTAGCAGACACTCTGCCTAATGTGTTTTCTGATGTTACCAAAGTGACAAGATTACACATACCTGCTGCAAACGTGCCTGCAAGGATTGATGTCTCAAATAATGGACATAACGCCACTCATGTGACACCAGGAGATAGCGCCATTGCCCAGAATGGCAATGATGTGGTGTCTTTGGCCGCAGGTCCCGCAAGGAAGCGCGGTAGACCGATTGGTTCGAAGGATACTCGCCCTAGAAAGAAAGCGAATGAGGCACAAACAAATCCTTTGATCATCGATGCTCAAAATCCGTCCCATGAGAATGTTTCGGATTATGGTTATGTCCAAGAGACATCATCGCCTCAATGTCAGAACCTATCCCTGATAACGTAGAGATCTCTGTTAATTACACTAGTGTACATGGGATGTGGGAAAGAAACTCCATCATCATTGATGATGTATTAGCGTATTCAGTGGCGCGTGAGATTATTGAGACAGATGACATTGAACCACGCTCCGTTGATGAATGCCAACGTAGAGCTGACTAGCCAAAATGGAAAGATGCGATCCAAGCAGAACTTGATTCTCTAGCGAAAAGAAAGGTATTTGGCAATGTTGTACCAATACCGCCCAACACCAAACCAGTTGGTCACAAATGGGTATTCGTTAGAAAGCGTAATGAGAAAAACGAGATTGTAAGGTACAAAGCTCGCCTTGTGGCGCAAGGCTTCTCACAACGCCCTGGAATCGATTATGAGGAGACATATTCTCCCGTAATGGACGTCATAACGTTCCGCTACCTTGTCAGTTTGGTAGTTTTCGAAAAACTGAACATGCAGCTTATGGATGTGGTTACAGCGTATCTATATGAGGATCTAGATACGGAGATATACATGAAGATTCCTGATGGAATTCAGTTACCCAAGTCAAGTGGCTCCAAACCACGGAGCGCGTTTGCGATTAGATTGAAACGCTCACTATATGGATTGAAACAATCCGGATGGATGTGGTATAACCGTCTAAGTGACTACTTGATTGGAAAGATATATGTCAACAATGAACTATGCCCATGTGTGTTTATAAAAAGGACAAGTTCCGGTTTTGCAATAGTAGCGGTTTATGTTGATGACATGAATATAATTGGCACCCTTAAAGAGTTAAGGGAAACCGTTGAACACTTGAAATCCAAGTTTGAGATGAAAGATCTTGGGAAAACACGGTTTGCCTCGGTTTAGAACTTGAGCACCGTAGAGATGGTATCCTGATTCATCAATCAGCTTATGCCCAAAAGATGCTTAGGCGTTTCAACACTGACAAGATTAAGCCTTCAAGCACCCCAATGGTCGTCTGTAGTCTTGATCCAAAGAAGGATCCATTCCGTCCAAAAGATGACGAAGAAGAAGTGCTAGAGCCAGAAGTGCGCTACCTAAGTGCAATAGGTGCATTATTATACTTAGCACAATGCACAAGACCAGATATCTCATTCACTGTGAACTTCCTAGCTAAATATAGCTTTGCGCCAACATGACGCCATTGGACTGGTGTTAAAGATATCTTTCGATACCTAAGTGGTACGATTGATATAGGCTTGTTCTATCCCTACAGAGAGAAGATGGATTCAGACTCATCTAGTGTCAGGGACGCCACAAATGGTGGACTGCATTCCCTCTCCCCATCCCAAAACGATATAAGTGTTTTGGAAGGTTTTGTTGATGCTGGGTATCTCTCTAACCCACACAAAGGTCACTCCCAAACTGGTTATATTTTCACCATGGGAAAGACCGCGATATCTTGGAGGTCTACAAAGTAGACCTTAGTCGCTACCTCTTCAAATCATGCAGAGATTATTGCTCTTCACGAAGCAGTTCGTGAATGTATATGGCTTAGGTCCATAGTTATGCATGTTCGAAGCAATTGTGGTATGAAGTCTACCACAAATGTGCCAACAAGTATTTATGAGGATAATGCTGCTTGCATTGAACAGATGAAGCAAGACTACATCAAAGGCGATAACACCAAGCACATATCGCCTAAATTCTTCTACAATCAGCAACAATAAAAGCTCCTCAAAATCAAAGTGAACCAGGTTCGATCTGAGGACAATGTGGCAGACTTGTTTACTAAGTCATTGCCCAAATCCACTTTCGAGAAACATGTGGCAAGAATTGGCTTATGGAAATTATCTGAACTCCCATGATTGTAGTCATCAGGGGGACGCGCAGATATCAGGGGGAGATGTCTACATGTTCGTCTCAAATCGTGAAGGGTGTGTTGTGCTCTTTTTCCCCTTCGACTGAGGTTATTTTTGTCCCACTAGGTTTTTGTTACCCGGCAAGGTTTTTAACGAGGCAACGAGAGAAGCACTGCGTTTGGACAAAACAAGGGGGAGTGTTCAAGTAAACCCTAATTTGTGTTTGGCCCAAACTCGAGGTTACTTGCTCTAGTGGTAATAAGGTTAAATTAGCAGGATCTAGATTCCTATTCAATGTATGATTACTTTTCTTGTATGATTGAGATTCTATGCATTGTACTCCTCTATATAAAGAGGCCCTTATTATCAAAGAGAATACACAGCAAATTCCTCTCAAATTCAGTTTCTCCACAACAAATACCAATTTTCTTCAATTATATTATTAGTTATTGATTTCATTCCTTATTGTTACCAAACACATTAGTAGGAGTCTTAATTTCCCTTCCCAATGGAAATACAAAGGAACAATTTTCCTAAGAAATCCATTCCGTGAACCAAACAAGGCCTAAAATGAAACATAAAGGTAGCAATTTGCCTTTCCATTATTAGGAAGGGAAAATGGTCCGTACAGTACCTGACCTTTTGCCCATGGGTAATTTTATATACACATTGCAATTTTCTTGATACACACCTCTTCAAACTTTTTTGCCACATTTTCTCCAATCTTCCCTCTTTTACCCTTCTCTCACCTTGTCTACAACTCGATCTCTCTCTTCTACATCTGCAATAACAAGAGTACAAGACCCATCCTCCCTCCCTCCCTCCAGTGCTCTCTCCCCATACTTGGGCCTAATCTTATTATTTTTGGATTAATTATGGTCTACAAATTCAATTGTCAAGCCTTATACATCTGCAAAAGTCCCAATTAAATTTTAGATTTAAAATCTAAATAGATAAAGGGGCACATTGTTGTAAGTTTCATCACTTCTTGCCAATTCTAGGCCATGTTCACTTTCAAGCTTCTTTTCTACATCAGAAGTTGCTTTTAAACATCAGTCGCAAGAGCTTTGGAAAATTGAGTCCCATGTTTGAAGTTCATAGTAAGGAGCACTTTTTTTTTTTTTTTTGGGTTTACTAAGCTTGGTATGATAAAGAGTTTCGCTGATTGCCATTGTAAAGATCACCTGCCAATGACCCTCCTCTACCCAACGTGAAAGTGTGAAATTGGAGGAAGTTTGGAGTGTTTTTTTTTTTTTTTTTATGAAAGAAAAAACGAACAACAACTAAAAAATAAAGCCTTTACAAACACCCCCTCTCAGCTAATCCAACTGGAATGCTAGGGACACCGAAAGGGGTAAACAAAAGAACCAGACAGAAGGATTATTAGAAGTATGAGTTGCCAAAGCTAACCGATCTGCTACGAAATTGGCCTCACAATATATGTGTCGGAAAAGAACCAACTGAAACTGAAGAGACAGGGACTTAATGTCATAAATCAGATTCTGAATCCTCTAAGGAATCTGGCATCTGCCTTGAATACAGTCAATTAGGAGCTTAGAATCCCCTTCCACTATTTCATTAGGATGCTGGTGTAGGAGAGTAGTGAGCAAACCATCCCATAAGGCCGTAGCTTCCGCCACAAGGACATTAGTATTTCCTATCTGTCTATTAGCTGCAAACAAAGGATTACCATCTTCATTGCAAATAACAAATCCAATAGTAGCCAAACCATTTCGTACAGAACCATCAACGTTCAGTTTAACTTGATTAACATTATTAGGAGGTTGCCATTTGATATGAAAATATTTTAAAACCTTTGGAAATAGATTCTAAGATTAGCCTAAAGGTAGCTAGAACTTAGCAAAAAAGCTTGAAACACACAAGAAGTAGGAGAAACTTGAAGATGCTTAAATATTAGTTTATTTCTACAGTTCCAAATAGCCCAAGAAGTATAGAAAATTGAAGCAAGAGACTCAGCAGAAGATGGTGCGTTACTAATGTGCTCAATCCAAGACAAAAATGAGCTATTTCAAGACAATGGATTAGGAGATGGAGCAGAAGACCAAACTTGAATAGCAAAAGGACATTGCATAAAGAGATGATCAATGGATTCAAAACATTCAAACAAAAAAGACACTCTGGAGAAATATTATGATTATAATAAGCAATTCTATCTCGAGTTTTAAGAGCATTCCTAAGTTAGGTCCAAGAAAAATTTTTAACTTTAGGTGAAATGTTTAGCTTCCACATCTTTGTTAAGACTGAAGATCTGGAATGGCAAGGAACAACTTGAGTTTGAATCCGAGAGGTAGACTTAATTGAAAACTCCCCTGAAGATGAAGGTCCCAAACAAAAGTATCAGATGTAGGATGAATAGGTATAGGAATTGCTAAAATCATTTGAACAACATCCTGAGAAAGCAAATCTGGAGTGCATTAATATCCCAAGTGTTATGAGTAATAAAATGTGCTATTGTAAGATTCCAATCTAGATGAGCTCGTTGATCTTCTGGAAAAATTAAAAATAAAGGAAAAGGAAGCACCCAATTAAACGACCAAAACAAGATAGTCTGACCATTCCCCAGTATCCATCTAATGCCCTGAGAGAGTAAGTCTCTAGTATCTAGAATACCTTTCTATGCTAAAGAATTTGCAGCTTTTTTCTGCACTATTAAAAAATGATGGTGCTTCAAATACTTTCTAGTAACTAATTGAACCCACCATTTATGAGGTTGAGTTAAGATTTTCCAGCCTAACTTAGCTAAAGTAGCTTTATTAAAATGACTAGGTAATCTCACCCCTAGTCAACCATTAGATTTAGGAAGATAAACTTGATTCTAGTCAACATGACCTTGTGACTTACCCCAGAAGAACTACTTAAACTCTTTATTAATTCTATCAGACATAGTAAGAGGACATTTAAAGCAAGAAAGAATGTGATTAGGCATCCTAGAAAGATTAGATTTAAGCAATGTTAACTTACCTCCACTAGAGAGAGCATGTGCTTTCCAACCTGCAAGCTTTTTCTGAATTTTAACAGTAAGATCATGAATGTTAAGAGGATCTTTCTAGCAAACTATATTATGAACTTCTAAATATCTACCAATAGAAGATTTATGTTGGATACCTAAACAACAAGCAATATTCCTTTTAATAGATGCATATATTATTGGAAAAATAAATGGTGGACTTATGATAATTTATTTGTTGTCCTGATGCTTCATAAAAGAGATTTAAGGTATGCAAAATATTTTTGCTACAAAATGAGAAGCTTTTGCAAAAATAAGATAATCATTTGCAAACATGAGATTGGAAATTTTGAATCCATGAGTAGAAGTTAAAATGCCAACACGTGTTTTAGACTCAGTAGTAAGATCATTGAGTTTCCGAATAAAGTCCATAGCAATAATAAATAAGGCAAAAGAGAGTCTCCTTGTCTAATACCTCTATTAGGCTGAAAAGAGCCTTGAGGGTAACCATTAAGAAGAATGGAAAAAGAAACAGTGCTTAAAAAGTTTGTGATAAGATTGATCCAATTATTACAAAAACCAAAAGCTTGTAAGCAGGCAACTAAATAATCTCAATTAAGAAAGTCATAAGCCTTCTCCAAGTCAATTTTGATAGCCATAGATCCCATCTTACCTCTTTTCTTATTAAAAGAAGAAAATAACTCATGTGCTATGAGAATGTTATCATGAATAGACTTTCCAGGAGCAAAAGCTCCTTGATTATTAGAAATACATTTAACCAACAAAGATCTAAGTCAAGTAATTATAATCTTTGAAATGACTTTATAAACAATATTACATAGGCTTATAGGATGATAATGATGCACAGTATTAATAAGATACAAAAAAGTGATAAGGTGGTGATTTAAGAATATACAAAAAAGTGGATTATATATAGGCCTCATCAAAAAGCCCGCGGATCAAGTGGGCCGATGGAGGCCCGCCGGCCCGTAGGGCTTTTGGCCCGGCCCGGCCCGTCAAAAACCCGCAAAAGCCCGCCTTGGTGGGCCGATGGAGGCCCGCAAAAACCCGGCCCGGCCCGTAAAAGCCCGCAAAATATTATATATATATATGTGTGTGTGTGTGTGTGTGTGTGTTATATATATATATATATATATATTAATATATATATATATATATGTATGTGTGTGTGTGTTATATATATAGATATATCTATATGTGTGTGTGTGTTTATAAATATATATATATATATATATATATAGACACATATAGATATATATTTGTGTGTGTGTTTATATAGATATATATATATATATATATAGTCATATAGATATATATATATATAGATATATATATATATATCTATATATATATGTGTGTGTGTGTGTTTATATATATATATATATATATATAGAGATATATATATATATATATGTGTGTGTGTGTGTGTGTGTGTTGATATATATATATATACATATATATATATATATATATTAATATATATGTGTGTGTGTATAGAGAGGGAGAGATATATATATGTGTGTGTGTGTGTGTGTGTGGAAGTTCTTATACTATTATACTTCTATATAAAATATGTGCATATATATATTCTACATATCGGTTGACCAATCCGATCGGATTCGAAAATATGGTGAAATTGACTAAATTTTTTACCACACTCATAATCTATTGTAATAAACTCATCCAACGGTCGGTTTTTCCATTTTCTTTGAATTGATAGGGGTTGCTCTTTGGAGTGTATGATATATAAATATAGGTTTATAAGAGTAACTACGTTTGACCTAGTTGATCGAATTCGAAACGAGAACCAAATTGGCTGAATTTTCTACAACCACCATAAAACATTACAATCTCTCCATCGAGCGGTTGGTTTCTCCGAATTCATTTTCTACTTCATGGTTGCTTTAGAATGAACCTAAACAATTTAAATGCAATGTATAAATCATACAACTATAGGAATAAAATTGGTATAGACCAATGTGTTTGTAATTAAAATTAAATTTTTTATCTTATATCCACGTACATCCATTGATGGAATATATTCAAACGTGATGTGAAAAAATAAGCACGTTTCGCAGTTGTCACGGCATCGGTCAACCAATAAAACATATAAGTGACTACGGTTGACCAATCCGATCGGATTCGAAAATATGGTGAAATTGGCTAAATTTTTTACCACACTCATAATTTATTGTAATAAACTCATCCAACGGTCGGTTTTTCCATTTTCTTTGAATTGATAGGGGTTGCTCTTTGGAGTGTATGATATATAAATATAGGTTTATAAGAGTAACTACGTTTGACCTAGTTGATCGAATTCGAAACGTGAACCAAATTGGCTGGATTTTCTACAACCACCATGAAACATTACAATCTCTCCATCAAGCGGTTGGTTTCTCCGAATTCATTTTCCACTTCATGGTTGCTTTAGAATGAACTTAAACAATTTAAATGCAATGTATAAGTCATATAACTTTAGGAATAAAATTAGTATAGTCCAATGTGTTTGTAATTAAAATTAATTTTTTTTTATCTTATGTCCACGCACATCCATCGATGGAATATATACAAACGTGATGTGAAAAAATAAGCACGTTTCGCGGTTGCCACGCCATTGGTCAACCAACAAAACATATAAGTGACTACGGTTGACCAATCCGATCGGATTCAAAAATATGGTGAAATTGGCTAAATTTTTTACCACACTCATAATTTATTGTAATAAATTCATCCAACGGTCGGTTTCTCATTTTCTTTGAATTGCTATATGTAGCTCTTTGGAGTGTATGATGTATAAATATAGATTTATAAAAAGTTAGTGTCTTTAAAAATTTATTTATCAACAAATTAGTATCTATATATAAATATAGATTTTTTTGGTACAATATAGTTATATAGATTGTTATCTTTGGTTGTATTTGATCATTATCCATTGAATTTCCAAAGCTTGATTAAAAAAAAAAAACTTGTGTCTTTAAATATTTATTTATAAATAAAGCCCGCAAGGCCCGGCCCAAAAAAGCCCGCAAGGCTAAGCCCGGCCCGGACCGAAAAAGCCCGCAAGGCCCGCTTTATATGGACGGGCTTGGATCCTTTGATTTTTAATAAAGCCCGGCCCGGCCCAGCCCGCAATTATTTAAAATATAGCAAGACCCGGCCCGGCTCAAGCCCGCTATGAATGGGCCGGGCCCGGCCCGTTGACGACCCCTAATTATATATACATAAATCTCTTTGCCCATTCGAATTTTAATTACTATTTGCAGATGAACTAGACCCGACCCGGGCCCAATATACTCCACACAATGTCGCAGGGAAACCCTACATATAAATAGTTCTCAAACCCTTCCGTCCAAACTATTGGCTCCATTCACTCGCGGCTTCAGCCTCCAAGCCCCCCCTCACTCTCTGCGCCTCTCTCTCTAATCCGGTTCAATGGTGCGGATCATCTCCTTCCTCCCAAATCGGTTACAGCTTCCTCTTCTCCTGCTAATCCTTCTGTGACTAACGCACTAACCGGTTTGTTTGAATGGTTTGAATCTCAGGCACCGAAGAAGGAGAAGGCACCGCCGCCGTCGTCGAAGCCGGCCAAGTCCGGCGGAGGAAAGCAGAAGAAGAAGAAGTGGAGCAAAGGCAAGCAGAAGGAGAAGGTCAACAACATGGTGCTTTTCGACCAGGCTACTTACGACAAGCTGCTCTCCGAGGCTCCCAAGTTCAAGCTCATCACGCCGTCCATTCTCTCCGATCGTCTCAGGATCAACGGCTCTCTGGCCAGGCGGGCAATCAAGGACTTGATGGCCAGGGGATCCATCAGGATGGTCTCGGCTCACGCCAGCCAGCAGATTTACACCAGGGCCACCAACACCTAGGTCATCTGATTTTGGTTTTTGAGCTGGTTTTGATCTGTTTTGACAGTATGGAGGATTTTGTTTAGTGTGAGACTATTTAGAGCTTATTTTCGATTTACTGTCGGCACTGTGGAGAATTTTGATTTATCTGATGGAGTTAATTTCTATGTGCATTAGTGGTTTCTAGCCAGTTATTTGTTGAATTTGATCTCTGCTTTGCTTGGTTATGCATGAAACTTGATCTAGTATGGTTTCGCTAGGACATTATTTGGTTTTGTACATGGTCCAAGAATAAATTGTGTTACTTGTGTATTTAGGATCCTTTAGCTTTTGGTAGTCGTGTGTTTGTATTATTGTTGGGCAGGACATTGGATATAGGGGTTTTAGTTGCTGTCACAGATGATTGTAGCTTGTCAATTGCTCTGCCAGTTATCTTTCCTTGTGAAATACGGATTGAATTCTAGCTGCTGCTAATTTTTTTGTGGTTGAATTGATCTTTGATTAAAGATAGACATTAGCAAAAAGTACTTAGATTGTAGAGAGAGATAATAGCCAATTAGGATTACATAATGAGTATTATTCTGAATAGTTGAGGATCCAGATTAAGTAAGTGATGCATGTAAAGTACCCTGGCTTCAGCTAGCTAGGCATAATTGTAATACAGGCACATTAGTCGATGACATATCACTAGATGCATGCATAGATGCTGGCTGCTCAATCAACCGTAGAATATTATCACATGGTATATTTGAGAGGATCAGTTATTTAGATGAGCAGCATTAGCCCCATATGGAAAGGGTTCACTCTGTAATGGCGGGAATCCACAAGTCCCTGTTCTTAAGAGTGGGATTTGTATATCCGTATTCTTTTGTTTTTATGACCATATGGTGTATTACGTGGTAGTTGATGGTACTCTTGCGTTACTTAAATCAAATGTCAAGATTTGAATTGCCACAAGGAAGCAATTGGGAATCTGTCCTGTACTCTTTTTAAGTATGGGTTGTGGTTTTGTTATATGCGGAAACCTCAGCACAAACTTTCTCTTGTGCCAAACATAATGCGGAAACCTCAGCACAAACTTTCTCTTGTGCCAAACAACACATCCTGAGCATGGTGTTTATCCTAGGTAATGGTTTATGTACTGCTATGGTGTTTATGGTTTAGATGATTAGTGCTCGGTTCATGTAATGTTTGTCATGAGCGTACTAGACTACCCAGAACTACGGTTTGGCCTTTGTCAATCAATCTTTTAGTTCCAGTTCTTAGATAAGTGCTGGTGTCGATATCTGTATTTGAAGTTATTTAAAGTGTAATAAAGGATTTGTCTGTAATTGCTATTGACGAAATTACTGGGAATGATGTTGAATGATGACAGTGTAGTTCTGCTCATGCAGACTTTAGCTATCTTTGGTTTTTAATGTTGGTAAAATTCTGACTTTCTCATCCTCACTGCAATATCTACATCAACATGCCATCCTTCAGTAGCTTCATTTCCAATTCTGTTATATTTGCAAAATCGTATTGTTGAACCATTTGCCAAGTTGAACTTGTGACAGTTGTGGTGTGCGATAACTTGATTTTTGAAATGGTGGGACAAGAAAGTCTACTAGGCGGGAGGTTGAGCAAGTTCAGTGTCTTACTTCCTATTGAGAAATTAACCAAGGCTTGAATATCATTCATTGATTAGCCAAAATAGACGGAAGGAGGATTTTCCTGTTGGAGGGCTCTCCCCTGGACTAACGAGTGGATAAGGTTTTTGAAATAAACCAGATGGAAGGGAAATCAAGCCATTCTCATCTTCCCGAAGTCGTCGATAACTTTTGTGGAGGCTATACCTAGCCGCACCCTCCTCTGTTGCACTCACGTATCTAGGCCTGGCTCGACTTGCAACCGTGATGGCATGTTTGGCTTCAGCCCTGTCATTGAAGGATAGTGATGACACTGTTGATCTTAGCAATCTCTGATGATCACTTCATGGGTTTCAATCATGACTCTTTCAAAGGTGCTTCGAGGTTGGTTGATGTGGCGTTTGAAAGGCAACCATGAAATTCAAGGATGTGACACCTGGTTCCTGTGCACCTTCACCAGGGCAAAGGACATCAGTCAAACGCGGTGGCGGATGGTCTTCCCCGCCCTTGGTGGTTGTGACTAATTATGATCGTCGCTCTCCATTAATGAAGTGCCCTTGTAATTCATCTGGATTTGGGTTCGAGTTGAACGCATTCCTTGGGCGTACTTACACATGCCACATTCAACCGATACGAGAAACCCTATGACCGATCAACACTCTTGCAAGTCTCCACCCAACACGATTTTATGTCATGGCGTTTCAGTTCTTGGATCTCAAGTACGAGCGTCTAGTGGATCATTGTTAGGTTTGTGCCTCCCTGAATCATGTGGGAGCGCACTGTACTATGGCAGTTTTTGCTCTTGCGCCTCCTTCCTTGATGTTTAGGGATAACATACCTCCACTCATATCTTCTTCCAAATGTGAATTTCTCTGATGTCTTTATCTGCAAGTTCAAGACCACTGAAACCAACTCTACTCCGATCACACGCGTCCATTGTGTAAGGGAGGAGGAAGAAGTCATGGTTGACAAGGGAGCTTATCGCGCCCTGGTCATTGTACCTAACCCTCTGCCCTGACAACTTGGGGCTGGATTTTGCTGAAGGTGGATTGGTGGGGGTGATTGAGACCTCTGCATCTGTGACTAAGCCTAACCGTGGACGTCCACGAGGTCCATGTAACAAGCCGAAGGTAGCGGAACAATGTAGCAGCCCAAAGTCTTCAGTTTCAATGGCTTCTCTAGCTTCATCAGGTAAGTATAAGAGTAAGTTGACCTAATTAGGCCGTTTCACTTGACCAGTGCTACTGATATATTTGTGGTACTATAGCATGATGGAGAACATACTTTTTCCATCTTAATAGAAAGAACAGGTACGGTTCCAACCAAGTAGCTAATGGACGGTAGATTAATTTCCTTTGCAAGCTTTTGATCGACGGGGGGAGGGGGTTGTTATATTCCTCGCGGCATTTCTCTATAGGGGCACAGATCAAGAACAACGAGATCGTCCCTTTCATTCTGGGGTGATGGAGGGATCGAACAAATATTGAGAGCTGCAATGCCAGCTTGTCCTTGATAAACCTAAGCCGCTTTGCAATCGGGTTAATAATCTTAGCAGTAGTCTTGCACTCTTGCATCATCAATACTTGAGGTCCGCAACGTCTCCATTGTGTTCCTACCTCGCCTCCAGGGTTCAAAAAAAATTAAATGTGGTAGTTCTATGAGCAATCAAGTATAGCATACAGGACACAGGAACTATAAAGTGCTTGAGATAAGAGACAAGCTAGTGTATTGGTGAGTATGAGATACCCTCATTTACAACTATTTGAACAAAAATTTACAAGTATTTAAACCAAAATTACAACATTGAGAACAAAAGTTACCATATTCATTTACACTATTTACATATAGTTAAACAAAAATTACAACATTGACAACGAATTTGTTCAAAAGCTTGTAAAAATGTCGTAAGAGGCGTAATTACCATTATTAGAACTAAGATTACAACATTGACAACGAATTTGTTCAAAAACTTGTAAAATGTCGTAAGAGGTGTAATTACCATTATTAGAACTAAGATTACACAAAGTATGACTCAAATTACAACTTTGACAACAAAATTTGTTCTCACCTTTGTAAATGTGGGTATGAGATACCCACCACTACACTAGAATTTCCCTTGAGATAAAACCTTCTGCACTGCTTCTTTACTCAATTTGATTTATTTGTCAGGAATATTATTAGTCATACTCAATTTATTTGTTAGGAATATTATTAGTCAATGTTTAAAGTAGATCAAAGAGGCCATTACCAGAAACTCAGAAAGAAAGCATATATACATCGTGCAGCTCACAAGTATGCTGTTTTCCCTTAACAGAAAATAATTTGCACTCTTTGGCAGCTTTGTTAAACAATGAAATCATAGGAATAAATAACTACTTTCAATTCTTCTATTTTGTTAATCAATAGATATTTGATTGCTTATGATTTATTTGTTAAGTAGAACTATAGAAAGATGTCAGTGTAAACTTTTTTTTTTTTTGAGAATGGGAACTTTTATTGAATAACTCAGAAAATTACACTGGAAATCAAAGTTGCAGAGCTATCTCCACACCTGCCATCCCTTCTACCACTACTAGTTACGGGACCATCATCGTCGATGACTTGCATGAGCTAAGGAGGTCCAACCCCTAACCAACAAATCCGCCTTTCAACCCGGGCTACATGTTGAGCAACCATATGAGCTGCCCTATTCACCTCTCTAGGACTAAACACAATCCTTGCATGTTGGAATCTCACCAACAACCTTTGGACTTCCCATGCAACAACCCCGTCCGCTGACATGCACTCTTCCTCCCTAGAAAGCAAATTCACTACCTCCAGACAATCACACTCTACCACCAGAGCTGACCAGCCCTTCTCCAGAGCAAACTCCAGGCCGATTTTAATTGCAAATAACTCTGCAGTACGGGGAGGAATATTAAAACTCAAGCGCTGCCCCACCGCACCAACAAAACGACCTCTATTATGTCTGAACACAGCCCCAGCGCCCACCTGAGCCCCTCCAGGAAACACCGACCCATCACAATTCATTTTAAATATACCTGGAGATGGAGGAGACCAGCGACTGCCACATCGTTGAACTGCTCCACCACGTGTGTCTCCACTTGTCACATTCATAGCTTCCACCGCAAGAATGCTTTGCCAAACCGCCACTGCCATTCCATATAATACATTACTGCGCTTTGCATGCTCCCCATGCAACAATGCATTTCGTTCTTTCCAGTTGATCCACAAAATTATAATAAATAGCCTTAACTCATCTGCCTCCAAGACGTTCACCGCATGCTGAAGTAAAGAGAGAAATGTAGGCGACTGACCAGGATGCAACTTAGCATAAAACCCCGCCCTCTCAAGCACCGCAACACAATCATTACAACTCCAGGTTGCGTGCGAGGGCGTTTCCTCACCTTGTTGACATCGCTGACAGAGCGCGTCCTGCGTAATCCTACGTCTGAATAAGGACGCCTTACATGGCACAAAACCCAAAGAACAGCGCCAAAGCAAGTGTAGCATCTTTGGAGGTAGTTTAAGCTTCCATAGATGTCTCCAGTACTCCACCACCTCAGGAGCAGCTTCCCCTAATCTCTCCCTTTCCCGATCAAGTTTCGAAGCCAACCAATACCCACTCTTCGCTGAATACTTCCCACTCCGATTAAAATGCCATATCAACTTGTCCGGAATTGCCGTAGAAACAATTGGAATCTGCGCCACAGCATCTCTCTCTCGATCATCACACACCAGCTCCATCATTTCATCATTCCATACACCCCCGTTAGTCACTAGATCAGCTACTCTGAATTCAGAGTCAACCCCATTCTTCAATCCAATTCTAAAGTTCTCCAACGAAGGTACCCAAGGATCCTGAAAAACCCGAACTATTTCACCATTACCAATCCTCCACCTTAGACCCTGCTGCAACAGCTCTCGACCCCAAACTAGCCCCAGTAGTAGCTTCAAGAAAAGAGCCTCTGGAGAAATATCGTGCCTAAACAATCAGTGTAAACTGAACTTTGCTTATTAATGAGTTAGTTTTGGAACTTTGTGGGAATGACAACAATTCTGTAAACGAAGAACACTACGCTGGTCACGCTAGGTCCTTAATTTCCTCTAACATGCTGGGCCATGAAACTTATCACATCATAATGAATCATCATTGTGATCAGTAGGGAAACATACATTTCTAACAACAGAAGAACCTTATAATTAATTATCAACTGATAACTATATATGAAACATGAATTCTTTGGCCATGATTCCATGGATCTTTAATTACATGAATTTGGTAATTTTAATTGTAGTTGCACATGAATGTAGAACTTGTAGTTATTGCATGCATGGTACTGGCTCTGATGGTGACAGAACTAAACACTTGATAACTTAAGCACATACCTTCGTATGTCTTAGACATGGCACAATTCAACTAATATGGGAAACCCTAGGACCTATTCTGGCGATTGATCGGAGAGAGGTCCGAGATGGAGTGGCTAGGTTTCGTTCTGAACTTCTTATCACTGCTGATCGTGCACGTCTTACCCGGAGGAGTTCTTGGATCTCGTTTTCAAGTACGAGTCCTAGTGGATCGGTGTCATGTTTGTGCCTCCCTTAATCATGAGGGAGCCGTTGTCCTATGACATATTTGCTTATGTGCCTCATTCCTTGGTGTTTAGGGCTAACATACTTCCATCCCTATCATTTTCCTTGTTTAGAAATGTGAATTTCTTTGATGTCTTCAAAAACGATAAGAGGAATGTCTTTATCTGCAAGTTGCCAGAAAGGAAGACCATTGAAACTAACTCGATTTCGATCACAAGTCTAGGCGACCATTGTGTAATTAAGGGAGGAGGAAGATGTCATGGTTGACAATAGAGCATGTCGCGCCTTGCCTATTGTACCTAACCACCTGGAAAACTTGGGGGTGGATTAATTTTAATGAAGGTGTATTGGTGGAGGTGGTTGGGAGCTCTGCTTATGTGACTTAAGTGTAACCGTTGGGGTGCACGATATAACAAGGCTGAGGAACATCCCTTCAACTCTAGTCTTCAGTTTCAATGGTTCCAAATCTCATCAGGTAAGGGTAAGGGTAAGAATAAGTCGAGGTTGACCTAATTAGGTTGTTTCACTTTCACTTAACCTTCTTCGTACAACAATTACATTCTGTTGGTGATTGTACTACTTTGATTGTTTGAGTTATTGAACATTCTTCAGGTAAGTTATTTTTATTTTCAGTCGCATAAGAAAGTGTGCACCCAGGATTGTATGGATGAATCTATGGGTATCGATCATTTACTACGATGTGTTCCGGATAAGGCCAAATGTGGCTGAGACAACAATGAGATTGCTTCTAGGCTTGTACCATGGCGTACGCAACACTCTTGTATTAACCCAGCACGGTCATTGAATTTATATTCATTCTCCTTAAAAAAGTGGTTCTCATCTTCGAATATACAATTGACAGAGACCTCATATCTCCATTTGTTTGGAATATTGTTAGTCAAACTAAATGAAGTTTCTGTTTAAAGTAGATCTAAGAGGCCATTACTAGAAGATAGGATAATGTATCTCCGTACAGCTCACAAGAATGCTATTTTCCCTTTCAGAATATAATTTGCATGCTTTGGCAACAATGTTAAATGCAATCATACGAAATTGGACTATTTCTTCTATAAATGACTATTCAATTTCAACTATTTTATTTTGTTAATTAAGAGATATCTGATTGTTTATGATTTATTTATTAAGGATGTTGGTGAAAACTGAACTCAGCAAGAGAAGATTGAATCTGTTCACGTTGTTGTTTTTTCAATTCTTCCAACCTTTCATCAGACACATCTATAGTCCTAGCATAGGCACCTTGATCAAACCGTTTGAAAATATGATCCTCATAAGATCCACCATAGCACTTGGACACCTACCATTGAGATTATACTTTAGATGCTTAATACAATACCAGTGTGGTGAAAACGGAAAAACCTCTTTTACACCATCTAGAGGACCAGCACCACGGTTCGTCATGAAAGCAATATTTCGATAATCATAAGGTTAGATGACTGTTAATTGTTCTCGGAACCAGTAACTCCAGTTCTCTTTAATTTTTAGCATAAAAAATAGCAAAAGCAAATGGGAATACATGCACCTGAAAAATAAAACAAAACAAGAACAAATAATCAAATTATTCATACCAACATACAAGTAGATTATCATTTGTAAGAGCTCTTAGTGGAACATTCCTCATCAACCTCTTTCCCATAATAGGAAATCTTTGATGCATCCCGTTAAGAGCTCAACTGTGCTGTAACAATCAACAACTTTTTGAATTCTGTTGGCAAAGAAAGATAACTATTTTTGGATTAATCAGCCCCACTATTTTACTAGACGCTTGTGTGTTAACTTGATACTTCTAACGTAGGTGCTTCTTGTAAGCAAGAATTAAAAGTGACGAAAACTAATAGGTGGATGGATAAAACTACACACAGAACACATCATCCATGAAGCAAGAGCAGAATCACATGCATAGCCCTTCGATTTCCTCAAACATGCTAGGCCATGAAGCTTTCACATCATAATGAAAATCGTCTTGATTAGTAGAGAAGCATTTCCAAGTTTCCAACATAACACATGCACCTTATAATTATCAACTGATAACTATGTAACATGAATACTTGAGGCATGAATCTCGAATGTCATGAATTCAGTAATTTTAATTGTAGTTGCATATGAATGTTGAAACTGTAGTCATTGCATGCGTGTTGCTAGCTCTAAAGACTGATGGTGACAGAACTAAACACTTCTTCATGAATTTTCAACTGCAGAAATCGTAGTTATTGCATAGATATGTGCGCTAATTAACGATTTCTCCAGATGCATCTTCTTACTCATCATATATTTCATCAACGAGCCTCGAAACATAGCTAGATATGAGTTCTCTTTGCAGTGTAACAAGCTCTAGGTGGAAGAGAACAAAACAGCCTTTGTTGTAGAGAATTGGAAAAATTGTATTGTATCTTGTATTCATCTCACCATGAGGTTTATATAGGGTTACATCATGTATACAAAAGGCAATACATAATAGCTATACTAATCAATCGCACATTACAAGTATGTCAATCGCATACATTACGAGTCTGTCAATCGCACATTACAAGTATGTCAATTGCACACATTACGAGTCTGTTAATCACATACATTAAGCAATACCCATTGCATGAATAGTCATTATCATTTACAACACTCCCCCTTGGATATTCCATGTCAATAGTGTTGCCTCTGCTATGCGCTTCTAAGTTGCCTCATCAAAAACCTTACCAAGTAATAAAAACCCTGTGGGAAAAAACAACCTTGGTCGAAGGAGAAAAAGAGCACAACGCGCGTGAATGTGGAGTAGTCGACATCCTTCAACACTTCCCCTTGTGCCGCTCAAATTTAGTGATGACGCTATGATTGTTGCCTCGTTAAAAACCTTGCTAGGTAACAAAAACCTAGTGGGACAAAAATAACCCTGGTCGAAGGACAAAAAGAGCACAACACGTCATTCACTCTTCGAGATCGAACATGTAGACATCATGCCTCCCCCTGATGTCGACATCTCCCCCTGATTGCTACAATCATGGGAGTTTGGATAACTTTCTCAATCCGAAGCTCTTCACATGTTTCTCGAAGGTGGATTTTGGTAACGACTTAGAAAATAAGTCCGCTACATTATCCTCATATCGGATTTGATTCACTTCAATCTTTAGAAGTGACTAATGTTGTTGCTGATTGTAAAAGAACTTAGGCGATATATGTTTGGTGTTGTTGCCCTTGATGAAACCTAATTTCATTTGCTCAATACAAGCTGCATTATCTTCATAAATGCAAGTAGGTTCATTTGTGGTAGACTTCAAACCACAAGTTCCTCGAATATGTCTAATCATAGACCTTAGCCATATGCATTCTCGCACGGCTTCATGTAGAGCAATAATCTCTGCATGATTTGAGGAAGTAGCAACAAGGGTCTGTTTTGTAGACCTCTAAGATATCGCAGTGCTTCCCATGGTAAAAACATAACCCGTTTGGGAGCGACCTTTGTGAGGGTCAGAGAGATACCTTGCATCAGTAAAACCCATCAAGACATCATTGTCATTTTGATGGAGGGGAGGAGGAGTAGGACGCCGGCCACCATGGATAGTGGCGTCGACGGCTACATTATGGAAATTGGCATTTTTCCTTATGGGGTCCGATCCCAAATTCTCGTCATTTCTTTTCTCTCTGTAGGGATAGAACAAGCTCATATCTATTGTACATTTTAAGTAACGAAAGATTGCCTTTATTCCAGTCCAATGGTGATGCGTTGGCGCGGGGCTATATCTAGCCAACAAGTTCATAACAATTGAGGTGTCCGGTCTTGTATTGTGTTAAGTACAATAATGCGCCTATTGTACATAAGTAAGCACTTCTGCTATTAACACGTCTTCGTCATCATCCCTGGGATGAAATGGATCCCTTTTAGGGCCAAGACTACGGACGACCATGGGAGTGCATTTTTGACTTTATCAAAATGTCAAGCATTTATTGACACGGTATACAAGTTCTAAATCTAGACAAAACCGTTTTCTCCCAAGGTCCTTAATCTCAAACTCGGATTTCAGGTGTTCAACAGTTTCCCTTAACTCTTAAGGTTTCCAATTATGTTTATCAACATAAACCACGACAATTGCAAATCCGGAACTTGTCATGGAAACACATGGGCATAGTTCATCACATCCCTTCCCAATCAAGTAGTCACTTTAGTGAGCATTTCAACCTCGTTGCAAACATACTCTGTGGTCTAGAGCCACTTGACTTGGGTAAATGAAGTTCACAAGAACCTTCATTATATTCCGTATCTAGATCCCCATAAAGATACGTCGTAGTGACCACATTCGTAAGCTGCATGTTCAGTTATTTGGAAACTGCCAAACTGACAAGGTAGTGGAGTGCAATGACATCCATTACGAGAGAATATGTCTTCTCGTAGTAGATTCCAAGGCGTTTTGTGAGAAGCCTTGTGCCATAAGGTGAGATTATCATATCTTTTTCTCATCACGCTATTTAACGAAGACCTATTAATGTCAAGAGGTTTTATGTTTGGAGGTGTTGGCATCTCAAGCCTGAAATCCTTCCTCTTTGTTAGTGAATCCAATTCAACCTGGATCACATCTTACCATTTAGGCCAATTTTCTTTACGTTTGCATTCTTCAACAGAGTAAGGTTTGATGTCATTGGTCTCAACAATTCCACGTCCTCATGTACACTAGTGTAGTTCATAGAGATATCTATATTCTCAGGAATTGGTTCTAACATTGAGGCGTCCCCCAACGATGTCTCTTGAGCATAACCACAATCCAAAATATTCTCATGAGACGGATTTTGAGTATCAATGATCAATGTATCAAGTTGTGCCAAACTCGCTCTCTTCTTAGGGCTAGAATCCATCGAACCTATGGGTCTCCTACGTTCTCTAACGGAACCCATGGCCTATGAAGCCATTATGCCACCTTGTGGCGTCACCATACCACCATCCATGGTGGTGGTGCCGTACCCATCTTCTCTGGGTGGCACCATGTCCTCTTGTGGGGACATTAATCCTTGCATGCATGTTTGCAGCAGGTATATGTGATCTCATCACTTTTAGGGAATCAAGATGAGACATAGTGGGGACAGACCACGACAATTCTTGTCGTTTCTGTTTAACGTTGACGTTCTAATCTCTCCCTAACGAGGGGAAGACTGTCTCATCAAAGTAACAATCCGCAAATCCAGCGAAAAAAAGAGGTCACCTGTCAAGGGTTCTATATAGCGGACTTATAGTTGGAGACTCATGTCCAACACAAATATATATATATATATATATATATATATATATATGCATTCGTTGCAATGACTCTTGTTGATGCGCTGTGGCGGCGCAATTGGCACATAAACCGCACACTCAAATATGCATAAGTACGAAATATTAGACTCGAACATAGTCACTAGCTGTAACGTGAATAAAAGTTGAGTGGTTGCTATGAGTCGTAGACAAATTAGCATAACTGCATACGATATTGCATAACCCAAGTGGAAATATTGGTGCGCATTACCAAAGTCCGGGCTACCATCGTAGTCTTTTAATGGTGGCTGTTCCGCGAGACCAATTGGGTGTGTACATGGGAATATGATACTTGATATCAATACCCAATGATATGCAATAGTCATCGAAATTTTTTGATGTAAACTCTCTAGCATTATCAAGTCAAATTGACTGAAGAGGATGATCTGGGTAGTGAGCCCGTAGCCATATGTTATGTGCTAGGAGTGTAGTATAAGCAGCATTACGAGTGGATAATAGCACAACATGTGACCAGCATGTTTGCGTATCAACCAACACCATAAAACATCTATACGGTCCGCAAGTTGGTTGATCCGATCCACATAATTCCCTTAGATTCTTTGTAAGAATGGAATTATTTCCTTAGTGTCCTTTGCATAGGATGGTCTCGATCCTAATTTTGCTCAAGAGCAGGCTTTGCAAAACGAAAGATGGGCTTTAGAAGCAACCAAATAAGAATTTGGTTGAGCCACGAAGTCACAATTGACTTTAGAAGTAGAAAAAGGAGTCAAAGAGGAGTCCATGGCGTCAAAGCCATGTTGTTGCCGTAGGGGGTAGACGACACCTGCCCTAAGTGGTCGGTCATGCACAGTCTTGGCACTGTGTGGCGTATCTGCTTCTCCTCGAACTGATTTTTGGTTCTTACTTCTCTTCGTTTTGAAGAATGGATGTCCGTGTGAAGTCTTTAATAGACGGATCATCATATCACGACCTGGGTGTGCCAAACGGTCATGTCAAAGCCTATATGTGTCAGAATCCCATAAATCATTTCTCATGACATGGTTGGATTCAATGACTCGAATAATGGTTGCATACAACCCACTAGAGCGACACATAAGTTTCTAATACTCGTTTATGCCCGTAGTCATTAGAGGTGATGCAAAGAAACTCTTGTCCATTCTCACAATGTGTTTCCACATGAAAACCATTGGCTCTTATATGTTTCAAATAAAGTTCGAATTAAGGTATGTCCAAGACATTAAGTAAAAGAATCGACACCTTATTAATAGCCAATGATTACATCAAAGTTTTTTAACCAAAGTCTAATCCAAAAATAAAAGTCAAACTTAGACAGATTGTAGTCACTCAATCCGTTTGGTAACTCCAATCAAATATGTCCAGGGAAGTAGAGAGAGATGTCGGTGGAGCGAGGCTCTCTTAAGTACCACTAATCTCAATTACTTTCCTAGACATCATACTTCATTGGATACGCCACTTGAGAAAGTGTTAATACAAAATTGTCATTTATTAATTAAGGCATAATTGCCATTACATAATTCTTGGAAAAATAAAAAAACTATTTAATCAAAATCTGCGGCATCAACATGGTTGTTTTCCTCGCTAGATTTGAAGTCTGTAATGATGAGATTGACGTCATTGTCATTTCCATCATCTCCTTCAGCTGCGAGATGAGCCTCATGCTCTCTCATATCTTTATACACTTGTATTGTGCAACTTTGTTTTTCCACTAGCATTCTAGTGCTTAAACCAATGCTTTAAAGATCCACATCTATAGCATTATCTCACCCATTAATTGAGATGCACCTTGTGCATTTGGACATCCTCCATGGACGTTGGTGGCGACACCACCACTACCGGTGGCGCCTGTTTTGCCTCTCCTACGTTGGCCAATGTTGCCACGTGTCCACTTATCCATCTCGCGGTTTTCCTTCCTTTGTAGGGCGGTCGTATGAACCCACATGTCCATTTCGTTGGCCCCTAAATTTTTAGGGTTCCGCTCCTTGCGCCCTTCTTTAGGTGCGCTATTAAAATTCGCCTCGTGAACGCTCTTAGTTCCAACGGGCCTTTGAATTATAGTTTTTCACGAGTATGTTGTTAGCTTTCTCAGTAACTGATATAAGTTGATGAAACCTCGTAATCCATCTAGCATTGCACACAAGCCTATTGCTTGGCAATCATTAACGCTGAGACGGGGAAGGTTGAGAGGATTTTTCTCAATTAATCTTTAGTCTGTGAGCTCTTCTCCACAGAATCTCATTAGTAGTGAGGTGATTCTTGACGTCATTCACCCATCAGTGATAACAAATGTCATTTGAATCTGGTTTTAGTGAAGTCGAGTTTTTGCACGTCTGCATTTGACATTCAAAGACAAAGGAGAATAGATTAGTTTCGGAGTAAAAACTTCCACGACAACTAATATAAGATTTCCGAGCCTTAATGCTACCAAGAAATTGATTTCCAAAAATATTTAGATTAGACGAACAATGATGTTTAATATGGTCACAATTTGATGCTTGCGGTCGCTCTTATTCCGAGCATTATGAACACTCTTAGTTCGTTAAGCGTGAATCCCCATAATTTCGCTTTATTAAATACTCAAAATCCTGTTCATATATTCCAAAATTGTGCAAAAAATAAAAGGAATTTAAAATACAAGAAAGCAGCAACCTTAATTACAAAACTTACGTGTTGAAATTCAGAGCAGATTCTCTTTTGAATAGTTTTCACTTTGATTGTTGTACCGGTCTCAAAATAACTCCAATAAGGCTGAAATTCGGAGATCAGATGGAAGATACAGAGACGAACAACTCTGATGAATAAAGGATTTTGATCTGAGGTTCTGAACTAGATGTTTCGGAGCCTGCAAGCAGAAGGACATGCACCAGAAAGGAGAAGGATGCAGTCGGTGTGTGTTGGTGCTGCAGGGGCAGCAGGGATGCGTACGTAGGGGCGCGTAGGTGCTGCAGGGGAAGGTGCGTAGGTGAGGCTAGCGTGGGCTGGGAGCTGCGGCAATGAGGCTCGAAGGTGGCAGTGGCAGGTTTTGAAGAATTTTCTGGTTTGGTTTTTTTCTTGTGGTTAGGGCTCGTGCTGATAACGTGTTGTAGAGAATTGGAAAAATTGTATTGTATCTTGTATTCATCTCACCATGAGGTTTTTATAGGGTTACATCATGTATACAAAAGGCAATACATAATAGCTATACTAATCAATCGCACATTACAAGTATGTCAATCGCACACATTACGAGTCTATCAATCGCACATTACAAATATGTCAATCGCACACATTACGAGGCTATCAATCGCACATTACAAGTATGTCAATCGCACACATTACGAGTCTTTCAATCGCATACATTAAGCAATACCTATTGCATGAATAGTCATTATCATTTACAATAGCCTTTATGTATTGCAATAATGTTTTAATTAGCTTTGCCTCCAATAAAAGCTGTAGCCATAACTCATGAGAGCACCAGGGCTTCTCCTTTAAGAAACTCCATCTTCCATGATCTCATCACATTGCTTTCTTTCTTGTTCTTTTTTCTTAGGTCGCTTACATCATCAGTCCCCCCTCCCGCCCCCCGCCCCGCCGACCAATCAAGCTCCTTACCCAAGACACTTTGTAGCATAAGAACAAAGCTACAATATCCCATTATTTCCTATGACATGCAAGCTCAACATCAACCAGAAAGGCAAAAATTTACTCAAGTTTCTTTCTTATGGAAAATATAATCATTAGGTGGCCAAATAGATGTGATTATAAAGTTATAAACTATAGCTCCTTTGCAGACACTATGCCAAAAAAGCAATCAGACGACAGAGGAGATCTGTCGTCTAATCAAAAAAATTTCTGTTGTCTAGTACGGTGCCGTCTCTTAGGGGTATCAGACGACATAATTTTTTTTGGTCTTCTGTCGCTTGATGAAATCAAGACATGAGCTAATTGTTTGTACTAGTGAATTCAAACGACAGATAAATGTCATGTGCATTCAGTTCAGATTACATTTATCTATCGTCTTTAATAGCCTACAATAACATTTATCTGTTGTTTCAGTGCACAAGTAACAACATATTTTTTTCTTGTTTATGTTGTTATTAGATATGTCCAACAACATATTTAGATTTCATTTTGTTGTTGCTTTTTATTTCAGATGACAATTTTCTGTTGTTTGAGCGCACAAGTAACAACATATTTTTTCTTGTTTCTGTTGTTCTTAGATATGTCAAACAACATATTTGGATTTCATTTTGTCGTTGTTTTTCATTTCAGATGACAATTTTCTGTTGTTTGAGCGCACAAGTAACAACATATTTTTCCTTGTTTCTGTTGTTCTTAGATATGTCCAACAACATATTTGGATTTCATTTTGTCGTTGCTTGTTATTTCAGATGACAATTTTCTGTTGTTTGAGTTCACAAGTAACAACATTTTTTCTTGTTTTTGTTGTTCTTAGATATGTCCAACAACATATTTGGATTTCATTTTGTTGTTGCTTTCTAATTCAGATGACATATTTGTATTCTCGTTGCGCCACAATTATGTAAATCTGAAAACTACCCAATGCATTCATCAAATATGGAATCCATTCATAAAAATACAAATATTTGATTAATCTGTTACTGCACCTATACATACATTACTGCAGCTATACATACATCCATAATATAGCTAAACTTAGTAAACATCAGTTCAATAACCCATAACAGTTGGCATGATCAACAAATGGAACCCAAAAAACACTGATGTCTCATACTATTGATCATGGTTGGTGAAGGCAGATTTAGATGGTGCACAGAAATAGATCATTTGTAGTGCCTTCATCCTTAGGGCTATTGCTTGAGCTTTGGCTGTGTTGTTAAACAGGAGAGTCATGGCTTGAAAGAAACAGATATGATCAATAGTCAGCAATATGTATCAATAAATGAGGTTAGAATCAAGAGGAAGACAAATACAATTACATTTATGCTTCAATTCGATAGGATGTGGTTGCACAGAGATATTTATCGGCAAATGCCTTCAATGTAATGATGTAGAAATAAAGGAGATAGTAAGTTGAAATGAAACTATATATCTGCAAAAATTTCATAGAAAAAAGGAAAAAAAACCAAAAAACCACATGTACAGTTTGTTACCTGGGGTCAGGATAAGGCTGAATAGAGAGGGGTTTTTTTCCAAGGCGTTGACGTCAATTGGAGAACTACCTATTGCATAAACAATTATGTTTAGCCTGGTTATGATAGACTCTGAAAAATACAATAGTTGAAAGGCAAATATAGCATACATGACAGCAAGCCTGAAGGCTAAAGACTTAAATTTCATACATTTGTAAGAAAGCATTAGCATATAGAGATTGAATGCAGATAAGAGCAATAGGATTTGAAACAGAGAAAAGTCATGCATTAGTGCTGAGAATGTGATTGGAGAACAAGTGTAACCGTTATTGACAATAGGCGGGTCTGCAAGTTCACAATATATTACTGAAATGCACTTGATCATTTCTTCAAAAAGGCAATTTGGTGATTCTGGAACATGATTAGAGAAATAAGTTCCAAGATGTTCTTCTGCATATAAATTTGAAGTTCCAAACTGCGCTTGCTGAAGAGACAACATAGAAGCCACAAATTAGAGAAGCCTATAACTTTAAGTAACCTAATCAGAGTAAGGACAAATATAAGAAGCTAACTACCATTTAGGATATTTTTTTTCAAATCAAGTTACCTCCAGCATTGAGAAAGGTCAGAAGTGGTATGAATCTACAGTTCTAGTTCCGTACCTTTTGTTCTCGAGAGAAGTTTTTGGTGAACAAGTTGAAATATGACACCAATTTGCTTACTGTCGGATGTTGCATTAACATAAGAGACTACCTTTGGGAGTGAGTCTTCGATCGTAGCATCATATGATATGTGCTGATAACTTAAAGCTGTAGCTAAATCATTACGTGCCACAAGTTGGTCATGCAATTTTTTTTGAATCTGTAAAATCTGACTAACTGATAGACCCACAAATCAACAGTACCAGCAGCCCCAATTAATCTTTAGGTATGCATCTACCATTAGTCTGTACAGAATAGTGAAGCCCTATATTTGCAGACAAATTGCAAGAATTTCAGCAAGCCTTAATTCAATTTATATAGCAATAGTACTACAAGCAAGAAGTAAAGTAAACAAAATAAAAAATAAAGCAAACCTGAATTCTTGAGTTCATCATTGGCTTCATCTTTCACATTCACACAGCTCTTATTTGAACTCAAACCCAAGAAATCCCTCTCCATTTTTAGCTCAAAACCACAAAGATTTGCAGAGCTGAATTACAGCAAGAAGTAAAAAAGTAACTTCCAGAATCTTAAAAGCCAAGACAAGAACAAGCTCTCTTATCTGAACCTTAATTGTTCCAACAGTAACAAAAACAAAGCTCCTGAACCATGAAATAATAAAGATTTTACTAAATTCTTACTTCTCTGGATATAGAAACTAATTGAAGCAAATAAGGGAGCAAAGAGAAATATAAAGAAAGATAGATCCAGTAAAGTTTAGAGCCATGATTAGAACATAACATACCTCGAGCTGGGTGCAAACATTTCTCATGTCAATAGTTGGACCACCTTGACATTTTATCCTCACTGCTTCTTCATGTTTCCAATGGTTATGAATATCATTCAGCATATTGTGAGTCAAACCATCTCTCCCTACAAGAAATCAAACCATAGTAACAATAAGATGTCGGCAGAGAAAAATAAGAGGAAGAAGACTAAACTATCAGTGCATACACTGCTTGTTCTTGTTCTGTACCTTAGTTAAAACATAGAAAACTTCAAACAATGCAAAAGTACAAACTTTGCATAGCCAAGTTTGATCAATGAACAAAAGGAATACAACCTCACAAAGCAAATGCACTGTATGGAATTCAAACACCAAATTTCTCAAGACCCAAAACTACCAATTGTATCATATACTCTCCCCAGCTCAAAAACCTCAAACCAATACCAAGTTGAAGAAATACCACCTCCAGTTCATACCCAAATTCCTAATCAAAGTAGTGAAATCAAGACTGAAACTACAAATACTATCAAATACTCATCCAGTTCTACACATCACTTCATAAAACACATCAAACAAAGAAAAAAGCTTACACAACAAGAACAACCAAATACCCAATTCCTAAGCACATTACACTATTAGAAACCTTAAAATCAGAACCATTATACAAAAATAAGAATACCCAGATTATCAAACAAACTCTACATCTCATCAAATATGAAAAATCATTACACAAATTGATTTGTTTCTTGGGTTTCCCTCTCTGACATTTCTCCACCAATTATCAACTACAACGGGAAGAAACCTCAAAATCAGCTCAATCATTCAAAAATAGAAATACCCAGATTATCAAACAAACTCTGCAGCTCATCAAATACGAAAAATCATTACCCAAATTGATTTGCTTCTTGGTTTTCCCTCTGACATTTCTCCACCAAAATTTGAAGGATTAGGGTTAGGTTTTGGCTCCGTGTCAACCGCTTCGAAGTCGATCTTCGGAGGATCCAAGGGCGGCGCTATGGCTATGGCTGCTGCAACTCTGCAAATTTATCTTTATGCAGAAGAGAGATGGGTAGAGACGGAGAGAGAGCGAGAAGAACCCGGAATCTGTAAACCCAGAGATAAAGAACAGAGTGTGCATGAGTGAGTATTAGCAATCAAAGTTACTTGAAATACACTATGGAAATTAACAGAGTACCTGATGCCGGTCGCGCCTTCGTCATTGCAGTTGTGTTAAGTTCATCCGTCGCTGGCATTTGGTGCTCGAAGTCGCACCAATCGAGGACGATAGACTCCTTGGAGGCCGGTTGGACCAGTTGGGGTTCGCATCTCGGAGCAACGACGTGGTGGCATTGGACTAGAAGTTCCGGCAGAGGCTATGGCGTCGGTGAGGGAGGGAGAGACAGTAGCTGTGGAAAGAGAGCAGGAGAGGAAGGAGGAGAGTGCTAGCGTTTCAGGGAAGAGCGAGAAAGAAAAAGATGAACCCAGAGAACGAGCTTAGGTTAGAGAAGGAGCTAAGGTCGGGGACGCGAAGAAGGAGGCAGCCAACACTGAATCTATCAATTAGGGTTCGAAAGTTTCAAACAAAATGACTAAGTGTTGGGGGGGAATTAAAATATAATTCTAGTAGTGCTTGTTCAGACAACACAATTAAGAAATTGTGTCGTTTGAATAACACTCCATTGACTATTCAGCTATAGGGTTTGAGCATTTGAGAGGGAAAAGACTAAAACTTGTTGGAGGGAATTCGAAAATTTCTGCTAGGGTTCAATATAGAAAATTTCAATCTTTTCAGATGACATTTAACTGTCGTTTGAATTTAACCATATCTTCAAAATAAAACAAGTATGGTTTTTCTATGTATTCAGACAACACATTTAGTATATCTGTCGTCTGAAACAATCAGACGACAGAAAATCACCCTTCTGTCGTCTGATAGCTTTTTTGGCATAGTGAGACAGCAAAGATATCGTCATCTATATATCATGTTCGCTTGCATACGCCCTCCAGCTTCAGAAATTAGAGATAAAGAGACATGCCAATTATTTGGGTGCCTTCGTCATATATGAAGTGAGCTGTCATCTCCCATGTAGAAGTTCAAGCTAGACCTAATGCAGCAGATTTCTAGTATCCATGACCTATAATTTTCAGAAGTTGGAAATTAATTCATTAATTTAACTCCCCCCCACCGTGATTCTTAATGTGCTTCATCTCATCAGTCTCGTGCCATGTATTACTTCCCAACCATACCAGCTCTCTATGTGCAACGCTCAATTTACATATAACACAAATTGGTACGTACTATTGATCTATCATATTTGTTGCAGCACCATATATATAATTGCTTTTCATCTTTCAAGTTTAGGCCAAAGTCAAGGGCTTTCAAGTTTAAGCCAAAGTCAACCATCTCGAATAAAACACGACCTTTAATTGTTCATCATCATGAATTCTTGCATCATCTTCCAATTTACACACAAAGGAGCCACTCTTGCTAGTTCAATATGCAGGCACACCCTAACCATGAGCAAGTGATCTCTTTTAATTGCATAACAAGCTTAATTAAGAAAAACTCCATAGATTTGAAATTTGGTTGATCACATATCTCCATTGAATCAATCTAGCTTCTTGCATAGTGCTTTGATCCCTAAAACATATATATGCACTTTAGATCACATAATAGTATGGCTCCCCACTTGCTTCCAGCAAGCTACTTTGGTTCTTTTCCTCAATCATGAAAATCCGGTGTAATTGTGTTTATGGTAGAAGTCTTGTTAAATGTCAATAGCTAAGAATTGACATGAAAAACCATGGCAGCTTGTAGCATATATGCATGAACAGTACTCCCATTAGTAAGAGGGGAAACTCCAATTTGAGTTATTTCAATGGTGCCAAGAATTGTTCTTCAGTGGAAGCTAACCAGGGGGGAACTGTGTAAGGGCATGCAGGGGTCTGGAACTCCCCCTACTATGATTGCATGTTCAATCTTACGAGCTAATATAACCATACAGACAAGGAGAATTGTGTTAATTCATATGTTTAAAGAGAAAAAAGCACACTAATCATATTTGATTTTGTTGAAGGAAAATCAAGTTTAATGTGCCTTATCAAACTAGGAATAGGAATAGGAGAGAAGGTTCTAGATTTCCCAATCCTACACGGATTGGTATTCCTTGTAACATTAGATTATGCACTTTGTAATCCCTATATATAGGGCTCCTATTCTCTATAATGAAAGACATCTCTCTCATCAATCTCTCTCAAATACCAATATACTTAAACACGTTATCAGCACGACTCTAGCCATAAAGAAAAAAAAAGAAAAAAACCCCACAAAACTTCCTTTGCCAAAAATCTGCCGCAAGCACTTGCCTGCAGCCTTCTGTCTACCTGCGTGCCGACTACCCCAGCAGCCCCTAGCCAAGCCCCCACCGCGTCTGCCCTGCGCTACGCGCCCCTGCGCTCGTCTGCCTGCGCGCCCGTGCGCCTGCAGCCTTGCTGCCTGCCTTCCCTGCGCGCCCGTGCGTCTGCAGCCCCGCGTCGCTGCCCTGCTGCTCCTGCAGCTCTGCCGCACATCTGCTGCCCCGCGCACACCTGCCCCCGCAGCCCGTACGCACACCTGCGTTCGCTGCTGCCTTGCCCGCAACAACTGCTGCCCCGCAACCGGCCTGCCTACTTCGCGCCCGTAGCCCCTGCACCCCATGCTGCCCCTGCAGCACACCTGCAACTCACTGCCACTGCAGCCCCTGCTGCCGTGCACCACTGCACACCTTTACTCGACTCGCTTCGTTCCATCACGCCTGCATCGACACGCGCGTGATCCGAAACCAAAAAGTAAGTATCCAAAAGAGTAAGTTTTAAAGTTCCTAAATTGAAATTCTTTCTTTTTCTCGGGGACTTAAAAAACCTCCCTTCTTCTTCATCCCACCTTTCTTATAACGTGGGTTCGATCATTGAAAAGCGGAATCGTGGGGATTCACGCAATTAACGAACTAAGAGCGTTCGTAAGACTTCGGACAAAGAGCGTCCGCAAGCATCGATTTATGACCTAATAAACATCATTGTTTCGGTCTAATCCAATTTTCTTGGAAATCGATTTCTTGGTAGCATAGCTCGGAAATCTTAAATATTTAGTTGTCGTGGAAGTTTTAACTCCGAAACTAATATATTTCTTCTTCATATTTCAGGATGTCGAAACTTGACTTTCCTGCACTTACCTCAACTGGCTCGGAATATCATAGTTGGGCCACGGATGTTGAGCACCATCTCACTTCAAAAGGGATCCTACCCTTAATTCAAGCTCCTAATCCTACTCTCATATTTGAGCGTACGGCTACGAACAATGCCACCGCCCTCATCTTGATGAGGCGCCACATGGATAAATCACTCCGACTGGAGTACATGGCAATCAAGGATGCTAGAGAATTATGGGTCGCGCTAGAAGAGCGATTTGGAAATATCAAGGATACCCTCCTCCCTGACTTGAAAGTTCAATGGGGCAATCTACGATTCGCCGACTTCAAGTCCGTAGCTGAATATAATTCAGAAGTTCTACGCCTCAAAACCATGTTGGGGTTCTGTGGACAACCCGTCACAGAGCAAGAACTAATTGAGAAAACTCTCTCCACCTTCCCCGTCTCAGCAATTTTGCTCTCAAAGCAATATCGAACGGAATTCGATACTAGACGGATCACGAGATTTCATCAGCTCATTACTATTATGTCTGTAGCTGAAAAGCATGATAATATCCTCGTGAAGAATTATAATTCAAGGCCTATCGGAACTAAGAGCGTTCATGAGGTGAATTATAATAATGCACCCAAAGGAGGGCGCAAGGAGCGGAACCCTAAGAATAAGGGACACAACGGACGTTCTGGTCCATATAACCGCCCTACAAAGGAAGGTACTCGTCAGAATGAAGGACGATCACGTGGCAATACATGGCAACGTGGGAGAGGAGGCCGTGGGGCTCCAGGACATGGAGGAACCACCCAGGGCCGTGGGAATGGCGCCAACTCCTATGGGGGACGCCACCCAAGTGCAAACAATGCACCTCAATTAAAGGGAGGAAATCACAATGACATGTGTCATCGATGTGGATCTAGTGAGCACTGGTTCAAACAATGCAACGCAAGCAAACAATTAGCTGCGCATTACAAGGCATTTAGAGACTTCAGAGAGCATGAAGCCAATTTTGCCGAAAATATAGAAGAAGATGGTGATGATGCCGACGTCAATCTCACCATAGCGGACTTCAAATCTGACAAAGAATTGCACAAGGATGCTGCAGATTTTGATTAGTATAGTCCTTTACTTTTCCAAGAATTATGTAATGGCAATTATGCCCTAAATCAATAAAATGACTTATTGTATTAACTTTTTCCCTCTAGGCGTACTCAAGAGTACTTGTGATGTCTAGGCAAGGTTTGATCTGAGAGAACGGTTTTAAAAAGTGAGCAACGCTCCACCAAAATCTCGCCTTACCTTACCTGGTCACAACCAAATTGAAATTACCGAACGGATTAAGTGACTACGATTCGTCTACTATTTGATTTTATATTGGATTAGATTTTAGTCAAGAAATTTTGATGTAATCATTGGCTATCATTAATAAAGTATCGACTTATTTTATTCAAATGTCTTGGACATATTCTAAATTCGAACTTTATTATTTTTCAGTATGTTTCCCGGAGAGCTCGAATGCCTCGTGGATAGTGCCACTACACATACCATCCTTCGAAACAGGCAGCTATTCCTATGGATGGCGCCTACTCGATCTTCTGTGACTACGATGGCTGGACCATCTCAATTGATTCATGGTCGAGGACCAGCTCAATTTATGTTGCCTAATGGCACTACTTTGAATGTCACCGAAGCTCTTTATGCTCCTAGGGCAGGAAGAACCCTATTGAGCTTCAAAGATATAAGAGCCAATGGTTTTCATGTGGAAACACATTGTGAGAATGGACAAGAGTTCCTTTGCATCACCTCTAATGACTACGGACATAAACGAGTCTTAGAGAAACTTATGTGTCGCTCTAGTGGGTTGTATGCAACCACTATTCGAGTCATTGAATCCAACCATGTCATGAGAGATGATTTATGGGATTCCGACACATATAGGCTTTGGCACGACCGTTTGGGACACCCAGGTCGTGACATGATGATCCGTATATTAAAGACTTCACACGGACATCCCTTTTTCAGAACGAAAGGAAGTAAAACTCGAAATTTGGATCAAGGAGGAGCACCTGCGCCTCACGGCGCCTTCCCCCTTCAAGTCCGGCCACCACTAGCCGGCGCCGCCATCCCCCTGCGGCTCCAGGGTGGCTTTGACGCCACCCCTGCTCCCCTGACTCCAATTTCTGCTTCTAAAGTCAAAAGTGACTTCATGGCTCAACCAACATCCTCATTGGTTATTTCGAAAGCCCATTATTCGTTCTGCAAAGCCTGCTCTTTAGCAAAGTTAGGATCGAGACCATCCTATGCAAAGGACACCAAAGAAAATATACCATTCTTGCAAAGAATCCAAGGTGATATTTGTGGACCTATTCAACCATCATGCGGACCATTTCGATATTTTATGGTATTGGTTGATGCATCGACACGCTGGTCACATGTCATGTTATTGTCCACAAGGAACGCTGCATTTGCTAAACTCCTAGCACAAATAATTAAGTTAAGGGCTCACCACCCTGATCATCCTATTAAGTCTATAAGATTAGACAATGCTGGAGAGTTTACATCAAAGACTTTTGATGATTATTGCATGTCCATTGGGATTGATGTTGAACATCCTGTTCCTCATGTTCACACCCAAAATGGTCTCGCAGAAGCCGCCATTAAACGACTACAAATGGTCGCTAGGGCATTGGTAATGCGCACCAATCTCCCTATTTCTGCTTGGGGCTATGCAATATTGCATGCAGCTGTGCTTATTCGTCTGAGGCCCACTGCCACTCAACCCTTTTCTGCGTCCCAGATGGTGACTGGGTATGAGCCTAATGTCTCACACTTACGCATATTTGGATGTGCAGTTTATGTGCCAATTGCGCCTCCACAGCGCACCAAAATGGGTCCTCAACGACGATTAGGCGTTTACGTTGGTTATGATTCTCCAACGATCATCCGCTACATAGAACCCTTGACAGGCGATCTCTTTACCGCAAGGTTTGCGGATTGTCACTTCGATGAGACAGTCTTCCCATCGTTAGGGGGAGATAAGAACATCAATGTTCAACAGGAACGACCGGAATTGTCGTGGTCTGTCCCCACTCTGTCTCATCTTGATCCCCGAACTGCACAGTCTGAAATTGAAGTGCGGAGAATTCTCGATCTTCAGAACGTAGCAGAATCGATGCCTGATGCGTTTTCTGATATCGCTAAAGTGACGAGATCACACATACCTGCTGCAAACGTGCCTGCAAGGATTGATGTCCCTAAAAGTAGAGGACATGACGCCAACTCAAGAGTGCATGAGCATGGCGCCAACGTCCCATCTCTCAATGATGGTGACGTTATGGCTAGGCCCACGGCTCCTGCCAGGAAGCGCGGGAGGCCCATAGGTTCGATGGATTCTCGCCCAAGAAAGAAAGCGAGTTTGGCACAGAATAATCCATTAATCATCGATATAAATAATCCATCTCATGAGAATTTTCCGGATTATGGTTATGTCCAAGAGACATCATTGGGGGACGCTCCAATGTCAGAACCAACTCCAGAGAATAGAGAGATCTCCATAAATTACACTAGTGTACATGAGATGATGGATAGAAATTCTATGGCAATTGATGATGCATTTGCATATCATATTGCGAAAGGGATTATAGAATATGATGATATCGAACCTCGCTCTGTTGAAGAATGTCAACGAAGAGCAGATTGGCCTAAATGGAAAGATGCGATCCAGGTTGAATTGGATTCACTAACAAAGAGACAGGTATTTGGGCCTGTAACGCAGACACCCCCAAGTGTAAAGCCTGTTGGCCATAAATGGGTCTTTGTTAGAAAGCGTAATGAGAAAAATGAGGTGGTAAGATATAAAGCCCGCCTTGTGGCGCAAGGTTTCTCACAACGCCCTGGAATCGACTACGAGGAGACATATTCTCCCGTAATGGACATTATAACGTTCCGCTACCTTGTCAGTTTGGTAGTTTCCGAAAAACTTGACATGCAGCTTATGGATGTGGTTACAGCATATCTCTATGGGGATCTAGATTCAGAGATATATATGAAGGTTCCAGATGGACTTCAATTACCCAAATCAAGTGGCTCTAAACCACGGAGCGCGTTTTCAATAAGATTAAAACGCTCACTATATGGATTAAAACAATCCGGACGGATGTGGTATAACCGTCTAAGTGACTACTTGATTGGGAAGGGATATATTAACAATGAAATATGCCCATGCGTGTTCATTAAAAGAACAAGTTCCGGATTTGCAATCGTAGCAGTTTATGTCGATGACATGAACCTAATTGGAACTCTAGATGAGTTGAAGGTAACTGCTAAATACTTGAAATCCGAATTTGAGATGAAAGATCTTGGGAAAACACGGTTTTGTCTCGGTTTAGAACTCGAGCACCGTAGTGATGGAATCTTGATCCATCAGTCTGCATATACTCAGAAAATCCTAAGGCGCTTTAATGAAGATAAAGCAAAGCCTACGAGTACTCCCATGATCGGCCGTAGTCTTGAGCCCGGAAAAGATCCGTTTCGTCCAAGGGATGAGGACGAAGAACCATTAGAGGCCGAGGTGCCCTATTTGAGTGCAATAGGCGCATTATTGTACTTAGCTCAATGCACAAGACCGGATATCTCATTCGCAGTGAACTTGTTAGCTCGACATAGCTCTGCGCCAACACGCCGCCATTGGATTGGTATAAAGACAATCTTTCGATACCTAAGAGGTACGATTGATATGGGCCTATTCTATCCCTACAGAGAGAAAAGGAATGACGGAAAATTGGGATTGGACCCCAAGAGGCAAAACGCCCCCGTCCATGGAATGGCCGCCGGCCATGTTGCCGCCGCCGGCGCCGCCACCGCTCATGGTGGCCGGCGTCCTCCTATCTCCCTCCATCAAAACGACAATGATGTCTTGATGGGTTTTGCTGATGCAGGGTACCTCTCTGACCCTCACAAAGGTCGCTCCCAAACAGGTTATGTCTTTACCATGGGAAGCACTGCGATATCTTGGAGGTCTACAAAACAGACCCTTGTTGCTACTTCCTCAAATCATGCAGAGATTATTGCTCTACATGAAGCTGTACGTGAATGTGTATGGCTAAGGTCTGTAATTCGACACATTCAAGGAAGTTGTGGTTTGAAGTCTACCACAGATGAACCTACATGCATTTATGAGGATAATGCAGCTTGTATTGAACAAATGAAGTTAGGTTTCATCAAGGGCGACAACACCAAGCATATATCGCCTAAGTTCTTTTATAATCAGCAACAACAATCACTTCTAAAGATTGAAGTGAATCAAATCCGATCAGAGGATAATGTAGCGGACTTATTCACTAAGTCGTTACCTAAATCCACCTTCGAGAAACATGTGAAGAGCATCAGATTGAGAAAGTTATCCGAACTCCCACGATTGTAGCAATCAGGGGGAGATATCGACATCAGGGGGAGTTATGATGTCTACATGTTCGATCTCGAAGAGTGAAGGACGTGTTGTGCTCTTTTTGTCCTTCGACCAGGATTATTTTTGTCCCACAGGGTTTTTGTTACCTGGCAAGGTTTTTAACGAGGCAACGGATGAAGCGGCACAAGGGAGAGTGTTGAAGGAAAATCAAGTTTAATGTGCCTTATCAAACTAGGAATAGGAATAGGAGAGAAGGTTCTAGATTTCCCAATCCTACACGGATTGGTATTCCTTGTAACATTAGATTATGCACTTTGTAATCCCTATATATAGGGCTCCTATTCTCTATAATGAAAGACATCTCTCTCATCAATCTCTCTCAAATACCAATATACTTAAACAGATTTGCTATTAATTTCTATGTTTTTTTGGCATTAAAATGAATTTCGTTTTTTATTACTGTTGAATATTTAATTGTGGTTATGGGACATATTCAATAAATTTTTCTTAATGATGAAATACTTTACATGATAAGGTGGTTTTGATATATTAAAGAACTCTTTTAATTTTCCAAAATAAAAAGACTACCAAAATTACTGTTATATGTGCAAATTTAGTTTATAACTGGACCTCCCCAAGAAATAAATCCTGGTTCCGCCCCTGAAACTAACAAGCTTGATCAAGCTAATCCAGATTATATTTTGTTAAGGTTTTGCTAGTACAGATTTATCTTGTTAAGTGAAATCATTATTTGTCACTATATGTTCTGCTGGAGTGATGGCTTGCATATTCATACATTATGTACAGTTTATGAGAATGATATCTTTCAGAAAATAATTTGCATGCTTTGACACCTTTGTTAAAACATGAAAACATATACAAAATTGGACTTATAGAATCTATTTAAACTTTTTTACTCAATTTGATTCCTTTTTTAGAACATGATGTTAATTTCCACTGGTAATCCAGACTATATTTTGTTCTTGTGCATGGTTGGTAGAGTGATGTAGCAAGTTAACTGGAATCATCAAATGTCACAATTAAAATGTTTTTCTGGAATGATAGCATAGTTACATTATGTACAACTCACGAGAATGATAATTTTTTTTTTATAGGAAAATAATTTGCATGCTTTGCCAGCCTTGTTAAACAATAAACTAGGAAAAATATCATACGAAATTGGACTCTTCACTCTATAAATGACAATTCATCGATTGCACTATTTATTTTGTTAATAAGAGATGTTTGATTCTTTTGATCATTTTGTTGAGTAGAATTATAGAATGAGATGTTGGAGAAAATTAAAGTTTACTTATTCGATCTCCATAATAGAAACAGTGGTGCTTATTAAATAAAGATAATAAGCTACTGGTTTGTTAAACAGCGACAAGCGTGGCCCGTGGCCCACCATTATACCGATACTGTCCCAACTTAACCACCCATTAGGTGTTGGTTATATTTTATTTGTCACTTTTCCAATGTGGGATCTTTCCTCTCCAACACGCCCTCTCACGTGCAACCTAGCTCTAGGTATGCACGTGGAATTAATTGACAAACCCAATTCCACATTGGAAATCGGGTCACAACCATTATAGCGATACTGTCCCAACTTAACCACCCATTAGGTGTTGAGTTTTAATCACAAAAGGCCTCGGTACAATTAGGTGAGATCCACCCACTTATAAGTTATATTTTATTTGTCACTTTTCCAATGTGGGATCTTTTCTCTCCAACATGGTTCTAATTAAAGCACCAACTTAGCTCTAAATTTAACTTGCAGGATCAAACTGAGATCCACCCACTTATAAGTTATATTTTATTTGTCACTTTTCCAATGTGGGATCTTTTCTCTCCAACATGGTTCTAATTAAAGCACCAACTTAGCTCTAGATTTAACTTGCAGGATCAAACTAAGATATGAATGTACCCAGAACACCTAGCTAATCATGCATATAAAGTTATAAACCCCTTGATTTCCTAAAAAATGCCAGGCATGAAAGCTGATCACAATGAAAATCATTATGACAAGCAATGAAGCATATAATCAGCATGACATATACTTCCACGTTATAATTATCGACCGATAAATATATAACAAGAATACCTTGGTCATTAATCTTGAATGGCATGAATTTGGTATTATTTATTTGTATTTTCATATGAATGTAGAAATTGTAGTCATTGCATACTTCTAGCTTTGATGGTGACAGAACCAAGGAATTTGTCATTGATTTCAACTGCAGAAATGTAGTCCATGACCTTTTCTCCAGATGCGTTTGTCTTCTTGTTTATCATATCATCTGCAGCAAGCTTCGCAAGTCACAACGGGATACATCAATTGCCTTTGGAGTAAACAAGCTCTAGATCAAAGCTCTTCTGTACTGCAAGAATATCTTAATTAACTTTGCCTCCAAAAAGCGGTAGTCATATCTCATAAGAGCAGCAGGCCTTCCCTTTTAAGAAACTCCATCTTCTCATCACATTATGCTGTTTTTAGGCAGCTCACATCATTTGCCGCTTTCCTTTATGCCATTTTGTAACACATATAAGAGCGAGACTTCAAAGTCTACAATCTCCGTTTCTCTCATGCACAACATCAACATGAAGGCAAAAATTTAAACTTCGGCCAACTTCTTATTCCCAGGAAACATAATCACCACAGTCACAAGCTCATATATGTGAATGAAACTGTAGCTCCTTCACTGACAGCAAAGAGATCATAGTCCTGGTCGCTTGCATGTGCCCTCAAGCTTAAGAAATCTACACATAAAGAACCATGCCATCGATCATGATCTTGACATGGAACGTTTCTGTACAAATATTGTTTATTGTTACACTCAGCAGATTGTAATTCCCCATCTGTTTTTTTCCTTATAACACAGAGACCTGGATTCAACTCCATCCATTGATTATTCAGTAGAGGAAACAGTATCGAAGACGGCTGTCTGCTCTTCGGCTAATGAGAAAAGCTTTTGTGATTCCCATTTTACAATGCAGCACCAAATCAACATTATTTTCAAAGATATGAACTTATGAAATCTGAAAGCTAATCTGGGTGTTCATGCTGTTAAAAAAATCATGTAATTGTTCGGCAACTAAACCCTGTTGGTCATTGTGTTAAGAAGTCTACTCATTGTGACTTCAGGTTTCTTCATGAATTCCTTAATTTACTCAGGATTAGGATGACTAATGAACTTTCCTTGTAGGTGTAGATTACGTTTTCTGTATAGTTGTAGGAGTGTTTTTCCTATTTGGACTACTCTTGTATCTCTTTATAATCCTCCTATTTTGGAGATGAGTAATAATTGAAGCATTGCAGACCATTGAACCCTTGAAAATTACTTGGTATCAGAGCCAGGTTCAAACCCTTGAACTTGCACTGTATTTCTTTGAAACCCGAAATCCGAATTCCGTAAAACATCACAAACCCCATTGAAGTCAAACCTTGCCAAATACTTCTGTTTGATTTACTACTAGGCGACAAAGTCCTCCTGTAATTGATTAAGACTAGCCCACAAAGTCCAATTGCATAGTTTATTTACTCAAACAAAGTCCTGCTGCATTGTTTGATTAAAGTTGAGCCGACAAGTCCTGCTGCACTCTTTATTGGTCACGTGCAGCCATTTGCTTTCTGCTCAATGGAAGACGACGCTGCTACCCTTGCACTCCACAACATGCCTCCAATCATCAACCATTATCATATCATTGCTCAAGATAACTCGACGTTTTCCACCGGCGTTGCCTTGAATGAAACCAACTACACCATATGGGCACTGCTTATGAAGATGAGGATTGGAGCACGAGGAAAGGTCGGCTACCTCACCGGAACCCAAGTTGCACCAAACAATGAGAACTTCGCTGAATTTAAAGTTTGGGCCACATACAATGAAAAAGTGAAGAGTTGGCTCATTGCTTCCATGGAGCCATCACTCATGAATCGATATATCCGACTTCCAATAGCCAAAGATGTTTGGGAAGCTGTTGAGAAGACCTTTTATGGTGATTCGGACGAAACTAGGATTTTTGAATTAAACAAAAAGTGCTTCGGAGTGAAACAGAATGGCCGGACTCTTCCTACCTGCTACAATGAATTAGTGGGAATGTTTCAGGAGATTGATCAGCATATGGCCTCTCAAAATAACACAGTGGCCGCAATTGTTCAAGAAACTACTGCCATGACACAGATGCGAGTTCACATGTTTCTTAGTGGACGCGATTCAGAGTATGATCAAGTCCGTGGTGAGATCCTGCGCAAAGACCCGAAATTTGACTTGGAGCAAACCTATGCCTATGTTCGAAATGTGCATTCTGATAGGCAGGCAATGGGACACTCCTCTGAATCCTCTGTCATGGCTGTCCAGCGCAAACGGGGTCCTCTCCCAGGCTTCTCAACTACTCCACAACGCTGCCCTTCAAGTAAAACAAATCCATATGTAAATACAAAGTGTCCGGTATGTGGAGATGTGGGTCATAGCAAGCAACGGTGCTATAAAGTAATTGGCTACCCTGATTGGTGGGATTTCACCAAGAAACCGCAGAAGAACCTTGGAAAAGATGTTGTAGCTACTATAGAGGAAGAGCAACCATCTAATGCCTCTGGTAATGTAGCACAGTTAGGTATGAAGGGTAAGGTATCTATGAATAGTTCTTGGATAATTGATACGGGTGCATCTGACCATATGACTAATGATCATAGCCTCTTGAAAACATTGAAACCCTCCTCTCAAAATATTGTTTCTACTGTTGATGGTACTCCAACTCCGGTTACCGGAGAAGGCTCGGTTGTCCTATCTGACACATTAACCCTTGATTCTGTGTTGGTTGTTCCTTCCTTAGCATATAATCTCCTCTCTGTTGGCCAAATTATTCTAGCACTAGCATGTATTGTGACTTTTTATCCATCTTTCTGTGTGTTTCAGGACATTCTGACTCGGTAGATTCTTGGTTATGGTGTTGAAAGGGGGAAACTCTACTACTTGGATCTGACAAAAAGTGGAGAGCAACAGTTGTTGGGACAAGTGAATCAGGTCAATGGGATAGAGAATGCTAAGGCAATAGTGTGGCTGTGGCATTGTCTTTTAGGTCATCTATCTTTCAATTATCTTAAGAAACTGCAACCGCATTTGTTTTCAGTTGTTAGTGATTCGGATTTTCATTGTGATGTATGTGAACTGGCTAAGAGTCATCGAATTTCATATTCACCTAGTCTTGATAAAAGTTCCGTTCCGTTTATGAAAATTCATTCTGATGTCTGGGGTCCTGCCAAGATTCCTTCTCTTTCTGGAGCATGATATAATGTAACTTTTATTGATGATTGTACTCGTATGATTTAGGTGTCTCTATTGAAGAACAAGAGCGTTGTGTGTTCCAAGTTCAAAGATTTTCTCAAGATGGTGTCTACTCAGTACCAACAGGCTATTCGAGTTTTCCAATCTGACAATGGCGGAGAATATGTTAATGGTCCTTTGCATGACATCAAACCTCAAATTCATATACCCCCAGCAGAATGGATTGGCAGAAAGGAAGAATCGACAGTTACTTGAAGTTGTCCGTGCTTCTTTGTTTGGCATGCATGTACCTCGTGAATATTCGGGAGAAGCTGTGAAGTCTGCTGCCTGCATCATTAATCGTACTCCTTCTCGGGTGATTGAATTTCAAAATCCTTAGCAGCAACTTTAGAAACTTCTTTCACTTCCGTCGTTACCAAACCTTGAGCCTCGCGTGTTTGGCTGTGTAGTCTATGTTCATATTCCCAAGCCTCAACGCAGCAAACTTGATCCCCGTGCCCATAAGTGTATATTTGTTGGTTATGTTGAATTCCGAAAGGGTTATCACTGTTATGATCCACTTACTGGCACTATACATGTCTCTCTTGATTGATGTTGCGTTTCGTGAATCTGAGCCTTATTATTCAGGGGGAGGTTCAGAGTCTTCCCTTCAGGGGAGAGAGGTTGTGAAGGAAATCCTCGAGATTTATTTGCATTTGAAGAGTTTGAAGAATTAGAAGCTTTAGAATCAAGATTTGGAGTTGGGAATTCTCCAACTGAAAATGAAATAGAAATCGAGGCCGTAGGAAACGAAAAAGAAAGGGAGACTGCTGCCGTGGGGCCCTCCACCTGCCAAAGAGATAATGATGTTGTCGTGGGACCCTCCTGCCAAAGAGAGAGTGAAGTTGCCGTGGGGAAAGAAAAAGATGATGAAGAAAGTGGAATAGGAAAGATGATGCCATGGGGTCAAGTGGAAAAGAAAAGGATGATGAAGAAAGTAGAAAAGGCCGACATCATAATCTGTCAAATAGGACAGATGCAGCACGCCAAGTCATCAGTGAGGATTTTCAAAGTCTATCAGAGTTCTTCCCCTTCTCTACACTGTCAACTGAAGAATCCGCTGCGAATGTTCCTCCTCAGGTACCTTTAATTTCAAATGAATCATCTGGGGTAGATAATATTGAGCCTAGGAAATCACAGAGGGTTACCAAGAGTATTCCTAATAAACAATATGAACCAGACATCAAATCCAAAGCTAAATATGCTATAGCTAATTACATGTCTAACTATAGGTTGTCTAGGTCACATGCACTTGTTGTTAATCAATTATCCACTGTATCTATTCCTAGTAGTGTACAGGATGCTTTGGCGGACCCTAAGTAGACTCAAGCGATGAATGAAGAACTAGAGGCTTTGCAGAAAAACTTGACTTGGGAATTGGGATATTGTGACTATGCCAGCCGGAAAGAAGACTGTTGGATGTCGATGGGTGTTTCTTGTAAAACTTAAAGCTGATGGAAGCATTGACAGGTACAAAGCACGATTAGTTCCCAAATGATATACCCAACGCTATGGAATTGATTATGAAGAGACGTTTGCCCCTGTAGCAAAGATCAATACGGTTCGAATTTTAATTTCACTTGCAGCAACTAAAGATTGGCCTCTACATCAGTTTGATGTGAAGAATGCTTTCCTCAACGAAAACTTGGAGGAAGAAGTGTATATGGACATGCCACCAGGGGTCAAAAATATGCCTTGCGATACTGGCAAGGTTTGTAAGTTGAAGAAGTCTCTGTATGGTTTGAAGCAGTCTCCTCGAGCTTGGTTTGGAAGATTCTCCAAGTCTGTGAGGATGTTCGGGTACAGACAAAGCAACTCGGATCATACCTTGTTCATCAAGCGTAGTTGGGGACGTAGTATCGTTCTAAAGAGTTTGAGATGAAGGACCTTGGGCAGTTGAAGTACTTTCTTGGAATCGAAGTTGCAAGGTCTAAGGGGATTTCTTTGTCCCAACGTAAGTATGTACTGGACTTGTTAGCTGAGGCCAGGATGCTTGACTGCAACCCTATTGAGACACCGATCGAGATGAACCATAACCTCGCCATCTATCCGGATCAGGTTCCAATTGATAAAGGAAGGTACCAAAGTCTAGTAGGGAGGCTTATTTATCTTTCTCATACTAGGCCTGATATTGCTTATGCTGTGAGTGTGGTTAGTCAATTTATGCATTATCCCAGTGAAGAGCATATGGATGCAGTGTATCGTATTTTGAGATATCTTAAGATGGCACCTGGAAGAGGTTTGTTGTTTGAAAAAAAGGATGAGTTGGAAGTTGTGGGGTACATGGATGCAGACTGGGCTGGTGATAAGACGGACAGACTGTCCACATCTGGGTATTTTACATTTGTTGGAGGAAACCTTGTGACTTGGCGTAGCAAGAAACAGAAGGTTGTTGCTAGGTCAAGTGCTGAAGTTTAATTTCGAGGTATGGCACATGGAGTTTGTGAGATGTTGTGGATTCGTAATGTGTTGAAAGATTTGGGTTTTAAACTCAAGAAACCTATGGACTTGCATTGTTATAGCACATCTGCTATTGAAATCGCTCGTAATCCTGTTCAGCATGACCGGACTAAGTATGTGGAAGTAGATCGGCATTTCATTAAGGAAAACCCGGATAGGAAGATTATCTGTTTTCCTTTTGTGTATACAGAAGATCAATTAGCAGATGTTCTTACGAAAGGAGTGTCAAGGAAAGTGTTTGACAACCCAATTGACAAGTTGGGTATGATTGACATCTGTGCACCAACTTGGGGGGAAGTGTAAACTATTCTCTAAATATTTACTTTCCTTGTAGGTGTAGATTACGTTTTCTGTATAGTTGTAGGAGTGTTTTTCCTATTTGGACACTCTTGATGAATAATACAATTGAAGCATTGCAGACCATTGAACCCTTATTTTCTACTATTAAAGCCTATATATTCTTCTACTACTATCGTAAATGATTCAAACACGGGATTGTGATAATAGAATTCACTCAACCTTGCCTGATATATAATCCCCTGCCTTGCGTTGCTTCTGCTTACTGAACAATGGAGCTTTGTGGTCTTAACTTATGTGCATTTTTGCCTATATACCTTCGTGTGCCCTTCTCCAACACACCATTCTTGCACATGCACAAATGGAACTGATCTATTGGCTTTGCTCAAGTTTTTAGAATCCAATCAATCCATACTTGTAGAATCGCTGTAAATCTGTATGTAATTAGGATTTTATTTAATTAGAATATCCTGTAATTATGGAAAGATTGTTTCCTATTAGAGTTAGACTACTCCTTTGTATTTGTATATATATCCCCATTGTGGGATGAATAGAATTATTGAATTAACCCTGAATTGAAGTATTCTTTTCTACTTGGTATCAGAGCCTAGTTCAGTCCTTTGAACTTGCGCTGCATCCTTTGAATCCTGAACCCTGAATCCCGAAGAATACCACAAACCGCTGCGTACCACCACCGTTGAAATCAAACCATCCTGAATTTCAAACCACCATCACCCTACCTTTTTTTCCAAAACATTCATATCCATCTTGAAACCCTTGAAAATCCAATCCTGTGAAAATCATGAATTTCTCAATGATGCAATCAGAGAAACAGGCTATGGGGCATTCGGTAACTACCGAATTTTCTGTTATGGCCCAACGCAAACAGGGTCCTTTAGGCTTCTCAGGACCTTCTCCACACCATCCTCTAGGTAAACCAAATCCATATGCAAACAAAAGGTGCATTATCTGTGGGGAATTAGGTCATAGCAAGGAGCGGTGCTATGAAGTGATTGGTTACCCTGATTGGTGGGACTTCACCAAGAAACCGCGAAAGAATCTGGGCAAGGCTGCTGTTGCTACTAAAGAGGAAGTTTACCTAGACAATGCCTCCGCTAATGTAGCGCAGTCAGGTATGAAGGGTAAGGTTACTTTTAATAGTACATGGATAATTGATACAGGTGCATCTGACCATATGACCAATGACCCAAGTCTTGTGAAAAACCTTAGACTTTCCCCTCAAGACGTTGTCTCTACTACTGATGGTACTCCAACTCTGGTCACCGGAGAAGGTTCTATTGCTTTATCTGATACCTTAACCCTTGAACCTGTCTTAGTTGTTCCATCACTAGCTTATAATCTCCTGTCTGTTGGTCAAGTTATTTTAGCTCTTGCATGTATTGTGACATTCTATCCGTCTTTCTGTGTGTTTCAGGACATTTTGACTCGACGGATTCTTGGTTATGGTGTTAGAAGGGGGAAATTATACTATCTGGATCTGACAGAGACTGGAAAGAAACAGAAGCATCTTTTGGGACAAGCTAATCAGATCAACGGGGTAGAGAATGCGAAGGAAGCTGTATGGTTATGGCATCGCCGTTTAGGTCATCTATCCTTTCGTTATCTTAAGAAGCTGCAACCTCAATTGTTTTCAGTTGTTAGTGATTTGGATTTCCACTGTGACATCTGTGAACTGGCCAAGAGTCACCGTATTTCATATTCACCAAGTCTTAATAAAAGTCCTGTTCCTTTTATGAAGATTCACTCCGATGTCTGGGGTCCTGCGAAAATTCCTTCTCTTTCTGGAGCTCGGTATTTTGTAACATTTATTGATGATTGCACTCGCATAACATGGGTGTCATTACTGAAGAATAAGAGTGATGTATTTGGAATGTTTACCGAATTTCACAAAATGGTGGCAACTCAGTATCAACAATCCATCAGAGTGTTTCAATCTGACAATGGTGGAGAGTTTGTGAATGGCCTTATGATTGAGTTTTGCCAGTCACATGGAATTCGTCATCAAACCTCCAATTCTTATACTCCTCAACAGAATGGTTTAGCAGAACGGAAGAACAGGTAGTTGATGGAAGTTGTTCGTGCTTCCTTGTTTGGCATGAATGTACCTCGGTCCTATTAGGGCGAAGTAGTGAAATCAGCAGCATATCTTATCAATCGTACTCCTTCCCGGGTGATTGAGTTTCAGAATCCTCATCATAAGCTTCATACACTTTTGACCATCCCTTCTATGCCTAATTTGGAGCCCCGGGTGTTTGGGTGCACAACTTATGTTCATATTCCCAAGCCTCAACGTAGCAAGCTTGATCCCCGTGCCCGTAAGTGTATATTTGTTGGTTATGTTGACTTCTAGAAGGGTTATCGATGTTATGATCCTCTTACTGGCACTATACATATATCTCTTGATGTCTCATTCCGTGAATCAGAGCCATATTACTCAGGAGGAACTTCTCAGTCTTCCCTTCAGGGGGAGAGAGGTTATGAAGGGAATCCTTGTTCTATTATTGATTTTGATGTCTTTGAAGACTTGGAAGATTTGGAGGAACGATTTGAAGGTAGAAATTCTGAAACAAGGAATGCGACTACCGAACAGAGTGTTGTAAATTCTGAAACAGAAAATGCGACTGCCGAACGGAGTGTTGTGAATTCCGAAACAAGGAATGCAACTGCCGAATAGAGTGTTGTGAATTCCGAAACAGAGAATGCAACTGCTGAAACTGCCAAACAGAGAGTTGTGAATTCCGAGACAGAAGAGACGACTTTTCTGGATAATTTGAAACAAAATCAAGACGTATCTGAAGCTCACACACAAGATATTCCCCCTTCTGCCTCACCAACTGAAGATCCCAGTCAGAATGATCCACCTCAGGTACCCCTAAACTTTAATGAGTCTTCTGAGTTAGAAAGTGTCGAACCTAGGAAATCACACAGGGTTACCAAGGGAATTCCTAAGAAACAATATGAACCAGATATCAAAGCCAAAGCTAAATACCCTATAGCTAATTTTATGTCTAACCATAGGATTTCTGGGTCACATGCACTTGTTGTTGATCAATTATCTACTGTATCTATTCCTAGTAACGTGCAGGATGCATTGACGAATCCAAAATGGACCAAGGCGATGAATGAAGAATTGGAAGCTCTTCAGAAAAATGCAACATGGGAGCTAGTACCTATGCCGGTTGGAAAGAAGACTGTAGGATGTCGTTGGGTATTTACTGTGAAGCTTAATGCAGATGGAACTATTAATAGATACAAAGCGAGGTTGGTTGCCAAAGGATATACACAACGCTATGAGATTGATTATGAGGAGACTTTTGCACCTGTGGCAAAGATTAATACTGTCCGGATTCTAATCTCACTTGCAGCAAACAAAGATTGGCCCTTGCACCAGTTTGATGTGAAGAATGCGTTTCTTAATGGGAATTTGGAGGAAGAAGTGTACATGGATATGCCCCCAGGTGTTAAGAATTACCCAAGTGATGTTGGCAAGGTGTGTAAATTGAAGAAGTCTTTGTATGGCCTAAAGCAGTCTCCAAGAGCTTGGTTTGGAAGATTTTCAAAGTCCATGAAAGCCTTTGGATATAGACAAAGCAATTCTGACCATACCTTGTTCATCAAGCGCAAGAATGGTAAGATTACAGCTCTTATTGTGTATGTTGATGACATGATTGTTACAGGAGATGATCCGAAGGAGATAAATGAATTGCAAAAGTATTTGTCAAAGGAGTTTGAAATGAAGGATCTGGGACAACTAAAGTATTTTTTGGGTATTGAAGTTGCAAGGTCTAAGAAGGGGATTTCACTTTCACAGAGGAAATATGTTCTTGATTTACTTGCTGAAACGGGGATGCTGGACTGCCGACCCATCGAGACACCCATTGAGATGAATCACGGACTTGCTATCTATCCTGATCAAGTGCCAACTGATAAAGGGAGGTATCAACGTCTTGTAGGAAGGTTGATTTATCTTTCACATACTAGACCTGATATTGCTTATGCTGTGAGTGTTGTTAGTCAATTTATGCATTGTCCTAGTGAAGAGCATATGGATGCAGTCTTTCGTATTTTGAGGTACTTGAAGAGGGCGCCAGGTAAAGGGTTACTGTTTCGAAAAAAAGATGAATTGGAAGTTGTTGGGTACACAGATGCAGATTGGGCTGGTGATAAAATGGACAGACGTTCTACATCTGGGTACTTCACTTTTGTTGGAGGGAACCTTGTCACTTGGCGTAGCAAAAAGCAAAAAGTCGTTGCCAGATCAAGTGCAGAAGCTGAGTTCCGAAGTATGGCACATGGAGTATGTGAAATATTGTGGATTCGTAATGTCTTGAAGGACCTGGGTTACAAGCTTAAAAAGCCTATGGATTTGCATTGTGATAATACAGCTGCCATTGAGATTGCACATAATCTAGTTCAGCATGATAGAACAAAGCATGTGGAGGTTGACCGTCATTTTATTAAAGAAAATCTTGACAGAAAGGTTATTCGCTTTCCATTTGTAAACTCAGAGGAGCAATTAGCTGATGTTCTTACTAAAGGAGTGTCCAGGAAGGTATTTGACAGCTCAGTTGACAAGTTGGGCATGATAGACATCTATGCACCAACTTGGTCTATCATGCCCAATTTGAGGGGGAGTGTAGAATCGCTGTAAATCTGTATGTAATTAGGATTTTATTTAATTAGAATATCCTGTAATTATGGAAAGATTGTTTCCTATTAGAGTTAGACAACTCCTTTGTATTTGTATATATATCCCCATTGTGGGATGAATAGAATTATTGAATTAACCCTGAATTGAAGTATTCTTTTCTACTATACTCACCAATTAACATGGGGTCATGAACTCAGGAGTGACTCTTTTCAGCAAGATTCCTCAGCAAATTGATCATTTGTTCTGACTGCGCCATCTCAATCTAAGTTGCAAACTGTTGGAGGGGGCTGGGGAATTCCAGTTAGCCTGACATTCTGCTCAGAATTGAGCTTCAAACCTCCTTACCCCCAAACTTCCATTAGAGATTGGCTAATTGTTGAAACTTGTGACCCTTAATCTTTCCATCTCAACAGTGTGACGTGGGATCTTCCTTGGGAAATCTCATTACCTTTTCTTGGGACACGGAACAATTTGGTGGGCATGCTTTCAAACTTAAGTTTATACTTGCTGTAGTGGCTGGAAGTTCTTTTAAATTTTCGTTATTGTTGGCTCTTTACCAAAGGAGAAAACCGCTTAAGAAAATATCAACTGCAGTCCTGTCAATCAACTCCCTCTCCAAGGTTTCATACGAGGAAATTTATAAAGCGACAGGTGCATTCTCTCCAAGCACTCTCATTGCCTCAGGTGTTTTGGCTAGCGTATATAAACGGTAACCAGATCAAAAAAATGCACTTGCTATAGAGGTCCTCAACCTTCAACCAAAAGGAGCTTCCAAGAGTTTCATTGCTGGATGCAATGCACTAAGAAATATCCGGCACACAAATCTTGTGAGGATCTCAACTTGCTGCTCCAGCATGGATCATAATGGCAATGATTTCAAAGCTCTAGTTCTTCAATAACCATATGTCAAACGGAAGTTTAGAGGAGTGGCTGCACCGAGAACACCAATCAAGGAGTTTCGATCTTTATCAAATATTATCTCTATTGATGTGGCCTATGCATTATCTCATCTTCACGACCATAGTAAGCAACAATCATTCACCACAGAAGAAATGCAATCAAAGCACAAAATGCCTTTCTTTATCCATATGGCTCAAAATGCCTTTCTTCATCCATAGTAAGCAACAATCATTCACCATAGAAGAAATGCAATCAAAGCTCAAAATGCCTTTCTTTATCCATATGGCATCAGACGCTAATTATCTTTGATTAACAATTCCAATCGAGCAGCTCTTCTTGGATGAGACATGTTATCAAACAGTCATAACTTCTGAACAACACCTGAGTTAGTCACCCACCTCGATTTTAATAACAAATCCATATTTTCTGCCTAATATCTCGTAGCAGAATTTACAATGTAGCAATGGCATGAAAATAACTAACTATAATGCAAAAGAAGATGCATTTTCAGCTCTGATATGGAACGCACTATCTATCTGGCCCTAAAATTATGGTAAATACAAAAAGATATAACAACTAGGTAGTTTCTCTCGCTTGTTGTATCAAGGGCTAGCGGTAAACTCGAACTTGGCCCTGTACCAATGTTTTTATGAATAGAGATGTATTAGCCACTAGAGTTTCTGCATCTTGTCTAACGAGTATCAATCATAGTATTTTTCTTCTTTTTGTCTGATCTTTCAACATAGTGATACTCCACAGGAAATAAGCACCGAAATTGACGTACAGTTGGGGTTTAAAAAGTGGCAAAACAACGAGTCTTTGACAGTCTGCTGAAGAATCAGCCCAGAAATTAACTAAACTCCACTGACCAACATGCCACTTCAGTCCATCCATTGCATTTATGAACACAAGCCTGATCCTATGTCATGAATTTGGAGAAGTGACACCTCATAGTACCTGTTAAAGAGAGTGAGATACGTTTCCAAGATCAAAACCAAGGCCGAGTCTTTTCCAATAAACTCGGAATAAGTAATACTGGGAAAAACAATTTCCAGTAGATAGCTACCAGAAACCACATTCTTCTCACTACTGGAGCAATTCATTCTGCAAACAACCAGGGAAAAGAACTAGTCAACTCTCAATTCTCAAAAGAAATCTCACAAATCCTCTCCCTCCAATATGACATGGGTAGCTGATGAAAGCCAACAAAGACCTCGCAACTATGCATAGATTCCCCAACAGCAATGGTTTTGCAATAAGATAGCCATTTCTCATTTTAGACTTCTAGTGACAAATGATAGTCATTAACTCATTACCTACTCTTGTATATTGATCCATAAAAGTAGAAGCCAGAAACTGGCGCTTCAATTATAAATTACAGACCAAGTTCTACATAACTTCCACGATATCCCAACAAACCCACATTATGCCATCCCATGCATGTGCCTAACCAGAAGGTAGCTATTGAACCAATCTTGACAGCAAAATTTTTTTTAAAAAAAATAATAAATAAATAAAAAAATTGCCAAACCATTTTAGCTTTCACCAAAACGGCAGTCATAGATCCAAAGAATGCTACCAAGAGCATATGTACCACTGAAAAGAGAGTCACTTATGAATGAAAAATCAATCGCAAATATTTGCTGGCCTATTCAAAGATATGAAGTAAAAGTGCCCTCTGGGTATTTTGAACTATTATTTCCTTTAAAGTAAGTCAGGAAAGGATTACAGACAGATTATATATGATACTTATCATGAAGCAACCAATTTGGTGGGTCAAAATTTCAACAATTACCTGTCTATGAACCACAACTACAGACTGAATGATGTTCCAAATACCATTGTATGAGATATGAGAAAGTAGCAAAGTAGAAGTAACAAAAGTATTTCACAGACAGTGACACAGTGATTGATGAAAGATAAGAGTGTGATTTCCCACAAGCACTATAAACCATACCTTTGCCATGCCAGTGGAGATATCAGCAAGATATATCTCACAAAACAAGTTGTAGTGTAAAAAAAAATATATATATATATATAAATAAATAAATAAATAAATAATCTCTGTGAATCACTCAGTTCCGTAATTTCCACTGGACAAAAGGAAACCAAAGTTACAAGCAAGAAAGCTAACCACTCTTAAAAACAACATGAACTGGGGTCGTCAGACACAGGGACTTGTCAACTGAAGATATAGCTGGTAGACTGTCGACAACATTTCAAGTATACAAAAAACATTAGCATTCCTGCTTCCTTTAAGAGTAAATTTTACTGATTTTCCTTGATCTTATGCAACAATCTCAGAGAATATAAAGTCAATTATAATCTCAGAGTAACTAATCAAGTATCTGCGAGAGATTACTGTCAAATAAGACTGTATACAAGATATACTCACAAGAATGTTCCACTATCCCATAAAACAGAAGTCCCAAGGTCCAACTTCTGCTAAGTGAACCAATAAAGTACACTGACCAATCAAATTTTCCAAGGTTTCAAAAAGTGTATGTGATCTCTTTAAGCCTCATTTTGTCACCTGGATGCTGAAGGAATACAGCCACAAAGCATCAAATTAAACATTGTCCACATGCCCTTGAGAATATGTTTTCAAATCATAAAAAACCAACCAATTCTGACTCCTTGCCTGCTGGAAATCTGTCCTGGCATGCTCTTCATATCTTCATCCCCCATTAGCCTCTGTGCCTTTTACCATGTCATTCATTTGGTTTATCTCTGATAACTAGATTCTTCAGCAACCCTGCACCCAACCTTGAGATGATTCACAGCCAACCAGCCCAAGAATGGTATCCACGCTCCATGACCTCCACTGTGGAAATCCATTCAAAATCTGATAGTCCCAGGACAAACAACTGTGGTGCCTATCCATGGCAAATCACTCCCCATTTAGCAGTGAAACTTACCAACCCACTCACCATTGCTATCTTTATCAGAACACACATTTACAATGATCAGTTTTGAGCTTGAACCATCCTTGAGAGAGCATAAACTCTGTTTTACTTTTATGCAGAGTATTATGTCTGTAAGCAGCGGACCAGTGAATAGTAGCTCGCAAGATATATTGATATACAGCTGAGTTCAATGGTGATATGGTTCAATTCAGCTCTTCATTTACAGTTCCATATATGTCATAAGGCAAAGGAAAACACTACCCCAACATAACCGCTGAGATCTCAAATTTTCACCCAGCCAATCCTATTAGTCTGAGACCATGGGGACATCAGGAGCCACCTATAATTCTAAAGCATTAGGGCAACACTGAAACATGAGACATGGATCCATACTGCCAAGAACATAGTGTATCTAGAACATAAATTCAATTTCCTTTGCACATAACAACCAAAATAACAAGCTTATCAGCCAAACAATGTCTTCCTGACCAGCAGACTTAACATCCTCTCTAGCAGAAGCCCTCACATTCCAATGATTGCATACAATGGCATTCATCATTTAAAAATTCAGCAACACAAACCAAAAAATGAGATAGTCCAACTAATTAAGCCATAGTTTCCACATATTCAGAGGCATCCTCATCAGCCTCATCCCTAGATTCATATTCAGTAGCTTTCATATTCTGAACTCTCATCTACAGTATCAGCTTCTTCCTCCTTCACCATGTCGGGTCAGATCATTATGGAACTCAGAGGAGGAATCAATTGATCCAAATGAAAATATTTGAGTTGCCCAACTCAGGAGCTTATGGCCATAAATGGGATCATCTAACACATTCTTTTTAGAACCCTCTACAACCACACTTTGCTGATGTGCATACTCAACCAGTTTAATAGGAGTCTTATGCTTGGAGAATGGAAGCAGAACCATGGGAATGGTAAATGCTTTCCTTCTGTAGATCCCAGTTCAATGGGAACTTGTTGAATCCATCCGCCTACACTGCTACACGTCTTGCTTTTACCTTTATGTTGGGAGTTACTCCACATACTGCATGTCAATCCACCCAAACGCTATTGCACGTCCTCAAACAGTCAAATCCTTGGGTTTCCCTAGATTCAAAGGCTTATTTGAAATATCTCGCGAAGAACCTGAAATTGAAATGTAATGCCTCTTTATGTAGTCTTTTCTTTATTAACAATTTCTTCTTGTAGATGTTCATTGAAGCATGTACAGAAAAGTTCTTCAAAGATCCTTTTCCTTCTAATTTACATTAGACAGAAGGACAATATGCTAATAAAAAGCCCCGCAAAAAAGTGAGAAAACGAATCATAACTTTAGGAAATATGAATCATTCACTTTTTTTCTTCCATCTTCCAAAAAATTCTACTCAACCAGAAAGAAATTTTGAACCACAATATTGTGTTTTTAATTACTTAAAGCCTATGGAGAAGTTCCAAAAATAATCCAACAAATGAAGTCATACCATCATGTACCGGGTATGTAGAAGCAATGTTGATAGCAATTCATCTTAAGAACCCAGAAAAGCCAGAACGTTTTACCATACACCAAAGTTACAATTATAAATAACAAGCACTCAAAGAGGAAGAAAGCTAGCAAGAGCTATTACCACTGATAAGAGAGTCAGTTCTAAACCAAATGTTCCTCCCAAGTTTTTGCTGAACTATTCACAAAAATTTACGAACTGAAAACTAGCCAATAGATTTATTTGCACTCTTGGTCCAAAAAAAAGAGAGTCAGAAGTGGATTAATAATGTGAATATAGACAATACTTTATCAGGACTCAGGAATCAGCCAAATTTGTGCGTCAGATTATCTTTCTATGCTCTATCTAACTATGTTTTTAGCGAACTTGGCATAGTTTTACACTCTTATGTCAACAGGACACAGCTGAAGCTTTGTTCATATCACTTTGTTTCAGATCAGATAAACAAAACAGAAAACAAAACGAAAAAGATACACACGCATCCACAGCAGAGGAAGGATTGCATTAGCAGAGGCACAAGCCTGTTACTATATGAGGCCCAAATACAGATCAAAACTAAAGATGGCGGCATTATCTTTCAAAAGACTGAAAGAGCATGGCGCAGTAAAGTTGGCTTTTGAAAATAGGCATGCATAAGGAAATGAATGCAATGCTTGAACACTTACCAGCTCATGAACCATTGAACAGTCCAACTATGAATATCCTTCAAAATCTGGAAACACCTGACCTGTAGTAAATTTAAGAATTAAAAGCAACAGCATGGATCAATATGTTAAGAGCCAGATAATTTCAACCGGAAAACTCAATCAGATAAAGCACGCCGTAGTGTATTCAAAACAGAAAAAAAAAAAAATCTTCAGTAGAATCACTCTAGTACCAAATATTACAAAGCTAATACACCCAACATATTTGAGCCCTCAAATGCTTTTTGCCAAGAGAACACAAACTATACATGATCTCTTCAATCAAACCTTCCTGTGTCAGTCATCCAAAGTCTGACAGAGCATCAAATTATTTGTGTATGTATATAACTTCTAAGTTGCTTTTCGGCTAGTAATAAAATCACCAAAAGCATCCAATGCCGCCTCGGAGCTGGCCGGAAACCCATTCTCAAACTTCTGCCGTATCGCCAACGCCCTCTTCTTCATCTCCTCATCCCCCATCAGCTTCTCTATCCCTCTCACAACATCCTCCTTCCTAACCATCTCCGACAAGTCCTCAGCAACTCTGTAACCAACCTTCAAATGGTTCACCACCAATTTTGCATTGAAGTACTGATCACCTCTAACCGGCCACCCCAAAAACGGCACTCCCCGGCCCAACGCTTCCGCCGTTGAGTTCCACCCACAATGTGATAAGAACCCACCCGTTGATGGGTGGCTCAGTATCAACAGCTGTGGTGCCCATCCCCGTATTATCAAACCCCTCTCCCCCACTTTGCTCTCCAACCCATAGCCTGGTTCGGACCCACCCGACCCGGGTTGGATGACCCAGATGAACGGCCCGGTCGACTCCTCCAATGCGCCAGCCAGCTCCGGATACTCTTCCGGAGTCGGACCCACTTCACTTCCGAACGCCACGTACAACACCGACCCGGGAGGCTTTCCGTCCAGCCACTTAACGACGTCGTCTTCGGTGTAGTTCGATTGCCGCTGCTTAGCTCTGATCTGACGGTGGCGGATTGAAGAATCCGACGGCGACTGCCAATATGATTCCGGTAATAGCGGGCCCACTCCCCACGTCGGAATCCCCATCTGCTCCGTCATGTAGTCGATGAACGGACGCTCCAGGTAGTCACACGTGTTGAACATCAACGCTACCGAGCCTTCCACCTCCGGGACCCACGGCGGCCGGTTCCCCGGTTTCGGCGGACCTCCTCCTCCTCCTCCTTTTCCTCCTCCGCCTGGTGGGCCGCCCGGTGGACCGTTCGGACCGCCGGGTGATGGGCCGCCCGGACCGCCACGTGGCGGGCCAAAGGGCTTACGTTTGAGATCGGAAATAGTGAGAGCCATTTCTTCGGGTAGGCCGGGAATTGGGCGGATCTCGTCGGGGCGGATGTCTCCGGCTTGGACCTTCCACGAGCCCCACTCCATGGCGGCGGCGCACGCGCCGAAGGTGAAGAATCCGACGACGGGGACGTCGAATTTCCAGAAGACCTCCTTGGACCAGCCCATCTGGAAGTCGATCACGGCGCAGAGAGCCCGGGGGGCGGTGGCTGGACGGTTGGCGAGGTGGCGGTCGAGGTCCTGGGCGGCTTGGTTGCGGAGCGGGTCGGGTCCGGGTCGGGGTGGGCCGGAAGAGGCGGTGAGTTGGAGGATCTGGGCGAGTGGGTTTTGGGAAAATGAGGAAGGGATGGCGGAGGAGAGAGTGGAGGGAATGACGATGGTGGTGTGGTAGTGGCGGGAGAGGAGGTGGTTGCAGAGCTCCATGCATGGTTGCAGGTGGCCTTGCCCCGCTGCTGAGACTACGAATATCTCTCCGACTCCGGCCATGTTTAGCTTTGATCGCTGATCTATTGTTTCTTGGAAAAAGGGCTTTGTCGGTTTATAAGATAGAGAAAGATAAGGTGACGGGGTTTCTGATAGCTCAGTGTCTCCAACTGAGCTTCAAAGCTGTCAACTTCAAGAAGAGGGGACGTTTGACTCTATGGTTTAAATAGATATTTAACCGTTGGACCGTCAGGTAGGGATTACTATTTTTAGTTATGAGCTAAGAAATAGAAGACGGACCCAAAAGAGCGAAGAGAAGAGAAAAAGTAAGAGAGAGATGGAGGAAGCGAAGGGAGTGGTGAAGCATGTATTGTTAGCCGAGTTCAAGGAAGGAGTGACTGAGTCGGAGATTGAGCAACTCATCGGAGGCTTTGCCAACCTCGTCAATCTCATTGATCCCATGGAGTCCTTCCACTGGTACTACCCACTCTACTATTTTCCCGCACACTCAGCTTGTGATGTAGTTGATTCTGTTTTTAGCCTACTTTTGGTGATTTGGTGCTTGTTGGGATTCAAGCATCCAACTTTAGCTAAATTTGTAGTTAAATGGGGCTGAGTTTTGCAGGAAACCTAAAATTCTAGGCTTGAATCTGAAACCCAAAATGCTAGGCTTGAACCTTGATGACCCTGTTGGTATTGTCAGTTTCACTATTTTCATGTTTGGCATAAAATTGTGGGGATTATATGATTATATCCCAAATTTCCAGTTTGTATAGGTGGAATTACGACATTTTGATCAACTAGTTCATCTAACCGAAAGCTCAATCATTCACACGTACTGATCAAGTTATCTAGCTTTTCATGGAATTTTAGACATGACTGACTATATTACTTGGCGTGAGAAGTCCAGCACTTGAAACTGTTGCACAACTAAATGCACTCTCCAAGTTTTGCCAGGATTAGACAAGTTTCTGTTGATTAGCGAGTCTCAAGTATGAGCATATGTGCTTATATCATTTTATGAATGGTTTGGGATCAGGGGAAAGGACGTGAGCATTGAGAACCTGCATCAAGGTTTCACTCATATCTTTGAGTCCAGCTTTAAGAGTAATGAGGCTGTTGCGGAGTATCTAGCTCATCCTGCCCATGTTGATTTTGCAAACTTGTTCCGTCCCCATGTGGAGAAAGTCCTTGTGTTTGATTACAAACCCACTACAGTTCGTGTCTGAATCCGAAGAACAAAGGGTGCCTTTCATCCTGCTGTTGCGCGCTCTTAATGTAATTGAACTTGTTTTCTGTGAACACTTACATTTGAGTGTGTTCGAAAAGCTTTATGCAAATTGCAATAATAAAATAGATGGGCTGATATCATTCCCAGTCATTGGTTGTGTTTCAATTTCTCACTGCATTTCTTATTGATTATTTTGATGCTATTGAGTTTGTTTGATGTTTGTTATCCCTCTTACCATAACATTGGTCTAATTGAATTTACAGTATTTTGTGCAGTTTGGACTCTTGTATTCATCAAAATGCTCATTGATTTTATTCAGTCCAAATTAACTGCAAAGACATTTGCCTATTCCATTTCACATATTAAAACTTCAAAGAGGCTCATATTAAGATTTAAGATCATGACGGTGCAGCCCCACATATCAAAGATCATATATATCCTAAACCTAATACGATGCCAATTTATGGAGGATTGGAACGAGCCATGAAGCCCCATATCCTCATAAAACAATTGTAAAACCCTCTGATAACGATAATTATTTTCATTATGATTTCACCAAAATCTCAGAAAGAGCTAAAATAATACTAGAGAGAGTGGCTAAATATCATGACTAGTACTTGCTAACTGTGATGGGTCAAATATGTCCTTGAATCTGTCTTCACATGTATTAAACATTGTAGCAGCCTCAACCGCTGCAGGGCTTACATTATAGTTACCAGACCTAACCTTCTCTTTGGTCTCCTTGAGAGCAGCAATGGCTTTATTGCATGGCCAGGAACATAAGCTGTATGCATTCTTCAATTGAGGATTATTTGTTTAATTGCTTTTTCCAATTGATTATTTGCTGACTCGTCTGTGTAGCATTTGAATATGTAAAGTCTGTAGTGCTCATGGCAAGGCTGTGAAGGACGGACTTGATCACAATAGGATTAGAACTCAGAAAAGTTGAACAGAAAGAGCGACTCAGGACTCTGGTATTGGAGCAAATCAGCAAACATATATACTTATCTATGGTAAAAGCATAAGAGGATGTGGTGGTAGTCAGTACCAAGAAAGACATTAGAACAATGGAAGCTATTGAGAAAGAAGATGAAGAAGAAACCATTTTGTGATTTTGTTGTTGGCTTGAGCTGATCGAGTGGTATAATTTCATGTACTACTTAAAGGTCTTATATATTTCTTCAAGGTGCATTTGTCATGTTGGAATTTAAAGGCGTTTGAAAATACTAAATTCATTTTAATGCAGTGGAGCAGTTACTTTAATCAGTACATGGTCATATATATACTTCGCCATTTGTCTTTCGGTTCATGATCACTTGATTGTCATACACAAGGCCATATTCTTTTCCCACATTTTGTACTTCTGGGGTTTCTTCTCCACTGGTTGTCGTACACATTAAAGATCAGAACTGCTGCCAGGCGCAAAGAATCACCTATAAAAGCAATTGTCAATTTGTCATGCCCTGCATTCTGAAAGGCAGAAGTGCAGGACACTACATTTAGGACACTGATGAAGAAATGTAAACAACTGTTGTATGCACAGCATCAAAGCTCAAACTCTTGCATGAAAAGCCATGCACCTGGTTCATATAATTAAAGTATTCAGGAGTTAGAACGTATGGATCATAGTTGTTCATGACTTGGGGAAGGATAAGTCAGAAGCAAGGGAAATCTTATGCTTATAAGTCATCACATTCAAAGTGTACAATAATTTGATAATACTATAAGACGAACTGTAGTGCAAGTTAAAGAATTGCAGCAGTCAATACTTAAGTAGCATTTGATATGGGCTTGTAACATGTAACATGGTTAAATGAATTTTACTTCTTCTTCTCAACTCAGACACTTCGCTCATCAATATATACAAATGGACAACATTTCACATACAGAAGTTATCATGGAATTTGTAGAGCTTATATGATATCTGAACAGTCTAGAATTTATATATTGCAATATATAAAACTACTCGGTTCCAAGTAATACCCACAAGAGTTTACACAGAAGCAGCTGCAATTTATCTCGACAAGCCCCTCTTTTAATTTCTTTTGGTTACTAGTTGCCTAACAATAACAGCCCATGTTTGATAACAGAGGCTGGATTTCTTTATTTTGTTTGCCATTTGATACTTGAATAATGTCGAGACCTTTAAATTGCATACGCATTGCGTGTGTGACTGCTAGTATTAATTAGCAGATGCATAGGCTGCTGTGTTTATTTAATTTCTGAGCTTGTAATCGGATAATACAAGCTGATCAGGTTCTGGGATTGATTAAGGAAGCAGCTTTATTTTCTATCTTTAAGAATTTTGAGCCCTTGGTATCTTCCAAGCATTAGCAGAGTGGCCATTGGGTTTGTGCCTGGTGATTCCAGGAAGGTTGATCCATCAATCACTCTCAAGCCTTTAACACCATAAACCCTATAATTCTTGTCGACCACTGACCCCATAGTGCAACCACCATGGTAGTGGTAGAAGGTTCTGACAGTCGTCTTGCAGAGTTTCCGGAGCTCGTCTTGAGTAGGCATCGGCTTGTTTCGGTGTTCATTCGAACCCAGGAAGGAAGCGATTGATTTGGACCTTAAAGTTAGCTCAAGCAGCTGGGTCAGCGTCACACACTGTGCCAAGTCTTTCTCGCTTGATAGGTAGTTGAATGTCACTGATGGGTTTGCTCTGGGGTCGGTGCTGTTGAGTTCAAGCTTTCCTACGGAATCTGGGAAGGCAATTTTGCCAGTAACGGGAATTATTGTTTCATTGAAGCTAATAGGTAAAATTATTACATTGATTATGAATTTGAAGTCATCTGCTATACCAACAACTTTTGGAGGTTGTGGTGTACGATATTCCGGGTTGAAGTTGGCTAAGATTCCAATAGCAGCATTGTCTTGCATTCCTTCTCCAACTCCCTTTAAGTCGAGTACGAGCGGGATTTCAAAGTTGTTTAGCTGTTCTTGAGGGCCAATGCCACTTAACAACAAAATCTGAGGGCTGCCTAAAGCTCCTGCTGTTAGTATCACATCACCCCATGAACCCGAGTTATCTGGCTGCAGCTGGTTCACGTAAGCTTCATAATTCTGTTTCGAGCTGCCATCGCTCTTGATGAATCTTATACCTCGAGCTATCTTCTCATCTGTGGTACCTGCAATCATTTACATCATCAGAGACAGAGGGTTTATCTTACATATTGTTCATTAGATGCTATTTTAAAGAACTACCATGCTTACGAGTTCTGTAAAAGATGACTTTGTTTACAGTTGCATTCAAGAGAACTGTGATCTTGCTTGGATTTCCTGCCGGTAGAAGATCAGCTGATAAGTGTCTTCTTCCCTGATTATCGTACGAACTAGCACCAATCTTTGTTCCCTGAATATGCTCCAAACTAAAACCATTATAGGGGCAAATTCCAGCTTCAAGAAAGCTAGTCGCAACAACATTCGACCATGGAGTCAAATCAGGTTTAGAGATGCTTAATCTAGATTCCACCCATTCATAAGCATCCCTTACTCCCTTATTATCCCACCCGACCTTTTTCACAAAATCCTTACTTGCTCTGCTGTAAAACCCACCATTAAGAGCAGATGATCCTCCTAGCACCCGTCCTCTGAGATTGCTGACACCATCTTTCGAGACAAAACTTTGTGCAGGTGATGTATATTCATCAGTTTGGAGCAATGAGAATCCATAGTACTTTGACTCTAAGATGAAGGGGTCTCCATAAGGCGAGCCACCTCGTTCCACCAACAGCACTGAGAATTTCTCAGACAAGGTTGCAGCTAGGGGGCAGCCCGCAGTGCCTCCGCCAACAACAATGTAGTCGAAGGACCTACCGGCTACTTCTTCGACATTTGAAGTCATATAGGGGAATGTTTGCTCCGAAGAACATATAGCCAAGTGAACAAATAGAAGCAACAGATGCAATGAAAACCCCATCACCATGAATGTGATGAGCAACAGTAGAATTGTAGAAGCTTCAAGGCTGGTAAATGAAAGTGAGTTAACATATGGGGAGATGTATATATAGTTTCAGGTTCTTGACTGTTCTTCGGTGCTGGTAGCATATGATTGTTGAATAAGCATAGTTTCAAGTGCTGGTAGCATATAATTGTTGAATAAGCATAGTTTCAACTTTCAAGTGCTGTATAATTAATTGTTCAATAACCATAGTTTCAACTTTCAAGTGCTGTATAATTAATTGTTCAATAACCATAGTTTGAAGTGCTGGTATCATATAATATTGTTGAATAAGCATAGTTTCAAGTGCTGGTAGCATATAATTGTTGAATAAGCACTGTTCTTAGTCCAGTTCTTGACTGTTTTCAGTTCTCATCTTATACTCTTGCGGCGGGGCCTACCTTTGCCAATGGGGACTTGATCGTTATTTATAACTGATTCTATTTCACACCATTGTCAACAATGGTGATTAGAAATTTTAAATTAAATAATAATAATAATAATAATACAAACATGAAATCGTTTCATAAGTGAGGGATGTGCCATCAAAAGCCCACTGAGTATTCCAAGCATGTTTTAGACAAGAAGGAAGGAAGCATTATTGGCGAACCCATGATCCCCTCCACAAAAAAAAAAACTAATAATTTTGCAGCTTCAAAACTTGAAATTGACCTGCATTATCCTCATAAACTTTTGCAATTGTAATCGGAGTGTATGAAACGAGCCACCTGGTTAGACTTCCGAGCTATGCTACCAAGAAATCAATTTCCAAGAATATTTTGGATTAGACCGAAACAATGATGTTTAATATGGTCATAAATCGATGCTTGCAGACACTCTTAGTCCGAAGTCTTTTGAACGCTCTTAGTTCATTAATAGTTTGAATCCCCATGATTCTGCTTTTCAAGAATCGAACCCATGTTATAAGAAAGGTGGGATGTAGAAGAAGGGAGGTTGCAAGTCCCCGAAGAAAAAGAAGAAGAAATTAAAGTACGGAAAGCGAGAACTTTAATTATAAATACTTACTTGGTTAATTTGAAGCTTGAAACCTTGAGTCTTGAATTTTTGAACTTTTGGAAGCTTGGACAATTGTTGATTGATGAAGGTTCTTTGGATGGCTCAGTGGTGATGGTAACAAAGGATTTTGGTTGCTGCCGAGTATTGCAGGAAGGTAGGCCGAAAGCTGTTGCTGCTATTAGTTCGGAATGTGCCCGGTTCGGTGGTTGGTTGGCTGGTTGAAGGAGTTGCAGGGGCAGCGGAGACGCGCGGCTGTCTGGGAGGGTTGCAGGGGTAGGCTAGGACATGCGGTGGTGCTGCAGGGGCAGCAGGAGTGCGGCAAGGCTAGAGTGGGCTAGGTGCTACGGTATTAAGGCTAGAAGGTTTTGGGTTTTTGGGTTTTTATTTTTGTGGTTAGGGCTCGTGCTGATAACGTGTTTAAGGAAGAGAGAATTCTTGAAAGATTGATGAGAGAATTGTATATCATTATTGAGAATAGGAGCCCTATATATAGGGATTACAAAGTATATGTTCTAATGATACAAGGAAAACTATTCTGAATAGGACTAGGAATTCTAGAACATTCTCTCCTGTTACAATCATGTAACTACTAGTTTATATAGGCACACAAAACTGATTTTCCTTCAACACTGTGAACCAAAAAGTACAACATGCATAGACTCAGTCTCCAAATCATACATCACAAAGCCAACCATTTTTCAACTCTCTAATTAACTACATATACAGTATGTACCTCATCATTAGGCAGGGCGCTAGCACCAGTAATAGTAATATCCTGCTGTTTGTTTGTGCCCTTGTCAATAGTAGCGACGGAGAGTATACCATTGGCATCAATGTCAAACTTCACTTCAATTTGAGGAACCCCACGTGGTGCAAGCGGAATACCATCCAGACGGAAGCTACCAAGAGATTTGTTATCTCTAACAAATTCTCCCTCCCCTTGAAGAACATTGATCTCTACACTCGTCTGCCCATCCGCAGCCGTTGAGAATACCTCTGAATTAGAGGTAGGTAGAGTGGTGTTTCTTGGGATGATCTTTGTCATGACACCACCAAGGGTCTCCAAACCCACTGACAGTGGTATCACATCCAACAATACAATGTCGCTTACATCTCCAGCTAATACACCAGCCTAGAATCAGGCAAATAAGAGCAGCACTAGTCAGGTAACCACAATAGTAACAAAAAAACCAATAACTATGAAAGCAACACGTACTGTCTGAAGACGATAAATATACACCAGTCTAATGTTATAAATATGTAGAAAGAAATCATGACCCACCTGAACTGTAGCACCAAGGTCAACAACTTCATCAGTATTGACTGTAACATTTGGTTCCTTCCCCGTCAACTTCCTGACAAGCTCCTGAACAGCAGGTATACGTGTTGAACCACCAACAAGTATTACCTCATCTAGGTCTTTGAAGGAGAGCTTTGCATCCCTTAAGGAATTTTCAACTGGTGTTTTAACTCTTTGAGTTAAAATATAAAAGAAACATTCAATATTTGGATTGCAAAATGTCCATGGATTATACTGTTATAAAACAAGAAGAATCTGGTAAAGATAGCACTAGAAACTTATTACAACAATAGTTCATACCTATCAAGCTATTTGAGCCCAAAATAACAATTTTTCCCGACGAGGGAGACTCGAAGAAATCTTGGCCAATATCTGTGGCCCAAGCTATATATTTTCGATAAGCTCGGAATATATTGTTTAGAGGCTAAATAAAGCCTACTTGGAGGCCAAGCAATTTTGGAGCAAATCTGAATATTCTTTGATTTATTATTAATTATGAAGATATCTGATAATTAATAGTGATTTGTTTGCTTGATTGCCAAGTACCGTGCAAGGGAGCAGATTGGGTTGATCAATTAAGGAATGATACAATTACCCTTCACTAGCCTTCACAAGCAATAATTATGGCTGCCCATGCAACTAATGGCATGCACGTACAGTATATACTTCCATGCAATCATGCTTGATGGTGGAACATATATGTATGTATATGATATATATGATGTGGTGGCTCATGCATGATTTAATTAAGGAAGGGATATGGTGGACACGTGAAGCATGGCACAAGTAACAAGGGATATATATATACAATTGCACATGCATGGCAGATAGACAATTAAGGCAGGTGAACTCCTTTGTTGCATACAAAAGCCAATACGTGGCTAACATATTCACATACATATTGCATGGCAGATGGGTCAATTAAGGAGTCCCCGCGACGAGTGCTCGCGAAGATATATATGAACATATATACGTGCATATCCAAAAGCTCACGACCAAGAGGAAGATTATGTTCAGGACTCTAAGAGGCAATTAACCCTTGCCTATATTCTAGCGGCGATAGAGGATAATTATTAATTATCGCTTACGATAGATATCAAAACTATTAAGAGTTTTGATTTGATTCAGGGCTAATAACTGTGGCCTAAAATATAGTATTTCATTCCTCTTAGGACGGTGAATCTGCAGTAGCCTATATATAGAGGCTAAAGACGATACAGAAAGGCTCTCTCTCAAATCAATCAATCCCAGCGATTACAAAGCCTCCCCGGAGCAAACCTTCAACCTCGTTGAAAGCCGGTGACCGCCCGCCAGTCCTAGTCTCCTCGCGAGCCGACTGCCAGTACTACTGCCACCGATACAACCAGCAAAGCAAAGGTAACGCCCTCGCAACCCAGCGAAGCTAAAGTCACGCTTTAGCAAAACCCGTGCTTTCTCCAACTTCCCAGTGATTGCTCTGCTCAGCCTTCAACGTTGAGTATCGATACGGTGAACGTAAAGAGACCACAACCAAAGCCCTTACCCTCGTAAGGCAAGAAGTCCTTTTCCGAAAGGCAAGAAAAGAACCCTGTGAAGAGGTTGGTGCTCTCCTCGTCCACAGCGCTTGAAGAAGAAGTCAGGTCAAGGGACTACCCCAACGACTACACCCCGCGGTGCTGGCACGCCTGCGCAATCACTCGCTCAAAAGAGACAGTTTGCACACCAACTGGTTTTGGAGCCAAACATTTTGGCACGCCCAGTGGGACCAAGCTAAAGTCTTTTGTGTTCACCATCATTGGGATGCCAGAGGAAAATCTTTACCAAAGGAAATTCCTAAAGTGAAAAGATGGCCAATGTTGCCACCAATGACGACATGCACTACGACAAGAGAGGCTTTCGTTGCGAACCCTATTCCAGAGGGAGCGACCTTCGAGGAAAGGTGCGCGATTATCATGGAAAATATCGAGAACCATCGCAAGAAGATGGACGCTGATTTTGCCAGGGAAACAGCGAAGGCGAATCGGCTCACACGCGAATTGAACGAGCATATCACCCAACGGACCGAGGATACCAAGCGACAAAAGCAAGTCATGGAGGCCATCGCGAACCAAAACAAGCATACCTCATCGGAGTTCGCGACCTTACGCAAGGAAGGTCCCAGCTTGACTACTCAAATCGGTTCACAGCAAGGCGAATTGGAAAGCCAAAAATCTTCTCGCGAAGAGGTTGTTTCTGAGGTTGAATTGCCTACAGGTGGCAATAAACCTAAATGCCTCATTGATGAGTCACGGCCTTACATAGAGGCTTTGCATGGAGAAGATGGTCAACAAGATTGTCCCTCTGACAATATAATTGTCTCAGAACAAATATATGATTTTTCTACTGATCAAGCCAAATACGTGGCTATTGATCAGATGCATGGGGGGCATGATATTGTCCAGGTTCACCCCCCTAATAACCAGAAGCGGCTGTGTGATCAATTTAATTATGATGTTGCTATTGGATGTCATGACCATGCAAAGGGTCAAGAGCATGGCCTACTTGATTATCAATTAAAACATTGCTTATTCATCTGCGACCCACTTTGCAAGAATGACCATAATGATGCCTGGAAAGAAAATGGAGGCAAACAAATGTTTGATATGCCTATTTTTGCAGAGGAGATCAATTCATCAAATTTTGGTGATTCTAAATATGATCTCAACATGGAGCCAATATATGATGAGTATGATGATAATTATAATTTAATTATTGGTTCCAAAAGTCATATGCAGGAGTTCAAGTTCTTTGGAGCTCTTTATATGGAGAATTTAGACCAACAAGTGGTCGAATCCAAAAGCCAATTTGTGGCTTATTCTAGAGACACCATGTTCTATGACATGGTAGTTGGCGACAAAGCCGATCTTAGGACATCTTCATCTCCAAAACTACAATTGAAGATCATGCTTCGTCAACCAACAAAGATACTTGGGGGGCAATATCACTCCTCCTATGAGCCAAATTTCTTTCAAGTTTTTGACGCCGCGAAGTATCTTTGTTATTTTCCTGCAAGCTCTCACAAGAGATGTTTTCATGTTATAAATTTTGATACGTCGGAGCTTGGAGTGAGGCATAGATGGCCTCCCCTGTGGCCTTCTAGAGGTTAGCCAAGCGCACTGATGATAGCTTCTTTATTTGCTTCTAATTTTTAGTTTGCATCTTTCTTTTAGTTAGTTAAAAAAAAATATATATATATATATATATAGAAAAAGAAAATACAAAAAGAGAGTTATGCGGCGCATAAGCGACTGGCCGCGAGCGAAAGCAAGCGACCGCGAAGAGCGCGGGGCCGCGAGCAAATGGGCTCGAGCGACTGGCCCCGACCAAGTGACCGCGGAGGACTGGCCGCGAGCTAAGAGAGGTGGCCGCGAAGGAAATGACCGCGAAGCGAGTGCTTGCGAAGGTGTCCGCGCGACCGCGACTGTTCGTGATAAACGTTTTCGCGAACGCTTTCTAGCAAGTGTTGATCGCGTGAAGCGGAGTTCATTGATATACATCGCCTGGGTCTCGCCAGCGAGCTTCGCCAGAAATTTCCAACAAGCTATGCTCTGACTGAGGCGAATTCGATCTATGGGGCCAGCGAATGGTCTTTAATGGACAGTATGCCAGTACAGTGGCAGAAGTCGAGACAGAGACAAGAGAAAGGGAGGTTCTCAATGCCATAGCAGCTTCAGAGAGAGTTATAATCTCGTCGGCGAGGAAAGAAGCAGATTGATATCCAGGGGACTCCATATCCAAGCAAGATTAATCCACAGCTCCCACTGCCGCTGCGAGGAGTCAAGCACAATCTCCAGGAAGTAACTTTTGTTTCATTGTTTGTACACTGTCTGGTGGTAAATTAATCTCCTGTGGGTCATTCAGTTGAGTTTTCGTCCAAAATCTGCGAATCTGAAATATGCATATATGGTGTTTGATGGAATGCCTGAGAGAACCCTTTTGTGAAGATGACGTGCGCAGGCGTGGGGGGTCGAGGCAGAAACTATCATTCCTGGCTGGTGGAGTGCAAAGAACAGAGGCTTAATATTCGCCCAGCTCACGCTGGGAAGCATGTTAAGGTTTGAGCTCCTGCACTCCACCCAAATTTCACTAATCCCTAGCTCAACTTGATTCATTCCCGACATCAAAACTGGGGGGCATATATGGGGCAGAGTATTTCAAATAACTTGACTTGAAGTGTCTTAATATTACCCGGGCCAAGACTCGTGGCCCTAAAAATTGTCTGAGTTTTGTTTACTTTTCGAAGAAAATCTGAATGCCAGTTACAGTGGCACTTGAAGAAGAACTTTTGAATGATCATGGACATTCCCATTTGCTGTCCAGTTGCATGACGCCTGTGAGTTGGATACGAAATAAGGATGTAAATGCTATAGAGGAATGCGAGCTCGCGAAGTGAAGCTACCAAGAAATTTTCAGAGTTTCTTCCCACAGTAGTCTTGCATCTTCATGACGGAAATTCTATTGAGATAATCTAGCCAGCAAGTGGCTCTAGTGTATGCCAGACACAGTGGCTATAGTTGCAGGGGAGAAAAGAAAAGCATAATTGATCCATACTACCATCAGGGACTTCTATTGCCCTCTGCACATCAAGCTAATTGAGTCGCAGTGGAGGAACGCATAATTAATTCAAACAGCAGGACCAACATTTCTTCTTGGAGAGATTCAAGCTGCTACTGAGGAGGACCATCTCTTGCCCAAAAAGGAATGTCTTTCTGCAGAAGTTTCATGGGCCAAATTACGTGAAGCTGGAGATGAGGAGGAGGAAAATTATGATGAGGAAAGTTACCAGGAAGAGGAACATGAGGTGGTTGAAAATGATGTTGATGTTCAGTCTATCTCTGTCTCTGGTGATGAGGGTGTGCATATTGCAGTGGATCATAAAGGACAAACATCTGAGGAGAATGGTTGTGAAATAGGCTCGTTAGATTCTGAAAATTTGGTTGATCATGCAGAAGAGCTTCAGGTTTACATCTCTCTCTCTCTCTCTCTCTCTCTCTCTCATGATCCTATAGGACATACTTTCAGACAGAAGTTCCACACCATTGCCTGTTCTGTGCGTAGAAGACGGATTGGTGATCTTACGGTTTTCAGAAATCTTTGGCATTCATGTACCCTTAGAGCAAGTGCAGCGGTTTGCCCATGACTGGTCAGAGTCAAGAAAAATCCTATGTGGTGACCTTGAGAGCAATTTTCATACTTGCACTGGTGGTTTTTTGCCCGAACAAAACTGACTCCTTCTTGACTACAGCCAAGAAATTAGTCATTCCCATGACTAATTTCATGACCAGGCAACAAACAGGCGAGCGGTTTGGAGAAGGAAGTCTGCAAGGGAACGTGGGCGACGTCAGCAAAACAGGGGAGAAGGAGACGCGCCAGCTTCGGAAGTGAGGGACAACCCGTTGACGCGTGGCGCCGCAATTGTTGAAAGACTGAAGAAACACACTTGTCGCGTAGCGACATGCATGGGCCGGCAGCTGCAGACCACGTGGAAGAGACCCGTTGGAGGCTTTGAATTCTGATCCCAACGGTCATGAAATCTCAGCTCTCCATTTCAATTAAGGATGCAATCCTACGGCTTACAATTAACATGTATATATATGCTTTGAATTCTGATCCAACGGTCATGAAATCTCAGCCCTTCATTTCAATTAAATGGGCAATCCTACGGCTTACAATTAAACATGTATATATATGTTTGTAACGTTAATAAACGGTAACTAAAAAAATTTAAAAAAATTCTAAACATTTCTCTATAAATAGCTACCATTTATTTTACAACTCACACCAAAAAATTTATCTTTCATAGTAACCCAATTTTGTGCTTCCTCCTTTTCATATAGATCTCATCTTCCAAATTTATTTATATCCAATATGGCTGAAGAAATGGGAAACACAGGTCCAATGGAGGGATATCAAACTGAAGATGATAATATCCAAGACAAAAGGAGATGGACGGATGAGGAAGATGTTCAATTGTGCAAGTCTTGGAAAATTATTGGGCAAGATCCGGCTGTAAGCACAAATCAGAAAAATAACGACTTATGGATGCGTGTGAGGCGACACTTTGTCGCAAATTGGCCCCAGAGCCGATCAGCTTCCTCTTTGCAAGGAAGGTGGAAAATTTTGAAGGTTGAACTCTTTGAGTGGCATTGTGCATTAAGGCAAGCAAAAAATTGGTACAAGAGCGGTTCGAATGCGGTTGATGAGTTATGTTTTTTTTGATAAATCATTTAATTTGTTGATACATTAAATTAAAATATTACATGATAAATAATGTAGTTGATAAATAATGATGTAATTACAACGATGTTTATATTTATACTAATTGATTTTTATTGTAAAACGGGATAGATACTTTTTTATTAAAATTATGACCTTTATATTTGTTGATAAATCTTATTGATACATTATAGTAAAATATGTCTTGATAAATAATATAGTAATTATAATATCGTTTTAATTGTAGTAATTGTTTTTCGTTATAATTAAAATATGTCTTCATTAAAATTATGACCTTTATATTTGTTGATAAATCTTATTGATACATTTTAGTAAAATATGTCTTGATAAATAATGTAGTAATTATAATATCGTTTTAATTGTAATAATTGTTTTTCGTTATAATTAAAATATGTCTTCATTAAAATTATGACCTTTATATTTGTTGATAAATCTTATTGATACATTTTAGTAAAATATGTCTTGATAAATAATGTACTAATTATAATATCGTTTTAATTGTAGTAATTGTTTTTCGTTATAATTAAAATATGTCTTCATTAAAATTATGACCTTTATATTTGTTGATAAATCTTATTGATACATTTTAGTAAAATATGTCTTGATAAATAATGTAGTAATTATAATATCGTTTTAATTGTAATAATTGTTTTTCGTTATAATTAAAATATGTCTTCATTAAAATTATGACCTTTATATTTGTTGATAAATCTTATTGATACATTTTAGTAAAATATGTCTTGATAAATAATGTACTAATTATAATATCGTTTTAATTGTGGTAATTGTTTTTCGTTATAATTAAAATATGTCTTCATTAAAATTATGACCTTTATATTTGTTGATAAATCTTATTGATACATTTTAGTAAAATATGTCTTGATAAATAATGTAGTAATTATAATATCGTTTTAATTGTAATAATTGTTTTTCGTTATAATTAAAATATGTCTTCATTAAAATTATGACCTTTATATTTGTTGATAAATCTTATTGATACATTTTAGTAAAATATGTCTTGATAAATAATGTACTAATTATAATATCGTTTTAATTGTAGTAATTGTTTTTCGTTATAATTAAAATATGTCTTCATTAAAATTATGACCTTTATATTTGTTGATAAATCTTATTGGTACATTTTAGTAAAATATGTCTTGATAAATAATGTAGTAATTATAATATCGTTTTAATTGTAATAATTGTTTTTCGTTATAATTAAAATATGTCTTCATTAAAATTATGACCTTTATATTTGTTGATAAATCTTATTGATACATTTTAGTAAAATATGTCTTGATAAATAATGTACTAATTATAATATCGTTTTAATTGTAGTAATTGTTTTTCGTTATAATTAAAATATGTCTTCATTAAAATTATGACCTTTATATTTGTTGATAAATCTTATTGATACATTTTAGTAAAATACGTCTTGATAAATAATGTAGTAATTATAATATCGTTTTAATTGTAATAATTGTTTTTCGTTATAATTAAAATATGTCTTCATTAAAATTATGACCTTTATATTTGTTGATAAATCTTATTGATACATTTTAGTAAAATATGTCTTGATAAATAATGTAGTAATTATAATATCGTTTTAATTGTAGTAATTGTTTTTCGTTATAATTAAAATATGTCTTCATTAAAATTATGACCTTTATATTTGTTGATAAATCTTATTGATACATTTTAGTAAAATATGTCTTGATAAATAATGTAGTAATTATAATATCGTTTTAATTGTAATAATTGTTTTTCGTTATAATTAAAATATGTCTTCATTAAAATTATGACCTTTATATTTGTTGATAAATCTTATTGATACATTTTAGTAAAATATGTCTTGATAAATAATGTACTAATTATAATATCGTTTTAATTGTAGTAATTGTTTTTCGTTATAATTAAAATATGTCTTCATTAAAATTATGACTTTTATAATAGATGACCATTCATAATAGGGTTTATATTTGTAGTAATTGTAATTTTCTGTTATCCTTTTTTTTATTGTTTTTTTATTTATTTCGTAGCGAGATGAAGCACATAAATTGTGGCATGCCGGGATGAAGAGAAAAAAGAAGCCAAAAAAACACAATTTTCAGAGTTTTGCTAGTTACGCTGTTGTGGATGGTTTTCAACAATTTAAAGACATTCCTAGTCATACATCTGGAGGAACATCAAATGAAGGAAATCAACATACGCCTACACAACCAATTCCTGGAAATTCTCCCATCAACTTGGACATGGATGTAGATGAGGTAATTGCAGGTGAAACTGCAAATCCCAATGTGAGGCCTCAAGGAAGGAAGACTGCCAAAGAAGCAATACGGAAAGGAAAGAAGGCAACGAAAGATCAAAGTCCTTTGTCAAACAGTCTCGAGAGTATAGCAAACAACCAAATAGAGGCAACCAAGGGCAAGAAAAAACTCGATGACAAATTCGCTCGAAGTCTCCAAGAGGAAGAGAAAAGAGCATGTATCCTCTTGCAAATCGAAATACGAAAAGAGCAACTCCTATTTCAAGAAAGGCAAGATCGAATTAAAGAGAGGGAAGAGCGAAATAAAGAGAGGGAAGAGCGTATTATGGAGATTGATACAAGTAAAATGACGCCAAATAAAAAGCGTTATTGGTCAAGAAAACAAAAGAAGATAGCAGAGAAAGAAGATCTTGAAGAGCAGCCGCCACCTTCTATGGGTGGATACTATCCGCAACCCAATTTTGGTGGTGCATTCCCACAACCAAATTTTGGTAGTGCATACCCACAACCTCCTTACCCCGGTGCATACCCACAACCACCTTACCCCTATGCATTCCCACAACCTCCCTTAACCGGTGGATTCCCGCCACCTCCCTTCACCGATGGTTTCCCACAACCCCCTTACCCCGGTGGATACTATCCACAACCTCCTTACCCCGGGGGATATCCTACACAACCACAATTTTCACCTTTCCCTACGGGTGATTCCACCAACCCTAACCTTAATGATGAGCCTTCAAACACAAATTGGATTTCTAGAGAGGATGAGGATTATGATTTAAATAATTAGCCCACAATCTGCATGTTTGTAATTGTATTGTACTTATTCCTAGTTTTTCATTTATGTAAGCGACAATTTAAGGAAATAAAAGTTGTATTTGGAAATTCCCCTTATTAAAGCACACACTTTATATTAAAAATCATAGCACATAATAAACATAATACAAGCCAAATTCAAATCACATTGACATAAAAAACATATACATTGGCCAAATTAAAAGCACACCAACTTTCCAAAACATAATACAAGCCAAATTCAAAGCACACAAACATAACAAAACATAGATATTAGCCAATTATTCCAAAAAATGCTCATTTATGATCTAGATCTCCATGTTACCTTGAACGTTCCAGAAATGCTCTATCAGATCCCCTTGAAGGTTTGAGTGACTATTTGCACTTCTAATGGCATCGTATCGATCCATGAATCCGTTGAAGTAATAACCATCTCTACCAACAGGATCGAAGTCATCACCAGTCGGTCCTTCCCAAACCTGGGCCAACCTGGGCCTCATATTGTTATCCTCTTCTTCATCGAACTCCAAATCGTCATCGCTGTCATCTGGTCTTTCATCCTCGATTATCATATTGTGTAATATAATACAAGTCAACATGATGTATCTGTAATACCCCGAAAAATCCAAATTAATTCCGTGGATTTTTAGAATTGATTTTACGGTAATAAGAGCGAGTGCGAAGTTTAGAGAAGTTGTGGAAGTAGTTCGAACGATTTTATTTTCGAAATCGAACGTTATTTAGGGGGGCATCAAAAAGTGACTTTTTATGCGTACCGAATTTGAGAAAATTTCCTTCATGAAAGTTGTAGAGCTCGTCGATATGATCGCGTGCATATGTGGAACGCAATATTCGGAGTTCGTATGAATAAGTTATGAATATTTGAAAATTGGAATTTTTCTATAAATAGGTGGAAAATCAGATTTTTTCGGAAGGACGAAAGTTTCTCAAAATTGCATTTTGGTCCCCCAAACTCTCCGTTCTCTCTCCTCCCTACGCAGCCGACCCGGTCGACCCGACCCGACTAGAACTCGCTCTTCCGGCGTCCTCCGCCGCGGACCCGGCCCTCCAGGTGATCGCTGCAAGCCGCCCAGTCGTCCTGTGACATCGCCTTGCCCCGCCGCTGCCCACAGAGCTGGATCGAAGCCACCTTAGTCGTGCGAAACCCGACCCGGCCGGAAAACCTCGACGCCGGCGATGCACTGGCCGATCCTTCCCATTTTCGTGATCTCCTCCTCCCCCTGATCATCCCCATGTAAGTCTTTCATCACGATTTTGTGTGTAGAACGCTAGATCAAGGTTTGACTTTTTCGACGTCCCTGATTCAATCCAGGATCTGATCAGACGCACCAGATTAATCCAAACTTCAAAGCTTGATCTAGGACGATCTAGGCCGAACCAGACTTAGCTCCAGGTACTTGACGGTTTGAGTTGACGAGCGTTCAGAATATTGATATATTCGACTTTTTAAAAGACGCAGCTGGATTAGAGGTGAGTAAACCTCACATGGTTCATATTACGAACCGAATAAATTTAATTACTTTATTTTTGTGGTAATTGTGTGAAAATATTTATGGAATAAATATTTGTTTTAAATCATATGGACTTGATCAACTACGGTCCATAGGTAAGTAAAATGATTTTATTATACAAATGAATTTCACGGTTTTTATACTTGAACTATAGTTGGTATTAGTAGTCATTCCTGAGCGGATGATTACGTATATACATATTTACGTGAAATATATATGTTGATTGGCGTGTGATTAGCATGATGAAATGATTGAGAATTGATTGGATATTATTCAAGCTATTAATCTCCCATTTAATTGTTGAATAATGAGATGTTGATCATGTGATGTGAAAGCTATTTTATATGGCCAATTGTGAATATGTGGAAATTATTTTAAGAAGTAAAGATTTGTCTTGAAATAATATGTCTCTTATGTGGGTGTACATATGCATAATTACAATCTAAAATTTATAAAGATTGTATGATGTGAATTTGATTATGTCTAAAAAATATAATTATGAAGCCGGGTGATTACAACAACCCCGTGCTTAAGTGAATTACTGGTAAATGTGCTTCGTGGTTATGCTTCGTGGTTGTGCTTCGTGGTTATGCTTCGTGGTTGTGCTTCGTGGTTATGCTTCGTGGGGGTGCTGCATGGTTATGCTTCGTGGGGGTGTTGCGTGGTTGTTAAGCTGTGGGCTTTAGTCCCTTCAGATAGTGCACTATTATACTCTTAGGAAGTGTGCTTACTTTGAGTATACATACCTTAGTTGTGTCTTTGGTATGCTGCGGCTTACCCGTACTTTGGGAATAGTACGTCGGTCCCTAGTACGTGGATTTATGATTTGATACCAGTCAACCTGGTTTTCCCGTGTTTTGGTATTATGGACCCTAACACGTGGATTTATGATCTGATACCAGTTAATCTGAAAATTCACTAAAAAGACTTATGTTATGTTGATCAAATATCTATCCATGATATATTTGAAATATGTGAAGGTGTTATGTGAAATTGATCAAATATCTATCCATGATATATTTGAAATATGTGAAATTGATCAAATATCTATCCATGATATATTTTGAATATGTGAGGGTGTTGGTAAAAAGAAAATCAAGCATGCATTGCTTTAATGTTATTTCACATATTAATGATGCAGTATTTGCTGATTGAGTTTTAAAAGAGAGTATCGAAAAATACCTACTTTTATGTTTATATGATTTTTGGAGTTATCTTGTGAGTGTGTTGATTGTTTACTTGAGTTATAATAATTGTAATTAAATAAATCAACAGTTCTTTCTTGTTTACTCACGAGCTTTGCAAAAAGCTTACCGGGTTTGGTGTTGTTGCAATCCCGGTACACTATTCAAATTGTGTAGCGGGTAATCTCACAGGTCAGGAGAATCAGGGCAGTGATCGTGCGGTTTAGAGTATTAGTGTTAGATTTACAGCATTTGTTTTGTGAGGAGAATTATACTCATTTGAGCTTACAATTTGATTTGATGAGAGTGTGCTGTAATAAGTAGCTTGAGGATTTGGTTTATGTAATATTAAGAGGTGTAAGGTGTGGTTGTTTCTGAGAGAAAAATTCAGAACGTTATTTGTATTGTTATTAGTCATGTTCCGGATTTGAATCCTTATTTCAAAATTCGGGGTGTGACAGTTTGGTATCAGAGCGTAAGGTGCATATTCAATGATTTGTCAATACTTTCCGAGTGATGGCCCGTCTGCAGCGGATCCCCATCGTGTGCTCTTCGGTATTGATCAAGTCATTGGTATGTATAGAGTGTTAGAAGTCATCTAGGACGTTAGGTCGTATTAAGAGTTATGAAATACCTTCTGTGTGTTAGTATATTGGTTATTAGGTACTTGTATTGGCATATGCTATGTTTGAGTGTTGTACAAGTTTTAACCACGTATTGCTATGCTTCTAAAGTAATGGACAGATTGGGAAGCATAATTAAGGATTGAGGTAGACTCTTAGATAGAGGTATAGTCTTATGTAGGAACATGATTTTTCTTTGGAGACAGTTGAGGATGAGGTGTAGGCATTTGAGGTTGAGCTGCCTGTTCCACTAGTGATTGATGTGATTTATTCTATTCTTAGGTTGAAATGGTGAAAAATGTTGAGGATTTAGGAGTAGTTGGAAAGAGAATTGATCTCACAACTCAAGATGATAGGAGTGTGAGAGATTATGAGATAGAATTATCTAGACTATTGGTTTAGGAGACGAATGGATGCTAACTTTAGCAAGGTGTAAGGAATAGAGGTGCCTTATCAGCCTTAAGACTTTTCTGACTAAGGCGAAGTGTGATACTAGAGGACCTAATCCCTTGGTGTGTTGTGACAGACTGTGCTTGATGTCTATAATAGACTTTTGCGTGTGACTTCTTTTTGTAAAATGTTGTTCTATGTGGTATGTTGCATGATGCTAGCTAGACTTCTGTGTGACTTAATTGATTGTTAGGTTTTGAATGATTGTTTGTGATACATCATTATGAAAGAGGCGTGCAGCAGAGTTGGCTAAGGTTTTGAAAGAGTAATGGGTGGCCAAGGTTCGACCCTTGGTGTCGTTGTTGGTTTGTTTTTAATGAAAGACTACCACATTCATTCAGTCTTATTACAAGTCAGAAGCGAAATATAGTAATTGTCCAACGAAAGTTAAAATGCGGAAAAAGAAATACAATAACTAGAAGATTAATTATTTTTACTTCTTCCCCTTCGAATGGGAAGGCTCAGTGATCTCCTCCCTGAGTTTGGTGTTCTGATCAGAGACCTCTTCACTATCCTGTGAGTCAGAACTGGTTGAGTCAAGATCTTCCCAAGGAACATGAGGAGCGGTTCGCGGGCGAGTGGCAGCCCTTTTGCTGGTTTCAGCCTCAGGAGCAGGGTCCTTGTGGAGTGACGCAGCAACTTCTTTGCAAGGGAACCCAGGAGGGTGACACTGCATGTTATTGACCTTCTGAGCAAGCTTGTTTATTTCGGTGTGACAGCGGATCAAAGAGTTGTTCATATCAGAGATGTGGTCGATCATACATGTGACTCGCCAATCCGTCACCATAATACCATCACGGAGAGAGGAACGCAGTGCATCAATTGAGTCTGACAAGCTTTCCAAGGTGGCCACAGGCCGAGGAGCACTAGCAGCTCGGGAGGAAGAGGATTCGCTGGGATGCAGTCTGGGAGAACGACGAGGCAGAGGAGGAGGACTGCGGCTACGCTCACGTATAGGACGATGGTCCCCAGGACTCGTGAGGCCAGCGCGAGCGACCGCTTGACGACCCTCTTCTTCTAAAGAGAGAACACGATGTTGATTGACGCCCATGCGAGCGGTAACCTTGGTTCGAACCATGATGGAGGAGAAGGATTAAAGTGATGAAGAAAGGATTTGAGTTTTGAAAGAAAGGCTGAAGGTTGAGAGAAAATGGCGAAAGCTCTGAAGAAATTTCTTTTCTTTGGTGTGACCAGTCGCTTCCCCGGAACGCACCTATTTATAGAACGAGGTGAGCAGATCTCCACCGTTGGATAGACGATCTCTGTGATTTATTCTACGCGTTGGATTAAAAGTTGCCCGAAAACACGGAAAAGCTGTTGGCGCGTGGAGAGCGCGTAAGGGGACCGAGCGAATCTCGAGGCACTGTGGCAGACAGCTTTAGCCGAAAGTAAATTTGACTGCCGTAAATCACGAAAAGGATAAGCCGTGCAGGTGGGCTGTACATGGGCTTATCCTGTATCTATGCCCTTACTGTAGTTGTGGTTGGAGGCCCGTTGGGCTGAATCTCTGAAATAGTTTCGGGTGGAATTGTGGACCGGATTTCTGCAACAGTTTTGGGTATTTTTGTGCAGGATTGATGAGATGGTTGCGTTTAAATTTCGGGACGAAATTTCTTTAAGGAGGGTAGACTGTAATACCCCGAAAAATCCAAATTAAATTCCGTGGATTTTTAGAATTGATTTTACGGTAATAAGAGCTAGTGCGAAGTTTAGAGAAGTTGTGGAAGTAGTTCGAACGATTTTATTTTCGAAATCGAACGTTATTTAGGGGGGCATCAAAAAGTGACTTTTTATGCGTACCGAATTTGAGAAAATTTCCTTCATGAAAGTTGTAGAGCTCATCGATACGATCGCGTGCATATGTGGAACGCAATATTCGGAGTTCGTATGAATAAGTTATGAATATTTGAAAATTGGAATTTTTCTATAAATAGGTGGAAAATCAGATTTTTTCGGAAGGACGAAAGTTTCTCAAAATTGCATTTTGGTCCCCCAAACTCTCCGTTCTCTCTCCTCCCTACGCAGCCGACCCGGTCGACCCGACCCGACTGGAACTCGCTCTTCCGGCGTCCTCCGCCGCGGACCCGGCCCTCCAGGTGATCGCTGCAAGCCGCCCAGTCGTCCTGTGACGTCGCCTTGCCCCGCCGCTGCCCACAGAGCTGGATCGAAGCCACCTCAGTCGTGCGAAACCCGACCCGGCCGGAAAACCTCGACGCCGGCGATGCACGGGCCGATCCTTCCCATTTTCGTGATCTCCTCCTCCCCCTGATCATCCCCATGTAAGTCTTTCATCACGATTTTGTGTGTAGAACGCTAGATCAAGGTTTGACTTTTTCGACGTCCCTGATTCAATCCAGGATCTGATCAGACGCACCAGATTAATCCAAACTTCAAAGCTTGATCTAGGACGATCTAGGCCGAACCAGACTTAGCTCCAGGTACTTGACGGTTTGAGTTGACGAGCGTTCGGAATATTGATATATTCGACTTTTTAGAAGACGCAGCTGGATTAGAGGTGAGTAAACCTCACATGGTTCATATTACGAACCGAATAAATTTAATTACTTTATTTTTGTGGTAATTGTGTGAAAATATTTATGGAATAAATATTTGTTTTAAATCATATGGACTTGATCAACTACGGTCCATAGGTAAGTAAAATGATTTTATTATACAAATGAATTTCACGGTTTTTATACTTGAACTATAGTTGGTATTAGTAGTCATTCCTGAGCGGATGATTACGTATATACATATTTACGTGAAATATATATGTTGATTGGCGTGTGATTAGCATGATGAAATGATTGAGAATTGATTGGATATTATTCAAGCTATTAATCTCCCATTTAATTGTTGAATAATGAGATGTTGATCATGTGATGTGAAAGCTATTTTATATGGCCAATTGTGAATATGTGGAAATTATTTTAAGAAGTAAAGATTTGTCTTGAAATAATATGTCTCTTATGTGGGTGTACATATGCATAATTACAATCTAAAATTTATAAAGATTGTATGATGTGAATTTGATTATGTCTAAAAAATATAATTATGAAGCCGGGTGATTACAACAACCCCGTGCTTAAGTGAATTACTGGTAAATGTGCTTCGTGGTTATGCTTCGTGGTTGTGCTTCGTGGTTATGCTTCGTGGTTGTGCTTCGTGGTTATGCTTCGTGGGGGTGCTGCGTGGTTATGCTTCGTGGGGGTGCTGCGTGGTTGTTAAGCTGTGGGCTTTAGTCCCTTCAGATAGTGCACTATTATACTCTTAGGAAGTGTGCTTACTTTGAGTATACATACCTTAGTTGTGTCTTTGGTATGCTGCGGCTTACCCGTACTTTGGGAATAGTACGTCGGTCCCTAGTACGTGGATTTATGATTTGATACCAGTCAACCTGGTTTTCCCGTGTTTTGGTATTATGGACCCTAACACGTGGATTTATGATCTGATACCAGTTAATCTGAAAATTCACTAAAAAGACTTATGTTATGTTGATCAAATATCTATCCATGATATATTTGAAATATGTGAAGGTGTTATGTGAAATTGATCAAATATCTATCCATGATATATTTGAAATATGTGAAATTGATCAAATATCTATCCATGATATATTTTGAATATGTGAGGGTGTTGGTAAAAAGAAAATCAAGCATGCATTGCTTTAATGTTATTTCACATATTAATGATGCAGTATTTGCTGATTGAGTTTTAAAAGAGAGTATCGAAAAATACCTACTTTTATGTTTATATGATTTTTGGAGTTATCTTGTGAGTGTGTTGATTGTTTACTTGAGTTATAATAATTGTAATTAAATAAATCAACAGTTCTTTCTTGTTTACTCACGAGCTTTGCAAAAAGCTTACCGGGTTTGGTGTTGTTGCAATCCCGGTACACTATTCAAATTGTGTAGCGGGTAATCTCACAGGTCAGGAGAATCAGGGCAGTGATCGTGCGGTTTAGAGTATTAGTGTTAGATTTACAGCATTTGTTTTGTGAGGAGAATTATACTCATTTGAGCTTACAATTTGATTTGATGAGAGTGTGCTGTAATAAGTAGCTTGAGGATTTGGTTTATGTAATATTAAGAGGTGTAAGGTGTGGTTGTTTCTGAGAGAAAAATTCAGAACGTTATTTGTATTGTTATTAGTCATGTTCCGGATTTGAATCCTTATTTCAAAATTCGGGGTGTGACAGTATCGAAGGTCTTCTTTTTCCCAGCCATGAGCAGCTCCTCGAACAATACTAAAGCGCGACTGTAAAATGCCGAAACATCTTTCGACATCCTTCCTGTACCCCTCTTGAGCTTGGGAAAACTTCAGATCCTTCGGTCGTGTAGGCATTGGAATTGATTTTACGAAAGTCGCCCATTGCGGATAGATACCATCAGCGTGATAGTACCCTAAATTGTGAATCCTGTTATTTGCTTGAAATTGGACCCGAGGGGCTCGACCAGTAGTGACCTCGTCAAACAACGGGGACTTAGAAAGGACGTTGAGGTCGTTGCATGATCCAGGCATTCCAAAGAAGGCATGCCAGATCCAAGTGTCATAAGAAGCGACTGCTTCGAGGATGATAGTGGGCACATGTTTTCGACCGCTGTATTCTCTAGCCCAACCTGTTGGGCAATTCTTCCATTGCCAGTGCATGCAGTCGATGCTTCCAATCATTCCAGGAAAGCCCCTTCTCTCGGCTTTGGTGAGAAGTCTTCTGAGGTCGGCCGGATTAGGAGCCCGGAGGTATTTTGCCGAGTACAGATTAACGATTCCTCTTGTAAATCGTTTCAGAGCCTGAATGGAGGTAGATTTTGCCATCCGACAATACTCAGCACATTGATCTGCCCCTGCACCATAAGCAAGCATTCTTAAGGAACATGTCAGCTTCTGCTGGGGAAGTAGTCCGACTTTGCCTGCAGCATCTGATTTCTGGACCCAGTACGGGTCGGTACCACAAAGATCACTGGAGATGCGGTTGAACACATTGTGACTCATCCTGTACCTTGTCCGGAATATCTCTTCACTGAAAACCGGACGCTCCACAAAGTAATCTTCCATCATGTCTTTCCCTCTTGATTCCCTAAACTGCTCCTCATTCGGTGTACGCCCCGGTTGAGAACCCCGTCGTTGTGATCCGGAGGAAGCTTCAGCGACTGCTGCTACCACAAGAGCATTAGTTGTACATAGCTCTTCAAGATCTTCATCTCGAGATTGTCGATACTTAGCCCACAATCTCTTCATTGAAAGGAGGGAAGGAGAGGAAATGTGTTGGATCTGGAGAATATGAAAACGAATGAGATTTGTGAATATCAGCTTGTGAGGAATGGTGTGCTGCCTCTTGCTCAATTTATTTACAATTTTCACATAAAAAGTGATCAGACTTTGAGGACACGTGTCCACTCCTGGTTCGCCGTAATCTGATCTGAAATTTTAGATAAGATTACATCAACAATAACCGTTAGATTGAATAGTATGCAAATGATCTGGTCCGTTCAAAAAGTGTCGGTTGTGCCTTCACTCATTTCAAGGAAATTTGTCCGTTGTGCCTTCACTCATTTCAAGATAAATTGTCGGTGGCTTATAATTTGTCAGTTGTGCTTTCACTCATTTCAAAATAAAATGTCGGTGTCGGTGGCTCATAATTTGTCCACCTTAAAATATTTTTGAAAAAAGTAAATTGTATAATTATGACATTAATTATCCATAAATATTCATTATTAACCGCCTAATTTTTTTTTTTTTTGAATTTTTTTAAAAACCGATGAACAGTAAAATCAAAACAGTAAAATACCACGTGTGAACAGTAAATTTTGTGAACAATATGCATGAACAGTGAAAATATGAACAGTATTGGCCAGGCAAGAAAAACAACGGGTGCAAACTCATGTCCAGTGGCAGTGAATAGTAACTTGACCGGTCCAATTCTTGACTTCTCGACCTTGACATTTCTTGACTACGGGTGAACTTGCTCTTAAAGAAGGCTGAAAAAAGAGACCATAGGTACTCTGTTGCTAAAGTCTGAACATTTCTTCTTGGGCAAAGAAGTTAAAGTGATAATTTCGCCAATTATTGTGGCGAAATCAGAATCCAGCAAAGTTGAATATCGAACGGTTCGCGAAGGAAAATTCTACTTTTTTGCCTTGCATCTCACTTTGTGGTCGTTGACTCTAGTTGCAGCGAGAATGTAAATGCTATCGAGGACTGAGCTCGCGAACCAAAACTACCATGGAAAGTTCTTGTGGCCGACATACTTTTGGGGATTACTTCATTAGCTAAGCCAGCATGTGGCTGTATTTGATAATTAATTATTCTTACATGGTCTCTATCTTCGAAAATTCTGCTATCCACCTAGGTGGTTCTCACCTGGTGACGTGGCAGAACGACAGCCACTCATTTCATTTCGGGTTCTGAACCTATCATGTAGGAGCAATCGTGGTCGAAGTCGGAAAATCTGACTGGAAACCACCATGCACAGCGGAAACTTTCCAGCCTCAGGCTGCCGTCACAGCATCGAGCAAACTCAGGCAACCCTCCATCCTTCCATCCTCCCTAACACACCAGCAGGCATCGTCGACACCCCTCTCCACCTGACGGTTCCACGCAACATAGACTAGATCGAATCCCTCCGATCCGATCTGAGCCAATCAGATCCCGTCTTCGCTCCACTAGGTGACGCCGCCTCTTGCTGTCCGCCTTCCGGTCGTGGGAAGATCGACCCCAGCCCCACCCACAAGCCACCAAGCCAGCTAGCATGACCACCTCGCGTTTTGGGCAACGAAACCACCACGCAGCCTGAGCCTCCTCTCCGACTGGGTTTTTTGGTTTGCCACTGTTCTGTCAGCACTTGTATGCCACGCGCCGCTGTTAACAGACAGCAGGTGACCCTCACCTAGGTGGATAGCAGAAGCTCCGCTCTATCTTATCTTGAATCTGCATATGAAGCAGTGAAGAGGTGGTGCGTTCTGACAATATATATATAGCCTACATGGTGGCTTATATTAATGATGCATGATGGTATGAGTTGACTACAACATGTGCTCATCCACTAGGGACAACATAGGCTTTGTTGATTAGCCTGATGGTTTATATATATATTTGTATAAAGTTAAAGTTGCTACAGAGGCATGATCATGATGTCTGAGTAGGGCTGTCACTCGATCGGTTCGAATCGGTTATAGGTATTACCAACTTCAAAACCAAAGCTTTCGGTTTCAAAACTGAGCTACCAATTACCAACCAAAATTTTCGGTTTTTAATTATATCTATCAAATTCGGTATTTCGGTTTTCGGTATTACCAACTTTAGAATAACTAATTCTTTATAATATAAATTAGAATGAACAAAACTAGGTTTTTGAATTTTATAGTCATAAACGTTGTATTCATCTACTAATCATAGCTTTCTTTTGTATATATGACATCAAGTTCTAGCAATTTTCAATAAAACTAGGTTATTTAACCATCTTTGACTAGGTTACTTAAAATACATGTACTATTAATGTAGTATATGTAGTAATGTTCATACTATTATAAAAGTTTTTATGTTTATTTTTTAATATACATGTATGTATATTGAAAATTGTAGTATATAAATCTAATATTTAGATAATCGGTAGATTCGGTATTTACCAAAACCAAACCAATTTTTTTGGTAATTTTCAATTTCGGTTTTATCGGTCTCTGTTACCAAAAGGTCGGTTTACCAAACCTAAAACATCGGTTGGTATTCGGTCGGTTTGCTAATTACCAAACCAAGTGGCAGCCCTATGCCTGAGCCATATATAAAGATATTAAAAGTTGGTTCAATTGTCAACACTGGTCTCAAAGCAACAAGGAGCACGTGGCCCCTTAATATGCAGTGATTTAAAGCAAGAAGAGTTTGGGCACCGCGAAGAGTGCAGAAAGGACAATTAATTATAGCAGGAAGTTCGCGAGCGTTCATAGCCGAAGCCCATTCTCATCCCCGCAAATGGTCGCGAGCAGTTTGAAGACTTCATGAGGCAGAGAGTAAGTGCGGCAAATAAAGCTTTCGCTGGAATGGTTTTCTTTGCCCTCTGCTTCGCTTCTTGTTTTGAGACAATATTCCTAAGAGCCAGCGAAGTGGCTTCCACATCTACACTTGAGGTGATCAATATAGAGCCAGCTACCTAGGCAGAATATGCTGTTGTACACATCGTGAAGGTTCACTCGCAGTCAAAAGCAAATGCGCATGGGGGGCATTCCACTCTTCCCAAGTCTCGCCAACCCCTAGTTCAACTCGCTTCATTAAAGCTAGGGGGGCATATAGAGCATTTTTGTGGCGTAAGTTTAACGCCAGACTTCTGATTAAGACTTTGGTGTCTTAGTTTTTCTAAGGCCAACACCTGTGGCTTTTAAGTTTTTACCAAAATTCTTGCTCAAAACTTATGTAGTGTTTTAAGCTCTTTAAGGCCAATTCCAGTGGCCTAAAAATAAAAGTTTTTCATCCAAGTTGGTGATACTTTCTGGAGCATTTCGAAGACTTATGGTGAGTACATCATCCGCCAGTCTTTGTCTATCAAGTTTGAGCTAGATGATGGAATTCGAGCTTCATGGCCTAATTAAGAGGCTTATTTCCATGATTAGTCAAAGTGATTTCATTTGGGCCAATGCGAGTGGCTTTAAAGCGACGTCATTGCAGGACAGGACTAGTGCTGACTCAAGACCTCTTCAGTCAAGACGGGGAACTTTGACTTCGAGGTCTGGAGGGCAATGTTTGAGCCCAAAATAACAATTTTTCCCGACGAGGGAGACTCGAAGAAATCCGGGCCAATATCTGTGGCCCAAGCTATATATTTTCGATAAGCTCGGAATATATTGTTTAGAGGCTAAATAAAGCCTACTTGGAGGCCAACCAATCTTGGAGCAAATCTGAATATTCTTTGATTTATTATTAATTATGAAGATATCTGATAATTAATGGTGATTTGTTTGCTTGATTGCCAAGTACCGTGCAAGGGAGCAGATTGGGTTGATCAATTAAGGAAGGATACAATTACCCTTCACTAGCCTTCACAAGCAATAATTATGGCTGCCCATGCAACTAATGGCATGCACGTACAGTATATACTTCCATGCAATCATGCTTGATGGTGGAACATATATGTATGTATATGATATATATGATGTGGTGGCTCATGCATGATTTAATTAAGGAAGGGATATGGTGGACACGTGAAGCATGGCACAAGTAACAAGGGATATATATATATACAATTGCACATGCATGGCAGATAGACAATTAAGGAAGGTGAACTCCTTTGTTGCATACAAAAGCCAATACATGGCTAACATATTCACATACATATTGCATGGCAGATGGGTCAATTAAGGAGTCCCCGCGACGAGTGCTCGCGAAGATATATATGAACATATATACGTGCATATCCAAAAGCTCACGACCAAGAGGAAGATTATGTTCAGGACTCTGAGAGGCAATTAACCCTTGCCTATATTCTAGCGGCGATAGAGGATAATTATTAATTATCGCTTACGATAGATATCAAAACTATTAAGAGTTTTGATTTGATTCAGGGCCAATAACTGTGGCCTAAAATATAGTATTTCATTCCTCTTAGGACGGTGAATCAGCAGTAGCCTATATATAGAGGCTGAAGACGATACAAAAAGGCTCTCTCTCAAATCAATCAATCCCAGCGATTACAAAGCCTCCCCGGAGCAAACCTTCAACCTCGTTGAAACCCGGTGACCGCACGCTAGTCCTAGTCTCCTCGCGAGTCGACTGTCAGCATCACCAGATCAACCCGGCGACCGTGCTTCCAGTCCTAGTCTCCTCGCGAGCCGACTGCCAGTACTACTGCCACCGATACAACCAGCGAAGCAAGGGTAACGCCCTCGCAACCCAGCGAAGCTAAAGTCACGCTTTAGCAAAACCCGTGCTTTCTCCAACTTCCCAGTGATTGCTCTGCCCAGCCTTCAACGTTGAGTATCGATACGGTGAACGTAAATAGACCACAACCAAAGCCCTTACCCGCGTAAGGCAAGAAGTCATTTTCCGAAAGGCAAGAAAAGAACCCTGTGACGAGGTTGGTGCTCTCCTCGTCCACAGCGCTTGAAGAAGAAATCAGGTCAAGGGACTACCCCAACGACTGCACCCCGCGGTGCTGGCACGCCTGCGCAATCACACGCTCAAAAGAGACAGTTTGCACACCAACTGGTTTTGGAGCCAAACACAAGCATTCATTAGTTTGGAGAAATGGGAATCCGAAGTACTGCTCCTCTAAGATGAAGGAGTCTTTGTAAGGCGAGCCACCTCTTTCCACCAATAGCACTGAGAATTTCTCAGACAAGGTTGCAGCTAGGGGGTAGCTGGTAGTGCCTCCTCCAACCACAATGTAGTCGAAGAACCTACCGGATACTTCTTGGACATTTGAAGTCATATAGGGGAATGTTTGCCACATAGAACATATAGCTGCGTGAACAAATAGAAGCAACAGATGCAATGAAAATCCCATCACCGTGAATTTGATTAGCAACAGTAGAATTGTAGAAGCTTCAAGCTAGGATGGTAGATTAAGGCTAGTTAACATGTGGGGAGATATACAGTTTCAAGCTCTTGACTGTTTTCAGTGCTGGTAGCATAAATTTGATAGACAATTAAACATTATCTTATCCTCTTGCTGTGGCGCCACCTCCACCTCCACCATCACCATGTTAATCATTGAATCCATTGAATTCCTAAACATTCAGTAGTTAACTTGCGCATGGCTTTGTGCCTTTGTTAATAGGGTGCATCTAGAATCGATCGAGAGAAAGTTCAACCGAAGGATGGTGTTTATCGACACCGTTTGTATTGACTCTTCTACCCTTTTCTCTCTTTCCTCATTTACACTGTTTGTGGAAGAGATGCACTGTTCATGAACTCTAAGCTCATGCAGACCAATTCAAAATTGTTGTAAAAATCCATATCCATCAGAGACTGATTCTCTTGCTTTCTTTATCCATCATTTCTCGCTCTCTCGTGTAGTTGTTCCATCTTGGATTTGATCGAAATCCAAAAACTGACCGGCTGACCTCTGAAGAATTGGATTGATTGATTATATAGAAAATTACATATAAGTGTTATTTTGAGACTTATATTAGCCATAAAGCCACTTAAGTTTTCTTGTACACATAAGGCCACTTACATTCACAAATTATTTTTTTCATAACAATTTTACCCTTCTGCCTAACAAACCCAATTGCATCGGTCTTTCCGTCTTACATCAATCACAAATCTCTCTCTCTCTCTCTCTCTCTCTCTCTCTCTCTCTCTCTCTCTCTCTCTCTCTCTCTCTCTCTCTCTCTCTCTCTCTCTCTCTCTCTCTCTCTCTCTGTAGCGACCTCCTTGCTCTTCTCCGGCGGTGAAGACATCGGTGATGCTGTTTGGACAAGGTGGCAGGCCAGGCTTCTCTCTCTCCTCCCCAATTTTAATGAGAAAGCTCCCCTTCTGTTTCTCTGCTACTCTAATTTGAGCACCAGCGCCTTCACGTCGTTGTCTCCACCTCCGATTTGGGCGACCACCGGCACGACGCTATCAGATCTTGCACCGCCATCTTCACCTTCGATTTTCCAGAAATAAAGCTGATCAAAAAATTACAAACCCGACGAAAACGTTGGGAAGTCTGCGGCTGCAGTCCGATCGTGATCGGAGGGGTGAAAGGAGAATCGCAACGATGATAAAGTTTCACGACAAGGCGAGGCAGCCCAGGCATCGATTACATCGTCTAGGGCTTAGTTGTCGACTTCTTCGCTCATTTTTTCATTCTCCACTAATGCTCGCCGGATTTCATTCTCAGCTGCTTTCGATGGATGGCAACAATAATAATAACGACTGTGGATGGCAGAAGGTGACCTATGCAACGGGCCAAAGGAAGAACAAGGTCACGGATTCCATCAACAATCATAATAGGCTAGTTCCAGCCCTGTGATCTCTGGCAGAGCGTGTTTTCCGAGGTGTGGAGAATGAGGTGGAGGAGCGAGTTCGGAGGCAGTAGGAAGCTGATAAGGCGGAGACGGTATTTTCGATTTTTCCATCATTTTACAATTGGTTAGTTTGATGAATTTTGATTGTTTTAAGTTTTAGTTTCTGTTGATTGCTTTCGATTACTTCAATTTCAATTTTTGATTCTGATAAGTAAAAAGGTTTATGCTTGTGGACTGTTCTTGTTTTGAAGCTTTGGTTATGAAATGAATAGATATTTGTTTTTCTTATTATGACTTGAAGATTGAGACTTACTAATTAAGTTCTAGGTCTTGAAACAGTTACCAAATCTGAGTCTGATAAGCATGTATAATGAAATAATGAAATTATATACTTGATGTTTTATGTTTTGCCAAATCACATTGGGGCTCTATTGTTGCGTCATTCTCTTCTTTTTGGAGGTTCCTTGATATGTGCTCTGAAGCTAGAATAGTTGGCATTGCCTTACTTCATGAGTTGATTTCCTTACTTATGCATTGGAAATATTTGGCATAGCTTTCCATGATTGCTATAATGTCTTTTCAACACATAAGTAGTAGCTTTTTATGGGCACGTTAGCATAATTTTAAGTTGATGCCAGCAGCTTTTTTATTTTTGTTTTGATTGATTTCAATTCAGTAGCTCTCTATAACTGTTATAGTGGTTTTTAACATAGTGATAGTAGCTTTCTATTCCCATGTTAGTATATTTTCAATATAATGTCCGTAGCTTTTTTGTTTTTGTTTTGATTGATTTCAAGTGGTCTGTTGTTAATAGCTTATCAAATTGGAAAAGCATAATTCTGAATGAATTTATTTTTTTATTATTTTTTTAAAAAAAAAAACTCCACTCCATTCCCAACCTTGATGGGGCTCGAACTCCTGACCTCTTATATATGAGACCAAAGCCTTACCACCCCACCAAACACACACACCCTTTTTCTTTGTTCAGGGGTGCAACACGAGGACTTCCCAGGAGGTCACCCATCCTAGTACTGCTCTCGCCCAAGCAAGCTTAACTTCGGAGTTCTGATGGATATAATTTAATTTTCTTCTTCTTGTGATTTCATATCTCTATCATTTCTTGTTAGAATTTGTGTTACACTATCAAGATGTATAATTAGCTGGTTTTATATAATCAATATCTATGTCAATAGCTTTTTATTTTTGGTCAAGTAGTTTTGTACATGTGCTATAGTAGTTTTCTGTACCTATGTCAGTAGCATTTTATTACTAGTCCAGTAATTTTGTACGTGTTATAGTAACTTTATATACCTATTCAGTAGCTTTTTATTATTGATCCAGTACCTTTGTACGTGTGTTATAGTAGCTTTCTGTACCTATGTTAGTAGTATTTTAGATTGCTTGTTTTTATTATCAAGTTGATAAAGAGTGTGACGTTTGCGGCGTAGCGGTACATTGCTGTTTTTAGTTTTCATTTCAAATACTAATATTTTTTTGTTGTATCTTTGTTCTTGCAGAATTTTTCCCCTTTGCATTTGTAGAGTAGATTTCGAAAATCATAGGAATTTGGATATTGAAGCCTCCATTGACCAAGAGATCATTCAGCTAACCAAGAAATGTTGAAATGAAGTCTCGTACTGAAGGTGGAAAAATTATGTCTATGGGTTTAGAGTGTCAGCATTGAAAAATGACAGTAGCATTACAACATTAACAGTAGCTTTATTCAACTATTGTAATAAATTTTCATAACTATGGTAGTGACTTTTTGCAATTATGCAAGTAGCTTTTTACATAATTATATCATTGTTGAACCCTGTATACTTTTGTATCATCTAATATGTTTTACTTTCTCGATTGCAGTAGCGTTTTTACTTTGGTTGTATTCTTTACATTTCCATAGCTTTCTTAGTCTTTGACAATAGTTTTCTCAATCTTTGGAGGTTACTTTTGTTCTGTGTGGTACTTTTTGTTCTGCTTGGTTATAGCTTTTGGTGTTGATGAGAGTAATTTTTGGTGATGGTGAGAGTAGCTTTTGTTATTAGCGAGAGTGACTTTCTGGTGTTGGTGACAGCAATGTCTCTTGCTGGTTAGAGTAGCTTTCGGTGTTGGTGACAATAACTTTTGTTGGTGAGGACAGTAGCTTTTGGTGTCGGTGAGCATATGTTTTGTTGGTAATAGTAGATTTTGTTGCTGGTGACAGTAGCTTTTGTAACCTCGCCGGAGGTTGTCAGAAATCTCACCAGAGTAGATTTTGTTGCTAGCGACAGTAGCATTTGGTGCTAGTAACAGTAGCTTTTGTGACCTCACTGAAGGTTGCCGGAAATCTCACCATAGTAGCTTTTCTTGCTAGCCACAGTAGCTTTCACTACTAGCAAAAAGAGCAACACACACAGATTTTAAACACACTGACTCTCACACTGATAAAAAATCAGTGAGTTTTAACTTGTAGATACAGACATCCGGGTGAACTGAATGATTGGATCCCACACAAGAAAATGCTTACACATTTACTCACCGAAATCAGTGTGAGTAGATTTTCTCACAGATATCTGTATGTACCAAGTATTTTGTCTATACTGATATCTGTGTAAATCACTTATACACAGATATTCGTAAATAATAGCAAAATTATAATTTTCAAGGTGAGTGTTAATTCATAGAGACATATGTTATAACGACTTCCACACTATTGTCTATGTGAATGTGAAATAGCTACTAATATTTGTATGAAGTTTTACACAGTCATCTATGGCAGCTGCTACTTTCCCACAGATATCCGTGTGAATATTTGATTGACATATGGACATGACATGTTTTTATCTCACACGGATATCAGTTTGCATTATTATTGTTAATACACACAGATATCAGTGTTCATAGAGAAATGTGAAAAATAGACTGATATTTGTATGAATATTTATACAGTTATCTGTAGCAATTGCTACTTTGTCACACACATTCGTGTGAGAATTTGTTTGACATATGTGTGAATAGCTCACACGGATATCAGAGCCTGAAGTGTAGCAGACACGGAGATCAGTGTGAATGTGTAATCATCACTACCGAGGATGTATTTTTTTAAGGGGAAATGATACCCAATTTCAGCTTAAAAATTGCCCACTTGCTCCACTAACAGTTTTTTAACCTCATTTACCCAAAACACTCTAAGGGATTATTTCCCTAATACCCAATTAATTCTTTTTTTATTCTTTTTATTTATTTTTGAGACTTTTTTGCCCTCTCCTTCTTTCTCACTTAGAGAGAGAAGTCATCATCCACCTTGCTATGCTCCGGTGACCTGTGGCTGGCCGCTGTCTCCCGCGACCGGAGTCCCGCGTCCAGTCACCGGAATCCCGAATCCGACTGCCGGACTCTGGTGACCGGATTCCGACTTCTGATTTTATTACCCTCCAATAATACTTAGTAATCATATTATTGCCCCCCAATAATCATATTATTGCACCCTAATAGACTTGTTATTAGGGATCAATAATTAGTGAAAAATGAAGATGTTTTGAATTTTGAAAGCTTTCGGAGGTTTATCCAAATAAATAATTTTATTATTTCCCCCCAATAATCTTATTATTGCCCCAATAAACATTTTATTGCCCCTCAGTAATCTTATTATTATCTTCCAATAATCTTATTATTGCCCTCCAATAATCATATTATTACCCTCCAATAATCATATTATTGTCCTTAAGTGAATTGCATAAACTCCCAAAACCAACACTACAGACACAATTGATCAATTTGTATGTACACGTTCACTTTTTTTTCCTTTCTCATTCTCGGAGCTCACAGTATATATAAAAAAAAAAAAAACAGATGTACCTTCAATAGAACCTTTTTTTCCTTTCTTTCTGGGCTTTTGCCCCCATTTTGCAAAAAAAAAAAAAAAAAAAAAAACTTTGGGTACCCATACACTATTCGAGGGTGTTCCCTTCGATGCTGAAATCCACTAGCTGCGAAATTGGTTATCGCCGACGGCAGCGTTCCTTCCAAAAGGTTGTGATCTAGCGCAGATGTTCGCCAGAACCTGACCAGAAAACTCGCTGCACGACAGTTGATGAGCTGAAGCTGAGTCAGTTGGGGATGCTCCTCAGATTCTCGTCGGAGAGAGAGAGGAATAGAGAAATTGGATCTGGAAGGAGGAGAGAGATAAAGAGGGCCTGGAGACGAACTCGGCGTAGAAGATGAAGGACTGGAAACGAACTCGGCGTCGAAGATAAGGGTCTGGAAACGAACTCGAGTCGAACTGGTGACTGGAGAGAATTGAGCGTTGATGACTTCGAAGGTGGCCATAGAGAAACTGGCGGCGAGGTCGACGGAGGGCGGTGTCGTCGTCTTCAGGCCGAGAGAAGCAGGCGGCCTTGTCGACTGAGGGCATCGTCGCCATCGTTGCACCGGATATGGTGATCGGAGATCAGAGAGAGAGAGGATCGGAGATCAGAGAGAGAGAGATCGGATCTGGAATGAGGAGAGAGATAAATACTGAGATTTTGTAATTTCTTAATTAAGTTATGGGTAAAATGGTTGATTTCTGTTAAATTGGGTAGGTGGGAACAAAAATTTATTGTTAGAGTAAGTGGGATAATTTTGGTTTATTTTTGTACTTTTGGTCAAGACCCTTTTTTTTAACTTTTATAGATTTCTGTTGATGCTCGTCCGTTTTTCACATCAACTGTTCATATGAAGTTGATCAGTTCATTCTTCTATTAAATCAATGCTAGGTGGTCCTCAGGATAAGTAAAGATAGAAACTTTTTCTCCATCACACGGCTCTCAACAACACCACCTAGAACCAAAGCCATATCCACTCTCTCTCTTTCTCCAAGTCTTATTAGAGATAAGATCTATCTCTTTTTTTCAATTGTCTACCAAGCACAGGTAAATCTATACCATTGCAAAAAGCACAAGCAGATTAAGATTTGTAGCTCTAGCTTCTTGCATCTATTATTGAATCCCAGATCTCTCTCTCTCCCTAGATCTCTACAGGTTCAAAGGTGTTTTCTTCCGAATCTCTATCGTTCCAGATATCTCTCTCTCTGTGACCTTGCCAAAATGCAGTGCTGGATCCTTTGGTTGCTGTTATTTCTCAAAGAACAGTTGGGTCCTTTTCCATCAAGTGTTCACCACGGGACCATATCCAAGGTATAAATTAGCCAATTTCTATGATCTTTATGCTCAATTTCTGTTTTGATCTTTTTGCCTTAAACTTTCTTCTTGTTTTGAATCAAGATGAGTTTTTTTTTTTTTTTTTTAAATATTTGTAACCCCCACTATCTAGGCCTCATCATATGGCCTTTGGGCCCTAAGCCCGGCCGGCCTGTAGGGCCGAAGCCCGGCCCGGCCCTTCCATTAGGGCGGGCCGGCCCGACCCTTTTTTATTTAGGGTAGGGTATGGGTCACACAAATAAAGCCCGGCCCTACCCTACGGCCCGGCCCGATTGAGCCCATAAGGGCTAGGCCCGGCCCGGCCCTTAAAGCCCGGCCCTAAAATTTATATTTTATTTTTGTTATTTTCTATTACATGTGTTATATGTATAAAACTATGGAAGTGTAGAAAATTATTTCAATCTACCATATTAGGAAATTAGTCTTTTAAATTGAGCCATATTTTGAGAAGAAAAAAATAATTTTTTTTAAAGAATTAACCGTTAATTCGGCAAAACGCCGCCGTTTTAATATAATCTTATGGGTATTTTAATATTTACCAATAATTACTGTTAACTAATTAACTGTAATAATTACAAAGCTATTATTTCAAATTGGACAATATATTCATGTAATACCAATTTTGAAATAAATCAAGTAATCAACATAACTAAAAATAATCAATTGGTCGAGTTAAAACCTTTTTACCAATGTAATGTTAACTTCTTAATGAGCAAAATGGGGGACGAAATGGAATTTTTTAAAATGAACCGCTGGATGTTGTTTGCATATGAATATATGTTACTGGTAGAAATTTCAACAATTTCCGCATTCGGTTGGACCTCGATCTACCCGGTCAACTCAATACCCTAAATAGAACATAAAACAAATATGCTCTTAACCAGTCCTTGGCAATTCACTTTTTTCGATCTTTCAGCTCCCACACTCTCATGGGTAGGGGGTCTACTTATGGATGTCAAAATTCCACAACGTTTGTCCGCGCATGGTGCCGCTCCCCTTAGGGAAGTTTGCTTGTGCAAAGCGTTGACCGCTCCGTTAGGTGCCTTATTCACGGCGGATCGGCCTAATTTCTTTACACAATACCTATCACTATTGTATAAACATATAAGAATTTTCCGATTGATCGATTTTCATTTCAAAATTTTTGGATCGCACATAATCCTTATATGTCTTGTAATGTAGTATAACTAGTTTATTAGGCTTGTTACCCTCCATGAGCAAAATGGGGGACGAAATAGAATTTTTTAAAATGAACCGCTGGATGTTGTTTTCATATGAATATATGTTAGTGGTAGAAATTTCAACAATTTCCTCATTCGGTTGGACCTCGATCTACCTGGTCAACTCAATACCCTAAATAGAACATAAAACAAATATGCTCTTAACCGGTCCTTGGCAATTCACTTTTTTTGATCTTTCAGCTCCCACACTCTCATGGGTAGGGGGTCTACTTATGGATGTCAAAATTCCGCAACGTTTGTCCGCGCATGGTGCCGCTCCCCTTAGGGAAGTTTGCTTGTGTAAAGTGTTGACCGCTCCGTTAGGTGCCTTATTCACGGCGGATCGGCCTAATTTCTTTACACAATACCTATCACTATTGTATAAACATATAAGAATTTTCCAATTGATCGATTTTCATTTCAAAATTTTTGGATCGTACATAATCCTTATATGTCTTGTAATGTAGTATAACTAGTTTATTAGGCTTGTTACCCTCCATGAGCAAAATGGGGGACGAAATGGAATTTTTTAAAATGAACCGCTGGATGTTGTTTTCATATGAATATATTTTAGTGGTAGAAATTTCAACAATTTCCGTATTCGGTTGGACCTCGATCTACCCGGTCAACTCAATACCCTTAATAGAACATAAAACAAATATGCTCTTAACCGGCTTGGCAATTCACTTTTTTCGATCTTTCAGCTCCCACACTCTCATGGGTAGGGGGTCTACTTATGGATGTCAAAATTCTGCAACGTTTGTCCGCGCATGGTGCCGCTCCCCTTAGGAAAGTTTGCTTGTGCAAAGCGTTGACCGCTCCGTTAGGTGCCTTATTCACGGCGGATCGGCCTAATTTCTTTACACAATACCTATCACTATTGTATAAACATATAAGAATTTTCCGATTGATCGATTTTCATTTCAAAATTTTTGGATCGCACATAATCCTTATATGTCTTGTAATGTAGTATAACTAGTTTATTAGGCTTGTTACCCTCCATGAGCAAAATGGGGGACGAAATGGAATTTTTTTAAAATGAACCGCTGGATGTTGTTTTCATATGAATATATGTTAGTGGTAGAAATTTCAACAATTTCCGCATTCGGTTGGACCTCGATCTACCCGGTCAACTCAATACCCTAAATAGAACATAAAACAAATATGCTCTTAACCGGTTCTTGGCAATTCACTTTTTTCGATCTTTCAGCTCCCACACTCTCATGGGTAGGGGGTCTACTTACGGATGTCAAAATTCCGTAACGTTTGTTCGCGCATGGTGCCGCTCCCCTTAGGGAAGTTTGCTTGTGCAAAGCGTTGACCGCTGTGTTGGGCGCCTTATTCATGGCAGATCGGCCTAATTTTTTTACACAATACCTAATTACCTATCAATGTTGTATAAACATATGAGAATTTCAGATTGGTCGATTTCCATTTCAGAATTTTTGGATCACATATAATCCTTATATGCCTATTAATGTAGTATAACTCGTTTATTAGGCTTGTTATCCTCCATGAGCAAAATGGGGGACGAAATGGAATTTTTTAAAATGCACCGTTGGATGTCGTCCGTATATGAATATATGGTAGTGGTAAAAATTTCAGTGACTTCCACCTTCGGTTGGATCTCTATCGACCCGATCAACTCCATACCCTAAATAAAACCTAACACAAATATGCTCATAACCGAGAATTTGCAATTTTTTTTTTTTTTTGATCTATCAGCTCCCACACTCTCATGGGGAGGGGGTCTATCACCTGCTGTCAAAATACGGGGATGTTTGTCCGCAAAAGGTGCCGCTCCCCTTACGGAAGTTTGCTTATACAAAGTGTTGACCGCTCCGTTTGGTGCCTTATTTAATGCAGATCGGCATAATTTTTTTACACAATACCTACTATTTTGTATATGCATATGAGCATTGTCATGTTATAAGTTACAAGTGTGTGTGTGTATTAAATATGTTCAATAAAAAACAATGAGTCTTTTATTACCAATATATACCATTAAACCATATTTTGAGAAGAAAAAATAATGTTTTTTTTTTTGTTAAACAAAATAAGGCCCTTTTTTGGCCCATTTCGGCCCTATTTGACCCTATTCGAGGGCCGGCCCGACCCGGCTCTTTCGGCCCTAACGGATCGGGCTTTTCGGGCGGGTAAGTGTTAGCATATTTAAGCCCTGGCCCGACCCTACCCGGCCCTAAATTTTGTTGACTTTGACTAGGCCCGGCCCGGCCCTACCCTAAGCCCTAAAATTTAGGGTAGGGCCGGCCCTAGCCTGGCCCATGATGACCCCTACCACTATCAATATAGTGTCAGATTTTGAAGTTTATGGGGGGGGGGGGGGTGTTACGCCTTGTATAGTGAGATGGATGAGATTTTGTGGTAAGAGTAACTCCTCTGTTTTTGAAATTTATGCAGTAAAATTGACCAATCAAGAGTATGATTTCAGAAGATGTATGAAGATTGAATTGGCAGAAAGAGATCGCTCATCAGGATCTTGCAGAGACACTTCAAGTGTAGCAGTATTAGAGGACAATTTATTAAAGGTCTCTGTCTTTGAGCTTTCTAGAGTGAGATCAATGGTAGAAGCTCAGAATGAAGATAATATCATTTTGCAAATAAAAATTATAGAAATTAAAAGAAACTATCCTATACAAAATGAAAATATTTGGTGAACAGTACGTAATAGTTGGGTTTTTGAGTTCTTCACACGGATGTGAAATAGTAGTTTATAATTTAATATTATCATCAACTCACACTAACTTATCAAATTAAAATTAATCAGGAAAAGTGAGTGGGGCCCGTGTAAATGTTCACACAGACTCTTTTATCTGTGTGGAGAGACCAAAGACCACCCACCCAAATGCCACAGAAAACAAATCTGTGAATGTAGGGTAGGCAATCAGTGTGTGTAGAGTGTAATACATACAGATCGCAATCAGTGTGTAATGAGTTATTTGCTAGTAGTGTTTTGTGGTCTCCAGAGTTGGCCGGAGACCCGCTAGAGAGGAGAGAGAGAATGATTGTTGACTTTTTACTCTAGTGGCATTTCTGTAAATATGTTGATTTTTATATCCAAAATATAACATCATTTTTAATCTAGTGGCCTTACGAAATAAAAAACTAGTTGGTGCATATTCAAACATGCACTTATATGTAATTAACCCTTGATTATAGGCATCCGGGTTTGATGTTTTGATTGCAGCACAAGTTTAGGGGCAAAATGGGAAGATGAAATAAGACAAACTCCGTCTGTTTTGATCTCCGTTTGGTCATCCCTTGGTCAACTAAACTAAGTGGCTAGAATGCTGGCAGCCATTCGGTGGAAGTTTCACTTGGTGCCTAGTTAATGATATCCATACTTTGATTTTGTTCCTAAACTTGCTTAGTTGTTATGATTAGTGGAAGTTGTGCTTCTTAAGGCACTTCGGTGCACACAAGGAGTGGAGCTGTCAAATATTGTTGCTAAATGCCCAAGTGACACCGGCCGCACTTGAGAGTTGAAGAGAAAAATCTTGGTCACCCCATCTTTTTGTAGAGAGTAGTTGACCAAGATTGAGGAAAGACAAGAAGATTACACTAACCAAAGAGGAGCTGTATTTTAGTAACTGGTCGATCGATTTTTGTATACTAATGTTATATACTGATGCCATAGGGTAAGCATTCAGCCTAGTATGAGCGTGAGAGTTCTGAATGTATAGAATCCGCTAGCCTGATATGCACCGAACTAGTGGTGTTCACCTGGTCAGTTGCTGACCAAATAATTTATGCTCAATAACCCTTAGATTTACATCCAAGGGTGAAAAACAAAACACCTCAATTTAAAAATAATTCTCTCCGCCATTGGATTTACATCCAACGGTGATTGAGCATTATTTTCTTGGTCAGCAACTGACCAGGTGAACATTTTCGCGCACTGATATTAGGTTATTATTTCCTAGAATCCCATAGTCTGGTATGGCAATTATCAAGAAAATAGTTTCATAACAATTACATGAGAGAATAAAAGAAAGTAACCAATGAATAACAGTCATATGAGATTAAAACCGTTCTCGTCCAGTAAAAGATATGAATTCAAATGTCTCAAGAATGCAGATCGCTCCAACTCTGGCATTTCACAACTTTCTGGCTTCCACCGGTATCCCTCAAAAGAAATTACAGAAATGTTAAGAGATGAATAAGGTGGTTTAACAGACCAAACTCCAGTATTATGCACACATATTCTGTACTTCATATTCCCATTCCGAGAGAGTTTCAAAATATCCAGATCATTACCAAGAAACACAACTGGGGTAGATATCTGAAGTTCAAAATTTGATCTTGTTCATGACTGGTCTATGTTCGTAGACCTTCGTGTGTTTCAATAACTATTGGGGAGTGAAATCGATCGACACTTCCCATTTTACAAACACTCCCTTTTTTTATTTATTTTGGTTGAAATTTTGATAAGGAGACAAAATTCAAGTCATTAAGAACAAAATTTAGGTTATTAAACATTCTAAAAAAAATATTAATAATAAAAATGTAGTGTGGATTCTAAAATAAGGAATGTGGATTTCATTCCCCTATCTATTTTGATAGTTTAGGTATTTTCTGGGCCCTGAACCTTGGACAGAGTTTTTTAGGTATGTGATTGAATTTAATTCTTATAAGAGAATGGATTGATTGTGCTATGTTCATGAAATGTTTTCATATTGTAAAATGTAAACTTTCTGTTGGCCGGTGTGGAAAGATTCTGTAGAAGATTTCCTCCCCCACTTTTTTTTACCTAGAGCGAGAATGAAATCTTTGCGGTCAAAAAATTGGTCAGCGAACCACGATGTTTGATCTTGTCTCTAGCAAGTCAGACTTGAAAATGGAGGCAGCACCTGTAATAGGCACGCCGATGACTAAGTCTGTACTAGTTTGAGTTGTAGTGAGTGTAGATGAGGTTGATTGCGTACCTCGAATATTCACTCCGTCAAGTATTTATATGCAAGCTCGAGCTAATATTCCGACTAGTGCACGTAGTGGCAGTGGCGGAGCCAGAAATCAGAAATTTTAGTTTGCTGGGGCACAAACAAAAAAATATTAATCATAGCAAAACATTAAAAAAATATATATATGTAATCTATATATTACAACGGTACATAATTTTCTTCGACGAGATTTCATTGATGTGAAAACCACATGAAAATTATAGAAAATAGAGCTAGAAGAAGCCTATAGTACGTACATTAGTATTGTATTGTATGGAGATTTCATATGTATTGTATATTAATATTGTATGGTATAGAGATTTGTATATTGTCCCCTTTATATACCCAAAAAAAAAAGGTAAAGTACACTGCAAGAGTTGAACCAGGGACTTGGTGTCCACAACCAAAACTGCTGGCCACTCTGCCAAATTGGGATCTAATGATTTATGTAATCTAAGTTGTATTTGTATCAATCTCAGTGGGGCACGGGACCCACTAGGCCCCTATGTGGCTCCACCTCTGCGTAGTGGTGCGTAAGTCATGCGTGAGTGGACCCATGACGCCACTCTTTGGATAGTATGGGAAAGTGTTTCTGCTTGCTTTGGACTCATATGAGCAAATAAGCCGCTGACTGATTCTGCTTCATTATGATCAACGATTCTTCTTCGAAGGGATTGTGCCTTGAATAGATTGTATCTCAAAGAGATTGTACTTCACTTGGATCTTTCCTTGAGCAAATATCTCATAACTCATATCCTCTTTGAAGGTTTTTGTCCTATCGAGATCCTCCTCGGCAAGTTATTTATTCCTCGACCGAATATTTCCATCTCGAGTCTAGACCGGATATTCCCGCCTCAACCGAATATCTCCACCCCGACCAAATATTACCTCCTCGACTAGATATCTCCATCTTAACAGGATATTTTTTATTTTTGTTTTGTTGAGAACAAGTAAGATGGGTGGTTCTAGTACGTTGGACCTCCATTTTATTCACTGTCAATAAACTTTGTCAACTCATATGAAAAGACAAATAAGAACAAAGAAAAAAGATAATTAGAACAGTGGATTGATACTGTCAATAAACTTTGTCAACTCATGTGGATTGATACTGTTCTATGTTCTATTAGAACAGTGCGCTATTCTATTCTTTTACATGGTACACCTACAGGTTACATTACTCCATCCAGAGGAATTAGACAAGGGGACCCTCTCTCTCCATACTTATTCATTTTTGTGTGTTGAAGGCGTTTCTTCTCTTATTTCTCATGCAGTCACTCAGGGATCACTGAAAGGGTTGCGTATGAGTCCTGGGGCCCCAGTTGTTCATCATTTGTTATTTGCAGATGATAGTTTTTTATTTGGGGAAGCATCGGTTTCAGAATGTGCTACCCTCAAGTCCATCCTGAATGTTTACGAGCGTGCTTCTGGTCAAAAGATTAACCTGGATAAAAGCAGTGTTGTTTTCAGTAAGAATGTGCATCTTGATGTCAAAGGTAATTTAGCTTCTATTTTAGGGGTGCAATGTGTCGAGGATCATGGCAGATATCTAGGGCTACCCCTTCATGTGGGGAAATCAAAAACAACAATTTTCTCTTACTTAAAGGAAAGACTAACAAAGAAGCTGATCAGCTGGCGCACCAAAATCTTGAGTTCTGCTGGTAAGGAGATTCTAATTAAGGCTGTGGCTCAAGTTATTCCAACTTATGTTATGAGTTGTTATATGCTTCCTAAAGGTCTCTGTGACGATTTGCATCAACTTTGTGCTCAATTCTTTTGGGGAGGTTCAGATTCTAATCGCAAAATTCACTGGAGGTCTTGGGAAAGGATATGTCTGTCTAAAAGTGAGGGAGGTCTAGGCTTCAAGAATCTGCATGCCCATAATTTATCTATGCTTGCAAAACAGGGGTGGAGGCTAATCACTAATCCTAACTCATTACTGTCTCAATTGCTTAAGGCTAGATACTTTCCAACTGGTTCTTTTCTAGATGCGGATATGGGGGATTCCCCTTCCTTTGCATGGAGAAGCATTATGGAAGCTAGAACTGTGATTCAGGCTGGCTTACTTTGGCAGGTTGACACCGGCACCTCAATCAATGTTTGGAATGATCAGTGGATTCCAAACATTTCTCATCATCACTTGCGCAGACCGTTTGCTTGTGACATTGAGTCTGTCTCTTCTTTGTTTGATGCAGCTACTAGGAGTTGGAGGTTGGATGTTCTACAACCTCTATTTTCTCCGGAAGTTGTTGATGCCATTTTGTGTATTCCTCTCAGTAGCAGAGATAGGAGAGATAGCCTGAGTTGGAAGTTTGAGAAGAAAGACAGGTTTTCTACTAAATCTGCCTACTTTGTAGCTAGGAATATGGTGATGGGGGATTTCTTTGCTTCTTCCTCTCTTGGTGACCCTTTCAGTACTCTTTGGAAGACATTATGGAAAGCTAATATCCCCGGGAAGGTTTCTATTTGTATCTGGAGAGCATGTCACAATGTGCTACCAACAAGAGAGAGTTTAAGCAAGAAGGGCTATACTGGTGATATGGGCTGTTTGCTTTGTTCACACCAGTTAGAGAGTGTTGGACATGTGCTTTGTGGTTGTCCTACTACACAGGAAATCCTTGCAGCTCCTCCTTTTTCCATTCAGGTTCCTATTACTCCTTCTTTTATTTTCAAGGAATGGTTACTAGAACAGGCTTCCAGTCTCTCATCAGATATTTTTTCTAATTTGCTGATGATTCTATGGGGGCTTTGGAAGAACAGAAATGATAAACTATGGAATGATAATGTTAAACAAGCACCAGTAATTGTTGCTTGTACTATGGCTTGGTATGAAGAGTTTCTTCAAGCTAACAGAAGCATGACACCGGTAACCTACAAGAGGACAAAAGCTACAACATACTGGTCCCCTCCCATGGTTGGTATGTTGTGCTTGAACGTTGATGGTGCTTATGTTTCTTCATTACAACATGGAGGCATAGGAGGTATTCTGCGTAATGAGAAGGGTGAGTTTATCGCTGGCTTTGCGTATAGGGTGCCTAATGTGTCTTCTGCTTATCATACTGAGTTGCTTGCTATTAAATCTGGATTGGAGATCATCCAGGTACTTGGTTTGTCCAATATTGCTTTAATGAGTGATTGTTTAGAGGCTGTTAAGGCTGTGACAGAAGAGGACCAAGATTTATCTTCTTTGGGAACTATTGTTGAAGATATTAAAGGTTTGCTAGGTGAATTGCAGTCTATAGGTGTTCATCATACTTATAGAACTGCTAACCATATTGCTCATAGATTAGCAGGTCTTGGTTTTGATTCTGACATTCATATGGAATGGTTCTTTCAAGCTCCAGAGTCTGTTATGGATGCCCTACAGTACGATTGCAATCGTATGAATCATTAATACAATTTCATCTTTACTTCAAAAAAATAATAATAATAATAATTAAGGAATTTTTTTATATTCTTATATAATTTTATAATTTATTTAAAACAATTAAGTAAAAATAATTAATTTCTATACATTGTCCCATCATTTAATACAAAAATAAATTCAAAATAATCTGATTTGAAATTTCCTTAAACTAAATTCATTGAATATTTAGGTGTAGTTATTACTAATTAAGATCCAAAATCAACTCCTTTTAATTTGATTAATCAATATATATATAGGGTTAAATACTTGTTACTCCTCAAACTTTTGCCCGAAAAACAGTTTAGTCCCTCGCCTTTCAAATTAAACTGGATAGTCCTTATTCTTTCTAATTCTCACACAACAGGTCCAAAACAGGTCTAAAATGACTATTCTACCCCCAAGATCTTTTTTTTATTTTTTCTCTCTTTTTCTAATTTCTCTTTGTCTTTTTCTTCTCTTTTTTTTTTTTTTTTTTTTTTTTTTTTTTTTCTGGTTCTCCCTCTCTCTCTCTCTAAGCTCGTATCTCTCTCTCCCCGACGACTCCTACTGTCCCTCCCCTGCCCAAAACCCGACTTTGACTCCCACTCTTCCCCCAGCCCAGCTCCTCTCTCTCTCTCCAAGCTCGTATCTGACCTCTACTCTGCCCACACTTGCTCCACCGCCTCCGGCTCAAGTGCACCCCTGCTTCTCCTTCATCACCCACTGCCTCCTCTCCTTTCTCTCCCATTTAATTCGCAGTCCCCGATTTAATGGCCTCCGAAGACTCCTACTGTCCCTCCCCTGCCCAAAACCGGACTCCGACTCCGACTCTTCCCCCAGCCCAGATCCTCAACCTCTCCTTCAACCAGGACCACAGCTGCTTCGCCGCCGGCATCAACCTCGACTTCCGCATCTACAAATGCGACCCCTTCCGTGAGATCTTCCGCCGCGACTTCGGCCCACGCGGCGCCGTCGGATTGGTCCAGATGCTCTTCCGTTACAACATCCTCACCATCGTCGGCGACGACCCCAACCCCCTCTGCGCCCCCAACAAGGTCATGATCTAGCATAAGTGAGCTCTCCTTCCGCTCTGAGGTCAAGGCCGTCAAGCTCCACTGTGACCGCTTCGTCGTCGTTCTAGTCCAGAAGATCTTCTACAATTTCACCGATTTGAAGCTTCTCCAGGCGCAGATCGATCTGTGGAGAGGGAGAGAGAGAAAAGTACAAAAGAGAAGAAAAAAAAAGAGAGAAAAATTAGAAAAAGAGAGAGACAAAAATAAAAAAAAGATCATGGGAATAGTCATTTTAGACATGTTTTGGACCTGTTGTATGAGAATTAGAAAGAATAAGGACTATCCAGTTTAATTTGAAAGGCGAGGGACTAGACTGTTTTTCGGGCAAAAGTTTGAGGAGTAACAAGTATTTAACCCATATATATATATATATTGGTGTTTTTGTATACTTTAGGGAAAAATGAGTTTTTTTTTTAATCTAATAGCTTCCCTAAATCTATCTTTTTCTTTGCTAACAGCAATTGCTAGTTCTTTTGGGTCCTTGACTCAAAATACCAAAATTGATCAAAATTATCTCACTTACCCCAGCAACAGATTTTTATTCTCACTTACCCATTTTAAAATAAAATGGTCATTTGCCATTCGTATAATTAAGAAATTGCATCATGCCACTGTTTCCTCTCTCTCTCTCCCCAACGCAGCGATGGTGTCCACGTCTGAAAAAGCCAAAGAAGCTCTGATCGCCGATCGCATGTTGTCGATTGCTTTCAGTTTGCTCTCCCTTACTCTTCTCTGCTTTCTTTGAACTCGTATTGGTGAATTGATGGAGGAACCGCCAGAAATCAACGACCACCATGGCTTGGGTTTTGAATGTTTTGATGGGCAAGTTGATGGACAGAGTTCCAAACTCCCATGGCTTGGTGCCATAAATGTTGAGTTTCCTTCTCTCTCAGACTCGATTCTCAGTCTTCGACTTGTTGCGATCTGGACTAGAATTGGGTGACTTCACCATAGTTCGAGTCGGTTATTGTCTTACAGAGGAGTGGCGAACTAGTAAACGGGGTGAGGACCAAATCAAGGAACCAGAGATGGAGTTGTTCGAGAGGTCGAGGTTCTGGAGGTGTGGGAGGTTACAGATCGACGGCGGGAGTTGACCAGCGAAGGGAGATGATGTGGGTGCCCAAATCATTTTTTTTTTGGGGATAGAATAGGGTAGAAGGCCAAAAGGAAAGAAAAAACAATAAAAAAATGTTCTATTGGGGGGGGGGGGGGCAATAAAGGTCTAATGGGGGGCAAAAAATGTTTTGGATTGATGTAATTTCCTCTTTTTTTTTCCTTAATCAAAGTTTTAGTTGTCTAATTTTACGGAGATTAGCTCTCATTCCGGCCACCGAAAGTTATTATGGGGAAATAGACGTCTATTGGTAGCAATACAGGTTTATTCAGGGGCCAATAAACCTCTCCGATCCCATATGATATCTTCAACAACTACTTTGGAGACTTCCGGGGAGGTTTCATAAACCTCTATTGCCCCCCAATAAACTTCTATTGGGGGCAATAGATTTCCCCTCTATTGGGGGCAATAGACATCTATTTGGGGGCAATAAATATTTCTGGCGACCTATGAGATCTTCGACGACCTCTTTGGGGAACTTCGGCGAGGTTTTCAGAGAAGTCTAGTGGGCGGCGGCCGATGACAGGAATCTGGTGAAGTCTCCTATGGTTTCTCTCTCTCTAAGTAATAAAGGGCGAGGGTAAAATAGTCTCAAAAAAAAATTTAATGGGGTATTAGTGAAGGCTTCCTTAGAGTGTTTTGGGTAAGGGAGAATTAAAAAAACTTAATGGGGCAAGTGGGAAAACAATCCTTAGAATGAGGTAAATGGACAAAATCCTAGCCGCTGCGGCTACAGAATATGGGATCTTCTCCAATCTCAGCCCTAAGGGGAGAATTGCTCTCCAAACTCTATGGCTTTACGCCCGCCCTCCAGTGCCATCCTTTTCCCGCAACCACTCTGCCATGCCATTTGCCTTGCGCTCCACTTGAGAACGATGATGATCGCTGGAGGGATCTGTTTGAGATCAAGGATAAGAAGGCTTGGTTTTGTGGCTTCCGGATTCAACCACGGAGGGGACGACTCAAACCTTCTGTCACTGTAAGTGTATTTCTGCAATCTCAATGGTCTTGCCATAAGGGTTTGGCTGATGTGGTGTACGTGGACTGCGAAGACAGTAGAGGCGTGTTACAGAACAGTATCTTGGAACCCTTTTGGATCATTTCTGAGTGAGAGGTTTGGCAGTTTGGTGCTGGGCTTGAAGTGGATCGGGGCGAGATCTGCAGGCCACAATGGACGCTGTGCAAAGTGAGCTTTGGAGTGGAATGGTGGAGTTCTCCACCGCACTATGGCTGGAGGTGTGGCCTGGATTGTTACAGCGAAGATAGTGGCAGAAACGCTGGTGGAAGTCAGCGTGGATGTTGACATGAAGCTGGTGATGGCAATGGTTTCAGTGGCATCCGAGATCGATGAAGAAGAATGGGGGCCCCGATCAGGTGGGAGGCCCAACTTCAATTGGGTGCCCAAACAAACTCTAAGGCCCAATTGGGTGCCCAAATCAATTATGAGGCCTATTTTGAGGCCCAACTGGGTGTCCAAAGTTTTTGAGAATGATGCTGGGATTCGGGCCCAAGCGTGGATCAAAAATATGGGCTCTGGTTCTTTATGGTTTTGTATTTGTCCTCAATGTGAAGCAAATATAAGCATGCAAAGCAAAATGAAAGGCATGGAAGTAGAGAGAAGAAAAAACAAAGAAGGTTGAGAAAAGTAGAGAGTAATGAATCCTCTTTGAAGTGCAGTGAAACCTTGCATCAGCCTTACTTTCAAGGCTCATAGCTCATCCATTCAAAACCGTAATCTAAAGGTTCCACTTGGAGATCAAATTTCATATTCAGGGCTTTTCATACACATGTGGCACACATTCCAACTCCAAGGCATGTAAAAACATGGGACTTGCAAAGTTAGCGAAAATGATATAGAAAACTGGCAGAATGTTGATAGAATGACCTTCGTCCATTCAAACCTGAATACCAAAAGCTACAGGGGTCATATTCAGAAACCCTTTAGTATGAATGAAGTAGACATCTGGGGCTTCAAATCCGTATAAGGCATGAGTTATTTGGACCCCGGGAGGTATACCCTGTTTTGCACTTTATGTGGCTTAGCTGCTCATTTTTCTGGTTTCCTCCCCTGACCTTTCTGTACTCAACTTGAAATTCCAGACGCTATGAGACTCAGATTCTGAATCTTCCAAGGCATTCAAAAATAGACTCTTGGGGTGACGGATCTATATATGGTGCGTCTTTTGATTCCAATTGAGCTGTAAACGGTAGCCGTTCAAAATGAATTGATCGGCGAAGCAGAAAAAATGTTTCGCTGAAAGTGAATTTCCTTAAACTTTTCTTTAATTATGTGACTCCATTCATTGGGTTGCCTCCCAAGAAGTGCTTGAATTTAACACCTTTTAGCTAGACGGTACCTCCATTCAGTCCTCAGATTGTGGCGTAGTTTTGAGGGGTAGTTCCTCCACATCATGCTCCACAAACGCTTCATTATAGTGCTTCGAGCGATGACCATTCACATGAACTTGCTTCCTGTATGAAATATAGACTAAACAAATTGATGAAATAATTAAAGAATATACAAGTGTAATTAACGTAAATTTGGATATAAAAAATAAAACAAGTATAAAATGTAAACACAAGTGATTTTGCAATCTCCAGCAAAGGCGCCGAAAATTAAAATGCTAAAAGTAGCACTCAACTTAACCCTGCAAAATGTAGTTGTTAGTATAAAATAAATAAGGACCATTCAAGCAGGGGATTGAGGGTATACAAGTAATCATGTAACAAATAAAGAATTAAAGTACGGTATAAGTATTATTCACAAAAATAAACAGAAGAATAAAAGAATATTGAAAACGTAAAGTAGGGGGGTTTTAAATTGTGTAAAGGAGAAAAATAAAGTAAAACTAAGTATGATTCGGGATTTGCAATGAATGAAGATGTTAAGAATAATTTATCCACCACCACATATGATCAAATCATGATATGCATCCTAATATCCTTTACTATTGTCATGAGAAGATATCAACCGAGAAACAAATATTAAAGCAACCATGTACCTTATTTACTTTTCTTTTACACAATTAATTTAGCAAAGCACTAAACTAACATATTTCGAAACATGCAATCAAGTGATCAAAGCAATCATATCTTAAACAAATTTCGAATCATTAAGAGCAAGTGAAAGTTTGGTCAATATATAATTGTATTTATCCAAGTACACAAAGCATGTCTATTCAATAACACAAACCAATTGATTTCGACCTTTGTCCAAAGCCTTTACCACTTAATTGAATTAGGATCACAAAGCCTAAACCAAATTACTAGCAATCCAATTACATGCAAGTCATTCTAAGTTGCGCACCAAAGAACAAAAAACATATAAAAGTTTTTCATAAAACAAAATCAATTGATCAACTCACATAAGTAGCATAGCAAAGCATTCATAAACACATAAACATGATAATCACATAATATAGGGCTAGCTTCAAAATTGCCCCTAACAAAAGAATTAGTTCCTCATAATTTCAGGAAAAAAAAAAACAAAATACAACTTAGAATAATAAAAATAGATAAAAGAAAAAAGGATGGTGGCGGATGAACAAGAAAGAGGGATAGCAGAGAAGGTAAAGGGTGTGGTGTTTTTCATTGTGTTGCAAAGGCTCTTTATATAGAAATACACAACCCTAGTACCTAAAAAGATAACAAAGTTAAAACAGACTTTTTAGAGGAAATAGCTAAGAAAAGTGTAAGGATTGCACATTATATTTGTCGCATTTTATGCTTATTTCAGGTACCAAGCGACTTAATTCTACGAACGATGTCTATGTTTGACTTTTGTGGTACTAGCAAATCTTCTAGAGTTTCAAGCTATTCTGAAATGGCGGAGCATGATACGACAAATGAGGGGATCTATCTCTATGTACCACTGTGAGTACTACCACATCTTCTTGTTCTGTCCGTAAATGGCAGCAGAAGGGTATGTAATGGCCACTCTAGCTTTAGGCTTGCACAAGTTTCTTATATTTTGATAACACTCCAAAAATACTATCTGGATGTTTTACGATATGATTGCAATCAATCTCTATTGAGTTTCTATCTATAAAGTTATATCCTTGGTTCAAAAATCAATATATATATATATATATATATATTATTTATTTGGGAACCAAAGTCTTAGAATCATCCATATTGCAAAACAAACAAAAATATCTTCTAAAAGAAAAAAGACTATGATCTGGATTAACAAATTAAAAAATCTTTTAAATTGTCTACTCTCCAAGAATCACATTATGGTTCCGCTACTGAAAGTACACCAAATATGTAGACATCTCTTTCACAAAATTCTTCGTGGTTGAACTGATAGAGATAATAAAAGAACAACAAATTGTTGAAGATACAAATTTAATTGTTCAAGGGTGATGTGGTCAAATTAAGTAGGTCTACTTAGCTTTTTAAACATTCAAAAAAGTGAATTGAAGGTTTAATAAGTAGGGGAAATGATCATTTATCCAATTTTAGGCACCAAATTGCCCACTTGCTCCACTAACAGTTTTTTAACCTCATTTACCCAAAACACTCTAAGGGATTATTTCCCTAATACCCAATTAATTCTTTTTATTTTTTTGGGGACTTTTTTGCCCTCTCCTTCTTTCTCACTTAGAAAGATAAGTCTCTCTCTCTCTCTCTCTCTCTCTCTCTCTCTCTCTCTCTCTCTCTCTCTCTCTCTCTCTCTCTCTCTCTCTCTCCCTCCCTCCATCCCTCCAGCAGGTTGCCCACGACGCCGGCTCTAGCCATCGCCGCGCCGAAACTGGTCGTCATGCTCTCCGCGGCTAGGCTCGACGCTAAGCCGACTGTCCTCTTCGCTGAGAAGCTCGGCGAGGCCGGGTTGGACCTTCTGAAGGAATCGACGACCGCCAGTAGAATCGAGTACGTCTGCGATTTGCTTCTATCTCTCTCACCGGCGACTGATCATCACGGAAATCGGAACTTGATTGTATCTCCGGTCCCGGGCTGCAACCGGAGTCGTTGCAATCGGAGTCAAATCAGTGTGAAGGCAAACGGTCAACCAGAATTGTTGCAAAACTACTGGAATTGTGGGCAAAATCATCAACCGGAGTCGAGATTATTGGGGGGCAATAATCTTCCTATTGGGGGACAATAATATGTCTTAATTGTTATAAAGTCTCTATAATTGTGTTCAGTGATATTTTCCTTTGTGTTAAAGACTGCTTCTAATGTGTTTTGGTATTTCTGATATATTATTGGGCGGCAATAATCTGTTTATTGCGGGGCAATGATATATTTGTTTTGTTATTTTTTGCATGAATATGGGTGATCCTTTTGTTGTTAGGTGCATTTATTCTTGTTAAGAGGCCACCCAGGAGGCCTAGGATGAAGCAGTTCAAGTGAAGTGGGGAGTGTGAAAAAAAGCCAATTCGTTGTGGACTTAAATTCACCAAGTATTGAATTTGAATACCTGTACTTTTGTAAACTAATTCAAAACCAAACTGAGTTACTTCTGACCATCTATAAAAAAATTATTGGGGGGCAATAAACTCTTTATGACCCCCCAATAAACCTAATTATGTTGGTTAATGAATCTAGCAGCATTTTGTTGAAATGACCTGTAATAAATGAACCATAGTTAAGACATTATTGCGGGGCAATAATCTGTCTATTGCCTCCCAATAGACCTCCCCAAAAATCACCAGTTTCTATCATTGACAGATTATTGTACTTTAATAAACTCAAAACAACATAAGACTTATCAAAACTCTAATTTCAGTGATTAATTAACCACAGTTAAGAAATTATTGGGGGGCAATAATCTGTCTATTGCCCCCCAATAGACCACAGTTTTGACGTCGTCCGAGACATGCAAGCGAAGCCCAGACTCGATTCCGGCTTGGAGCTTCCCGGACATCTGACAAACAAAACTGGCGAAGCCCAGACCCGATTCCGGCGTGGAGAGTTTCTCGGACATCTGACGAACAAAACCGGCGAAGCCCAGAGGGGTTGGGATCGTGGAGTTGGATGGCGTCATCCTCTAGTGGTCCGACGGTGGGACAGAGCAGCGGCGATGGAGGCTGACATCAATGGTGGCTTAGAGAGAGAGAGAGAGAGAGAGAGAGAGAGAGAGAGATCGATGAGGGGGAGGAGAGAGAGAGATATGAGTGTAATTTGTTAATTAAAATGAGGGCAATACTGTCAAACACTGTTAGATTGGGTAAATGGAGTTAAAAAGCTCTTGATGGAGTAAGTGGGCAATTTTTGGGCTAAAATTGGGTAAGTGGTCACGGCCCCTAACAAGTATAAGATGTCTAAATATCAAATTTGAAGGACTAAGAGTATCTTTAGCAGACTCTCTATTTTGGCTCCTTAGCTATTTTGGATAGCATGTTTAGCTTTTTATATATTTTAGCAGCTGCATCAGACTCCTAAGTGGTTCTCCATTATAACTTTTAGCTATCTCGCTTTTAAATATAGAGAGCGAGATGAGGCTCTATATAATTTAAAACATTCAGTTTGAGTTATTTTATGTAATTTATTAATACATTTAAACTATTTAATCTTCATTTGAAAAATAATATAAATTCAAAACTAGCTAAAATAAATAGCATTGATACATAAGTATTTCTAAAGTGGCTAGCCAAAATGACTTTTTGACTATTCTGGCTAAAATTTGACTAAAAAATAACTGGCATTGCTAAAGGTGCTCTAATTAGAACCACCCAAGAAAGATAATGTATCAGAGGAATGGACAAACTCACAAAAGTCCATTACACAAGAAACTTTTTGTTTTATCTTGTATTCCATAGTCGCATGCCAAGGTATCCAGAAATTATAATATAGTAGGCTGTGTCAGAAACTCTATCGGGGGCTATTGCCAAAGAAATTCAGCTGGCAAGAAACAATTAGAAAGATCGATGATGAGTTGGTTGGCAGACCCATTAACCAACTTCTTCAGCTTCTTGAGTGTGTTGCTTCTCTTAGCTCTGATCAAGGCCTTTCACAAACTATGGTGGACTCCGACTCGCATTCAGAACCTGATGGCTGTGCAGGGAATTCATGGTCCTCCTTACAGACTTATTTATGGGAACACCAAGGAAATCTCCAACATGCAAAAGGAAGCGATGAGCAGGTCCATAAATCTATCACATGATATATTTCCTAGAGTTCAACCTCATATTCACTCATGGACCAAGAGCTATGGTATTTTACAATCTTTTAACTTAACTTCGTTTCTAAATAAACTCTGTTTAAAGATTTAACTTGGTCATTGCTACACAGGGAAGAATTATCTTCAATGGTATGGTCTTCGACCTATTTTGGTGGTTACAGAACCTGAATTGTGCAGAGAGATCCTCAATAACAAAGATGGGGTTTTCCCAAAACAGAAGCCTAGTAACTTTTTGAAGAAGCTGGTAGGAGATTGCATTTCCATCACAGAAGGTGAAAAGTGGGCAAAGTTGAGAAAGTTGTCCAACCATGCCTTTCATGGAAAGAGCTTAACAGTAAGTATTGAACATAATGTTCATGAGGGTAAGAATATTGAATTGCTAATAAGTGCCTTATGGTATTGCGTTATGTTCATAAGGATAAGAATATTGAACTTGCTAATAAGTGCCTGATGATATTACGTTACTAGAATATGCTCCCAGACATGATAGCTAGTGCCGACGCGATGGTAGAAAGGTGGAAAAATCATGAAGGGAAGGAAATTGATGTGTATGAAGAATTTAGATTGTTCACTTCGGAAGTGATATCTAGGACAGCATTTGGCAGCAGCTACTTAGAAGGACAGAACATTTTTGAAATGATGATGAAGTTTTACCCTTTATTGTTCAAAAGCCTTCTCAAAGTCAGGTTTCCTGGAATGAGGTAGCGACCAGCTAGCTTTCCTAATTAGTTTTAACCACGAGTTCTTTCTCTTACTTGTTGAATTTACTTCCGTTTGAACTTGCAGCAAGGTTTTTAGAACCAGTGATGAGATTGAATCAGACAAGCTTGAGAAAGAAATACGGGACTCCATAATGGAGATGGTTAAGAAAAGAGAACAAAAGGCAGTGACTATGAGTGGCGAAGAAGAAAGCTTGGGAAGTGATTTTCTAGGATTGCTTTTGAAGGCTCATCATGGTGCCAATGAGAAAAATCGGATTTCAATGAACGAATTAGTTGAAGAGTGCAGGATATTTTACTTTGCTGGACAAGAGACCACTAATACTCTACTTGCTTGGACTGTTGTTCTTCTGGGACGACATCAAGAATGGCAAGAGGAAGCGAGAAAAGAAGTCCTACAATTATTTGGGAAACAAAATCCAAATCCTGATGGCATTTCAAAACTCAAAATAGTAAGAAAATCTATGATTCAATTTTAATTTATGCTTCTCTGTGTGGCAGAAATGTTCAAAGTAAGTTGAAACTCTTATACTCTATTTTGATGCATGCAGATGAGCATGATCATCAATGAGACTCTAAGGCTGTATACTCCTGGTGATCTGATGGGAAGGACAGTTGCAAGGGAAGTTAGACTGGGAAAACTCCTACTTCCTGCAAATGTTGAATTGCATGTCCCACCTTTAGCACTTCACCATGATCCTCAGTTATGGGGACAAGATGCTGCACTTTTTAAACCAGAACGATTCTCTGAAGGGGTTGCTAAAGCTACAAAGGATAATATGGCCTCATTCATGCCATTTGGATTGGGACCTAGAATGTGTGTGGGTATCAACTTTGCTGTCACTGAAGCAAAGATTGCTCTGTCAATGATTCTACAACGCTACTCATTTACCCTTTCCCCAGGTTATGTCCACTCGCCTTCTCAGTTTGTTACTATTCGTCCACAACATGGAGTTCAAGTAATTCTACAGTCACTTTGAGCTGTGAAGACCAGAACTCCCCATAGAATCTTGCAGTTGGTGTACTAGACATGCTAGCTTATAAAAATGCATCTGCTAAACTGATTGTCAAGAATAGTTGCTTATACGCCATCTCCAACCTAAATAAATAAAACATCACATTTCTGAGTTCACATATGCAATCCACTAGTAGTTCCACTGCCTATACATGTTTAACATGTCTTAGTTTGCATACATATTCCAAGCCTTTGCTTGCAATGGTGGAGATTTGGTCTTGTCGGAATTTAAGCATGCGACACCCATACCATTTCTGGGTGAGGGAGATTGTAACTTTGATGCCTAGAAATGAGAAGTGAACAACTATATAGAAAACTATTGAGTACAACCCCATACATTTTGCATTCCAGCAGAACAAAGAAAAAAAATGAGAGTTCGATTGGACAAATGTGGTACATACCAAAAGTCATAAAGGCCCTTATTATGATTGTCACATCAGCATGGACTCCGACTCGCACTTCACCATGATCCTCAATTATGGGGACAAGATGCGATATTTTTCAAACCAGAGCGTTCTCTGATGGGGTTGCTAAAGCTACTAATGATAACATGGCTGCATTCATGCCATTTGGATTGGGACCTAGAATATGTGTAGGCTTCAACTTTGCCACCATTGAAGCAAAGATTGCTGTGTCAATGATTCTACAACGCTACTCATTTACCCTTTCCCTGGGTTATGTCCGCTCGCCTTCTCAGTTTCTTACTGTTCGTCCACAACATGGAGTTCAAGTAATTCTTCAGTCACTTTGAGCAATGAAGACCAGAACTCCCATAGAAACTGGTATATCTACATGCTAGCGTACAAACCTGCAACTGCTAAGCTCATTATCAAGAATAAAAAATACTGCTTTTTTCCCTTCAACTCCCTCTTAATATCTAATTAACAAGCAGTACAGAACCATACCACACCAGTAATATATTTTGATGCTATAAAGTGAAACGAAGTATACGAAAAGTGGGAACACAAGACAAGTTTAGTTCAAGCATAATAGTACAATTAGTATGAAATAGTGATCCATACTAAAAGTCATAATGGCTAGCCTATGTCTGCATAAGCATCTGGCAATCTACAAAAAAAAATAAAGGCTTATGTCTGGGGGCTATTTTGCCAAGCAATTATTTAGTGTCAGGAAACTATTCTGCCAAGCAATTAGTTAGTTGGATCAACATCTGGCAATCTACAAAATAATATAATATATAAAGCGGCCAAAAATGATGTCTCTTCATAAATATAAGTCTGTGATGGAATCATGTCAAATGGATAAGGTCAAAAGTGACATCTTCCTTGTGCCATTTCCGTTTACCACGAGAGAGCAGTAGGTTCTGGTTCTCACTTCTGAGATGAGTTCTTTGGGAGGCCTAGTATTCAGTCTTTTAAGCATTCTGTTTTTGTTCCTTCTCTTAGTTCTGATCAAGATCTTTCACAAACTATGGTGGAATCCGACTCGCATACAGAAGCTGATGGCTTTGCAAGGAATCAAAGGTCCTTCTTACAGATTTATCCATGGAAATACTAAAGAAATCTCCAGCATGCAAAAGGAAGCAATGAGCAGGCCCAAAAGTTTGTCACATGATATATTTTCTCATGTTCAACCTCATTTCTACTTATGGAGCAGGGCATATGGTAACAAATTGATCTTTAGATATCTAATCCTTATTCCTGGTTTCCAAATCTAGTAATAACTCAGTCACTTATACTGCAGGTAAGAATTTTCTTCAATGGCATGGTTCTCGAGCTCAATTGGTCATTACAGAACCTGAGTTGTGCAAAGAGATACTAAATAACAAAGACAGAACTTTCTCGAAAACCGATTTCCCAATATTTATGAAGAAGCTATTGGGAGATGGACTTGTTACAACTGAAGGTGAAAAATGGGGAAGAATGCGAAAGCTGGCCAACTCTGCCTTCCATGGAGAGAGCTTAAAGGTAATTACTTACATGTTACTATTCTAGTGTGATAGTTGTATCAATTAGGAAGTGGTAGAGGAATAGAATTAAACTTGCTAATGGTATGGTGTTATTGTCTCACTTGTACTAGAGTCTGATTCCTGCAACTATAGCTAGTGCTGAGTTGATGCTAGAGAGGTGGAAAAGTCATGAAGAAGGGAAAGAGATTGAGATATTTGAAGAATTTAGGTTGTTGACATCAGAAGTGATTTCCAGAACAGCATTTGGCAGCAGCTACTCAGAAGGGAAGAGCATTTTTGACATGTTGATGAAGTTAGCCTTCTTAACATTCAAAAATGCTTTCAAAGCTAGGATTCCTATCATCAGGTAACTTCTTTTTCAATATAATCATATAATGAGATGCAAAACATGCTCAATTTCATTAGATTGAATAACATCTATTGAAATACTATCTACCTTATAATTCTTGCAGTAAGATTTTCAAAACCAGCGATGATATTGAAGCAGAGAAGCTTGAGAAAGGAGTACATGACTCCATAATAGAGATTGTCAAGAAAAGAGAACAGAAGGCAATGACTATGAGTGAGGAAGAAAAAAGTTTTGGGAGTGATTTTCTTGGATTACTTTTGAAAGCTCATCATGATGTCGATGGCAACCAGAGGATTACAGTGGATGATGTAGTTGATGAGTGCAAGACATTTTACTTTGCTGGACAAGAAACCACCAACAGTTTGCTAGCTTGGACTGTGTTTCTTCTGGCACTCCATACAGATTGGCAAAAGGAAGCAAGAAAAGAAGTGCTGCAATTATTTGGCAAACAAACTCCAAACCCTGATGGCATTTCCAAATTAACAACAGTAAGGAAGTTTAAAACTTGACCATTACTTTATCATACTGGGAGAAATGTTGTTAGCTTATGAGGAGTTGTTTTCAATTGTGATTTTTTTGTTGTTGCTGCAGATGGGTATGATCATCAATGAGTCTCTAAGGTTATATCCTCCTGTTGTGTCCATTTATAGGAAAGTCGCACGAGAAGTTAGACTCGGAAAACTCCTTGTTCCAGCTGATCTTGAAATACTTATTCCATGTTTGGCCCTTCAGCATGAGCCTCAATTCTGGGGGCAAGATGTGGAATTGTTCAAACCAGACAGATTCTCAGAAGGGGTTGCTAAAGCTACCAACAATAACATGGCCACATTCTTACCCTTTGGAATGGGACCTAGAAATTGTGTGGGATACAATTTTGCAACCACTGAAGCCAAGATTGCTCTGGCAATGATTCTACAACGCTACACCTTCACACTTTCCCCGTGTTATATTCACTCACCCTTTCGGCTTCTTACAGTTCGGCCACAACATGGAATCCAAGTAATGCTACACTCACTGTGAGCTCTGAAGACAACAAATATGTACCCATAAATGTTTCATTTCATATGGCTACTTATAAAGAATGCAACTCCCTGGAATCATTACTTTGTTCTTATAGTACTTTACAATGATAATGACTTCTCCATTCAAGATGCATTGCTCATAATGAATGGAGATTTGCTAAGCTGATGTAATATATGTACCCCTAAGTTGATTTAAGATGACCGTACTTTCCTTTTTCCATTGTTCTTCTTGGGGTAAGATTTTCTTCCTATTATTACCTCGGTATAATATGGAACCAGTTGAAGAGTTATACATGAACGAGTTGTGTCGTAAAACAATCATTTTGATGTGATTATTATTGTAATTACTATTAATCAAAAGGGCAAGTTTATTGTTCATTGCTTATATTTAATATTTGATTGAACAAAGTCCAAGGAATATGAGTTAAAGAGAAAGTAACCTAAAGAGTTAGATGTGTGAGAGCTTTACTCTTTTACACTCTTATCCTAAAAGGTTCCTAGTCATAGGATTATCATTTGGACATTGATGATCCGGAAATACTAGCACATACTATGTATGCTCAATATGGAGGATGATATGTCTCTTGTAATTCGTGTTGAGACACTGATACAAGTATGTGGGTGCTCTTATCTTAAAGAGTACACCGAACGCGATCATTAGAGTTCTTGTATGAAGTTTTACTTACATGTCAAAACTTGAACTCTCTAAATTACAATAATACAAATTAGTCATTTGACCTGAGACACCATGGATGTCTTATGAGTGAATGGATTAACTCTTGATGATGCAATAATATTATGCCCCTTAATGGATATGATTGATGCATTCATTGGTATAATCAATTCGGTCATAGAGACATGTGAGTGTACAATAAGAAATCTTTATAAGGTGTATGTTCAAAGATGTGATTCAATGAGTTTTTGGCCAAAGCATTGAATGAGACTAAAAAAGAGTTTCTAATCACATTCTAAGAATCACATAAGAATGGAAATCACATTAGGGGATTGACATATCAATTCCATACCCCAATGATGTGATTTAGAACATCGTGTTAGAAAATGACCGTATTGTATTGTAATTCCAATTAAATAGGTTATTTGTCATTCTATATTAACTAGGGTAGTCATGATATGTTGTAAGAAGTCACTCATGACTTGTGAAGTCCCCGAGGATTGATAAACATTTATGATCCTAATAACAAGGGAGAATCAAAATGAAGTGTTGATTCGTAAACGAAATAGAATTGTTCTACAAACTTCACTGCCTTGTTAATTAGAACCTAAGAGATCACATACCATATAAATGGATCATTGAGATTGTATATGAAGAATATTAAACTAGAGTTGGTTATGACCAAATAATTAATTAGATTTATTACTTGGACATAATTAGTATTTTTTGGGTAAAACAGAACCTATTGGGCCTAAACGATTGTCGGGTTTTTGGTGTGGACTTGGGCTTCACTAAGTGAGACTTAAATGAAAGCCCAAGACACATTTTTAGTGCCCAATAACATATATAGACCAGCCAACATATTGGCTTTGTGCAAGTCAATATTTCACTTTTAGTAGTTGGAGTTATTTCCTATTATATAAGGTGAAAGCATGGACAAAGAGAAGAGAGAGTGTCTTCACACTATCATCTTTTAGTTGGTAGAAGAGAGTTCTCCCTTTGTCTAATTGCACAAGTTGATATTATGACAAGGAAGAAAGAACACTTGCATACTTCTTCCTTTCCTTTCATCTTTCTTCATCTCTTGATTCACTTGGTGAAGATCCGTAGAGGCCACATCCTTTTGTGGCTCTACTTGTAACATCAAGGAGGAGTATAAAAGCACAAGAAGGAGTACAAGAAGTAGTTTTTAATCCAAGGTGGTTAACACACACAAGGAGAGATCAAGGAGAGGAACTTTGGTGATTCACTTGAATCGGATTGAAATCACGCTCCAATGGTGAGTGGAGCATGCATAAACTCCCTCTTTGTTCTTCCTTACTATGCATGCTATATTTATATACATATCATAATAAGCCAAGATCATGGGTTAAAGGAATGGGTTTTACGTTTAGTTTTAGTTGGTAGTTTAATTGTTAAACTAATTCTGCAGTAATTAAAAAGTTTTGAAATCCATCCATTCATTCAATACATAGGTGAAAAGTTTCTTCAGCAGCTCACCTATTCTGTACTTCAGATTCTCATTCCAATAGAGTTTCAGAATATAGAGATCAATACCAAGAACACAACATACTACATATGCAGATATTTGAATTCAAATTACTACTTTTGTTAGACAACATCACCTTTTTAATGAAAATTGATTCATATATGGTACAAAACATGTTTCTATAGAATATCTATCTATCTCCTATACAAAACATACACCTATAGAAAGTTGATTCATAAATGACACACTCAAAACAATATATATCTCCTATAGAACAAAATGATCAGAAAGTTGAGTAAATTTGAGAACTTGCCTATAATGCATTCTAGAAAACTCAAAAAGCTTGTCAGTCTTAGAGAAGACGATGACAGCAACCTCAGCATCACAGAGTATAGCCAATTCCGTAGCCTTCTTGATTAACCTAGCAGGCCTCTTTGAGAATCCGACTTATCGTTGATATCAATCTTCCCCTACCCATTTTGAGTTTCTTTAAACACATAACCTCTGCTGTTAGTTAGACCAGCTAATTAACCAACAGACTAGGGCTCGGTGGCATGGTAGTCGATAATTTGTTTCAATGAAATTTTGTTTTGTTTTTTGTTTTGTTTTTTGAAGTAATAGATTATTTGGAATCAAGAGTAATTTGAAATGTGATTTTGAGTAGGAATTTCATAATCATAAATTATATTATTTTTATTTTTATAAAATGGGCAATGTAGATCTTTATTTATAAATATGGTTCGTCTATGATATATCAAGTACTGATATATACAAGTAGACATACACCGATATATTAAGTATACTCGATTCACAGCTAGACTAACTCTACACATTGGTATTGGTAGACTAGCTTAGAATTATATTTCTATATCAGAGTAGTTTACCTTTACATCAATCTAAATCTACTTGATGTATTGATATATTGATGCACTGTAGAATTTTTTATTTTTTTTTTTTTTTTTTTAGTTTTTGAGAAAGAGATAATTTCATTAGCTTAGCCATGGTCAGAAGGCATGTACATCATATGCTGTCTTACACCAAATAAAACCTAGATGGTTTATGCTACCAAGCACATGACAGGTAACCCTCACCGTGAACAAAGTGAGCACAATATTTAGACCTAGCCATATGAAGGCAAATCTAACACTTCCTAAATCCTTGCTAGAGTAACCCTAATCGCCTAGAGACCTCAATTGGTGTACAATTAGAGAAACTAAACTTAAATAGCAACAGACTTGAAACGTCAAATTCTAGGTACCGAGAAACAGAAAGCTTAGAGCTTCCCTTTGCCCTTATCTATAGACCTCAATTGATGCACCGGAGAAGTTGTTCAAAATAAGATGAAAAGAAATAACTACGGATTTGGTGTTATGAAATTTGGGACAAAGATTTTTTTTTTCATTGAAAGGGAAGTGAACATTTTCCGGCTATATAGTGCAATTTTGTAATAAAAGAAAGGAAAAACTATTGTTTAGTCCCTGAAGTATTTCTTCGTCCTTGTTTCAGTCCCTGCCTTTTTAATTTAATCCCAAAAGTCCCTAAACTCACAATTTCAGTTCAAACTAGTCATTTCCCTCCATTTCTTCCAGTAGCTAGATGATGTGTCAGTTTTTCTCCTTTTCTTCTTCTTCTTCTTCTTCTTCTTCTGTTTATCTCTCCTCCATCAAATCCCATGTCTGTGAGAAGCTCACAGTTCAGTTGCACCACCAAGTTGAGAAAAAGAGAGTTGAGGTCGAACCCAAGGAGGTAACTTCATAGCCTGGGTTTTGTTTCCAACGGTCTCCTCCCACATTCCTCATCCAAGAAACTCCCCGACGACAAACCCATTTTCTCTTCCTTCGTCGCTTCCTGAACCGGCCGGTTCATTCACTCTAATCACAACCTCGTGTCAGGGTGTCGAAATAGGAACATCCGCCCACCGTGGAGGGACTTGGAGGTGTATTTCAGCTCCATGATCTGGTTCATCAGCTTCTCCGTGTTGCCCATTGTGGTGCTCGAATTTGGGAGATTTTAAGGGAATCAGAATATGTGCTCTCTTTCTCTCTATCCTTCTCCCATCTTGGCAGCTCTGCCTTTAGCCAACCACATCATCTCCCTTACCTCCTCTACCTATGGCCTCCTCACCCTCGACCCGCCACCCCCGCCCATCTTGATCAAACCCGACATCATCACCCAGACCCCGACATCATCACCACTGTTGTTTATAGACCCACCAAACCAGGATGAGGAGGGTGGCTATAAAAAGTCAAGAAATCCAAGAGAGGAGATAATCGATTAGTACCTGAAATGGGTTGATTTGTTTTTTTTTTTTTTTTTGGGTGTGGAGGACTGGATCGAGATTGTAGAGGACGATCTGGTGACGTGGGTGGAAGTGATGGACAGCGGAGATGAAGTTCATACGATAGGAAAACGGCGTGATTGGGCAGGGATTGGGTCTGTCGCATGTGGAGACTAGAGAGTTTGAGAGGAAAGTGAGAGAGATTGAGATAACTAGATGAGTGTGAAGTGAGGAAGTTAAGGAGGTGAAGAAGGAGAGATGAACATAAGGGGGAGAGAGAGAGAGAGAGAGAGAGAGAGAGAGAGAACTGACACGTCATCCAGCTACCGGAAGAAATGGAGGGAATGGACTAATTTAGATTGAAATTGTGAGTTTTGGGATTTTTAGGATTAAATTAGAAAGGCAGGGACTGAAACGAGGACGAAGACATATTTCAGGGACTAAACAGAATTTTTCCCTAAAAGAAACTTCATCGGATAAAATTGAATGCCCAAATCTCAACCCAACCAAATCACCCTGATCGTCTCTATCACCCTCACCCTGCTGTCACTGCACTGCCTTTGCGCAGCTCCACTGCTTCCGACCACCCCCACAACTGATACTGATGATTGATGCGGACGCGAGTTGAGACTGTTGAAACAATAACAAGCAATTGCCTACAATGGGATTGGGCTCAAAGCTCAAATCGGGGCCCAGTTCCCCCATCATCTTCCAATTCATGATAACTGACAGTACAACAAGTAAAAGTCTGAGTTACATGAAGATGAGAAACAGGAAAGAATAATTAATTATCCAATTTCGTTTACAATTAAGCCATCTACTTGGATTAAAATTTGTAATAGATTTTGAGTGTACTAACTCTCAAGAAAATAATCTATACCACCAGGTGACAGAAGCTTTTGAAAAAAAAATGCATATATTCTCATAAACTCTCCAGAAAGTTATATAGACAGGAATACAAAAAACAGAACAAGTACTGTCATCTTTTGAGTGCTTTCGTACCGGGTCGACATATCCATGATAATGTTATTGCAGCTTTTGAGACTATTCACTCTATTCGAAGAAATGCAGGGAGTGGGGATTCTAATTTAGTTTTGAAGCTGGACATTAGTAAAGCCTATGATAGGGTGGAATGGGTGTTCCTTGAGAATATGATGTCAAAGCTTGGTTTTGCAGCAAGGTGGGTGGATTTGATTATGAGGTGTGTTCGGTCTACGTCTTTCTCGGTACTTTGGGAAGGACAACCTACTGGTTTTTTCCGACCGACACGAGGTTTGAGACAAGGGGATCCCCTATCTCCATACCTCTTTCTTTTGTGCTCTGAAGGGTTATCGAGCTTATTCTCCCATGCGGATATGATGGGATTCATCCATGGAGTACAGGCCAGTAGTAGCGCACCCTCTATATCACACTTACTTTTTGCAGATGATAGCCTTGTTTTTGCAAAAGCAGAGGTGCAGGAGGTGGTTAATTTGAAACAGATACTTCTCCTCTATGAATCGGCGGCTGGGCAAAAAATTAATTATGAGAAATCAGCGGTGGCATTTGGCCCGGGTGTGAGAAGTAGTGTGAAATTGGAAGTGCAGCAGATTTTGGGGGTACAAATTGTTCCTTTCCATGAACGTCACCTTGGACTACCTACAGTTGCTGGAAGAAACAAGAAGGAGATGTATAAGAAATTGCATGAAAGGCTTGATCATCATTTGGTAGGGTGGCAAAGTAAATTCTTATCGAAGGCTGGTAAGATGATTTTAGTTAAGGCAGTGGCACAGGCAATCCCTACTTATACGATGAGTATTTTCAGGTTACCAAAAGGAGTGCAAACAGTCTATCAGTCAAAAATTACAAAATTTTGGTGGGGGAAAGGCGGAGGTAAGAAGGGGATGCACTGGTGTAAATGGGAGAAGCTTTGTCGAAGTAAATGGGAGGGAGGTTTGGGGTTTAGGGATTTGGAGGTGTTCAATCAAGCCTTACTGGCGAAAACTTTTTGGCGCATAATGCAGATGCCCCACTCTCTGATTGGCAGACTTCTTAGAGCAAAATACTTTCCAAATGAAGAATGGTTGACTGCAAGGCTGGGTAGGGGTGCGTCGCTAATTTGGAGGAGCTTGGTTTGGGGTAAGGAAGTGTTGGAGTTGGGCATGAGGTGGAGAGTGGGGAATGGGGAACTTATCAATGTAAAATTTGATAAGTGGCTTCCTAGGCCTTCTACGTTCAAGGTAATATCACCTAACTTGGCTCTATTGAATTTAAAAGTGTCAGATCTTATTAATTCTAATCATGAGTGGAGGGTGGAGTTTATTTATAGCCATTTTCTTGAGGTTGATGCACGAACCATCCTATCTATTCCTTTGCCTAGAAATGGTGGGTCGGATAAATTGGTGTGGCACTACAATAAAAATGGGAGGTTTTCTGTGAGGTCAGGGTATTGGGTAGCAGCACAGGAGAAGTTGAGAAGAGATAATTTGCATGCCTCAGAGAGTGGAGTGGGTGGTTGTTGTGGGTCCCAAAAGGGGTGGAAGCTTTTGTGGGGATTAAGACTTCCTAATAAGATAAAAGTTTTTTTATGGAGAGCTTGCAATAACTTTATTCCATGTGCAGCAGAATTAAAAAGAAGGAAAGTTAGTGGGGATGGTAGGTGCTTGGGGTGTGGATGGGGTGATGAAACGGTGTTACATGCTTTGTGGGAGTGTCCTTTGACCCGTAAAGTATGGCAGCACACTTTTCTTGGAGAAGTATGTAAAGTTTGGAAAGAAAGAAGTTTTCTTGATTTGTTTTTGCATGTTTCCATGGTAGCATGTGGCAAGGATTTAGAGTGGTTTGGGGTGGTGGTTTGGCAGCTTTGGCATGAAAGGAATAGTAGGTTGCATGGGCAAATTGCAATGATGGCTGAATCCTTAATCACCAAGGCTACTGCTTGGTGGGAGGTGTACGAACAGTGGGGAAATCATGGCAGTAATGTGCAGCAAGGTGATTGCATTGGGCAGTTGGGTGGGGTAAGGAGTGATGTGCAGTCAAATGTTCCTAGTGGGCAAGGAAGTAGGTGCTCTGGTAGTAGACAAGAGAGATGGGAGAAGCCTAGGATGGGCTCAGTAAAACTAAACATTGATGGTGCCTTGAACGTGAGTCAGGGGGTGTATGGTACAGGGGCAGTGGTTAGAGATGACAGAGGAGTCTGCCTTGGGGTGTTGGCAGTACCAAGTGTGGGGTTTATTAACCCACAGACATGTGAGGTTCTAGCATTAGTGAATGGCTTACATTTTTGCTATCAAGCCGGCTTCACTAATTTGGAGATCGAAGGAGACGCACAGAATGTGTTTGTGGCATTAAATTCCAACCTTGAAGACCTCAGTCCAGATGGAGCTCTAATTGATGAAGCTAAGGTACTTTTGAGTTTGTTTCAGTCTTGTAGTTGGGGTTATATCCCTAGAAAATGTAATAAAGCTGCCCATAGTGTAGCAAGGGCAGCCCTTTCCATTCCTTTTCCTACATATTGGTGGCAAATGGTTCCGGAGTGGCTCTTACCAATCCTAGTTGATGAAGTCTAGTACTTGAGATTTAGTTGGAGTGTGGTACTCTTCCCAACCGGTTTGTGGTGGGTTTAATGAGGCCACTATATACTCCTTGATGTAATCTGTTTTTTTATTAATGAATTCTTTTGATCGAAAAAAAAAAGTACTGTCATCTTTTAGTAGCAACATCCGCATAACTACATACCATTATAAAGGATTATTATCTACAAGATTTCAATAATTAGCTAACATTTCTAAAGCTGCAAGTCCAACCACTTTTCGGAAGACTTCCGCTTTCTTTTTTAAGCGTATCCTACATTCCAACCTGTGTCTCAACATTATATCTCTCAGAAGACTAAAAACGTGAAGCAAATAATTAATACATTCTAGGTAACAAGTATAAGTCATCCAGAGACCAAAAATATATTAATTAGGAGGTAAACAACTTACTTTTCCTCTGAACTTGCATTATCCGAGTGATGAAAGATCCCTTTCTTATTGTGTATTGGATTGATGCACATACTGGAAGGCATTACAAAAGTCCTGCACACAACAGTACAATACTACACGAGATTACATAAAGTCACTCAATTCAGTAGAATAACTAGATTTCGAATCTAGATGAATGTTCATATTCAGGGATTACTTTAGACGATGATTATATCACAAGAACCATCCTAACAGAAGCTCACGTACAATCACTACATTTCTGCTTCCATGGCTTTCTCTCCTACCTTGTTCACTCTCTTCTAGTCTATACTATTTGAACGCAGACCTTCTCTTGTTCTAATACTGATGTATCTATCTTTCGAAACCCAGCATAACCCTAGTATAACACCAAATTGTCCGAAATAAAGCATAAACTCAAAAAAAAAAACAAACAGAAATCAAATGGAAAAGTGAGAATGTAGGTACCTATGGAGTAAGATGGCTTCTTCAAGAGCACAGCGGAGGCTGGACTCTTGGTGGGTGAGGCCCTTACAGGACTGGCAGTGCTTGCCGGGGCAGTCGATTCGGGTGCCCCAGTAGAGGTACTTGTCGTGGCTGTGGTTGATCAAATTGGCATGGGGACAGTCTGTAGGGTTTTGAGGGAGGAAGAAGAGAAGGCATTGGTGGAGTTGAGATAGGAATAGAGGAAAACGAGAGCAATTGCGGTTATGCAGATGGCATCATGATTTCTCTCTGTAGCTCTACAGAGTTTCAGATATGGAACTTATGGAACCAAGGTTTGCTTTTCATTCCCCAGAAATCTTGCAATTATTAGTCTACTGACCTTTCTTGGGTCCTTTATAAATTTATAAAGTGCCCTCCTCTCATTTGCAATGCTAATTTGCTATAAATTGCAAGAAGGGAAGCTTAGAGTCCTCCAGTTTGATAGTGCTCACAGTGGAAATTTCTTTACAGAGGAAAATATGGCTGCCCTGGTATGGTGAGCAAGGTTGCGCCATATTTCCCTTTCTATATTTCATGGTTAGTTTTCTAAGGTGTCTGTTATTGAAATATGTTTTAGTTTGGTGTATTATCTGTGCGCATTATAATCGAAGAGCTTTATCTTATATGATGTCAAATGAGATATATAACGATAAAATTGGACCTAAGTCCTTTAAATTGACTAAGATTGGGACATTGTGGCAGGATTGGGACATTGTGGCAGGATTGGGAAAAGTTGGTGTACAATTGGATAAAATTGATGAGTAAAGTTGAGGGTTGTTTCAGCCAATAAGCCTCATCTTTTTCTGTTTCCTAGAATTCTAAAAGCTAGATTCATAACAGTACGTGATTATATTTCTTCTTTCAGCTTTCCTGCATGACTAACTCTTATGTTGTGCAAGTATAATTTTCACTGGATATAAATAATTACCATATGAGATTTGTTTGTCATAATATTGTGCAATCCCTTTTTCACAAGCAATGCACATTTTCTTTTGTCGTGGTAAATTTCATCCGCCTTGTGCTATTGTTTCTGTTTTTGTTGCAACTTGGAGTGGGCTGCTTTCCACCAAAATGTTTAAACACCAAAGTGGGCCCACCGACGTGGCTTGTTATTAGCCATGCGCACTGTCGAAAATAATTTGACCGTTAATTATCTGTTAAAGTAATACCCTTTCCGTCATGGTTAAACGAGCCGGGCAATGGAGTCATTTCGCAGCCTTTGTATGCCTGGCGGGCCCATCCCTCTTTGTCTTTCTCTCACACCCAATCACCCATCAAATTTTCGAAATCAATGATTATTTAAGGGATCACTAAATCGCGAAGAACAGAGCTCCAACCCTAGAATGAATATATGAGGAGTAGACCAGCAGCAGAGGACGCTTGGGTTCACGCTTACGAGACCCCTTAGTTCCTCATATTCTTACTCTTACCAGGTTCCCTTCTCTTCAACCTACAATTGTTGAGTTACTGTGCTTGCTTCATGTCTCCGCTATTTCTTGTATCAGTTTTTCTGATTCTATCGAAATATATGTTGTATGGAAAATTGAATTGCATCAAGTATTTTGATTGCAAATAGCAGATATCTAGAATTAACAAATTTCAATATCTTATCCTTGGGAAGCCATTGACCTCAGCAACTGATTCTATTCTGAGATCAGGTCATAAAAAGCATGGAGAAGCAAGGACTGAGAGATCAAACCTCATGCTGCCTTGTTAGGGGCTCAAAGCAGCGGGATCCGCATGAAACCAGCTTGGACCTCACCCACTTTACAATTACACCTCTCTGCGTGTGTTCTTGTTTTTTTTTTTTTTTTTTTTTTTTTTTTACTGGGATTCGTTTAATCTGATAAATTTTTGATTCTTGTATTTGGAATATATGCTGCTGTGCTAGCATATATGCAAATTTCTCAAATTCTAAGCTTGCTCCAATCTGAATTATATATGTAGAGAGAAGAATGTTATGCTATTGTGTTAAATGCCCTTCTTATCAAATAATTTCATTGACTTCATAGGAAAGAATGTTAAAATGCAAATTAGAAACTCATTTGTTCAGACGAGCATGCATGTTATATAGGGGTTAAGGTCAACTTGTCTTTTAGCTAAATACTTTTGATCTGGTTTTGATGTCATATTATGTTGTACTGGAAATCAAGTTGTAAGTTCTTAATTCTTTCAATTGCTTCCTGCAATGCACTGTATTTTCCGTACTCCCCCTAATCCCATATTGTTCAAATTAGCGTTGCTACTTCGTTTCCCTTCCTCCTTTCTCAAATAGTTACCTCAGCTTCTATCATTTGAAGCTTCTGCTGTTGGACTTTTATACTGTTTCTGTGCACAACTACACAAGTGATAAGATAAAAGTGAAACACACATATGGGGCAATTTAAAGGCTAAATAATTTAAGAAGCAAACCCAAAGTTTCATCCTATCAATTTTGCACGTACTCATTTCTTAAAAGGCTTTACTGTTTCAGTAAACCGATAGAGTTTTGAATAAAAAAAAATTGATTTTGAATCTCTTTGTTTGGTTACTTTTGGGAGGCAACTCCTTTGTGTTTTGAGGGAAACTTAAACTGCAATTGCGTGAGCTTTGATTCATTGCTGTAGCGAGAACTCTTAATTTGATTATTAACCTTACATGCCTTCCTAATAAAATATATTGGGGAAAGGCTTTATATATAAGCAATGCCTATCACTGATTAACTATTAGATAAGGGAAGTCTTTATATATGTCTTGCACTAATAGTCAGGGACGCTAGAAATATCAGATAATAAAGAAAATTGCCTAATTCCACTCACAAAGAATTTCACACATTTCGGGAACTTTAGGATAATGTGAAGTATTCATCAAATTCTATTAGTGGAAACGACCTCTACATGGTAAAATTTTTTTTAATATAGTAGCTGTGGCCTTCCTCTACTTAGCATTCGAGTAACTTTAGCTCGTTGTACCATTCACTTAATTCTGTTAATAATTTGTTAACCCCGGCTATCCTTTGTATATCAGCATCGATCTTTGAAGTGACATTGTCTCAATAGCTCAGACACTTTTAGCATATTAATATTAGCTAGACGTCGATCTGCAAGCAGTCCCGCCGCTTCTAATGATTACTGATGCGTATCTTGCGCCTGTCTCTTTTCTATTCACTTTTTTTCTTGTTTTCTTGAGCTCAAGCGAGGGACAGAAAGGGCGGAGGAGAGGACTTTTTTTTTTTTCATTTCACACTGATAGGAATGGGGGGTATCTCCGTATATGCTATTTATCCTTTCTTATCTTATTGAGGCTGTGCCCATTCTCCCTATTCTTCTGTTTTACAACCGGAATAAGGAACCTTAGGATTAACCCTGCCTGTTTGAGATGATAGACTAGAAATCAATCCCAGTTATGAAAAACGCCACACAACTTAGACATGTGAATCACTCAAAAGAAGCCTAGAATTTTGGAGTCCCGTTCCTAGAATGAAGGCCATCACCTACCCTCATATATTACAAAAAGACAGAACTATAGTAGTAGCTTCAATGATTTCTTGGTTATCGATCTGAACATCAATCTTTGATTACTAATTGAATGACTGATTGGTCAAGCCTATAGACCTTCTAAATTCTGTTGGAGATGAAAGATCTTACATTGAAAAAGTGATAAATAAAATATAACTTATAAGTGGGTGGATCTCACCCAATTGTACCGAGTTCTTTTGTGATTAAAACCCAACACCTATCGGGTGGTTAAGTTGGAACAGTATCGGTACAATGGTGGGCCACGGGCTACGCTTGTCACTGTATAACATGATATCAGAGCGGGTCATTCTCCAATTGCGTCTCCACATAGGCACGTATCATGAGCCCAAATTGGGGTTCCCTGTATTGCCATCGAAATTACCAAGTGTCCAACGTGGGCATTGGATTGTATCAACCAAGTCACCGATATGAGACTTGTGTCCCAATTTCTAATGTGGAAATTTGATTAATTAATTTCACGTGCAGACCTAGAGTTAGGTTGCACGTGTGGGGGCGTGTTGGAGAGGAAAGATCTCACATTGAAAAAGTGACAAATAAAATATAACTTATAACTTATAAGTGGGTGGATCTCACCCAATTGTACTGAGGCCTTTTGTGATTAAAATCCAACACCTATCGGGTGGTTAAGTTGGGACAGTATCGGTATAATGGTGGGCCACGGGCTACGCTTGTTGCTGTATAACAAATATAACAAATTCGGCACTCTGGCCTATATTTTGTACAGGTACATCCTGAGAGTCCAAAACTAATAAACATGTGATCATCCATGTGTAATTTTTTTTTTCCGTATGATCAGCTTATATATGTTCTACTATTTTCCTTTTTACATATAACTTTCCATAAATAAGTTCCTTTGTACTGTAGTTTTCAATGCTATATGATCTGAAATTTCATCTGATGAATGTTTTCTTCTCTTTACACTATTGTAGTAAACATTGAACATCATTATTTGTCTTAAAGATGGCGGCCAACTATATGGTGTAAGACTTTGTAATGAAAACGGTATACATCATTTGTTTAATTTGCTTTTGGGTTATGGAGTATATTGTCATGTTTGGCGTAGATTGTATTAAAAGAATTTTGATGGCCCATAGTAAAATTTTCATTTTCAACTGTCAATCTTTTGCTTGTACGTGCATGGCGCTCTTCAGGTTTGAGTGCAGATGGAGATATGTGGATTTGCTGTATCTAGTAAATTATGTTTTAACAAGAGTTTCACAAAAGTTACTTTAGATATTATAATTACTATTTTCACAAATATGTTGGTAATTAGATATCATAATTAGTATCTTCACAAATATCTTCGCAATTGTTGCTATTATAATATATACGATTTGAGCACCTATTGAGTGTATGAAATGAGTAAAAAGAACCTTGCTTTGTTATGAGATTTAGATCAATTACGATATTGTTTACAATATATTTGAAATCATTTTTCATATAGTATTATATATGTGCAGCCTATCAGCGGTTTTGGCGTGGCTAAAGTTTTGGAATCTGGGGATGCCAAGTTTAAGCAAGGCGACTTGGTTTGGGGAATGACTGGCTGAGAAGAGTATAGTCTCATCACTTCCATTTAATATTTGTTTTAGATTCCCACCACCGACTCGGTGGCACTGATATGCCCTCCCCTCTCCCTGCTGCCCCTATTATTTCAATTGCTATTGCCACTACTACCACTTTTTAATTCTTCTTCTGCAAAATTGCCTCTGCTTGAAACAAAAAGTTTGCATCATCTTTGAATGTCACTGATTGTATTGGCTTCTTATTTATGTTGAATGGTGAGACTAGTGAATCTAGTGTCAAACCCTTATTTATTTGGACAAAGATATTTTACATTTTGATTTCTATGATTGTGGCGTTTGTTAATTGTCACATTCTTTCCAAAACTGATGTTCCAAACTCCAATTGATTTTCAAATTTAGTAGTGTATGTAAAACTAAATTACAAACAAACTCACACAATTACATGTTCAACTTCACCATCATAGAATCAAACACATACCATTGACGTCCAAGGTTGAAGCCATCGTAGCAGCTGTAAGAACAAAAGAACAAGTCGAGGTTGAAGTTTTTTGCTATTCACCAACTGAAGCTTCTGAATGGGCAGAACACAATGCTTGCAAAAACGGTGGTGATAACAGGGACCCTAGCCTCTTATTTATACAAGTACTAATCCTAGGAATACTCCCATAAAGGTTTTCCTTAAGAATCAAGTCTTGTATCTAAGAATTCTAATGCATCACAGTTTAGGACTTTCTTGTAGTCCAAATAATGGATTCCTAATCCAATAATAAATACACTATCACATTAAATATCTAGGTTGATTCTTTTCCAGATCCATGTCGTATTCGATTTAGGGGGGTGTATTCATTTAAGAATCTACAAGATTTTTTTGTATTTTGAAAGTCTATGGGTATTCAATTGAGATTTTAAATAATCCTTTAAAATCTTGATGTATTCAATTAAGATTTAGAATTATCCATTCAAATATGTAGATATTCAAAAGTATACGGATTTTTAAGGATTTGATTAAATGCTGGATTTGAAGGATTTTATAGTGCTTTTTATATATATCAAAACTCAAAAACAATCCAACTACTTCCCAAGAGATTTTGATGGATTCTTTCTCACTCAAAAAATGAAGCTATTCACCAAAAAAAAAAAAGTAGCTGTCAATAGATGACACTCATCCATTTTGTCTTAGACCTATCTTCCCACTATCCTCCTCTACCACTGCCTCTGTTTTCATCTAATAATTTTATTTTATTTTTATTTTTAATACTTCTAGCTAATTAAGCTCACTTTCAATGGTATTATTAAGATGATACATACACACATGTTTTTTTTGTAAATTAAATATGAAATAAATTATGTCATTAGTTTATTACTTTATTTTTTGTGTAACATTTTGGCTGATTAGTTTTCTCTTATTATTCATATATCATTACACACTAACACACAACATAAAGAATGGTACATTACCACACACACACACACACACTTTTTTGTCATTGATATAGAATTATAGTTGGATCCATACATCCATTGCTTTTAAAGAAGAAAAAAATTAATCTACCAAAAATATCATAAGGACTTGTAAATTCAAAACAAATATCAGTAAATCAATCCATTAGAATCAATTAGAGTCCATATAGAATTTAAACAATCCATGAATTAAGTAAATCCATGGATTATAAAAACTCAAACAAAATCTTTTAAAATCTGAAATGAATACACCCCCCTTAATGTATTGATGGTTTCCTAGTTACTCTAGGATAACTTGTGATGAGTCCACTTTTGATCTAACAATCTCCCACTTGGACTATTACTGGTTATCAAGGACAACCATAACTGAATAACATCAACTCGTTTACAACCAACTGAAGTGTGCACCAGAATAAGGAAAAGTTTCAAAATCCATTCAACATGGTCAAAACACAGTAGCTAATGCAGAGCAAGGAAAAGCATACACTTTAACAAAAATGCAGAACTTCCAGACCACTAACACAAGCTCCTGCATTCCACATATGCTATTTAAAACAAAATGATGCAGTATATGAACCTCGTGTATTACCTGAAGATCATATACCTAAATGGTCCAACTGAATGTTTCAAAATGAAATTCAAGCAAAACTAAAAACACTGATGGTCTTAATGCTTATACTTTAACCAAAGGAACATGTTCACTTAAATTACAAGACCATCTGATATCAAGGTAAATCAGGAACACAAAACAAAATATTACAGAAAATTCAATAAAAGCTACAGCAACACAAACTAAATGAAATACCTCGAGAATTTTATTGATAATCAAAATTCAATAATACATAAAGTTGTGATAATAACTGAACTGAAAATCACAACTACCAAAATTACAAGAACTCAGAAAATACAAAACTCATAAAAATTTGCTCTTACTAAATAGGCTCCCACTGAACTAGGTAAAACACCAATGTTTTCAATGTCTTTCTTGAAGGCAGCTACTGACAATGCTTTGGTGAAGGAATCTGCAAGTTGAGAGTCTGTGCTTATGCTTAACACTGAAATTTCACCATGCTTGACTCTCTCTCTCTAACACTGTAGTACTTGAGATCAATATGTTTTGAATTGTTTGATCTTTTACTGTTTTTACTGAAGAACACAGCTGCCTCATTATCACAATGAATCACAAGAGCATCAGAAACAATATGACTTAAAATCCTAGTTTGCATAAAAAAAAAAAAATTCTAATCCATAGCCCTTCACACATTCCTTCATACATTGCAATAAATTCTGCCTGCATTGTAGATGTTGTCACTAAGGTTTGTTTCATAGTTTTCCAAGCAACAACCCCTCCTGCAAGCATAAAAACATATCCACAAGTCGATTTCTTGGAATCAGGATAATTCCCTGCAAAGTTTGAGTCTGTACATCCTACAAGCTCCAATTTTTCCACTTGTCTATACACAAGCATGTGGTTCTCAGTCCTCTGCAAGTACCTGAGTACTTTCTTTCCAGCTACCCAGTGTTCATGACCTGGATTAGACTGAAATCTAGAAAGAATGCCAACTGCAAAAGATAAATCAGGTCTAGTGCAGACCTGAGCATACATTAGGCTACCAACAAGCCTTGCATAAGGCTTGGACTCCATATCCACCTTTTCTACTTCATTCTTTGGACTTTGTTTCTTAGTGAGCTTATCTCCCTTAGACATTGGAACCTCCCCTGATGCACAAGTCTCCATGCCAAATCTTTTCAGAATTTTAGCAATATAGTTTTGCTGGGATAAACCTAGCAAACCTTGTGCCCTATCTCTTATAATTTCTATTCCTAGTACATATGTTGCCTCACCTAAATCCTTCATGTCAAAATTCTTTGACAGAAAAGCTTTGGTTTCTTTAAGTAGCTTTAAGTTGCTACTGGCCAACAAAATGTCATCAACATAAAGTACCAGAAATATAAATTGGTTTCCAGATGTTTTGAGATAAACACACTCATCCACTAAATGCTCAGTGAATCTAAAAGAAGAAATCACAGAGTCAAACTTTTTATACCACTGTCTAGAGGCCTGTTTTAAACCATAAATGGATTTTCTTAACTTGCAGACTAAGTCTTCTGTTCCTGATTCTATAAACCCTTTAGGCTGCTTCATGTAAATAACCTCATCGAGTTCTCCATTCAAGAATGCTGTCTTGACATCCATCTGGTGCAGCTCCATATCAAACTGAGCTAAAAGTGCCATAATGATCCTAAAAGAGTCTTTGGTTGAAACTGGGGAAAAGGTTTCAGTAAAATCAATACCCTCCTCCTGTGTGAAACCCTTGGCAACTAACCTAGCTTTATGTCTCTCAATATTCCCATTTGCATCTCTCTTGATTTTAAACACCCATTTGCAGCCTATAGCGTTTTGTTTGGGGTCAAGTTTCACTAAATCCCAAACTACATTTTTGTTCATGGAGTCAATCTCAGCTTCCATAGCTTGTTTCCAATCATCTGACTGACTACTTTCAATAGCTTGATTGAAAGTGACTGGATCATTGTCATCTGCAAGATCAATTTCAACTTCATGTTCTTGCATATAAACAATGTAGTCAGAATTCTCTCCCCCCCCCCAAAGTTGGTTTCCTTGCTCTCTCTATTAGACCTAACAGTTTTGATTTTCTTTTCTAGTTGTTTTTCTACTTCAGCCTTAAATATTTGAAAGGCTTTAAGTGCTTGAGATTTTTCTGAAAGTAGATAAACATAACAATATCTAGAAAAGTCATCGATGAAGGTTATAAAATACACATTTCCACATATTGTTTGAGTTCTAAATGGACCACAAATGTCAGTATGTATGGGCTCTAAAAGTGCTTGGCTTCTGTATGCAGTCTTTTTCCTTAAGTTAGTTATCTTTCCCTTAAAACATTCAACACAATCTTGTAAATCAGAAAAGTCAAGTTCATTCAAGATATTGTTTTTAACAAAAATTTTCAATCCCTCTTTTGATATATGGCCAAGTCTTCTATGCCACAAATATGCAGACTTTTCATTGCATTGAGTTCTTTTAACACCAGTTAAAGTGTTACTCGATGTGTTATTATTTTCAACAAGAGAAATTTCTTGTTGACTGTGTGAACAATTTAACTGTAGGTAATCATTCAATATAACACCAGAACCAATTTGAACTGAATCTTTAGAAATAATAATTCCATTATTGTTAATAAGAAGTCTACATCCAGATTTAACCAAAAGAGAAACTGAAACTAAATTCCTTCTCATGGAAGGTACATAATAAACATTATCCAAGACTAACAACTTTCCTAAACCAAGATCTAATTTTAAGGTTCCAATAGCTTTGACTGCCACTCTCATGCCATTGCCTACACACAAGTTCACCTCATCACTTCTTGGGACTCTCTTCCTTATGAATCCCTGCAAGGAATTAGTAATATGTAAGGGACTTCCTAAATCAATTCACCAAGTTTTTGGTTCAACATTAACGAAATTAATTTCTAAAGAAAACAGTGAATTAGAAAAATGACCCTTTTTGATCAACCAATTCTTAAAACCTGTGCAGTCTTTCTTCATGTGCCCCACTTTCTGTCACGCCCCGAATTTTGAATGACAAATTCAAATCCGAAACATGAATTAAACAACTTAATCAAATAAACATTATGAAATTTTTTTTTTCATAAACAACCACACCACACGGCACTCAAAATTCCAAATCTCGAAAACCTCGATATAATTAATACAACTCACTTGTACAAAGTAAATTCGTAAAGCTCCAATTGAGCATCACTCACCTCACAATTTACAAAGCTGTAAAACTAAAACAAATACTCTAACCCGCACGATCTCCGCCATGATCCTCCTAACCTGCAGGATTACCCGCTACACAATTTGAATAGTGTACCGGGATTGCAACAACACCAAACCCGATAAGCTTTTGACAGCTCGTATGAGTAAACAAGAAGGAACTGTTGATTTGTTAAATTACAATTCTTACAATTCAAGTAAAATTCAACAATCCTCAAATCACAATACACCACACTGGTCCTACAAACACCCAACCCCACATAACACCACTTTGGTCCATCTTGACCATACGTTAGAGCTCTAACTATATCGCTACAGTCACCTTGGCCTAGGTGCAAGTAAACGACATATCGCTAGGTTTAATAACCCTTGAACTTCGGACACCGCCCGTCCTCAGAACAATATACTGCGGTTAATAATAAACCGTCGAACTTCGGACATCCCCGTCCTCAGAACACAAACACTCCGGTTATCCTTAACTGTCGAACTTCGGACATCTGTCCTCAGAACCCTATATTCTCCACTCTATACCTCCTCCAATATAAATCATGAATATCAACAAGAACTCATCAATCATGTTCATCACATATAAATATGGTATGTCACATCTTAATCCAAAATAAATAAATCATCACCATTTCACACTCTTCAACGTCACACCAATTCGTATATAATCACGTAAATATATATATATATATATATATATATATACGTAATCACCCACTCAGGAGTGACCACTAATACCAACTATAGTTCACACAAGTAAATCGGGAAATTCATTTTGTATAATTAAATCATTTTACTTACCTATGGACCGTAGTTGATCAAGTCCATATGATTTAAAACAAATATTTATTCCATAAATATTTTCACACAATTACCACAGAAAATAAAGTAATTAAAGGTACTCGGTTCGTAATATGAACCACGTGAGGTTTACTCACCTCGATACTCCCGCTGCGTCTTCAAATTAACACGATCACACCAAACTCGCTCGCCCAAGTAAAAACCGTCAATCACCTAATCAAATGTGACTTGAATTTAGGCCACAACTCATAAAATAAAATAAACGACGATCTAACGGTCGGATCAAAATTATACGATGATCCAACGGTCGGATCCTCACGGATAGCCCTTTGGATCACCCTCCCGAAATTATCACGAAGATCCAACGGTCAGATCTTCCTGAATCGCCTTTACTATCATCTCCTCAGATTTATATGAAAATCCGACGGTCGGATTCTCACGAATCGCCTTCCAAACACTAATTCATAATTATACGAAGATCCAACTGTCGGATTTTCGCCCGTGACCACACAAAGTCATCGGGACAGTCATACGATCAACATATCAAAACTACAAGTCCATCGGACGGTCCGATCTTCACAGATCACAAATCGAACGATTGAAATCGATCGAAATAGTAAAATTCATAACTAAATCATACGATATCCAAAAATCGCGTATAATATATCGAAATGATCGTGTTGAAATGTATAATAAAAAAATGTAAAGAAATCACATTTTTGACCCCCGGAGGTGGCCGAAAAGGGCCGCCGGAGTTAGGGATTGAGCCACCCCCGACCACCGCCAATAGTGTCGGGGCCAGGCTGCTCCTCTTCATCTCATCAAGCCTGACCATTTTCCTAACTAGCATGAAGTCTGAAAATGATCAGAAGTGGTCGAAAATTACCTAGAACAGTTGAACTTGGCCGAAAATTTTCCAGAATCCGGTAGGTGCTCCGATCGACGTAAAAACCTCCACCACTCGCTTCGATCCTTTCTGGAGATAACTCTATTGAGAACTGGCCGAGTCACCCCTAAAGTAGACTACCCAAAACACTAACCCACAATAGATCAGAGCCAAACGAAGAAGTGCGGAAGCTATTCATCAACTATGCCTCGAATCATGTACGCCCGATCTCAACTAATAATGCCTGCAAACTGGGCATTAGAAACCGAAAGGCCCAGGGGAAAGTAGACGAAAAATGTTAGCGTGAGTGGACAAAAATAAACAATTTAAAAGAAAAAGGATTTCATACTTTCCCACATTTATTCTCTTAAAAATCTGATGCATGCAACAATAAGAAAACACATTTAGCTTTAAATCCAAGAATTTCAAAACAATAAACCGACTAGCCTCACTAGTCACAACATTCGAAAAATATATCGTAAAACCGAAATCTCGTTTCTCAAGAAGATAAGACCAACCCCGCTGGTTCAGTGAAAAACGGACTGACCCCACTAGTCAAGCAACGATAAGATATGGGGAAGAAGTATCACCATACGAAAGAAGGAAGCATCCCAGGCTCGGGTCGGAGTGTCCCACACTCTGGAGAATCCCATTGTGATGCCCCGGAAATTCGTAATTATTTTCTGAGGAATTTCCGGAATCTAATTTATGGTTGTTGGACGGTTTCGTGGCTCGTGGATGGAGCGGAGACGTTTCGGACGAATTTCTATTTGAAAAGTATGACTTTAGGGGGTTTTGCAAAGGTTGACTTTTTATTCGTTGGGATTCTCTGAAAACTTCCTTCACGAAAGTTGTAGAGCGCGTCGATACGAGTTCGTGGATATGTGGAACGTGAGAATCGGAGTTCGTATGAGAAAGTTATGGCCATTGGAAGGAATTTCCATTTTGGTATAAATAGAAGTTTCCCGAAGGAGAAACTTACTATTTTCATTTGTTTCCTTTTCCGGAAATCCTTTCTCTCTCTCTTCTCTCTCGTCCGCGCCTTCAGAAACGAAAATCTTCGACTGACCTGACCCGGACCCAATCGATCCGACCCGACTTTTCCGGCGAACTGCGGCGGTCTCCGGCGACGAAACTTTCCAGATAGGATCGTCTCCTCCGTCTGGTCGTCCCTCTGGAGTCCTCTAGCGCCGATTCTCCTCCACAGCGGCGCTGCAAGGCGGTGCAGGTTGGTGTTTTCGGACCCGGTCGGAATTCCTTGTTCCGACGTCGGCAGGGCTTCGAGTCTCCTTGGTTGAACTCAGAACGGCCTCGTCGATCGATCCTTGGTGGTTGTTTGGATCGATTCACGTGAAACTTCGATCAACTCGGATTGGATTACTGTTCACGGCTTGTGAGGTAGTTTTCGACCCCTTATGCTTGTTTTCTGACTTCGATCCAGTTATGAAAGTTCACAAGCATGCTTAGATGAAGCTTTTTGATGTTGGGAGTTTTGTGAAATAATGTGTTTTTGGCCGGCGGCGGTGCACCACCGTCTGTGGTGGCGTTCCGGCGGTGTTCCGGCCACTTAAGGAATTGTTTCTGTTATTATATATGTTCTACTCGTTGATACGAGCGTTTCGATATATAATATGCAAGTTTTGGAGTTCGTTTGGAATTGTTATGATTTTTGCAGTTTCATACCGATCGATTTATGCTATCCGTGAGGATTTGAGCGTCCGATCGACTTGTGGGTTGGTCACATCGATCGTGGACGTATTCCAGAGACTTTGGGAGGTCTCGGATGTGGTTTCGCCTCGATTGGCGCCACTTTGGGGATTTTGGTTCAAAACAAGGGTTTCGGACTTAAATCATTTGTGAATCGTTACTAATTTGAGATCATTGGTGATTAGGTGCTTCTAAAAGGTGAATTGGACGAGTTGTTGGTGATAGTGTTAGTTCGGTTCTGTATTGAAGACGCAGCGGGATTCTGAGGTGAGTAATCTCACGAAGGTCATTTCACGAACGGGAATACCTTATCGTTTTGAGAGTTAATTGGTTAACTGCAAACTGTAGATGGTATTAGTGACATTTCTGAGTAGATGACTATGTGTGTATATATATATATATATTATGGGATGTATATATATACATACATATTCATGTATTAGTTGTGGATTTGTGAAACAATATGCATGAAACGATGCTTTTTATTGTTTTGGGTTGTGGCTTTTGGAAAACAATTGGTGGGAAATGGTATTTCTATTGTTTTGAAAAGTGTTTGAGGATTTGAGAGTCACAGGTTGTGATTTCTCCTTTTGGGTTGATTTAACGTTTTGATCTGACGACCGGTGGTCTGAGGATTTGAGAGTCACAGGTTGTGATTTCTCCTTTTGATTTGATTTGACGTTTTGATCTGAGGGTCAGGTTGGCCTAAGGATCCGGGGTTGCAGGTTGTATCCTCATGGCAATATTATATCGTAAGATTGAACCTTGGCCGGGTGACAGGTTACGATTCAGTTAGAGCTCTAGTCTGTCTGCCATCGTACTTTAGGGATCTAAGTAGGTTACTTAAGACTCCTGGGTACATATTTTGTCCAGGTTGGACCGATGTGTTGTTTTGTCCAGGTTGGACCGACTTGTTATTTTGTCCAGGTTGGACCTAATTGTTGTTTTGTCCAGGTTGGACCGATTTGTTGTTTTGTCCAGGTTGGACCGATTTTTTTTTTTATCCAGGTTGGATCGATTTATCATATTCTACTTGTTAGGTTAACAATAGGTATGATTTATTTGTGTTGATGCTTTGTCCAGGTTGGACTGATTTGTTGTTTTGTCCAGGTTGGACCGATTTGTTGTTTTATCCAGGTTGGATCGAATTATCATATTTGAATTGTTAGGTTAACGATTTATATGATTTTGTCACGGTGTGACTTTCGTTGTTTCTTTTGGGAAAAGAGTATTGATTTTGGAAGCATGGTATGTTTTCTTTATTCGCGAGTTGAAAGGTTTTCCTCGTTTTTGGCGCGAGTTGTGCATGTGTGTTTTGAGTTACTCATACGGGCTTGCAAAAGCTTACCGGGTTTGTTGTGTGGCAACCCGGTGCACCATTCCAACGGTGTAGGGGTTAATCCTGCAGGTTAGGATAATCGAGGTTGAGACAGCGAGTTAGCGGCTTCACGGTAGGAAGCCATCTTTGTGACTTTACCTTTGATAAGGACTTCCGTTGTATAGTTACTCTGAGCAGCCTTTACGTTTATTTTGTTGTTGACAATTTAATTCGTAAGCTTGTGTAATATATAACTCTTTGGATGCGAGTGTATATTTACTTTGAGGGTTCAGGACATCAATATGTGTGTAAGTTTAAGCGAGAAGGATTTCAGGTATTTTGTATTGATGACTGGACGTTCACGCATATATAATTATGGGGTTATATATATCGATTTTCATGTGTGTAAAATCAGGGGCGTGACAGTTTGGTATCAGAGCGTAAGGTGCATATTTGGTGACAATCAATACTCCTCGAGTGATGGCCCGTCTGCAGCGGATCCCCATCTGATGCTCTTCGGTATTGATATAGTCATTGGGTATGCAGTGAGAGTTGGAATGTGAGTCTTCAGGGTAGTGTTGGCTCAGTGAGCGAAGTGTAGGAGCTTAAGGTAGCATCTAGGAGTTATAGTCTTTTGAGGAATGAGGATCTTTAGATTTAACTCGAGATTTACGTAGGGGATAGAATTGTATCTTCCGACGTTGTGTGTGGTTGACTTAGTCATAACGTTGACTTTTACTTGTAGTTGGAAGTTGTACAAGTATTAATCACAGGTTGTTATGCTTCTTAGGTGATGGATTCACAGGAAGGCCGAGCTAGGGGTCGAGGTAGACCCAGAGGCAGGGGTAGAGCCCGAGGTAGGGGCAGGATTCCTCCCCTTGTTGAGGAGATATTCGAGGATGAGGTCGATGCATCGAATGTTGAGCTGCCTGTTCCACCTGTTGTGGAGGTTGCGAATGTTGTGGATCCCACTCGTTTGTCGAAGTTGGCAAAGGAGATTTCGAGGTTGGGAGGAGTTCCATTCCAGGGAGGTACGGATCACATGTTGGCAGATCAATGGATCGAGAACATGAAGACCTACTTCGAGATGGTCGTCTGCGATGACATTGAGAAGAGAAAGATTGCGGCGTTTATGCTCCAAGGCGATGCACGAGTTTGGTGGAGCGGCACACAGAGAGTCATGGATGTGTCCACCATGACCTGGAACAGTTTTGTGGAACTGTTCAGGAAGAAGTACTTTCCGCCTTCTGTGAGGGAGCGATTGGAAAGGGAATTTGTCTCGTTAGTCCAAGGGACTAAGAGTGTGAGGGAGTATGAAGCTGAGTTTTCAAGGTTGTACCGCTTTGTGAGACAGATGGATGCTGAGAGCTTAGCTTCGAAGTTTCAGTGGGGACTGAATGCTTCGATCAGGCGCGATGTCGCTGTTCTGGAATTGAAGACAGTGGAGCTCATTTTCGCTAAGGCCATGACCATTGAGCAGGAGAACCTGATCTTCCAGGAGCAGGAGTCGGCTGAGAAGGACTCCCGAAGGAAGGGAAAGGCAATTGCTGAGTGCGATGGAGGGACTGATAATCAGGGAGGGTCCTGGAAAAGGCGGAGGACTCATTTCCAAGCGCCGGCTAGGGAGGCAGCTGCACCTGTAGGGGCTGCACCTGCAGGGTAGGTGGCACCCGTGAGGTGTTTCAATTGTAATGAGATGGGCCATACTTCTAGGTTTTGCACGAAACCAAAGAACATTGTATGCTTTAGATGTGGCCAGGCAGGGCATTACTCCAGGGATTGCACCCAAGCACAAGGCAGGGGACAAGGGAATCAACAGAGGCAACTACCTCAGGGAAATGCGAGGGTGTCTGCTGTTGGTCAGCAGGGTGCTAGGGAAGGAGGTACCTTATCTATTTCTACTTGGGTTGTTAGATTGATGTGTGATAATTGTGTACTTCTTTCTGTGTGTTGTGTTGGGTTTTGCCTGTTGTCTATAGTTAGACTTTTGAGTATGGCATGTAGCATGGTGTGATGCATCCTTCATTGTTGTGGTAGTAGGGGATCTATACCACTTTGGTTGTGATTACAATGACAGGTGATGATATATGTGGGGGTCAGGCGGTGCCGGACCTTAGCTTGATTTTGCGTTCCCAGGTTGGGTAGACACTTATTAGGTTGTGAAGCAAAGGCACGATTTGAGTTGAAATGAAGGTTTCATTTTCAATTCTTGTAATGTAAGGTTTACATTAACGATAATGTGATACAGATACTCTCGTGATGACAGGATTCTGGACTCTTGTGTAGTCTGTATGTGGTGCTACAGTCACGGAGGCTTTGTTAGATAGTGTACAAGGATGAGATCCATGAAATGTTTGGGTTACCACCAAGTGGTGTGGTAAAGATTCCTAGTGTTGTGATACTAGGTAGGGTACCTGTATCCATTATTGAGCTAGGTATGTTGTATAGTGAGACAAGAACAGGTTGTTGAGAAATGAGAATAGGATTTGAGCTTGGTTTATGCGTACTCGTGGGTGTGGTACGTGTAAATTTCGGGACGAAATTTCTTTAAGGGGGGTGGAATGTGATGCCCCGGAAATTCGTAATTATTTTTTGAGGAATTTCCGGAATCTAATTTATGGTTGTTGGACGGTTTCGTGGCTTGTGGATGGAGCGGAGGCGTTACGGACGAATTTCTATTTGAAAAGTATGACTTTAGGGGGTTTTGCAAAGGTTGACTTTTTATTCGTTGAGATTCTCCAAAAACTTCCTTCACAAAAGTTGTAGAGCGCGTCGATACGAGTTCGTGGATATGTGGAACGTGAGAATCGGAGTTCGTATGAGAAAGTTATGGCCATTCGAAGGAATTTCCATTTTGGTATAAATAGAAGTTTCCCGAAGGAGAAACTTACTATTTTCATTTGTTTCCTTTTCCGGAAATCCTTTCTCTCTCTCTTCTCTCTCGTCCGCGCCTTCAGAAACGAAAATCTTCGACTGACCCGACCCGGACCCGATCGATCCGACCCGACTTTTCCGGCGAACTGCGGCGGTCTCCAGCGACGAAACTTTCCAGATAGGATCGTCTCCTCCGTCTGGTCGTCCCTCTGGAGTCCTCTAGCGCCGATTCTCCTCCACGGCGGCGCTGCAAGGCGGTGCAGGTTGGTGTTTTCGGACCCGGTCGGAATTCCTTGTTCCGACGTCGGCAGGGCTTCGAGTCTCCTTGGTTGAACTCAGAACGGCCTCGTCGATCGATCCTTGGTGGTTGTTTGGATCGATTCACGTGAAACTTCGATCAACTCGGATTGGATTACTGTTCACGGCTTGTGAGGTAGTTTTCGACCCCTTATGCTTGTTTTCTGACTTCGATCCAGTTATGAAAGTTCACAAGCATGCTTAGATGAAGCTTTTTGATGTTGGGAGTTTTGTGAAATAATGTGTTTTTGGCCGGCGGCGGTGCACCACCATCTGTGGTGGCGTTCCGGCGGTGTTCCGGCCACTTAAGGAACTGTTTCTGTTATTATATATGTTCTACTCGTTGATACAAGCGTTTCGATATATAATATGCAAGTTTTGGAGTTCGTTTGGAATTGTTATGATTTTTGCAGTTTCATACCGATCGATTTATGCTATCCGTGAGGATTTGAGCGTCCGATCGACTTGTGGGTTGGTCACATCGATCGTGGACGTATTCCAGAGACTTTGGGAGGTCTCGGATGTGGTTTCGCCTCGATTGGCGCCACTTTGGGGATTTTGGTTCAAAACAAGGGTTTCGGACTTAAATCATTTGTGAATCGTTACTAATTTGAGATCATTGGTGATTAGGTGCTTCTAAAAGGTGAATTGGACGAGTTGTTGGTGATAGTGTTAGTTCGGTTCTGTATTGAAGACGCAGCGGGATTCTGAGGTGAGTAATCTCACGAAGTTCATTTCACGAACGGGAATACCTTATCGTTTTGAGAGTTAATTGGTTAACTGCAAACTGTAGATGGTATTAGTGACATTTCTGAGTAGATGACTATGTGTGTATATATATATATTATGGGATGTATATATATACATACGTATTCATGTATTAGTTGTGGATTTGTGAAACAATATGCATGAAACGATGCTTTTTATTGTTTTGGGTTGTGGCTTTTGGAAAACAATTGGTGGGAAATGGTATTTCTATTGTTTTGAAAAGTGTTTGAGGATTTGAGAGTCACAGGTTGTGATTTCTCCTTTTGGGTTGATTTAACGTTTTGATCTGACGACCGGTGGTCTGAGGATTTGAGAGTCACAGGTTGTGATTTCTCCTTTTGATTTGATTTGACGTTTTGATCTGAGGGTTAGGTTGGCCTAAGGATCCGGGGTTGCAGGTTGCATCCTCATGGCAATATTATATCGTAAGATTGAACCTTGGCAAGGTGAGACACTATACATATACCTAGCGGTATCGCAATCAGCGGTAAGCTGCGCCATCGTCCTGTTGGAGAACCAGGACGAGCTCCCAGTGTTCTATGCCGGCAGAGGCATGAACGGAGTGGAAACACGGTATCCTCCCTTGGAACAACTTGCTCTCGCACTCATCATTGCCGCCAGACGCCTCCGCAGTACTTCCAAGCCCACACAATCCATGTGCTAACTAATCAACCGCTGAGACAAGTAATGCAGAACCCTGAACATTCGGGGAGCCTCAGTAAGTGGGCCATTGAGCTCAGCGAGTTTGACATCAATTACAAACCAAGAACCGCCATGAAGGGCCAGGTGGTGGCAGACTTCATTGCTGAGCTCACCGAGCGTCAATCCAAAACCGATGCACCACCCGCAACGGAAATGATGAATGTTGAAAAGCCAGCTCCCCAACAATCAGACTGGAACCTGCATGTGGATGGCTCCGCTAGCGCCAAGGCCAGCGGCGCCGCAGTCATCTGGACGGCTGAACACGGAGTACACGTTGAAATTCAACTTAAAGGCTTCCAACAATATGGCGGAGTATGAAGCACTCATTGTCGGCCTATTCCTGGCCATCGATTCAGGGGCCGACAGTGTCAACATATTCAGCAACTCTCAGTTAGTCGTTAACCAGGTCAACGACAGCTTTCAGGCCAAGGACCAGCAGTTGGCAGCATACTTAGGGTACGTCAGGACACTGCTTAAAAAATTCAAATTTCACACCATCACACAAATCCCCAGGGAAAAGAATGCCAAGGCTGATTCACTAGCAAGACTGGCAACCGCCCAGCCACATCAAAGTCTAGCGGACACAAGAGTAGAATGTCTTGACAAGGCCAAGGGTTTGTGGGCGGAGAAACTCCCGGAAGTTCTATGGGCCATCAGGACAACCCCAACTTCCGCCACTGGTGAAACCCCCTTTTGTATGATGTTCGGAACTGAGGCCGTCCTGCCTATCGAGGTAACTCAACCAACCGCTAGGGTCGAAGGCTACTGCCCCGAGACCAACAGCGACGGCGTCAACCTTGACAGGGATCTCCTAGAGGAAAAACGACATAAAGCCCATCTGCACAACCTCCAGAACAAGCAACGGGTATCGCGTTTCTACAACGCCAGGGTCAAAGCCCGCAACCTCCAACTGGGGGACTGGGTAATGAAGGAAGTCATACCACCGCCAACAAAACTCCGCCCAACATGGGAAGGTCCATACAAAATTGTAGAAGTCGTTAGCCCAGGCACCTTCTACTTAATGGACAAGGATGGAGTCACAACGACCCACCCTTGGAATACCGAACACCTTCGGTATTACTACACATAGTCATGCCGCTACCCAAGAGCATCTTGACTTAGCTAAATTTTTGTTCAATATTTAGCTAAGGGAAGCTACCCAACGGGTACGACCCCACTTTTGTAAAACGCTGATCAGTCAGCTATCAATGAAACGAGGAATTATTCAAACCATTGTTACCAAGTTTAGCACTAGGGGCAACTGGCAACGCCAGTCAGCGGACCACGTCCGATACATTGTGCACTTAGACCAATTTTAATTCCTTTAATGTTTCATTCGTTGGCAAAAGAAAAATTGTCAAAACTCTAGCGGTACAGACATCATAGAAAAAAAAAAACCAAATTCTGAAATTTCATATACTTAGGGCTGGGACTCCCCACCCAAAAAAGTTCATTACATCAGATAATTATGCCTCAGCGGTTACAAAAATAATCACTTCCATCTTTCAAGGGTTGGCGGGGTTGGCTCGGCTTCCTTCGGCATCTCCACCTTCGGCATTCGGCGGCGGTTGTTGGCGGCTTGTCTGGTCAGATCCGCGGGCAGTGGGACTTGGGGTCTCTATTGTACCATCCGCCCGGGTATGGCCCGCCAAAAACCCAGCACGGGACACCTCTGACTGGGTAGGTTTCCGCTGGGAGTCATCCGCCGGACAAGCGCCACTTTCCCCACTACTCGAGCGGGCGCCATCAACCTGAGAGGGGGCAATACCCTTTGTCGATGGAGCATCCTTAGCTGGCTGTACGACCGGCATGGACGCCTTCACCCAGTCAATGGCGCCTTTCTGCTGCAGCATTTCCACGTTGGCTAGGGCACCGGCCTTCGCCGCTTCTGTCAGCGCTATCTTATATTCCGACGACTGCTTGTATGACTCCACAGCGGCGGCCGCAGCACTGCTCCCCTCAGCTCCCAGGAGAGCGACTTCACCCTCCAGCCGTTTAACCTCGGCCAGCCTAGCGGCAGACTCCCGCTGAAAGATCTCAACCTTTTTGTCTTTGGCGGCCACCCGATCTTGCAGCAGGGTCATATCTTGCTCCAACTTGGAGAATTGTTCATTCCGTTCCAGGTACCGCTTAATGGTGACAGCCAACTTGCCACGGGCATCTGCTGCATCACAGCCGGCCTTTGTCAGGCATCGCTCCACATCAGCCAACCTGTCCTGGGCTTCCCCCAAGTCCCTCTGCAAGCCCGCCACCTCCTCCCTGAGCTCCCGCTCAACCGGGGCTGTTTCGACGCCGCTAGAAACATCTTGTGCAGCCCAACAGAGATGTGCACAAATGCCGTACTGAAGCGCGATTGGTCAACGGCGGTCAACCGTACAATCCCCTCCAGGCCGCCGAAACCCAGCCGCTCGTAGAGGTGATAAAGAAACTCCTGCTCACCGTCATTTAGGAACTCGGCATACGCGGAAAATGAGTCCAGGTCGCTCGTGGCCGCCTCTTTCGCCACGTCCTCAGGAACCTCGGGCGGAGCCTGTCGTGCCTTCTTCTGCTGGCGGGTCCCAGTGATCTCCACGACATCCTCCTCTTCCCTGCTAGAGTCATTTTGACGGCGTTGAAGTACCCGCGTGCTTCCAGCGGGGGCAGGCCTCGAACCCCTCGTCGGCGGCTCCAACCCCTGCAATGGTGACGTCCTCCGCTGGGCGTGCTGTTTTCTTGTGCACCCCGCGCCAGGTGGCCGGCGCTCTCTCTTTCTGCGGCACCGCCTCGCTTACCGCACCAGTCCCCGCCTGAACGGCAAGCAGCCCGTCACCTCCAAGATGGGAGTGGTGCGGCATGGATAGCACCACGGGAACCTCCGACGGGCTTAGCGCCAGCGTATCTGGGTTTACCACCATCTTCTGAGCCGGAAGCGTACATAGTCTCCAGGAAGTTGTCGATCTCAGCGCAGACCATGGCTTTCGCAAAGGCGTCACGGCTCGCTTTGTTTCCCGGCGGAGTTTCTACAAAAAAAACAACAAACTGGTCAGCATGGGACAGTCTCATCAAAGGTGCGGTATGGCGGAGAGTGCTTACCAACGGCACGAGTCAGTCATTGATGGACCAACAACTCCCAACTAGTGAGGAGACGAAAATCCAGTAAGTTGCGATTCCGCCAGCAACCTCTGATACGTGCCACGCGACACTCTTCTTCGCGATTCAGGTTATACCGCAACCCCGCTGCACAAAAAAGGTAATTGTCAGTATAGAACACAAGGCTGTGTAAAAAAAAAAAAAAAAACCCGCCAGTCATATTCAGCGGAGACCGACAAACAACCTCGGATAGGCTGAAACTCCGACTTAATCCTAAACGTTGGCTCCCCCTCGTTGGACCCCGCTTGGTATTCCCACCCCATCATGACAACACAGAAGGTCCCCCGCCAATAGGACATGGAATCTCTCAGGTTCTCGATCAGCTTTAGTGCTACCTGGCGGCGACTCAGGTTTACCTGCCCTCTGCAACCTTGGCGCCTCACGTACACCAATTCGTAGAAATGCAATACCTCCGCCACAGTCGGTCCCTCGCAACCCGACAACCGCCATAGCGAGTTCAGCGCCAGAATTAACCTCCACATGTTGGGGCAGACCTACCCAAAAGCAACACCAAACTCGCACACCAAAATTTGAAGGTTTGGCACCAGCGGGAAGGTCACTCCCTGGCGAAATATCGCCTCTTGCACGGCGGCAAAGCCCGCTGGCAGGATCGAGGCCTTCTCCTCCACCGTCGGCGGACGCAGTTTCACCACGCCGGGCAACCGGAACACCCGCTTCAGCCAGTTGACGACAACAACAGTCATCCTACCTCCTGCCTCATCAACGGGGATGCCGTCCTGAAGGACCCACGCCGACTCAGCATCCTCTCCAACTACATCTCCCCCTTCAGCAGAACTACTGGCTGCACTATTGCTTGCTAACCGCTTTTCACGCATGTTGTGGGTAGCGGCAGCCTCCCCCACCCTAGAACTCTCTGGACGCGATGCACGACCCATAACTATGTCCCACGGTATGGTTTGTAGCGGCTCAACCTCTAGCGGTTCTGGTAGTGAGGTTCCTGCACGGGCAAACGGACGCAACGAGTCAATAAAAATTCTATCCGCTGCGCCGAATGGCACTTCAAATCCAGAATCCTCTCTGCTTGAAATCTCTATGACGTCGGCCATCCCAAACCTTAAAACCCAAATCAGTCAGCTCACACAAGATCTAACCTATCCCTATATCAGTTTGTACCCAAGAACATCAAGAACAGTCACCTAGAAAATGCAAAAACAAGAACAAACACACACAACCCAGATGTGACCATCTAGCAAATCCCTAAAAGCCCTAACTCTGTCAACAACATAACCCATCCCCAAACTCACTTTAACACCCTCACAACACGTCAGTGAAGAGCATATCAAAAACAGAACCCAAAACCCAGAAACTGGCCATGCCAGACATCCAATGAAATAGGGATAAGGATCAGAGTACCAACCTTAGTGATGGAATCTCTGGTCAGATCGTGAGCGCTTATCGTCGACGCAGGAGGTCGTCGTCCCTCCTGGTATGGTAACTCCACGAAATTGCCGCAGTTTTTCTTCTCGAATCTCAGGCGAGCAAAGCTTGAAGACGAAGAGTGAGTTTGAAGCTTTAGCAAAGTGTCAAATCTCGCTAACGTCCCCCCCTTTTATGTCAATGTCAAACAGTTCTAGGCCGTCCACTGAAAAACGACATCAAATACCAGTCTTACATATGTCCCACGATTCCACTTACTCTCCGGACGCCTCGGTTACAAAATCCATCATTACTTAGCATTAATGGCAGGGAGACGGCTAGGCGGAGGAGATACGCCTCCACACACTAACCCTTTATGGGTTAGCCACGTGTCAACCACCATCAGACGAAGCGTCTGATGGAAGTCACCACTTGGGAAGAAAACGCCAATCGTCGAAGTATCCGCTGAGCGAAACCCCTCCAGCGGAACTTCTCACTTGTCACCTTCCAAGTGTTGAAGTCCCCACTGAGGGAAACCTCGCTAGCGGAACTTCTCACTTGTCACCTTCCAAGTGTCAAAGTCCCCGCTGAGCAAAACCCCACTAGCGGAACTTCTCACTTGTCACCTTCCAAGTGTCGAAGTCCCCGCTGAGCGAATCGCAGGTAGCGGAACTTCCACTCATCAACTTGCAAGAGATGCAGCCTCTGCTACACGCAACACTGCCGGCAGAGCTCCCTCTCCATCTTGCAAACCCCGTACTTTGCTGAGCGTAACACCGCTCAATAAAACACCGCCAAACACGTCTACGCGATGCTGTTTCCTGCTACAACCAGCGGGGGGTATCCGCTAGCGGCGAATCCCGAGGCTACGCCTCACTCTGACAACGACTGCCACGCGGCATTATGGTCAGGTAGTCCCTACGGGACACGGGGACTAGTCAACAGTCTACGACGGCCCTGATCAGGTGCGTTGACCCCCGTCACTTGGGTACTAAGATTGGGCTCGCTACCCAACACCGTCTGCTCCGTGCAGCTCCCCTTCAACAAACAATTTGCCGACCATCCGGAGGTCCGTCTTGGCTAGGGAGTGGAGGACTCCCTGGCGAGCCTAGCAGGGGCCCACCCAAAAGGGTATAAAGCGTTCGCTCAGTAAATCCATGGTTGACAACGCACTGACGCTAATTATGCTTTTGCAAGTCTAGCGGAAGTAACGCTTCAAACCGCCGATCAACTCCCCAACCAAGATTGCCCTCCTTAACTGGGGACTTGGGGGACTTGTACCTGCATGTGCCAGAACAAGCATAATTAGCTATAATGAGCCACGCTCATTGTACCGCCAGGGGTACCAACTCTCACCAAAGGAGTGACCTGCGAAGGCACAGCCAAGCGGGCTACCACCAGAGCCCTGGATCGCCCCCAGATCACAGCTGACGCTCCGCCACGCGCCTCCCCAAGATAGCATCAGAAGCTCCAGACGCTGGGAATCGAAGCACATCAGTCCCACATCGAAAACAAGAATAAGATCAACCTTCTCCTCACCTATAAAGGTTCTCTCCTCTCTCCTCATTAATTAAGAATTTACTACTCATTTATTGTTATGCTGCCTATATGCATTGACTGACTTAGGCATCGGAGAAGTGAAGACCGCCCAACGCGGTCTCCCTCTGACGCCCTATCTCTCGTGTGATAGCTAGTGGAGGCCATCAAATCCTCCGAGTAGCGGTCCGCCCACCGGATCCTCGTTAAACGAAAGATCGGCTACCGCCGGACTTTGAGCATTAACACACACACACACACACACACACATATATATATATATATATATATATATATGGTAGATTGCTTTGGAGTAATATTACTCTATAATTATTTGTTTTTGGGTTAGAAGTAGTCTAGTTTTGCTTGGTGTTCTCTTAAATTATGATATGATTTGGCATCAAGCCTTTTGACTTTGATGATATAACAAGCCTTTTGTATTGTTCCAAAATGAATGATGTCCATATGGTTAACAATCAACACAAGATTACAACATATGTTGTCTCAACATGAAAATGAACAACTAAATCGTACCAAAATCTGTTGTTTCTTGTTATATCAAACAACAGAAGTAATAACTTATTTATATTTCAAATGTGCTTCAACGACAAAAGAGTGAGTTTCTGACCTCAATCAAACTACACAACTACATGATTACATATAGTCATATTGTCTATCAGACAACATAAATACTTGAAACTGTGATTGGAATACAATACAAACGACATAAAAATAAAGTCTTAAAACTATTGAGACGACAGATGAGTTATAATTTACCCAATTTTAAGTGAATTTCAAACAACAATCAAATGTCTTTGAAAATGCATTCAGACAACAGATTGTTAAACAAGCCTTTATTATGGTAACTTCAGACAACATATAAATGTGTTCTTATTACATGTCAGACAACAGCAGTTTTATTAAAACTGTAGTTTGTAGTTCATTTGAACAACATTAATCTGTCGTTGTATGTGATTATTAATGACATAAAGTCCCAAATCCTTCAGTGTTGGGTTGTTCAGACGACAGAGCCTTGTGAAACTTCTGTTGTCTAAGTGAGAAGAGACGACAGAGGATATCTGTCGTCTGATGCCATAAGAGATGGTAGCTGGATAGACAACATATAATTTACATATCAGATGACAGATCTCATCTGTCGTCTGAAGGCTTTATTGGCATAGTGTAAATTTAATAGTTTGGTTTGGGTTCTAGCATCCTCCACATGGTAGCTTAATGGTTTGTTATCATGTTTCATGATAAATATATGAAACAAACTTAATATGACACAAACACAACACTGTGTTTTGCTAGGTCTAGATATGAGGTAGGTTGGTTTATGTTATGAGTTTTTTCCGATACATTGTCAAAAGGTATATAGTTTTAGATACCTCATTGCTATGTGATTTATGAGTTACCTATGGTATGTTATATAATGTCATGGCTATGAGGTAGTAGGTGTAATACCCCGGAAATTCTTTATTAATTTCTTGAAATTTCCTGAAATTAATAAAGTACTTGTTAGAATGATTTCGTGGTTCGAGGGTAGAGTGGAAGTGTTTTAGACGAATAAATGTTTTATTTTCAAGCAGTCAAAAAGTTGACTTTTTATTCGTTGGGTTTCTCAGAAAATTTCCTTTATGAAAGTCGTCGATACGAGTTCATGGACATGCAGAACGCCAAAATCGGAGTTCGTATGATGAAGTTATGGCCAACGGGAAAAGTTTCCTTTTTTGGATAAATAGAAAAATTTGGAAAAAATCAGAAAAATACCTAGTTTCCAAAAAAGGAAACTCGATCCGGATTTCTCTCTCCCGGCTGGAAATCACAGCGATTTTTCTTCCGGCCATATCTCTGCCATCCGGCCACTGTTGGCTGCGCCACAGGTCCCAATCTCATCGTCTCTCCTCTCTCTACAAGTGTATGGTAGCCTTGTTGCACGATTCGAGCTGTAGAAGGTGCAGCAAAGAGGAGAAACTCTGTGGCAGCTCTGCGTCGGGGCTTCGTCGGAACTTATGATTTCGGCCACCTCCGGTAACGATTCTTGAGGGCTTTTGAAGCCCAGAAGATGTAGATGCTTCCTTCCAAGAGGCTCGCAATGATTTGAAGTGTGGAGATCAAATTTTGGACTTGAAATCTAGGGTTTCAGTTGGCCCCTTTCCTTTCGAGGTAAATTTCGGCCAAATGGCTTATAATATGACTTTAGTGTAGTTGTGAAAGTTGTTGTACATGTTGTGGGGAAAATTTTTGCATAGGTATCATGACCCAATTTGGGAGTTGCCGGCAGCACGTGGCAGCACGTCCGATCGGGTTTTTGGGTTATGTTTTTATGGTTGTCACCTGCTTGTCGATACGAGCTTGTCGATATATCATAAGGTCATTCTGTGATAAATTGAAGCATTGTAGATTTACGTAATTTCAGTTTTTTTTGGTTTACGATCTGTGAGGCTCCGACCGTTTGATCATCTTATAATTTTGAGAAATTGTTCCTAGAATTTTGTCTCGATTGATGAAATCTTCGGTTTTAGGTTCAAATGCTCGGTTTGAATCATAACCACTTTCGTTTTTAAATCGTGTGCTAAGTTGAGACCTTATTTTACTTAGATATTTGACAAAGAGTGTTCTGTACTTTATCTCGGCTGTAAGAGAAGACGCAGCGGGATTTAGAGGTGAGTAAATGTCACGTCCCGAATTTTGAATAAATAAATTCAAATCCGAAACGCTATAACTTAACAAGCACAAGAAAAATACCTAGAAAATTTTTCATTTAAAATACGCAACTAAACAAACTGAGCTCACAATGTCAATACTGACTCGTTCTTTAGAGTCACATATTACATTACAAAGAGTTTACATATTAAATTGAATAACAATTCAATAAGTAAACACACCCACCACAACTCACTACACAGCGGAAGACTTAAAACTAAGAATACCCTTCGACGTCCACGCTACCGAACGTACACCTAAGCTTCGACGACGATTACTCAATATTCTAACCTGCACAATAACCCTACACAATGGAATAGTGCACTGGGTTGAAACAACAAACCTGGTAAGCTTTTGCAAGCTCGTGTGAGTAAACCCAATTAAAATGACTCACGTCACGCATGTTTATAATTTCTCAACTCGTGAGATAAATTAAAGCAACAACATTTAACTCCACAAAACACAACCTAACATATAATCACACAAGGTAAAAATTAGCAATCCCTGCATCGAGAATTAGTTCAGGAGATCACCTAAAAAGTACACAATTCAAAATAGAAATCATAGGATTCCCCGCATAAAGTTTAGTTCAAGAGACTACATTTACATCAATAATAGAAATCATAGTAATCCCTGCATAAAGTTTAGTTCAGGGAATTACATTAAAACCAATCAATTCAGAAAAGACAGTAATCCCTGCATATAATTTAGTTCAGGAGATTACAAAACAAAACAACAAATTCAATAATAGAAACAAACTAGAAACACTGCAAAATCATCCATTACTAACCCCAATCACCACAACAACAACCACTCACAACAACCCGCATCATTTACACAAAATCATCACACAGATCATCACGCAGATCATCACACAGATCACCACACAGGTCATCACACAGATATTGTTTCCTCATCTCCTTCAACCTCCAAAACAATAGCGAAACCAATTCCAAAACAATATGTTCTCATCTCAAAACCATCATCAAAATCGTACACATTTTAATCAACGCACAAACCGACAAAAACTTCTTTTCTTTCAAAACTCCATTTATTTTCCTCAACATCACATCACACAATAAAAGTGAACAACACGCCCAGTTCCACCAAGATATATATTTGTCACGTAAATACACACACACACACGTAGTCATCCACTTAGGGATTCCACTAATACCGACTATAGTTTTACAAATTATACTTCTCGAAAATCATTTTATAACAAAACATTGTTTTGTCGATCAAGTTCATATATTTTAAAATAAATAATTTATTTCGATAAATATGATTTTAGATGCTAGCAATTTAATTTACTAAATTAAAACATAACTAATTTATCAATCGAAACACCATGAGATTTACTCACCTCTAAATTCCCGCTGCGTCAGCTTAACAGCTCAAAATACGGTTCACAATTGTCTGCCAACTCAAACCGTCAATCACCTAACCAAATACGATATTTAACTTAGCGCACAATTCATAAAACACACTTATACAAAGATCCAGCGGTCGGATATTCACCCATAACCACACAAAGTCATCGGGACTGTCCTACGATCATTATATCAAAACTACAAGTCGATCGGACGACTAAATCCTCACGAATTGAACATCGATCAAACCGAAAACCCTAAACTTTGAAAATTCATAACTTGCTCATACGATTTTCAAAAATTACAAACTATAAATTGAAATGCTCGTATCGACGAGTAGATCAAAATCAGGAACAGAAACTATCACTGAGGTGGCCGGAACTTGCCGGAAAACACCACCACAGTGGCAGCGCCGCCGTAGGCTTAAAGTCAAAATTTGACAAAACTTCCAACACAAAAGTTCTTCATCTCAACTCCAATTATAACTTTCATAACTACACCAAAGTCAAATTATAAGCCAAATTGTCGATTTTTACCTTGATAGCTTTGAAATCCGAAGAACCCTAGTTTTCCAATCTTCAAAATTCAATCACCACGAGTTGAATCGTTGCAAGCCACCTTGGGAGAAAGCTTCTACATCCTCTGGGCTCCAAAAGCCCCCAAGAATCACCGGCTATGGTAGTCAGAAACGTGAACTCCGACGAAGGCGATTTACAGCCTCGCCACCAAGCTTCCCGAACTTGCTGAGTCGTGCACGGGCCGACCCACGTCGTGAAACTTCACAGGGTTGTAGATGGGAGTGAGGCGAAGAGATAGGGACAAGAATCTCAGCCTATGGTGGTCGGACGGCAGAGAACGAAGCTGGCGAAGTCGGCTGGGCGGAAACGGTGTCGGGCTGAAAAGAGAGAAAGTTTCCCGATTTGGAAACTTCTGATTTTTCTGATTTTTTTCCTATTTAACCAAAATGGAAACTTTTTCCAAAGGTTATAACTTCTTCATACGAACTCCGATTTTCGCGTTCTGCATGTCCACGAACTCGTATCAATGTACTCTACAATTTTCGTGAAGAAAGTTTTCACAGAATCTTAACGTATTAAAAGTCAACCTTCGCACCCCTCCTAAAACCATACTTTTTGAATAATTAATCATCTAAAACACTTCCGCTCCATTCACGATCCTCGAAATCATACCAATGAACACTTTAATAATTCTCGAAGCATTTAGGAATTAATAACAAATTTTTGGGGTATTACAGTAAATCTCATGAGGTTCATTTATGAACGGAATTACTTTATTATTTGGAATTATTTGTTTAATTGTTAAATCATTTTCAGAAATAAATATTTTTTTAAAATTATATGAACTTGATCATCTATGATTCATAGGTAAGTAAACTGAAGTTTTATTATAAAAATGATTTTTTCACGGGTTTTGTATTTGTGAACTATAGTTAGTATTAGTAGCATCCTTGAGTAGATGACTACGTGTACATATATATATATATATATATATATCATGGTGGAATTGTGTGTTCAGTTTACATTTGTTGTGCATTGTAATGTTGAGGAAAATAAATGAATTTAGAAAGAAAACACGGTTTTGTCGGCTTTGATTGTTGAAAGAAGTAGGCATGATTTTGGTGACTGTTTTGAGTTGAGAAAGCAATATTTGGAAAATATTTTCGTTATTGTTTTGAGGTTGTTGGAGATGAGAAAACAATATTATGTCATAACCAGTGTGGTGATATGTGAGATGATATGCGTGATGATTTTATGTAAATGACGTGGGTTGTGGTTGTTGATGATTGGTGTTATCAATGATTGGGTGTGTATTGTTTTCTAGTTTATTTCTATTATTGGCTGGATTGCATGTTTTCTTTCGTAATCTCCTGAACTAAATTATATGCAGGGATTACTGTTTTTCTGAATTGATTAGTTTTAATATAATCTCCTAAACTAAACTATATGCAGGGATTACAATGATTTCTATTGTTTGATTTTAATATAATCTCCTGAACTAAATCATATGCATGGATTACTATGATTTTGTTTTGTGTGCTTTTAGTGATCTCCTGAACTAATTTTCTATGCAGGGATTACTAGTTTTATTTAGTTTAATTTATGAGTGCAATTGTGGATGAGACTCATAGTGAGTTTAGAAATGTTTTATCACACCGTTGTGGTGATAAATGCTTCCTGTCGCGAGGAAAGAAGAGTGATTTCTTTGATTTGTTGTTGAGCTTTCAATTGATTTGGTTTGTCACGGTGGTGACATGTGTTTTCCTTAAAAAGAAAATGATTTTGCTTTTAGAGATAATCATTGTGTTGATTTGTTGTCCTTAAGTCGGAAATGTGTTGTTTTGTGGTTTTTGAGTCAAGTGGACTTTCAAATGTTCAGCCTAAGGACCTTTTATCACATTGGTGATCGAGGCAATTATATTGTATACTTGAACCTTGGTCGAGGTGACAGGTTATAATTCAGTTAAAGATCTAGTCTGTCTGCCAATGCACTGCTTGGAGGATAACTTTGCTTATCGTGCTCTTGAGTACATTGTACGGTTTGGGGGATAACTTTGTGTTATCGTGCTATTGAGTACATGTTTGTAAAAGAATGTTTCGTGTGATCCTTTCATTTATTGTCCATGAGGGACTTGAATCATTATTGATTGTGGTGTTGATTTGTATGACTTGATTGATTCATGATTTGGGAAAATTATTAAGCATGTGGGAATCGTGTCTTTTTATTTGAGTTTACTCATACGAGCTTAAAAAGTTTACTAGGTTTGTTGGTTGCAACCCGATGTATTATTCCATGGTGTAGCTGTTATCCCTGCAGGTCAGGACCACCAAGGCTGAGTTCGAGGCGTAGCTACAGCAGTTTAGGTTCTTAACCTATTTTGTTATTAACTGTTGTTTATATTATGCTCTTAGTGAGCGTTTACATTCATAATTCATTTCATTCGGATTTTGTAAACACGTGTTGATATAACGTTCGACTCGAGTTATTGAGTCCTTATTGAGTTTATGCTTTTGGGATTATTGTTATTGCTTAGTTTAAATTGAAAAGTTTCTATGCAATTTTGAGGATTTTGTTAAGTTATCACGTTTCTGATTCAAATTTCTTTATTCGAAATTCGGGGTGTGATACAAGTAAAAATTAATCCCTGCATATGAAATAGTTCAGGAGATCACATCAAAAGCACATCAAGCAAATCATAGTAATCCTTACATGTCATTTAGTTCAGGAGATTACATTAAAACAATCAATAGAAGTCATAGTAATCCCTGCATATCGTTTACTTCAGAAGATTACATTAAAACCAATCAATTCAGAAAATAGTAATCCTTGCATATAGTGTAGTTTAGGAGATTATGAAAGAAAAACAAACAAATCAATAATAAGAATAAACAAGAAAATCAATACACGTTCATCTCCTGATAACACCAAACACCACATCCACAATTTCAAACATCAACCACTCAACAATAATCCATATACTTTTCATAATAATTTTCACACTAGTTCCGCCACACAGGTCCTATTACACCACACTAAATATTAATTACACAGATCTCCACATTGGTTCTGCCATATAGGTCCTATTACACCACACTATATATTTAATCACACTCTCAAACACAACTTTCACCATCGCAAAACAATATCGAAAACCTTTTTCAAAATATTGTTTGCACACCACAACATTATCACTAATCATACATATTCCTTTCAAAACATAAATCTAACAATACTATCATTTCCCTTTTCAATTTCATTTATTTTCGTCAAAATTACATCTCAACAATGATAAAATCACCTCTCAACAGTGATAAAATCACGCAAAACAATGTTTTTTCACTTCTCTAAGCAATTCCAACTATAGTTCACAATCTACTCCAACCGAAAATCATTTGTAACAAATCCTTGTTTTTACTTACCCATGATCCGTTGACGATCAAGTTCATATATTTCAAAAAAAAAAAAAATTTATTTGCAAGAAAAATGATTTTACATCTAATGATTCATTCTACTAAAACTATCACATAACAAATTTAACACTCAAAACAATGTGAGATTCACTCACCTCCAAATCTTGCTGCGTCTTCACACAAATATCAAGACAAGTACAAAATTATCCAAACTCCGCTCACTTAATTTTATCAATCACCTAATCACATCAAGGTCACACTCAATACAACACAAAGCACACAATCATTTTAAAGTTCGAAACATGTGAACTAAAAACCAAAAGATATGTCAATTGAGACAAAAACCCATCTGAGACCACCTAAGGCCTCCAAAACACTTCTAGGATCAAACCGCCCGAACAAGAGGACGATCCATGGGTCGGATCCTTACGGATCAAAAACCGAACGAACCGAAACTGTAATTAACCCAACTTAACCAAAACTCAAGCAAAAACAAAAGTAAACATACCCACACGTTTGTATAGACAAAAAATGGCTAATGAAGCAAGGAACTGCCCCTAAAATGGCCGGACGCGCCGCCACAGGCGGCTGCACGTGAAGCCCACTTGTTGCCGGACCAACTTCAAAACAATGAAAATCAACTCCACCTAACATGAAGATTACAACATGAGGAACAACTTTCATAACAGGCGCGAAGGCTGATTCGGCCTAGATCGAGTTAGATCAAACCCGCAAAATACTAACAGTTGAGCTTCACACTGTGATTTCTTCCTCCTCACTTTGAATCGTGCTTTTAAGGCTGCCATGGTTGTGATCTAGAGGAGGAGAGCGTTACCAAAATGACCGGTTTCGAGCTCAGCTGCTACCAAAATTGAAAAATCCGACTAGGTTCGAAAACGCCACCGCCACCATCCTTTGATCTCCGTCCACAGTGCTCTCCGTCCATAGTGCTCTCAGGGGAAAGCCAATGTCAGGGGTCCGAAGATGAGAGCCGGGAGAGTTGTTCTAGGTCGGGTCCGCCGTCGTTGGTCCCCGGAAAGGCAAGATGGAACCACGTCAGGTCGGCGGTTCGACGTCGGGTCTGGGTTGGCTGAGAGAGAGAAAACCTTCTGGAAAAATCCGGAAAGTTTCCAAAATGGGAAACTGAATTTTTTTTCTTCTCATTTTTCCTATTTATACTAAAATTGAAACTCTTTTCGATGGCCACTCCAATTTACACGTGACACATATCCACAAACTCGTATTGACGTGCCCTACGACTTTTGTGAAGGAAGTTTTCGGAGAAACCCAACAAATAAAAAGTCAACCCTTTGATCCCACGAAATAAAACGTTTTGAGTAATTATTCGTCCGAAACACTTTCACTCCACCCCCGAACCACGTAACGTAATAACAACCTATTTAATAATTTCTGGAAAAATCATCATAATTTAATAATGAACTTTCGGGGTATCTACCTTCCTTCAAGAAATTTCGTCCCGAAATTTCAGCACATAAATCAACCAATACCCTACTCAACAATCGATGCAGATGCCACACCTAATATCCCAACAATAACAAATTCTACCACATAATAAAGCATGCATAACCACTCAACTTTCTACCATCTCATAACCAAAATCGAATTAAGGTTCAGCCTTAGCTGACCAATGCGTAAGTCATTACAAAGCATTTCACAAACAAAATCAAACCATAGAAATCCCTACCACAATGACAATTAGAGAAGCATCATACCATACCAAGAACTCAAGCTACACACAATGATCTACCTAGGAACACCAAAGCCATTCCAAACACAAAACAAATGTACAGAAATGAAATGCTCCACTAAATCACAACACTATAACCAAGGAACTAACAACTGCTAACTACATTCCAGCCTAAAACATTTACCGATCCAACTTGGAAAGGCACAACTTATTAGTCAAATATTTGTACCAACTTTAGATACAAGCATAGGTCAAACACCATGACCCCAACAACCAACAACTAGACCGCACAAAAGGATACAGTTTTCCATGAAAACCATCATCAACAACTCAACCAGGTTTCACTCCAGAGGTTCCCATTCCTCAAAAGATTGCAACCCAAGGAAGCTACAGAAAGCTCCACCACGTCTCCTATAGAGCAAACTCAAGTTCCTAAGACTTACGCCCTGACCAACCTAACACTACTACATACCCAATGATTATACCAGTACTGAAGAGCATCGGATGGGGATCCGTTGCAGACCGGCCATCACTCGTGTAGTATTGATTATCACCAATTATGTGACCTTATGCTCTGATACCAAACTTTCACCTACTCCAAAGGTATGACATTTAGTGATGTTCATGCTTGTGAGGTAGGTTGTAATATACTATGAATTTTTTCGCATAACTTGTCAAGAGGTATATAGTTTTAGATACCTTATTGCTATGTGATTTATTAGTTACCTATTATAGAGGTATGTTATTTAATCCACGCCTATAAGATGTTTTTAATGTTATTTAATGACATGGTTAAAGGTATGTTTAACATTATGACTATAACTCTATAATGTAGCAAGGAGTGACTTTCAAGTTCAAAAAATTTAATGCTTATCGGCTTTTTTTTTTTTTTTTTGGTGTTACAAGTTTCATTGGTTTTCTATTTCAACGGAATGATATATAGTGAAATTCAAGGATATGAAGTAGGTTGTTTTATGTTATCAATTTTTTTCGATACCTAGTCAAGAGGTGTAGAGTTTTAGATACCTCATTGTTATGTGATTTATTAGTTACCTTTTCTAGAGGTATGTTATATAATGTCTTGGCTGTAAGGTATGTTAAATTTTATTTAAGGACAAAATACTGTTTACTCCCTATACTTATAGGGTCTCGACGTTTCAGTCCCTGACGTTTCAATTTCACCTAAAAAGTCCTTGAACTTTCCAATTTCACCGAAAAAGTCCCTACCATCAATTTTCCGTTAAAAAGTCTGTTATCTTGCTGACGTGGCACTATTTCAACAGTAAAATGACTATTTTACCCTTACTGACCCCAAAAAAAAAATTACTCTCTTTTCTCTTTTCTCTTTTTTTCTTTTTTAACTCTTTTTTCTCTATTTTTTTAATTTGTTCTTTTTTATTTCTACTTTTTTTTTAACTCTTTTTTCTCTGTTTTTTTTCCTACTTTTTTTTAACTCTCTTTTCTTTCTTTCTTTTTTTTTTTTAAAAAAAACTCTCTTTTCTCTTTTTTTTTTTAAATTTGTTCTCTCTCTTTTTTTTTATATATATTTCTTTCTCTTTTCTGTTTACCTCTTCTTCCTCTTCCTCATCTCTGCTCTTCGGCCTTATTTTCCTCCTCCCTGATCGCAGCTCCAGTTTTCGGCCACTCCTGGAAGCCGGAATGGTCGGGTTCTCTTCCCTTCAGATTCCGGCCCCTTCGTGGTGTCGGAGCTATATCAGAAGCTTTCTCTCGATGTCAATAATGTTTCTTTGGTGTTGGTTTGCTGAGATGATGAGCCAATAGAGATTCGAAGAGGATAAGATATTTGAGTTTTCCTGCAAGTTTCCATGTTTTGGTCTATTTGGCTGTTTCTGATCGTAACTTTAGAGAAAAATGTTTGAACAGTTTTGGCACCGAAGAAAGGGAGGTGGAAGGTGAATTGATTTGATTTGGGTGTGCTCTGATTTGGTTTGGAACTGCTGTATGGAGAGGGGTGATTAGGAGAGGTGGTGATGCTTGCTGGCATGACGGGGATGATGGATGGATGGTGGAATGGCCAGCACTTGCTTAGAGCGGCGGGCACGCCAACGATGATTAGGAGAGGTGGTGATGCTCGCCGAAAACTGGAGCTGCGATCAGGGAGAAGGAAAAGAAGGCCGAAGGCAGAGAGGAGGAAGAGGAAGAAGAGGTAAACAGAAAAGAGAAAGAAATTATAAAAAAAACAAAAGAGAGAGAACAAATAAAAAAAGAGGAAAAAAGTTTTTTTTTAAAAAAGAGTTAAAGAAAAAAGAGTAGGAAAAAAAAAGAGAACAAATAAAAAAAAAAAAATGCGAACAAATAAAAATAAAAAGAGAGAGAGAGAAAACAGTAAAAAAAAAAAATTAGAAAAATAGAGAAAAAAGAGTTAAAAAAAAGTAGAAATAAAAAAGAACAAATTAAAAAAATAGAGAAAATAGAGTTAAAAAAAGAGTAAAATTTTTTTTTTGGTCAACAAGCGTAAAATAGTCATTTTACTGTTGAAATAGTGTCACGTCAGCAAGATAACAGATTTTTTAATGGAAAATTGACGGCACGGACTTTTTAGATGAAATTGGAAAGTTCAGGGACTTTTTAGGTGAAATTGAAACGTTAGGGACTGAAACGTCAAGACCCTATAAGTATAGGGAGTAAACAGTATTTTGTCCTTTATTTAATGTTATAGTTATAAGATATGTTTAACATCATGGCTATAATGTAGTAGGCATGGCTTCAAGTTCTAAAAACTAAATGTCTGCTGGCTTTATTTTAATTCGTATTTTTGGGCTATGAGTTTCATTGGTTACTGTCACACCCCTGATTTTTAACATAAATAAAAATCGATATATAATCCCATAATTATACATGCGTGATTATTCAGCCATCAATACAAAATACATGGAAACTTTTTCCCTTTTAAACCAAGTACATACTGATGCCTTGAACCCTCAAAGTTAATATACACTCACTCCACAGAGTTATATATTACACAAGCTTACGAATTAAATTGTCAACAACAAAATAAAACGTAAATGCTCCTCAGAGCTTACTACAACGGAAGTCTTTGTAACGGTAAAGTCACAAAATTGATTTCCTACCGTAATGCTACCAGCACGCCACCTCAGGTTCAGCCACCCTGACCAGCAGGATTAACCCCAACACCGTTTGAATGATGTACCGGGTTGCCACACAACAAACCCGGTAAGCTTTTGCAAGCCCGTATGAGTAACTCAAAATCACACATGCACAACTCGCCCAACGAGGAAACCCATCAACTCGTAAAAAGGGACACAAACCCTGTTTTCCCAAAACAGCACATTCTTTTCCCAGAAGAAACAAATACAAGTCACCCCGTGACAAAATCATATTAATTGAAATTCTGACAATTCAATATGCATTTCCCAAGAATCACAATAAAGGTCACACGTGACCAAATCATATAAATTGAAACTCTGACAATTAAATAGATATACAAGTCCTCCCCGGACATTTAAAAGAAAAAATCCCCGAAACTTCCTTTTAAAACACATACTCATGAGCATTAGATAGCTCCCCGCTACCCCCCTATGATGTACAATGGCAACAGACTAGAGCTGTAACTGATCGTATCCACTCACCCCGCCAATAGTGTGGAGTCCCGATATATATGCCTGAGGTCACTCCCAGCAACCCCGAATCCTCGGACCTCCCCGCTCGTCAGATCAAAACCTTTCAAAACTGTGACTCAAGACCAAAAGTTACTCAACTCACAAAAGGAGATGTCACCCCGTGACCTCCAATCATCATACCTCCCCGGTTGTCAAATCAAAACATTAAGCAAGTCGCTCTGGACCCAAAATGTTAAATCAAATCAAAAGAAGAAATCACCACTTGTGACTCTCAGATCTTCTGACCCCCGGCGATTAGATCAAAACATTAAGCAACTCACACCAAATCTTGACACTTTTCAACAATAGAAATTCCCAATTCCTAAAACCATGTTTCCGGAAAGTCAAGCCCCAAAACAATAGAATGAAACCCATCAATACCTATTGCTTCAATTCGCTCAGGAATGCCACTAATACCAACTATAGTTGCAGTTAACTAAATAACTCTCAAACAATAATGGTAACTCCGTTCATAAACGAACGTTGTGAGATTACTCACCTCGAAATTCTCGCTGCATCTTCAATATAGAACAAAGTAGTCAATCCTCAAAACAACCATTCAAGAATACTTCGTCAAGTACCTAATCACGATCGGTTTCCACTTAGTAACAATTCACAAACGATTTAAGTCCGATACCCCTGTTTTGAACTAAAATCCCCAAAGTGATGCCAATCGAGGTAAAACCACATCCGAGACCACTCAATGTCACCGGAATACTTCTATGATCGATATGTCAAAATCGCAAGTTGATCGGGCGCTCAAATCCTCACGGATCGAAGCATCAAACGGTCTGAAACCGACAAAAATCACAATATCTTTATACAATCTCCAAAAATTGCGTATTATATATCAAAACACTCGAATCGACGAGTAGATGATGTATAATACCAGAAACTAACCATTCCATGGCCAGAAGGCCACCAAAACGCCACCATAGTCAGCGGTGCAACCACCACAACCACGACCGATGAAAACTCAAAACCATAACAATCAAGCCATCCAGAAATATTCATCACGAAGAGTAAAGTAACTTTCATACCTGGAGCTAAGTCTGGTTCGGCCCAGATCGTCCTAGATCTAGCTTGCAAGATTGGCCAATCGCTGCCATCTGATCAAGCTCCATATTCACTGAGCACCGCTGATCTTCAACCCTTGATTTCCACTCCACACACAAAATCGTCCCTCAAGGTGGGTATGAGGATGATCAAGAGGAGGAGGAGATTCCAAAACCTCGAAGGATCGGCCAAGACGTCGCCGGAAAAGTGAACTTCTGACCGGGTCCTGATCGCGTCGACTATAGCTGCTCCGATCTCCACTTTCCAGTCGTTTTCATCACCGTCGAGCACCAGAGGGAGGACGGCGAGACTTCGGCGACCACGTCTGGGTTGGTCTCGTCGCCGGTGGACATCGGAAAAAGCAGGAAAACTAGGGTCGGATCACCCGGGTCTGGGTCGGGTCGCCCTCGGTGAGGAGAGAGAACGGAGAGAATCCAGGGGAGAAAAGAGAAAAAAAGGAAATTTTGGGATTTTTATGAAAAATCCCAAATTTTCTCCTATTTATGGAAATTTCCCCAAATTTCAATCACTCATAACTTTTTCATACGAACTCCGATTCTCACGTTCCACATATCCAAACTCGTATCGATGAGCTCTACAACTTTTGTGAAGGAAGTTTTTAGAGATACCCAACTTATCAAAAGTCAACCTTAAACCCCCCCCCCCCCCAATCCACACTTTACGAATGCAAATTCATCCGAAACACTTCCGCTCCGTCCACCAGCCACGAAACCGTCCAATAACCATAAAATTAATTGCAGAAAATAATTACTAATTTCCGGGGTATCGCAGTTACTTAATCAAAATATATGATATTTAGTAATGTTCTTGGATATGAGGTAAGTTGTTTTATTTTATGAGTTTTTTCTGATATATTGTCAAGAGGTATGTAGTTTTAGATACGTCATTACTATGTAATTTATGTTTCTTGTGCAATGGATTTCATTGGGTGCATATTCCAAAGGTATCATATTTAGTTATGTTCATGGACATGAATAGAACTGGTAAAGTTTCACACGACATTAACACAAATGAAACTATAAGTATTTGGTTTAAGGTTTATAGGTTTGATTCCATATAGAGTCGTCACGATGAGAACACGATTACAACCAATTGTACAATATGGTATTCTTGTAAGTTTGAGTTTCCCTGTCTGATATATATTAGAAATCCTAATGCATCTCTCTAATTCATCGTAATCTCTTTGCAAATTCTCACGAAAATAGCCTCAACTTTCAACTTTCAAAAAGAAAAAGGTAATCCAACTATATAAGATTTACATGTGATTCTTACGTTACACTAAATTTATAAGATTTTGTAAGTTACTATTTAGTTATTTTCTTTAAGGGTATTAACGGTTTTTAACAGTTAACACAAACACGATAAATATATGAAACGTGGTAGCTTAATGGTTTGTTATCGTGTTTCATGATAAATATATGAAACAAACTTAATATGACACAAACACGACACGGTGTTTTGCTAGGTCTAGATATGAGGTAGGTTGGTTTATGTTATGAGTTTTTTCCGATTCATTGTCAAAAGGTATATTTTTAGATACCTCATTGCTATGTGATTTATGAGTTACCTATTCTAGAGGTATGTTATATAATGCCATGGCTATAAGGTATTTTAACATCATGGCTATAAGGTAGTAGGCGTGACTTTCAAGTTCTAGAAATATAATGCCTAACAACTTTTTTATTCTATTTGATTTTATGTTCTAAGTTTCATAGTCACCAATTCCACAGGTATGGTATTTAGTGATGTTCATGGTTATGAGATTGGTTGTATTATGCTATGAGTTTTTTCTCATAACTTGTCAAGAGGTATATAATTTTAAATACTTTATTGCTATGTGATTTATTAGTTACCTATTTTAGAGGTATGTTATATAATGTCATGGCTATAAGTTATTTTGACATCATGGCTATAAGGTAGTAGGCGTGACTTTCAAGTTCTCAAAATTTCATGGCTAACAGCTTTTTTATTTTATTTTATTTTATGTTATGAGTTTCATGGTCACCTACTCTAAAGGTATGATATTTATTGATGTTTTTGGTTATGAGGTAGGTTGCATTAGCCGGCTTTTTTACTTGATTTGATTTTACATCATGCTTTTCATGATCACCTATTCAAAAGGTATGATATTTAGTAATGTTCATGGTTATGAGGTAGGTTGGATTATACTATGAGTTTTTTCTCATAACTTGTCAAGAGGTATATTGTTTTAAATACCTTATTGCTATGTGATTTATTAGTTACCTAATCTAGAGGTATGTTATTTATTCTATGGCTATAAGATATTTTAAATGTTATTTAATGTCATGGTTATAAGGTATGTTTAACATTATGACTATACTGTAATAAGGAGTGATTTTCAAGTTCAAAAACTTTAATGCTTGCCGACCTTTTTTATTTTATTTTTTTGTTTATGTTACAAGGTTCATTGGTTTCCTATTTCAACGGAATGATATATAGTGAAATTCAAGGATATGAAGTAGGTTGTTTATGTTATGAGTTTTTTCAATACCTAGTCAAGAGGTGTATAGTTTTAGATACATAATTGCTATGTGATTTATTAGTTACATATTTTAGAGGTATGTATATAATGTCCTGGTTATAAGGTATGTTCAATGTTATTTAATGCCATGACTATAAGGTATGTTTAGCGTCATGGGTATAAGGTAGCAAGGTTCTAAAAATCGCCCTAAGCAGTCGCCTAGGCGCTAGGCACCGGCGTACTGTTCCGATTTTGGCCTGGGTTAAGGTAGTAGGTGCTGGCCTCTTTGGCACCTTCCTAGGCTAGTTATGCGGAGGTTAGTCGGCTTGGGTGGAGCCGGCTTGGAGCTGGGAGCTTGAATTTATTTTTTATTTTTAAACGTCATTCGTCAAATCAACAATTCTCTTCTCTCATTCTCTTAGTTCCCGACAACCCAGAACTGAAAAATCCATATTCTAAGCACATAAATCACAATTCAAAATCAAAATCATCTATTTGGGTGTAGAGAAAACTTGGGATTTTGCACTTTGGTTCAAGAAAAGCTAAAGCTTCTACCTTTATTATAATCCCCAATTTTCTTGACCATATTTTCTGGGCAACGAAACAGAGAAAGAGAGTAGTAGCTTACATGTTAAAGATTGGAAATTAGGTTGAGGTAGGTGGATCTTGGAGGTCGCAAATCTATGGTGGCCTTGCCCTAGGTTTTTAAGTAGAAAACGGAAGAGAGAGAGAATGAAGTAGTTGGTTTGGTTTAGTACTTTAGTGAGAGAGGTTGGAATTAAGCCAAAGGTTCAAGTTGGGGCAATTTTTTTTTTTTTTTTTTTTTGAGAAAATTCTCAACAAACAAACTAGGCGGAGGCCCAACCCGAACTTGTCAATTGAGCAATGTCTTTGTTCATGCCATTCTTTTTATTTTCAAACATTATCCATATTTTATATTTTTATTTATATAATTATATGTTATAAAAATAAGAATAAAATATAAAAATAAAAACCACCTAGTCCCCGCCTAGGCCACCGGGCGCTAGGGCCTCGGGTCACCACCTGACTTGCGCTTAGCGTTTTTGTCACGCCCCGATTTTTAAACACACTTAAAAATCAATATATATATATATATATATATATATATAATCTCATAATTATACATGCGTGATGATTCAACCATCAATACAAAATACCTGAAAAACTTTTCCTTTTAAACCAAATACATACTTATGCCCTGAACCCACAAAGCAAATATATACCCGCTCCGCAGATTTATATATTACACTAGTTACAAATTAAATTGCCACAACAAAATAATAAGTAAATGCTCCTCAGAGCCTACGACAAGCGGAAGTCTTAATAACGGCAAAGTCACAAAATTGGCTTTCTACCGTAAAGCTCCTACCTCAGTTTCAGCTACGATTACCCTGACCTGCAGGATTAACCCCTACACCATTGAATAGTGCACCGGGTTACCACACACAACAAACCCGGTAAGTTTATGAAAGCTCGTATGAGTAACTCAGAACAAAACTCCAAACAACTCACACAAATCACGGGAAAAACCCGCATGTTCCAATTAAGGAAAAAACTCACACAAAATCACGGGATCAACCCACACGAAATCACGGGATAAACCCACAAGTTCCAATTAAGGAAATAAAGAAAGAATATACCCAAGACTCTCTTTTAAAAACTCGTTCTCATGAGTCACAAGTAACCTCGCTGTTACCCCCATGAGATACCACGATAGACAGACTATAGCTCTAACTGATCGTATCCACTCACCCGGCCAAGGCGTGAAGTCTCAATTTCCCACCCTCGATCACATTTCGTGATCCACGGTATAAATACCAAAATATTTAAAGGAGTCGCACTGGACCTAAAATGTTACACAATCCCGATCACACTTTGTGACCTCTCGGTACAAAGACCAAAACATTAAGAAAGTCACAATGGACCCAAAATGTTACAAGAATCTAAAATAAAAGATTCCCCGTAATTGATCCCTATCAATTAATCCCGGTACAAGACCCACATTTAAATATGCCACCCGCAAACTAAAAATGTTCCACATTTCACAACAGTTTTCAAAACAATGGAAAACAACCCTTTCACAAAATATTGTTTCACGAAAAGCCACAACACAAATAATAAAATGAACGCACCCACAATTATTGTTTTATCATAACAAATCCACCAACCCATATATATTCCACGTAAATATATATTTATACGTAGACATTTGCTCAGGAATGCTACTAATACCAACTATAGTTTGCAGTTAACTAAATGACTCTCAACATGATAAGGTAAACTGTTCGTAAATGAATATTGTGAGATTACTCACATCAGAATCCTGCTATGTCTTCTATACAGAACCGAACTAACACTCACACCAACAACTCGTCCAAATCACCTTGAGAAGCACCTAATCACCAATGGTCTCAAATCAGTACACATATCACAAGCGGTTAAAGTCCGAAAACCCCGTTTTGAACTAAAATCCCAATAAGTAACTCACATTCGAGACCTCCCTAAGTCTTCGGAATACTTCTACGATTGATATGACAAAACCACAAGTTAATCGGATAGTCGGATCCACACGGATCGAAACCTGAACGGTTCGAAATCACAAAAACAATAACATGCTCATACGATCTCCAAAAATTAAGTGTTGTATTTCAAAATGCTCGTATCGACAAGTAGATCAAAATCAGGAATAGAAACTATCCCTGAGGTGGCGGGAAACAGCCAGAAAACACCACCACAGTAGCAGCGCCGCCGCCGGTCCAAAGTCGGTATTTGGCCAAACTTCCTAAACAAAATATCTTCATCTCAACTCGAATTACAACTTTCTCAACTACATCAAAGTCCAATTATAACCCAATTGATCAAATTTTACCTTAGAACAACTCGGGCCTGATTGAAACCCTAGATCTTCAAAGCTTCAATTCATCCTCCACAAGTGAAATCGCTGCAAGATACCTTGGGAGAATCCTTCCCCAGCCTCTAGGCAACAAAACTCCTCAAGAAACACCGGCTATGGTGGCCAGAGGAGGGAGAACAAAACATGGCGATTTCGTCCCCGTCGCGGTGGTTTCCCGGCCTTGCTGCTCCTCCTACGGCTCGAATTGTGAAGAACTACTTCCACAGACTTGTAGAGGAGGTTGAGGCGGAGAAAACTCATTTTATTTGGTGTCCTACAGTGACCGGACGACAAAGAAATCGGCCTGCGAAGGTGGCGTGGTGACTCGAGCTCGGGGAGAGAGAAAGAGAGCTGGGTTTCCCAAAATGGAAATCTAGCCTTTTTTTGCAAATTTCAGAAATTTTCGTCCTTTATACAAAAATGGAAACTTTTTTCCGAATGTGATAACTTCTTCATAAGAACTCTGATTTTCGTGTTCCGCATGTCCAGAAACTCGTATCGACGCGCTCTACGACGTTTGTGAAGGAAACCCAACGTATAAAAAGTCAACATTTCCGCCCCCCCTAAAACCATACTTTTTGAATAAAAATTCGTTCGAACACTTCCGCTCCATCCACGAACCACATAATCATACCAACAACCACTAAATTGAATTCCGAAAATCATCGAAAAATAATAACAAATTTCTGGGGTACTACAGGTTTTTTGAACCTTGTAAGGTAGTAGGCAATGGGATCGATCAGTGCATTTGCTTCGACCCTGATCTTTGAGGGTGGCAATTCGGGATTTTCAACCCAGATTTGGTATGGTAATTTGGTGTTAAGGTGGTGTGATGGCCATCGCAGCCTTTGTCACACCCTGATTTTTAAACACAAATAAAAAGGGTTAATTCTCGTTTACCCAGAAATCACTAGTATTTTGCCCACTTGCACCAACAAGTTTGTATTGTGCCCATTTACACAAATCTTAAGGAAAAAAACTCTTAAGGGTAGTCTTTTCTAAAGTATGCCTAATGTATCTTATGCTGACTTTTGGGTCTAAAATCTACTTTTTCTTAGAAAAACCTGTTCAAATCCCTTTAAAAACAAATCTAGCCTTCAGCATGCCCAAGTTTTTCACCTAACGGCTCATTGCCTAACGGTTACTTTAACAGGCGAAATTTTTAACAAAAGCTTATGCAAATTTTTCTTAGAAACATAATATCTAGACATTTAGAGATAGTATAGGAATTAGGCTAAAACCAGAATATCATAAAACTAAAATATAAAACTCAAATATTGCAGTATTGAAATATTGACGAAGTGGATGAGCATTGTTAAATTATTTATGCGAACATAAGTACAAACTAAAACTTAGAGCCTCATTCTCAGATAAACAACTAAAAAGCTGTTTAGCTATCCATAAGAATGATTACAGATACTTGCTTGAAGGAAAGCACACTACTTCACACTAGACAGGAAGGGAAGAGCACACTGCTACCATGGCTTTCTTACTTCTTGAGAAAAGACTCTTCTGCTCAATTTTCTGATGCCTTACAACTGAAACTAAAGCTCCTTATATAGGTGTGATGCCCCGGAAATTCGTATTTATTTTATGAGGATTTTTCGAAATCTAAATTGTGATTATTGGATGGTTTCCTGGCTCGTGGATGGAGCGCAAGTGTTTCGGGGGAGTAATTATTCGAAGAATAGCAAGGTTGACTTTTTATTCGTTGGGATTCTTTGAAAACTTCCTTCACGAAAGTTGTAGAGCGCGTTGAGGCGAGTTCGTGAATATGTGGAACGCAGAAATCGAAGTTCATATGAAGAAGTTATGGGCTTCGGAAAAACTTTCCATTTTGGTATAAAAGGACGATAATTCCGGAAATTGCAAATAAGGCCAGATTTCCAAAAACGGAAACCCAGCTCTGTTTTCTCTCTCCCCTTCGCCGGCTTCGTTCTCCCTCCGTCGACCACCATATGATGCCATTCAAAGTGGGTTCTCTTCGTCTCAATCCCCTTTTGAGGTCTGTGGAAGAATTGGAGCATGAAACGAGCTGTGGAGGGTGATGCAAGGCTGAGAAGTTTGGAGGTGGAGCTGCTTCGGACCCAGATGTGAACTTCCGATTCCGGCCACTATCGCCGGTGTTTCTTGAGGGCTTTTGGAGCTCGGAGGACGTAGATGGCTCCCACAAGGTGGCTTGCATCGATTCAACTCGTGGAGGTCGAATTTTGGAATTGAAATTCTAGGGTTTCAATCGAGCTGTTTTGTTCTAAGGTAAAATTCAATCGATTGGTTCATATTTGGACTTTGGTGTAGTTATGAAAGTTTAAATTGGAGTTGAGATGAAGAACTTTGGTGTTGGGAGTTTTGTCAAATTCTGACTTTGGGCTGGCGGCGGAGCCGCCACTGTGGTGGTGTTTTCCGGTGGTTTCTGGCCACCTCAGGGATAGTTCCTATTCCTGAGTTCTATCTACTCGTCGATACGAGCATTTCGATATATTGTTTGTAATTTTTGGAGATCGTATGAGCATGTTAGGGTTTTTACGGTTTCGGACCGTTTGATGTTTCGATCCGTGAGGATCCAACTATCCGATCGACTTGTGGTTTTGGCATATCGATCGTAGAAGTATTCCGGAGACATTGGGTGGTCTCGGATGTGGTTTCGCCTTGATTGACATCACTTTGGGGATTTCAGTTCAAAACAGGGGTTTCGAACTTAAATCAAATGTGAATCGTTACTAAGTTGGAACTGTATGTGATTAGGTACTCGACAAAGTACTTTGGACGGTTATTTTGCGGATTGGCGGCTTTGTGCTTTATTGAAGACGCAGCGGGAGTTCGAGGTGAGCAATCTCACAAGGTTCATTAATGAACGGATTACCTTTATCATTTGGTGAGTAAATCTCACGATATTTGTTATGAGCAGGATCGATATTTGTTATGAGTATGATTGATATTTGTTATGAGCGAGATTTCCCTATTGTCTTGCAGTTATTAGGTTAACTATGACTATAGTTGGTATTAGTAGTATTCCTGAGTGAATGACTACGTATATATATATATATATATATTTACGTGAAATATATATATGTATTGATGAATCTTTGTGATGATTGCTATCTGTGTGATAACCGGTGAAATATGTGTGATGATTCACTAGATCATGGCTATCTGCGTGATGACCGGCAAAATCTATGTGATGATCAGCTGGACAATTGCTATCTATGTGATGATCCTTGAAATCTATGTGATGATCAGTAGGATGATTGCTATCTGCGTGATAACCGGTAAAATCTTTGTGATGATCAGCTGGACAATTGCTATCTATGTGATGATCAGTAGGATAATTGCTATCTGCGTGATGACCGGCAAAATCTATGTGATGATCAGCTGGACAATTGCAATCTATGTAATGATCCTTGAAATCTATGTGATGATCATTAGGATGATGAATATTTGAGTGATGACCGGTGGAATCTGTGCGATGATCAATGTGATGATTGCTCGGTAGCGGAGCTGAATTGTTATTAAGTTAACAATAATCAAGGAGACTGCTATGATGGCCGGGGCTACCTATAGATGTCAGAGTGTGGGATTACGATGACTACTTTGACTTGAATTGCTTGACTTAATGTGACCTCCTGAACTAAATTATATGCAGGGGTTACTATGAATTCTTTTGCTTGTTTTGATATGTGATTGCTTTGTTTCTTCTTGATTGTATTGATTGATGGTTTGATTTATCTTAAGAGCCATAGTGGTGACGAATTGTACTCTGTGGTGAGGATAGGAAGGTGATTCATTGATTTTCACCTTCGATGTCATATTGATGACAAAAGCTCCTAGGGGGGAAAGGGGAATGAGTGTGATTTGGAATTTGCCGTAGTGCGTTACAATGACGTCAAATATTGCTTGAGAAAGTCTTGTTTGATTAAATTTATGTAATGGGACGCTAGTTGAGAATCTGAGCATGAGGCTTTAGTCACCAGTTGACTTATGTAGGCACGATATGAAAGGTTATGGAATTGTTGGCCGTAGGTGTGAGATATGTGCATATCGTGTTTAGGTTAAGGTGACTTAAAAATGTGTTTTGCTTTGTGGTTTTGAGTTTACTCATACGGGCTTGCAAAAGCTTACCCGAGTTTGTTGTGTGGCAACCAAGTACACTATTCAAACGGTGTAGGGGTTAATCTTGCAGGTCAGGATAATCGGGGCTGAAGCTGAGGTAGCGCCTTTGCAGCTTTAGGAAGCCATCCTTGTGACTTTACCGTTGATAAGGACTTCTGCTTGTGGTGAACTCTGAGGAGCATTTACGTTTTATTTTGTTGTTGACAATTTAATTCGCAAGCATTGTAATAAATGACTCTATGGAGCGGGTCAATATTGACATAGTGGGTTCAGGGCATCAACATGTACTTGGGTTAAAAGGGAAAAAGTTTCTAGGTATTTTGTATTGATGGCTGAATGTTCACGCATATATAATTATGGGATTGTATATCAATTTTTATTTGTGTTAAAAATCAAGGGAGTGACAATAGGGAGCAGAACTCAAACCAGAATTCAAAACATAAAAATGTACAACACAACTCTATTATTGTCTGCTTTCGTGAGTGCTCCTGATAATGGAGGTCGGTTGGCGAAAAGCAGATTCCTTTAGGTGAAATGTTTTTCACCTTGTTCTTTTCTGAAAAGCAAAAGCATCTTTAGGAAAAACCAAAGTTGCTTTCAGTGCTTTCTACACCTGCTGCTTCATATGTTTTCATCTGTTTTGGAATTATGGCCTAGGACAAAAGAGTTGTTATCCATCCTAACTTTAATTTCATTATCTTCTATGTCTGTATCTGCATACATCTTGTAGTGGTTGTCATTTTCAAGTTTCTGGATCCACTGCAAGCATGCTAACGTAGAATCGATTTCCTTTCTCTTGAGAGACAGAAAAAGTTCACTGCTCATAACTTCAGGATGATCATAGGCATCGATTAAGATTTTCTCTCCTACTGCTAGGAATGTATTTTCTTTATCTTCTTCGATGATCTTTTGGATATAGTCTAGGGACATGGCCTTCATCCAAGGAATGCTAGAGTTTGGTTGACCATTATATCCCACACTTGCAGGCTGACGATATCTTCCTTGGATAATCCTCACATAATGATATGGAGAAATATATTCAACTTCACCATTTCTGTTTTGGATCCATTCTGGAGGAGTTGATATGAATTTCAAACTGAGGATACAGTAATTTTTTCTGACATGTTTAACTGTATTGACTATGATGGATGGTAAACCCTTGAGATCATCATTGGTTTTAGTCCAAAGATTATGAACAAAACCGTTTTCAACAAGCCACAGCTTGTGCTCTTGAGGATGTTCACTCTGAACATTGACTACATACCTTCCAACATAAGGTCCAGGGACTAGAAAGAGAGTTGGAGGGAACGAGTCAGAATTCTAACTTCCAATGAGATTATGAAAGTCATACCAGTCTAGTTCTGTTAGTGCTAAAACAAGAACTCTAGCACTTTCAGGATCTTCAAGATACTGAATTTTCTCATTCTAGATAACACTCTGCTGTGTATTTTCATTAACTTCTTCAAACTATGGTCTAGCATTTTCATGAAGGTCTTCAGCTAATGCAAAAAGAGCTGGGAACATGATTCCACTACTTCTTTCCTGAAAAGCAAATAAATGGTTATCTAAAATTGCTTTCTGGTGGTATGCTAGCCTCCTACCAGTTCTGAACACAAGATCAGCAAAGGTTTTTAGTTCATAATTAAAAACGTTTATAACTCCAGTTGGAGTTAATTGGCTTTTTGGCAAAGCAACAGCCTGCAACGGTCTTGATGAGCCTTTACCGTCTGCTGTTTGAGATGGGCTAGCCAATCCTTTACCCTAGGTTTGATTAGTTGTGGCGAGTCCTTTTGGACTTAGCAAAAATCTTTTGAGTATTTTCTCTTTTGACTCCTCTACCTTTTTAGGTTCTTTCCCAGTTCTTCTATTTCTGGGATTGCGACCTTCGTCGTCATCTCTTCGGCTAAACATTGCCATTTCTCTGGTTAATGCGTCTGGAAGATAGTTCTTGTTTCCTGCAAGTAATTTTGGATATTGCGGCCTTAACCGGCGTAATGCCCAAGTTAGAGAGTTCATTGTGGCCTTAACCAGCATAGTCAATACACGAAAGGATAATTGGTTTAGTAGCCTTAACCGGTACTAGATAAGGGACTCGACACATGTAGGAAATGCATCCATTTCTAAAATTGCACTACTAGAATAATGCTAATAGACATCACTTCATTTAAATCAGTTAAGATTTCACGTGATGTAAAAAGTTTTTCTAACATCGGTTTCTGAAAAACCGATTTCTATTTATATATTTAACATCAGTTATTACTGTTGACTGATGTCTATACTTTGATTCAAAAAAAATTTAAATGGCAGAGAGACTAAGCTAAAAAATTTTGTATAGGCAGGGAACAAAATTGAACTTAGTCAACTTCCCGCTTTACCTCACCCACTGACCCATTTTCTTTGCTTTTCCCCGAAACCCTCTCTCTCTCTCTCTCTCCCACTACGCCCATCCCCCCGTCCTCTCTCTTTCCCGAAACCCTCTCTCTCTCTCAACCTCACCCACTGTCCATTGACCCATTTTCTTTGTGGCACATCTCGAAGGTGGACTGAACGAAATTATGTGACCTTGCTTCTAGTCATGGCCGACGCACGTGCATTGTGCCATTGACTCGTCGGAGGAAGGCAAAGAAGATGGTGGCTGAGGTGAGTCCACCTTGGTGGTTGGAGATCGATGACGGAGGAAAGAGTCTTCCAGATCCACTTTCTCTTTCTCTCCTTCGTCTCTCTCTCTCTCTGCAAAGGAGGTTGATTTTGTTTAATTTTGATTCTATGTAGTTGTAATACCTTGAAAAATTCGGTATTAATTTCTTGGAATTTCTAGGATTTAATAAAGCCTTCGTTAGTATGATTTCGTGGTTCGTGGATGGAGTGGAATTATTTTTAGATGAATATGTATTCGAAATGCAAGTTTTAGGGGGGTTATGAAGTTGACCTTTTTATACGTTAGGATTATGTGAAAACTTCATTCACGAAAGTTGTAGAGCGCGTCGATATGAGTTTATGGACATGCGGAACGTAAAAATCGGTGTTCGTATGATGAAGTTATGGCATTCGGAAAAAGTTTCCATTTTGGGATATATAGGAAAAATCCGAAAATAATTTCAGAAATTCCGAATTTCTGAAAATAGAAAGCTGAACTCTCTTCTCTATCCTCCCATCGGAAATCACCGATTTCCTTCCACCGGCCATATCTCCCTCCACAGACCACCAATCCATGCCAGACTACATCCAACGTGCTCGCCTCGACCTTACACAGCTGCCAGTGGCAGCCTTGCACAGCGGTGCGGCCTGTAGCGGCGGCGGGAAGTAAAACCCGATCTAAGTACGATTTGAGTTCAACACCGATATCTCAAGTTACCGGCCACCAAAACTTGATATTCTTGGCTCTCTTAACTCGCCTCAACCTCATGAGCATGCTCCAGGAAGGATTGCATCTGGAGTGATCGGTTTCATGCTCGTCGGAGCTTCGCCGGTTTCTGGAAATTTTCCGACCACCTCGACTGGTTCTAGGTAATTTGGATCCCTTCCCGTCATTTCCAGCTTACATGCTAGTTAGGAAAGTTGTTCAACTCGATGAAACGAAGAGGAGCAGCTTGGCCCCGACGCCATTGGTGGTGGTCGGTGGCGGCTCTGCCTCTAACTCCGGCGGCCTTTTCTGGCCACCTTTGGGGACCTCAAGGGTAGTTTCTGCCCATTTTTATGTTCTACATGTTGATACGATCATGTCAATGTACAATGCATAATTTTTGGAGATCGTTTGATTTAGTTATGAATTTTACGATTTCAATTGTTTAGTTTATGATCCGTGAGGATCGGGTCATTCAATCGACTTGTAGTTTTGATATAATGATCGTGGGACTGTCCCAATGACTTTGTGTGGTCATGGGTGAAGATCCGACCACAGGATCTTTGTATAAGTGTGTTTTATGAATTGTACGCTAAGTTAAATATCGTATTTGGTTAGGTGATTGATGATTTGAGTTGGCAGACGATTCTGAATCGTATTTTGAGCTGTTAAGAAGACACAGCGGGAATTTGGAGGTGAGTAAATCTCAGATGTTTCATTTACGAACCGAGTTGTTTAGTAGTCAGAATTAATTGATAATTGTAAATCGTTTTTGAAAATAAAGATTTGTTTGAAATAATATGAACTTGATTGACTACGGTTCATAGGGCTAAGACTCACAGGTAAAAAAATGAATTTAAGTATAAAATGAATTTCTTGGTTTTAATACGTGTGAACTATAGTTGGTATTAGTGGTCATTCCTGCGTGAATGACTACGTATATATATTTACGTGGAATATATATATTGGATGGTGTGACATTGGTGAAGTAATGATTGAGAGTTGAATGAATTGTTATTTCGAGCATTTCTCTTACGAGCATACAAGTATCTTGATGTGTTGATTATTGTGTAAAAGTGTGTTTTGCCCGAGGAAAGTATTTAAGTCAAGTGGACTTTCAAATGTTCAGTTGAGTATCGTTTATCACATTGGTGATCAAGGCAATTATTATCGTAGGTTTGAACCTCAGCCGAGGTGACAGGCTACGATTCAGTTAGAGCTCTAGTCTGTCTGCCAATGTACTACTTAGGGAATAACTTTGAGTTATTGTATGCCTTTGAGTACAATATACTGCTTAGGGAATAACTTTGAGTTATTGTATGCCTTTGAGTATATTTGTTTTAAAAGAGAGTGTCGGTGTCCTTTCTTTTGTCATTCAAGTGGGACTTGACTTCAAGCATAAGGGGTTTAATCACCACTTGGGTAAAAGGGAGAAATTATAAGTTCAAGGCTTGTTATGTTTGCTTTTTAGCATTTGTAACTTGTCTTGGTTGTTCTCCCTCTTCTATACCTTTTCCTCTTTTGTTTGTATGAAATTAATAGAATTGATGATGTATATATTTATGGGTAGTGAGTAGAAATTTTGTTGGGGGTTAGGGTTGTGTGCCCTAGCCCAAATTTTATGTAAAGGATGCCTATTTTAATGTCATGATGCAATTTAATTTGTTGGATGCTTATATCAATTTTTGTTGGGTTGAAATGCATGTCTAGGAGCCTAGTTAACTCTAGGGAATGCATTTTGAGCATGTCTAGGATGGAGTTAGAGGCTTGACCCCCCCTAATTCCTAAGATAGAACCCTCAATTTGGTATTGTAGGGGTTATAAACATGGTGATTTACACCCGCCGCATGATTGCGAGGGTGAATCACTTAGTGGTCTAATTCTTGAGCTTTATGCCAATTAGAGCGACTTAGAGACCCTTGAACCGGCTCTAGCTCTCTCTAATTGAGTTTGTGTGACCCTTGAAACGACACATTAATATCGTAATTGAGAATATATGGTCCTTGAGCCTTGAACCACCTTGGATACGACTACCACCTAATCAAGACTTTTGCATCTACATTAGATAGCTTCCGACACATAGGATGTGGGTGAAGGAACCTCCCTAGCACCCAACACTCTCTTGTCTTGAATTTTTCGCAAATTACTTTAGCATTGTATTTTTATTTTTAGCAATTTTCTATTTTCGGATCTCATATGTAGTTTAAGTCTTCACAATCAAAAATTACAATTTCGGATACTTGTTGCTAGGATAATTTGTATTTGTGCTTAGTTGTTTGTAACCAAGTGGGGTTCCCAATTCCCTTGGGTACGATACTTGGAGCTTAATTTATTTGCCCTAAACTTGATGACCGTGTTGTATTACGCGTGAGGCGCTAGTATAGGCACAGAATCAAGTGTGCCGTTGCCAGGGATTAGGGTGTAAAAACCTTATTCCCTTGGTGTTCGGATTCTTAGGCACTTTGCATATTTTTTTCTAGCTTTTTCTTTATTTTGATTTGTGTGTGTTAAATATTGAAAATATATTTTTGTAATTTTTATTGCCATAAAAAAAATTCCAGATTTTTATTTTGTTATTGGTTACTTGTTGAGTTTTTATTATTGTAGTAGAAAAGAAAAGAAAAAATTAATTATTTGTTTGAATTACTTGTGTTTTTTTTTTCCTTGTATTCTAGTTTCTAATCATTTTCATAATTTTCTTTTGAAGGTGCATGAGTGAACTTCCTAATAAGAGAGGAAGAGGTAGACCAAGAAAAAGAGTGAGAAATCCGAGGACAAAATTTTTTCCACCATCGAGGACTACTTCACCTATTTTAGAAGATAGATCACCAAGTCCAAGATTTGAAGAGGTAGCAATGGGTGACGTGGAGAATAATGAGAGACCAATTAGAGCCTATAGTTGTCCTACCGTTGTCAACCAACCATCTTGTGTAGTCTTGCCACCTTGTGGAGTCAATTTCCAAAAATAGAAAGTTTTTCCCGCTAACCATAACTTTTCAATACAAATTCCGATTTTCGCTAGCCACATGTCTACGAACTCTTATCGATGCACTCTACAACTTTCGTGAAGAAAATTTTCAGAGAAACTTATGAGTAAAAGTCAACCCTTTGACCTTTCAAAAATAAAATGTTTCGAGTAATAATTCGTCTGAAACACTTTCGCTCCACCGTTGAACCAAGAAATTGTACAATTGACCAACTCAATAATATCTGAAAAAAGACATTAATAACGAATTTTTGGGGTATTACATAGTCCCCCGCTTCCCAAGTTTATTATGTACTCCCAATTCCTTGGGAAGTATAGCATCTATTCTTTATACTTTTGTATGTTTTCTTGGCTAGATTTTGGTCTAGCCCCCTATGTATCTTTTTATTTATTTATGGACAAAATACTGTTTACTCCCTGTACTTATAGGGGTTCGACGTTTCAGTCCCTCACTTTTCAATTTCACCTGAAAGCTCCTTAAACTCTCCAATTTCACCCGATTAGTCCTTGCCGTTAATTCTTTGTTAAATTCTCCGTCAAATTGCTGACGTGGCACCATTTTCTCACCGAAATGTCTATTTTACCCTTTTTATTTATTTTTTATTTTTTTCCTCTCTTTTCTTTTCTTTTTCTTTTTCTTTTTCTTCTTCCAGCTCTCTCTCCTCCTCTCCTCTGTTCTCCTTCTTCTTCTTCCTCGACAGTCTCTAGAAGAAGTGAAGAACACAAAATTCTCATCTTCATCGCACAATTCATCAAAATTGGCCTTCATTATTAATCAAACTGAGATTTATCATCTCTCCCACATCTCCCTCTCAGCTCAACATCAAAACCAAGCTTCTGGGTTTCAATTACAGAGAGTTTGAGGCGAGAGAAAGTCGATCTGAGTTTCTCTCTCTCCTCCACCACTTACTTCCAGTAACCACCGCAGCTCACCTCCACCACCACCACACTCACAGGTCTCCGGCAAGTAGAAACCAGCTTTCACGTCGACCGGCGACTTCTGCAAGTGACCCACGCGCCGACGCCGGCGGTACCAAGATCTGATTTGGACACCCCATTCTTCACTCCAGCTTCGAACCCATGTCGGAGCTCACTCCAAATTCCTCTTCCGATTGAGACGATTTGGACTTGAACCGGTTCTTCTCCATCTACCTTTTTTGGGGGGTTTTTACTCAGATTCACTCCATCTCCAAAACCCAGAAATTCAATTTCCCCTAATTTCACAATAATCAGCCATGATTTTCTGGAAATTTCTCCTTCTATTTCCGCTACTAGCCCTAGCTTTCTTCCCCGTCTTCTTCCATTCCCACCTCCTACTGCGGCCGTTGATCATAAGCACGCCGAGCCCCATTTCAAGGAGCTTGAGGAAGAGCTTAGGCTACAGTGTACCACCATGGAAGACAATCCCCGAGGAATGTGTAGAGTATGTGAAGGACTACTTCACCGGCTGGGATTATGGTATTGATTTGGTTCTCCGGTTAGTTTCTTGAATCTAAATTCGTTAAAGCTTTGTTCTTTATAGTGTCGGATTGGTTTTGTTTTGGCAATTTGTGATCTGAGGCATCTGGTATACTCATTAGAATTGCTAAACCGAGTTTAAAATGTGATTCATCCTTACAACTTCAATCTTCGATTTACTTATTAGAAAATCTGGTTGGGCCGTATGATTTGTTGAGTTTGGCTTTGTTGTTCTTGTGTGGTATTGGATTTTCGATTGCAGATTTGAGATGATTGTTAGTTCACTTACTGGGTTTGTTTCTGGAGAGAAAGAAGGGGCATGGTGGAAGAAGAAGACGGAGAACAGAGGAGAGGAGGAGAGAGAGCTGGAAGAAGAAAAAGAAAAAGAAAAAGAAAAGAAAAGAGAGGAAAAAAATAAAAAAAAAAATAAAAAAGAGTTAGTGAGGGTAAAATAGACATTTCGGTGAGAAAATGGTGCCACGTCAGCAATTTGACGGAGAATTTAACAGAGAATTGACGGCAAGGACTAATCGGGTGAAATTGGAGAGTTTAAGGAGCTTTCAGGTGAAATTGAAACGAGAAGGACTGAAACGTCGAACCCCTATAAGTACAGGGAGTAAACAGCATTTTGTCCTTTATTTATTAACAAACCAGAGTAAGGGCGTTGAGTTATCTCATACTGTTTCTAGTGGCTTTCTCCGGGTATCTCACACAGAATGCTATACCGTCTGGGGTACCGTTCCAACTCCTAAATCATGTATCAAGAACACAACGTTAGAGGGGTAAACCGTACCGGACGGTTTACACCTCTCCGATGCCTGAGTGAGAAACTAATAGATGTGTATCAAGTAAATAGTGGACAAAGGAGTTATTACCCGTAAAAGGTGGTTGTGCTAATGTCTTTATACTCGAGCATGGGAAAGGAGTCTCCCCTATCTTTGATGTGGGACACAGGTTGTTCTTCTGATGCCATATCAGCCCTCTTGTTGTGTAAATAGATGGGCTGTGCTGGCCTTGCCCCGGGCCCTGGGTGCCCGGGGTGGCATCCCATATGAGCCCCGCCATGGTGGGTCGTGAACCCGGCCCATGGCATAGTACCTGGGAGTACCGATGGGACTCAGCCGATAATGCCAAACTTAGTTGAGACTTCCCCAGTATGTACAAGTCCCCCAAGTTCCCGTTCAAGATGTTTCTTGGGTGGGGACATTATTATTTTGTCTCAAGGTTTGGCACTAGTGTGCCTATAGGGAGTCCCCCAAGTTCCCGTATAAGAGAAATCTTGAGCGGGTTACGCTGTAGGTAGGTAATCTACGCGCTGGGATAGGATGAGGGTTGAGTCTCCGGTACCAGATGGGGTGGAGAGAGGACTTGGCTCTGATACCCGATGGGGTAGAGAATCTGAGCCTCCGGTACCCAATGGGGTAAAGAGAGAACTTGGCTCTGATACCTAATGGGGTAGAGAATTTTGAGCCTCCGCTATGGGGTAGAGAGAGGACTTGGCTCTGATACCTGATGGGGTAGAGAATTTGAGCCTCCGGTACCCAATGGGGTAAAGAGAGGACTTGGCTCTGATACCTGATGGGGTAGAGAATTTGAGCCTCCGGTACCCAATGGGGTAAAGAGAGAATAGGATGAGGGTTGAGTCTCCGGTACCAGATGGGGTGGAGAGAGGACTTGGCTCTGATACCAGATGGGGTAGAGAATTTGAGCCTCCGGTACCCAATGGGGTAAAGAGAGAACTTGGCTCTGATACCCGATGGGGTAGAGAATTTTGAGCCTCCGGTACCCAATGGGGTAAAGAGAGGACTTGGCTCTGGTACCCGATGGGGTAGAGAATTTGAGCCTCCGGTACCCAATGGGGTAAAGAGAGGACTTGGCTCTGATACCCGATGGGGTAGAGAATTTGAGCCTCCGGTACCTAATGGGGTAAAGAGAGGACTTGGCTCTGATACCCGATGGGGTAAGCGGTGCATGTCAGCCACGTGGGGCAGACTGGGTTGTGCAATAAATGGCCGTCCTCTCATCTGCCAATCTCGAGAAATGGGGAGAGGCGTGGGACACGTGTAGCGATCCTTTGGTTGAGGGCTTTTCGGTTTCAACCGCCCTGATGCTTTGGAGGGTGAATTTAAGAGGGAAACTGATTGTTTCCCTTCACTTTCGCGAAAAAGCTCAGAAAAACCTTGAAGATTTGCAGCGGGGAAAAGGGAGAGCCAAGGGAGAAGTGTGCATGCTTGCGGAGTGATAATCGATCGCCTGTTGAAGAAGAGGTTAGATCTCTCGCCTTGTTTGTATGATTTTGTCTGGTCTCTTGTTTCTGCTTCTGCCCTGGATGTTTTCTGTTGTGGGTTTGCCTTTCTGTGTTGTTTGCGTAAAGAAAGAACGCGAACAATACTAGTGTGGGTTTTGCTTCTTGTTTTAGACTTTTGGGTTTGTTCCATTCTCTGGGTTTTGTTTTGAATTTCTGGGAATTTCTAGGTTTTGCTTGAAGTGGGGAGTAATCCGCGCTTCAAAATGGTATTAGATCTGGTTAGGCTAACCCTTGTGCTTCTGATTCCAGATATAGCGAGTTTTGAGGTCCCCGATATCGTAGTTAGGATGGAATCAGAAACCAGGGGTGGGGATACGGGATCGTCGTACCAGTCCTCTGCCCGGCAAGCTGAAGTGGGTATCGATCGGTACTTAGCCCAAGTAGATCAATTAGCAGAGAATACCGGATCCTTGACTGGGGTGTTCTCGGAGAGCAGTGAGGAGTCCGACGAGGGTGAGAGCGAGGGTGGATCTGCGGAGGCCCCATTAGTCACGGTGGCAATTCCTGAGGGCATACCGAAGCCTAGGTATACAGTTGCGGACGGGACCGTATGCGACGAACCCGGGAGAAGTATGACGATGAAGGAGATCATCGCCATGCGACTGAAGTGGGGAATACCGGACGCGGTGGAGCTTAGGCCTCTCAAGGATAGAGAGATGACCGCGAATCCTGCCCAGGGGTGGGTGGCGCTGCACGAGAACCAGTTCCAGCAAGGGTTATAGCTATCGCTGCCCCGGTGCCTACAGTATCTATTGCGGATGCTGAACCTGTCTATTCTACAAATATACAGTATGATGGCCATGTGGGACTTGTGCCAACAAGGGTGGCCTTCCGTAAATGAATTCCGCGCGGTACACAGGGTCCTGTACTCAAGGAAGCTGTCTTGTACGGGTACGGTAACATTTGCCGCTAGGGATTACGAACCACTAGTTACCAACATGCCTTCCTCGATGAGCAAAAGGTGGAGGAATAAAGTATTTCTAGCTGGGGGGCGGTGGCAAATTAAAAATAAGAAGTGGTAGCTGACCGGTACCTTCCAAGCTATCGGGGACCAGGCCTATACTTTATCCGAGGTAGAAAGGAAGAGGATAGCCCGGGTATATGCTGTTTGTACAGAGAAAGAGAGGAGCTCTTATAGATTCATCCGGCATTCTATACTTTATAGGCTAGGGCTAGGATGGTTCCCCGGTAAGGCTTACAAAATTTTTATTTTTGCACGTCACTCGTCCTTTTTACCTTTGACTAACCTTGGAACTGATTGCAGTGAAAGCGCCGAAGAGGAAACCCCGGAAAGGCAAAGAGGAGGACAGAATGGATGATGATCAGTTGATGGATATGCTGATGGGCCAGGGAGAAGACGCCCTTCACATTGATGTCGACCTAGGGTCGAAGGGTATGGGTCGGTCCATTGAAGAGACCCTACTGGAGATCACTGATGTGGGATATGGGGAACCTGATCCTGACGCTCCCGTGACCCAAGTCGTGCAGCCTTCTGCTGCTGACGTCATCACGATAGCTGATACCGGGATGGGAAAGGTACCGGTCCCCGTGTCTATTTCTTCTCGCTCCACTGGGAGCGATGAGGCATTGCTTCCAGGTGAGAAGAAAAGATCACATAGGCACCGGCACCGAAGTGATAAGCAGGAGGTGACGTATACCGGCCGGGATGTTAAGGGATCCGGTGCGAAGAGGCAGAAGAAAGATCACCCGGGACCAGAGTCGTCGCCTTCGCTTGGCTTGTTGTCTCCTGCCATTCCAGTAATCCCCAAGAAGCCTATTAAGCAGCTGTTGAGTGAGTACGGGGTTGCTGATGAAAAGTTCGTGCGGTCCATGCTTAGTGACCTGAAGGACATTGACCTCGACCAGGTGCGGGCCAAGGACAATACACCCAAAGAGAATCGCCGCCTCGCCCGGGAATCCATGATGCGGGTATGGTTTTGCTTTACCCTTGCAACCGATTATTATTGTATATATATTTTAATCAGTGTGTTTGCAGGCACTCTTCAATGTGTACGAATTTGATGCCAGCGAGGAAGATACTCATCTGAAGGAGGAGGTTAGCAATCTCTCCGGGCAGGTGAAGTATCTGCATGGCGAGAAGGCCAAGCTAGAGAAGGAGCGGGACTCAATGATTGCCGAGATGGACGCGGCTAAGCAGCGAATCGTGGAGCTTGAGGGTGAAATCTCTAAGGCGCGGGAAGAGGTGAAAAGTGCTCGGGACTCTGAAAAAAAAGCTGCGGAGTCTGCCATGTCATGGAAGGAGAAGGCAGACTACCTGGAGGATCGCCTTCCCGTGGAGAAGCACGAGGCCGTGGAGGAGTACAAGTCCTCCCAAGAGCTCATTGCTATGCTAATTGCTGCTCAAGATAAGGCTGTCATCATGAAGTTCAAGGAGTGGGTGGCGGCCAGGTACTTGGATGAAGCCAAATTCAGGCAGGGTCTTCTTGAGAAAAAGAAGAAAGATCAGGAGGCGGCGGTCAAGTCTGGTGCCGGTGGATCCCAGAGTACCGGTGGCGAGCAGTAGTAAATTTTTTTTTTTTTTGTGTAGAAATTATCCGTTTTGAACAATTGTCTAATTCTTGTGCCTGGTAGTCCAGGCTTTTTGTGAATGGAAATTTTTTGAATTTGAATGGGAATTGGAAAGGAATTAAAATTTCTAGGATTTCGTACCTTAAGCATTTGCTTGCATCACTTATTACCGGAATAGAGTAACTGACAATAGCTATGTCCGGGAATGTCCGGGGTAGGTAAAAAAAAAATGCTAGAAATGGTCTGAATAATTCATTTTTCCATTCAAACACCACATGCTGGTTAAATACAGAATGAGTACCCGATGGGTAGCTTGCCATAACTGTATGGTCAAAAAGCAAAAGCTAGGACAAGATGCTCCCGGAGCTACTTGTAATAGTACCGCAGGCGCTGGGTATTCCATGGATGCCTGGAAACGACCCCGTTCATGTCCCGGATGAAAAAGGTTGCGGGGCCTACCTCTTCAATGATCTCGTAAGGGCCTATCCAGGATGGATCCAGTCCTCGGGGCTCTGGGTAGACTTTCTTCATGACCCAGTCCCCCAACTTCAGTGTTCGGGATTATACCTTGGCATTGTAATAACGAGCTATCCTCCGCTTGTTTGCCAAGTTATGCATGTGTGCCACATCCCTTCGTTCCTCGAGTAAATCAGCATCGAGGTGTAGGCCTTCTGAGTTGGTGCCCGCATCGAAGTATTCGATCTGGGGACTCTGGATTTGTGTTTCAATAGGGAGTACCGCTTCTGATCCGAAAGCCATGCAGAAAGGGGTCTCTCCGGTGGCCTCCATTGCCGTGGTCCTGATAGCCCACAACACCTCCGGGAGTTTAGCAGCCGAAAGACCCTTGGCTTCGTCAAGCTTCTTTTTCAGTATTTTCTTGATTATCTTGTTGACAGCCTCGACCTGACCGTTGGTCTGGGGGTGAGCCGGGGAAGCATAGAGGATCTTGGTGCCCAGGTTCTTTGTGTAAGCCCTCAACTCATCATTGTCAAACTGGGTACCATTGTCCGTGACTATGGTGTCCGGGACTCCAAACCTGCAGTAGATGTTCTTCCATAGGAAGTTTTTGACCTTTTCCATGGTGATGGCGACGAGAGGTTCTGCCTCCACCCACTTTGTTTGGTAGTCCACAGCGACAATGGCGTATTTGAACTGTCCCACTGCTGTGGGAAGTTTACCAATCAAGTCCAAACCCCACTGACAGAACGGCCATGGTGCAAGGAGGATGGAAAGGGCAATGGGCGGTGCCCTTGGGATATTTGCATACATTTGGCACTTGTGGTAAGAACTGGATATTGTTTGGGCTAGGGCCGACATGGTTGGCCAGAAATATCTTGCCCTTAGGGTCTTATGTGCAAGAGATCGGGCTCCGGCATGGTTACCGCATACACCAGCGTGTATGTCCTTCATTATTTTGTGACCTTCCTCTTCTGTACAATTTGCCATTCATGATCGTGTATCGAGCTGACCTTAACTGTAGTCTTCTGGCCTCGACCTTATCGTCCGGTGCTAGGCCGTCGACCATGTATTTCAAAATTGGGTCCATCCATGAAGCAGTGTGATCCACCGTAAATATTTCTGACACCGTTTTAGAAGTGCTAGGTTTTTCGAGTATTTCGACCTTAGTGGCCCCATAGGTAGGACTTGGAGAAGTTGATGCAAGCTTAGCAAGGGCGTCTGCCTTGTCGTTTTCTGCCCTCGGTATTTGGGTAAAAATGTAGGAGGTAAATCTCTGAACTAATACCCGGGCTAAGGCCTGGTAAGAGGACATGTGGGGCTCCTTTGCCTCGAAGTTACCGCTGACCTGGTTTACGACTAACTGAGAATCACTGAAGATACTAAGGTGCTGCACGCCTAGTTCCCGGGCGATCTGCAAACCTGCTGTGAGTGCCTCGTACTCTGCGGCATTGTTGGATGCCTTGAAGGCAAAATTGAGGGCGTACTTGTAGACTTGATCGTCCGGGCTAATTAGCAGGATACCAGCTCCACTGGTTTTCTTGTTGGACGCGCCATCAACGTATAATCGCCAAGTGCTTGGCGGAGGTGGATCTGGGGCTAGTGGTTCAGGTGATTCCAGGGGTGGGTTATGGGAAGGAATTGACTCGGAAATAAAATCTGCCGCTGCCTGGCCCTTAATAGCTGTCCGGGGCTGGTACTTGATATCGAACTCCCCCAGCTTGATGGCCCATTTAATTAACCTGCCCGATGTCTCTAGTTTCTACAAAACCTGCCTCAATGGGTGATTAGTGAAAACGGTGATTAAGTGTGCTTGGAAGTAATGTCTAAGCTTCCAGGCTGATACCAGGAGGGCCAGTGCCATTTTTTCAATGTCCAGGTACCTGGATTCTGCACCAGTGTAACCTTTTCCAGCATAGTACACTGGGTACTCGCAATCGGAGTCCTTCCTAATCAGAACTGAGCTCACAGCTGTTGAAGATGCCGCCAGATATATGTAGAGCATTTCTCCTGGAACAGGTTTGTAGAGTAGAGGTACCTCTGACAAGTATGCCTTCAAGCCAAGAAAAGCAGCCTCGTGCTCAGCTGTCCAGGCTATTACCTCGACGTGTTGGGTTTTTAGCAATTTGAAGAAAGGAGTACACTTGTCCGTCAGCCTGGAGATGAATCTTGACAGGGCGGCCACCTTGCCTGTAAGAGATTGGACCTCGTTCCGGTAGGTTGGGGATACCATGTCTAATATAGCCTGCACCTTCTCCGGATTGGCCTCAATTCCCCTGTGGCTAATGATGTACCGGAGAAACTTTCCTACCTCGACCCCGAAGATGCACTTCTGTGGGTTAAGCCGCATACCATTGCGCAATATGATGGTGAAGACGATTGATAAGTTGGTTACGTGATCCTCCGGAGTTAAACTTTTTACCAGCATATCGTCCACGTATACCTCCATGATAGTACCGATAACTTCCTCAAACATGGAGTTGACAAGTCGCTGATAAGTGGCACCTGCATTCTTTAACCTAAAAGGCATGACCTGGTAGCAATAGAGACCTTTGTCTGTGGTAAAGGCAGTGTGCTCCTCGTCTGCCGGGTTCATTCGAATTTGGTTGTACCCACTGAACTCATCCATGAAACTGAGTAACCGGTACCCAGCAGTGGAGTCGATTAATTGGTCAATTCACGGGAGCGGGAAGCTATCCTTAGGGCACGCTCGGTTGAGGTTTGTGTAGTCCACACACATGTGCCATGATCCCGGAGATTTCTTTGGTACCATGACCACGTTGGCTAACCACCGGGGGTATATTACTTCCCTGACAAAGTTGATGGTCATCAACTTCTTTACTTCAACCTGGATAGCCCGGTACTTATAGTGTGTGAAGGCCCTTCGTTTTTGTCTTACCAGTGTCGAGTAAGGAACAATACTAAGATTGTGCGTGGCTATCTCCGTTGGTTTACCGGCCATGTCCTCATATGACCAGGCGAATGCAGATGTGTTAGAGCAGAGAAACGAGATCAACCCTTCCCTGACAACTGGAGACAGCCTAGTACCAATCTTAACAGTCCTGTCCGGGAACTGCTCTGATAGCACCACCTCTTCAATGTCTTTTACGGCACCGGGCCGTTCTTCGTCAGAATCGGTATCATCTCTGGGATCCTCGTACCTGTCCGTCAGAGGGTTAGTAGCTACATGCAACATCTCAGACTTTCCTCTACCGCGAGATACAGTCAAAGAATAGCATTTCCTCGCAGCGGCCTGATCACCCCGGATCGTAGCAGTGCCGGCCGGGGTTGGCACTTTCATCATCAGCATGTGACCTGCAATGAAGGTTTTCAGACGCCAGAGTGCCGGACGACCCAGGATAGCATTATAGGATGAGAGGCAGTCCACTATGATGAACTCTGTTTTGATGGTTGAACAGTTCGGACTTTCGCCTACCGTGATCGATAGGTAATCTGATCTGAGTGGTTGGACGATATCTCCTAAAAAACTAATGAGGGGCTCATTATCTTGTGACAGCTTGGCTCTTCCTCTATTCAAAACTTTGTATGCATCGCGAAATAATACGCTAACGGAGGCCCCGGTGTCCACGAGCACCCGGGACATTATATAATGGTCCATTTGGAGCGTGATTAGGAAGGGATCATCATGGGGCATCTTTAGATCGGCTTCCTCCTCCTGTAGGAATGTCACCGATGTCCATCAAGTGCCACCGTCTTGCTGCGGGGCCTTGTGGAAGTTGAAAACTTCCGGACGGCTGAAACTAGAATTTCGTTTCTTCCTCTGGGGAGGCAACTCTTTCGGGCCCCCACCGTGGATCGTGAAGATCTGGCCGTACACGTCTACAGCTCCTATCTCCTTAGCAGGTAGGTATCGTTGAAGCTTGCCCCTCTAGATGAGGGACTCGATTGTATTTTTTAAAGCAACGCAGAGATTGGTATTGTGTCCGGCACCCTCATGATAAGTGCAGAATTTTCCGGTATCCTGCTGGGTAAGTTTACTCTTCGGGAACTTCCTTGGGGGTGGTCCCGGTATCTCATCCTTGTTTTCGTTCCAAATAGTCTCGTATGTAGCGTTGAGGATTGTGAACACCTCATACCGGGGTGGTGGTGGTGTCCGCGGGGCCTGCTGTACCCTCAGCTCCCTGTGAGGGTGAGTGGTCCCGTAACTGTTAGACCTGGACGAGGACTCTTTGCTTCTTTTGTTCGAGGTATGGGGTGACCTGTCATGACTATGGACCCACTCCCTCTTTCGTGGCTCATCCCTGACCGTCGAGGCCGGTGTGGAAAATCTTAGCTCTGGTCTGGGGGTGTCCCCGTACGTTTCGAATTCAGCCTGGGCTTGTCTAATGGCAGTGGCCATCAGCTCGTCGTAGTTAGCTGGAGGATTATGGTTGATCCCGTAGAGAAATTCTCTGCGTCTTAAGCCCCTCCTGAAAGCCAGCTCAGCCAGTTCCTTATTAAGGTCCCGGCATTTAGCGGTAGCCGCCTGCCATCGATTTACAAAAGACTTCAAAGTTTCATCTTCTCCCTGTTGGACCTTTAACAGGCCCTTTGGTGTGTGTATCCCATCAGTGCGTAAGATGAATCGAGCTACAAACTTGTCAGCTAACTCCTTAAAATTCCCTACAGAACCGACCGGCAGTTCGTAGAACCAACTCAAAGCCTCCCCTGACAAGGTCTCCTGGAACATATTACAACACACTTCATCCGTATATCCCTTGGCGCTTGTTTGCGATCGGAAAGCCTGTAGATGCTGGTAGGGGTCTCCAACTCCCGTATAGTCAATCTTCAGTGGTTTCGATGTATTCGCTCGAATGGCTCCTCTAACCTGTTGGGTGAAGGGGCCCGGGCGGTCCTCGTAAGTAGTCATAGCTCTCCAGGTGTCTCTATTTTCTGTGGCCTGTACCCTTGCCTGCAGGGCATGCAAAGAGTTGCTCATTTGCACAAGTAATGTCGTGTTTGCATCGGTTACCGGTGGGATATTGTGAACTGGCTATGGTAACGGTGGTGGTGGCAGATGCCTCAAGTTTTCCGGGAATAAGTCTACTGGTATCTGGATTATCCGTTGACCGCCCTCCGTAGAAGGTGCTGGGGCGGTGCTGTGGTCTCCTGTTATCGGAGCAGCGTTCATGCCTGTTGCTAGCTGGGATGCTCTAGCCAGGGCCTGGGTGAGTGCCTCGTTGTGCTAGTGCCTCCTGTCCAGTGCTCGGGCCAGCGCTGTATTTTCATCTTCCAAATCCTGCATTCTCTGTTGCGCAAGGCGGTTTGTTTCCCTATCGGTACTCTGTTGTTCCCGATCGATCCTGGTTTGTTCCCTGAAGGCTGCGATCTCAGCTCGCATAGACTCCAGCTCCGATACCGTAGTCACTTGATCCGGTACTATCGGGTCCAAGGATCCGAGACCATGCATTTCTCCTTGAACACTTGGCGCTTCTGCTGACGAAGTTCCCGGAGAGAATATCAGTGCCCGGGCGACACTTCTACCCTTTCCTGCCACTTCTGGCTCATTCATGATTCACCCCTATCTGGAGCGCCAATGTTTCTGGTGGCTTTCTTCGGGTACCTCACACAGAATGCTATACCGTCTGGGGTACCGATCCAACTCCTAAATCCTGTATCAAGAACATAACGTTAGAGGGGTAAACCGTACCGGACAGTTTACACCTCTCCGATGCCTGAGTGAGAAACTAATAGATGTGTATCAAGTAAATAGTGGACAAAAGAGTTATTACTCGTAAAAGGTGGTTGTGCTAATGTCTTTATACTCGAGCATGGGAAAGGAGTCTCCCCTATCTTCGATGTGGGACACAGGTTGTTCTTCTGATGCCATATCAGCCCTCTTGTTGTGTAAATAGATGGGCTGTGCTGGCCTTGCCCCGGGCCCTGGGTGCCTGGGGTGGCATCCCATATGAGCCCCGCCATGGTGGGTCGTGAACCCGGCCCATGGCATAGTACTTGGGAGTACCAATGGGGCCCAGCCGATAGTGCCAAACTTAGTTGAGACTTCCCCAGTATGTACACTTACACCGCTTCTAAAAAAAATTAAAAAAAAAAAGCTTACAGCAAAATCTCAGTAGTGATCGACTTTGAAGACCTATATATAGTTATCTTCTCATAATTAATTGGCATGTGAAGTTTTAGAGTAATGTTAGGTGAACCACATTTTTGCGTACCACTTGCATCCCACATTATGTGACAGTTGATGTAGCAGAAAGTACAACCCATCACAGAGTTTTCATTAAATGACGTGACAATGTCACATCAGCTGCAACATAAGGTGAGATGCAGGTGGTACCTAAAAAGGTAGTTCACCTAGCATTATTCGAATTCTTATAAAAGGAAAAAATATGTCTAGTTTCTGTTCCAGGTAGTTTGACACTTTTTTTCACTTTTGGATTTAGAGAAATTTTAGTTTGAGTGACTAACGGACTGTATATCAGCTTCAACCACGATTACCTTGCCCTGCAGGTTAACTCCTATAACAATGAATAGTGCATCGAGTTGTAACAACATACCTAGTAAGCTTTTTAAGCTTGTATGAGCAAACTCAATTATAAGAATCAACAACTCACGCTAATAATGAGAAAACTCTTTCAACTCAAGGAAAAGCAACTCACACCTTGATTCCTTTTAAAACTCAACATCTTTTTTTCAAAAAAAAAAAACACAAGTCACAACATGACAAAATCATATACATTGTTAACCTAACAATTAAATATGACAAACTGGTCCAACCTGGAAAATAAAAGTCAACATAGTGACAAAATCATAAATATTGTTAACATAACAATTCAAATGTGACAAACCGGTCCAACATGGACAATAAAAAACCGGTCCAGCCAGGACAATAAAAGTCAACACAGAGACAGATTATGAATATTGTTAACCTAGCAATTCAAATATGACAAACCGGTCTAACCTGGACAATAAAAGTCAACACAGTGACAGATTATAAATATTCTTAACCTAAGAATTAAAATATGACAAACCGGTCCAACCAACCTGGACAACAAAAAGTCAACACAGTGACAAAATTATAAATATTGTTAACCTAACAATTTCGAGTGGCATAATTTTTTCATTTAACTCAAACCTAACAATGACAAACCAGTCCAACCTAGACAATAAAAGTAAAAAAAAACTTAAAAAAAAACAGTTATAGGGTGGGCTGCAGTACAAGCTAGCCCATTGTACAATGACAAACTAGTCCAACCTGTCATTTTGTCACTAAACTCCTATTGTATTCCACAATTTTAACCATAACCATTAATCAATACATCAGCGCATAGTAGAAAAGAATACTTCAATTTTAAGCTTGTATGAGCAAACTCAATTATAAGAATCAACAACTCACGCTAATAACGAGAAAACTCTTTCAACTCAAGAAAAAGCAACTCACACTTTGATTCCTTTTAAAACTCAACATCTTTTTCTCAAAAGAAACAACACAAGTCACACCATGACAAAATCATATACATTGTTAACCTAACAATTAAAATATGACAATTAAACTGGTCCAACCTAGAAAATAAAAGTCAACATAGTGACAAAATCATAAATATTGTTAACATAACAATTCAAATGTGACAAACCGGTCCAACATGGACAATAAAAAACCGGTCCAGCCAGGACAATAAAAGTCAACACAGAGACAGATTATGAATATTGTTAACCTAGCAATTCAAATATGACAAACCGGTCTAACCTGGACAATAAAAGTCAACACAGTGACAGATTATAAATATTGTTAACCTAAGAATTAAAATATGACAAACCGGTTCAAGCAACCTGGACAACAAAAAGTCAACACAGTGACAAAATTATAAATATTGTTAACCTAACAATTTCAAGTGGCATAATTTTTTCATTTAACTCAAACCTAACAATGACAAACCAGTCCAACCTAGACAATAAAAGTCAAAAAAGCTTTTTAAAAAAAACAGTTATAGGGTGGGCTGCAGTACAAGCTAGCCCATTGTACATTGACAAACTAGTCCAACCTATCATTTTGTCACTAAACTCCTATTGCATTCCTCAATTTTAACCAAAACCATTAATCAATACATCAGCGCATAGTAGAAAAGAATACTTCAATTTAGGGTTTTTAATTTTATAATTCTATTCATCCCAAAATGGAGGTATATATACAAATACAAAGGAGTAGTCTATAATTACAGGATATCCTAAATAAATAAGAATCCTAATTACATACGGATTTACAGCAATTCTACACTCCCCCTCAAGTTGGTGCATAGATATCTATCATGCCCAACTTGTCAACCGAGCAGTCGAATATCTTCCTGGACACTCCTTGAGTAAGAACATCAGCTAATTGGACCTCTTAATTTACAAATGGAAGGCAAATAACCTTTTTGTCAAGATTTTAATTAATAAAATGTTGGTCAACCTCCACATGCTTTGGTTATCATGCTGAACTGGATTATGTGCAATCTCAATGGCAGTTTTATTATCACAATGCAAATCCATCGGCCATTTAAGCTTGTAATCTAGGTCTTTCAGGACATTACGAATCTATAACATTACGAATCTCTATGTGTCATACCTCGAAATTCAGCTTCTGCACTTGATCTAGCAATGACTTTGTGCTTTTTGCCACGCCAAGTGACAAGGTTGCCTCATACAGAAGTGCAATACCCAGATGTAGAACGCCTGTCAGTTTTATCACCAGCCCAATCTGCATCTGTGTATCCAACAACTTCCAATGCTCAGGACTTGACTGTTCGCCTTCAATTACAGGTCCGACCATTGAGGAATTTGGGATTTTTTTTTTTAGGATTCGTTTTTCTAGGTTTCAAATATGGTGGTTTGAAATTCATAGATGGTTTGATTTTAATGGTGGTGGTACGCAGCGGTTTGTGGTGTTCTTGAGGATTTAGGATTCAAAGGATGCAGAGCAAGTTCAAAGGATTGAACCTGCTCTGATACCAAGTAGAAAAGAATACTTCAATTTAGGGTTTTTAATTTGATAATTCTATTCATCCCACAATGGAGGTATATATACAAGCAGTACTAGCAAAAAGGGCAACTCACACAAATTTATTTCACACAGATTTTCAACACCCATGGATATCCGTGTAAACTAAGTAGAATTGGGCCCACATGAGTTTGTGTAGTACCAATAACAACAAAAATCCGTGTGAAACAGCAATGCACACAGATATCAGTGTGCAACCTAAAATACTTTCCCATTTATTCTCATGGTTGTCCATGTGTAAATAAGTTCACATAGACTTCAGTGTGAACAAAATATTTCATTATTCATAAATCTTTTTTTTTTTGTTATACGTATTATATAACGACGATCTTCTGTAACTAATACATTTTGATACAGATATCCGTGTGAAATGAGCATCACACATATATGGGTGTACAATGGAACATACAGACATCCGTGTGAGAAGATAATTCCATACAGAAATCCGTATATAAAAGTTCCACTGACAATTGACATGACAGTATTAGTTTACCAAGGTAAATACACACGGACATCAATAAGAGTTGTAAATGCATTTTACAAGGATTTCAATAGCTATATTGCTTAAAACCAGAAGATTGATCAAAAGTGTGCCATTCTTCTTCTCTCTCTTAGTTTTCATAGAAGAGCTGTGTAGATGATGGAGGAGATGGCTGTGAAGATTTGAGTTTATTCATAGAATTCAGGTATTATTTTCCATTTCCCTTAACCGTTTTGATCCTCTGTCACTCTCATTCTCACTCACTCTCTCTCTCTCTCTCTCTCTCTCTCTCTCTCTCTCTCTCTCTCTCTCTCTCTCTCTCTCTCTCACTCTCTTTCAATTTCCAACTAGTCCTCTCAAAATGGATTAATGGGTACTGTAAACTTTGTGATATTGAAGAGGCTTGGTTAGTGATGAACGTGATTAAATGTTAAATGTTTCCCTTCAATCTCTCCTTGATGGTTAAATGTTAATGATTCTTTGAATTTCATCTCTTATGGGGTTGACCACAGTTTCTCTGGGTTTCTATTTCTGGATGTTTATTTGAATCAACTAAGGAATCCAAAGCTTTGAGCTTTTTTCTTCACAGCTAGACTAATCTCATCTCTTGAAAACGGTGAAATCTGAATGGTTCAGCTTAGAAAGAGGTACAGTTTTCTATTTCATAAATTTTCATTTTCTTTATGCATATTTCAGCGGCAAGGCTTCATAAACTGTTATCTTGTATGTATGTGCTTGACTTAAAACATATGCTTCATTGAAAGGTGTAAGGCTGGTAATTTGGAGGTTAAGCAGGTTTCAGAGACACAGTTGCCGGTCGAGACGGTTTAGTGGGTCTACTGGGTTTGAAGAGAAAAGGGAATCTGCTTTTGACAAATTGGAGAGTGGGATCAAGAATGGTAGTGTTTTGTTCTATACTGGGAGCTATTAGTCGGTTTATGTTTTGGGCCAGTGTGAGGGTGATTTGAGCAACAATGATTTTGGGGATTTTGCTTCTCAAAAATCTAATTCCGAGTGTGGTGATTCAGTTTCTGGGCAGATTTTGCTAATATTTTTTTTTTTGAATACCATCACTCTTCCACATTGAAATCTGTGTGAGTTAGGAAGATATTTCATACTGATTAGGATATTAATATATCATTTTCGACTCACATAGATTGATTTAAATTTAATTATGCATGTTGATAGATGGTGAGGTCCATGATAAATATTCACATGGACTCTAAAAACCATGTGAATAGAGAATTAGTGTCCCCTCCGAAGGCGCGCAACTGAAAAACATTCCATGCTTGCACTGTAGGTACAGCCTTTTACATACTGACATCTATGTGAAATAGTAGTATTGCACACAGATTTAAATCTTTGTGAGTTGCCCGTTTTGCTTATAGTGAAGTATAAAGGAGTAGTATAACTCTAATGGGAAACAATCCTGCCTATAATTACATGATATCCTAAATAAATAAGAATCCTAATTACATACATATTTACAACGATTATACGCATGGCTTCACGGTAAATGAGTTTCAATGCCACCGATTGGCCAATAAAGCGTAGTTATGTTGCAAATAATATTAAATTAAAATATACTCACAAAGCTTGATTAAACATTTGGTCAACGGTAATATTATTTGAACATGAGATCACTCCTGATCTTTTAATATAGCTATGCTCAGACCAAAAAAAATATCTTGTAGATGAACCACTTTACACTGCATAGTGCAGACACTATAAATAAACACAAACCAAATATGACACTCATTGAATTATTGAAGAGATGATGATGCCAAAAGTTCAGCAAATGCTAGAACTGAAACTTAATGAAACCTTTTCAATCCCTTTGCAACCTTTTCCTTTCCAATATATATTCCTTGCGGCCATTTTCTTCATTCTCTTACACAGATGGTCCTCTTATAGAAACTCATCTGTACCACCTTCTCCACCAAAGCTACCCATCATTGGAAACCTTCACCAAGTAGGCTCACTCCCTCATCGCTCACTTCAAACCTTATCTCAACGCCATGGGCCTGTCATGCTGCTCCATTTCGGAAGCAAGCCAGTCCTTGTCATCTCGTCGGCTGAGGCTGCGTCCCAGATCTTCAAAACCCATGACCTAATATTCTCCGACAGACCTAAGTTCATCTTCTTTGAAAAGATTGTCTACAACTCCAAGGACATTTTATCGGCCCCTTATGGTGATTACTGGAGGCAGCTCAGGAGTATATGTGTCTTGAATCTTTTGAGCAACAAAAGGGTTCATTCTTTTCATGCTGTAAGACAAGAGGAAACAAGATTGATGATAAGTAACATACTACAGTCCTGTAGTGTTCTATCATCCTCCTCCTCCTCATCCTCACCGGTTTTAAATCTGAGCAACATCTTTATGAAGCTTAGTAATGATGTCATAAGCAGAACTGCTCTGGGGAGGAAGTACAGCGATCTTAGGGAAGACAGAGGGAAGATGTTCATGAAGATTGTTAAAGATATGTCAGAGTTCTTCACACGTGTTAACATTGGTGACTATATTCCATGGCTTGCTTGGTTCACTCGCCTCAGTGGGTTTGACGCTGAATTAGATGACCTGGCTAAACGAGCAGATGCGTTTTTAAATATGGTTATTCAAGAGCATATTGATAAATCAAATAGTGGAATTGATGGTATGAACGACAATGAAGAACAGAAGGATTTTGTGGACGTTTTACTTGCGGTTCAGAAAGAAAATGCAGCTCGTGTCCTTGTTGATCGAGTTGGCATAAAGGCAATCATCCTGGTACGTTAATTAATATTTTCTTGAATCTTGATTAATTACTCTGTGTGAGGAATACATATATACTTCAGTTCAATTAATTAGTACTTACATTGTGACATCTAAAATTTATTCCGCATATTAAATGAAGCTTAATTTAGTACAATAGAGTAGTTTTTAGAACAAAATAAGTTCACAAAAGACCCTCACTGAATTAAGTAAAGAATACAGTACTGGATTCAAATTCCAGAGTTTAGTTTTGCTTCTTACATTAGCTGGCTTTATTTGGAGGAAGTTAATTTATGTAATTGAATGCACTTGCAGGATATTTTTGCTGCTGGCAGTGAGACTTCATTTACAACCTTAGAGTGGGTTATGTCTGAGCTTATGAGGAATCCAAGGGTGATGACAAAATTGCAGAATGAGGTCAGGGAAGTAGTTGGAAAAAAAGAAGATATAACAGAGGATGATTTGGTGGAAATGAACTACTTGAAGGCAGTGATCAAAGAAACTTTTCGCTTGCATCCTCCACTTCCATTACTTGTTCCCAGGATGTCCAACAAAAATGTGAAAATAAACGGTTACAACATTACAGCTAAAACGCAAGTTATGGTGAATGCATGGGCAATTGGAAGAGATCCTAAGTCATACACAAATGCCGAGCAGTATGAGCCAGAAAGATTCTTAAACAGTGCTATAGATTATAAAGGGAATGACTTCGAATTAATTCCATTTGGTTCTGGTAGACGAGGATGCCCAGGAATCCAATTTACCATTGCTCTGATAGAGATTGTTTTGGCAAATATTGTTCACAAGTTTAACTGGAAATTGCCTGATGGTGCAACAGCAGAGGATTTAGACATGAGTGAATCCACTGGCATAACCGCATCTAGAAAATATCCTCTCGAAGTGGTTGCCAGACCATATTCTTCCTGCTTCTAAGAAGCTTCACTATCCTCTCTTGAACTTCGATTTCCTTGTACTAATTAAAACTTTTTTATTGCCTTCTATTAAAAGAAAAATATCATAAAAATTCACATCGTCTGATGTTTGTAGTTTATGAGCAAACTCCCTGTTGAAGTGTACCTTTATATGTATGTTAATAAGGAAATTTATGATTTCTTAATGGGTGATATTATTGACACACCCTTTTTTATATTCACATACCCTCTATATTTTCCTATTACTTTAATTTGATTTTTTTACAAATTATCCAAACTACCCGCCTTTGCAATTAATTTTTTTCTTTATTTTTTTTGTATTTTCTATTTGGCAAGTCAATCATCCCTAGCCTTATTTGCTCACCTCCTTCTCTGAGCTCTATCTTCAAAACTCTTTTTCAGTCTTTCTTTTCCTTAAAAAGTTAGTGAAAAAAAAATCACCATCCAACCAAAAGGCAATTCTTCAAAATACAATGACCCATTTGGAAGCAAAAAAAATACCCAAATTCTTACTATGAGACACATATAGAAATAAATATGATTAAATTATTCAAGTAGTGATATCAATTCTAAGAGCAACTCCAACAAATTCCCTATATTTTGATTTTTCTCTACTTTAGGGAAAAATGAGCCTCTTTTGCTCCAACAGATTCCCTATAACTATCTCTATTTTAGGGAAAGTGAGGAGAAAGAAAACCAAATTCCCTATATTTACAGCAAACTCCAAAATTTTAAAGAAGAATATGGAGATTTTATAGATTATTGTAAACTGGGAAATCTGTTGAAGTTGGAAAAGAAAAATAGGCTGGTTTGACTTTTGCTTCTCTATAATACAAAAATTATAGGGAAGCTGTTGGAGTTGCTCTAAGTTAAAACCCAAAACTAATAGACTCATAAAACTATCAAGCCAAAAGAAATCAAAACCTTAATGTTAAAATTGTATTTAACAAATACACCAAATAATTTCAGTTAGAATCTTACAAGGAATAACATATTGAAAGGGACTAGAATGATCGCTGAACTTATATTGTTCTTCTATGTCTCCAACTCTCTATTGCAAAGCAGATGTAAAATTTTCTCCAAAAATGGGTCTAAAGCTGCTTGTTCGGCCATAATTGAACTTCAAAGCATCACAAAAGAGATAGAATGACTGTACTAGAGAAGTTATTGATGAAAAAGAAAAGAGGGAAAAAGAGTTTTGAAGACATAGCTCACAGAAGGAGGCAGATAAATAAGACTACGGATGATTGACATGCCAAATAGGAAAAAGGAAAAAAAAATTGCAAGGGAGGGTAATAAGGGTATTTTGTAAAAAAAAAATTAATTAAAATAAAAAAAAATAGAGGGGGATGATTGCCTTGTCAAATAGACAAAAGAAAAAAGAAAAAAATTTCAAGGGAGGGTAATTTGTAAAAAAAAAAATTTGAATTAAAATAATAAAAAAAATTGAGGTTGTATGAATAGAGAAAATGGGTGTGTCAATAACACCACCCTGAAGGATGTGTAGCACTACTGTCACCTATTTTGCTCATTTCCACTACTCGAGATCACCCTTTGGACTCTTGTTGGAATCCAATGCTTCAATCACACTTGATTTTGTTCATATTGATGATGATAAATGTGTTGCTGGTTCTGATTGCTAATGTTTAAGATCTAGCGGTAGCTAAATCCCGTTAACGTTGATTCGGTTTGGATCGCTATTGAGGGGTGTGTAGTGCTAGAGTCCCTTGTCAAGTAAATTACAAAGGACGTCAAAGGGGAGACCGCGGTTAGCGGTCTTCTCTACTCCGATGCCTAAGTCAGTCAATGTATTTATGTTGACAGAGTAACGTTAGACAAATATTTAATGTGTAATCAATGAAGGGAGAGGAATGAACTATTTATAGTTGAGGAGGAGATTGATCTCTTCCTGATTTCTGATGTGGGACTGATGGGCATCAGTTAGCAGCTTCTGATGTCTCAGCGAGGTTATCTTGACTGGGCGTGTCAGAGGTGATCTCAGCTTGATCCTGAGTTCAGGTGATAATACATGTAACGGTGTTTCCAGAGGTTACATCCTTGACGGCGCTACTACCTCTGGCTGCACAATATGGAACCGACCCAATATAGCTAATTATGCTTAGACAAGTGCTCATGTAAGTACAACTCTCCTAGGTCCCCAGTCAAGGAAGGTTGTCTTGGTTGGGGAGTTGCCAAGCGGTGTTACTTTGGCCAATTTGTCAAGCATATATAATTAGCATCAGTGTGTTGTCAACCGTAGATTTGTTCTGAGCAAACCGAATCTCTAGATCTACACAGATCTCAAATTGCACAAAACTGAAAAATTGATTTGATTTGAAATTTTGTTTAGAACGCAGATTTCAGAGAACAATTAATGAGGAAATAGATAGGGGAGAGAGAAATCAAATGGGTGTTAAGGATTTCATACCTCGGCTCTGAAATCAAATGGGAAGAGCGAGCTATCACCGTCCACAGTGTAAGAAAGAGAGAGAGAGAGAGAGAGAGAGAGAGAGACAGAGACAGAGAGAGACAGAGTTTGCTTTCTCAAAATTTCTATGGTTTTACTAGACTTGAGGGATTTTGAATCAGCTCTGAGTTCTGAGTCTTCACTCCAATAAGCTCACTTGTTTGCCAACAGTGCTTCAGAACTCTACCTCTAAGGGAATGAGTTGTCTGGCGAGTTTTTGCCTGGGTTGACTAGGTTGGAGAGGCTGAATCGACTAAATTAGGTTTCCAGTTAAGAGATGAGATTTTGGTTAGAGAGCAGAATGAGTGTTTGAGAGAGTGAGGTTTTGTCGAGAGAGTGAGAAGCTGTCGAGAGTGAGAGTTTTGGATTTGGTTTTGGGTCTATCAAGTGTGAGGTGAGTCGAGAGAAAAGGTCAGGGGGTGTCGAGAGTGAGGTGTTGTCAAGAGAGTTTTGGATTTGGATATGTTTTGTTATTCTTGTTATATTTTTGCTTAAGTGTCAGGGTTTCAGGCCCGACCTGGAAAATAAAAGTTAACATAATGACAAAATCATAAATATTGTTAACCTAACAATTCAAATATGACAAACTATTCCAACCTGCATAATAAAAGTCAACACAGTGACAAAATTATAAATATTGTTCACCTAACAATTCAAATATGACAAACCGGTCCAACCTAGACAATAAAAGTCAACACAACGATAAAATCATAAATATTAATAACCTAATAGTTCAAATATGATAAACCGTTAACCTGGACAATAAAAGTCAAAACAGTGACAAAATCATAAATATTGTTAACTGAACACTTCAAATATGACAAACCATTCCAACCATTAAGAGTCAACATAGTGACAAAATCATAAATATTGTTAACCTAACAGTTCAAATATGACAAACCAGTCCAACCTGGACAATAAAAGTCAACACAGTGACAAATTTTGAATATTGCTAATCTAACAATTCAAATATGACAAACCGGTCAAACCTAGACAATAAAAGTTAACACAGTAACAGATTATGAATATTGTTAACCTAACAATTCAAATATGATAAACCGGTCCAAGCTGGACAAAAAAAGGCTACACAGTGACAGATTATAAATATTGTTAACCTAAGAATTAAAATATGACAAACCGGTCTAACCAACCTGGACAACAAAAGTCAACACAGTGACAAAATTATAAATATTGTTAACCTAACAATTTCAAGTGGCATAATTTTTTCATTTAACTCAAACCTAACAATGACAAACCAGTCCAACCTAGACAATAAAAGTCAAAAAAGCTTTTTACAAAAAAGTTATAGGGTGGCCAGCAATACAAGCTAGCCCATTGTACAATGACAAACTAGTCCAACCTGTCATTTTGTTATGACTAAACTCCTATTGTATTCCTCAATTTTAACCATAACCATTAATCAATACATCAGCGGATAGTAGAAAAGAATACTTCAATTTAGGGTTTTTAATTTGATAATTCTATTCATCCCACAATGGAGGTATATGTACACGTACAAAGGAGTAGTCCAACTCCAATAGGAAACACTCCTTCCCATAATTACAAGACATCCTAAATAAATAAGAATCCTAATTACATACGGATTTACAGCGATTCTACACTCCCCCTCAAGTTGGTGCATTGATATCTATCATGCCTAACTTATCAACTGAGCTGTCAAATATCTTCCTAGACACTCCTTAAGTAAGAACATCAGCTAATTGCTCCTCTGAGTTTACAAATGGAAAGCGAATAACCTTTCTATCAAGATTTTATTGAATAAAATGTCGGTCAACCTCCATACGCTTTGATTATCATGCTGAACTGGATTATGTGCAATCTCAATGACTGCTTTATTATCACAATACAAATCCATCGGCCGTTTAAACTTGTAACCTAGGTCTTTCAGGACATTACAAATCTATAACATTTCACAGTTTCTATGTGCTATACCTCGAAATTCAACTTTTGCACTTGATCTAGCAATGACTTTCTGCTTTTTGCTATGCCAAGTGACAAGGTTCCCTGCTACAGAAGTGAAGTACCCAGATGTAGAACGCCAGTCAGTTTTATCACCAGCCTAATCTGCATCTGTGTATCCAACAACTTCCAATTCTCAGGACTTGACTGTTCGCCTTCAATTACCGGTCCGGCCATTGAGGAATTCGGGATTTTTTTTCAGGATTGGTTTTTCTAGGGTTTCAAAAATGGTGGTTTGAAATTCAAGGATGGTTTGATTTTAATAGTGGTGGTACGCAGCGGTTTGTGGTGTTCTTGGGGATTTAGGATTCAAATGATGCAGAGCAAGTTCAAAGGATTGAACCTACTATGATACCAAGTAGAAAAAGATACTTCAATTTAGGGTTTTTAATTTGATAATTCTATTCATCCCACAATGGAGGTATATATACAAGCACTACTAGCAAAAAGGGCAACTCACATAGGTTTATTTCTCGCAAATTTTCAACACCCTTGGATATCTGTGTTAAAGACAATTTCATACTCATATCCGTGTAAACTAAGTAGAATTGGGCCCACATGAGTTTGTGCAGTACCAATAACAACAAAAATCAATGTGAAACAGCAATACACACAGATATCAGTGTGCAACCTCTCTCTCTCTCTCTCTCTCTCTTTCAATTTCCAATTAGTCCTCTCAAAATGGAATGGGTACTGTAAACTTTGTGATATTGATGAGGCTGGGTTTGTGATGAACGTGATTAAATGTTAATGATTCTTTGTATTTCATCTCTTCTAAGTTTTCTCAATTGACCACAGTATCCCTGGGTTTTGATTTCTTAATGTTTATTTGAATCAACTAAGGAACCCAAATCTTTGAGCTTTGTTCTTCACGGTTGGACTAATCTCATCTCTTGAAAACAGTGAAATCTGAATCTTTCAGCTTAGAAAGAGGTAGAGTTTTCTATTTAATAAATTTTCATTTTCTTTATGCATATTTCAGTGGCAAGGCTTCATAAACTGTTATCTTGTATGTATGTGCTTGACTTAAAACATATGCTTCATTGAAAGGTGTAAGGCTGGTAATTTGGAGGTTAAGCAGGTTTCAGGGACACAGCTGATGTACAAGATTTGCCGGTCAAGACGGTTTAGTGGGTCTGCTGGGTTTGAAGAGAAAAGGGACTCTGCTTTTGACAAATTGGAGAGTGGGATCAAGAATGGTAGTGTTTTGTTCTATACTGGGAGCTATTAGTCAGTTTATGTTTTGGGCCAATGTGAGGGTGATTTGAGCAACAATGATTCTGGGGATTATGCTTATGAAAAAGCCGATTCTGAGTGTGATGATTCAGTTTCTGGGCAGATTTTGCAAATATTTTTTTTTTATTTTTGAATGCCATCACTCTTCCACACTGAAATATGTGTGAGTTAGGAAGATATTTCATACTAATTAAGATATTAAAATATCATTTTTGAATCACAAGGACAGATTTAAATTTAATTATGCATGGTTATAGATGGGGGGTCCATGATAAATATTCACATGGACTCTAAAAACCGTGTGAATAAAGAATTAGTGTCCCCTCCGAAGGCAACTTAAAAACATTCCATGCTTGCACTGTAGGTACAGCCTTTTAAATACTGACATCCGTGTGAAATAGTTGTATTTCACACAGATTTAAATTTGTGTGAGTTGCCCGTTTTGCTAGTAGTAAAGTATAAGGGAGTATTCTAACTCTAATAGAAAACAATCTTGCCTTTAATTACATGATATCCTAAATAAATACGAATCCTAATTACATACAGATTTACATCGATTATACGCATGGCTTCACCGGTAAATGAGTTTCAATGCCACCGATTGGCCAATAAAGCGTAGTTATGTTGCAAATAATATTAAATTAAAATATACTCGCAAAGTTTGATTAAAATTTGTTGAATGGTAATATTAATTGATCACGAGATCGCTCCTGATCTTTTAATATAGCTGTGCTCAGACCAAAAAAAATATCTTGTAGATGAACCACTTTACACTGCATAGTGCAAACACTTAACGAAAGCTTTTCAATCCCTTTGCAACCTTTTCCTTTCCAATATATATTCCTTGCGGCCATTTTCTTCATTCTCTTACACAGATAGTCCTCTTAGAGAAACTCATCTGTACCACCTTCTCTACTAAAGCTACCCATCATTGGAAACCTTCACCAAGTAGGCTTGCTCCCTCATCGCTCACTTCAAACCTTATCTCAACGCCATGGGCCTGTCATGCCTGCTCCATTTCGGAAGCAGGCCAGTCCTTGTCATCTCGTCGGCTGAGGCTGGCTCCCAGATCTTCAAAACCCATGACCTAATATTCTCCGACAGACCTAAGTTCATCTTCTTTGAAAAGATTGCCTACAACTCCAAGGACATTGCATCGGCCCTTTATGGTGATTACTGGAGGCAGCTCAGAAGTATATGTGTCTTGAATCTTTTGAGCAACAAAATGGTTCGTTCTTGTCATGCTGTAAGACAAGAGGAAACAAGATTGATGATAAGTAACATACTACAGTCCTGTAGTAGTCTATCATCCTCCTCCTCCTCCTCCTCATCCTCACCTGTTTTAAATCTGAGCAACATCTTTATGAAGCTTAGTAATGATGTCATATGCAGAGCTTCTCTGGGGAGGAAGTACAGCGATGCTAGGGAAGATGTTCATGAAGATTGTTAAAGATTTGTCAAAGTTCTTCAAATGTGTTAACATTGGTGACTATATTTCATGGCTTGCTTGGTTTACTCGCCTCAGTGGGTTTGACGCTGAATTAGATGACCTGGCTAAACGAGCGGATGTGTTTTTAAATATGGTTATTCAAGAGCATATTGATAAATCAAAGGATTAATTCCAATTTACCCACTTCAACTTTGGGGCAATCTTCATTTTAGTCCCTGTTCTTTTAATTTCATCAGATACACCCCTGATCTTCCAAAATTAATCAACCGTGTCCGAGTTCCGTAAATTCCGTCCAACTGTTCCGTCAACTGCTGACGTGGCAGGAAATGGGTGGGAGAAACGGGCCCACAAGAAGGGCAAAATGGACATTTTGTATCTTTTACCAACAAAAGCAAAAAACATCCTAATAATCAAATACAACCATACTTTTTTTCCCTCCAAAGAGCATCTTTTATTACATATTCAGATAGGAGGAAGAAAAGTTCACTTTTTTGGGTTAAGCTGGGCATATGAACACTGATATTGTAATAACCAAACATAGAGTTTAAAAAGCTGTAAAATAAAACAACCTACTCTTCATTAATAATAGGAATAATACTGACATAGTATGGGGAATTAGCAGCCAATAAAGATGCATTTCACTGTTTTACATCCAAACAACAAAAAAGAAGTTGGAAATAGTTGCTTTGTCCAGATTAGCTCTAATCATCATAACAAAAGATTAGAGCCAGCAACCTTGTGACACAGCACAAGGTTGCACAAAATAATGCAACACTTCATCAATTGATATAAAATAACCTGGCGTGCTAATCCCAGCCTTCTAGATCTATTTTCCAGCCTCCTTTCCAGCTCTAATTCTCTGTGATGATCTTGTTGGTGTTGAAGACTTTGCAGAGGCAGAAGCTTTACTGATTGCTGTAGCAGCACGGGTAGTGGTTGAAGCTGTGCTCGATTTTGTTGCTGCTTTAGCAGTGGTTGATTTTGCAGCAGCAAAAGCTGCTGCCTTCTGTGCATCCCTCTTTTTCTACAGTAAGACATTAAACCACATTAAACCACAAATTAGAAACCTTGGTTTTTCAGCTCAGCAGCCACTACAATTTACAAAAACCACAATAACCAAAACATAGAATAATTCCAACACACAGCCCCAACAAATTACCTTCATCTTGTCTGCTTTCTGTATAACTTTGGCCCTAAGCTCGTTCTTTGTCAGAGGAGGATTTTTGGTTCCCTTAGCCTACATTCAAATGTACAGTTGTCATATTACAGATATAAAAAAGTTGAACAATAGAAAGCAAAAATATCCTAAACTTGAAATACCTTGGATTTAGATGAGGTGTCCTCTCTAGTGTCTAGCTTCCTCTTTTTGCTCATCTTCTCCTTAGGTGGCAAGTGCCTATGGCAGGTCTTCACATTGTGCCCCAAAACCCCACAGCTGCTGCACTTCAATGATTTCTGCACTCTTCCCAACTTGGTTCCCTCAGTAGCTTTCTCTTGTGAATCCTTAATTCTCTTGGTTTTTGGCCTACCAGGCTGTCTGTTGTACTGAGGAGGAAGAATTGCAGCATCATCAGTCCTTTCCCAAAGATCCATTCCATTTACAGGGCTGATGGTGTTTGAGTAGATGGCCAAGTATGTCTTTGTCCAGTAGGCTGTATCAACATAATCCTCAGGTTTTTCCCTCATGTAGTGGATGGCAGATACAGCATGTTTGCAAGGGATCCCACTCAAATCCCATCTCCTACAAGCACAACTCCTTCTCTCAATATCAACTATATATCTTGCTCCTCCAATGCTTTCCACTTCGATTTTTGAGCTTCCTGAACCAAATGGGATGCAGTCTGTGGCAGCTTTCACTTTGTTCTTCTCCAGTATTTCTCTTGGTTTGGGGCAGATGGTATCCTGAACCTTCATCATCTTGTCCCTCCTAATGTGAATCCTCTTCATCAACTTGATCCTCATTTCCTCAAACATGCTGATTACAGGTTTGACTCTTGCGGGCAGTATGAAGGCATTGAAGCTTTCACTGAGATTGTTGAGTAGAATGTCACATTTAAGCACTGTGTTGAAATGTGACCTAGACCAGTGCTTTGCAGGTCTTTCAGGCTCTACAAAACGCACAACATTGGCAGTTAATGTATTGAAAATTCAATGTCAAGAATATAAAGAACATGAAGCGATAATAATGGTAGCATTGCAAACCTGTGAGATAGTTATAAGCCCCTGGCTCCATTTGGTTCATTAGGACCATCTCCTTAGTAAAGTAAGCCATTGTGGTTGACTTTGCGATGGCCCATAATTGGTCCTTCAAAGCTTTCCCTGGAAACTTCTTGTTGAAATTCGTCCATAAATGTCTTACACAGAACCTGTGCTCCGCACTTGGCAAAACCACCTCAAATGCTGGTAAAAGGCCCTTTTGTTTATCAGATATAAACGTCCACCCAGCTCCATCACTCCTAATGTCCAAGTCATTAGCCAACAACTCCAGAAACCATATCCAACTATCCTTACACTCCTGCTCCACCATTGCATAACCAACTACCCAAGTACTGTTGTTAGCATCCACTCCAACCGCTGACAAAAGTTGACCTCCATAAGGACTCTTCAGATGACAACCATCTAGTCCTATCAATGACCTACAGCCTGCTTTAAATCCCTTCTTCAGTGCACCCAGACAAACATACATCCGCTTGAAAATAGGTTTCTGGCCAGGGTTATTGTAGTCGCATTGGATGTCGACTGTTGTGCTTGGATCAACCCTCTTCAACTCTGCTGCATAGTCCTTCACCCTTGAATACTGCTCTGCATGTGATCGCTCAAGTATACTCAATGCAGCCTTCTTGGTTCTATATGCTTGCTGAACTGAGACTCTTGCTTGCACTTTTGCTGACATAGTTTGGGCTAGAGATTCTGTGTCACAAAAGGGTTAAAGGCATTAGTGTGCTATTGTAAAAAAAAAAAAAAAAAAAAAAAAAAGTAAGTAAAGGCATTGAATTAAATTGATAAAGTCTTGGGGAAACTACCTGTGGACCAATCAGGGTTAAGCTTTATCTGATCAATAAACTTTTCAGTCAGGTAAGGGGTCCTAACCATGCTATTATCTAGCACCCTTGCACAGTTGTGTTGACCATTGTATGTCTTGATCATTAGAGTGTCTTCATGCTGCATCTTAGAGGCATACAGCTCGAAGGGGCAGTTTTCTGCTTTGCAAATCACCCTCACCCTCACTCTATCACTCTTCACAAACAAGGCCTCCCAACCCTTTTGTATTGCCTTCTCCCTTACAGCAGCTCTCAATATCTTAGCAGATGCAAACCTCATACCCTTACAAAACTGAGGGTTCCCCATGTCTGTCTTGGGGTTGAACTCTGGAAACCTTTGCATATCATCTCCCTCATCATCTGAGTTTGCTTCATGACCAATCCCCTCTTCATCAGAGTCTAGAGCCCCATACATTGGCTCATTATCTTCAACCTCCATGTTCTCATCCACATCAACACTTGTTCCAACACTAGCTTGCTCATATGACTTTGCCTCTTTCTTCTTTCCCTTCCTATCTCCAGCACTTGTTCCTACATCCTCAGTAGCTTGCTCATGCTTGTCCACACTCTCTTCACATTCCACATAATCTAACCAGTCATCATCAACACCATAATTAGCATAGTCTTCATCATCCCTACATGGATCATAGTCTGCATCCTCACTAGCATCATCTTCACTGCTCATAGGGTCCATGTAACACCTTGCATCATTGACATCTATGTCTACCAAGTCCTCAAACATCTCAGCTTCATAATCTTCTCTTTCTTGCTGTTCTACAACTTTTTGTTTCCCTTTGTCTTTGCTGTCACATACTGCAGCCTTGCTTGCTTGAGTTGGAACCTCTTCTTCGACCTCTCTAATCACAATTCCCACAGCCTTTTTTCTGTTTGCACATACTTTAACCCGACGTCCTAACTTTGGATCTCCTTTCATAACGTCAGGCTTCTTTTTAGGTGAATCTGGCAACTCTTCGATCTTTACACAGCACTTCCTCTTTGGTGAATCAGGAAGTTCTTCAATCACCACCCCTGTTGAACCGGCTTGACTATACCCCCATGCAGTTGGGTCATCATCAAACATCTCGACATCATCCCCATCAGATTGGTAGTCGTCATGCAGATCTAAATGATCTAAGTAGATGATTACCAACCTGATCTGAGGTACACAACAACACATTTGTATGGCATCAAAGTCTGTGGAAAGCTTGGTCAGAGCATCATCTTCACTCCCAATTGAATACCAGTAGTCCATCCTCCTTCCAACATATGTAGGGTCTATCCCTCTCACCATAGAATCCACCTCAATTAGGGACATCTTGTCCTTGTCCACATTGTCATAGTAGCTAATTTTTCCCCCTACATATTTGTTCTCCCTTATGATTCCACCATGGTACATTTTGACTGTGAATAAATCACAATTTACTGCATGACAAACATAACCAACAGTTAGCATCCTTAAGGAAACATTAACCAGCAGCATAGACAGCCATTTATTCCATAAACAATAATTCAAAAACAGGTTGATACAGTATTAAACACAACAGCACTAACACCCTTTTGGACCACAACAGCACTAACACTCTTTTGGACTGCAACACCACTTTTTGAAAGATAGAGTATTAAACACAACAAGACACAAACTGTAGTATTTCAGCTACCCAACAAGGTCCACATGCATATCACTCTTACTTTAATCACAATTTCTGTAAGTAATAAACACAAGAAGACAAAAATTCGAGAAAGAAACCCTAAATCCCACCAACCCAGATTCAATACATGCATATATAAACCAAAGTGCAGTGCAGTGGCTCTAACATAAACATCACCCCAAACCATAACTCGAAACCACCAAAATAAGAAGCTTCTAAATCCTAAATCTCATAGATCATCGAAACCCCAAAATGAAAATTTTCGAAATTCTTAAAAATTTTCGAAATTTTCGAAACCAGTAAATTAGAGGATTCAAAACCCCCGAATCAGAGGCTTCGAAGCCCCCGAATCAGAAGCTTCGAAACCCCCAAATCAGAAGCTTCGAAACACCCAAATCAAAAGCTTCGAATCTCAACCCAACAGGTCCACATAGCCCTTAAATCAACCAACCTAAATCCCTAAACCATTAATCACGATTTCTAACACACAATTTGTTGTTCGAAACTCACCGTAATGGGGGATTTCATCGCCTCCTTCTTCCGTTCTGGGTACCCACTCTTCAATCTCATTACCAGCCATGTGCCTTCAACCTTGAACTAGAGATTGGGGTGGGTATTTTGAAAACGAAGTTATAATCGAAACCGTAATCTGGGTTCAGTTAGGGTTTTCAATTTTCGGGACTGTCATGGGGCGTAATGGAAGAGATGGTTTTGACTGAATTAGTGTAATGGGAGCGTAATGGATACAATTTTAGGGTTTTTCGGGATGAAAACATTTTTGGGGATGAAAAGTTTTCTGGGGATGCACGCCGAGAGGAGGGAAAACGGTCACCAGGGGTATTATCGACTTTCTCCCACCCATTTCCTGCCACGTCAGCAGTTGACGGAATAGTTGGACGGAATTTACGAACTCGGACACGGTTGATTAATTTTGGAAGATCAGGGGTGTATCTGATGAAATTAAAAGAACAGGGACTAAAATGAAGATTGCCCAAAAGTTGAAGTGGGTAAACTGGAATTAATCCTAAATCAAATAGTGGAATTGATGGTATGAACGACAATGAAGACCAGAAGGATTTTTTGGACGTTTTACTTGCGGTTCAGAAAGAAAATGCAGCTCGTGTCCTTATTGATCGAGTTGGCATAAAGGCAATCATCCTGGTACGTTAATTAATATTTTCTTGTTGTGTGAGGAATACATATATACTTCAATTCAATTAATTAGTACTTACATTGTGACATCTTAAAATCTATTCCGCATATTAAATGAAGCTCAATTTAGTACAATAGAATATTTTTACCGCTGGCAGTGAGACTACATTTACAACCTTGGAGTGGGTTATGTCTGAGCTTACACTGTGCCAATAAGTCAACCATACAACAAACATCAGACGGCAGAAAGCTAATTTTCTGTTGTCCCAATTTTTTAGACAACGGACAAATCTTACTCTGTTGTTTGAATACTCACAGAAACACACTTTTTTCATTTAGAATGAATGGGTGACATTCAGACAACATTTTTTTGTTGTTAACTCAAGATATAATTTCATTCCTCTGAAGCCTCTTATTCACACAACATTTATATGTTGTTACCTCAAGATAGAGATATACCTATAATTTCAATCCTTTGAAGCCTTTTATTCACACAACACTTTTATGTTGTTAGCTCAAGATAGAGATATACCCTATAATTTCATTCCTCTGAAGCCTAAAACCTTGTCTTATTCAAACAACAGTGATAAGAAAATTTTGTTGTTTGATCATAGATGACTGAAATTTTGAAATTCTCCCTCCCACTCGGTAAAGGCATTTCCCTCTCAAAATGGTCAAACCCTAATTGAGTCAAAAAAGTGGTAACCATCAGACAACTAATTTAACGAAGTTGTGTTGTCTGATTATATGGGGAGTCAATTTTTTAATTTTTGTTTTTTCTTTTCCCTTTCAGATCTCTCTCTCTCTCTCTCTCTCTCTCTCTCTCTCATCTCTTGATTTTGTGTCTCAGCCTTAGCCTTGCCCCAAGCTCATATCTCCTCTCTCAATAGATATGATTATAATTGAAAAGACCGATCGAGGATGCAGAAATGGGATCTTAGTAGTGAAAGGGATATCACTTCGTCCCTAGCATCTATCAATCTCGATGGCCAGTTCACTCTCTCCAACTCCAAGGATGGTGAGCTTCGTCTCAGTCAGAAGATGGAAGCCTTCACCTTCTTCCTCTTTCCGCTCAACCCTTCATTCAGATCCAGTCCCCAGAAGAATTGTCTCCCTCCACTCTAGCCTCTAGTTTTGGGGTTAAGGTTTTGCTGGTTTTGGGGTTTTTCTGGTTTGGACGACTTGGATTTTTTCATAGTCAGATAAATCTTCATACTAGCTCTTTCTGTTTACAAAGCCTCTTTTATGAATTTTTTTTTTTTCTGATTTTCAATTCAATTACTAGGTATTGCATTGGAGGAGGCATAAGGTGTAAAATGGCCCATAGTCTTCATTTTACTGAGGAGGGGAAATTTGACGTTTGTTTTAGTGCAAAGCGTTTTAGAGGTGAGTTAAATCCCCAAATTTCACAGTTCAACAACTAAGACTTATGGTTTACCTTCCTTATCTCGATTGGTCTTATTCGTTTTTTGGTTTTTCCTTGAGTTGTCTATTTCAAGTATCTGCTATAATTTGTTATTATGAACTTCATTCACATGAAATCATGCTTAAGAAGCTTGAAATTAGTTGTATAGTCCTCCCTTACTGGTTGAAAATATAGTTGTCGGTGCAATTATTGTTTTTCTTGTTAGTTCTCAAATCCTTGAATTGATTACACAAACTTGTTGGGTACTCTGAGTAGCATAAAATTGATATATTGTTTGCCTAATTTGATTGAGAAATGATTGAGGAAGTCATCATAGAGAGAAGTTTTTTTTTTTTTTTTCCTAATTCTCTACAATGACAACCCAGTTGGTTTTTAGGGCTTACCTGATTTATTGAGCTGCTCAATTGGGTATAAATTTATACAGCATTATATGGGGTTTCATCCTCTTTCCGTAGAATCAAGAATCACCTAAAACGGCTAAGAATTGAGTCTTGTAATGGACTTTGAAGTGGGAGAACTGTATCATATTTTCTGGTGCGAAATTATGAATGTAAGACTCCGCAAATTCGTTATTAATTTCTAATGATTTTCAGGAATTAATAAAGTGTTCGTTTGAGCTATTTCGTGGTTCGAGGGTGGAGCGGAAAGTATTTCAAGCAATTATTTGTTGGAATACTTCCATTCAAGGGTTGACTTTTTATACGTTTAGATTCTGTAAAAACTTCCTTCACGAAAGTCTTAGAGCGCGTCGAGACGAGTTCGTCCATAGGTGGAACACAAAAATCGGAGTTTATATAAAGAAGTTATCGCATTCAGAAAAAGTTTCCATTTTTGATAAAAGGACAAAATTTTCAGAAATTGCAGAAAAGCCCAGGTTTCCATTTTGGGAAACCCGAGCTTCTCTCCCTCGTTCTCGATCGGAAATCGCCCTCTCTCTTCTTCCGCCCATTTCTTCCTGCTCCAGCCACCAATCGACGAATTGTTTCTTCCGTTCTCTTCGCCTCAGTCCCATCTCCAAGTTTGGAAAGTTTCACTGCATGGGTTGGCCCGTGCACGGTGCTACAAGGCTGGAAAGATAGGCGGTGGTGCTGCAAATTGCCCAGATCGGAGCTCACGATTCCGGCCACCTCATGTGGTGATTCTTGGGGGCTTTTGAAGCCCAGAGGATATAGAAGCTTTCTCCCAAGGTGGCTTGCAACAATTCAACTAGTGGTGATCGAATTTTGAAGATTGGGAATCTAGTGTTCGTCGGGTTTCAAACCATGCGAGGTAAATTCCGGCCAAATGGCTTTGATTATGACTTTATGCTAGTTATGAAAGTTGTAATTGGAGTTGAGATAGAGATCTTTTGTGTTGGAAGTTTTGTCAAATTTTGACTTTGGATGGGCGGCAGCACTGCCACTATGGTGGTGTTTTCCGGCGGCTTCCGGCCACCTCAGGGAAAAATCCTTCTCCTCATTATGATTTACTCGTCGATACGAGCATTTTGATATATAGTTTGTAATTTTTGGAAATCGTATGAGCAAGTTATGAATTTTCAAAGTTTTAGGGTTTTCAGTTCGATCGGTTTTCGATCCGTGTGGATTCAGCTGTCCGATCGACTTATAATTTTGATATATTGATCGTATAAGTATTCCAGAGACCTCGAGTAGTCTTGGATGAAGTTTCGCCTCGATTGGCGTCACTTTCAGATTTTTAGTGTGTTTCGGGAGTTTCCAAATTAAATGGTTTTTGTTAATTCATGTGCTAAATCAAGGTTGTACTTGCTTTAGGTGATTGAAAGTACGTCCGGTAATTTATCTTGGCTGTTAGAGAAGACACAGTAGGATTTAGAGGTAAGTAAATATCACGTGGTTCATTTACGAACCGAGTTATTTAATAGTCGGAATTGATTGATAATTGTAAATCGTTTTCAAAAATAAAGATTTGTTTGAAATAATATGAACTCGATTGACTACGGTTCATAGGGCTATGGCTTACAGGTAAAAAAATGAATTTAAGTATAAAATGAATTTCTTGGTTTTAATATGTATGAACTATAGTTGGTATTAGTGGTCACTCCTGCGTGAATGACTGCGTGTATATATATTTATATATATATATATATATATTTACATGGAATATATATATTGAATGGCATGGCATTGGTGAAGTAATGAGTGAGAGTTGATTGGATTCTTATTTCGAGCATTTCTCTTACGAGCATACAATTATCATGATGTGTTGATTATTGTGTAAAAGTGTGTTTTGCTTGAGGAAAGTATTTGAGTCAAGTGGACTTTCAAATGTTTGGTTGAGTATTGTTTATCACATTCGTGATCGGGGCAAGTATTATCGTAAGGTTGAACCTTGACCAAGGTGACAGGTTACGATTCAGTTATAGCTCTAGTCTGTCTGCCAGTATACTTCTTGGGGAATAACTTTGAGTTATTGTGTGCCTTTGAGTATAGTGTACTTCTTGGGGAATAACTTTGGGTTATTGTGTGCCCTTGAGTACAATATACTTCTTGGGGGATAACTGTGAGTTATTGTGTGCCCATGGGTATATTTTGTTTTAAAAGAGTGTCGTTGTCCTTTCTTTTGTCATTCATGTGGGACTTGATTTCGAATGAATTGTGGAGGTGATTTTAAATGTAATCTCCTTAACTAAGTTATATGCAGGGATTACTGCCTTTCGAATTTTTTGTTTTAATGTAATTTCCTGAACTAAACTATATGCACGAGTTGCTATGATTTGAATTGTGTGATTTTAATTCGGTGATCTCCTGAACTAATTCTCTATGCAGGGATTACTAATTTTTACCGAGTGTGATTGTATGTTTGGTTGTCTTTTGTGGAGTTAAATGTTGTTGCATTAATTTATCTCACGAGTTGAGAAATTATAAATGTGTGACGTGAGTCATTTTAATTGAGTTTACTCACACGAGCTTGAAAAAGCTTACCGGGTTTGTTGTTTCAACCAGGTGCTTGTACTATTAAATGGTGTAGGGTTTATTGTGCAAGTTAGAATATCGATTAATTGTCGTCCTATTTCAAGAGCGAGCTGCTCTAGGGGGGTGTATCTTGTCTCCGCCCAATTCATGTCTCTGCCGGCATAGAATACCGGGAGCTCGTCCTGTCATTCCCGCTATACAATAGCGCAACTTACCGCTGATGAGGATACCGCCAAGTATATTTAGAGTACCTCACCCTGTATTGGAATGGAGAGGAGTGGGACTACTGCTAAGTATTCTTTCAAGCTCTGGAACGCCGCCTCACAATCTGGGGTCCAGTCGATTACTTTCTTGTGGGTCCTCTTCAGAACCTTGAAAAATGGGAGGCATTTATCGGTGAGTCTGGAGATGAACTGAGAAAGGGCTGTCAGTTTTCCTTGTAGGCTCTGAACGTGCACCTTCCACTCTGGGGACTTCCTGTTGAGGATGGCTTGCACCTTGTTAGGGTTAGCCTCTATGCCTCATTCACTGACGATGTATCCTAAGCACTTGCTGGCAGTGACACCAAAGAAACATTTCTTGGGGTTGAGGCGCAAACCATAGACCAAGAGAATGGTGAATATGATGCGGAGGTTAGCCACGTGTCCGCTGGCTTTGATGCTTTTGACCAACATGTCATCCACGTAAACCTCTATTATTTTGCCAAGGTGTTCTGCGAACATGGTGTTCATTAACAGCTGGTATCTTGCCCTAGCGTTCTTCAAACCGAAAGGCCTGACATTGTAACAGTATAGGCCCTTGTCGGTTGTGAAGGTGGTGCACTCTTATTCGCCGGGGTACATCTTGATTTGATTGTATCCTGAGAAGGCGTCCATCATGCTGAGCAACTCATGTCCCACTATAGCGTCAACTAGTTGGTCAATGGGGGGTAGCGAGAAACTATCCTTAGGGCATGCCTTGTTAAGACTCTTGAAGTCGACACGCATCTGCCACTTTCCACTAGGTTTCTTGACCATGACCAAGTTGGAAATCCACTTAGGGTAATTGACTTGGCGGATGAACCCAATGCCCTGAAGCTTGGCGACCTCTTCCCCTATTGCACTGTATCTCTCCTCATCGAAGGCCCTTCGCTGCTGCTTGAGCGAATAGAAGGATGGTTTGATGCTTAACTTGTGCGTGATGATCTCAGGGGAGATGCCCGGCATATCAGCGTAGGACCATGCAAAGACGGCGGCGTTGTCACGTAGAAATTGAGTGAATTCTGCAGCTATCTTTGGGGCTAGTTGAGCGCCTATGCGGACTTTTCGCTTAGGGTGCTCGTCGGAAATGCTGATAACCTTCAAGGATGTTTCTGGGTTGATAGGCTCCTTTTTTACATATTTCTCCTCGTCATCCTTAGGGTCCTCAAAAATATTTGTCACCGTGCCATAGTTGTTGAATAACATTCTTGTGCCAGTTGTTGACTTCCTCTCACACAGCCTGTCCCATTGGGTGTAGGGAACTTCATGAGAATCATGTATCCTGCTATAATGCACTTTAGCTTGTTGAGCGCCGGTCGACCGAGGATGGCATTGTATGAACTGAAGCCATCGACGACAATGAACTCCGTATGTATCTCCGCTGTGCATGGACTAGCGCCGATAACTAGTCACATGCAAGGTTCTAAAAATGTTAGGCGCTAGTCGGGTGGTGGCTTAGGGCTTAGCGCCCAGAGGCCTAGGCGGGGACAAGGCGTTTTTTTTTCTTCTAATTTTATTTATATAAATAAAATATCATTATTTATATTATAGAGCATAGTTTATTAATCATTGATTAACAATCAATTTGATTTCATGGATTAATATAAAGCAAAGAAAAAAGAAATATAGAGCACAGTACTATATGGGCCTCGTTTCTGGAATCATCGTTATCAAAACTTGGCATTCATTGATTATTGATTATTATTTATTAAGAATCAATTCACTGCTCTTCTTCGTTTTTACACGCGTTTCTCTCTCTCTAGCTTTACAAGAGTTCAAAATCTCACTGTACGATTTCAACTCAACCCCAGCGGATTTCAATTCTTACTTGATTCCTCTAATTTAACTTCACCAAATTCAATTCCTCCATAAAGCAAGAGTCCTCGACTCTTTTGCATCTTCGCCCAATTGAATTCCCTTTGTGAATTAGGTATTTGTTTATCTCATATAGCTTCCATGGGCGCCTCTTACTGGTGCTACACATGCAGCAGCATGATCCGGGTCTAGTTCCATGGCCAAGACTCAATCTTTTGCCTTCATTGCAGTGCCAGATTCATCAAGGATATTTAGACCCTGAACTGATCTCCTTCAACCATTCTTTTATGGCCGCCAGTAGGATGTTCCTCGACACCACGCCGTTATTGCAGCGGCCAACACCCTTGATAACACGGCGATGTCGCAGAACAAAGTCTAGTCTACGGAGAAGCTAAAGGAGCAGCGCCCAGCGCCTAGCTCCCAGACAGCCTCCTCTTAGACTGTGTAGCCTCCGCCTAGCCTGCAGCAGAAGAGCCCCTCGCCTAAAGCAATCGACTAAGCTGAAATCGGAATGGTGATACAGCCCTAGCGCCCAGGTGGTTGATGACGTCACCAGAGAAGCTGAGCAGTGGCTTATGATCTTGGAGTAATTTTGTATTCCGCTGGAGTCGGTTGTAGCAGCCATTGAAGATGACATTGATAGCAGATCCGTTGTCAACAAGGACCCTTCCCATGGACCATTTATTGAGTATGGTATCAATCAAGAATGGATCGTCATGGGGTAGATGCACTCCGCGCTCCTCTTTCTCTGAGAAGGTGATGGGTTCCCAACCAGACTTTGGGAGTTTAGAGGATTTCTCATAGCGGATGTTGCAAATTTCTTTGGGGTGGTTAGCGAGCGCATAGCGCTTTCTTGCTCTATAAGACATGTTGGTGATTGGAGCACCGCCGTCGATGGTGTTGATGCAGCGCATGGGCTCAATGTTGGCGACTACAGGTGGCGGCTGATGTACCTTGAACTGTTCCAAGTTACCATCATGATACAAAGTCTCAATTGCCGTTTTGAAAGCATTGCAGTCGTTGGTGTTGTGACCATTGTCCTCGTGGTATTTGCACCACTTGACAGTGTTTCTTGGTTTTCCCACTCTTGGGTACTTTCTTGAGGGTGGTGGTGGGATCTAGTCTTTGCACTGGTCGTATATCTCTTCATACGAGGCTGTGATGACTATAAACACTACGTACCGCTGGGAGGACTCCGTCTGTTTGTTACGGTTATCCCCATGGGATGAGCGGTTACCCTTATAGTAATGCTGGTCCTTTTACCGCTTGCTCTGGTAGTTGCCCTGTTGCCACTCTCTCTTGTTATCAGTTGGAGGCGTAGCAGAGCTTTTGTTAGTGTTCTCCTAATGGCTGGAGGAGGGCTGAGTGGACTTTGCCGGTGTTGGCGGTGATGGTAGGGTTTCTCCATATGTGATGAATTCTACCTGTGCATGGATGATGGCTTTGCTCATGACATGGTCATATGCAGCATTTGGATGATTGTAATTGAGATGACAGAGAAATGGTCCCTTTAGGATTCCTTGCTTGAAGGCTGCCGGTGCCATTGTTTTATCCAGATCACAGCATTGAGATGCTGCCGCTCGCCACCTAGTGACAAATGCCTTCAATGTTTCCTTTGCGCCCTACTTAACGTTGAATAGCTGAGTTGTGTTGTGATGTCCGGCAGCCAACAGGATGAACCGAGAAAGGAAAGCGTTTGATAGTGCATAGAATTAGTCAATGGATTCTGGTGGGCATTCAAAGAACCAACTCATTGCCTCACTATCCAACATTTTGTCGAACAAGTGGCAGAGGGTGGCGTCATCAAATCCCTTATTGTTGGTGACTTTTTGAAGGTGTGCACATGGACGAAAGGGTTAGTCATGCCACTGTAATGCGACATCTTTGGTGTCTTTGCATGTGCTGGTCTGACGGCTTGCAGGATCCTGGCGGTCAATGGCCCTGGCCTGGATGTAAAGAGCGGATTTAGAGTTGGTGCTCGGGCGCCTGCCTCCGCCCGAATTAGCCTTTGCTCTAATTGTTGCATCCTTTCCAGGATTAAGGCTGTTGTGTTGCCAGCTGGCCCCGCCTGGAGGTCCCGCTGCGCCAGCTCTCGCCTAGGGGCAGGTGGACTACCTTCAGTTCTAGCCCTAGTTGTAGAGCGGTTGGTGTGCAATTGTGACTTCGCTTCTTGCTCCAACATCAGTCGGGGCAGGGGAGGTGGGCCCATTCCCAATATATCTTATGGGTTCAACGGTATCTGCATCTGTATGATTGACGTGGGTACGAATCCGCCTGAATTGGGTCAACTGTGTCTGGTGCTTTGCGATTGCTCGCTCTACGCTGGGTTAGTGTTTGCCTCCAGCGCCTTCTTCAGTTTGTCGAATCTTGACATCAGCGTGGCCACCTGCTTTTGGGCCTCGGCCTTTTCTCTGCACTCCCTGTTTGCCTTGTGGAGGTTCGCCAATGCCAGCTCATACAGAGCGGCGAGGTCCCGGACCAGTGGGTGACTGCTGCCCGGTAGGATCTCCGCTGTAGTTTGAGTCAGCAGGACCTGCGGAGTAACTTGAGGTTCCACACTAGGGTTGACTGGTGTGTTGAATAGTGCACGGTTAACGTTAGCCGCGGGGTTGGTAGGATGGGGGTTGGCGGATTGATCCGCTTGCTCTTCAACGTTTCCCCCGCTACCTTTAGTCATGGTAGTTGTGGTGGGATGGCCTTTTGTTCAAGGATTCCCACAGACAGTGCCAATGTTAATATCTAAGATTTAGTGGTGGTTAAATCTTGGTTAACGCTGGTCCGATGAGCGGACCGCTACTTGTGATGTGATTGATATTCCCGCTACCTATAAAGTAAAATACAAAGAGGTGTCAAAGGGAGACTACGCTAGGCGGTCTTCTCTTCTCCGATGCCTAAGTTAGCTGTACTTACATGAGCATTTGCAAGCATAATTAGCTATAATGGGCCACACTCATGATACCACCAGTGGTACCAGCTACCGCCAACTATGTGGCCTACGGAAACACAGCCAAACAGGCTACCACCTGACCCCCGACTAGCCCCCAAATCATAACTGACGCGCCGCGCCAAGTTAGCATCAAAAGCTCCAGAAGCTAGGGACGAAAGCACATCAGTCTCACATCGAAAACATGGAGAAGATCAGTTCCCTCCTCACCTATAAAAGGTTCTCTCCTCTCTCTTCATTAATTACGCATTTACTACTTACTTACTGTTACCTTGTCAACACAAAAACATTAACTAACATAGGCATCGGAGAAGAGAAGACCGCCCAGTGCGGTCTCTCTCTGACGCCCTTTGTATTTTACTTGACAGGGAAACGGAAGCTCTGAATATCACAAGTAGCGGTCTGCCCATCGGATCAGCGTTAACCGAAGTTCAGCCAATGCTGAACTTTTAGACATTAACATTGGCGCCGTTTGTGGAAATCCTTGAACAAAAGGTGATCCACCACTACCATGACTAGCAGTAGTGGGGTAAACGCTCAGCAGTAAGCGGACCAGTTCGCCGACCCCCACCCCACAAACCTAGCAGCTAACGTTGACCCAGTGGTAAACGTTAATCGTGCACTATTCAATACCCCATCAAACCTCGCGATGGAGACCCAGCCGGGCAGTAGTCGCCCACCAGTCCGGGACCTCGCTGCTATGTATGAGCTGGCATTGGCGGACCTCCACAAAGCAAACAAGGAGCGCGAACAGGAGCGTGTAGAGAAGGTCGATGCCCAAAAGCAGGTGCCCACGTTGATGTCAAAGTTCGACGAATTGAAAAAGGCGCTGGAAGCAAACGCTAACACAGCACAGAGTGAGCAATCGCGGAGCACCAGACGCAGTCGACTCAATACAAGCGGAATGGTACCCGTACAAGTCGTACAAATGCAGGTACAGCTGAACCCACTAGAAGTGATGGGCCTGCCACCTCTGCCCTGCCTAATGATGGAGCAGGAGGCTGAATCACAGCCAAACACCAATAGCCCGGCAACTAGGGCTAGAACTAAAGGTAATCCACCTACCCCCAGGCAGGAGCTGATTCAGCGGAACCTACAGGCGAGGCCTGCTGGTGACGCAACCGCCCTAATCCTGGAAAGGATGCAACAATTAGAGCAAAGGCTAATCCGGGCGGAGGCAGGCACCCCAGCACAAACTCCAAATCTGCTATTTACATCTAGGCCAAGACTATTCACCGCCAGGATCTTGTAGGCCGTCAGACCAGGACAAGCAAAGACACCAAAGATGTCACACTACAGCGACATGTCCGACCCCTTCCTCCACATGGATACCTTCAAAAAGGTCACTAACAATAAGGGATTTGATGACGCCACCCTCTGCCACTTATTCAACTAAACATTGGACAGTGAGGCAATAAGCTGGTTCTTCGAATGCACGCCAGGCTCCATCGACTCATTCCACGCACTATCAAACACTTTCCTATCTTGGTTCATCCTATTGGCCGCCTGACATCACAACACAACTCAGCTGTTCAACCTCAAGTACGGGGCAGCGAAAACATTGAAGGCATTCATCACCAGGTGGCGAGCTGCAGCATCTTAGTGCCACGATCTTGACAAGACAATGGCACTGGTAGCCTTCAAGAAGGACCCCTCAAGGGACCATTTCTCTATCATCTCAATTACAATCATCCAAATGCCGCATATGACCATGTCATGAGCGAGGCTGTGATCCATGCACAGGCAAAATTCATCACATATGGAGAAACCCCCCCCCCCCAACCGCAGCCAACGCCTAACAAGTCCATTCAACCTTCCACCAGCCATCAGGAGACCGCTAGCAAAACCTCCACTATGCCGCCAACTGATAAGAAGAGAGAATGGCACCAGGGCACCTACAAGAACAAGCGGCAAAAGGACCAGCCTTACAAGGGCAACCGCTCGTCCCATGGGGTTAGCCGTAATAAACAGACGGAATCCTCCCAGCAGTATGTAGTGTTCACAGTCCTCAAGGCCTCATATGAAGAAATATAAGACCAGTGCAAGGACCTGGAGACTTTGTACCGCGATGGTAAGATGGAGCAATTCAAGATACGACAACCGCCACCCGTAGTCGCCAACATCAAACAAATGGGCCGCATCAATACCATCGACGACGGTGCTCCAATTACCAACATGTCCCACAGGGCAAAAAAGCATTATGCACGCTCTAAACACCCCTACGAGGTTTGCAATATCCGCTACGAGAGGTCCACAAAACTCCCGAGGTCGGTTTGGGAACCCATTACCTTCTCAGAAGAAGAGGAAACCGGAGTGCACCTACCCCACGACGATCCATTCTTAATTGACGCCATACTCGATAAATGGTCAGTGGGGAGGATCCTTGTGGACAGCGGATCCGCTGTCAATGTCATCTTCAATGGTTGCTATGGAAAACTACAGCGGAATAGAAAATTACTCTAGGATCATGAGCCATTGCTCAGCTTCTCCGGAGACATCACGCAACCATTGGGTTCTGACTGCATGCAACTAGTTATCGGCGCCAGTCCATGTACGCCCGAAAACCATACGGAGTTCATCATTGTCGACTGCTTCAATTCCTACAATGCCATCATCGGTCGACCCGCACTCAACAAGCTCAAGTGCATCATAGCCAGATACATGCTTCTCATGAAGTTCCTTTCGCCCAACGGGACAGGCTGTGTGAAAGGAAGTCAACAATTGGCACGGGAATGCTACTCCACAACCGTAGCACGGTCAACACGCCGCCATGAGATAGTAACAGTAGGAAACAATGTGCTACCACCAGACATCTTTGAGGACCTCAGAGATGACGAGAAGAAATATTTCAAAAAGGAGCCTATCAACCCAAAAACATCTTTGAGGGTTATCAGCATATCCGACGAACACCATGAGCGGACAGTCCGCATTGGCACTCAGCTAGACACAGAGGTAGCGGCTGAGCTCACCAGTTCCTACATGACAACGCCGCCATCTTTGCATGGTCCTACGCTGACATGCCTGGCATCTCCCCTGAGATCATCACACACAATCTGAGCATCAAACCATCCTCCTACCCTGTCAAGCAGTGACGGAAGGCCTTTAATAAAAAAAGGTATTGTGCAATTGGGGAGGAAGTCACCAAACTACAGAACATTGGGATCATCCGCCAAGTCAGCTACCCTCAGTGGATTTCCAACCTGGTCATGGTCAAGAAACCTAGTGGAAAGTGGCAGATATGTGTCGACTTCAAGGGCCTCAACAAGGCATGCCCCAAGGACAGTTTCCCATTACCCCGCATAGATCAACTGATCAAAGCAACCGCTGGGCACGAGTTACTTAGCATGATGGACGCCTTCTCTGGCTACAATCAAATCAAGATGCACCCCGGTGATCAAGAGTGCACCGACTTCACCACTGACAAAGACTTATACTGCTATAATGTCCCATGACCTTCGGTTTGAAGAACGCCGGTGCAACTTATCAGCGGTTGATGAATGCCATGTTCACTGAGCATTTGGGCAAAATCATAGAGGTATATGTGGATGACATGTTGGTAAAGAGCATAAAAGCTAGTGGACACGTGGCAAACCTCAGAATTATATTCGACATTCTCTTAACTTATGGTATGCGCCTCAACCCAGAAATGCTTCTTTGGCGTCACCGCTAGCAAATTCCTAGGTTACATAGTCAGTGAACGGGGCATAGAGGCCAATCCTGACAAGGTGCAGGCCATCCTCAACATGAAGGCTCCAGAATGGAAAAAGCACTTTCAGAGCCTCAAGGGCAAGCTAACAGCCCTCTCTCAGTTCATTTCCAGACTCACTGATAGATGCCTCCCATTTTTCAAGGTCCTAAAGACTACCCACAAGAAGGTAATCAACTGGAACCCAGACTATGAGGCGGCATTCCAGAGCTTGAAAGAGTACTTGGCAGCAGTCTCACTTCTCTCTATTCCTGTGTAAGGGGAGACACTGTAAATATACCTAGCGGTAAGCTGCGCCATTGTCCAGCGAGAGGGCCAGCAGGAACTTCCCGTATTCTATGCTGGCAGAGGCATGAACGGGGCAGAAATAAGATATCCCCCCCTGGAATGGCTCGCTCTTGCACTTATTGTTTTCGTTAAACGCCTCCACCAATATTTTCAAGCCCACACTATTCATGTCTTAAAAAACTAACCGCTGAGGCAGGTAATGCAAAACCCTGAGTACTCTGGGCTCCTCAGCAAGTGGGTGATCGAGCTCAGTGAGTTCGACATCAACTACAAACCAAGAACCACCATGAAAGGCCAGGCGGTGGCAAACTTCATCGCTGAGCTCATCGAGCTTCAGGATGAACCCAGCCAGAGCACACAAGAGGCCAGCACGGAAATGATAACTGTTAAGGAACCAGCCCCCCAGCAACAGTCAAACTGGAACCTCCACATCGACGGATCCACTTGCGCCAAGGCCTGCGGCGCTGGAGTCATCCTCACAGGACCGGGGGGACTAAACATAGAATACACGTTGAAGTTCAATTTCAAATCCTCAAACAACATGGCGGAATATGAAGCACTCATTGCCGGCTTACTCCTCGCCATCAACTTAGTAGCTAACAGTGTCAACATATTCAGTGATTCCCAATTAGTCGTTAACCAGGTCAATGACAGTTTCCAGGCCAAGGACCAGCAGCTAGCGGCATACTTGGGGTATGTCAAGACACCTCAAAAAATTCAAATTTCACACCATCACACAAATCCACAGGGAAAAGAACACAAAGGCTGATTCACTAGCAAAGCTAGCAACCGTCCAACCACACCAATATCCAGCGGACACAATGGTGGAACGCCTTGACAAGCCAAGCATCAAAAAAACCCTGGCGGAGATTTTCAACATTGAGACTAGGCCCAGTTGGATGGATGAAATCATCGAGTACAAGCACAATGGGACATTACCAGCGGATAAGGTCGAAGCACGACAGCTCAAGCGGAGAGCATCCTGCTACAACATACAGAATGGCAAACTTTACCGCCAGGGGTTTACTAATCCCAACCTCCGATGTTTGACCACAGAAGAGGGAAAAGACGTGCTTACAATGATACATGCTGGGAATGTGGAAACCACTTAGGCGACAGATCTTTGGCCATTCGCACAATGCGACAGGGTTACTTTTGGCCCACGCTCTGCGACGACGCCAGAAGGGTGTCCAGGTTCTGCCACAAATGTCAACAGTATGCTGACCTCCCCCATGCCCCGGTGGAACCCCTGTCAATCATTATCGGCCCATGGATCCATTCCATGTGGGGACTAGACTTACTGGGAAAATTCTCAACCGCTAAAGATCAGTTCAAATACATCATTGTGGCCATCGACTACAATAGCAAGTGGATCGAAGCAGAACAGTTCAAATACATCATTGTGGCCATCGACTACAATAGCAAGTGGATCGAAGTAGAACCACTGACGGCAATAACTACCGCCAAGGTAACTCACTTCCTCTGGAAGAACATCTACTGCTGCTACGGCGTTCCCCACACAATCATCACAGACAACGGCACACAATTCAACAACGAGGAACTCATCTCTTTCACCGCTAACTTAGGCACCAAGATGAGCTTTACATCTGTCGCTCACCCCCAAACCAACAGCCAAGTCGAAGTAGCGAACAAGATAATTAAGAAGCTGCTAAAAAAGAAACTCGACGACGCCAAGGGTTTATGGGCGGAAAAACTCCCGGAAGTTCTGTGGGCCATCCGGACTCCAACTTCCACCACCGGTGAAACGCCATTATGCATGATGTTCGGTACTAAGGCCGTCCTACCCATTGAGGTCACACAACCTACCGCCAAAATAGAAGGCTACCACTCCGAGACCAATGGCGAAGGCGTCAACCTCAACAAAGACCTCCTCGAGGAAAAACGCCACAAAGCCCATCTACACAACTTGCAAAACAAGCAACGGGTTTCACATTTTTATAACTCCAGAGTCAAAGCCCGGAACCTCCAGCTGGGGGACTGGGTAATGAAGGAAGTTATTCCGCCACCAATGGCACTCCGCCCAACTTGGGAAGGTCCATACAAAATTGTGGAAGTCGTTAGCCCCGACACCATCTACTTAATGGACAAGGATAGCGTCACAATGACCCACCCTTGGAATACCGAGCACCTTCGGTATTATTACAAATAGCCACGCTGCTACCCTAGAGCATCTTGACTTAGCTAAATTTTTGTTCAATATTTAGCTAAGGGAAGCTACCCAACAGGCCCGCTTTTGTAAACGCTGATCAATCAGCTAATCAATGAAACGAGGAATTATTCAAACCATTGTCACAAAGTCCAGGCACAGGTTCAAGTGGCAACGCCAATAATATTCGGCGGACCACGTCCGCTACACTGTGCACTTAGAACAATTTTAATTCCTTTAATGTTTCGATGATTAACAAAAGCAAGTCAAAACTCTGGCTGTAAAAGAAACATTCAAACAACAAAAATCGAAAAGCATACGACACTGAAAATTTTCAAATACACTTCCATCTATTCAAGGTCAGGACTCCCCGCCCAAAAACAGTCATTACATAAAAAATAATATACATCCAGGCCTCAGCAGCATTACAAACGAAAGTATGGCGGAAGGAAATGTCTTCAACAATTTTCGGCACTGCCCTGCTCACCATCGGCCTGCGGTTGCTGCCCGCCCATACGACTTGTCTGATCGAAGCCATGAGCAGTCGGGCTCGGGGTCATGATGGTCATGTCCGGCCGGGTAAGGGCCGCCAGAACATTGGCCCTAGAGACCTCGGACTGGGTAGGCGCCGGAGTCCGCTAAGAGTCCTCCGTCGGGTCATGATCACTCTCCCCACTGCCAGAGCGCACGCCAGGCTGAACAGCGAAAGACCCGCCCCCTGGGGCTAACGGTTGGATGGGTGTGCTAGCGAACCCGGACACCTTCGCCCAGTCAATGGCGCCCTTTTTATTCAGAAGCTCTACGTTGGCAGTAGCACCGGCCTTCGCCGCCTCCATGATAGCTTGCTTGTACGCCATAGACTCCTTGAAAGCATCAACAGCGGCGACCGCAATACCACTCCTCTTTGCCTCCAGCTGGGCAGCCACACCCTCCAATCTCTTCACCTCGGCGGATTTGGCGGCAGAGTCTTTCTGAAGAATGTCTATCCTCTTAACCTTGGCCGCCATATGCTCTTTCAGCTGAACTCTATCCTGCTAGAGCCGGTTGATGTGGTCGTTCTGCTCAAGGTTTTGCACGATGGCCACTCTCAGCTTGCCACGAGCATCCAAGGCATCGCATTCCGCCTTGGCCAGCTGCCGCTCCTTATCAGCCAATCAAGCTTGAGCATTCGCCAACTCCCCTTTGCAGGACATCGAGTTCCTCCCATAACTGCCGCTCAACCTCAGGCTGCTTTGAAACCACCAGGAAGAGCTCGTGTAACCCGACGGACAGATGGCCAAAGGCCGACCCAAACGACGACTGCTGTAGCACAGTCGAGCTGGCGGTTCCATCCAATCCACCGAATCCTAGCCTCTCGTAGAGGTGGAACAGAAACTCCCTCTCGGGATTTGTTAGGAATTCCGCATAAGCTGAAAAAGAATCCAAACCGCCAGTCGGCGTCTCCCTAATGACAGCTACAGTCACCCTCGGCCTCTTCTGCTGCTGGATACCCCAACGGCCACCGACTCATCCGCGTCATCCACGACGGGACCATCATTCTGCCGTAGCTTGCAGCACGGCACCTAGGGCGGCACCCACCTTGGCAGGCCTTGGTGGATTATGTGGCTTCAGACCCGCAATTGTAACAGGCCCCTGCTACGGCACCGTCTGCTCCTTATGTGGCCCCAGCCGCTGGACTTGCACTTTCTCCCCCACCTTCTCGGGAGCAGGATTGACATAGCTTCCACCAGCAGTCTCCCCCTCGAGACGACCTTCGGTCACTCCCACGACCTGATCAGAAAGGGCAAGGTATGAATGATGCGGCATGGCCAACACCACGGGAGCATCTAAGGGAGTTACCACTAGGATCTGCGGGTCAATGGTGGTCTGCTGCGTAGCTAGTCTGGCGACGTACATTCCCTCCAAGAAGTTCTACAACTCCACACGATCCATTGCTTTATCAAAGCCACCGCGGCTGGCTTTGTTCCCCTGCGGTGAGTCTAAAAAGCACAACGTTAGCCAGTATAAAAAAAAAAACTTAGGCAGGATTGGCGGGAAATACTTACCAAGGGCGCTTGTCAGCCGTAAATCAACCAACAACTCCCAACCAGTGAGTAGGCAGAGGTCAAGCAGATTGCGATTCTTCCAGCAACCCTTGATCCTTGCCACGCAGCAGCACTCTTCCTCGCGTGTCAAATGGAATCGTAGGCCCGCTACAAAAGTACAAGCAGTTGTAAAAAAAAAACAAGGCATCACGCGGCATAAAACCACCAAGTCTGAGTAACGGGAAACAACGTCAACATGAATTGGTTGGAACTCCGACTTAATCCTAAAAGTCGGAGTTCCTTCATTCACCCCCTCGTCATACTCCCAGCCACTGGTTGCAACGCAATAGTTAGCCCGCCAGAAGGACATGGAATCCTTCGTATTCTCGACCAGCTTGGGCGCAATCTGACGACGGGTCTAATTCACTTGCCCACTGCAGCCCTGTCGCTTCACATATTTAAGCTAGTAAAAGTGAAGCACTTCTGCCACGGTCAGCACCTCACAGCCCGACAGACGCCAGAGAGAGTTCAGCCCCAATAGTAGCCCCCACATGTTGGGACAGACCAGCCGAAATGCAAGGTCGAACTCGTAGATCAAAATTTGGAGGTTTGGCAACAACGGCAACATCACCCCTGGCGGTAGATGGCTTCGTGGATAGCGGCATATTCGGCAAAATAAAAGCTCTCTCATCACCCGTCGGCGGACATAGCTTCACTACACCAAAAAGACGGAATATCCTCTTTAGACTATTTACCGCCGCCGTGGTCATCGGCCCTATAGCCTCATCCACCAGAGTCCCGTCGCGAAGGACCCACGCGGTTTCCACTTCATCACCCCCAACCTTTCTCCCCTCGGCGGAACTGCCGGCTACACTGTTGCTCGCTAGTCTCTCCTCACGACGCTTGCGGGCGGCAACCTCCTCCCTCACCCTAGAACTCTCTGCACGACCGGCATGACCCATTGCCATCTCCCAAGGTATGGTCTGCAGCAGCTCGATGTCTAGCGGTTAAGACAGTGAGGTTCCTGCATGGGCAGATAAACGCAACGAGTCAATAAACACCCTATCTGCCACGCTGAACGATACGTCAGACCCGAAATCCTCACTGCTCGAGATCTCTACGATGTTAGCCATCACAAACCTTAAAACCCAAAACAGTCAGTTCAAACAAGATCTAAACTCACCCTTATCTCTATTTTCACCCAAGAACACCCATACCCAGAAAACCCAAAAAATGTCAAAACAAGAACAAAACGCACTCACTCCAACCCAGATTCGACCACCTACCAGGGCAAGAATCCTCAATCTCCTATCAAACACCCAAAACCCACCCCCAAACACAACTCTAGACCCTTAGAGACACCGGAGAATGCCAGAAACCACTTCGAAAAACAAAAAACAAGAAATCGACATAAGCAAACAAAAAACCAATAAAACAGGAACGAGATTTGGGGCTACCAACCTCAACGACTGAAACTCTGGTATGCTCGAAAGTGCTCGACTTCATCTTCCAAAGATCAACAACTTCACGGAGATTGCAGAACCTTCTCAGATCTCAGAGCAAGCCTTGAGGATGACGATAATAGGTAAAAGTACAAAGTGTTAAACCTCCAGGTTTCCCTCTCTTTTATGTCAACATCAAAGCAATCTAGGTCGTCCGTTGAAAAACGGCGTCACACGACAACCGAACACGTGGCCCACGATTGCACTTAAGACGCCTCGGTTACAAAATTCATGATTACTCGCATTAATGGCGAGGAGACGGGCATGCTGCAGAGATGTTATTTCACACGCAAATCTAATACATGTCCGCCATGTGTCGAACGCCGTCAAATGAAGCGTCCAGCCGAAGCAACCATCGAAGAGGCAAGTCATAACTCATCGGGCAGTCTCCGCTAGCAGAACTCCTCCCTTTTCACCTTGCAAGCAAGGCAGTCTTCACTAAGCGCAACTCCGCTAGCAGAACTCCCTTTTCATCTCGCAAGTGAGGCAGTCTCCGCTAAGCGTAACTTCGCTAGCGGAACTTCTCCCTTTTCATCTTGCAACGGAGCACAACTCCGTTCATTGGACCGCCACCAGGTTGGTCCCAGCAACACTTCTTGCCGCTTACTATCAACGGAGGGACTTCCACCAACGGCAATTCCCAAGGCAATGCCTCTTCTTGATGACAACCGCTACGTGGTGTTACAGTCACGCTATTTCCCTCCAGGACACGGGGACACGTCAACAGTCTACGATAGCCCTAATCAAGCACGTTGACCCCCGCCACTCGGGTACCAAAGCTTGGGCTCGCTACCCAATACCCTATGCTCAGTGCAACTTCCCTCAACAAACAATTCACCGACCAAACGGAGGTTTATCTTAGCTGGGGAGTGGGGGACTCCCCTGGGGGGCCCAGTAGGGGCCCACCCGAAAGGGTACAAAGCGTTTGCTCAGTAAGTCCATGGTTGACAACGCACTGACACTAATTATGCGCTTGCAAGTCTAGCGGAAGTAAAGCTTCAAACCGCTATGCAACTCCCCAACCAAGATTGCCCTCCTTGACTGGGGACTTGGGAGACTTGTACTTACATGAGCATTTGCAAGCATAATTAGCTATAATGAGCCATACGCATGATACCGCCAGCTGTACCAGCTACCGCCAACTGTGTGACCTACGGAAACATAGCCAAACAGGCTACTGCCTGAGCCTTGGCTCGCCCCCAGATCACCGTTGACGCACCGCCACGCGCCGCGCCAAGTTAGCATCAGAAGCTGGGGACGGAAGCACATCAGTCCCACATCGAAAACATGGAGAAGATCAGTTCCCTCCTCACCTATAAAAGGTTCTCTCCTCTCTCCTCATTAATTACGCATTTATTACTTATCTACTTTTACTTTGTCAACACAAATACATTGACTAAATTAGGCATCGGAGAAGAGAAGACAGCCCAGTTCGGTCTCCTTCTAACGCCCTTTGTATTTTACTTGACAGGTAAACGGAAGCTCTGAATATCACAAGTAGCGGTCCACCTATCGGATCAGCGTTAACAAAAGTTCAGCCACCGCTGAACTTTTAGACATTAACATTAGCCAATGTATTTATCTTGATAGAATAATAGTAGGCAAGTAGTAAAATGCGTCATTAATGAGGAGAGAGGAGAGAAACTTTTATAGGTGGGGAAGAGGTTGACCTCTTCCATGTTTTCGATGTGGGACTGATATGCTTCAGTTCCCATCTTCTAGAACTTCTGATGCTATCTTGGCGTGGCGGGTAGTGGTGCGTCAACAGTGATATGGGGGTGAGCCGGGGCTCAAGCGGTAGCCTGCTTGGCTGTGTTTCTATAGGTCACTCCGTTGGTGGGAGTTGGTACCACTGGCGGTAGTATGAGCGTGGCTTATTATAACTAATTATGCTTTGGAAAATGCTGATGTAAGTACACCCTCATCTCATCAATTTGCTCCTGTGTCATACTCAGCCCCAGTTGATCAATCGGCATATTGTCAGGAACAAGCAACAACCACCCACCCGACGATTGAGGAATCTCCAACACTTCATATTCCTCAAACTTAGAACTATCGTGATCCATCTCTTCCTTAGGAGACCTAGCACCACTAGAGACACCACGATAGGATCTTTCAACACCCCCTACATCATGAGCACTTTGCTCTCTAGCCATACTACGAACGGTACACCTCAGGTTAGTCAATTAGTCAACACTCCCTATTGCCTTCCCCACCCCACCCCATGACAAAACTTTTCAAAACTCCAAAGGACAGTCACTTGGAGCCACAATACCCAAACACCGGCCAAAACCTAAAACACACCACAACAACGCCAAGACCAAACCCTTTCCAGTCAAAAATAACACATGTCCACACAAACCCACATTATCTCACAACAAACAAAACCGCAACAAAAACTTGATGGTCGTGAATGCCGGGAAGTTTCTCCAAACCTCAAGACTGCTCACGGCAGGAAAGATTCAACCTTTCTGGAAATCCAAGACCCAACCCATATCTGGTTTCTTTCTATGAGAATTTGGTTAGAGTACCAGAACAGTAGCCGCCCCCGTCTCTCTCCTCCACCTTTATATAGGGTCCGTGAGAGTACAGGGACCATTGGATGTGAAAGGACGACAGTACAAGATCGCGCTACGTGTCAGACGTGTCTGAGCATAACCGTGGATGTGTGTCGTCACCTCTACTACCCCCACCACTCCATCATTACCCATTACGGAACACAGTACGCCAAACTTTTCGTACATGAAATATGAATAATAGCATGACATTTGTCGCCAGGGCATAGAAGATACGCCAAAAATAGATGAAACCCTACTCAAGTATCCCAATAGCAATACAAAAAAAAAGTGCCTCCCCCAGTCAAAACTTAGCTGGGGGTAGTGGTTGTAAGGAAAGCCACGTGGCAAGAAGACTAGCATTGCACTTCTTATATTTCGACCACGACAAACTCCCCACCCAAGAGAGCTCTTGACCGGGGACTTGTTGACATATATACCTCCCAGGCACAAATATTGGAAACACAAGGCTTGTCTAGCCACAAAAGAGTAACAAAGACACTCCCAAACAGGGGCCACTATACCCCTTAAGGTGGTATTGGGAACCCAAATGTCCCACATTGGAAGCAAGGGAGCTACGTCCCTCTAAATCTTCTATAAATGGGTCATCTCCAACACCTCAAAGAGGTAACTGTTAACTATCGCTTTCCATTATCTTTATTTTATAACGATACTGATGATTTGATGCCTAAAATGCAACTTACGCGCAACAAGGACACGGTCATCAAAGAATTGGGAAATATTTAAACCCGGAAATATCGTACCTCGGGGATCTTGAGCTAACTCAAATCTATGGGTCACAAAAGTCACTTGCTAAACTAAAACAAAAATTGTAAAATGGCTAAGTGAAACGCCAAGTCTCACAAATGCACGGCTTAGGTCTCCCGAAGCCAAAAAGTAGCCAAGAACTCACCAAAATAAATTGGTAGGCTCAAGGCCTTATGGTACTTACAATGAAAAATGTGAGCAAATATGTGGGGGAATTAATTTTTTTTGGTTTTGGAAATTAAAAACTAGGAAATTAAAATTTGCCAAAAAAGTAAAGTGCTAAAAATTTAAAGGTTTGGAAAACAATGGACAAAATTTAGGTACTAAGACATCCACTCTAGCAATCATTTACCGTAACAACACAATTTTGGCATACAACAAAAGGGAAATGGCGCAATCCCTAACTCTAAGCCGGACTAGGGCCTTAGAGTGATAATGCAAATCCGGACTAGGGCATTCACATTCTCATAGTACGAAAATAATGTAAATCCGGGCTAAGACATTCACATTCTCATCACACACATATTAAGACTGGACTAGGGCTCCTAACATGCGTAAAATGGCATTACGTCAATTTTTAGAGACTAACAATTTGCTCATGACAACATGCTCATTCATAAAATTAAGCCACTAATTAAATGAATTTCATGATGAGGACAAGAACTAGTCATAAAATTGGCCAATTTCTATAACAAATTCCCATTGAAAATTACGCAAAGTCATGAACAAAAACCACAACACACTTTCATTAAGCACCAAAAATTAATGTCATTACATGGTAAAAATTGCTAGGGCATCAAGCCCTAGACCCAAATAAGAAACTACTCACAATCCATCAACATACCACAAAGAAATTCATCAATTACAAAAAATTAAAGCAAGAAGAGAGTTAGAACAGAGGAGGAGACCAAAACTAATCACAACTACACTAGAGAGCGAGCATGACTAGCTTGGAATTATACTCTCTCTTGTACCTCAACCCGGATCCTTGCCGAAATGTTGGAATTTAATTGAGGAATGGTGATGAACTAGTGATAAAAAAAATGGATTGTGGTTATAGAGATAGAGAAGAGGAGGAGGTCAGCTCTTGCGCAGAGGAGAGTGTGATGAGATCTGAAATTAAAGTCTGCGGCGCTGTTATGCTAGCTAGGTTCGTCTCTACCTCTCCCATCTCGTCTGTGTGGGGCCCCATAGAATATATTAGATCATCGGATTAATTAAGGTGTGTAGCTGTAGATCATTGAGACTGAGAAGGGAGATAGGACTGCCACGTGGCGTCATGGGAGTGGACAAGAAGGAAGGAAGATATGGTCTGGCACGTGATGGCAGCAGACATGCTTAATTGAAACCAAAGTTTAATTAAGCATAAGGTTTAATTAAACTAAGGTCTAATTAAGGTGCTGCATGTTAGCTTGGAGGTCAACGTGCTTGATTAATTAATCAAGACTAATGATTAATTAATTCAACCTTTTCTTTCTTTTCTGCAATTTTCTTCTTCTTCTCTTCTATTTTTCTTTCTTCTCCACATCAACAATCTCGAATATTTTCATATATATTGTCAAGTGACTAGTCAGGTTTTGCTCTCAAACTCGCATTGACCATGGTTAATCGTATCAACAACTTCGTCTTTTCGTCGGTAATTCCAATTAGCTCCATTTTCGCACGATTTCATCCGAAATCCACAACTCTGCTTATTTACTGCAAAATAAATAAAAATGGATTAATTACATTATAATTAACTTAAGGATTAACTTATTTCTAGTGTTTTAGATACAATTACATGCATAGAAATGCGTGTAATCAACTGACTTAGGCATTGGATCGTTGAAGGCCAACACACCTAGTCTTTCCTCTGACCTTTGTTTGTTTTACAGATACACGAGACCGAGGGCGATAGTAACACAACATCCCACGATTCTGCTAGACTAGATCACACTCATCCATTCAACGGAAATATTCGTCACTGCCAACGATAACCTCGTCTCCAAGTGCCTTTCTGGTCATGGTATTCCAAACCTTTTAGATATCAATTTTTTTTTAATTCCCAATTCAATTTTTTATATATATCCAAGTTTGGTTATTTTATCAATTGATTCAAGGAAAGAATCGAACTTTAAACATTATGCTATGTTTCCAAAATTAGTATTCGATCATTTGAGTTAAAGGAAAATCAATTTTGCTATTGGGTTTCTAATGCGGATTCAGTGATGATTGATTATATATATGATGCTTCTTAATGACATAAATGTTGGTGTTTTAAGGTATTGCCTGTTTGTTTACTAATCATTTGTGATAATATTAGGAAATTCGAAGAGCCAAGCAAGAGGAAGCTATACCTACCATCTGAAAAGTAGTATTTGATTACTAGAAATGGTATGGTACTCAATTAATTTCCCCTTGCGTCGCTTCATTTTCGTCTTATGCTTGCTTGTTCCTTGTACCTTTACTTATGGTGGCAATTCTCTCTATTTCTTCAGTCCCTTTAGCAATATTCTAAAATGCACCACATATCTTTGCCCAATGTATAGATGCTTCACATTGGAAACACATGTCTTTGTGTTCAGACTCCTAATAGAGCAAAATTCAATTTGTTCAAGTTGTTCGTCTTGAAATAGAAGAAGAAAATGGTTAGTTTCAAAGCTTAAAAGCTAACCATTTAAATAATATGAATTTATGAGCATATTTGCTCCTAAGAAATTTGATTCCAAGTGATATTAGATTAGATTGAAACAATGATGTATAATGGTCAATCGTAAGAGAAATCTCAAAAAGTCAATACTCGAAAATAGCACGAACCCCCACAATTCGGCTTAAATATCACGTTACAAGAAAGGCAAGAGGTAGGACCGTAGGAGAAGGAATATTTGGATCTCTGAGTGAAAGAAAACACGAAATTAAACAAAGCAGCAACTTTTAGAAAAATGTTACCTTTTAGGATTGAATATGCTTTTCGATCCCAGTTGTGGAATTGCAAGCTGGCTTTCGATTCTGATTGCATTGTAGGTTGGCAGATGTGCAGGATCACAGCTAGCTTTCTGATCCCCATTGTAGTGAGGCTAACGGAGGCACTAGCATGCTGGAGTGCAGCGTGAGGGTGTGCCATGCCCCGAATTTTGAATAAATAAATTCAAATTCGAAACGTAAAAACATAACAATCACAAGAAAACACAGAGAAAATTTTCATTCAAACTAAGCAACAAAACCAACTAAGCTCACTAATGTCAATACCGACTCGTTCTTTAGGGACACGTATTACATTACAGAGAATTACAAATTAATTAAACTGAATTACAATTCAATAAGTATCACAAACTCTCTACACAGCGGAAGACTAAAACCACCACTTCTACGTCCACGCTACAGAAAGTACACCTCGATCAGCTTCGACGACAATTACTAAATATTTTAACCTGCACAATAACCCTCACTTCTATAAATATGGGCTATAAGGACACCAAATAAGGACACATAATTTATGTGGAGTCCGTGAAGGCTTGTAAGGACACTCAACGTGTAATTGAGATTTTTTAATGGGTCGGGAGTGTTGCAACGACACATCAACATCATGAATGCTGTGTCTTAAAAAACATAAAATTCAATTTGGCTTCAATTGAAAAAAGAAAACGTGAAGTGCAGCGCGTTTTCCCTCCCTAAATTTTAGCTTCCTCCCCAAATTTCAGTTCCCTCCTCCCCCAATTTTTGACTTCCTTCTTCAATTGAAACCCACCAGAAAAGAAAAGATGTTTCATTCACTCAAATTGTACTCGTCTCACCTCTTCCTCTTCTTCCCAATATCATTTGTTGCTCTCTCTCTCTCTCTCTCTCTCTCTCTCTCTCTCTCTCTCTCTCTCTCTCTCTCTCATAATCACTTCCCCCACGGCTTTTAGCACGCGCTCAACGATCTTGTTTCTGTTCTCTCTCATGTTTTAAGCTTCAATCTTTCAGCTTGCATGTCGCAGATCTTGAATGTTTTATATGATTACATCTGATGGAATATTGTTTGTGTGTTTTTTTTTTGAGAAATTTGGGGGTTTTGTTGTGCTTGGGAATGTATGTTGCTTTTGCTGGAAAAGAGCGGAGCTTCACCAAATTTCAGTCAAATCTGGCCACTTCAACAGCAGATCTACTAATAAGTTTGGTTCTTTCAGCTTCCTCTAAACCCCAGCAAGAAATTTGAGCAAATCACAAAGGAACAGGTGAAACCTAATCCCATTTGTCTGTGCTTTTAACTTTTCGGTAGTAAAACATAGTGAGAAAAGAATCAATTTTGTGTCTACCAGTAGATCTTTTGGTACCTTAATTGTTTTGGGATTAGGACTTTGCAGTCTCTGAGGCCATGACTTTTGGCACTTACGTTTCCACATATCATATTATGATCTTATATCCTCTATATTTTCTTTAGCTATGATGATCACATTGAATGCTTGGTATTTTCATGCTCGTAGGTAAATAATTAAGCTGGATATTCTGTTAATTAGATTCTCTTTTGTCTAATATGTGAAATTGTAAAAGTGGTTTTTTTTTTAATTTATTTTTTATCTTATATTTGTAGTGTGGAGCTCTGAAATGGGCTTGTCTTAATGGTTGGTGACTAATTAGTTTGAAGTTTCAAGCTGTCTCCGAGCGATTGATGGGTCATGGTTTCTTTTTTGTTATTGAAACTATACTTTGTTTATGCTGGTTTAGAACCTCATTGAAGTTGGATGATAGAGATGGACCAAAATTGAGTTCTTTTCTCCTCTATATCAGATAAATTATTTGAAGTATTTTGAATGTCAAAACTAGTTTTGAACTTTCGTTTCAGGGATGGACTCTTTTACAAGATACTAATTGCTTCAACTCATTGGAATGCCTATGAACAAGCCTTCTAAGCATACCATGTTTTAGCCAAGATGGTAACATGGGTTGCCTATGCTGCAGGGAATTGGATTGCAAGAGTAAGTCTTTTTTTCAACAAGATTCTATCAAGGAGTTTATCTCAATGACTCTGTCTTGGTTTGTTTCCGTGGTTTTTAAGTTGGTTTTCATTGTACCTATACTTGTGATGAATGGTAGCCACTTGTGGAGTTTGATCGAACACAGTCAATTAGTTCTGCAATTTACATTCACTTTCAAGGTCTGTCAATTACCAATTGCTTCCAATGCTGTTAGTGATCTTCTAGTACTTCACTTTCTCACAAGACTTGGGGGAATGGCAAAAGGTTCCACCCAAATTTGGCTACCATGCTTGGTGCAAGTGTCTTCTGATGCTTCTTTCTTGATGTTGACTAGTAGCTTGAAACACCAACTAAGTGTATCAATTATATTACTGCCAGGAGACGATTTCTATGGTTACTTTTGCCCCAAATTGAGAGTTTTTAATTGGGTGATTTGATTTACAGGTTCTTGCGCGAAAGGCAAAGAACCAGTATTCTTGGAAAGGATATGGGGCAATCTCTAATGCTATACAGGAGCTTCAGGTATTGCTTTTTTATTGTTTATGAAGATTCAAATCTGATCTATCAACTTCTTTTTCTTCTTCTTTTTTCAGTTTTTAAAAAAATTGTTTGGGAAATCTGAAGGTTTGATCCATATCTTGATAAGAATTATTTCTATTTTCTTTCTAGCAATGCGGAAGCTAGCTATTACGTTCTGCAAAGTTAGCTATAGAGAAAAGGCAAGCTCAAGGATGTAATGAAACCTATATACAAGGATTACTATTGTTAGCAACTTGGAGGTTGAGGCCTCTCATGAGTTCCTTGCTGAACTCTAACCAAGTTGGTACAAGTGGGCAAATGTCTGACAGCATTTTCATTGCTCATAGAAGATCAAAAGGTGGGTTAAGAGTATGCATCGAAAGTTTTATGCGTTTTGTTGTGGATAGCTTATCACGCTCGTTTGGACTACCCACTCTTTAGTTCTTAGCTATTAGTTGCATCTTTATTCTAAATCTATCTTGTCACATTTTTGTTTTGCAGGTATTACAAGACCACAGTCATGAAGTCTGGTTTGTTCAATTTCACACAATGAGAAATTCTTGGCTGGATCATCAAGTGTTAAATCAGCTATTATATTAGAGGTAACATTAATACTATGGGGAGCTATCTTTAATCTAGTGTCTACTGCCCTCTTCTTCTTATCCATTCATTACTTAGTCGATTAAATTTTATTTCTATTCCTTCCCAAACAAAATGGATCTATGTCAATGTATAGATGAGTGCATCTCTGTTAGTGTGTAGATGATCTCTATTAAAAATTGATTTCTATTTCTTTCAATTATTTCTTCACGTCTACTTTTTGCATTCTAATCCTATGTTGGCGTCCCATCTCTGTTTGACCATTGCTATTCTCTTATGCTATTTCTTGATCAAATATCATAGTTTTCTTACTATGATTGTTTGAATGTTACGGTATAACTTCTTTTCATCATCATGAGAATCTATTATTATATTGTTAGAATACAAAACAATTCTTATTTAAAATAGTTGTGGTTTTAAGTTTCAACTCTAACTCATGTATGTTTCTGCAGGTATAACTTTTGCTCTACCTATGTATGTCGCTCCAATATGTAATGTTAGTTTCTCATCTAATTTTCAAAAGAAAATCGGGTTTTCACTTCATTTTCTCTTAATGGTATGTTCTAGGCTTTGGCTTGTAGATCTCTGCTTGTGCTCTAATTATATTTGTAAACATTTGTTCTGCTTATAGGAGAGCAAAGAGCGGCTTGGAACCAATGGTAGCTTTGCTACAGCTTGTTTCTCTATATCGAAGGTACCTATATAGAATATGAATCCATCTCCTTAGTCTGAAATTTATGAAACATACTCTTAATAAACTTCTTGACATTATGGCATTAGTTTTCCTTAAATAAATAATATATTATTAGGTCCACCATGTCATTATACAGGTTTAGGGTTTAAGGTTTATGAGAAAAAGAAAAAACCACAGGAGAAAAAGAAAAGAAAAGGTTTTACTCATTGCAGGTTATAATTCTCAAAGACTTTAAAGTGCTAATTATGTATCAGGTCTATATAGAAGAGGTACTAGCTAATGCAGCAAAGACTTTAAATTACTAATTATGTATCAGGTCTATTTAGCAGAGGTAGCTAATGCAGTCATGCATATTCTGTTGGAGTTTGAGCTCCTTGAACTAGTCACACTTCCAGGGAACTATATCTTTCTTTTTATGTTTGTTTCATTGATGCTGGTTTCTTAAGTGTCTTGCTCTTTTGATTTTTTGTTTTGTTTTCTGCTCTATTGTTGTTTCAGAGATAAACCGATTCCTCCCTGTAACACTACGTTACTCATCATTCAAGGTAAACCCATTCCTCTGTAGTTTTGTCATTATAATCTACAGTTGATTAGAAATTTAACATTATAACCTATTGTTATTAATTCTGCTTTCCCAATTCTTTATCTAAAGAAGTAACTGTTGTTTACTTATGTGTTCCCAATTCTTAATTGTAAGGAATAACTTGAGGATTCTTGTGTTCTTTGATAATATTATATGGTTGCTAGGTACATGAACACATTCTAGCAGTTACCTAACTCTATGTTTTCTGGGTTGTTTATTTAGGATATTATTTGGCAAGGACAAATTATGGAGTTAATGCAGTGCTGCATTTATTCATGGTTGATATGCAATTAGAAGATTAGTAGAGTATTCATAAAGTTATTTTTTCAAGTTCATTTTGTAGTCACTTCGGACTTATTTTGTATGTATATTAATGTATTTTAGTGAGTAATATAGTCTCTTTGGTGGTTTTAAGATGATTTGATTTATTTTTTTTGGATACTTTTTAACTTTTAAGGACACGGTTTATGTGTCCTTATAAGCAAAGGATGACATTTCCATTTTGTTTTGAGGACACAAGAAATGTGTCCTAGTAGGGAAAAGAGGACACATTTCTATTGATATGAGAAAACATTTTATGTGTCCTCTAATGGATACAAGGACACTTATTTTGCATCTTTGAGGACACTGTTTAAGTGTCCTAGTAGGGAAAAGAGGACACATTTCTATTGATATGAGAACACATTTTTTGTGTCCTCTAATGGATTCTAGAACACTTATTATTCACTTTTGAGGACACTGTTTATGTGTCCTAGAAGGGAAAAGAGGACACTGTTTCGGTGTCCTTGTAAGTGACTTACAATGACACCCGGATAGAGGACTCTTTTTAAAGAGTCCTTGTATGTATTTAAAGACACGTTTTCAATGTCTTTAAATCATGTTTTGTAGTAGTGCCTACACCATGGAATAGTGCACCGGGTTGAAACAACAAACCCGGTAAGTTTTTGCAAGCTCGTATGAGTAAACCTAAATAACCACAAAACACCCTTCCGACCCAAGGACAACAAACCCACACAATGATTAATTCCAACTTCAAAATCCTTTTCTTTTTAAGGAACACACATGTCACAATAGTAACAATTCAAATCATTCTAAATGAAAACCGGTAATCCCTGCATAAAATTTTAGTTCAGGAAATCACCAAAAGTATACAAACCAAAACTATAGTAATCCCTGCTGATTATACGCATTTATATGCATGTAATTATATCTAAAGCACTAGAAATAAACCAATCCTCATGTCAATTAATATGTGATTAATTTACTTTTGTTTATTTTGTAGAAAATAAGCAGAGTTGCGGAAACGAGAGAAAATTGTGTGAAATTGGAGCAAATTGGAGTTTCCGACAAAAGGACAAAATTGTCAATGCCGGTCAACCGTGGTCAACGCCATCAAGGGAGCGGAATTCAATTACCTCCGGTAGTATTTGCGGAAGTGCATTGAGAAGAGAGAAGAAGAAGAAAAGATAAAAAAAAAACAGAGAGAAAGCAAAACAAAATAAAAGAGAAAAGGAAAAGAAAAAAAATATATATATATATATATCTGCACTAAGCTGACGTCATCATGCTGACGTCAGCACACCATTTCCTTTTCCTTTTCCCTTCTTCCTCACCCGTGCAGCCTTTCCTTACTTTTCTTTTTCTTTTTCTTTTTCCCTTTCTTCCTCTGATTGTTGGCCAGCTAGCCCTTATCTCTCTCTTCTTCCTCTCTCACGGAGACCACATATAATAAACTCAATTTTCCTCTCTTCTTCATCTATCATGCCCAGATCCCCTTCTTCCTCTTCTCCCAGCAGAACACGCCCAGACCATCCATAATTCCAATACTCCATTTTTCCCCTCTCCTCACCAAAATCCAACCCACCTCACCAAGATTCATACTTCCTCACTAAGATCCACCTCACCAAAATTCCATCTTCTCATCAATTTCACAAGATTCAAAGGGGAAGCACTTCAAGCATAAGGGGTTTAATCAACACTTGGGTAAAAGGGAGAAATTATAATTCCAAGGCTTGTTATGTTTGCTTTTTAGCATTTGTAACTTGTCTTGGTTGTTCTCCCTCTTCTATACCTTTTCCTCTTTTGTTTGTATGAAATTGATGATGTATATATTTATGGGTAGTAAGTAGAAATTTTGTTGGGGGTTAAGGTTGTGTGCCCTAGCCCAAATTTTATGTAAAGGATGCCTATTTTAATTTCATGATGCAATTTAATTTGATGGATGCTTATATCAATTTTTGTTGGGTTGAAATGCATGTCTAGGAGCCTAGTCAACTCTAGGGTATGTATTTTGAGCATGTCTAGGAAGGAGTTAGAGGCTTGTCCTCCTCTAATTCCGAAGCTAGAACCCTCAATTTGGTATTGTAGGGGTTATAAGCATGGTGATTTACACCCGCCGCGTGATTGCGAGGGTGAATCACTTAATGGTCTAATTCTTGAGCTTTATGCCAATTAGAAAGACATAGAGACCCTTGAACCGGCTCTAGCTCTCTCTAATTGAGTTTGTGTGACCCTTGAAATGGCACATTAATACCGTAATTGAGAAAATATGGTCCTTGAGCCTTGAACCGCATTGGATACGATTACCGCTTAATCAAGAATTTTGCATCTATATTAGATAGCTTCCGACACATAGGATTTGGGTGAAGGAACCTCCCTAGCACCCAACACTCTCTTGTCTTGAATTTTCACAAACTACTTCAGCATTGCATTTTTCATTTTTAGCAATTTTCTATTTTTTGGTTCTCTTATTTAGTTAAGTCTTCACAATCAAAAATCACAATTTCGGATACTTGTTGCTAGGATAATTTGTATTTGTGCTTAGTTGTCCGTAACCAAGTGGGGTTCCCTATTCCCTTGGATACGATACTTGGAGCTTACTTTATTTGCCCTAAACTTGATGACCGTATTGTATTACGCGTGAGGCGCTAGTATAGGCACTGAATCACCTGCGTATAGTTTAATTCAAGAGATTACATTTAAAATCAACAATCTCGGTTTAATCATTTTTCAACCCAAAATAAAATTAAAGTAACCAACGTCACCTCCACAATTCATTCAAAATCAAGTCCCACAAGGATGACAAAAGAAAAGATACAGACACTCTCTTTTAAACAATATACCCATGGGCATACGATAACTCAAAATTATCCCCAAAGAAGTATATTGTACTCAAAGGCATACAATAACTCAAAGAAGTACATTGTACTCAAAGGCATACAATAACTCAAAGTTATTCCCTAAGCAGTACATTGGCAGACAGACTAGAGCTCTCTAAATCATAGCCTGTCACCTCGGCCGAGGTTCAAACTTACGATAATACTTGCCTCGATGACCAATGTGATAAACGATACTCAACCAAATATTTGAAAGTCCACTTGACTCAAATACTTTCCTCAAGCAAAACACACTTTTACACAATAATCAACACATCATGATAATTGTATGCTCGTAAGAGAAATGCTCGAAATAACAATTTAATCAACTCTCAATCATTACTTCACCAATGTCACACCATCCAATATATATATTCCACGTAAATATATATATACGTAGTCGTTCACGCAGGAATGACCACTAATACCAACTATAGTTCATACGTATTAAAACCAAGAAATTCATTTTATACTTAAATTAATTTTTTTACCTGTGAGCCATAGCCCTATAAACCGTAGTCGATCGAGTTCATATTATTTCAAACAAATCTTCATTTTCAAAAATGATTTATGATTATCAATCAATTTCGGATATTAAATAATTCGGTTTGTAAATGAACCACGTTAGATTTACTCACCTCTAACTCCTGCTGCGTCTTCTCTAACAGCCAAGATCACACAATCAACAATTGTTCGCCCAAAACAATTTCATCAAACACCTAATCATCACATACGATCTCAACTTAGCACCTAATTCACAAAAATAAAATTATATGATGATCCAATGGTTGGATCCTCATCCGAGACCACACAAAGTCATCAAAACACTTATACAATCAATATATTAAATCTACAAGTCGATCGGACGGCCGGATCTCACAGATCAAAAATCGATCGAACCGAAAACCCTAAAACCCTAAAAATCATAACTTACTCATACGATTTCCAAAAATGAAGTGTTGTATACTGAAATGATCATATCGATATGTAGATTAAAAAGAGGAACATAAACTATTCCTAGGGTGGTCGAAAGTGGCCAAAAACTGCCGCCACAGACAATTTAGGGCGGCAAACGAGCCGCCGTCAACCACCACCAATGGTGGTGAAACCTATATGGACTTCTTCATCTCTTCAAGCCCAACATTTTTCATAACTGTCATAAAGCTTGAATCGAAGTAAAAAGGGTCAAAAAGTACCTTGGAAGCTACGGGAACTCGGAAAATTTCCAATTTTCCGGCGAGACTTTGCTCTTCGTCCACGGGTCACTTCAAGTCGGATCTTTCTTGGAGCATATTCAGCATCTTGAGGCGAGTTCAGAGAGCCAAGAATCTCGAGCAAAGGTGGCCGGAGTTGAGAGAAAACTCTTTTGACTCGAAAATGAGCCCGAATCGGGTTTTGCTTCCCGCGTTGCATAGCCGCCATGAGAGGAGGAAAGGTGACCACAGGGAGGTGCGCAAGGTCGAGGCGAAGCTAACCCAAGGAAACTAGCCTTTTTTGCATTTTCTGAAAAGTTTTGTCATTTTATCAAAAATTAAAAGTTTTTCTGAAGCACATAACTTCTTCATACAAACTCCGATTTTCGCATTCCGTATATGCACGAACTCGTATCAACGCGCTCTATGACTTTCGTGAAGTAAGTTTTCACAGAATCCAAACATATATAAAGTCAAACTTCATAACCCCCTTAAAAACGTGCATATCGAATAATTATTCGTCCAAGAATAATTTCACTCCACCCTCAAACCACGAAATCGTACTAACGAAAACTTTATTAATTCCCAGAAATTCCAAGAAACTAATAACAAATTTTTGGGGTCTTACGTTGCGCAGGCTAGCGAGGCTAGCTACTGGACAAGGCTTGGCTGATGTATGGCCGCGTCTGGCCGAGTGTTGGGGAAGGTTGGGATTTTTAACTTTCTAGGCTTTTGGCTTTGGATTAAGGGTCAGAGCTTCGTGTTGATACATGTTTAAGAGAAAAGATATTAGGGAGAATACTTGGATGATACTTCGTGGCTTCATGCTTCCTTGGTTGAGTTCAGAGAAGGCTCCCTGATCGATCTATGGTGTTTGTTTGGATCGATTTACGTGGAAATCGGTTCAACTCGGATTGAGCATAAATCCAAAGCTTGTGAGGTAGTGTTCGACCCTTTATGCTTGTTTTCTGACTTCGAGCTAGTTGTGAAAATTCACAAGCATGCTTAGATGAACAGCTTTGATGTTGGGAGTTTTGTGAAATATTGAGTTTTGGCCGGCGGCAGTGCGCGACTTCCTGTGGCGGCGTTCTGGTAGCTTTCCGGCCATGTAGGGAACTGTTTTTGGTATTATATATGTTCTACTCGTTGATACGAGCGTTTCGATATATAATATGCAAATTTTGGAGTTCGTATGGATTTGTTATGATTTTTACGGTTTCATACCGGTCAATTTATTCGATCCGTGAGGATTCGAGCTTCCGATCAACTTGTGGTTTGGACATATCGATCGTGGAAGTATTCTGGAGACTTTGGGAGGTCTCGAATGTGGTTTTGCCTCGATTGGTGCCACTTTGGGGATTTTAGTTTAAAACAGGAGTTTCGAACTTAAATCAAATGTTAATCGTTACTAAGTTGGAACTGTATGTGTTAGGTACTTGACGAGTGCTTTGGACGGTTATTTTGTGGATTGACTATTTTGTGCTATATTGAAGACGCAGCGAGAGTTTCGAGGTGAGTAATCTCACAAGGTTCATTTATGAATGGATTACCATTATTGTCTTGCCGTTAATTATTTAACTGCAAACTATAGTTGGTATTAGTAGGCATGCTTGAGCGAATGACTACGTATATATATGTGTGTGTGTGTGTGTCTATATATTTACGTGAAATATATATATATATATATATATTCTTGTGGATGAGGTGTGATGAATAATATGCATGATGATGTTCATATTATTGTTGAGTGTGACTTTTCAGGAAACAATATTGTGGAAAAATATATGTTTTCTATTGTTTGAAAAGTATTGAGCTTGATGTTACATTTTTGAGTCAAGCATAACTCATTTTAGATGTATTGGTCCTTGTACCAAGGGTCACAGATGGTGAGCAAGGATTGGGAAAGCCGAAACTAGATGCTTGTAACATTTCTAGGTCGGGTGTGACCTACTTAATGTTTGACTTTAAGACCAGACAGGGTCTAAGGATCACATGTCACAGATGGTGACAGGTTGCAGATGGTGACCTTGATGTTTGATTTTATGACCAGACTGGGTCTGAAGATCATATGTCACAGATGGTGACAGGCCGCAGATGGTGACCTTAATGTTGATTCTAAGACCAGACTGGATCTGAACATCACATGTCACAGATGATCATAGGTCGCAGATGGTGACCAAGGTAGGAAATAGGTAATCACGTTCGTGGCCGGACGAGTGGTTACGATTTCAGTAGAGCTATAGTTTGCCTGCCATTATAGCTTATGGGGGTAACAGTCGAGGTTGCTGGAGACTCATAACTATGTAGTTTAAAGGAGAGTTCCGAGAGTATTATTCCTTTATTGTCTAGATGAGATTTGAATTGCTTCTTGATGGTTAAGGTAGCAAATAGAACATTGTCACAGCGGTGATTTATGTTGTCCTTTCGATGGAAAGGTTATGGAGTGTTAGAAGGAATCATGGTTGCATGGTTTCCTTAAGCTGATGTGTGTGAGTTGTTGATTGATGTTCATGAGTTACTCATACGAGCTTTCATAAGCTTACCGGGTTTTGTTGTGTGGAAACCTGGTGCACCATTCTATGGTGTAAGGGTTAATCCTGCAGGTCAGGGTAATCGTGGCTGAAGCTGAGGTAGCTTGTTGGCAGCTGAACGGGTAGGAAGTAGATTTTGTTGGCTTTGCCATTGTTATGACTTCCGCTATGTAGTAAGCTCTGAGGAGTATTTACGTTTTATTTTGTGATGACAATTTAATTCGTAAGCTGTGTAATATGTGACTCTGTGGGGCGGGTCAATATTTGGAATTGTGGGTTCAGGGCATCAATATGTACTTGCTGTAAAAGGAAGATGTCTCCATGTATTTTGTATTGATGGCTGAACGATCGCGCATGTATAATTATGGGATTATATATCGATTTTTAATTGTGTTAAAAATCAGAGGCATGACAGCACTGATGCAGACGTATTTTTAAAGTGGCTAGCCAAAATAACTTTTTAGCTACTTTGGCTAAAATTTGACTCAAAAATGGCTAGCATTGCTAAAGATGCTCTTAGAGAATCAGGTGCATCTGTTAAAATTGATAGAAAGTTAAACATGCTCCCCAAAATAGCTAATGAGCTAAGATAGAGAGTCTGCTAAATATGCTCTTACCACTACTAGAATTATAGCCCCAGACATCGGTCAAAAACCGATGAGAAAAAAAAATCCAACCGATGTCTTTGTGGGTGATGAGAAAGATCCGGAAAATGCAGACATCGGTTTTTAGCCGATGTCTAATATTCGGGTAGACATCGGTTCCTTATAATAAACCGATGTAAAGAAGTTTAAATGATAACAAACTTGCATGCTTTACTATTGTTAAACCCACATTTTATTGTATTTAAAGCTTAAAGAAATATAGATTATATAACACAAGTTTGAGTTTTAACATCGTTATTGATTTAAGAACCGATGAGTAATACTGTTGTAGACATCGTTTCTGACAATGAACCGATGTGTGGATATGTTAGTAACATCAGTGTTCATTTCCGAACTGATGTCTGGAACTCGGTAGTATATCGTTTCTGATAATGAACCGATGTCTGGATGTTTTAGTAACATCGGTTTTCATTTCGGAACTGATGTCTGGCACTCGGTAGTATATCGTTTCTGATAATGAACCGATGTCTGGATGTTTTAGTAACATCGGTTTTCATTTCGGAACTGATGTCTGGCACTCGGTAATATATCATTTCTGATAATGAACCGATGTCTGGATGTTTTAGTAACATCGGTTTTCATTTCGGAACTGATGTCTGGCACTCGGTAGTATATCGTTTTTAACAATGAACCGATGTCTGGATATATTAGTAACATCGATTTTCATTTTGGAACTGATGTATCTGTATTTCTGGACATAAGTTTTTATGGCTAAAACTGATTTCAACTTTATATCTAAACATCACATTCTATAAAGAGGATTCTGTCCACAAAATAGAACTGTGATTATAAATTGCAAATTGGGGTATTATATCCGACATTCATCATCCTTAACAGTTTACAAAATGGGCAAAATAAAACCCCAATTCATATATGCACCTATATACTACAAGGCTAGCCTAGCAATTAGTATTCTTGTTTGTTCATAATTGCTACAAAAAGTTAGTTAAAACTAACTCAAAATCAAGAAACTGGTCAGAACCTACAACAGAGTCTGTAAGTAGTCGGCTACTTCAATGCGGACCTCGTCAAGTTGTTGTTGGGTATACCCTTTCCGATCCTTTACCGCCCACTACAAATACCTATAATTCAATAAATAAATCACTTATCTGAAATAGAAAAGAAAACAATTGGGAAGCTAATTGCCATAACTCTTGTTAGTTGAGATTTGACATACCTGAAATCCCACCAATATCACTCAAAATTGATCCAGATTGGGTTCAGTCCTTGCAAGGCAAAATAGTCGATGATCATCAAATTTCACAATTCACATTTGGCAAAGTTTTCTCGATCCCAAGCATTTGAGCCTACAATGTGGAAATATAGCAAGAGCAAGAGCTAAAGCATTGCTTTCTTCAATTTCTGCAACTTTATATTAAACAGCAGAGTAATTGCAGTTATATCATGATCCTCACAAATCTTCTAGAATTGTAAGAATAGACAACGAATATCATAATCTACTTCAGCCTCTAAATCCTATTTAAGGTGGCACAGAATCAAGAATTTTCATCGAGATGATTCTATAATTATGATATGCAACAGTGGTTTATATGTTCAGAAGCAGAATCATGAAACCTTGTGAAAGAAGAGCCTAATCTCTCCTAGCAAAACATCAAAGCTTTTGAAAATAAATAGACATACTTCACACTTGCCATCATTAGTAATTTCGAAAATTTCTTCACGCTTATTTCCTTCACAATTGAATCACACACCTCATTTCTTCTCCAACAGTTTGATCTTTTAAATAATAAGAAAACTGAACTTAACTAACTACATTGAACTACTATTACTTGGTAGTAAGCAGTGAGGGGTTTTGCAAGCTCAATGACCACAACATTGAACCTTTGCTCTTACCACTGTGATAGTCCTAAGGCTCCAGACAAAATTGAAGTTGCCGCTTTGATCTGCTAGCGTTGACCTGCAACAATGATGAATTAAGAGCACCATTCAAAATTGAAAGAAGCTTAACATGTTATCAGTGCCATTCAAAATTGCTGCCCAAATATGTTTCTTTGCCTTCTAATGTAATAAGTATCTAGACAGCATGCAGCATGCTGTCTAGAACATGAAATCAGTTCACACATGCAAATAGCAATGACTAAGGTAAGTTCAAAAGGCTAAAATGCAGTCAACCCAAAACCAAGTAGCTTTGGAAAAAAATATATACAGATACATATATATATATATATATAATTACAACTTTAAAAATAAAATGAAGTGATTGACATCTTACCTGTTAGCTTTCTTATGGAGTTTCTTTATAAGTTTCCGCTACTTTTCTGGATGGTTATGTATGCAGTTATGCACAGAGATAATCACATGGATAAAAATATCGTCAAATTAACTTAAGAGTCTAGAAACACAAATACTTAAATTTAAAAAGCATTCTAGTAAAACACTCACATCCTCTATCGGCTCAGATCAAATCCTCACAGGCTCCACCTCTTCAAACTTAATGAACTCCCTAATCAAGACCTTCTTCTTCACCTTCACCGGTAATTTTTCAACAAAGATAGTCCTCAGAAGCTTACTTTCGTAGGATATGTGTTGCAACTATGCTAAGTAGCCACTTCTAATCATGAACAGTGATATGTGGAGTTTCCTTTTTCTTTGGATTCCTGCAATAAATCAAATGAATCATACTTCAAAACATTGCACTTGCATACTCACATCCTCTGAAAACCCAAAATCCACAACTATGCAAACTATAATGAGAAATCAATCACACACAATCAAATATGGCTAATTGAATAATAGCATCAATATAATACCTCAAAACTTTAACTTACACAACAGAAAATCAAGAGCCTAGCTAAAAAATCCATACTACTCAACACGACTTATCTTTGAAGACGTATTAAAAGCAATTGCTTGTAATGCTAATAGAATTATATAATCCCAAAAAATGAAAACTATCTGACCTGTACTTGAAGCTGGAGCTGCTTCAAATACTCAACTGCTTCATCCAGCATTGAAGCCTTATCAGTCTAATAAAAACAAAACCCCAGATCACTCATTTGAAAGATAAACCACACAAAACAAAACAAAAAATTGCAGAAAATTTAAAAGCAGAGTACCTTGTTAGAATTTGGAATCAGGCACCAGATCAACATCTTCACGTTTAGTTCAATATGAATAGAGGTCCAAGTTCAAATGATTGAGATTCCTAAATGTTGGTAAGCTTTGGAGTATTTCATTGACATAAAGATTAACTCTGAAAGATAAAAAGTATCAAAACATCAATTTCATGCTTTATAATCTAGCTAAACTCAAAACATCAATAACCAAGAAATCAAGTACTATATATAATCTAAAAACTAAAACCTCCACAGAAAAAAACAAAAAACTAATTGGCAGAATCAGAAACAGAACCATTAAACACCAAAATTGTTATAAAACAGAGAATAAATATAATCTGCATAACGGCAAATAGATGTCCGAATATAATTTTCAACAACCTCTAATTTAACGAATCAAACAATAATCTCACACCCCCAATCCAACAAACTGAACTTCCCCAATCACATTTCTCACTATCCAATTAAAATTGCAGAACAAATTTCTCTAAAACTGTAAGTAGATGTCTATGCGTTAAATTTATAAGCAACCCCACAGCAGACTGTTGAAACATCAAATTACAAACTGTAATCAAAATCAATCAACCCCAACATTATTGATAAAGGAAATAGCGAGAGAGCCATTGACTGAATCCCATCAGGCCAACTCCGAAATCCGCAATTCTGCACAATCAACTTCCCATTATGCAACTCATTGCCTCTTTCAGCCCTCATGGGTCTTGGTTTGTACCTCTTTATCAATATGAAACCACAAATAAGCACGAACCCAGAAAAGCAAGTAATACTCAGATGAGAAAAGGCAGAGAGTAAGAAGAAGTAATACCTTTCTTGCAGCACCATCAATGGGTTTAGCAGACTTTAGAAGAACGAAAACATGCAAAATACCCTGCTCCTATCCTTTCTTCCTTCTTGAAAACCTTCAACTCCCGATCTTCCTCTGCAGATTGACAGCCAACATGTGCAAGAACTAAAATCAAACACAATCAACATGCACCAGCTCAAAATACCACACATTTAAGCCATTCAAAGACAAACCCAACTCAAATACACAAGAATTAAACAAAAAGACTGAACTTTAGATCAAAACCGGACAGAAAATCAGTACTGGTGGTAACCAAGAGAAGAGAGAGAGAGAGAGAGGACCTACGTTGGAGAATGACAAGCTCAGGTCGGCTAATAAGCTCGAGGTCAGATCGGAGCTCAAGCTCGAGGTCTGGAAAACTAGATCGGGGACTCGGGGTCAGAGCGAGGCAGGGGAACTCGGGGTCAGAGAGCGAGGTCGGGGACTCGGGGTCAGGTTGGAGGCGGCTCCAGTAGGCTTAGGTTGGAGAATGAGGTCGGGAGTCGATGCAGGTCAGCTTGGAGAAGGAGGCTAGGTCTGGAGGTCTGGGTTCGAAATTTTAGAGAAAGCGGAAAAAATACCAAGTGTTGGGGGGGGAATGAAATTTTAGTCCCCGCGCGTTCTCAAATTTTTCAAAGTTAGTCCCTCCGCAGTTTTAAAAAATTTTCCAACAAAACCTTTCTCATCGGTTCAGTTAGTGACTGATGTCTATAATAACAATAGAAATCGGTTTTTTCACAAACTGATGTTAAAACGATTTTTAACATCAGGTGCAATCCTGACCGATTTAATAGTGGCGATGTCTAATGACATTATTCTAGTAGTGTACTTATTCGTCAGTAACAAACTCACAAACATAACATATTTTATTAAGACATTTGAAAAGCAAACTAATAATCAGAGAATGTTAAGAAGAAATATTCCTTATTTTCCCTACACGAATTGGGAAGTGCATATAATATGACCTACTTTTATAAGATACATAACAAAGTCCAAATGATGGTTAAGGTTATGCAGTAGGAACAAGTTCGATAAGCCGAGAAGTCACAAAATCATTGAGCTCATCCCCAGTGTTTGTAAAGGCATCTTCATACTTGTAGATAACTTCACACAAACGTGCATGGTTGAGAGGTCGCATTAGAACCGGCAATGGGATTCGGGTAGGGTGGAGGCATGCTTTGTTTATAACCTTCCATATATGCATCATTCATGTCACAACCCAAATTTAGAATAAAGAAATTTCGAATCCGAAATGCGAAACTTAACAAGCACAAGAAAACACATAGAAAATTCTTCATTTAAATTAAGCGATAAAACAAACCGAGCTCACCAACATCAAATACAGACTCGTTCTTTAGAGTCACATATTAATGTACAAAGAGTTTAAAAATTAAACTGATCGACAATTCAATAAGTAAACACACTCACTACACAACAGAAGAATAAAACTAACATACACTTCAATGTCCAATCTACAACAGCAACCAACCCTCAGCTTCGATGACTGTTACTCCGACCTGAACAATAATCCTACACCGTGGAATAGTGCACCGGGTTGAAACGACAAACCCGGTAAGCTTTTGCAAGCTCGTGTGAGTAAACTTAAATAACCACAAAACGTCTTTCCAACTCATGAACAATAAATCAACACTATGATTAATTCTAACAACAAATCCTTTTCTTTTTCTTTTTAAGGAACACACATGTCACACCAGTGACAAATCAAATCATACTAAGTGAAAACCGGCAATCCCTGCATAGAATTTTAGTTCAGGAACTCACCAAAAGTATATAACCAAAACCATAGTAATCCCTGCGTATAGTTTTGTTCAGGAGATTACACTTAAAATCGACAATTAGTATGAAAAGCACAATCGATGAAGAAGTCCAAAACAACTCACACTAAAGTCCATGATCACCCATCAACTCCAAATAAATCATCTCACAACATGACTCATTTCAAAACTCAACATCCTTACCCCTTAAGGTAACATACATCACAAAAGTGATAAAAATCATATTATCACAACTCACCCATAATATGAAAATCAAGTCCCTCTTGGACAATAAAAGAAAAAACCCACACGAACTCTCTTTAAAAACGAGTATTCAAAGGCCTCATGTAACCCATGTGTTACTCCCCTGAAATACAATGACAGACAGACTAGAGCTCTAACTGAATTGTAGCTTATCACCTCAGCCGAGGTTCAAACCTATGATAATAATTGCCTCTGTCACTACTTGTGAGATCCATAGATCCGAAAATATTTAAAGTCCCACGTGACTCAAAACTTTACCGAACTCGACTACTCATTCAAAACAATAAGCAACAGTTCAAAATGATATTCTGAATAAATCACAATTCACTCATATCACAATGTCACACCATCCAATATATATATTTCACGTACACACACACACACACACACACACACACACACACATACATAGTCATTCCCGCAGGAATGACCACTAATACCAACTATAGTTCATATGTACTAAAACCAAGAAATTCATTTTATTCTTAAATTCATTTTTTTAGCTGTGAGCCTTAGCCCTATGAACCGTAGTTGATCGAGTTCTTATTATTTCAAACAAATCTTTATTTTCAAAAATGATTTACAATTATCAATCAATTCCGACAATTAAATAACTCGGTTTGTAAATGAACAACGTGAGATTTACTCACCTCAAATCCCGCTGCGTCTTCTCTTACCGCAGAGATAAGGTATCGACAAGTCTCTGTCAATCACCGAAGGATTGTACGTCACAACTTAGTACACGAATCGAAAACAATTAAGTGTCCAACCCCTCATTTGGCCTAAAATCTCGAAAGTAATGCCAATCAAGGCAAAACTTCATCCGAGATCACCCGAGGTCTCCGGAATACTTATACGATCAAATCAAAATTACAAGTCAATCGGACGGCCAAATCCTCACAGATCGAAAATCGATCGAACCGAAAACCCTACAACTTTGAAAATTCATAACATGCTCATACGATTTCCAAAAATTATAAACAATATATTGAAATGATCGTATCGATGTGTAGAATAAAAAGAGGAACATAAATTGTTCCAGGGGTGGCCGGAAGTGTTCGGAAACCACCACCATAGTGGCAGCGCCACCGCCGGCCTTAAGTCAAAATTTGACAAAACTTCCAACACAAAATTTCTTCATCTCAACTCCAATTACAACTTTCATAACTACACCAAAGTCAAATTTCAAGTCTAGAGGCCGAAATCGCCCAAAATCGGTCAAATCCGAAATTCGTCTTCCTCGAGTTGAATTGAGATGTGAAACTTCGTGAGTTTGTAGAGCATGGAAAGACGAACAAAGCCCAGTTGGTCTCCCCTCCTAATTTGGCAGGAGTTGGCCGGAATCGTGAGTTCCAAGATGATGAAATGTTGCAGCGCCGCTACCACTTCTATTGTTGCTGCACCATGTACGGGCCAACCCACGTTGTGAAACTTCACAATTGTAGATGGGGGAGTGAGGTGAAGAGATAGGGACAAGAATCGTTCGATTGGTGGCCGGAGCTGAGAGATATCGCCTCCGCAAGTCGGGCGGCCGAAATGGGGTCGGGTTGGAAGAGAGAGAAGGAGTTTCCAGATTTGGAAATTCTGATTTTCTGATATTTTTTTTTATGATTTTTCCTATATATCCCATAATGGAAACTTTTTCCAATGGCCATAACTTCTTCATACAAACTCTAATTTTCATGTTCCGCATAGGCACAAGCTCGTATCGACACGCTCTACGATTTATGTGAAGGAAGTTTTCACATAATCCTAACGTATAAAAAGTCAAACTTCGTACCCCCCCCCCAAAAAAAAAAAAACGTGTATTTCGAATAATTAATCGTCTGAAACAATTTCGCTCTATCCTCGAACTACGAAATCGAACTAACGAACACATTATAAATTTCAGGAAATTCTGAGAATTAATAACAAATTTTCGGGGTATCACAATTCACTTGATTAGTTAGTTCCACTATGTCTTCTTCTTCTGTAGCACCATGTTCTTTCATATATAATTCCACAGCTGAAGCAGAACGCTGTCTCTTTTGTTCCAACTACATAGAAATGAAGAAAAAAGCTCCGCACACACACATATAATAAGTTTCACTCCCCTTCTATAAACATTGTTCTCATTTAGCTCAAATAATATTTTTTTTTGTTTTTCATTTTTCAATAAGAAGTTGAAAATGTTAAAACTAAAAATTATTGCAGTACAAATAACATTACACACACACACTGGAAAGAAGGTTTAATCATTAATCTCGACAACTACATAAATTGAGGTCTCATGTTTGGCATCAAGAGATTTATCAAAACTCAAACTCTTGAAATTGATAAACGCTAATAAGCTAGTTAACATGGATATTATCTAAAGTGATTAGTAGTGTGAAAGGGTAGTAGCTGGGCACAGACTAATCTGATGGCTTGGGAATCTGGCCTCCAGTCCTTAGCATTGATTTCATTTAATAAAAATAATGATGTGACTATTGTCACCCTACTAACTACTTTTTTCACCCTATATTCTCTTCTAACCCTATATATATTTTTTAATTTCAAATTCACTTAGTTCACCAATTTACAGTACCCAAAATACCATTTTTTATTGTAGGATACTAGGGGTTAACTCGAATTCTATTTCTATTTGGCTTTCCTCCACATCTCGAATTCGTTTTTTGTTAGCATAACATGAGAACGACTTAAGATGATGAATGTTAAGAAAGACAATGTCAGAGTTTAACGATGAATGAAGAGATTAAGGATGAAGTTTAAGTACGTGTTCAATAGGTGTAATAAGAAAAACAAATTGTAATTTTTAATAAAATATTGTCCTTTATTGAAACAAAGACCAAGACCTTACGGTGAATCAATTAAGGAAATCTTTGCCAAAAAGGAAATTAATTAAGGAAATGCATACTACCTGACGGGACATAATGTCATTTAAGAGTCTGCCAACTACTAATGCAGCGTTTACTATGTTAGGGTCAGTGAGTAACCAATCCAAGGAGTCTTTTGTAGCAGTAAGTCCCATAACAACAGAGGATGTGATTGACAGCATATACAAGGATGTAGAAAGTGCTACTGGCATATATTCATCAAGAGTCGGGGTGTACTTCGAGTGTAACCATCTGGCTTCTTTTATGTAACCATCGACATGGATTTTCATCTGAGACAAACATCTTCTAATCAATTTCTATAATAGCTGATGATTGATATGTAATATGTTATTATTTTGGATAGTCAACAAAATGTTTTAATATGACTGAAATTTTGCACCATTAATTATCAAAAAATAAAAAATAAAAAGATGAATTGTTTTGATTATTAATTTATATGCATATGTAAGTGTAATTTTGAATATGAGGGCTTACAGATTCTCTTGCATGGTGAATGCCATACAAGTTTCCCTCGCTTGCAAGCTTTTCTTCAATTTCTGTGTAGACATCTAATAGTGCCTGATAACAGACTTTCATATAGCATTTGGTAATTATGTATGTCGTACATATCAACCAAAATACTAGCATTTGGTATGCAATAATGTAAAAGTAATTTTTGTTTTTTCTCTCCTTTGAGTTAAACAAATGATTACATATTGTATGTGCGGTTTTGGAGGAAAAACTGGGACATCTGCATTTCGCTGCAAAAAATGTCGTAGACTTGTTGCAGTACAGGATAATGTTGTGGACCACATTCCAGGTCAGGGTGAGACATCTTTTGAATGGCGCAAGCGGAAAGGTAGCAACTATAACAACTTTGAGGATTTTGAATGTTCATCCATATTTGTTGAGCCTTTAAAATGGATGACAGCAGGTAATTAGGTCTATCAATCCTTATTTCTAGACTTTTTGCTGGTCTATTATTTTGACGAGTACTGTTTTCTTATGTTTTAACTGAACTACCTAGCCTCTTGAAAAGCGATTCCTCAGTTCTTTTGTCGCTTGAGATTAATCTATTTAGTTGCAGCCAAATTGTCAATTGTTGTTGACAAATTTAACGGCTCTTCTTGTTCATCTTTTTTCTCTCTATTTTGAAACTTAATAAAGCAGAACTTTTTTTTTTTTTTTTGAGTTTCTGTTCTTTGTGATTAATGTAATCTGTTGTAATCTGTGGTCGTTCTCTATCACCCAGTGGAAGAAGGTGCAATGGAGGGCAAGTTGTCCTGCGCATCCAATGCAGTTGCGGGAGCTGGATCACCCCTGCCTTCCAGCTCCATAGAAGCCGAGTGGACATGAGCAGCGTATAATATCTGTGAAGATAAAGCCTTTGGGAGTTGAGCCCACTTCAAAAGATTAGTTCAAATACCTCCAAATGGTAGTTTAAGTGTCAGTTACTATTTAACAAGATATATAGTTTTCAAGATAACAGCAAGCATAGAAGAACAGGAGGTTTTATGGTGTTTTTGGCACTGTTTGTAACCACAAGACCAAATTTGAGTAGCTGCAGCTCAAGAAAATGCTGCGCTTTTCCCCGATTTGTGTTTCATGAAATTTGAGTTATCATTGCAACAGAAACTGGTTTAATTACATGACTGATTCAATATTGTGTTGATTGCGCTGTCATGTAGTTATATATTTGGCGTGATTTTTTTTCTCTTCCTATTGTCATTATTTGGTTTGGTTGCTATCTGAATTGGTTCGTTCTTGGAGAGGATCGATGTTATAATTGCTCTTCTTCTTGTGCTAACTATTTACATATTTCCTATGTTGTTGTCTGTTGCCCAGTTCTTGGCATCTGTTATGATCTTAGTTGCTCATTTCTGGGCATCTGTTGTACTTCCTCTTCTATAAATGAAAGTTTTCTCTTGTTCAAGAGGGAAAAAGATAAAAAAAAAAAAAAGCTTTGGCCATTAAATGACAGCTATTCTCTTTATTTTGTTCAAAGTTCAAACTGTTATGACAAAGGTTTTAAATATCGGTATTTTCATATCTATCGGTACTTTGAAAAAAGGGAGATATCGGATATATCGGGGATATATCGGAGATACAGTGTACGAAAATATCGTTTTTGAAAAAAGTCAATTTATTAGAAATTTAGAACTACATACAAATACATATGAATGCAAACTTCATCTACATCCAAAAAGAGACTCTAGGCGGTTGAAAAGCCGCTCGCTAGTCTACGAAAATGCAATAATCAGACCAAGACATATGACCCATATGGTGCGAATTGTAGTGATGAACATGATAGTTATAGATCTCTTTAGAGCTGCTGACTGTTTCCCCTATAAGGGGATAATAAGAATGAACCCAACTAGATGGCTGATCATATACTTCTCCATATTGATTATATCCATAAGCATCATAACCAAATTGATTGTTGCCTTCATGAGATTCATTTAAGATCCCACTTTGCTCTGTGCCTAAACTGATAGAGTCAAAACTTAAGGCAATTGAAGAAACATCAGATGGGGTACTTTGATCATCAGTTGCACCTCTAGTCCTCCTCCCATATCGGGTCTTCTCTTGAGCACCATGACCAGCTGTTCTCACTCCGTGGTCTTCATCTTGGGTGGCATGATCAAAATTACCTTCAAAGGTAAATTGGAATCCTCCATCCACAGAAGATTGTCTATATTCATATCTTTCACCTCCACCACCTGTTCCGCTTCCACCCTCTCCAACATCATCAGAACTATCTGGAGTTGCTATACCACCCCACGCATCATCACTATTTGAATTATCTTCTGGGTTTTTAACAACTTCTTCAGATAAGACTCTCTCTGTGTTGATTCTAGTATTAGTCGGAGTTTCTACAACTTGTGGAAGAGGTCTTCCAGCTTCATCATCGAGGTGTAACTTGACGACCAAATTTTTATTTAAGTCTCCCACCAATAATTTCTATGGGAAATTGGTAGGAAATTTCCTTCCCTGATCAATTTGGGGCCCTTTGTATAGTTTTATAAACATTGCACTTAATAAAATAAAATCAATAAAAAAGATGAATTACATTTAACTATTTAACCGTTTGTAGTTTGCTTCATATCATATATCACTTTCTATTTTTAATTATGTTGATCCACTAAAACAAGAGACACGTCTAGTAAAAGCCCTCCCATATTGAGATTAACAGTTTCTTCTCTCTCTTCTTTTCTTTTTCTCTTTTCCTGTTTTTCTTTTTCCTATTTTTAATTTACTGTTTTATCCATTATCTATTAAAGTTTATAGTCCTAGAGTTTTAATTAATCAAGGGCAATTGTAGGATTATTGAAAATTTAACCTTAAGCCTTATTGGCTTAATTAATACTGATATCACTTTCTATTTTTAATTATGTTGATCCACTAAAACAAGAGACAACTTCCAAAAAAAATTTTCAGGTTTAAGACACAGACTACACAGTAGCTTCGTTATTCCTCACTTTTTCAAGATGCATAGCCAAAATTTAATACTCCGTACTCTGCACTCTCTTCTCATCATGTCATCCATATATGGTTCCTTGACTTCCTTCTGCAATATCATTTGGCCTCATTTGAATAATTGAACCTTTATGGCTTTATCTTCTTTCTATTATTCAACTACAGAGTTACCAACTACATACAGAGTTACAGAAATAGTCACAGACTACACAGTACCAAATCTCTCCTCACACAGATTTGCATTTAGACTTTTAGAGAATTATTTCTCACACCAAAATCGCCTTGAGGGTATTTATCCAATTCTCCTCACCTAGATTCGCCTTGAGGGGATTTTTTCCTCACCTAGATTCGTCTTGAGGGGATTTTCTACTCACCTAGATTCACCTTGAGGGGATTTCTCCTCACTCAAATTTGCCTTTAGGAAATCTCTCTTCACACAGATTTTCATTTAGAGAATTACTGAGTTTTTTTTTTTTTTTTACCTCAAATTTTACAGATATTTCTTCACTTTATCGGGATATATCGCAAATATCTAATATATGGGGGATATTTGACGATGTCGGAGAAATTTCGCAGAAACGGTGACAGATAAGATATTTACCCCCCTAGATATATCGGTCCGTCGAAAAAAGGGGATATCGGGGGATATATCGGAAATATCGCAGAGATTTAGAACCTTGGTTATGACAAAAGTTTGGCACGTCATATGAGTTCGGATTAGAATGAATAGTTAGAAACATGTAGTGGCAGCTGATCTGAATGTAGAACTATGGATAAAAGTTCCAGTAAAATATGTATGAATAGATGCTGTGGCTTCCACAATCATGGAACAACCATGAATGCACACAAGTTGCTTATTGATGTTTGTTTGGAGGCCTCTCATGAAAGTCCAGTGGCCTCTCTTAAACTCTTTATTTGATGCATTGAGGCCTTTCGAATGGTTGTATTTGGATGGTTTGCTCATCCAGTTCCTCGACTTCTAGAGAAGTAGGATTCATTTACTTTCTTTCCCTTATTTTCATCATGAAGTCTCTTAGTTTTCAACTTTAAGCTTCGTATGATACTAGCAACAGTGCCCGCGCTTTGCTGTGGGATGTGAATGATAACAATAATGTCTTTTTTTTCACTCCTTAGAGGATGATCTTATCCCTTGACCATTGCTTCAAGGTTTTGCTGTATACATAATAGCATTCATCTTCGGTAGCTGCAAACTTCTTTTTCCATCATAAAAGAAAGTTGTTTATCAACGAAATTAACTTGTGAACAATTTGATCAGTTGGTGAACATTAGCATGGAACAAATGGGAACAAATTGAAACAAAGGAATTAAACAGATACATGTCAATAAACAATTGCCAGCTAGGATGAGTTAGATACATGTATGCGTTAGCCATTGAAACCTAACACACTGACGAAAAAAACCGACAGTTATGCAGAAGATTGGATAATTGCACAAACTGTAAAGTGGAATCCCTGCTCTTAATCAAGTTTTCTAGACATTTGCCATTATTACTGCAGAAACTTCTTTGGTTGTTTGTTGGCTTAAATCTGGTTTGATCGAAAGTCTTTTGACATAGCATGCGTTGAGAATCTCCTTTGTTGAAGCTTGATGTATCACCATGTTTTGTTTGACTACTACCATAGTTTTGCACTATTTTAGGCATATATTCAAGACGGAAATCATTACGACCAGTAGACTTTCTTCTACTCCAGTGGATGGGTCAAAAACCTGTTATTGACAATTTTGATATCAGTAATTTGAAAACACAGGACAATTGTGACTAATAGATTCAAAACAGAAGGAAAAAAGAGGAGCTAAGCCTACGACACTGTGTGCAAGAGGTGTTATATTTTGCGAACTCTTCTGAACTCTTTGACTGTACCTTCTGAACATCAACCACTTCACGATCACTTTCCTTTTTACTAAATCCCTCCAAACCCTCTCTTAATCTCTTTCCCTCTGTTTTTAACCAACAAAATCCTGAGTCAAAAACTTGAAGAAAAAACATATTCAGACCCTCAATGAAGCTCTAAGCTCTCAATTATTTGGGATTGAAGAAATTGATTTTCATTAACTTGTGCAATTGCACTCTTTACAATATATAGCAGTATACATGATTACATTTACAGAAAGCATTCAATTATAATTACAACAATATTAAGCTGCTCAATCCTAGCCTTGTAACTGATGCTAAACTCTAGCCATAACAGATCCTTGACAACAACAATATCAAGCTGGAGATAAATCATTTAATGGAGGAGTTTTGGTTGTTGTAACTGAAGCTTGATTTGAGGAAGAGATATGCAAAGAATCTGTGGTTCTAACATCCCCCCTCAAACTTGAGGGTCTTGGACTCACAAGTTTGCGTGACAGCAAGGAATGGCGATGCTTATGCAATGGCTTTGTGAGGAGATCAGCTGGTTGATCTACGGAAGGAATGAAACAGACCCTTTGGCTCCCAACGGTAACCTTTTCCCGGACATAGTGGTAATCAAGTTCTATGTGTTTCGTGCGAGCATGAAAAATGGGATTGGAAGTCATGTATGTGGTGCTCAAATTATCACAATGTAATAACACAGGAAACTGAATATTGGCACCAAGTTCATAGAGAAGATAGCCTAACCACATTGTGTCCGCACAAGCATGAGCAAGAGAGCGATATTCAATTTCTGCACTGGAGCTAGCTATGGTGGGCTGCTTCTTAGAGCACCAAGAGATGAGATTGGAGCCAAGGAACACGAGATAACCAGAAGTGGAATGCCTAGTGGTTGAACCAGCCCAATTAGCATCAGAATAGGCGGAGAGAGTAACAGGCTGACGCTGAGATGTAAAGAGTAATCCATGTCCAAGAGTGCCCTTAACATAGCGGAGAATGAGTTTGGTAGCAATCAGATGGGGCACACGCGGCTGACTCATGAATTGAGACACCATGTTGACTGCAAAGGCAATGTCAGGACGAGTTATAGTAAGATACTGTAATGAACCAACCAATTCCCGAAAAGTTTTGGGATGTTCAAGAAGTGATCCAGCAGTAGAACTAAGATTTGACTTGGCAGACATTAGTGTACTGGCAGGCTTGCTCAACAAAAGATCGTTCTTAGAGAGAATATCATGAGCATATTTAAGCTGATTTATGTGTAGGCCATGCTGATGAGTAGTAACCTGTAAGCCAAGAAAATAATGAAGAGGACCTAGGTCCTTGATGTCAAAACCTCGCCCAAGACACTGTATAAAGCTCTGAAGAAGATGGTCATTACTCCCAATCACCACAATGTCATCCACATATAAGAGAAAATAGATAATATGTGGACCATGATGATAAATGAACAGGGAAGGGTCTGCAATACTCTGAGTGAAACCAGCAGATAAGAGAAATGTGCTCATACGATGGAACCAAGCACGTGGTGCCTGTTTCAACCCATAAAGTGCTTTGTTAAGTTTGCAGACATGGTGGGATTGTGAAGGATCAATAAAGCCAGGAGGTTGAACCATGAACACATCTTCCTTAAGAATGCCATGAAGGAAGGTATTCTTGACATCTAATTGCATGAGAGGCCAACTTTGTGACACAGCAATAGTAATCACAGTACGAATAGTGGCAGGCTTAATAACAGGACTAAATGTTTCATCATAATCAATACCTTGCTGTTGATGGAAACCTTTGGCAACAAGACGGGCCTTGTACCTTTCAATAGAGCCATCTGATTTCCTCTTGATACGAAAGACCCATTTGCAACCTTCTGCATTCTGAGAAGGAGAGGAAGGGACAAGGGTCCATGTGTTGTTTTTGAGTAGTGCATTGATTTCTTCTGTCATGGCCTAACGCCATTCCGATTTTTGGGAAGCTTGGGAGTAATAGGTGGGTTCAGCAAGTTCCACCAAGGAGAGAAGAGCACGAGGTACAGGATAGCAACCGTCCCATCGGTCTGTTGTCGGGGCTGAACAATCCCTTCACGGAGATGGGTCACCATGCTGGGACGGGGAGGAGGTGCTGAAACCTGTGGCATAGGAGCAGCGTCAGGTGCGGCTGCTGGCGACGGAGCTGAAACATGCGGCAGAGGAGCGTTGGGTGGAGGAATAGGAGCCGGCGCGACTTGGTTAGCGGAGGAAGGATCGGGAAGTGGAGGCCCAGAAGAAAGACCAGCGGCAGAGGATGCAGCCGGGTTCGGTGGGACTGGAATTGACTGAATCTGACGGCGACAAGTGTACTGAACGACTGGACCGGCAGGGGAAGATTGGGGGAGCACGGGCTCAGAAGGAGGGGCGTGGGTCGGAAGTCGCGGAGCTGGGGAAATTGGTTGTGACGCAAGTGACGTTGGTACCGTTGAGAAGTCAACACCTTCAGAAGGAGAAGGAACATGGGATGGGCCCACGTCAGATGGGGATGACAATGGGCTCGGCAGGTGGGCCTGCGGAGGAACAGGGCTAGACAATAGCACAAATTTTAGCAGATCAGTGGTAGTATGTACCTGTAAATCTTGGAATGGAAAAGAATTTTCATTAAATAAAACATGACGGGACACATAGACTCGACCAGTTTGGGGATGAAGACACCTCTAGGCTTTATGATTAGGGCTGTACCCTAAGAAGACGCACTCGACACTTTTACTGGACAGTTTATTGGAAATATAGGAACCTAAATGTGGAAAACAAGAGCAACCAAAGACACAGAGAGAGGAGTAGGAAGGAGGGGTGCCATAAAGGCGAGAATAAGGAGTAGACCAATTTAGGACAGGAGTAGGAAGTAAATTAATAATATGAACAGAGGTTAAGGTTGCTTCTACCCATAAATTTTGAGGAACCCGAGAGGTAAGGAGAAGAGTGCGGGTCATGGTGGCAATGTGGCGGTGTTTGCGTTCAGCGAGGCCATTTTGTTGCGGTGTATGGGGACAGGAGAATCTTTGTTGTATTCCCAAAGACTTGCAAAGATGAGAAAATGCATTATTTACATATTCCGTACCATTATCACTCTGAAGGAATTTAATAGCCCCATTAAAAATATTCCGAATCATGGAAACAAGAGTTTGAAAATGCGAGAGAACCTCATTTTTGCGGCGCATAGGATATATCCATGTATAACGTGAGAATTCATCGGTGAACACAACATAGTATTTAAAGCCACTAACCGACAACACAGGAGATATCCACACATTACTATGAATAATATGAAAAAGTTCGGAAGCAAATACATTATTGGATGGGAAAGGTAATTGGTGTGATTTTCTAAGTGCACAATCACGACAAAAAGTATGAAAAGAAGAAGTGAAACCAATGGTGGACTTGAGATAATCTAAGACAGTAGAAGATGGATGGCCCAGACGGTTGTGCCAGAGGGAGGAGCGAGAGCATGAAGAATTGTTGGGTTGGACGACAAAAGAAGAGGATATAGCCCATCTTTACAAGGGCCCTAAAAAAGGAGACAACCAGTGCGTAAGCAACGAATTTGATAAAAATCAGGAGCAAATAAGAAAAAGACAAGATTATCCTTAGTGAAGCGAGCAACAGATAAGAGATTTTTACGAATGGAAGGTATACACAAGACACTTTCTAAGGAGAATTTAGAATTGCCTATAGAGAATGGAAGGTTACCAGAATGAGTGACTGGCATAGAATCACCATTACCCATATAAACGTTATAAGGACCACCATAAGATTGAGAATGTTGAAGTGGCATTGCCGTCATGTGATGAGTAGCGCCAGTATCAGGATACCAATTAGGATCACCCAAAAAATGGGCACCAGCAAAGGGAGGGGCAGTGGATGGACCAGTGAAACGATGTGGACACTGCGATAGATGATGCTGATTTGTGTGACAATTCGGACACCACTGTGGACTTGGACCTAAAAGCCCACTCTGCCAATTAGGAAGTGCTGGCCAAGAAGAAGAAGACCCGGGTGGAGAAAAGACGGACTGCGATGGCATAGTGGGGAAAGGGCGAGACGCACCTCCATGACGGCGGTGGTAGTGGCGTCCATCGGTGAAGCTGCGTCAGCCATCACGACGTGGCGGAGGACCACAGGACTGGAGATCCATTCGTGGCTGGGCTTTAACGGCGGAACCGTGATGGAATAAGGCCGAAGCAGGGGAATCTGCGGGACGAACAGTTTGTTGAGCTTCGAAGGCTAAGATCCTTGCACGGAGACCAGAAAAATCAAGGAGAGTAGACTGGGCAAGCGCCGTACGCAGCATGAGGTATTCTTGACCAAGGCCATGGAGTGTGGCGACGACAAGATCGGCATCAGAAACTGGTTGATTGATGGAGGCCAGAGAGTCAACAATGGACTTTGCTTGTTGGAGATATGCATCAACAGTTTGGGTGCCCTTGTGGAGATCGAAAAGTTGAAGCTTGAGACTTGTGGCACTGGCAGCACAATTCTGAGCAAAATGGCTAGACAAACAGTCCCAGATGGATTTGGAAGTGTCGAATCCAACGGTAAGACGAGCTATGTTTTTAGTTAAGGAGGTATTGAGAATGCTCACAATTTGTTGATCAACAGTAACCCATTTTTCATGCTCAGGGTTGGAAATAGTTGTAGCCGGAGAAGCGTTGGTGGCAGGAGTGGTGATGATGGTGGCTGGCTCTGGAATGGTGCCATCCACATAGCCCCAAAGATTGGCACCACGGAGGTAAGGTTTGATCTATCGTAGCCATACTAAGTAATTGGTTTCAGTAAGTTTGATGAACTGAGAAGTGTTTTGGGTGGGGGTAGAGGGGTTGGAAGAGGAAGAAGGAGCCATGGATGACAGGAAAGAAGACAGAGAAGGAAGAAAATACAGGTGAGGATCCGAGACCTAATCTGATACCATGAAGAAATTGATTTTCATTAACTTGTGCAATTGCACTATTTACAATATATAGCAGTATACATGATTACATTTACAGAAAGCATTCAATTGTAATTACAACAATATTAAGCTGCTCAATCCTAGCCTTGTAACTGATGCTAAACTCTAGCCATAACAGATCCTTGACAACAACAATATCAAGCTGGAGATAAATCATTTAATGGAGGAGTTTTGGTTGTTGTAACTGAAGCTTGATTTGAGGAAGAGATATGCAAAGAATTTGTGGTTCTAATAGGGATAAAAATATAATCTTTCCTTTTCTGTAAAACCCAAATTTCAAACTTTCTCTTACCAAAACACATGCACAGTTCAAATCCTGAAGTATTCTAACAATGAATCTACTCTACTCACACACAGCAATCAAATCCAAAACAGACCAATTGAATCAAAACTTGGGGAGTTTTGCTCACTTGGGTTTTGGTCAAACCCCGGAAATCTACAGCCTCATGGGGATTTCCACTTTCCCAACTCCTTCCCACTTGAGGAGGCAAAGAACACTACAAACAAAACAACACAAAATTGACGCTTTAAACAATTAATCTAAAGTGAAAAATGAATCACCTAAGAACAGAGGAAAAAGGCAAAAATTTGCCTCAGGTTTTGCGTCTAGTACCACGAAGAAGAGAAGTCACTTCTTGCTCATGGCATCATCAACCTTGTGATGACCATGTGAGCGTCATGGATGAATTTAATCGAGAAACTAAGGGATCTACATAAGCTAAAAATCAAGATAGAAATTGAACACAGCAACACACACAATGACCCACAAAATCAAAGCTGTTCATAATTTACCTCTCCATTCATTTCATATGCAAGAAAAACTTCATCTGAATTTGTTACTTGAGGTCCCCCTTGAAATCATCAGATTTTGAATTCAAAAAGTACACCCTTTCTTCTATTGTTCAGAGTAACAGATATCTGACCTAAAAAAATGCATATCAATCTCTGTTAATTGCAAAGAAAAACTCAGAAACTGGATGAGGTACGTGTGGCAAAATAGTAAACACATAATGTAAAGCTTCAATTATGTGCCCTTTGTGCATAATTATCACTGCGCATAATTATGTGCCCAAACTTATCAATTTGTTTTAACACTGTGTTCTTTCTCCTTCAATTCCCAGAAGCTCCAAAATTATCTGCCCTTTGTGCACAGATCTAGTAAACAACTGAATTATCTACCTTTTGCATTTAACTTGTCAAATTTTGTAATTATAAAGAGAATAGACTTGTAATTTAGCTATCTAGAAAACCCAATCGACCAAGATCATTCTAGATATATAGTCGACAATATAAATGTCTTCATGACAAAACAGAAAGTAGAGAGAAAATGCAATTTTAGATAATCATGATTAAATCCATATATGTGTATACACACATCAATTCAACATTGAATTTCGGAAAGCACCACCAAACTACTTCAGAAACCATCATATTTTATAGACCAGCTGGGAAATTAAAGATTCAAATTTGAAGAAGCCAACAATCAATTATCAGGAAATTGAGATAGCTTACCTGAGTATTGGAAGTATTCACCAACAACCAATTACTTGATTTCTTCAAGGGTTCTTCCTCCCTTCCAAAGAAGAAGAGACCAACCATTCGGTGTAAGACCCCAGAAATTCGTTATTAATTTCTAAATGTTTCGGGAACTATTAAATGTTCGATAACACAATTTCGTGGTTCGAAGGTGGAGGAGGAAAGTATTTCAAACAATTATTCGCTCGGAATGCTTCGTCTCAAGAGTTGAGTTTTTATACGTTTGGATTCTATGAAAACTTTCTTCACAAAAGTTGTAGAGTGTGTCGATACGAGTTCGTGGATATGTGGAACACAAAAATCAGAGTTTGTATGAAGGAGTTATGGCCTTCGAAAAAAATTTCTATTTTGGTTAAATATGAAAAAAATCCGAAAATATCATAAAATTAGAAAGTGTCCATAAACAAAAACTCTTTCTCTCTCCTCTCTCCCGACCCCGGTTTCGCCTCTCCCCTTTGCCGGCGTCGTTCTCCGTCCTCCGGCCACCATAGGACACGATTCAAAGTGGGTTTTGCTCACCACAATCCTCTCAAGAGGTCTGTGGAAGAATTGGACCAAGAAACGAGCTGTGGAGGGCGCTGCAAGGCCGAGAAGTAGGGCGACCGAGTTGCAAATCACCTTGGTCGGAGTTGAAGATTCCAGCCACCATAGGTGGAATTTCTTGAGGGGTTTTGTCACCCAGAGGCTGGGGAAGGATTCTCCCAGGGTAGCTTGCAACAATTTCACTTGTGGAGGATGAATCAAAGCTTTGAAGATCTAGGGTTTCAATCAGCCCCGAGTTGTTCTAAGGTAAAATTCGATCAATTGGCTTATAATTTGACTTCGGTGTAGTTGGGAAAGTTGTAATTCGAGTTGAGATGAATATCTTTTGTTTAGGAAGTTTGGCCAAATTTCGACTTTGGGCCGGCAGCAGCGCCGCCACTGCGGTGGTGTTTTCCAGCCACTCTAGGAATAGTTTATGTTCCTCTTTTTAATCTACACTCTGATACGATCGTATTGATGTACAATGCATAATTTTAGGAGATCGCATGATTAAGTTATGAATTTTAGCGTTTTAGGTTTTCGGTTCGATCGGTTTTCAATCCGTGAGGATCCGGCCTTCCGATCGACTTGTAATTATGATATATTGATCGTATAAGTATTCCAAAGACCTCGGGTGGTCTCAGACGAAGTTTCGCCTTAATTAGCATTACTTTCGAGATTTTAGGGCAAATGCGTGTTCGAAATATAATCATTTTCAATTCGCGTACTAAGTTAAGATCGTATTGTACTTAGGTGACTGAATGAGCGTAATCGATACATTATCTGCTGTAAGAGAAGACGCCACAGGATTTAGAGGTGAGTAAATCTCACGTGGTTCAGTTACAAACTGAGTTATTTAATAGTCGGAATTGATTGATAATTGTAAATCGTTTTCGAAAATAAAGATTTGTTTGAAATAATATGAACTTGATCAACTACGGTTCATAGGGCTACGACTCATAGGTAAAAAAATGAATTTAAGTATAAAATGAATTTCTTGGTTTTATTACGTATGAACTATAGTTGGTATTAGTGGTCATTCCTGCGTGAATGACTCTGTGTGTGTGTGTGTAGATATACGTGAAATATATATATATTGGATGGTGTGACAATGTTGAAGTAATCATTGAGAGTTGATTGAATGGTTATTTCGAGCATTTCTCTTACGAGCATACAATTATCATGATGTGTTGATTATTGTGTAAAAGTGTGTTTTGCTTGAGGAAAATATTTCAATCAAGTGGGCTTTCAAATGTTCGATCTAAGGACCTTTTATCACATTGGTGATCGAGTCAATTATAATGTTTTGGAAAATGTTGAGGTTGTGTAACATTTTGAGTCTTGTGTGACTTTTTAAATGTTTTGGTCTTTGTATCGAGGGCCACAGTAGTGACCGAGCGTGGGTTATCGGAACCATGCCCTTGGCCGGGGTATGGTTACTGTAAGTATATTGGGCTATAACCATTCAATGCATGATTTCCCATTGTCACAAGGAAAACAAAAGATGAAGTGGACTTGGATCACAAAGAGGAAGATCACATAATCGGATCATGAAGAGAAGATCAAGCAGAATTGATTCACTGATCTTGAGTTCAAATATGGTATTCAGTCCATATCATTTTGCATGATTTTAATTGATATGCATATTGGTTAGATTGATTCAATATTCTCATTTGCATTAAAAAGTTTTTATCATGCATATCAATTTGAGATATTGATTGATCTTGGTTAGGAAAGTTTCGATTGTTTATTCAAAAACAGTTTTAAAACCTTCCTATATTTATCTTAATTGATAATTAAGACAAGATTCGATTAAGGGGGAGTGTTTCTCCCTTATAAAAGGTCTCAAAAACTAAAGTTCTATATATGTAGGGTTTTTGTATGCATAAAATCGTCCACTTTTGAACTACTTGTTCAAATCATTTTTGAAAAACCTTCTTTACCTGTTTTGTGTGTTTCCATTGCATAATCATTCATATTTACTATCAAGATCAGTGATTCATTCGAGAGCAAGGAAAGTTGAAGATAGATTATCTAGATTTGTGGATTAGAAGTTAGAACGGTTGTAAAACAAGTTAGGATGTGTTGCTAAGTGAAAGTGTTTGTTGAGAACAACACTACTTGTATTCTGTAAACTCTAGTGTTTCATATTGGATTATCTTTTCGTGTTGGCTACGTTAAAAGCCACACAGTGAAGTTTCCTCAATGGAGAGGTTTACACTGCGTCAGCAATTCTCCGTGTTATGAATTATATTTTCGTTAGATAAATTCCTATGTGAAAAGTTCTGTACAATTATTGTTCCATCTAGTATTTTCATTTGGCATCAGAGCTGGTTCTAGAATATTCTAGTAGATTGCAGGGACGATGGAACAACATCGAGATAGGGCTGCTGGTGGATCTGTTAATAGTCCTCCATGGTTTGATGGAGGATGTGAAAAGTACACTCAATGGAAGATATACATGAAATCATACTTGTATGCGCAAGATGAACATGTATGGAACATCGTGGAAAATGGCTGGAAGACACCAATAATCCTAGCTAAAGGTGAGGGCTCATCAGTCTCTATTCCTAAGCCACGAAAGGATTGGACTGACGTAGAAGTACGTGATCTTCAAGCCAAATTCAAAGCCAAAAATAGCATTTTCACTGCTCTCTCTGAACGTGAAAAGCTGAGGATTAGTCACTGCGACACTACAAAACAAGCTTGGGATCTGTTGCAGACTACATATGAAGGAAACAAAAAGGTACGTGCACAAAAATTGCAAGGTCTGATATATGAATTTGAAACTATGACCATGGGAGATGATGAAACTGTGGATGACTTCCATGGTAGAATACTAAAGATTACTGGTCAATGTCGTAGTCTAGGTGCCCCCTTTGATGAAGATAAGGTAGTCAAGAAAATACTTAGAGCCTTACCAGAAAAGTTTCACTCTAAAGTCACTAGTATAGAGGATTCTTTTGACATTGATGAATACCCTTTGGATGAACTCATTGGAAATTTGAAAACTTATGAACTGAGACTAAAACCTGAAAAGAAATCCAAAGGTGTGGCTTTCAAGGCTGTGAAAGGGAAAGAAGAGGAAGATGAATCACTTGATCTTGCTCTTCTGACCAAAGAGTTCAAAAAATTCCTTAGAAATAAATCCTCCTCTCAAAATTTCACTGCTCCCAAGAAAAATGTTGTTAACAATGATAACAACATCAAAGGAAATTTTCGATCAAATAAATCTGGAAGAATAAAATCTATGAATGTGGTGGCTATGGCCATATTTCTACTGATTGTGGTAACAGGAAGCATGGAAATAGCAACAATAAATCCCTCCTCTCGACATGGAGTGATGATGAACATCAGGAGATTGAAAATGTTGCCTTCGTGTCGTCCCTTTCACTGGAATCTGAAAGTGATGAAGAATTCTCAGATGATGAGACGAATGTCCGCTGCAAACAACTCTATAAAGCATCAAAAGCCACATTAATCAAAAATGCAGGTTTGGAAGATGAAATTGTAATGTTGAAGGCTAAGAATGAGAAGTTGGAGCTTAAATGGAGGACTTCTCAAAACACTTGGGAACAAGAAAGGAACAAATTCATAGAAGAGCTGCAGAACTCACAAAGTGACAAAAGTTCCCAGACCTGGAAGATACAATGTGATGAACTGAAAAACAAAATCAAGATTCTTGAACTTGAGGTAAAGGGACAACATTCTCTAAACTTAAATCTGCTAACTGAAAATGAATCATTGCAGGAAGAGCTGAAGTCCACTCAAGAGAAGTTCACAAAGTTTGAAATAAGCTCTGCAACAGCATCTAGACTGTTCAGCTCCGGAAAAGCTCACCATGATACATTCGGACTTGGATATTCTGGAGAAAGCTCCAAAGGCACACACTTTGTGAGAGAGTCAAGTTCAAAAGTGGAGAAAAGTGATCCAGTCACCCAAGTCATCAAGGATAATATCACACGGGCTGACAAGGAACCAAAACCTTCTCAGAATGTCACTCAGGTAAGAATGAACCAAATGCTTTCGACTGATCATAACAGGTACTCAACCTTTAAATGCTTTATTCCTACATGTCATTACTATGGTAAATTAGGACATATCAGACCTAGATGCATTGAGAGACATACGTCAATTCCTTTTAGTGAAGAAAAGCTATCTGTAAAATCTTTACATTGTGAGCTTAAAGAGCAGAAAGAGCTTATCAACAAATTGGCTAACCTAATTACTAAAGCAAACATGAAAAATAGAGATAAACCTGTCTGGATTAGAAAGGGTTTGAATACTACTCATTCTAATCACTCTGATTCAACCAACTCTATTAGTGATGTCTGTCTCATGACAAGTGTAAGTACAGATAACCCTTCAACATATATTGAAGCAACCTGCTTGGTAGCACTCACTGCATTGGCAGACAAGCGAAAGGTTTTCTGGTATGTGGACAGTGGTTGTTCCAGACACATGACTGGAGACAAAGCTTGGTTCACCTCGTTCGAAGATGAAAGCACTACTGGCTCAGTTACCTTTGGTGATGGAAGAAAAGCCAAAATTCTTGCATGAGGAACAGTCAATACTCCTGGAATTCCTAATCTAAAAAATGTTTTGTATGTTGAGCATTTAACTGCAAATCTAATAAGTGTCAGTCACTTGGCGGATGATTATGAGGATGTTTGGTTGAACAAGCAAAGATGTGTGATTCTTGATAAAAAGGGAGAAAATATTATGAGAGGTAAGAGATCTTCAGATAACTGTTATCACATTCAATCTAATGAACTTCTAAATGTACAGGATTGCTTATCTGTGAGATCTGCCGAAGAAACCTTCGAAATATGGCACAGGAGATTGAGACATGTAAACTATCAGGATCTACTCAAATTATCCACTAAGCATTGTGTTAGAGGTCTACCAGCACTAAACGGTAAGACTGACAAGATATGTGGAGAATGCAAAACCGGAAAGCAAGCCAGATCTCCTCATAAATCAATAAACTCTGCCACTACCAGAAGAGTATTGGAATTGCTACATATGGACCTCATGGGACCAACTCAAACAGAAAGCATTGGAGGTAAGAAATACATACTTGTGATAGTTGATGACTTCTCAAGGTACACTTGGGTTAACTTCCTAAAAGACAAAGCTGAAACATTTGAATCATTCAAGGGTCTCAACCAAAGAATGATAGTTGAAAAACAGTCCACCAACATGTGCTTAGTAAGAGTAAGGTCAGATAATGGAACTGAGTTTAAAAATGCTGCTTTTGCTAACTACTTTCATGAGTTAGGTGTTTCCCATGAGTTTTCAGCCCCGATCACTCCACAGCAAAATGGAATAGTTGAGCGTAAAAATAGAGTGCTGTTAGACATGGCAAGGGTAATGTTGCACTCTGCTGGCCTAAGCTCGAACTTCTGGGCTGAGGCAATCAGTACTGCATGTTACACCATAAATAGAGTCTTTTTGAGACCTGGAACTGACCAAACAGCCCTGTGGAAAGGTAAGAAACCAAACATACACCACCTTCGTGTGTTCGGAAGTCCTTGTTACATATTGAGAGATAGAGAGCAACTAGGAAAATTTGATGCTCGAAGTGATGATGGTATCTTCCTTGGATATTCTATTAATAGTCGTGCTTATAGAGTCTATAACAAATGAACTAGGATTGTTATGGAATCCATTAACGTGTCTATTGATGATTACTACACTAGACAGAAGGAAATTTTTGCAGAAACATCACCTATTCTCAGATCAAAATCAGAAGACTCACCAACTACTGATGAATAGGAAGAGAATGCTGACAATATCTTCGAGCCAGCTCTTCAAATGAAAAGAGGGTTCAAGCAAGTCCAAAAAGATCATTCTCGTCAAGACATTCTTGGACAAATCTCTGATGGTCTCAAAACCAGAAGCCAAACTGCTCCACAGGTAAGTGTAGATGAGGTAAGTCGAGGTAATGCCTTACTTTGTTTTATCACAGAAAATCAAATAACAATGAATGTTATATCTCAGTGTGGTTTTGTTTCCCAAATTGAACCAAAGAATGTCAAAGAAGCTCTACTAGATGATGAATGGATTAGTGCTATGCAGGAAGAATTAAATCAGTTCACTAGGAATGATGTGTGGTACTTGGTACCAAGACCTAGAAACTGCAATATAATAGGCACTAAGTGGATTTTCAGAAATAAATGTGATGAAAAAGGGAACATAATCAGAAACAAAGCTAGACTAGTAGCACAAGGTTATTCACAGATTGAAGGTCTCGATTTTGATGAAACTTTTGCCCCTGTTGCAAGGTTAGAATCAGTGAGATTGCTTTTGTCTGTTGCTTGTCACCTAAAATTCAAGTTGTTTCAAATGGATGTCAAAACTGCCTTTCTAAATGGTGCCTTGCAGGAAGAAGTCTATGTGGAACAACCTCAAGGTTTCAAAGATCCACATAATTTGAATCATGTTTATAGACTCAAGAAAGCCTTGTATGGGTTAAAGCAGGCTCCACGAGCCTGGTATGAAAGGCTATCCACCCATCTGGTGGAAAAAGGGTACTCAAGAGGATCAATTGATAAAACATTCTTTGTAAAACATGTGAAAAATGATCTTATCATAGCTCAGGTGTATGTTGATGACATTGTCTTTGGCTCTACATCTAAATATCTTGTAAATGAATTTCAATCGGTCATGGAAAGTGAATTTGAAATGAGCATGTGTGGGGAGCTAACCTTTTTCCTTGGAATGCAAGTAAAGCAACTTGATGCAGGTATCTTTCTCTCTCAAACCAAATATGCGGAGAATCTCATCAAGAAGTTTGGGCTTGAATCCAAGAAGGTGGTCACAAATCCTATGAGCACCACTACAAAACTGAGCGAGGATCTAAATGGAAAATCAATTGACTCCACTCTCTATAGAAGCATGATTGGAAGCTTACTGTATCTAACTGCCAGTAGACCTGATATTTCCTACAGTGTGGGAGTGTGTGCTCGATTTCAAGCAAATCCCAAAGAATCACACTTGGAGGCTGTCAAAAAAATCATCAAATATATCTCAGGTACAATTGACTGTGGCATTTTCTATACCTTTGACACTAATGTAGAAATTGCAGGATATTCTGACGCTGACTGGGGAGGAAAATTAAAGGATAGAAAAAGTACTTCAGGGGGATGTTTCTTCATAGGCAACAATTTGGTTGCCTGGCATAGCAAGAAACAAAATTGCATCTCTCTTTCTACTGCAGAAGCTGAGTATGTTGCAGCTGGGAGTTGTTGCACGCAAATGCTTTGGATGAAGCAAATGCTTCATGACTATGGCATCTCTCAAGGTAAGTTGTCTATCTTTTGTGACAACACCAGTGCCATCAACATTACTAAGAATCCTGTTCAACATTCTCGAACAAAGCACATTGATCTTCGATATCATTTTATTAGGGATTTGGTTGAACAAAACATACTTGAATTAAGCTTTGTGCCCACTGAAAATCAACTTGCTGATTTGTTTACTAAGCCCCTTGACACTGCTAGGTTTGAGATGTTGAGAAATGCACTTGGGATATGTTCTAAGCACTAAGGCACAAGAATGACTATCCACTGTTGTTTGAGAAATTTGTGATCTTAGTATCCCTTGACCACAGTCACTAGTGAAATGTACATACTTTCCGCTATGTATCCTTTGTTGACTTGCCTTATTCTGGACAAAAATTGTGTACTCATGTTTAGTATCTTATTCAGCAAATCCTCATATGCACTTTCACTTATAGCATATGTGGTGGCCTGCTCATTGTTTACTATCCAGAGAGATTCAGTGAAATAAGTGAACTACATGAATTGCTCAAATGATCCCTTCCCTCTTCTCAAAGTAATCAGGTCCTAGTTGTGGTGAACTTTCTAGGATTTGTAAGAAACGAGAATGGATACCTACATCCCATCTCTCTGAGTAATCAGGCCTTAGTTGTGGTGAACTTTCTAAGGTTTGCAAGAAACGAGTCGGTGAGTGATATTTGCACGTAAAATAAAATATGCTGACAACTACTCGAGACTCTCTCCATGGAGCATCCTTGTCATGTTTAGTACCCTAAGAATATCTGTTCTGGGAGTTGCTGAGAAGAGTCTTGTTACATAAGTACTACTTGTCACTAAATAAAAGCGGTCTATGACTTCAAATAAAATACGTGCTTAGGAACAATGTTTCCTACCCCTTCTAAGGAGATCTCATGAGCTTAGTTCATATGTTTCGATCTCCTATTTCACTCTTTCTCTCTGTCACTAAACGTGTTTCTAAGCCCCACTTACTGGTTCTACTCACTTTTATCACAGAGTTCCTCTCTAAGGTCTGAATATGAGTACCAATTCTCTTTGTTGATAGAATACATCATGTTCCATACTTTGAACTATGTTCACTTCACTACATGATTTGTGCTCTCTGTGATTAAACTATGCTATTTTTCTCTCTTCGATATGACCTATGCATTCATTGTCTTGATTCTTAGCAAAGGAAACGATCATCTGATATAATTGCCGATTCTACGATTATCTTTTGTCTCTTCGTTTCCTTCCTTAATGGCCATCTGACTGTCCTTAATTTCCATAATGATTATGCCTAAGTTGAGGAGGAGATGTTCTCTGCATGCGTACTTCTAGGAAAAATAAATTGTCATAACTTCTCTCTTCAATTGAGACGCTATCCCAATCGGTGTGTTCTTTGGTTTTCCCTAAACCTAACTATTCCATATATAGCCTCTCTTGTCTCCCTCGGATTTTACTCTTGGTTGTCTCTGTGTGCAGGTTCGTTCATTAACTGGTTTTTCTCACCATGGTTCGCACAAAGCAAACAACTCGACTTGGTGGACATCGCTGCCTGCCTCCTCCAGAGGAAGGCCGTCAGGCCGCTGCCAGAGCCAGGATTCTCCATCCCGGCATGCAGCATGCATGCAGTTGGAGCCCTCCTTTTCGCTCCTCATCTTCTGGTACCTCTTCTGCTGCTCCTCCTTCTGTCTCTCTGGATAGTCTCTGTGACCAGATCATGGTGGCTGACTGGCGAATTGCCTGCCTCACTACGGACATGGACGACATGCATTCCCTTCTGGTTTGTACTCGTCATGCTCTGACCACCCTCACGCAGGAGATCCGGAACATGCAGCGCCACCCTCCCGGGTTTGACGCTCCCAATCCATCCAACGCCATGCAGGAGCCTGTCGCACCAGAGGAGAGCTCGAATTCCATTGATGAAGAGGAGTTTCTAGACACTGTCACCAAGTTTATTGAGGAGTTCGACGTGCCCTCCCATTCAAAGGGGGAGAAGTAAAGATTTTTCTTTGTTATTTCTGTTTTCTGCATTTTTAATTTTTGATGGACAAAAGTTATTTTCTTTTGAATTTGTAAGTGCATAAGCAAAGATACTTTTGGGATGCTTTCTATTATTATTTCTAAGTAATTTTATTTTGGCAACTTGGATCTGGAAAAGGATGGAAACTGATTCCTTAATCCAAGTAGCACTCTTTGTTTAGTGATTAGTGTTTATCTGTGAAAACTAACATGCAGGGTAAAAGATGAAAAATCATGAGTTGAATGGGAATGCCCAAAGGGGGAGATTGTAAGTATATTGGGCTATAACCATTCAATGCATGGTTTCCCATTGTCACAAGGAAAACAAAAGATGAAGTGGACTTGGATCACAAAGAGGAAGATCACAGAATCGGATCATGAAGAGAAGATCAAGCAGAATTGATTCACTGATCTTGAGTTCAAATATGGTATTCAGTCCATATCATTTTGCATGATTTTAATTGATATGCATATTGGTTAGATTGATTCAATATTCTCATTTGCATTAAAAAGTTTTTATCATGCATATCAATTTGAGATATTGATTGATCTTGGTTAGGAAAGTTTCGATTGTTTATTCAAACACAGTTTTAAAACCTTCCTATATTTATCTTAATTGATAATTAAGACAAGATTCGATTAAGGGGGAGTCTCCCTTATAAAAGGTCTCAAAAACTAAAGTTCTATGTAGGGTTTTTGAATGCATAAAATCGTCCACTTTTGAACCACTTGTTCAAATCATTTTTGAAAAACCTTCTTTACCTGTTTCGTGTATTTCCATTGCATAATCATTCATATTTACTATCAAGATCAGTGATTCATTCGAGAGCAAGGAAAGTTGAAGATAGATTATCTAGATTTGTGGATTAGAAGTTAGAACGGTTGTAAAACAAGTTAGCATGTGTTGCTAAGTGAAAGTGTTTGTTGAGAACAACACTACTTGTATTCTGTAAATTCTAGTGTTTCATATTGGATTATCTTTTTGTGTTGGCTAGGTTAAAAGCCACGTAGTGAAGTTTCCTCAATGGAGAGGTTTACACTGCGTCAGCAATTCTCCGTGTTATGAATTATATTTTCGTTAGATAAATTCCTATGTGAGAAGTTCTATACAATTATTGTTCCATCTAGTATTTTAAGTTACGATTCAGTTAGAGCTATAGTCTGTCTGCCAATGTATGTCATGAGGGTAACAAGCAGGTTACTTGCGACTCATGAGTACATGTTTTTAAAAAAGAATTTGGGGTGTATTCTTCTTTTAATTGTTCGAGGAGGGACTTGATTTCATATTAAATTGTGAGTTGAAAATAATATGATTTTGTCACTGTAGTGATGTATGTCACCCCTTATGAGGTAAGGTTATCGAGTTTTGAAAACAAGTCATTTTGTGGGATCGTCTTAATGGAGTTGAAAGGGTACGTAGTTTCTGCTTTATTTAAATTGTTTGATTTTATTATTGATTTCGGTTTTATTTGAATGGTTTGATTTTAATGTAATCTCCTGAACTAAGTTATATGTTGGGATTACAGCCTTTTGAATTGTTTGTTTCAATGTAGTTTCCTGAACTATATAAACTATATGCAGGAGTTGCTATAATTTGAATTGTGTGATTTTAGGTGATCTCTTGAAATAATTTTCTATGCAGGGATTACTAATTTTTACCTAGTGTGATTGTATGTTTTGTTGTGTTTGTGGAGTTAAATATTGTTGTTTTAATTTATCTCACGAGCTAAGAAATTATAAGCATGCATGACGTGAGTCATTTTAATTGAGATTACTCATACGAGCTTCAAAAACTTACGGGGTTTGTTGGTTGCAACCTGGTGCACTATTCCATGGTGTAGCAGTTATTCCTGCAGGTCAGGACCACCAAGGCTGAGATCGAGGAGTGTAGTGCAGTAGTGTTAGGTTCATAACCTATTTTGTTATCGTACTGCTGTTTGTCATAGGCTCCTAGTGAGCTCTTACTTTTGTATTTCAGTTCTCTCGAGTTTTGTAAATACTTGATGATGTAATATTCGACTTTAGTGATTGAGTCTTTATTGACATTATGTTTTTGGTTAAGTGGTTGCTCGAATTAAATTGAAAAAGTTTCTATGTATTTCGGGCAATTGGTTAAGTTATCTCATTTTGGATTCGAATTTCTTTATTTGAAATTCAGGGCATGACAAAGAGTTCGGCATAGGTCTCGCCACCTAATTTGGAGGTCGGTAGCGACTCTGCCACTTTCTGTGGCAGCATTTTCCTGCGACTTCAGGCCACCTTTGGGGCAGTTTCTACTCATTGTGATCTACTCCTCGATACGAGCATTTTGATATATAGTTTGTAATTTTTGGAAATCGTATGAGCAAGTTCTGAATTTTCAAAGTTTTAGGGTGTTCAGTTCGATCGGTTTTCATCCAATCGACTTGTAATTTTGATATATTGACTGTAGAAGTGTTCCAGAGACTTTGGATGGTCTCAGATGAGGTTTCGCCTTGATTGGCATCACTTTCAGATTTTTGATCAAATTGGGAGATTTGAAATTTAATTGTTGTGGTGATTCGTGTACTGAGATGAGACCGTGTGTGATTAGGTACTTGATAGAATTGTGTTGAGCGGATTGCGGCGATTTATGCTTATCTTGGTTAGCGTGTGAAGACGCAGCAAGATTTAGAAGTGAGTAAATCTCACGAGGTTCATTGTTTAGTTCACTATTGTTGTGCAATGTGAAGTTAAGAAAAATAAATGAATTTGGAAAGAAAAGATGGTTTTGTCAGCTTTGAGGTTTGGAAGAAGTAGGTATGATTTTGGTGATGGTTTTGAGTTGAGAAAACAATATTTGGAAAATGACTTATTGTTTTGAGGTTGTTGGAGTTGAGGAAACAATCTTATGTGATAACCAGTGTGGTGATCTGTGAGATGATTTTGTGTAAATGAGGTGGGTTGTGGTAGTTGAGTGATTGTTGTTATCGATGGTTGATGGTGTATTGTTTTCTAGTTTATTTCTATTATTGAATTGCTTGTTTCTTTCATAATCTCCTGAACTAAACTATATGCAGGGATTACTATGATTTCTATTTTTTTATTTTAATGTAATCTCCTAAACTAAACTAAATGCAGGGATTACTATGATTTTGGTGATCTGCTAAACTAATTTTCTAAGCAGGGATTACTGGTTTTATTTAGTTCAATTTGGGAGGGCAATTGTAGATGAGACTTGTAGTGAGTCGAGAAATGTTTTATCATGTCGTCGTGGTGATAAATGCTTCCTGTCGAGAGGAAATGAGTGATTTCTTTGATTTGTTGTTGAGCTTTCAAATGATTTGGTTTGTCACTGTGGTGACTTGTGCTCACTTAAACAGAAAAGGATTTTGCTTTTGGAAAATAACCATTGTGTTGATTTGTTGGCCTTGAGTCGAAAAGGTGTTTTGTGGTTAATAGGGTTTACTCACACGAGCTTGCAAAAGCTTACCAGGTTTGTTGTTTCAACCTGATGCACTATTCCATAGTGTAGGCATTATTGCATGTGAGAGTAACGAGTAACCTTCGTCGTAGCGTGGACTTAGAAGTGTACTTTGATTTTAGTCTTTCCCTATATAGGGAGTGTGGTGGGTGTGTTTACTTATTGAATTGTTGTTTAGTTTAATTTGTAATCTCTCTATAATGTAATATATGACTTTAAATAATGAGTCGGTATTGACGTTGTGAGCTCGGTTTGTTTTGTTGCTTAGTTTGAATGAAAATTTTCCTGAATGTTCTTTTTGGATTGTTAATTTATCGTGTTTCTATTTTGAATTCTTTTATATGAAATTCGGGGCGTGGCATCATTACTATATAATTTATGTTTCTTGTGCAATGGATTTCATTGTGTACATATTCCAAAGGTATCATATTTACTGATGTTCATGGACATGAGGAGAACCAGTAAAATTGCGCATTACATTAACACAAATGAAACTATAAGTATTTGGTTTGAGGTTTATAATTTTGGTTCCATATAGAGTCATCACGATAAGAACATGAATTTTATGGTTTGGTTTAGTATTAACCATTAACACGATTACAACCAATAGTATAAAGGTATTCTTGTAAATTTGAGTTTCTCTGTCTGATATATTTTAGAAACCCTAATGCATCTCTCTAATTCATCGTAATCTCTTTGTAAATTCTCACGACAACAACCTCAACTCTCAACTTTCAAAAAGAAAAAGGTTTACATGTGATTCTTATGTTACACTAAATTTATAAGATTTTGTAAGTTACGATTTAGTGATTTTCTTTAAGGGTCTTAATGGTTTTTAACAGTTAACACTAAATTTAATAGTTCGGTTTTGGTTCTAGCATCCTCCACGCGGTAGCTTAATGATTTGTTATTATGTTTCATGATAAATATATGAAACAAACTTAATATGACACAAACATAACATGGTATTTTTCTAGGTCTAGATATGAGGTATGTTGGTTTATGTTATGAGTTTTTTCTGATAAATTTTATGTTATGAGTTTTTTCCGATAAATTGTCAAAAGGTATATAGTTTTAGATACCTCATTACTATGTGATTTATGAGTTACCAATTCTAGAGGTATGTTATATAATGTCATGGCTATAAGGTATTTTAACGTCATGGCTATCAGGTTGTAGGAGTAATACCCCAGAAATTCTTTTTTAATTTCAGGAAATTCTTAGAATTTCCTAAAATTAATAAAGTACTCGTTAGAACGATTTCGTGGTTCGAGGGTAGAGCAGAACTATTTCAGACGAATAATTATTCGAAACGTTTTATTTTCGAGGGGTCAAAAATTTGACTTTTTATTCATTGGGTTTCTTAGAAAACTTACTTCACAAAAGTCGTAGAACGCGTCGATACAAGTTCGTGGACAAGCGGAACGCGAAAATCAGAGTTCGTATGATGAAGTTATCGCCAACGGGAAAAGTTTCATTTTTTGGATAAATAGAAAAATTTAGAAAAAAAAAATCAGAAAAATACCTAGTTTCCAAAAAAGGAAACCCGATCCGGATTTCTCTCTCCCAACTGGAAATCGCCGCGATTTTTCTTCAGGCCATATCTCAGCCGTTCGGCCACCGTTGGCTACGCCACAGGTCCCAATCTCTTCATCTCACCTCCCTCCACAAGTCTGTGGTAGCCTTGTTGCATGATTCGAGCTGTAGAAGGTGCAGCAAGGAGGAGAAGCTTTGTGGCGGCTCTGCGTCAAGGCTTTGTCGGAACTCACGATTTCGGAGACCTCCGGCGATGATTCTTGAGGGCTTTTGAAGCCCAGAAGACATAGATTCTTCCCTCCAAGCGGCTTGAAACAATTTGAAGTGTGGAGATCGAAGATTTGAATTTGAAATCTAGGGTTTCAATCGGCCCCTTTCCTTTCGAGGTAAATTTCAGCCAAATGGCTTATAATCTGACTTCAGTGTAGTTGTGAAAGTTGTTGCACATGTTGTGGGGAAGATTTTTGCATAGGTATCATGATCCAATTTGGGAGTTGCCGGCAGCGCGTGGAACCCATGTTCAACCATTACCGGCAGCGTGTGGTGGCACACGAGGTTGAACGTGGTTGTCACCTGCTTGTTGATACGAGGTTGTCGATATATCATGAGGTCATTCTGTGATAAATTGAAGCATGCTAGATTTACGTAATTTCAGGGTTTTTTTTTTTTTTTTTTTTTTTTTTTTTTTTTTTTTTTTTTTCAGTTTGCGATCCGTGAGGATCTGAGTATCTGACCGTTGGATTGTCTTATAATTTTGAGAAATTGATCCTAGAAGTGTTCCGAAGAGCTTGAGAGGTCTTGGAGGAAATTTTATCTCAATTGACGAAATCTTCGGTTTTGGGTTCAAATGCTCGGTTTGAATTGTAACCACTTTCATTTTTAAATCGTGTGCTAAGTTGAGACCTTATTTTACTTAGATGTTTGACAGAGAGTGTTCTGTACTTTATCTCAGCTGTAAGAGAAGACGCAGCGGGATTTAGAGGTTAGTAAATCTCATGAGGTTCATTTATAAACGGAATTACTTTATTATTCATAATTATTTGTTTAATTGTTAAATCATTTTCAGAAATAAAATATTTGTTTTAAATTATATGAACTTGATCGTCTATGGTTCATAGGTAAGTAAAATGAAGTTTTATTATAAAAATGATTTTTTCACGGGTTTTGTATTTGTGAATTATAGTTGGTATTAGTGGCATCCCTGAGTGGATGACTATGTATATATATACCATGGTGGAATTGTGTTCAGTTTAATTTGTTGTGCAATGTGATGTTGAGGAAAATAAATGAATTTAGAAAGAAAAGACGGTTTTGTCGGCTTTGAGTGTTGAAAGAAGTAGACATGATTTTGGTGACTATTTTGAGTTGAGAAAGCAATATTTAGAAAATAATTTAGTTATTGTTTTGAGGTTGTTGGAGATGAGGAAACAATATTATGTGATAACCAGTGTGGTGATATGTGAGATGATCTGCATGATGATTTTGTGTAAATGACGTGGGTTGTAGTTGTTGAGTGATTGGTGTTATCAATGATTGAGTGTGTATTGTTTTCTAGTTTATTTCTATTATTGGATTGCTTGTTTTCTTTTGTAATTAATCTCCTGAACTAAATTATATGCAAGGATTATTGTTTTTCTGAATTGATTGGTTTTAAAAAAAAATATGGTGCATTGATTGAAGCAAAAGACTAAGAATGTTAACATGCTTAGAATGGATTACCCTGTATTGAAGAACAGTGCAAGAAGAAAATTAATGTCCTGGTAGACCTCTCGAACTTTTAGCGAAATCCAGCATAATTGATAGAGAAAGAAAAATATACCTTTCACTGATCTTTGCAATCGTTATGAGGGGAACATTGAAGGAGGAGAACGACTTCTACAATTCTACCTATGGATGGAGGCACCGAGAATGAAAAATGCTAAACAGTTTTTGCTTTTAGTGGGAGAACCTTAACGGTTAGTGTAATCCTCGCCGTCCGTATAATCCTCACAGTTGCTTGTACCATTACGCTTTTGCCCTTCTTTTATTTAATTCATTTATCGTATAGATTATATTTCAAAAAAAAATTAGTATAGATTATTCCTTTTTTTTTTTTTTTTTTTGGTAAAGAGGACAGTAAAGATTTTTTATTTATGAATATGGTTTGTCTATCAAGTACTGATATATATATCCAAGAACACAACACAGGCAAATATTGGGTATATTTTTTGGTTACGGTTACGGTTGCTATTACAATTTTACTATTGAATTGATATAAGCAGTGCAGTTTTTGACCTTTTGGCTTCTAGTTATGTTCGTAAGGCATTTAGTCATATTCAGGTTACTCTTTAAAATTAGAAATGCTACGGTGCATGTTGTTTGGCTTCATTGTTTTCCTTTGATGTGTTTGCATCGCTCCATATACTTCTCACTCTCACTTCATATATCCAAGTAGACATATGTACCGATATATTAAGTAGACTAATTCGATTCACAGCTAGACTAATTCTATACATTGGTAGACTAGCTTCGAATTATATTTCTATATCAAACTATATCAAACATTAATCTAAATCTACTTAATGGATGGTTCAAAATCAGATGCAAAGAAATAAACTACGGATTCCAAATTTGGGAAATAGATATCTCAACCCAACCAAATCACCCTCACCCTGCTCCCACTGCACTGCCGCTCCCCACCCAACACCACCTTTGCGCTTCTCCACTGCTCCGACCACCCCCCAGGATTGATGCGGACGCGAGTTCAGAGGGTTGAGACAAACAATAACAAGCAATGCTGTCTCCAATGGGATTGAGAAGACCCCCAAAGCCCAAATCTGGGCCCAGTTCCCCCATCATCTTCCTCGCCATCTGCATAGCCGCAATTGCTCTCGTCTTCCTCTATTCCTATCTCAGTTCCACCAATGCCTTCTCTTCTTCCTCCCTCAAAACCCTACAGACTGTCCCCAATTTGATCAACCACAGCCACGAGAAGTACCTCTACTGGGGTACCCGAATCGACTGCCCCGGCAAGCACTGCCAGTCCTGTGAGGGCCTCGCCCACCAAGAGTCCAGCCTCCGCTGTGCTCTTGAAGAAGCCATCTTCCTCCGCAGGTACCTACATTCTCACTTTTCCATTTGATTTCTGTTTGCTTTTTTCGAGTTTATGCTTTATTTCGGACAATTTGCTGTTATACTAAGGTTATGCTGGGTTTCGAAAGATAGGTACATTCGTATTAGAACAAGAGAAGGTTTGTGTTCGAATAGAATAGACTAGAAGAGAGTGAACAAGGTAGGAGAGAAAGCCATCAAGGCAGAAATGTAGTGATTTTATGTGAGCTTCTGTTAGGATGGTTCTTGTGATATAATCGTCGTCTAAAGTAATCCCTGTAATTGAACGCTCATCTAGATTCGAAACCTGGTTAATCTACTGAATGGCGGTGACTTTATGTAATCTTGTGTGCAGGACTTTTGTAATGCCTTCCAGAATGTGCATCAATCCAATACACAATAAGAAAGGGATCTTTCATCACTCGGATAATGCAAGTTCAGAAGAAAAGTAAGTTGTTTACCTCCTAATTAATTTATTTTTTTTTTTGGTCTGTGGAAGACTTATACTTGTTACCTAAAATGTATTAATTATTTGCTTCATGTGTTTAATCTTCTGAGAAATATAATATTCACACATGGGTAGTTACCCCCATAATCTATTTGTATACACTCTTTTTATTAATTAGCATGCATATAACATACAATGTGAACTGCCTTTCCTTTTGTTTGGTAGTTGGGATGCAAACTCTTGTTCCATGGACTCTTTGTATGATATGGACTTCATATCGAAGACTGTACCAGTAATTTTAGACGATTCAAAAATGTGGTATCAGGTGCTAACAACAAGCATGAAGTTGGGAGATAGAGGAGTTTCTCATGTGGAACGAGTTAGTCGTGTTGATCTCAAAAACAGTAGTTTCTCAAATCTTTTGCTGATAAACAGAACAGCAAGCCCTCTTTCATGGTAAGTTCTCATTCCATTTTCTTTTAGCCTCTATATCTTTAAGATTTGTTCCTTGGGGGGAAACCTCTTCTTTTCATATGAGATGTGAACAAATGTATTTTAGACCAAAGAAAAAATAAATGTGTTTATTGGTTGATGTAAGATATAACTATATATCCTGACCTGGAGAGCCAACCCTGTTCCAGTGGCCCCCTGTTTAATGTCTTAGTTATGTTTTAGATAACCACTTGACCAGTTATAGAGTCACTAGATATGAACCTATAGCTCTTGTTTCTTGTTAACTCATCTTTTATAAATTAACTGAGTCAATGTTGATTGACAATGGAGTTTCAAAGTCAAGATAGGATCTGGGTTTGTAAACTGTTGCATAATGTGGTTTGACTAGGTCTGTTCGATTCATTTGGTTTGTGTCTGTGGTATTTCTTTTAGCACAGAAAATATTGACATGTGTTTCTTCAAGTATGCTACCTTTGGTTAAGTTTATGAGTATTAGTCAGACTTCAATCTTTCTTGAGGAATTAATTACGTATTCATATAGGTTTGCCGAGTGCAAGAATCGAAACAACCATAGTGCTTTAATTTTGCCCTACTCCTTTCTCCCCTCGAGGGCAGCAAAGAAACTGAGGAATGCAGCTGAGAAGGTATGTATCATGTGAATCCCATGAAGTCTTATTTTCACACCTGAGAGTTGCATAAAGTTTCTTCATGATTGCTCATTCTTTTGTGTGCTTATTCGTGCATCATGATTCTGAGATATATGGATTCTATTTATGAACATGTTGAAGAATTTGGCACTGAATTATCCGCATGTCTATTAGTTTTTTAACAAAAGCTGAAATTCTTCTTGGGAACTATTTGATTGTCTCTCCAATCTGTTATAATGTTTGATGGTTGCCTCTATTATGGATACCTTAACTTATTTGCTCTCTTCTTAGCGTCTCTTAGTCGGATATCAAGTATCTTCTTTCATTCTTAGTGAAACTTTGGGAACTTGAAGATGTTAGGTATTAGATCACTTGTCAAAGAAAAATGAATGCTGATGAACAAAATTTCCGAGAACTTGTGATTTTGTGCATGTGAGAAGGTAGAAAAAGAAAATAATAGACTGCTGCAACTCATCAAGTTCAGGGCAATAAAACTAAAATTTAAAAAGAAATTCCAAGTTGAGGAAGAGTGTAAATCGTAAGAGAATGATAGTAAATACAAATGAAATGGGATACATGTCATTTTCATAATATAAAACAAGAATTTCCTATGAAGACCAGGGATAAATAGCTGAACTGGACATGTGATTTTGAGCTTTTATGTAATCCAGATTACAACAGCATCAAAAGAAAGTTACAGTTTGTGGTGGTAGTCAACCTCATGGAATAAAAAGTTGAGATGTAATCAACCTTATATGAGATTGAAAACTCATTTATATTTCTGTCTTGCTTAAGTTTGTAATATGTAGTATATAATAAAAGTTTGTTATAGCATTTAGCTTATCAGGTGCTACTACAGACTTTGACCAAATTATTTTCACAGATTAAGGCAATCCTTGGTGATTATGATGCCATTCATGTTCGTCGTGGAGATAGACTTAAGACCAGGAGGGACAGGAATGGTGTTGAGAGGACCCTTTCACCTCATCTGGACAGGGACACACGCCCTGAGTTTATTCTCCGCAGAATTAAAAAATGGGTCCCACCTGGACGAACTCTTTACATTGCTTCAAATGAAAGGACACCAGGATTCTTTTCACCTCTCTCAGTCAGGTACATCTTTCTTGGGCATTTCTCCGCACCATCAACCTGTGTGTTTGTCTGCCAGAATAAACAATGTATCATGCATATAATGTTATGGTCTGCTCCTCACACTGTTTCATGTTATTACTTCTAGCATGTTACCACCAACCTAAGAAATCATCAGGAACTGCTAGGTTTTCTATGAGATCTAAGTTTTTATTCATGTTTAGCAATTGACTGAGAATCCTCAGTAGGGATGATTTAAGATTAGTGAGTAAAATGCATTTGACAAGAACTTTTGACTTGGTTTCTTAGTGCAAACTTTTGAACAGTTGGTACTGATACTAGACAGAGTAATTTATGAGCCTTTTAAGTTAATCGATACTGGAATAGGCGTTAGAGCACATGGTTGATCATGTCATGAGGATTAGACCAGGCTATTTTGTCCTTACCTCTGAGGTTTATCTCTAGATATGCATTTTCAGTGAACTTTGAATATTTTGGCACTCTGTGTACCTCCACATACTATTTCCTAATTAGAAGTACCAACACTGATTTGAGTTTCACAAAGCAGTCTCAACTTTTTTGTGTTTATTTAAGAAGGGGAGTTTTATTTATTGAGTTCTAGTATCAACTGGGTTATAGTGCTGTTTTTCATTTATTAATTTAGTTTAACCCATTTATTATTAATTGTCTTTATAACTCAGCCAATCTAAAGGTCTCTGTGGCTTCAAAGTAATCGCCCCAGCTGATACTGATGATTATTGCTGACCTGTATATGCAGATACAAATTGGCATACTCATCAAATTATAGCCACATGTTGGAACCCTTGATTGAGAATAACTACCAATTGTTCATGATTGAAAGGCTTATCTGGATGGGTGCTAAAACATTCATTAGCACATTCAAAGAAGATGATACAGATCTCCATCTTACGGACGACCCCAAGAAGAACACCAAGAACTGGCAAATACCAGTCTACACCATGGATGAAGAGGGAAGCTGAAAATTTTGCTTATGCAATAGGTCCCAACGCACTTTTTAATGGCAGTGCTCACTCTAGTTGTGCAATACCAGCTGAGCTTCACATGGCTTGCCACACAAGCTTCCTGTTGAAATCAATATGGTGGGGGAAGATTGCAGGCTCAAAATATTATTGTCCTTACAATCCAATTCTATCCCCTGTTTATCTGTATTTTGGAGGGGGCAACTCAGAGAAGCGTTGTATATGCTCTTGATTTCCTGTGATGTAAATGAGGTAGCGATCTCCGACTGTTCTTTACTGAACATCTCCAAACTCCAGACATTTTTGCACTAACTTGGACTTTATACTATATGGTACAAAGAGAGCCTAGAGAGCTAGGCATAGATGCTCAAGTTTATTTGTTTATTATTATTTTTTTTTCTGGGGATCTTTATAGATACCTCATTTGTGTTTTGTGTAATATTGGATCTTTGATCCCGATTTACAAAGGAAAATCCTGCTTGTCCCAATTTTTTTTTTTTTTTTTTTAACAAGTTCAACCGACACATCAAATGATGGCTTCAAATTTGAAAATAATCAATAGCACAGCCTCATCATCATCGCACGTCAATGGTGGCTTCATCAGTCTGTTATCCATGACTCCATTCTAACACCCTATAATAGGGTTGCCAATTAGTGTTCGAAAGTCATATAAGCATTCAAGTTTTCTTTCAGCACATGATGGTTCGGTGAGACCAGGCGGATCTCTCCGGTCATTGAAAGCTTTAAATCAATTGATTGAGTCTTGGTCTTCCCATAAGGCTTTTCTTTTTTATTTGTCCTGAAATGCATATGAAAACTTCACTTGAAATTATGTATCCAACCAAAATGTGCTGCTGGGTGTGTTTGGGATATGTTCTCTACAATTGATATTTAACTCTCAAGTAGTAATTAGTTTCAATTAAATCCCCTTGCATTTAACCTTATTGGTTATAACAGATATATGCAGCACCACTTCAGAATAATCATCAATCCGTGAGGATATTTGTATGCACACAATACGCAAGAGGTTTGTAATACACAAGCACCCTAAATATGGGGAACTAAAGATCTTTATAACATCAATAGTTTACAAGTGACAATCATGAGGAAAAATCCTGAGAAGGACAAATATGGGGAAAAGACTTTCGAATACCCTGTATTTGGAAACTTCGACCTCACTCTGAAATAAAATCAAGAGGTTGTCCACTTGCAAGATGCATGAGCCCTACAGATACTTTCGTGCAAGGGCACGAACTTTGGTATCAAAATGTGATGATGTTATTCGTGAACCAGGCAAGTAGGTCGGATTAAGAAGAGTCTGCAAATTCACAAACAACTCTGGTCAATAACCAGTGTCTATATAGTGGAAATTAAGGACAGTAAAATTCATTTAATAACCCTCATAAGTGAATCACAATAATCAACTATTATTTTTGGTTGTCCTTTTCGTTGGCAGCTTGTAATTTGGTTTCTCATTGTAGATTTAGGTATTACACGCTCTTTAGAACAAAAAGTGCATTTAGAGAAACCCCTGATTCAAGAAAGGATATCTTAAACTTGTGCTACAAAATAGAACGCAGGATACCCTATATTTCTACAATTGTATTATATTATAGAGCTAAAATCTTGCAAGTATATGTGCAAAGCCTTTCAAAGAAAAAAGAAAAAAAAGGTATGCATAGTAGACAAAAACAATATGGGGGATCTAAAACTGACCCTTTACACAGGAACCTATGTGTTACCTATTATGTGTATCAAAGGATTAACTCCGCGGGTCTCTATCATCAAACAAATATAAAAATGTAACCTTTGTTTATCACTTATCATAGCTGAACTCTAGCAGACTTTACACAAAGAAAATTATCTGCCAATGCAGAGTCCTCATCAAAAGAGCCATACTCTGATAAGAAAGTTGGGATAGCCTCACCCCAACCAACTTGCAATGCAATTCAATCATGACGCTGAACATCTATTAGATTGTTTTTGATAACTATCCTTGCAAAAAATCAGCTCAATTCAAAAATTGTTTGGTCATCTAATCTTTGTAGAATGCTCCTAGTAATCAACTGACCAAACAGTTCCCAGTTTGATTAAATTTTTGGTAGCAAGAATTCCTGAAGGATGACAAAAAATATGGATCCTGATCTATCCTGAGCAAACAAAAGGGATGCATGCGAAATGGAGGAATTGAAGTGTGATTCAGCCAAGATACCACCAGCTGGTATTTCTCCTCAACATGGCCAATGATGACAATCACTAATTGGAATCCCATGTGTTTTCTGTTATTTTATATTTTCTCCCATGCAATTTTTAGTTCCTAGTGTACATTGATCTTGAAGTGGTCTTCACAGAACAGGTGTTCATCTATGCATCATGAATGAACCAAATTAATTCAGGAAATGTAAGTACATAGTATCTTAGGATGACAGGACTTTTCATCAGACAATTAGTGTGTACTATTTAAACATGGTTATCTGACATTTAAAGTTTTGTAATTACAGAATGGCATGGAAGAACATACATAACCTGCCTATACTCATTTCTTACCATCCTATGGCTACAGGATAAGAAATTATAATACACGTGCGGAAATGCATAAAGAACATGTCTGTCATACTTTAAGAACATATCATGGAACTGTAACGTGGAAGTTTAGAAAGGGGGCTGGTAAGGAGTAACTTGCCTTGATATAAAGCTCATGAACCTCTTGGAAAAAGCTCTTAATCCCGTCATCATTCCGGGAGTCATGAAGCAGCATAAGTCGTGTATGTGTTTCTAGTCAAGGAAAATATCAAAGTGGAATGTGTTCACAAAACAAAGTAGCTCATAAACAAAATGAAAACACCTATCCCTCTAGAGTCTAGACAGTAACAGCAGCAATGAATTGGGGAACTACTGAAAACATATGAATATACACATCTGATATCAATATCATCCTATCGACTGACATTTTCGTATATGCTGCACTTTTGTCGAAGAACACACGACAACAGCGACAAAATATTTAACAACTGGGCGAATCAGGAAATATATAATTCTCGAATCAGTAGATTCAAAAAGATGAAGGATATGACCAGCTGTAACATAGGCGGAAACCACCAAATCATTAAAGCGGTCTACTGCTTTCAAATACCTGCACCATTTCAATTATCAAGAATGAAATGCTTAGTAATAAGAGTAACAACTAACAAGTTAAAAGGTTCAAGAAACGAAATGTACAGAACAAGTGACTGACATGGCACTGGTAGTCCAAGCAAGGTCCTGAACAATATCCAGAGCTGCATGTAATATGAACTGGTGAAGCTGAGCAGCATCTTCTCTCTGTCAATCAATCCCCAACTCAGTACAACATCTCACCCATATAAAATCAAGCAAGGAACTTTGAAGAAACCCATTTCAGATCATTGAAGAAGTGAAGAAACCCAGTTCAGGTAATTGAAAAAGAAGACCAAAATTGGCTAAGGTTCCCAATCAAAGAATGGCATTGACATTGTAGATGAGTTTAGAATCAATCACAAAATTTCAATTGAAATTGAAAGCAAGGATAAAGATACCTTGGCCGCAGATCCCACTTCAGCTTCGTAAATGGGGATGTCGTTTCTGCTCACGATAATGAAACACGCCGTCGTTGCCATTGCTCTTCTTCTTCTTCAGAGCTAGCGATGCCTCCGATCCGACTACATAAAATAGAAGAGCAACCAACGACGTCGTTTCTCTGTTGAAACTCTTATTTTATTTTTGTATTTCTTTTAAATATGCTGTGTCAACACTGAATCTGCCAAGCCTAAACTAAATTCACTTTCTGGGGTCTAACAATATCATGAAAAGATCAAATCATATTCCTAAGACTAACACATCAAAGATATGATGGTAACAACAAATATTTAGATATTACAAATTGCAAGTCTGAACCAATCAAATACTATTTTGATTCACTGGACTCTAATCAAACATAATTGCCATAAATAGTTCCTAACAGAAAGAAACAATTATCATCACATATCCCCGAGATTCTAATCGAACAAAATTGAAGACAACATCATTAGCGCATAGTAGGAAACTAATCAGTATCCAGCAAAGGTCTACATAGTGAAAACATTTATGAAAAGCATATACAAATTAATGAAAAATTTTAAATCCTTAAAAACAAAAGTTATCCCTTCAAGCCACTCCAATTAACTACACACATCAAACTAAACGGCAAACAAAATTTGCAGAACATAACAAATCACATCATTTGAAAACTAACAACAGCAGATAATTACGTAAAAACTGCACCACATAAAAATTCAGAAAACAATAATAGCAAAACAGTTTCATTCGAAATCAAACCTGTTCTAGTTTTTCAGGGGCTTAAACTCTCACGTCCCTTAGGTTACCTGAAAAATAGATTCACTTCTTATACAATAAGATCAAGTAGTATAATCATATGAAATCACAGAAGACATATAAAAATTCGTCAAATCAAGCAAGCCACTATCTAATGTCTGAGAAATTCAGAAAAAAAATAACCCAATAAAAATCAGAATCTAACATAACTTAAGAACATCCAAAAACAAAAATAACACATTTTTAATCCAACCCAAAAACACCGAGATCAGAAATTCCGGTACCGATAACAGATAACAGAGATTTCAACACAAATAACAGAGAGGCCAACACATATATTGAAATATGTAATCACAAATTTCCACCAAAACCCAAACAGAAAGTATAGAAAACATTGACCTACCAAGTAGAAATTTCCACACTCTGCTTAAAACCCAGATCCCTCTCTCACTTCTTTCAGCCTCTACCCTTGCTGAATATCACCTCTCTCTATCTTCTATCTCTACCTCTCACAAAATTCGATAGCACTCTAGTCAAAACCCAGATCCCTCTCTCACCTGTTTCAGCCTCTATCCTCCCTGAATATCACCTATCTCTATCTCTACCTCGCACAAAAGTCCACCGCATTAGGGATTTCACATTTTCACCCACATACCGAACAGCTACGTCAATAAAAGCAGGGACAACCACGTCATTTCCCACCCCCGATCTCAACTCATCTTTAGTACATGCTCTCCCCAAACCACCCCCCCCCCCCCCCCCCACACACACACACACAGAGCAATTTTCTGACTCCCCAAAAACACCTACAGCAATTTTGTGATTCAAACCCAAAGCCAGGGACAGCTACGTCATTTCCCGTGTCCGATGAACAATTGAAAACAGTGAACTCAGCTTAAAAAAAAGAACATAAAAGGAATTGAAAATTTTTTAACCAAAAAAAAAAAAAAAAACTGAAATCTCTATCTTCTAATTTTTTCAATCAACCATCAAAATTGCAAAGTGCAGGACAAACAAAGTACTCAAAAGATCACAATCTGTATCAGTCAAAAGGCAAAGTCCAGAACATGATCCTAAACTCAAAACTATAACCAAAATTGGAGAAACCAAAACCTAAACTCAAATTCAACTTAGAAAGAGAAGCTTTGGAAAAAGATTGCCTCTTTGGAAACACATTCCTAATAAAAGTTTTGACACACTGTAGATTGCAGACAGTGAAAATCTTTGCTTCTTACAGTAGTAACAATTAATATGCTGCTGCTGCTTATAATATCATATTACCAAATATATATATATATATATAATCCCACCATCACATCCCAATTCGTTCTCATTATGATCGTCATATAACACCAAAGTTGATACAAAGTTCTTAAGTTACCAAAATTGATAAAACCATTCCACTCAAATACCTATATCTCTAACCCCAGCACAAACAAAACTAAAAGAAGAAGAACACAACAGCAAAAAACACAAATTTCCCAACCTGCAATCCCTACTCTCCAAACCAAACTCATATCTATTACTCCTCTTCTTCCTCTACCATATGAACACAGCACTGAACCACATTTGGAAAAAAAAATTATATTGCTATTACAATACTTAAAGGCCTCGGCAGATACTAAATCTTAGCCAACTCTTCAATTAAGCATAAACAGAACAAACTCAGAATCAAAACTCTGAAATTACAGAGCCAAATTCAATCACCCAAAAAAAAAACCCAATTCAGTAACCCTAACCGTAAAAGGTGATCAAACTCAATTCCCAATTTCCGAAAACCCAGAGTCAATAACATGAATCAAAAGAGAAAACAAAAAACCCCCAACAAAAACGAAAAAAACATAGAAATCTGGGAAACAATACCTTCGATACAAAACGCTTTCTCTCCACCGATCTGAATACAGATCTTCTTTCCCCTCGCAGCAAAATGAAATCACCACTCTCGCTCGGTCTCTTTCTCGCTCTCCCTGTTTCGACTGTACTTCCTCTAGAAACCACGAACGAAATCTACGTGTATTTGACTTGATTATAAAGCGATGGCATCCCGTAAATCAGAGAAACATAAGGGCAAAAGCGTCACTCCACTTTGTGCACAGTGATGAACAGGAAACCGGGCAACTGAGATTTAGTATATTGTAAATTATTATTTTTTATTAAATCCTCCCGGTTTTAGTGGGTTCATCCCGATCAATTTGTCTTTAATCGTCTCTTCTTAATCTTGTTTTATCTATGAAATGGATCTTAGCTATTCGATTTACTTAGCCAATTTTGTCTTCTTTTTCAATTACCTGAACTGGGTTTCTTCACTTCTTCAATTATCTGAAATGGGTTTCTTCAAGGTTCCTTGCTTGATTTTATATGGGTGAGATGTTGTACTGAGTTGAGAATTGATTTACAGAGAGAAGATGCTGCTCAGCTTCACCAGTTCATATTACATGCAGCTCTGGATATTGTTCAGGACCTTGCTTGGACTACCAGTGCCATGTCAGTCACTTGTTCTGTACATTTCGTTTCTTGAACCTTCTAACTTGTTAGTTGTTACTCTTATTACTAAGCATTTCATTCTTGATAATTGAAATGGTGCAGTTATTTGAAGGCAGTAGACCGCTTTAATGATTTGGTGGTTTCAGCCTATGTTACAGCTGGCCATATCCTTCATCTTTTCGAATCTACTGATTCGAGAATTATTTATTTCTTGATTCGCCCAGTTGTTAAATATTTTGTCGCTATTGTCGTGTGTGTTCTTCGACAAAAGTGCAGCATATTTCGTATGTCAGTCGATAGAATGATATTGATCGATATCAGATGTATGTTCATACAAAATGATATTGATCGATATCAGATGTATGTTCATACAACCAGGAAGACCGATCCTTCAATGCTGAAGCTTTTGTGCATATGAGGAAACTAAAGTTGCTCATATTCACTTACGGACAAATTAGAAAAAATTAAGAATCAAGTGAAAAATTCTTTTATACACTGACGGTACAAATGAACTAACAGATGTAATAAATATCAACTGTTGATATTTATAGGCAGTACGTCTCATTTTAATAAAAATATATACTTAATGTTATCCAACCGTTCATTCATGTTGGTGCACTGAATACTATCTCAAATCAAGTAAATCTCCAATCAAAGAACGGCATTGACATTGTGGATGAGTATGGAATCAATCACAAAATTTCAATTTCAATTGAAAGCAAGGATAAAGATACCTTGGCCGCAGATCCCACTTCAGCTTCGTAAATGGGGATGTCGTTTCTGCTCACGATAATGAAACACACCGTCGTTGCCATTGCTCTTCTTCTTCTTCTTCAGAGCTAGCGATGCCTCCGATCCGACTACACAAAATAGAAGAGTAACCAACAACGTCATTTCTCTATTGAAACTTGTTGATACCCAAATTTCCACAAGTTCAAATTTAATTAGTGCCAGGCAAAGGGAACGAGTCATCAACCTCGTAACCTAATTGGGCCTTCAAGCAAGCCCATTTCACGTCAAAAGGAAGTTCTCTATTTAGCAAGCGATACGAGAAGCCCAAATACTCAAACAATTGACATGCATTTTCAAAGGAGCCAACACGCTTATTTACCATGCGATACGCGTAGACCCAAGCTACGTTTGGGGCTTATACGGCGGGATGTGGTGTGGAAGGTAGCGGATCATGGGAGGCCCATTGTTATGATAAGGCCCATCGATAATTTTGGACTTGGGAACCAAAATTCATGCTTGAAGGACCAATATCTTAACATGGGTTAGTGGAGAGATGAAAGCAGGCCCAACAAGACTTAGAGCCCACTAGAGTCACTTCCCTACCCAAAGTCCATTACACCAGTCTCTAGCCCAAAACTCGTTGGAATCGTCCTCTTCCCAAACTAGAAACGTTGTTCTATCAAGCTGCTGCTGGGATTATTGCTTCACCCTTTCCGATAAGAGCCCGAATCTATGGAAAAGTTTTCCAATTCGTATCTTCCGAAATCCTGCTTCAACTTCCAATAACCCTTAGATTTTCGTGATCACAATTTACAATAGCAGAAATTAGGGGATTAGGAACCCTCAAAGATCATAGCAACACAAAATCTGGGATCCCCATCACCGTCCTATACCTGTACCACCAATCTTCACCCTCATAGCCAGAGCAAGCTTTCACTCTTTTGGTTTCATGGGGAAAACAAAAGCTGAAAGCTTTAGAATGATCCCACCATTTGAATGATCCCACCAAAACTGAGAATACCCTTTCAAAACCTCTGGTTCTTGGCACAAATCTTCCCCGTCTACCTCCGCTATAAAAGGCGAGTTCATTGCCGTTGGAAAAGAAGCCACAACAGCCCAGAAACATCAAGCAAGAGGTCAATCTCTATCTCTGAATCTTTAGCCATCAATTTCTCCCAATCAACCTTAATCCAAAACCCAGAAATCATGCCATTGCTGGAACTCTCTCTCTTTGCTAAACTCCCAGGCATCTAGCTCCCACACCATATCCACCTATAGGCTCTGTTCTCGTGAAATCTAATTCAATTGCTGCTGTTATCATCAAGCCAAATAGCTGCTGTTATCATCTAGCGGGTTACAACGAAGTCGTTATCAGGTCCAACCTTTGAACAATTTTGGGCCTAGTCTTGCTTAATCAAGAGGGTCTTGCTGCAAAGGTCCAAATCACAAATTCACCCTCACAAAACTCTTATTTTATTTTTGTATTTCTTTTAAATATGATGTGTCAATTTTGGTTCGTGTTTCTTTTTTATTTAGTTATTATTATTATTTTTTATTAAATCCTCCCGTTTTAGTGGGTTCGTCCCGATCTATAGGCACTTTGTGTGTCTTTTGTCCAACTAATTCCCAATCAATTTGTCTTTAATCGTCTCTTCTTAATCTTGTTTTATCTATGAAATGGATCTTAGCTATTCAATTTACTTGATTCGCCAGACAAAAAAAAAAAAAGATTTACTTGATTTGAGATAGTATTCAGTGTACCAACATGAATGAACGGTTGGATAACATTAAGTATATATTTTTATTAAAATGAGACTGCCTATAAATATCAACAATTGATATCTATTACATCTGTTAGTTCATTTGTATTGTCGGTGTAGAAAAATTCTTTTCACTTAATTTTTAATTTTTTTAGTTGTAGAATAATTGAATTCTCTAAGTGATAAGAATTGTTGGGAGGAGAGTTAAATTTTTGTCCATTTTATAGTATCGCTTTTAGGAAAACGAGCTTAATTTGTTTGTAATAAGTGATACTTTGTCAGTTTGGCTAGTTGCTTGGTCCTGAAGGAGCTGGATCCGAGACAAGAATCTACTGTTCTAGTTATGATAAGAAATGAATTAACCTATTTTTTCAAAGAAAACTGTGGACCGTTGGATGATTTATTGATGAGGTGGCACGCGGAGAAGAAATCGCCTGCAGATACGAGTCTTGTTGTAGGTAATCCAACCCCTCCCACACTCTCAACCCTATATCTACTCTCACTTGTATCTCAGAGAAACCCAATCTCTCTCAAAAGCCTCCTTCTTCTCTCATTTTCAGTTCAGGGGTTAGGGTTTTTCCACCTCTCTCAAAACCCTAAATTCCCAATCTTCCGCTCACAAATGGCCTGCTCGGCTCAAATCAACGTCCTGGGCACCGCCCCCAACTTCGCCTCCCCAAAGACGCTGTTTTTAGGTCAGAGACTCGGCCAAACGGTGCCGTTGAGGGGCTTCGTCAGCCTCAGGTCCAACGGCGTACGACGCGCCGGACCGCTCCGCATAGTCAACGAGAAAGTCGTCGGCATCGACTTGGGGACCACGAACTCGGCCGTCGGCGCTATGGAGGGTGGGAAGCCCACCATAGTAACTAACGCCGAGGGGCAGAGAACGACGCCGTCCGTGGTGGCGTATACGAAGAACGGCGATAGGCTTGTGGGCCAGATTGCGAAACGGCAGGCCGTTGTGAACCCGGAGAACACCTTCTTTTCGGTGAAGAGGTTCATTGGGAGGAAGATGTCTGAGGTTGACGAAGAGTCGAAGCAGGTTTCGTATAGGGTTGTGAGGGATGAGAATGGGAATGTTAAGCTTGATTGCCCTGCTATTGGGAAACAGTTTGCAGCTGAAGAAATTTCTGCTCAGGTATAATTTTTTACATCACATTTTGTTCAAGTTTCGTCAAGATAAGATTTTTGTGGTAATTTGTATGTTTCTGATTATTCAAGTGTGGAAAATTGTCGTATTAGTACTGGGAAAAAAGTGTAACGTAATGGGTTTGAATAGCTCTCATACATGTTTGCTTACCTAAACCGAGTTGTATGGAGAGTTGCATATTGAATAGCAGCAACTCCGAGACTATGGGGGGGGGGGGGGGGGTTGTATTTCTGATGGAAAATTGGCATACCAGTGCGTATTTGGGTTGCTAGAGAGATTGTTGGTAAAGATTTAGGTATGAAGCCTGTGTCTTTGGGAGAGAATGCTCTACAGTTATGGGTGGAAAAGCTCTCCTACCCATTTGCGCACAGGTTTAGTAGCTTTATGGTGTTCTGGTGGCCAATGGATTATCTGAATGATTACGAATTATAGAACTTTGTTTCATGTTTCTTTTTCTTATGCATTATGTGTTAGGGTTAGGGGTCATTGTTACAAACCTTTTGGCGTCACTTATCCTTAAAACATTTCTGTACATATTTTTGTTGAATAAAACTACATGATTCTGTTGATAGGATTTGGTTTATTGTGAAAACAATGCTTTGGCTTTGGTTTTGCTAATGTTAATCTCATTTTACCACTGAATTAGGTTTTGAGAAAGCTGGTGGATGACGCTTCAAAGTTTTTAAATGATAAAGTCACCAAAGCTGTGGTAACTGTGCCTGCTTACTTCAATGATTCTCAAAGAACTGCTACCAAAGATGCTGGCCGTATTGCTGGGTTGGAAGTTCTGAGGATCATAAATGAACCTACTGCTGCTTCATTAGCATATGGATTTGAAAGGAAGAACAATGAAACTATCTTGGTATTTGACCTTGGAGGTGGTACCTTTGATGTCTCAGGTAATGGTGTTTGTTACTGGGATATGTTGCCTTTAGCCGTCTGTGTCGATGTTGATTTGAAACCTTATACTAATTACCTTTGTCCTTCTTCTATCACAGTTTTGGAGGTTGGTGATGGTGTGTTTGAAGTGCTATCGACTTCTGGAGATACACATTTGGGTGGTGATGATTTTGATAAGGTCAGGAGTTGCTTTCTTTTTCATTCTCTCTGATGTCATACTCCCTTTTGATCAAGACTTTCTCCTTTGGGTGAAGTGATACAAACACTAATAATGCTGGTTATGTTTTCCAGAGGATTGTTGATTGGCTTGCTACAGACTTCAAAAGAAATGAAGGAATTGATCTATTGAAGGATAAACAAGCTCTTCAGCGGCTGACAGAGACGGCTGAGAAAGCGAAAATGGAGTTGTCATCTTTGACACAGGCAAACATTAGGTGGGTTCCTGCTATCTGAGATACATTTGAATATTACTGGATGGATACTTCAAATTTTGTCACTTTCCGTATGTTTAAAGTCTTTTATTGGCCATAAATGTTCTGTTCCAGCTTGCCTTTCATTACTGCTACTGCGGATGGCCCCAAGCATATTGAGACAACCCTTACTAGAGCCAAGTTTGAGGAGTTGTGCTCAGATCTCCTTGACAGGTATGAACTATTGTTGTAATAGGTTTCTAGTGCTATCTTTACCCGATTCTTCTTGTTCTATGACAGTTTAATCTTGTTCTATAACAGTTTAATCCATGGACATTTTGCAATCCAAATACTGAATGTTTCTTTTATATTTTACCTCAGAGTTAAAACACCAGTTGAAAATTCCTTGAGGGATGCAAAGCTCTCCTTCAAAGACCTAGATGAGGTAATACTTGTTGGTGGTTCAACACGTATACCTGCTGTTCAGGAGCTTGTAAGGAAGTTGACGGGGAAGGAACCAAATGTTACAGTCAACCCTGATGAAGTTGTTGCCCTTGGTGCTGCAGTTCAGGTGGGACATAATTTCTTTCAACAATTTATAACATTACACATGTATAATTATTATCTTCAGACTGTGTTGCTTTCATAGTTATTGGTTTTTCTGTTACTATTATGGCTACCTGATTACTGCTGCTTTTATTTGCCTGATTCTAGGCTGGTGTCTTAGCTGGAGATGTAAGCGACATTGTATTGTTGGATGTGACACCACTGTCACTGGGTTTGGAGACCCTTGGTGGTGTCATGACAAAGATCATCCCAAGAAACACCACTCTACCTACCTCTAAGTCAGAGGTATTCTCAACTGCTGCGGATGGTCAGACAAGTGTGGAGATCAATGTTCTTCAAGGGGAGAGAGAATTTGTTAGAGATAACAAATCTCTTGGTAGCTTCCGTCTGGATGGCATCCCGCCTGCACCACGTGGGGTTCCTCAAATTGAAGTGAAGTTTGACATTGATGCCAATGGTATACTCTCTGTCGCTGCTGTTGACAAGGGCACAGGCAAACAGCAGGATATTACCATTACTGGTGCTAGCACTCTCCCTAATGATGAGGTACGTACTGTATTTGATGTAGTTGATTAGAGAGCTGAAAAATGGTTGGCTTTGTGATGTATGATTTGGAGACTGAGTCTATGCATGTTGTGCTCTTTGGTACACAGCTATTTATGTTTGTAGTCTTGAATTATATCTGAAAATTTCGTGAAACATACAGGTGCAAAGAATGGTTAGTGAAGCAGAGAAGTTTGCAAAGGAGGACAAGGAGAAGAGAGATGCCATTGATACAAAGAATCAGGCAGATTCTGTTGTCTACCAGACTGAGAAGCAGCTGAAGGAGCTGGGAGACAAGGTTCCAGCCCCAGTTAAAGAGAAGGTTGAGGCAAAACTTGGAGAGCTCAAGGAGGCGATTTCTGGGGGTTCAACCCAAGTTATTAAGGATGCCATGGCTGCTCTCAACCAGGAAGTTATGCAGCTTGGACAATCCCTTTACAACCAGCCTGGTGCACCTGGTGCAGGTGCAGGGCCAACACCACCCGGTGCTGAAGATGGGCCTGCAGAATCATCATCCTCATCAGGCAAGGGACCTGAAGGAGATGTGATTGATGCAGATTTCACTGACAGCAAGTGAGCACAGTGGTTGGGTAGATAGTCATTAAATGTTTAATTTCTTGGTCAGTAAATGTGTATAAGAGTAGAATCAACTGTGGCAGGATTCGATGTGGTGGTTGTGGTTAATTGTGGCCATTTTTGCTTTGATGGAGAATGAGATACATTGTTGCTAGATGATTGAAGATCGTTAAGTTTACTTTATTGAATTTAGATTAGGGTGAGAAAGCAAGATGTTGGATTGATCCATGCACATTGTTTTAGCAGCAAGTCCATTCAAATGCTGAACAATGAACTCACTAAGGGAGTGTGTCTTCTCTCTACCCAATAATAATCCTATTGCTTTGGTTTTTTCGTCATATATTGGAACTCCATGGAACGCAATGTTATTTTCATCCCCCTGCAAGCGTTTCTTCTCTGCCCGGGTGCTTTTGTGTGAGCGAAATGATGAATCCATTGTAGTGCATCTGCTTGTCAAGGGCTTTAGAGCCCTAGACATGGCCAAGTTGAGAGCTGATCAGATGATAGCTGAGATACTTGATTTGCCTCTTGAATACTAGCAAGTCATTGACCATATTTTTTCTTCTCATTTATTGTACCTGTTATTTGGTGGCCATGGGCCTGTGTAATATGGATCTCATCGACAAGCATGAAGTTGGGAGCAACAGAAGTTTCTCGTTGTGGTAGTGTGGAACGAGTTAGTGATTGAAGTGAACAGTTGTTTCTAAAGCTTTTACTGATAAATAAAACTCCAAGCCCTCTTTCATGGTAAGTTCTTATCTCATATTATTTTCGGTGTTGAGAGCTCTAAAATTGCTTCTTAGTGTGAATAAAACCAATATTTGTTTCTTTGAAAGGATGCGGCTCAACTATGTAAATTTTCTGCATGTTTGAACTATATAAATAGTTTGCAGAATGATATATGTTAATACCATTTCAATGGTACATATAAGTGTAGTAATAGGCCAAATTCCTTTTGCTTGTCTGCATCTCCTCTGTTTCCAGCAGACGGCTATAAATTCATTTACTCTTCTTGCTCCATTGAAGGTTACTTTCGAATTTCCAGCGCCACTGCAGCTCTTTTAAGATAGAATCCCGTCAACACTCAAATAGAACGTGGGTGCTCCTGTTGCCTGCTGACCCGAAATTTACCAATACAAACTCGGGCTAGGCTGTGTTGCTTGATGAAAGAAGCTGATCTGGGTGGTTCAGCTGGACTCCTTGTACCAGCTATATCAAATTAGTCATTGAACACAGAAAACGATAGTTAGGAAGAGAATTGCCTAAATCATATATTGGGGTTTCATTCTTCAATGACCAATAGAAACTCCATTTTATGAGAATGCTGAAAGAAAAAATATCAGCACTGCTTTCAATGTTATAGTTTAGCATGCAGATTGTTAATTATACATGGGAGACACACAGATAGACGCACACTTTCATTAGGACCACAGTAAGAGTCATTTTATCAAACAGAAGGTAGGTGAACATTTCAGATGCACTTCATCACAAACTAAGACATACTGGATCGCTAAGACTCATTGATTTAAGTATTTCAAAGTTTGTAGGACATTGTGCTTCTAGCTGCCTTCACACTGTATACAGCAGGAAGAAAGAAGAAAGAAGATAAAAAGGCAAGATGATTGATTTCATGACAGAGGTAAAACAACCTACATAGAATGGTTAGGTTTCTTATAAATACACCTAAACTGATATATGTCAACTACTAATCATTGAAAGTGTCTAGTTTCTGTTATATTCTGTTTTTTAATAAGAGGTTTAAATTCATCCCAATATATCACAGTGGACAGAATTTAGTATTGGATAATCAATGAAAAATTATCAAGAAACATATAACTTGCCAAATCCAATGAACTATACAAGGAACTAAGAAAAGCTAATTCAAGAAACCACGGTATAGTATGATTATGATAGTTACCTCACAATTGTATAGATTACTGGTCATAAGTCGGCTTTGTGTGCCATGTCTCTTGTCCCTGACAGGAGTTCGGCTTCCATTAAAGGCAAACATAAGAAGATAAGATACCAACAAAATGTATAGTATTTGTGCATAACATAAAGGTTAAAGATTAGTCTGCTTTACTTTTACATACTCAAATGGTTAGATTATGAGGCCATGGTTCTGAGGAATTGCTCCTTGAGTTTTTGAAGAAACAACATCATCTCTCACATCTTCAACGTTTACAATAAGTCCACCTTCTTTATTGTCCAGTATATTAGGTGCAAAGACAAGTGGAATACCATTTTCTACACCCTCTTGCCCCATTGCTTTCAGAGTTGGAGCTTGCAAATTGTAATCAACTCCCACTATAGCCTTTGTTACAATCTGGAGTTTGTACTAACCCTATTTGTGCACATTCTCTACACCTCCTTTCTCAAGAAAATCTGATTCATGTTCTGTCGTTGATGAATCAACATACCAACAATATTGATCCTCAAAGATAGAAACAATTGCAGGAATGACAAGCAAAGGCATAATCAATAGTTTAGAATGAATCATGTTATTATTGAAATTGATAACTCTCAAACCTGTGCAGAGCTCAAGACCAATGTTCGCAACTCTATTAATGTGGACAATCTGTGTGACCATAAGCAGAAGAAGTGCACTAGCTCTGTTAATCAGCAGGGAGCCTAGTGTATGTTCATCATCACTTAAACTGCAAAGTTGAACTGCTGGAAAATTTGACAACCAAGTGTGACTCTCAAGCTTGTATAGGTTGCAACCTGAACTACTGCAGTGCCAAAATCATTTGCTTGTGAAAACTTCTCTTGAAGCATATGAAACATCACTTTCCTATAAAGAACATAAATATCCACAGTGGCAAGGTAAGGTGTCTCTTGGGTGTTCAGGTCATCAATTCACAAACTGGTGGTAGCATCTATCAAAGCTTCAGGTTTCCTGTCTTTTGGTCTCTAAAAAAACTCAATAATGAACCCCTCTTCATACATCAAGGCATGTATTTTCTTTCAATTGGGTAAAAAGCTGGCTTTTTTTCTGGTTGAATCTTACAACTACTTCCTCAGCTCACACTTACATTTACATGGGACTAGTACTATTACAGTCACAACAACTTCCTCGTCTTGTTTATAACTTTTCATTCAACAACTGAAATAGCATGCAGCTGTTTTTTAATTTCGTTTTGTTGATGGGTATATTGATATAGATTTTGTAGTGTCTACACTTTTTTTTTCCTCTGGATAGAAGTCAAGTCCTTCACCCAATTGGATTTTGTGCATTTATCTGATCCTAATTAACAAGAATTGAGATGATATCTCCAATTCTATTATTTCATTTTTTTTTTTAATATAAAGTTTTCTTTTTAGATGTGAGACTCTCTTGGCCTGCTAACTGCAGTCCGTGTGTTGGTTTTTATCTTAATGGGTCCTGTAAGCTACATAAAGCATCACATTATTTCATAATATGAGACAATTCACTGTTGCATTTGCAGCGAATAAGTGTAGTCTGGAGATCAATTACAAGCAATTTATCTAGCTAGCTTAGTTTCATCATGCTCTAATGATGTGCAGGCTGATTCATTTGAACACCATTATTCATACTGGAGGGGTTGTGACCCGTTGGTCTGAGTTGTTTCCCCAGTTGCATTAAGTAGAGTATGATTGTAACAAATCAGTCTTGGGGCTATTCTTTTAGAATTCTCAGAAGTTAAGTTGGTTCTTGCCCACAGTGTCAATCAAAAGGACCCTTTACTGTCAATATTGAGCAGGTAAATGTTTTACAAACCTACATGTGTCCAGGTATTCTTATTGGCTGGATAATCATGCAAGAAGAAAAGGAGTTAATATTGAATTTTTCAATGCTTCTTTTCCATTTACATGCATTTGTCTTAAAAATAGCTCCGTAACACCAATTTAATAAGATGTCATCATTCTTGTTTCAGACTATACAAAGTTGACATATGATTCGTCAAAATCATTTCCACAATGTTGAGTTGACAGATTCTATCATCTCCCCTTTTGACATCCTTTGTGATGTGAAGGTCAGAAATTCGCAAACTCTATTCTTCTTTTCCAATTTTTTGTGTTGGCTCATTTGCTTTTTCATTTCATTTTAACAAAGGATGGAATTTGGTAACGTGTAATTTGTAGTTGATAGTCATTTCAAGTTGCAACACAAGGGAGCTAATATGGATGATATATAACCATAGACGAGTGTCAACAAGATATCCAAGGCCTCCACCAGTCAAGTAGATCCTTATTTATATCCCATTTCGTACTTAATCTCTCAATTTGGTTGCTTTCATGTTTGTATGAACTGAAGCTGTTTTCTGATTCTCACTGGGTTTTCCTTCTTTTCAGATACTTCCCCAAGACTTGCTAAAGCTTGCAACAATTAATGCTTGAATTGAATCAGATTATACTGATTGATATTTGGGATTATATTTAGCCATAATCAAGACTTGGCTTTGCGATTTTCATTTCCTTTTGTGCTATTTCTTACTCAATTTTGTTTCTGTATTGTTTATTGTCAATATGGCTATGTTACTTTCAGAAATCCATGGTTAGCATTGATCTACCAAATACCAATGACATGAATAGCAGGGTATGCATTTTTTCTTCTTTATCAAATTGGATATGCACCAAGCTTATATTTTTGTATTTCAAAAGTTTCTTCGTTCTGATGTAGTGGCTAGCATCACTGCTAGTATAGGAACATTTCAATTTCAATTAGTTTAACGTATATCAACTTCTAGATAGTTTTATGTATGCAGGTTTTTTTTGTATTCAACTAGTTAGTATTGTTAAATTCAAGGGAGTGCATTAAACAAACTAAGAATAACTCTGTCATGCATGTTTTTCAACATCAAAGATTTGTTAAATTAAAAGATGAGATGAAGATTAATGTATGTGGCCTTCCTAGAAGATTTGATTTTCAACTGGCTGGCCCCTCGAAAATACTCGAGCGACTTTGTTTGTTTTCTAGTTTGAAATAGACGGGATTATTTTCAACTGGCTGGCCCCTCGAAAATACTAGAGCGACTTTGTTTGTTTTCTAGTTTGAAATAGACGGGATTGTTAGCCCTCAAGAAACATGAGTATGTAGGAATATCGTGGCATTTGCAAGAAGTCTCGTGATTAACAACAATCTGTAGGCTGATGCATTGGATGCCCAAATCGATTGTGACCTTTTGCATAGCAAAGTCCAACTAGTCTAACCATGTTGCTAGCAAAGTCTAACCAGATGGCTAATTGCAAAAGTTTATGAGGATAATGCAGGTCATTTTCAAGTTTTGAAGCTGCAAAATTATTAGTTTTTGGGTATTTTGCGCCAACAGTGTCTGGAGACTTGGGTGACTGACAATATGATACCCGAACTTACAAAGTTATCAAAGTAATACCCAGACTCAACTTTTCGTATCTCCATCATACCTGCGGTCATTTTCTGTCACAGCGCCGTTAATTTTGACCACATGCAAGATACGTGAGTCACATAATGAGGGCAAAAAGTCTTTTCCCCTCTATTAAATCCTAAATGAATAAATTAAAAATTAAAAATAAAAACTGAATTTTTTTTTTTACTTTGTTTATTAAGCTATTATTCTCCGAAGCTACTTGTGATCAAGCTAGAGTTTTAAAGAAGTGCCTTGATTTTTCTGTGAGCTCTCTGGTCAAGAAGTGAGTTACAATAAATCTGTGCTTTTTTTGTTCTCCTAATATTGATAAGATGCTTGCTAAAAATATAAGTGTCATTTGTGGTTCTGCTCTTACTACCAACCTCGACAAATACTTGGGGATGCCTCTGCTGCACTCTCGAGTCACCAAGCACACTTATGCCTCCATCATCGATAAAGTTCAGGGTCGATTGGCTGGTTGGAAAGGTAAATTGTTAAATCTTGCGGGAAGAACAACTCTAATTAATTCTGTTATCTCTACCATGCCTGTTTATGCTATGCAGACTGTTAAGATTCCCGCTTCTATTTGTGACACTATTGAGAAAATGACCACAGATTTTCTTTGGGGAGATAATGATGGCAGTAGGAAGGTTCACCTTGCTAATTGGGATTTAGTTTGTAAACCAAGGAGGTTCGGTGGATTGGGGATTAAGAATATTAGACACATGAACCAAGCTATGCTTGCCAAGGTGGGATGGAGGATGTTTCAAAACAATGAAGGATTATGGAGCATGGTTTTACATCAGAAATATGTGAAAGATATTCCTCTGTTGCACTCTGAAAATGGTTGTTCTTCTAGAAGTTCTAGTACTTGGAGGAGTATAGTTCATGGAATCAGATTCTTAAAGGAAGGTTTAGTTTGGAGAATTGGTGATGGGTGTTCAGCCAATTTCTGGTATGAGAAGTGGGTTACTGATGGACCACTTCTACGACATACTCTGAGTCGGGCTACTGTCAATGATTGTCTTAGAGTCAAAGATTGTTGGAATGATGGTGAGTGGGATATAAATTTCCTTAAACTTCACTTCTGTGATGATATTGTCAATAGAATTGTTAGAATTCCTCCAGGTTTTCACAGTTGTGGTCCAGGCAAAATGATTTGGGGAGGAACAAGTAATGGCCATTTTACTGTTAAATCAGCTTACCTCTATTTGGTGAAGGAAGAAAATATCATGGATTTTCCCTGGTTTTTTCTCTGGAAGTTACCAATACCCCCTAAACTGAAATATTTCTTTTGGTTGGTCTGCCATGGTAAACTCCTCACCAATGTTGAAAGAGTTAAATGAAGAATTACTACTAATTGTTATTGTCCTGTTTGCCATGACCAACCTGAGACAATTTTACATTTGCTTAGAGATTGCCCTGTTGCCCAGATGATTTGGAATAGTGTTATATGCTTGGATTCTATTTCCAGGACTATGCAACTTGATTGGTATGGGTGGTTCTTTGCTAATTCTCAATGCAGGAAAATCTGTTATGGCAATCTCTAATGGTGTTCAATATTTGTTTATACATGTTGGCACATATGGAAGTGGAGGAATAAAATGGTGTTCGATGAGGGGTTTCACTATCCTTTTAATCCTGTGAAAGTTGTTATTGATTCTGCCAGGGAATGGAAATCTGCTAATACTTTCAAGCCGCAACAGTCCAGTAAAACTTATGTTAGTTTGTTGTGGAAGAAACCTCCTGAGCATTACTTTAAATTAAATGTTGATGGTGCTAGAAATCTTAATGGGAAAATTGGTGCTGGTGGTGTCTTGAGAGATTTCACTGGTGCTTGGATTTCTGGGTTTTATGCTAACCTTGGTTGCGGTTCTGTCCTTCAAGCGGAACCTTGGGGATTACTTTTGGGAATACAAATGACTCTCTCTCTCCCCATTGCAGTCATCTTCTAGTGGAAAGTGATTCTCATGTGTTAGTTTCCCTAGTTCAGCAAGGTGTGGATGATTTGCACCCTTTAAAAACTATTATTCATTGTTGCCAAGCTCTCCAAAGACAATTGCACAGCTATGATCTTAAGCATGTCTATCATGAAGTAAATCAGGTTGGCGACATTCTCTCCAAAGCTGGTTTGGATGAAGAGATTGGAACTCAATTCATGGAGCAACCCCCTTCACAAGTTATTCCTAGCTTGCTTGATGACTTGTGTGAAAGTCCTAGAATTAGGATTATAAATTCTGAGATGTAATTTGTTTTTAGCTTTTGTTGGACCTTTTGGTCTCCATATATCCAAAAAAAAAAAAAGATCCCAATCGGTGGGGAGAGAGGTTTTTTTGCGTTTTCTTTGTCGACTCGCTGACTGCGAGTGTGGATCTTTATGAAACATTGCGGAGAGAGCCGCAGCGGTGGTCGGGTTGGTCTCGGACGCCCAAAACTGGGGCTGAGAACTGAAGACCGGAACTGGGCCAGGGACGAACATGAGTTCCGGCCAGTCGAAGTTGAACTGTGGCGAGGAGGGGAAAGAGGTTATCTTTTTTGAACCCATGACGCCGGCTTCGGGTCTTTTAGGGAATGGTGAGGCTGCTACCGACCTGGTGGTCTTCGTTTGTCAAGTCGCGAAGTGAGGAAGGAGAATCGAAGGGGAGAAGCTTCATGGATTTCCGGCGAGCTTTCCAGATTCCGGCCGTTTCGAGACCTTCAACTGGTGGCCGTAGCTTCCTCTTGACATCGTGGACGTCCTTGTGGTGTCGGATTGTCCCAACAACGAAGCATGAGTGAGAATCGAAGGAGAGATGGTGTAGGGATTTCACGGTGGGTTTTGTTCCTTTTCCGGCGACCTTCGATTTCAACTCAGATATCAAAATTGGTCAACTTGTCGAGCTCTACACGCTTCTGCACTTGAATTTCATTTTGGTTGAGATTTGGAGAAATTGGGATTTTTTGCAGGTTCGGCCACTGTGCACGTCGGTATTTTTGGTGATTTCCCATAGCTTTGATCACTTCTACTAGCATAATTAACCGAAATTGAAGGTGGCGGCTTCTGCTTATTGGGTGGTTTCAAGTGGAACTCTTCCGAAGGTCCCATGGGCTCTTCTTCTTTGGTTTAGTCAGAACATTCCTACAATGAGTTGGTTCCATGTTGTGGTTGGCTATCAAAGTGATCCTGAGTCCAATAATTACTTATTTTTCTCGTGCCCCTTATCGGCTTCCACTTGGAACATGTCGCGGATTTGTGAACGAGTGTGAGTTTGTGACCTTTTGCATAGCAAAGTCTAACTAGTCTAACCATTTTCAAGAAGTCTTGTGATTAACTCATTAACAGCACTCTGCAGGCTGATGCATTGGATGATCGCATGCATCAAATCGATTGTGACCTTTTGCATAGCAAAGTCTAACTAGTCTAACCATGTTGCTAGCAAAGTCTAACCAGGTGGCTCGTCTCATACACTCCGGTTACAATTGCAAAAGCTTATGAGGATAATGCCGGTCAATTTCAAGTTTTGAAGCTGCAAAATTATTAGTTTTTTGTGGACGGGATCATGGGTTTGCCAATAATGCAAAAGCTTCGCCAGTAATGCCTCCTTCCTTCTTGTCTAAAACATGCTTCACTCGGTGGGCTTTTGATGCACATCCCTCACTTGTGAAACGGTTTCATGTTTGTATTATTATTATTTTTTAATTTAAAATTTCTAATCACCATTGTTGACAATGGTGTGAAACAGAATCGGTTATAAACTTATAAATAACGATCAAGTCACCATTGGCAATGGTAGGCCCCGCCGCAAGAGTATAAGATGAGAAATTGAGAACTGAAAAACAGTCAAGAACTGGACTAAGAACAGTGCTTATTCAACAATTATATGCTACCAGCACTTGAAACTAAGCTTATTCAACAATTATATGCTAGCCAATTATATGCTACCATTACTTGAAACTATGCTTATTCAACAATTATATGCTACCAGCACCGAAGAACAGTTAAGAACCTGAAACTATATATACATCTCCCCATATGTTAACTCACTTTCACTTACCAGCCTTGAAGCTTCTACAATTCTACTGTTGCTCATCACACTCATAGTGATGGGGTTTTCATTGCATCTGTTGCTTCTATTTGTTCACTTGGCTATATGTTCTTCGGAGCAAACGTTCCCCTATATGACTTCAAATGTCAAAGAAGTAGCCGGTAGGTCCTTCGACTACATTGTTGTTGGCGGAGGCACTGCGGGCTGCCCCCTAGCTGCAACCTTGTCTGAGAAATTCTCAGTGCTGTTGGTGGAACGAGGTGGCTCGCCTTACGGAGACCCCTTCATCTTAGAGGAGAAGTACTTCGGATTCCCATTTCTCCAAACTAATGAATATACATCAGTTGCACAAAGCTTTGTCTCGACAGATGGTGTCCCCAGTTTCAGAGGAAGAGTGCTAGGAGGATCAGCTGCTATCAATGCTGGGTTTTACGGCAGAGCAAGCAAGGATTTTGTCAAAAAGGTTGGTTGGAGTAATGAGGGAGTAAAGGATGCTTATGAATGGGTGGAATCTAGATTCATCTCTAAACCTGATCATTTGACTCCATGGTCGCATGCTGTTGAGTCTAGCTTTCTTGAAGCTGGAATTCTCCCCTATAATGGTTTCAGTTTGGAGCATATTCAGGGAACAAAAATTGGTGCTACTTCGTTCGATAACCAGGGAAGAAGACACTTACCAGCTGATCTTCTACCGGCAGGAAATCCAAGCAAGATCACAGTTCTCTTGAATGCAACCGTAGACAAAGTTATCTTTCAAAGAACTGGTAAGCATGGTAGTTCTTTAAAATAGCATCTAATGTACAATATGTAAGATAAACCCTCTGTTCCTAATAATGTAAATGGTTTTGCAGGTACCACAGATGAGAAGATAGCTCGAGGTATAAGATTCATCAAGAGTGATGGCAGCTCACACCAGACTTATGAAGCTTACCTCAACCAGCCAGACAACTCGGGTTCATGGGGTGATGTGATACTATCAGCAGGAGCTTTAGGCAGCCCTCAGATTTTGTTGTTAAGTGGCATTGGCCCTCAACAACACCTTAAAAACTTTGAAATCCCGCTCGTACTCAACTTGAAGGGAGTAGGAGAGAGAATGCAAGACAATACTGCTATTCAAGTCTTTGTCAACTACAACCAGCAAAATCCAACACCAGACCCTGCCAAAGTTGCTGGTATAGCAGATGACTTCAAAATCATAATCGAGGCAGCAATCATACCTATTAGCTTGAATGGAACATTTGTTAGCTATTTTATTGGCAAACTTGCCTTCCCAGAATCCGTAGGAAAGCTTGAACTCAACAGCACTGACCCCAGAGCAAACCCATCAGTGACGTTCAACTACCTATCAAGCGAGAAAGACTTGGCAGAATGTGTGAAGATGACCGAGCTGCTTGAGCTAGCTTTAAGGTCCAAATCAATTGCTTCCTTATTGGGTTCGAATGAATACCGAAACAAGCCGATGCCTACTAAAGACGAGCTCCAGAAACTCTGCAAGACGACTATCAGTACCATCTGGCACTACCATGGTGGTTGCACTGTGGGGTCAGTGGTTGACAAGAATTATAGGGTTTATGGTGTTAAAGGCTTGAGAGTGATCGATGGGTCAACCTTCCTGGAATCACCAGGCACAAACCCAATGGCCACTGTGCTGATGCTTGGAAGATACCAAGGGCTCAAAATTCTTCAAGAAAGAAAAGATGCGTCCTTTATCAATCCCATAACCTGATCAGCTTGTAGTTTATCCCATAAATTAAATAAAACAGCAGCCTATGCATAATTTAATAATGAATGAGCAAGTATGGAACATCTTTGTCATAGCAAGTATGGTGGGATATGCCTCCTCCATTTCTCTTGTCGTTCTATGAGAGTGATGTTTTGGGTCTTCCACAGTTTAGATTTCGTTGACTTGTTTGTTTTACTTGTTTATTTTGGAGGTTTTGGTTAGGTCCCTCTCCATTGTCATTCGTATTTTTTTTGGCTTAATAAATTGGAGTGTTAGAGAGGTTGTTCCTCTGCTATCACTCATTGCAAAAAAAAAAAAAAAATGAATGAATGACAAATTCCAAGTTCAATATGATGAAAATTGAAAAAACAACGCATAAAGAAGATGAAAAAAAAAAATATATATATATATATATATATAACTGTTCGTACTTATAATCTTAAATCACCACTTTGAATACCTTAACGATAATCAATTTGGCTAAAAATTTGTAGAAGTGATCTATACATTAGGACTTAAAAACTGAACGGTTGAGATGCCAAAATATGATCGAAAAAATTGGTCTAATGCCCTATCCCTAGAAAAGACCAAAAAAAGAAGGATCCCTTACTAGAAGGTACACACACACACACGCACACAGAGACACTACCACAAAAGTGGGCTGATACCACCAATTACCGGGCACAAATCGGCTAATGGTGTCTGTGGGAGATATTTGGGTTGGATATATACTTGCATGGTCTCATTATTACTTATATAATAGTGTCTATGCATTTGTTTATTAGTAGATGGTAGCCTCAAAGTTACTTATATTGATGCCAATGCATTTTTTCTATTATTACGGCGGGCTGGATATAATGGGGTCCTATTTCTGTTCATGCTTGTAATTCTACTGATTCTTATAAGATATGTGGGCTTACGTGTCTCCTGATTTCCTTAAATTGAATTGGCACCAACACCCACCTCTACTATTAGGGGTGGGTTCGGTACTTCAGTTTGGTTTTCAGCTGAAATCAAGAAACAAGCCATACCGAACTAGAACTTCGGTTCGGTTTAACATTTTCGAGAGTAACCCAGTTTGGTTCGGTTAGGTTCAAGTTCGGTTAAAAAAAAAAAATTATTTAACATTTGTTAAGCTCTTACCCTCGACTACATAATCAAATACTACAAAGAAACACCTCATCAAAATAAGCATAGCTGGTTAGATATCCATACTCATAACCCAAGAACACATTGAATTCAAAGAAACAAATTCAATAAGAAACAAATAACAACGTATACCGAATCAGAAAAGGGAACTTAATTACTAACCAATATGAAATGTGTCCTTGCTACCTTAAGCCTTCTTTACCAGATCATGAACAAGCTCATCCATTTCCTGCCATTAAATTCATACCAGCACAAAATCAAGACAAACCCAAAACAAATTTGAACCCAAATTATCAAAAGCAAAGAAATTTGAAACTGAAATAGCTTGAATTCATATTGTCGCCGTCGATAATCTCTTGCTGCAAATCCTTGGGGTTCTTGTCATCAATCGTGCACCCAACTAAGAGATTCTCCTTCACAATCCGGCTTAGGTCTTGGCCATCGATTTGGTCTTCATGTTCTTGCTTCTTGATGTCGTGATCCGACTCCTTAAGAGCCTTGATGAACAGAGCAGCGGAGAAGAAAAGACTGGCCAAAGAAGAGACGCTGAAATGAAATGTCGTGAGGCTGAGTGAGGACTATTTATATAGCGACGCTCTAGGGTTTCTGATCAAAACTAAAAAAAAAAACAACGTCGGTTTAGTAAGTTTGGTTCGGTTCTGTCCGGATCGATTTTTGACACCCTGAAACTGAAAACCGAACCATTTCAGTTTTTTTTTTCTGTGCTGTTTTTTCGGCTTCGATTCGGCTTTCGGCTTGGTTTTTTTTTGTTTTCGGTTTCGCAAACCCACCCCTATCCTCTACGATGACCCTGAAGACGTCAGCAAGTGAGAAGCTCTTACACGCTTGCTCGCTCACATCAGTCATCACCCAGGGCTTCGACGTCTCCAAGTTCGATCTTCTCTTGGTTTCGAAAATCTAATTCTCAAGGCTCTGTTTAGTTATAAATTTTGATATGAGAAAATTGTGTTTCAGCTCGAGTTGGTGAATTGCAATTGTGGGTTGTTAAGAACGTAGCAACTCAGTTGTTGGAAGTGAATCGCTTGTACCCGTTACATTATTATGCTTAACAGTATGTTAATCTGAACCATACTACCTAATAAGCTATCTTGCTCTTATGGATTCAAATCATAATGGGTCTCTCACCTCAAGTCTTGATTTGAGGTCATCGGCCTCATCTCTAGACTCCTCCTTTGGCATCATCATTCGCCCCAAAAAGGTCTTAATTTCTTTCAACTTGGGTAAAAAGCTGGATTTTTTCATTGAATCTTACAATAACTTCCTCAGCTCACACTTACATTTACATGGGACTAGGGGTCATCATGGGCCGGGCTAGGGCCGACCCTACCCTAAATTTTAGGACTTAGGGTCGGGCCTAGTCAAAGTCAACAAAATTTAGGGCCGGGTAGAGTCTGGCCATGGCTTAAATATGCTAACCCTTACCCGCCTGAAAGGCCCGAGCCACTAGGGCCGAAAGGGCCGGCCTTCTTAATAGGGCCAAATAGGGCCAAAATGAGCCTTAATTTGTTTAACAAAAAGAAATATATTACTTTTATTTTTTATCTCAAAATGTGGCTCAATGGTTAGATAGGTAATACAAGACTCATTATTTTTTGTTGATCATATTTAATATATATATATATATATATATATATATATATATTGGAATTAACTTATAAGTTATAGCATTTATAAATATTAGTTAAGATGGTTATATTTAATTAAATATCTCTCTAAATCTCCCAAAATTAACTGTTGTTTAACAAAGGAAATAAAAATTAAAGAAAATAAAGCTAGTAAATCAATTACAAAAAATAGATAAGTTGTATGTTATAGACGAAAGAGAAACATATTTAAAAAATAGAAAATTATTAGTGCTTAATTGGGCTGGCTTCCCTAACGGGCTCAAACGGGTAGGGCCGGGTTTTATTTTCATGACCCTTACCCTACCCTATTTGAGAAAGGGTAGGGCCGGCCCGCCCTAATGCAAGGGCCGGGTAGGGCTTCCGCCCTACGGGCCGGGCGGGCTTAGGGCCGAAGGGCTAAATGATGAGGCCTACATGGGACTAGTACTGTTACAGTCACAACAACTTCCTCGTCTTGTTTATACCTTTTCATTCAACAACTGAAATAGCATGCAACTGTTTTCTAATTTCATTTTGTTGATGGGTATATTGATATAGATTTTGTAGTGTCTACACCTTTTTTTTTTTTTTTTTCCTCTGGATAGAAGTCAAATCCTTCACCCAATCGGATTTTGTGCATTACCTGATCCAAACAAGAATTGAGATGATATCTCCAATTCTTTTATTTCATTTTTTGTATTTTTTATTTTTTGAAAAATTGGTCCAAATGATATCTGAACTATATCACATTTTAAACTTCGGTACATCAAGTTTCAGAAATATCAAAACGATATCTGAGATTCATACCCTGACCGAATATATGTACCTGGGGCCGTTAGCTCTATTACGAAAGTTGTCATCTGACAATTTTTGAAGGGTATTTTCATCCTTTCATATATACATATATATATATATATATATTTTTTTTTTTTTCTCTAAGCATTTTTCCTCTCTCTCTGTCTCTCTTCCCAGTTTGTTCTTCTCCTTCACAACATAATCTGCCTCCCTGAAAATCATCCTCCCCACCAACGCCCAATTTGTCGAGATGCATTCGGGTTTTGCCAAAAGAAGGAAACCCAGAATTGGGGAAAATCATTAATAAAGAAGGGATTGAAAAATTGGGTTCTGAAACCCAAAACTGGGCAAATCGCAGAAATGGAGATCGGGTCTATTGGAAAATAATTTGAACTTGTCATTATCTAAATATATTCAGATAATAGTTTTGATTTAATGAGAAACTAATTAACAGAAATACATATCTAAAACTCTATTCTGTTATCAATTTGAAATTATGTCTCATTTGAAGTAGGAGACTTATTTGTTAATGAACCTGATTAACAGTAAGGATATAGACATGATAAACATCAAGTATCTGCAGATGAAATCTTTAGGAAATCTTGGACTCCTTATGGGATCAGCACAAGATTGATACTGGCCCCTATATATAGCAGATTAAGTCCCTGTGTTAACTACACGTTTTTAGCATTGAGTTCAGTCCCATTCTGAAAGCTTAGAGTAGTATAACATAGAAGACTTGTTCTTCTCGTTTGTTTCTGGTTCTGTGTTGGTGCATTGGAGTTTCTGGAGTTAGTAGCTTCTGGCTTTCGAGGCTTCTGGAGTTGCTGTGCAGACAAGGAACGGTTGTGGTTGTAAAAGCTGTTGCTGAGATTTTTGTTACTGAAGACCAGAGAGATGGCTGCTGGACAATATATTAAACCTCTAAACAATGGTAATCATAATGTCCCACTATGAGATTTATATTCTGTGGCTATTTGTCTTTTGTGTTCTTTTGATGTATTGCTTTTGTTTTCTTTACAGAGAAGGTCTTAGGTAGGGTTGCCACGTGGTGGGGCAGTGAGGCCCTCCAATCACTGCCTAGCAGGGGGTATTTTGGGTATTTTATTTTGCAAATTGAGAACAGTTTTGGAACAAGAATTTTTTTTTTTTGAGTTTTGATTGGTGGGCCGCACTGCCCTACCACGTGGCAGCCCCTACCCAAGACTTTTTCTTCTTTACATCATTTGGTCCTACAAATTGGTATCAGAGCACATGGCTTTAGTAAGGACACAAAACCTTTTTCTACTTTTATCTCTATATGCAGTTTTTGTACGTTATCTAAAGGCTCACTAGTTGGTTGTAGTACTAGTCTATTGCTTAATTAAAGATATCTTGATGCCTATATGTCTTATAAATATAATAGAACGTGCTAGCCACTGAACATTTATGCACGCTTCATGATTAAAGTAGTTAAAGTACTAGTCTGTGCATCTTTTAAAATAGACTTCAGTACTGTTTTGTTTTACGCCTTGCACAGCCTGGTCTACAGTCAATAAAGCTTCGGGTCCTGCCCGAGATAAGAATAAAAGGGCATTCAGAAATTTTTTTTTAGTTATCTATATGTTTCAAAACAGCAAAATGGTTCTTTCTTCTCTTTTGGGGCTGCAATTAATCATGAGTCTGTAGATCTCTTTCAATTTTGCTTCCGCTAATATTTTCTGCAGCTGATGATGGAGAGACTCATGTGTGTTTATATTTCATCAAAAATTTCGAAATGATTTATATATGATGATTACCTGTTTATGCTGCTGTGAATTTTGACAAGAATTAAGTATAAATGTCTCCCAATTTTAAAGTTGCAGTCTTGTTAATATCTTCGCAGTGGAACTTAAGTTTAACTTATGGTCTTATGATTTTCTGGAGATTATATTGATTCTGTTGCACAAAGTAACCTTCACTATTGTTTCTAGAAAATTTTCAGCCTAACAAGATCGAGATTGTGTTACTGTTATTAAATTGCTTATATTTTGGCTCCCAAAGGAGTGTTTACATATGGAGATTTAAATACAGTAGCAGTATTATGCATGTTCTATGATTTTATTTTCTGATATTTTGAAACTTTTCTCTATCCAAAGATGTTGACTGTTTTCAATATATATATAAAATTGTTGAACATGGAATAATGATATAGAAAATTTAGTTATCAGATTTTATGCCACAAAGGTGTTATCTGGTATATCTTCAGAATATGGGATTGTTTTAGTTGTGTTACTGTCATCTATTTTTCAGTTTTTAATGATTCAAACACATAATTTATGCAGTATAAATAATACACAGGATATGGACTTACACTTATGTTTTATGTTTTACTTCAGGAACTGAGGTTGTCATCTTAGGACAAATTCAGCTTTTGACTGGTTGGAATTACAAGAAATGGAAGAACCAAGTCGAGTTCTATTTGGCAATGAATTAGAACATGGATCTATGTCTCACTGAAGAACAGCCCTATGAGCTGGATGAAGAAAGCACTGAAGAGGACAAAAAGGCTTATAAAGAGTGGCACAGGGCTAACAAAATGGCCAAGAATGTCATCAGGACCACCCTTTCTGACACCGTTAGAGGCTGTATTGAGGAGCCAGAACATGCAGTGGACTTTCTGGAGGCCATAGCTCAAAAATTCAGGGAAAGTGGCAAGGCTGAAGCTGCAAGACTATCCAAAAGGTTCAATGATCTCAAATTCAGTGGAGTGGGGAGTGTCAGAACCCACATTATGGAGTTGATTGACATCAACAACAAACTCAGAGATCTGGACATGAGTGTCAATGATGCCCAAGTCGTTCATGTAGCCCTGGATTCTCTCCCCAATACTTACAGTAATCTGAGGACCACCTATAATGCTCTCAAGGAGAAATGGGATGCTGATGAGCTCATTTCCATTTGTGTTGATGAACAGGATAGGATGAGGAAGGAAAGTGCACCCACCACTGCTGTGAATCTGATAGGAAAAGGCAAGGGAAAGAATCAAAACAAGTTCAAACCCAAAAAGGCCATTGCTAAGGCACCCACTGAGAAGACTGCTGCTGCAAAACTACTAAAGATTAAGTGCTATTTTTGCAAGAAAACTGGGCACATGAAGAAGCAGTGTGAAGGCTTCAAAAAGTGGATGTTCAAAAAGGGTAAGAACTACTTAATTGATTCTAATTTTGTTTTAAATAATTCTGCTTTACATAGTCAATGTTTTCTTTGAAAATAAACTTCATTAATGTTAAACCACATACATATTGGTTGGATTCAGGCTCACTAATTCATGTAACCAATTCCTTGCAGGGTTTAACAAGGAGGAGAGCTCCAAGGAAGCATGAAGATTCAGTGCATGTTGGCAATGGCATGAAGGTTGCCGTCAAGGCCATTGGTACTTTGAAGTTAGATTTGAGTTTAGGAAAGTTTCTTATTTTAGATAGTGTTTATTTTTTGATGGAATAAAGATTTTTCAAGGTTCAGAATTTCTTGGATGTGGAGTTTTTATGCATGATTATTTGCAGTTAAACTGTTCTATAGCTAAACAAGAAATCATGTTGATTGAAAATAGTGAAAACACATTAAGCAATAACATTGTTATTGGTGTTAAAAGAACCATCTTTAATGATAAATCTGCATATCTGTGGCATAGAAGATTAGGGCATATTTCAAAAGATAGACTCAAAACACTGATAAAGAATAAAATTCTACCTGAACTAGATTTTAGTGATCTGTCAGATTGTATAGAATGTTACAAGGGTAAGATGACTAACTTAAGTAAGAAAACTGCAGTAAGAAGTCAAAAACTCTTGGAAATCATACACACTGACATCTGTGGACCATTTAAGCATAAAACTATCTGTGGAAATTCCTATTTCATTACCTTTACAGATGATTGTTCTAGATATTGCTATGTTTACTTACTATCAGAAAAATCACAAGCACTTCAAGCTTTTAAAATTTTTAAAACTGAAGTTGAACTATAGCAAGAAACAAAAATAAAGATTGTGAGATCTGATAGGGGAGGGGAATTTTATGGAAAATACTCTAACGCAGGCCAGCAAAAGGGACCTTTTGCATTATACCTTCAGGAACAAGGCATTAAGGCCCAGTATACCACTCCATATAATCCTCAACAAAATGGAGAAGCAGAAAGAAAGAATAGAACATTTCTAAATATGGTTAGGAGTATGATGTGCGCTAGTGGTCTGCCTAAATTTTTATGGGGTGAAGCCTTAAAGACTGCAAATTATATTTGCAATAGAGCACCCAGTAAAGCTGTAGAAAAGACACCATTTGAGACTTGGTGTGGTAGGCAACCAAGCTTGCATCACTGCCATGTGTGGGGATGCAAAGCTGAGGCAAAAATGCCAAGTGCATTAACACAGAAACTTGAGTCAAAAACAGTTAGTTGTAACTTCATTGGATATTGTGAAAAGTCTAAAGGTTTTAGATTTTATGCAGCTCATCACACTCCTAGAATTTTTGAAACAAATCAAGCAAAACTCCTAGATGAAGTAGTGTGTAACTCAATTTTTGAAGATCTTTCTTCAGATTTAGGGTTTAGGAGATGGCTGCTGGACAATATATTGAACCTCTAAACAATGGTAATCATAATGTCCCACTATGAGATTTATGTTCTATGGCTATTTGTCTTTTGTGTTCTTTTGATGTATTGCTTTTGTTTTCTTTACATCATTTGGTCCTACAGGGTCGTCTCGAAAGAGTAGTAGAAAATTTACATAAACTAGTTCAACGTTGTCGATTCAAGTATGTGACTGTCTATCTTCTTCTTCTTCCCTGTTTCGACTTCTAATGCGACACCGCTTTGGATTGAATGAGCACTCAATCGTTTTTGTTAGTTCTGGTTTTTAAATGGAGATGGTCGGATTACTGGTAGCGAAGGCGCGAAGTTCTTCGCCATGTCCAAGCTTTCTAGACCTGAACTCAAGCAGGTTCTTCAAGTTTCTTTGATTTTTTTTTTTTTTACTGTTTCTTCGTTCTGGTTTTGTTCGATTTCTAAGTGTGAAGTATTAATTTGCCATTGGAAATAAGATTTAGAGGTTTGTTATGGTTTGATTGATGTGTAGGAAGTCCCAAAGGCCTAGCCGCTTCAGGAGCTCCTCATGGCGCTGCAAGTTACAGATTTTTAGCGGGCACAAAGGGAATTGGGTTCAGGGTTTGTCTGAGGAATTCAAGTTTGTGTTGAGCAGCTTTTGGATTCCTCTTTCGATCTCTGCGGGAGAAGGTTATGAGGTACCTGAACGAGAAGAGTACCCATCTTCGCTGGAGAAAAGGGTCAGAGATGGAGACGAAACGAGAAAAGTTGAAGGCAAAAAGGAAGACTTCTCTATTTGGAATTGAGATTTGGATCCACCCTCAACGGAGGATCTTTTTTTTTTTTTTTTGAGAATACTCAACGGAGGATCTAAGAAAGAAGAACTGACGGAAAAAATAAAAATAAAAAAAAGAATAAAGGGTAAATTGGTCATTTGATGATCAAAATATGCCAGCTGCTAGCTTCTGTAACGGAGCTGACAGCCCCAGGTATATATATTCGGTCGGGCCATGAATCTCAGATACCGTTCTAACATTTCTGAAACTTGATATACTGAAGTTTATAAAGTGAAATAGTTCCGGTACCATTTGGATCAATTTCCTTATTTTTTTTAATATAAAGTTTTATGAGACTCTCTTGGCCTGCTAACTGCAATCTGTGCAGTAGTTATTAATCTTTATTATAATACTGTTTTTTAGGTGATTATAATACTGTTTTTATATAATTTAATATGTCTATTTGTGTTAAGATAATCACTTGGTTGAGTTACTGTAATTTTTGTAATTTTATTATTTTATTGTCAGATAATATGCATGTCTTGCCTATTAGGGTCATTATGCTTCATCTTTTGATTCTTTTCAGAATATTTTGTTGTATAATCACTTTTTTTTCCCATTAAATTTACTTTTGTAAAAATTAATTAGAATTCTGGCTAATTTTTTAAGAACAATAAAAATTATTCAAGAAAACATGATGCTGGAATGTTGACTATTGTTATTATTTATCAGTAGACAATAATTGGAGGTAAATATGATGGAAAGTTTCACACATGAATTGTGTTGGGGGAAAGAGTAAATTGTTTTTGGAGGAAAAATAAGATAGAAAGGATGGAAATATGTTTATCCACATCATATGAGGTTATGATAGTTATTTTAGAGGTTAATTTGAGTGAAATTTCTTATTTGCCCCTGCATGTAACGGAAATTACGGAATATAGACTGAAGCACCGAGGAAGATCATTGTTCGCATAGTTCAGTGCGTTATTGGAAGCTCAATCCCCGCGAAGGATAACGATGCATATAGAAGCTGGTGCAACCGTGCAAGGAAGTTTCTTGATTGACGAGTCACACCGAAAATAAATAAAATCTTTAAAGCAAACACACTGTTTGTTCAGAAAGTAGATCGGCAAGTGTAGGAGAAATTAAGTCCATTTAGGACTTGCCTTGGAGATCACGTTAGGTCTAGCCGTCTTGGTATTTGAGGTTATTTTTCGCCTGTGAGAAACTTTCTTTCTTGTTGAGTCTCCACTCAATTGGATCTTCTTTTCTTTGCTGATGAATTGGTTAAATTCTGTTTAAGTTGTCGAGCTGGTGTAGATTATCCATTGTCTTTCTAATGTTATAGATCAAGTTCAATTGATGGTAGAAAATATCACATGTACCAAAATCTTTCAAGTGTTTGACTACTCAAAACTCATTTTTTTCATTACACGCATATCACTGATAAGGGTTCATTTTTTTTTCAGATCTTGGCTTGAAGATCTCCAACCACCAAACGTGCTTGGCAACACCGCTACTCCATTGGGTTCATTGAGTTTCAATCAACAAACCACTGACCCTCAAGATTAAACTTAAAATTTTTTATCTGTTATTGGGTTCTTGTAAAACAAATCTGGGAATGCAGAAGACGCAAGATTGGAAGAGATGAAGTTTTTGAGTTCTTTAGATATTTATTTATCTTATTGTTTAGTAAATATGTCTTTTTAATTAAAAAAAAATGTCATTTGATGAAACCATCCTCATAAAATGTCTAAAGACATAAGGCATTGCAACCGTTTCCATCCCTTTACTCGACTTACATGCATGGCAAGTCACCTTCTTGGGAGCTCTCATAGGGGGCAAGCCCCGCATTTCACGAACCCGTATTTGTGGTTGGACTGATGAGGTTGTTAGGATGGATCCACAAAGGGAACATACGTCAGCAACGTGATAATCAGAACATATATGAAGTCCATCATGCAACAAATATGCTGCCCCATGTGCAAGCAAGGAGTCTCTCTCCATTTCACCAAAACGTATACCGCCACCTCGTTTTCGTCCTTTGATAGGCTGGCGTGTGACTTGATCTACCATTCCCGTAGAGCGAACCTGCATGTGGAACAGAGTGATTTAGCAAGGAAACCGATAATCAAAAACAGAGAAAACATTCTTGCTCAGTTACTCGGTGAAAGGAGTTATTCTGAGAATCTTAAACCTGAAATTTGTCTGAAACCATATGCCGTAATCGTTGATAGTAAACAGGACCAATAAAAATTTCACACGTGAGTTCTGTTCCATAGACGCCACTGTACAATACCTCTGCACCATGGTAATTAAACCCTTTAACCTTTAACATTTCACCAAGTTCATCAACAAGGGTTTTGGATTTCTCTCCAATAGTTTCTTCATTAACTTTCTCCTCTGAATTAGCAAATGGTGTCGCATCAACATATTTTCCATGTAAGCTACCACCCTGTGGCAAAAAAAAAAAAATTCAGCATAATTTCATCTCCTTTAAGCAGAATAACTAAACTACAATCTCAGAATGAACTGCATCTGAAAGTTAACTCCATTTTCTAACAAAAGCAATGAAGCATATACACTTATACAGTGAAAGAGCATACAGAGAATATATAACAAAAGGAACCAAAGAGATAGTATCCATGAAGGGGTCACATCAAAATTTTGGTCTGTAATGTTTCAATTCTCAATTGTGTCAAGATGTGATTAATTTTGCAGTTGCAATTAAGCACTCGGGATCTTTTGGTAAAAGTATTTTCCGAAATGCACTTGTCATATCAAGGCGATTCCGGTCATATTTGAAAAGAGCCTATGGCATGCTCTTCAATAAAAAAATCTACCCGAAGTAACATGTCTAGCAATACAGTATGCTCAATATTGTTTCATTACAGTATGCTCAATATTGTTTCATCCATTATCAGCAATTCTGGGAAACCAAATCCTAGGCATGCAAATGTAGACAGACCTAATCAAAGCCCCTAGAGCTCTGCTCTTATGATCCTCTTAAAAGCAAAAACAGCAAATCAAATTTGCTCACATCTAAAGTTTAGTTGAACCCAAAAATTAACTAAAAAAAGCAAAATGTAAAATTAGCTAATAAACCAAAGATATTAACAATATGCAAAAACACTGTATTCCGCTTAAACCATATAATCTTTTTATATCAGTCCAACCACAGAACCTATAATAGTCTTGCAATTAAAAAAAAAAAAAAAGCAAACCAAAAATTCCATCAATTTATAGCATATACAAAATCACCAAGCTGCATTCTTCCCTATGTCAATGAGATTTTCAGATAAAAAAATAAAAATAAAAAAGGGTCCCTTCATTGTAAATCAGATGTCTATTTCACAAAGTGGATTAAAAAGGGATTAATATTGAAGATTTACCTGTTGAACGCATTCAGCTATTCCATCATCACAGAGCTTATTCCCCTATCGATCAGTGATGAAGAAACACTGCAAAACACACCATTCAAACCAAGAAACTCAGCCACAAAGAAACCAAAAACTGAGAGCTCAATTACAGCAATTGGAACTCAAAACCTTACCATCCATGAACCAATCCCCATCTGCAGAAATGGAAGCCCTTCTTATAATGATACTCAAATTTCCGAACCTGAACCACTTGTAGCAAGCTTCCACACTTATTGCACTATCTACCTGCGAAAACTTCCAAAAAAAATAAATAAATAAATAAAAACCAAAGAACCAGATGTTCAGAGAGCAATCCTTTCGAAATGCTTGCAGAGACAACTCAAGAAATTCAATCACCTTAATCAAAGTGGCTTTCCTGCCTGAGCCATTATCAACTGCGACCCTACAAATCCCAAATAGCCAAGAAACCATATGAGATAATCATGCCACCAAAAACTTTCAAGAAAACAAACAAAACCCAATTTTCCTGGATAAAAACCAAGAACAATAACACACCAGGAAAAAAAAAATGCTTTCTCTAGTTCGCAGCTCAGTATGTCACTGTGTCAATGAAATGTATTAAATTCAGAAATTTTGTAACACCCAGACTTACTCGGCTTCAAAAGAAACAAAATGCAATTCCAAACATGATCAAACCAGAATTGACAACGCAAAAAGAAAATCCATTTCCTTATTTTCACACTGATTTAGGGCCCAGATAACAAAACCCACAACCACTCAAGTAAAACAAACAAGCTTCAACAATTACACTTAGGAGCTTGAATATGATTAAACGCAGAGTAAGATCTGAAACCCAAACCAAAATCCCAAGAGATTCATATCCAAATATAGATTAATCACAGAGCAAATTGAATTAGAATACAACAAATTGGGAGAGGAGATACATGCCTTTGTCCCTTGGCTGGGAGTCGACTCCAATCCAACATGATCTTCGTTTCAAACTGAGAAATTGATTCGTTTCACAACTGGAATCTGATCGGAGAGAGAGCTCCAGTCCAACCATTCATCTATTTCTACCTTATTCGAGCTAGTGAAATTACATTTTGCCCAACTGTAATTCTAATTTTGACGAAAATTCTCAGTGCCAAATTGGCAAATTACATAGCTGACGGGGGCATTTTGGTTATTCTGAGAGTTCAATAATAATTCTTTTATAGAAAAATAATAAATTACATAAAACCTCTAATTAAAGCAACCAAATTTAAAAAAAAATCGAAATTGTAAATACATTTAACAAATTTGTCGGCAGTCTTCCTGCGTTTAGAATGTCGGAGATGGACTGATACCGGCGACAGCATTCATAGTAAAATTTGATTCTCGAATAATTTTATCTTTTGGTTAGTTTCGTTCGTTCCTTCTATTTTGTCTGCAACAACTACTACTACACTTACTTGATCGAACATAAAAGCTAAATCTAGAATTAGACAAATTCGTACTAACATTTGCAACTAAATTTGCTTTTTGATAAACATGCTTGAAAATAGAAGCAAAATATTCAATATCTTGAACCACAAATTATGTCATGATCACTGAACCCTCCACAGACATTGTATGCATGCCATTAGTTAGCACTTGTAAGAGACGTTCCCAAGGAGCAAGAGCTTAATAATAAAAAAATAAAACATAAAAAATTAAAAATTAAAAAAAGGGGGAAATGCCCAAATGCTCTAATTTTAGAAAAGGTATATCTTCACAAATGGTGTATGAACTTTAGGCATTTCTACACTTTGGTGTATCAACTTTCATAACTATCAGAATGGTCTATCAAGTTTGCTTTAATCTTTCATTTTGGTGTACGTCGTTAATTTTCTGTTATCTTTGCAAAAAAAAAAAAATTAATAAATAAATAAATAAAGTTGGTACACCAAAGTGTTGAAATGTCTAAAGTTCATACATCATTTGTGATGTTTTCCCTTTAGAAAAATTAGTTCCCCCCTCTCTCCACTAAACTTATGGATTTCCTTATTACCCATAAGGTAATTGATTTCATTGCCACGGATTTGTTATGTACATAGCTTATTAATTGATCAGATCAGTGTCCACGTTGATACTAGAAGATGTCCCACATTCAAGTTGCTTCTTTCAATCTATGTTTATCAACCTGCTAATGTTGTTTGCGGCTCATCATCTTATCAAGCGAGAGATGTCTCAATTCGAGATGACAATGGTCAACTACAGTCTTGGCTCTTTTTATGTGGGTGTACTTTTTCCTCAATTTAGAATTTTGTCCCAATGGGTTTTATCTGAACAAGATTTTAACAAGGCCACCTTTAGAATATGTTTGAGACTTTGAGAAGAAGTGAAGATAATTTTTCACTTCTTTCTATTGGATTATAAGACCATCTCCAATGGAGAGGTCAAATCCACGTGGCGTGCCCAACGGTAATAATTGATTGATAAAACACTGCTCCAACTCATATGTCATACACACATGTAATTGACATATAGCCCTCCTCTGTCAAATTTGACAGACGCAGCTCCCTCTGTCTTTTATTTTTTTTATTATTTCTTTCTTCTCGCCTCACTCTGTTCCCTGCGTTCTCCTCTCTCTGTCTCGCTGTCTCTATTTACCCAACTGTGCATGAAACCAGAGATCAAATCTTATTTCCTTTCCAGTTCTGATATTATTTCCTTTCTATAATTCTGGGCTTCTAAGCGTTTGCCTTGTTTCTAATGAAAGAAGATGGAAACAATATGATGAGAAGATAGATGTTTGTTTTTTATAATGGGATTTGGGTTTCTGAAAATTGCAGCGAATCCGGAAATCGCTGGGTATAAAATGGTCTCTGAAAAGAGAACTAGGTGGCTAGGTCGCTAGGATGATTGATTAGTAATTGAAAAAAGAAGAAGTGAAGAACATGGAGAGAAACAATCCAAACAGTCCAAACAGGAGAGGAAGATAGAGACAGAGAGAAAAAATTGATTTTCAAAGAGAACTACATAACGTCCACCGTCTCTGATCTACCTTATCCCAAGTTTACCTGATTTTCAAGTCCTTGATCTGCCTTATCCCAAGCTCTGATTTTCAGAAAGAACAGAGGAAATAGAGAAAGAGAAGGAAGAACAGTAAAGAGAGAAACAGACGAGGAAGAGAGAGAGTAAGTAATAAACTAATAATATTTATTTGACCTATGGGTTGGTGTAGAATTTCAGTAAATGTCAAATTTCCATGTCATCCTTCAAATTTGAATTGGGCACAAGAAATTTAACCTATCCTCTGGAGATGCTCTAAGTTTGCTTTTGCGACTGTTGCAAGCAACCGACCTCATTAGTAGGTAACTGTTTATGTCTTGGCTATCGCCTTAAAATGTATGTACTTATATTCCTTGTATCCCCTGAACTTAATATAAGTTGAATCTAATTTCAAAAATTAAAAAATAAATGCGGCACATAACCGAGTGTTAGTATATCTAGGCAGAACGCTCCACAATGATCCCAAATGATTTCACCTTTCTGCAGGAGGAACAGGCAGAGATATAATGCAAATGTTATGTGGGGGTAGTCAACAAATCTGACAATGCAATCAAGGCAATTAAAGAAAGGTAATGACAGCAGTAAATGCGACAGTTAATGTAGCCATAAATGCAACGGTTAATGCATTTAGTGTGGCAATCATAGCCGCCAATAAATGACGGTTATTATAGGAGTAAGTGCGGCCTTAATGGTGGCTTGCCATCCAAGTTATCGGTATCTTGCCATGCAAGTTTACTTGCAGCCCAAGTTGTAAGCCGCCTATAAAAGGAAAGCATAACCTCCAGGTATGGTGTGGGAGTGGTCAAATTCTGCTGGGCATGCAATTAAGGCGATTAACTCCGCAGTTAGTATGGCGTTAAATTTTAGTCATGAATGCGGCGATTATTACGACAATAACTACGCACAATGATTATGATTATAAGTGCACAATAAGTGCGTAATGAATGACTGTCATAAATATGCAATGAATGACGGTCGTAAGTACGCAATGATTAACTGTTATTAGTGCAGCAATAATTATCATTATAAGTGTGTAAATAAATGCAGTCATAAAAGCAGAAATAATGGCGGCTTGTTCCCCAAGTAAGTCATCGCCTAAATAAAAGAAGGCTCGTCGTCCAGGTAATCCATCGAATTCCAATTCTCTCTACTCCACTACTAAGAAACGCACTGACTTAGGCATCAAAGAGTTTTCTGCAGGTACCCCCTCTTCTCCTCGAGCCGACGATCAAACTCCAGGTCAATGCTCGAAGGAAGCTTCCCGATTGTCCCCAGGTCAGCTCCCGCTCCAGTCCGCATTAATTGTTGGGTCAAACTCCTCTACGGAATTTTTCACCTCCAACAAGTGGCGCATTCTGTGGGAAACACTTTTCCCTAAAAAGTGATGGTGGAAGCTGCCTCTGATGGGATTCTATTTCTGTCACTATGGACTGGGAGTGATGGAATACAAGCCCGAAGTGACAAAAGTCTGGGTAACGTAGACTAGCGTTCTTTCCTTTAATAATCATATTCTGACTTTTTCTTTTTATATTTGAAATATATTTGTGGTCAGTGTTGTTGAAATGTATGTGTAAGGCTGGTGGCCAGAGTAAATACCCAAGGCCGGTGGCTATGGAGAATAAAATGTTGTTGATCAGATTTAAAGGGAAATGGGGGCAATTCCATGTCTCATGCTGAAAATGAATCTTCGCCTTGAGGAAAGAATCAAGGCGGCTAGGGCCCGAGGAAAGAATCGAGGCGGCCAGGGCCCGAGGAAAGATTCAGGGCGGCCAGGGCCCGAGGAAAGATTCGGGGCGGCCAGGGCCTGAGGAAAGAATCAGGGCGGCCAAGGCTCGAGGAAAGAATCGGGACGGCCAGGGCTCGAGGAAATATTCAAGGCAAGATTTGAAGCAGCTAGAGAATGGAAATTTCCTCTTAGGACGAGTGTCCAAAGAGAAAATTTGGGGGCATTGTGGGAGTGGTCAAATTCTGCTGGGCATGCAATTAAGGCGATTAACTCCGCAGTTAGTATGGCGTTAAATTTTAGTCATGAATGCGGCGATTATTACGACAATAACTACGCACAATGATTATGATTATAAGTGCGCAATAAGTGCGTAATGAATGACTGTCATAAATATGCAATGAATGACGGTCGTAAGTACGCAATGATTAACTGTTATTAGTGCAGCAATAATTATCATTATAAGTGTGTAAATAAATGCAGTCATAAAAGCAGAAATAATGGCGGCTTGTTCCCCAAGTAAGTCATCGCCTAAATAAAAGAAGGCTCGTCGTCCAGGTAATCCATCAAATTCCAATTCTCTCTACTCCACTACTAAGAAACGCACTGACTTAGGCATCAGAGAGTTTTCTGCAGGCACTCCCTCTTCTCCTCGAGCCGACGATCAAACTCCAGGTCAATGCTCGAAGGAAGCTTCCCGATTGTCCCCAGGTCAGCTCCCGCTCCAGTTCGCATTAATTGTTGGGTCAAACTCCTCTACGGAATTTTTCACCTCCAACATATGGCATCGAACTCTAGTCGAGACCTCAATTAGAAAAATACTGACTTAGGCATCGGAGGGTCTTTTGCAGGTAGCCCCTCCTCCTCTCTCATACCGATGACAGAGAGGAGACTCCGCTTCTTCGTCAAAGCCAAGAAGCAGAGAGAGATTACGAAGAGGAGCTACGGAGAGAGGTTACATAGGGAGTTTACATAGAGAGGTGACAGAGCGAAGATAGATTACGAAGGGAGGTTACGGAGGCATAGGGAGGTTACGGAGGGAGATCGCATAGGGAGGTTACGGAGGGAGCTCGCATAGGGAGGTTACAGAGGGAGGAAACTAAAGGGAGTCTGCGCTTCGTCAACATCAAGTCAACTACAAATTGAAACCTCTTGATTGTCCCCGGTTCAGCTTCCACTCCAGTCCGCATTAATTGTTGGGTCAAATTCCTAATCGGAATTTTTCATCACCAACATGTTATTAACCAAATCAACCAGTTAAGTAGCACTTCGAACTCAACAATTTACGCTGGATCTGTAGATTCTGACTTCTGAGCGAGACATATTGTCAATTAGGAAACGATGGAAAACACATAATCTAACAAGACATATTATCATAAATATATATACGAACACACATGTATGTGCTGCGCATTAATTTTGAATAAATGATACAATTAATATAATATCATTGGTGTAATCTGTACGTGAACGAAGTTATAGAGTTACAAAACAACCATGCATAATGGAATATATATATCTCCACAGACACTACAGAGTGATATTACTGCGACATGTATTCATTCTCAATATTACCTGATCGATATTTCGAAAAAAATGGCTTTTGTTTTCAAAATATGGCATCCTCATCTCTGACAATCTCATAATCTTTACTGAAAATACCAAATGGAACGATATTGCGATACAACTCAAAGAACAATTTTACTACAAAAGTATTTTAACAATAGGGACACAGAATTTGCTAACGCAGTGTAAACCTCTCCACTGAGGAAACTTCACTGCGTGGCTTTTAACGTAGCCAACACGAAAGATCAATCCAATATGAATCAAAAGAGTTTACAGTACACAAGTTGTGTTGTTCATAACATACACAATCACTTAGCAACAGATGCTAACTTGATTTACAACTGATCTAGCATTTACTTGATCTTCAATCTATCAACTCTAATCAAATCACTGATCTTTCTTGTTTTCAATGTCTCACTGATCTTTGAGAAAGATTTATGAAAGTGCCAGACAACATAGGATAAAGCATGAAACAAATAAAGAGAGTTTTCAGAAAAATGGTTTTGACGAAAAAAACATAGTTCAAGAATGAACAAAACGTTTTTATGCTGCAGATGAAAACCCTTAACCAAATGCATTAGTTTCGAAGCCTTTTATACAAGAGGCAAGACTCCCCCTCAAACAAATCTTTTTCTTTAAACACCAAATAAGATAGATATAGAAAGATATCAAAACTTATTTGTTTTGCATGCAAGAAGTCTTTAATGCAAAAATACACCAAATCAATTTAATAGATATGTAAATCAATTAAAAATGTGCAGCATGATTTGGAGAATTAAAACCAAGATCAGTGAGTCAATTCTGCTTGAACACATCTTCCTCTTTGTTTCCTTGAAGCTCCGGTTTCCTTGTGACAATGGGAAATCATGTATTGAATGGTAATTGCCCAAAATACTTACAATCTCCCCCTTTGGGCATTCCCATTCAACACATGATTTTTCATCTTTTTGTCCTGCATGTTAGTTTTTCACAGAGAAACACTAATCACTAACAAGGATGGCTACTTGGATTAAGGAATCAGTTTCCATCCTTTTCCAAATCCAAGTAACTAAAACAATTATCACATAATAATAATATTCATCCAAAAATAAGCATCCCAAGTAGTTTGTGCTTATGCACTTACAAATTCAAACCAAAAAATAAATATTGTTCATGAAAAATTTAAAAACAGAAACAGAAAAGAAGAAGATGAAAAGATGGAAATTAATTCTCCCCCTTTGAATGGGAAGGCACGTCAAACTCCTCCAGCATTTTGGTCACGGTGTCCTGAAAGTCCTCGGTGTCCATGGAACCTTTGCTGTCTGCTTGATCATCGGCCTCTGGCACAGGCATGGACCGACCAGGAGCGTCAAACCCGGGAGGGTGGCGCTGCATGTTTCGGATTTCCTGAAGAACTTCCCTGAGAGCATGGTTGGTGCGAACGAGGAGAGAGTGCATGTCATCCATGTCGGTGGTGAGATTTGCAACCCGCCAGTCAGTGACCAGAATGAGGTCGCGAAGACTCTCAAGAGAAACAGCAGAAGGTGCACTAGAAGGAGATGGACGAAGAGGAGGACTTCTACTTCGTTCACGGGGCATGCCTGGATGAAGAATACCGGCTCTGGCTGCGGCCTGGCGCCCCTCCTCTGGAGGAGGAAGGCGCCGATGGCCTCCGCGGTGAGGAGTAATCTTAGTGCGAACCATGGTGAGAGAAAAAGAAGTGAGAAAGTCTGCACACTAAGACAAGGCAGAGTGAAATCCGAAAGAGATATAGATATATATCGAACCAGTAGGTTAGGGAAAATCAAGAGACGCGTCGGTCAGTGATAGCGTCCAAAGGAAGGAAAATTTATTGCAAGGTATAATTCCGAGAAACACACATGCAAGTAAAATCTCCCCCTCACGTTATGCTGAACCAGTAAGGAAAGGGAATACAAACAGATGGCAATCCAGAATAGATATCGAGAGAACCATGGATTCCCACAATCTTCAATTATAGCACACAATATATCCGTCGGTATAGTATCCAAGTAATTAATGCAATGGTCATAATGAGAGGAGAAAATATAGCATAGTTGAAGCACAGAGAGCACAAATCATGCAGTGAAGAGAACATAGGTCAGAACAGCAGGCATGATGTATTCTATCAACAAAATGAATGGGTACTCATAGTTAGACCTTAGGAAGAAAACTTGTGATTAAAGTGAGTGTAACCAGTATATGGGGCTTCGAAACAAGTTTAGTGAAGAAGAGAAGTAGTGAAGTAAGAGAACTAAACATATGAACTACGCTCAAAAAAAATTTCTTAAAAGGAGTGGAAAACATTGTTCCCAAGCACGTATTGGAGTCATAGACCCTTTTTATTTTTTTTGACACTTAGAACTCATGTAACAAGACTTTTCTCAGCAACTCCCAGAACAGATATTCTTAGGGTACTAAACATAACAAGGATGCACCATGGAGAAAGTCTCGAGTAGTTGTCTGCTTTATTGATTTTTCGTGCACAGATCACTCACCAACTCGTTTCTTGCAAACCTTAGAAAGTTCACCACAACTAAGGCCTGATTACTAGGAGAGATGGGATAGAATAATCCATTCTCGTTTCTTACAAATCCTAGAAAGTTCACCACAACTAGGACCTGATTACTTTGAGAAGATGGAATGAGTTATTTGAGCAGTTTTAATTAGTTCGCCTAGTTCACTGAAACTCTTAGACAATAAACAAGGAGCATGCCACCACATAGGCTATAAGTGAAAGTGCATAACTGACTAAGATACGAACCATGAGTACACCATATTTGTCCAGAATAAGGCATGACAATAGTGTCCAGAGAAAAATGTACAAGTCACTAACAACAGTGGTCAAAGCACACTAAGATCATAATGTTCTCTCTCAACAGTGGATACACATTAGATTGTCTTAATACGTGGAGCATATTCCCAAAGCATTTCTTAACATTTCAAAACTAGCAGTGTCAAGAGGCTTAGTGAACAAATCAGCAAGTTGACTCTCAGTGGGCACAAAGCTTAACTCAAGTATATTTTGCTCAACCAAATCTCGAATAAAATGATAGCGCAGATCAATGTGTTTTGTTCGAGAGTGTTGAACAGGATTTTTGGTAATATTGATAGCACTGGTATTATCACAAAAAATAGACAACTTACCTTGAGTGATGCCGTAATCATGAAGCATTTGCTTCATCCAAAGCATTTGTGTGCAGCAACTTCCAGCTGCGACATATTCAGCTTCAGCAGTAGACAGAGAAATACAGTTTTGTTTCTTGCTGTGCCAAGCAACAAGATTATTCCCAATGAAGAAACAACCTCCAGAAGTGCTTTTTCTATCTTTTAGGTTTCCACCCCAATCAGCATCAGAATAGCCTGCAATTTCTACGTTAGTGTCAAAAGTATAGAAAATGCCGCAGTTAATTGTACCTGAGATATATCGGATGATCCTTTTGACCGCTTCCAAATGTGATTCTTTGGGATTTGCTTGAAATCGAGCACACACTCCCACACTGTATGAAATATCAGGTCGACTAGCAGTTAGATACAGTAAGCTGCCAATCATGCTTCTATAGAGAGTGGAGTCGATTGATTTTCTATTCAGATCCTCGCTCAGTTTTGTAGTGGTGCTCATGGGATTTGTAACCACTTTCTTGGATTCAAGTCCAAACTTCTTGACTAGATTCTCAGCATATTTGGTTTGAGTGAGAAAGATACCTGCATCAAGTTGCTTCACTTGCAGTCCAAGGAAAAAGGTTAGCTCACCACACATGCTCATTTCAAATTCACTTTCCATGACCGATTGAAATTCACTGACAAGGTATTTAGATGTAGAACCAAAGATAATGTCATCAACATACACCTGAGCTATGATAAGATCATTTTTCACATGTTTTATAAAGAATGTTTTATCAATTGATCCTCTCGTGTACCCTTTTTCCACCAGATGGGTGGAGAGTCTTTCATACCAAGCTCGTGGTGCCTGCTTTAAACCATAAAGAGCTTTCTTGAGTCTATAAACATGATTTAGATTATGTGGATCTTGGAAACCTTGAGGTTGTTCCACATAGACTTCTTCCTGCAACACACCATTCAGAAAGGCAGTTTTGACATCCATTTGGAACAGTTTGATTCTTAGGTGACACGCAACAGACAAAAGCAATCTCACTGATTCTAATCTTGCAACAGGGGCAAAAGTTTCATCAAAGTCGAGACCTTCAATCTGCGAATAACCTTGTGCTACTAGTCTAGCTTTGTTTCTGATTACATTGCCTTTCACATCACTTTTGTTTTTGAAAATCCACTTAGTGCCTATTACATTACAGTCTCTAGGTCTTGGTACCAAGTACCACACATCATTCCTAGTGAATTGATTTAATTCTTCCTGCATGGCACTAATCCAATCATCATCTAGTAGGGCTTCCTTGATATTCTTTGGTTCAATTAGGGAAACAAACCCACACAGAGATATGACATTCATAGCTATTTGATTTTCTATAATGAAACAAAGTAAAGCATTACCTCGACTTACCTCATCTACACTTACCTGTGGAGCAATTTGGCTTCTGGTTTTGAGATCATCTGAGATTTGTCCAAGAATGTCTTGACGTGAATGATCCTTTTGGACTTGCTTGAACCCTCTTTTTGCTTGAGGAACTGGCTCGAAGATGTTGTCAGCATTCTCTCTCTGTTCATTAGTAGTTGATGTGTCTTCTGGTTCTGGTTTGCATGTGGGTGATGTTTCTGCAAAGGTTTCCTCCTGTCTAATGTAGGAATCATCAATAGACACATTGATAGATTCCATGACAATCCTGGTTCTTTTGTTATAGACTCTATAAGCCCGACTATTTGTAGAATATCCGAGGAAGATACCATCATCGCTTCGAGCATCAAATTTTCCGAGTTGTTCTCGATCTCTTAATATGTAGCAGGGACTTCCAAACACACGAAGGTGGTGTATGTTTGGTTTCTTACCTTTCCACAACTCATAAGCTGTTTGGTCAGTTCCAGGTCTGAAGAAAACTCTATTGATGGTGTAGCATGCAGTACTAATAGCCTCAGCCCAAAAGTTCGAGCTTAGATCAGCAGAATGTAGCATTACCCTTGCCATGTCTAACAGCACTCTATTTTTTCGCTCGACTATTCCATTTTGTTGTGGAGTGATCGGGGCTGAAAACTCATGGGAAACACCTAACTCATGAAAGTAGTTAGCAAAAGCAGTATTTTTAAACTCAGTTCCATTATCTGACCTTACTCTTTCTAAGCACATGTTCGTGGACTGTTTTTCAATTTTTATTATTTGGTTTAATCCCCTGAATGATTCAAAGGTTTCAGCCTTGTCTCTTAGGAAATTAACCCAAGTGTACCTGGAGAAGTCATCAACGATCACAAGTATGTACTTCTTACCTCCAATGCTTTCTGTTTGGGCTGGTCCCATGAGATCCATATGCAACAGTTCCAAAACTCTTGTGGTAGTGGCAGCGTTTATTGTTTTATGAGGGGACCTGGTTTGCTTACCGATTTTGCATTCTCCACATATCTTGTCGATCTTACCACTTAGTGCTGGTAGACCTCTGACACACTGCTTAGTGGATAATTTGAGTAGATCCTGATAGTTTACATGCCCCAGTCTTCTGTGCCATATTTCAAATATTTCTTCGGCAGATCTCACAGTCAAGCAATCCTGTAAATTTAGAGATTCATTAGATTGAATGTGATAACAGTTATCTGAAGATCTCTTACCTCTCATAATATTTTCTCCCTTGTTATCAAGAATTACACATCTTTGCTTATTGAACCACACATCCTCATAATCATCAGCCAAGTGACTGACACTTATTAGATTGGCAGTTAAACCCTCTACATACAAGACATTTTTTAGATTAGGAATTCCAGGAGTATTGACTGTTCCCCGAGCAAGTATTTTTGCTTTTCTCCCATCACCAAAAGTAACTGAACCCGTAGTGCTTTCATCTTCGAATGAGATAAACCAAGCTTTATCTCCAGTCATGTGTCTGGAGCAACCACTGTCCACGTACCAAAAATCTTTTCGCTTATCTGCCAAGGCCGTGAGTGCTACCAGGCAAGTTGCTTCAGTGTATGCTGAAGAATTATCTATACTTACACTTGTCATGAGGCAGACATCATTAATAGAGTCAGTAGAATCAGAGTGATTAGAATGAAGTTTATTTAAGTTCTTTCTAATCCAGACAGGTTTACTTCTATTTTGCATGTTTGCTTTAGTAATCAGACTAGCCAGTGTGTTGATAAACTCTTTCTGCTCTTTAAGCTTGTTAACGTTAGGGATCTATGGGATCTCTAGTTAGCTTTAGAAAGAGAGAGAGAGAGTGACACAAGATGTATAGTGGTTCATCTCCCGCCTTAGCGGGAAACTACGTCCACTTGAATGTTACACTAGTGTGTCGAGCCTTGCGGCCCAAGTGCATTACAAAGTGTGTAATGGAGTGGATGTTTAAGTGGGAGGAGGCATTCCTTTTATAGGTGAAGGAAGCCATCTCCTTTACATTTTCTTAGATGTGGGACTCAAAGTTACTATTCTAGTCTAGAAAAGCATATTGTGGAGGCAACTTGGCAAGGCCGGAAAGGTGGCTTCCCGGCAACGGATTTGCGACTTCCGGATACCGTAGCGTAGCTTGAACATAGGGCTACAAGATGCAAGTAGTGGTTGGGCCTCACCATGGCTTGTGGGTGTCCCAAAGAGGGTGTTAATTATGCTTGGTGAGATAGCAAACTAGTCATGCTAGTAGGTATCTACAAAGCTCACAATGTAAAGATTTTACAGATAGCTTTTCCTCACCAGATGGAATTGACTTAAGTCTCTCATTGAATCTTGGTCTAATGTGTCCTAACTTGCCACAGTAATGACATGTAGGAATAAAGGACTTAAAAGTCGCATACCTTTTATGACTAGTAGAAGGCATCTGATTCAACCTTACCTGAGTGACATTCTGAGAAGATTTTGGTTCTTTGTCAGCCCTTGTAACAGAGTCTTTGATGACTTGAGTGATGGGATCATCTTTCTCCAATTTCGAATTTGACTCTCTCACAAAGTGTGTGCCTTTGGAGCTTTCTCCAGAATATCCAAGTCCGAATGTATCATGGTGAGTTTTTCCGGAGTTGAATAACTTAGATGCTGTTGCAGAGCTTATCTCAAACTTTGTGAACTTCTCTTGAGTGGACTTCAACTCTTTCTGCAATGATTCATTTTCAGTTAGTAGGTTTGAGTTTAGAGCATGTTGTCCTTTTACCTCAAGTTCAAGCATCTTGATTGTGTTTTTCAATTAAGTGCATTGTATCTTCCAGGTCTGAGAACTCTCGTCGCTTTGTGAGTTCTGTAGCTCTTCTATGAGTTTGTTTCTTTCTTGTTCCCACGTGTTCTGAGAGGTCCTCCATGCAAGTTCCAACTTCTCATATTTAGCTTTTAGTCGCACAATTTCATCCTCCAAACCTGCATTTTTTATTAATGTGGCTTTTGACGCTTTATAGAGTTGTTTGCAGCGGACATTAGTCTCATCATCTGAGAATTCTTCATCACTTTCAGATTCAAGTGAAAGAGATGATACGAAAGCAACATTTTTGATCTCCTGAGGTTCATCATCACTCCATGTCGAGAGGAGGGATTTATTGTTGCTATTTCCATGCTTCCTGTTACCACAATCAGTAGAAATATGGCCATAGCCACCACATTCATAGCATTTTACTTTTCCAGATTTGTTTGCTCTAAAATTCCCTCTAACTTTGTTATCATTGTTAACAAAATTTTTCTTGGGAACATTTAAGCTTTGAGAGGAGGATTTATTTCTAAGAAACTTTTTGAATTCTTTGGTCAGAAGAGCAAGATCAAGTGATTCATCTTCCTCTTCTTTCCCTTTCACAGACTTAAAAGCTACACCTTTGGATTTCTTTTCAGGTTTTAGTCTTAGTTCATAAGTCTTTAGATTTCCAATGAGTTCATCCAAAGGGTATTCATCAATGTCAAATGAGTCCTCAATACTAGTGACTTTAGAGTGAAACTTTTCTGGTAAGGCTCTAAGTATTTTCTTGACTACCTTGTCTTCATCAAAAGGGGCACCTAGACTACGACATTGACCAGTAATCTTTAGAATTCTACCATGAAAGTCATCCACGGTTTCCTCCTCTCCCATGATCATAGTTTCAAATTCATATATCAGACCTTGCAGTTTTTGAGCACGTACCTTTTTGTTTCCTTCATATGTAGTCTGCAGCAGATCCCAAGCTTGTTTTGCAGTGTCGCAGTGACTAATTCTCAGTTTTTCACGTTCTGAGAGAGCGGTGAAGATGCTATTTTTTTCTTTGAAATCGGCTTGAAGATCACGTACTTCTACGTCAGTCCAGTCCTTCCGTGGTTTGGGAATAGAGATTGATGAGCCCTCGCCTTTAGCTGGAATTATTGGTGTCTTCCAACCATTTTCCACAATGTTCCATACATGTTCATCTTGTGCATACAAGTATGACTTCATGTATATCTTCCATTGAGTGTACTTTTCACATCCTCCATCAAACCATGGAGGACTATTAACAGATCCACCAGCAGCCCTATCTCGATGTTGTTCCATCGTCCCTGCGATCTACTAGAATAATCTAGAACCCGCTCTGATGCCAAATGAAAATACCAAATGGAACGATATTGCGATACAACTCAAAGAACAATTTTACTACAAAAGTATTTTAACAATAGGGACACAGAATTTGCTAATGCAATGTAAACCTCTCCACTGAGGAAACTTCACTGCGTGGCTTTTAACGTAGCCAACATGAAAGATCAATCCAATATGAATCAAAAGAGTTTACAGTACACAAGTTGTGTTGTTCATAACATACACAATCACTTAGCAACAGATGCTAACTTGATTTACAACTGATCTAGCATTTACTTGATCTTCAATCTATCAACTCTAATCAAATCACTGATCTTTCTTGTTTTCAATGTCTCACTGATCTTTGAGAAAGATTTATGAAAGTGCCAGACAACACAGAATAAAGCATGAAACAAATAAAGAGAGTTTTCAGAAAATGGTTTTGACGAAAAAAACATAGTTCAAGAATGAACAAAACGTTTTTATGCTGCAGATGAAAACCCTTAACCAAATGCATTAGTTTCGAAGCCTTTTATACAAGAGGCAAGACTCCCCCTCAAACAAATCTTTTTCTTTAAACACCAAATAAGATAGATATAGAAAGATATCAAAACTTATTTGTTTTGCATGCAAGAAGTCTTTAATGCAAAAATACACCAAATCAATTTAATAGATATGTAAATCAATTAAAAATGTGCAGCATGATTTGGAGAATTAAAACCAAGATCAGTGAGTCAATTCTGCTTGAACACATCTTCCTCTTTGTTTCCTTGAAGCTCCGGTTTCCTTGTGACAATGGGAAATCATGTATTGAATGGTAATTGCCCAAAATACTTACATTTACAACATACAACTTTTAGAACCTTGGTAATTTAGAACCTGATCTATTCTAGAAATTTATAGTTCTGCAAGCTAACAATTAATTGCCCCAATAATCTCCTTTTTCCAGCCAAGTAGAGCTTGTGAATTGTATAATCGTTGCTTTCTTAAACATTCAGCTTCCATTACCAAAACCATGGATTATATCAGGAACAATCCAAAAGGGTGGTGGATTTATAATCCAGCGATCAAATGTCAAATAACATGGCATTGGCTTCATAATATTATCTTTCACGTTGTACACTCCAAGATCATGACCCCCATAGCCAATTCTCTTCTTACCAGATAAGCATTTATTAGGGTTCATTTCCCACCTATGATCTGTGAAGTAAATTGAGTTCTCTTCACATTCTGGAAAGTTCTGGGAAGATAACGACATTGAATGATTTCCACCCAGAAACACAGCCCGATTGTGCAAACTTTCCACCTTCTCCCACTCGAACCCTAAGCTAGTGGACTTCTGCCTGTAGATATAAAAGTGAGAGGTTTTATAGGGACGAATAACATCGGGTAGGTCCTTATGATAAAAAATTTTCGTCACTATAAATCGCCTCACCAACAAAATTTCACCCAAGGACTCCACCAAATAATTCTGAATATCAAATTTGAAATCATCGTCATTGTTTAATTGGCGGTGTCGAAAAGGTTGCAGATGAAGTGTTTTTATGGGAAAACATTTCCTCAAGTCCCAAACCTCAACTGAGCAATCGGTTGCCAATGCAAAAAAATGACCACTAGTACTGTGGAACATACCGTCATGATAGACAGTACCCTTCTGGCCGAAGCCAGTCCATGCATCGTCTCCATGCCTATGGAAAGCAAGTTGCGTTATCCACGTATTAGAGTAGAGTATTATTGCAACAACGAAGTCCTTACTGGAAGACGAGGATGACGACGATGGTGGCTTGGAGGAGGTGACAGCTTTGGCGATATAATCCTTGCTTATGACTGGATGCAGTGTCCGTATTGATGGGAGTTCAATCCTATCTCCAGAAAACGGATTTAAAAGACAAGCAGTTCCTTTCTCCTCCGTAAGGACCAGCCACCCATGTGATGAACCGACACACCAGGCATCAGGAATATCTCCAAACGCGTTTTTAATAGTGTAGTACTTGAACTCTGCGAGGTTGAAGAAGCGGCGAGTATGGACATGGTTTTCTTCACCACCAGGAATCATAAGCCATGGGGTTTGAGGCATGTCGAGTGTGAAATATGGGGCAGAGATATAAGATTTTGCAGCTTGATTCCAACAAGAACAGACAGCTTCAAAGCGAAGTATGTCCACAGAAGCAAGCTTTTTCATGATCAACTCTAGTAGTTCTGTAGGGAGCTCAGACCACCTTGACCTTGGTCTTCTCTTTTGAGTGATCACCATGTCGTTATTGACATTTGAAAACATGGTTGAATCAAATTCAATCCAGATACAGTACGTTGATTTATATTAATGGAACAATGCAGGTTAGGTTGGGAAAACCAAATCTTTAGGTGATTTGGTTCCCAAAACTAGTACAAAACTTGATTTCCTTGGATTCTAAGTGGTGTAAGAATCCTAGTTCGACCGAACTAGTAGTCCACGTCACGTCTCCATAGAAAGATCAAAATAGAATCATACATTAATTCAATCACAAACTTTTCATATGCGTTTGATCACAATTCGAAGACTAAAACTCATTCATTCAGCTATCTGATAAGCCAGAAATTAAATTGCAAATAATACCAAGTTTTGAGCAAACCTGATGGATCATGTAGTCTCAAAATTTTGTCCTCATCAGAAAAAAGAGGTCGAAATATATCCAACTTATTGAGACTAGTGGTTTGATTGGTGCAAGGAATCCCTACATACGAGATCCGTATTTAACGAGACCCCAGGCCCTGAGTCCTGGTTCCAAGATCTTTACTCTTTTTAGTGTGCTGAACTAATATGTGAAATTACTAAGACGATTTGTATTTTTTATATGGAGTTCCCTGGGGTATCATGTGTGGTCGATCAATGAACCCTAAAGACCATCAATGTGATGATCCCAGGAATATAAATATGATGATCTTAGCACAACATATGAAAAATCAAGTCCCTTTCATTCATAGATAACCACGGCCTCTCCTGACAGATATCCCTCTCCTCCACAACAATACAGTAAACCATTGTTTTACACTTTTACTCATTAGCACACATTTTCTAAACAACTCGTTAGCTCTCTATTCCTAAACTTCCTCAATGTGCAAAGACTTCAGTCCACCCTCTATCCAACTCAAATGACATTTTACAGTGCTGTTCAGTCCTCGCTTAAGGTTTTAGGTTCTTGCAAGATATCAAGCTCCAGTTGCATTGCTCAACTGGAGGGTCAGTTTTATGTTCATAGCTGCTAACTCAGCTGCTAAATATCTAAAGACATAAGGCATTGCAACCGTCTCCATCCCTTTACTCGACTTACATGCATGGCAAGTCACCTTCTTGGGAGCTCTCATAGGGGGCAAGCCCCGCATTTCACGAACCCGTATTTGTGGCTGGACTGATGAGGTTGTTAGGATGGATCCACAAAGGGAACATACGTCAGCAATGTGATAATCAGAACATGTATGAAGTCTATCATGCAACAAATATGCTGCCCCATGTGCAAGCAAGGAGTCTCTCTCCATTTCACCAAAACGTATACCGCCACCTCGTTTTCGTCCTTTGATAGGCTGGCGTGTGACTTGATCTACCATTCCCGTAGAGCGAACCTGCATGTGGAACAGAGTGATTTAGCAAGGAAACTGATAATCAAAAACAGAGAAAACATTCTTGCTCAGTTACTCGGTGAAAGGAGTTATTCTGAGAATCTTAAACCTGAAATTTGTCTGAAACCATATGCCGTAATCGTTGATAGTAAACAGGACCAATAAAGATTTCACACGTGAGTTCTGTTCCATAGACGCCACTGTACAATACCTCTGCACCATGGTAATTAAACCCTTTAACCTTTAACATTTCACCAAGTTCATCAACAAGGGTTTTGGATTTCTCTCCATTAGTTTCTTCATTAACTTTCTCCTCTGAATTAGCAAATGGTGTCGCATCAACATATTTTCCATGTAAGCTACCACCCTGTGGCAAAAAAAAAAAAAAATCAGCATAATTTCATCTCCTTTAAACAGAATAACTAAACTACAATCTCAGAATGAACTGCATCTGAAAGTTAACTCCATTTTCTAACAAAAGCAATGAAGCATATACAGTGAAAGAGCATACAGAGAATGTATAACAAAAGGAACCAAAGAGATAGTATCCATGAAGGGGTCACATCAAAATTTTAGTCTGTAATGTTTCAATTCTCGATTGTGTCAAGATGCGATTAATTTTGCAGTTGCAATTAAGCACTCGGGATCTTTTGGTAAAAGTATTTTCCGAATGCACTTGTCATATCAAGGTGATTCTGGTCATATTTGAAAAGAGCCTCTGGCATGCTCTTCAATAAAAAAATCTAGGCTCTTATTGGTTGTTTTGAGCTGGCTCAGGTTTTTAAGTTGAATAAAATTAGTGAGCTCATTTAAGGTGTTTGGCAATTAGAGTACCCTAATAGCTCGTATTATGAAGCAAACAGATCAGGTGCAGAGCAGTCCTATATGTGATATATTTATAGGGAACAATAAAGAAAAGTTTATGTCTATCTATCATCAAATTGCACTTGTATTCTCAGCAAGAGATACCATTTAATAGTAGGAATATGGAAACACTAAGGAACACAAGATAAGGATATCAGAGTATAAGTAATTGCAAACCACTCTAAACAAACCTATAGTACAAGACCACACAAAGTGACAAAATAAACATATAGACATGCAATAAAACATTTAGTAAATGCTATAACAGCTGCCAATGCATGAGTTGCATCATGCTAGTTTTAAATTAGAAGAGAAATAGACCACTTGCGGAAGATTTAAGCCTTCTTTTTCAACAACCTCAATTTTACAGGTAACAACTACACCTATGTCTTCTTATATTTTTCCAGATTATCTTTTCATCTGGATTGTTCTAGCCTACATGTGTGCATACTTTCCATAAGATACCAGCATATTTTTAAAAAGGATTTCTGTAAGTCCAGAGTACCTTTGCAGCAACGGACTCCAAAAGCATGGCTATTGTCATTCTTGAAGGAAATGCATGTGGATTGATAATAAGATCTGGTCGCATTCCCGTAACTCCAGAAAATGGCATATCAATGTCAGGCCACAACTGGGAGCAAACTCCCTTTTGTCCATGTCGGCTGCTAAATTTATCACCAATTATCGGGTTTCTAGGGTGCCGAAACCTTATGTTCACCTGCTCCAAAAAAGAAAAGGTAGAGGTAAATATAAAATAAAAGATAATACAGGAAATGTAAGCCTGCAACACAGAATCCGTGCTTTTCTTTTCAACATTGATTGACCTAAGGGTCTCAAGATAGCCCTAATATAACCCACTAGAAGTTTAAAGCACTTTGACGCTACTTTTAGTATAATACACATATGGGAAAAATTAAGGAATAAAAATATGTGGTAAAAGCAAGAAGTTGACAAAAGCTAGACCTTTAATGCTTGAGAAACGAATTTGAGTTTTTTTTTTTTTCCTGGTCATAATGAACCTTCTATATAAAAGATATAGAGTCTGAAATACTTGTTTTAAATTGATTGTAATCAATTACAAGTTATCCCCAGATTTTATTTTACCAAAGATCTGCAAAGATTATCTCAAGTATATATACATATTTACAATCATGTTTTAGGGCAACAAAGTACAATAGAGGACAAGAAATCATCAATCAAGCCTAAGAGCACACGAGAGTAACAAGGAAAAACAATACATCAACATACTGCAGCTTTCCATGATAGGGTATAATGTCTCAATTCACGAGAGTCAAACACCCATAGCGCAGACCAAAACTAAACTGATCCTAAAGCTTTCCAAACCTATCCCTGGAAAGTCTTAGAAAATCATCCTGGTTCGTTCTATACAAATAACACAATAACCGACCAACATTCTGCATTCCTATGAGTTTAGCTGTCCTTTCAGACCCATTTGAACTGCATTCTCAACACTCATAACACCCTTTTGGAACAACCCAGCTTAGATCAGCTCCCTTGACCCACTTTAACAAACATATCAATCCCTCCATCATTCTTAGGGTTGTTTGATACATTTACAAATTGTTTATTTAAAACAAGTTGGAGATGTTAGATGTTTTCAGACATTTTCAACCAAAAAGAAAAACAATGTATGCATGCAGAACCTTCACAAGTTTGTTAATCGGCAAATATTGACTCTTCTATGTCGTACAAGATTTAAAACCACATTATATTTTTGTATACAGACACTGAGCTTTCTGGGTCATACTGAGCTCCATCACCACGGATTCGGCATTAAAAAGACAGATTTTCAGCAATTAAAAAAATAAAAAATAAAAAAACTACAAGGATTTAAATTCTATGGGCCAAAAATTTGGTCAACAAAAAGTTCAATCCCATTTCTCAAGTGGTAGGTAAAGCATGGGTTTTTGTGTACAGAACACCAAATATAAAGCTAATTTTACAACCTTGATATATCATGCACATCAATTAGCTACATCTGGCAAAATTCAATATACTCGGAATTAGTGATTTTATCTATAACAATAGCAACACAAAGAAGATTCTTTAATTGAATTCCAGCTCTATATTGGTTTAATCATGGTTTTAGCTTGAGATTTTATCAAATACTAACTTACAAATCTCAATCTCCAGCAAAAAATGTTCTGCACTCACCTTCTGAAGATGCTTCTTCCCATCAATAGCAACATAGTCAACAATAGCAGGCTCCGACCCCTTTCGTTTGGTCGTTCTTATGGCACCTTTTATCTCATCATAAGTGCTATAATAGGGTTCATCTGGTTTTATTGTCTGAAATTTAACAAAGATTAAGGTCAATGCATAATTACTCTATGGCCAGCTTCAAAGCAAAATCGCAGTTATCTGGTTTTAACATAACAAGATAATATCCAAAAAAGATAAAAACCAGAACATAAAATCTAACCTGACCCACATAAGGAAGACCATCTGAATCGATCAAAGAATGATGTGACTTATCAGTGGTACTTCTCCTGAACAATCTCTGGGATTTACTACCCTTTGTATCAGATAAGTCAATGGATTCCGTCTGCCAAAACCCATGATTGGATCAGTAAGAGTACAGGTTCAACCACAAGAAAACCATATCACCAGTTCATACATCTACTGATGTGTGTGTGTGTGTGAGAGAGAGAGAGAGAGAGAGTTTGGATGCTCAAGTTCAGACTCCATCGTGGTATTTCTATAAAAATAATTTACCTTTAGGAGAATTTTAGGCCCAAAAAAGTTAATCATGTAGTTTAGGTGATCAGAAGACATACCCAAATCCTCTATATGAAACAATAATGCCCAAATTATAAAAATAAAAAACCATGTACAACTTTGTGACAAACCTGATATACTAGTCCATGAAACATTCCACGATCTACAGATGACTTGCTCAGAATCATAGCATCCTCCATATCATACCTACATGTCATAAAAGACTGGATTGATAAACACTACAAAGGATTAACTAACATACCTTATGGTCAAAGTTCTCACCCGGTATACGACAATACAGCAACGATTGCATTTGTGCCCGTTGGATATTCATCTACACAGTAATTCGTATACGTTTTTGTGCGGACGATGGGAGATTGAGGAGTCTAACAATGCCATTTCCAACATAACAAAGAAATAGGGTGAGGTTTAAAGAGTCATAAAGAACTCATGATGAGTAGTAATGATAATGAAGTAGTGCACAAACAAATAAGAGATTTTTTTGCTCAAAACAAACAGTATTACGGTACATGCATTCCTTGCACAAGAAAGGTGCAAAGATAAGGAGAACAATCTTGCAGTAACATTCAACAAGTAGAGTGAAAAATGCTGAAGATAGACAACTGGCTTAACATGCTGGCTCGATAAGAAAAACTTTAAAAAGAATATAACAGGTTGTGTTATGGGACATTGCTACACCAGAGAAATAAAAACAAAGCCAAAATGCCAAAATCTCTCAATGGGATCTTAAATTCCAAGTAAAGTGCTAATCACTTTTTCATTAGTAAAACATCTTCTACATAAAATATGTATAACTATTAATTGTTTCCTCTTCCTCCCTTTTGTATAACAGTAGTGCCAACCCACACCCATTGTCTTTCTGGTACTTTATGATGAAATATATATGGAGCAGTGACTGCATGACAAGATTTCATTCTTTATATTTAAATATCAAGTAGACTAATAGCAAGCGATTGAAGAGAACCAACCTTCAGATGATACAACTTCTGATCTGCACGATTGCAAAGTGCTTGTAATGAGAAACCCATCGTTTGTTTTGCCATCTATAATTCAAAATAAAAGGAATGTAACAAATCTCACAGTAACCAAATTCCAACAAAGAGCAAAAGCATTATATAGATCAATACCAACGAGACTGAAGGCAAAACAAATAAGAACCTGACACTGGTACATATTTCGTGGGCTCTGATTATGTTCTGACCAGGGAGTAAGATTAGCAACAACACTGAGCATCCCAGTTGGATGAATTTCTTCATGAGTTGCAGGGAAAGCATCTTTCCTTCCACCATCTCGACCATCAGGACATCTTATTTCCATGAACACCTAATGTAGCACATAGGGATGAGGTAGTCAATCATTCTATTGGTTTCCTAGATGCAAGGACCTTGTGATCAAAGCAGACAAGTAGTAGCAAGTAATTCTTATCGAGGTAGGAACGTAACCTGAAATACAGTACTAACCTGTTCAAAGGGCCCAATGAGTTCAATATTTTGACCTTCAACAGCAGGAATCGAAATATTCTTAACCGGCCGAACAAATCTAGAAGGAGAAGTGTTAAGGTAGAGACCAGGATATGCCCCACCCATGCTGAGAGGAATGTATCCCACTTCCAAGTCATCTGGAATCTGAGGCACATATCAATTCACAAACATCAGTTCAAATGTAACAAACATCAAGGTTTAAAAGGAGTAAAAAAATGAATGGATAAAAAACAGACCACTGAAGCAGCTGAAACTTTCAGCTTCCTTAAATGAGCCACAACTCTCTCAACTTGTTTGGAAGATATATAACCAACAAGACGACCATCTAAAAGAACAGAAAGATCCGCAGGAGGACCGGCATGAACCAACATTGGCAGTGAAGGTGTCATTCCAACTTCGATCATAACATTAAGAATAGACATTCGAATCTTAGAGAAATCTCTAATATTCCCTTGTGCATCAAAGTACGATGTAATTCCTGATATAAGTAAGATGGAATGAGTTATTGGCGGTCACACACACACACACACACACATATATAATTATTTAGTGTGAAATATAGTATACATCAGTAAACAGTACTAAAATACATCCATATTAATTAGTAGCTTACTGGAATGCACATATCAGTGTTTAAATTCAAGCCATGACATCTTGCACAATTTCTCTAGAAATGGCTCCATTCGAGCAATAATATATCGTGACAGTTGAGAAACTTTGCTTGATTGGAAGTTATGCCCAGAACATAACAATATTTAAAAACAACTTTAATTTTAAGAAAAGAATCTTCAAAAAGAGAAAAATTAAAAACCAATCACTCAAAGAATGGAGAAATAACTGAACGGTTGAGAAAGGTTGGAAATCATATCCAATTTGCTGATGGTACCAGCTTTTTCTTGAACTTAGAGAGCAGTGGTGGAAAAAGTCACTGGAATCTTCAGGGGAGTTCTCATGCATTGAGCTGTGGTTTGTTGGTTATTTGCAGAACCAACATTGTGGAGGCATAAGTTCCAACTTCACTGGCATCATGGGATGGGTGGCTGGGAATGAGTAAAATAAAAAATACAAAGAGTGATAATACGGAAACCTTTTCTTTCTATATTTTGGGGAAAGTTGGGTAAGAATTCCAAGGACTTCTGCTCTGCTTAGTGAATAGCAAATGGCATATAATTGTGGAAAGTAAAGAAGTGTTATAGCATGACATAATGCTATCACTTCTGTCATTGGAAAGAAGCTTTGAAGATTATAAAAGGTTGATGTGAAGAACCTTTAGACAAAGTCAGATTGGGGTACTTCTTGGTCTTGGGTATATTAAAGTTTAAGAATCTGCTTATCCTGAAAGAAGCTGTGTGTTAATTTCTACGTCTCTTACTCTCAACTCTTTTCACAAACTCAACTTACTCCCCCATGTCACAAAATGGAGAACTAAAACTAAGATGGAAAAGAGTACAGACAATAGTAGAGCAGCAGCCCACAAAACTCTCGTCCAACAAAACAGGATTCAACAATAACACAGATAACCAAAATTGTAATAACAGTAACACAAAGACATGACACGGTACATTGCAGCAGAGAATTATCAACTAGTACAATTGGTTTTGGATTAACCCAACTTTTAAATGGCATCAGATTAAACAATTCATCCACATGCCAGCCAAATGTGGCTACACATACTCGATGTCACCCATTCTAATTGATCCACGTGTTTGGCTCAGTCCAGCCCACTATATGGACGCATCTTTAGAGTTTTCTCTTGTTGAGAAAAATAAGATTTTTTAGAACAATAGCACTATGTAGAAATGCTTGATAACAAATCCACGACCAAGAGCAAGAAGCAATAAAAGCCGAGAGTTCTCGCAAATAGACTGAAGGCCAAAAGCTCTAAATCAAATACTCAAACCTCAAGAAGCAAGTTTCACTTCACAAAAGCTAGCAAATCCAGTATAATAGATTAGAGAGTACTCTTTTAAATCAACAGAAACTGAGGCCCATATAGCTCGCCAAAAACGCAAAAGACTACTTTTTTTTTTTTTTGAAACGGATGCAAAAGACTACTTTAAGCATACCATAACACTATATAATATCATGGGCTCTGCACACATTGCCAATTTGGGTTGGATGCCTTAACTTTATTTTGGCATTTAAATTAATGCAGGCAATTCAAAATTTCTTATACATGTTAGGGCCAATATGATCGCACACTATATCACCCAAAGTTTGATGCACCCATTTGACTTATTCTGGTGTTCGGCCAGAAGTTAAGGGGCATGTTGAATATATAAAACCTAATGGTTGCTTTGCACTCGGGAACTGATTCAAGATGAATTCTCTAACTTTGAGTATTTCTAAAACACTTGACAAATATTATACAAGGAGAAGCTAAGCATTTATTACAACCCCAAAGTAGATCCTTATATTCCCCCTATCAAGTTTATGCTGCTGAACTTACTCATTGATTCTCTTTAAACCAGCTCATTGGTCTTCTTTAGTCTGGCCATGAGGCTTTAGCTATAGTTGGTTTATTAACTTCAAAATCTACACCATCATTAAAGAAGATCTCATTCTCTCATACCAGGCATCGAACCACAAAATAAACAATTTGATTTAAAAAAAAAATTAGAAATGAAGAAAAAGGAATAGAAGGAGGTGTGCTAACTACAAAATACTCTTTCATTTCAGTAGAAAAAGGCAAATATTTGCTTGGTCAGAAATTAATTTATTTACTTGGGTATGTTACTTACGTTTTTCTGGTCCTTTTATATGTATACATAAATGATATGCACAAATGAAACTCATATTACGCATTTAAGGTAATTAATTCTTTACAAATGTAAATATCTTACTACAAGTGCGAGTCATATGGTTCAACAAGCCACATGGCTCTCCATCAGGTGTATGCACAGGGCAAAGGAAACCCCAGGATCTGCAAGTAAAAGAAAAAATGAATAATAATCAACGAGTAAATTTTGAAGAGCCTAAAAAGCAATACTTACTCGGGAAGCAATTTTCGCACACTTGTGGTGCGAAGCCCAGCAAATGAAGCCCCTCGATGAACAGCACGAAAATGCGATAAAAATCGTAAAAAGTTAAGCCTTTCTGCCTGAACTGTAAAGCCCGCCCTCTAAGAAATTAATTTTGGAAAAAAGAAAGTTAGAAGACATAAAATGAACAACTTCTTGGTGAACACAGAGTAGAATGCTTACAATATATCAATAAAATAAGATTCACAGTAGGAAAGTTTTGATATTTAATAACAATTAATCAAATTCTGGCATAGAATTGAAGTACTTTTGTTAATTTTTCGCAACAGGTATATAGTCAAATAAGTTGGACACTAAGACTTCTAATCAAGGTTCCATCACCTTATTTTGAAAAACGGGTAGAGGATCCCGTTAGGTTCCATCACCTTTTATATACACTAAAAATTGAATTCCCCTTAATAAGAATTTATATCTTACAACATAGAGAAAATAGCAGATAAATGAAATAAAGTCAAAGTAAGAATTCACTTTCATTTCATAGATTTCTGTCATTTTACTCCCTAAACTATTGCGGTTACCTACACAGATTCTTTTGTGGTCAGTGTGCGATATGAACTACATAAAATAGCCAGTATGGGACCTATTCGACTTTTTATGACTCCAATTAAAGTCTGCCAAAAGTGCATGTCACAGCAACCAAGATAAGTATAGAAATATGTACATACATCGAGAGATGATTGACATTACCCTAATAATTCAGAGAGTCAAATGACAACCCATTTTTTAACTAATATAGTAGTTACCGATTACACAACAATTGAGTAGCTAATCATATTCAGAAAGCGGTACTAGACTAGCATAAACTGATACACTTGGTAACCACTAAAAAAGTATTATAGTACTCGACCTTTTACAATCTTCATATCACTTAGAAGTAGAACTCTTTTTTGTGTCACACAAGTACTTAGCTGAGAACCAGAACCAGAACCAGAACCAAACACCACTCAAATATCTATAATTGATAAGAGAAAAGAAGAACGATGCATTTAGTAAGATACTATGATACTCGAACTAAGCTAAGCCAGAAGTCAATACCTGCTGCAAATCTAGACCTGTTTGAGTATTAATTCTTCCAGTTTTCAACATATTCTCAATCGCCATACTGATTTGCCTTGTAGGATTTTTTTCCAGAACCTTTTTTAAGCTATCGACTGCATTATCAGAAAGGAATCGTCAATTCATGAGTGACAAAATAATATGCACCTATTATAGAAAAGAGAAAGAGGGGAAACTTCAAATGCATGGTTAAAAGAGAAAGAGGGGAAACTTCCAAAAACCATACCGCTGCCAAAATTGATATTGTTGCTTTCCTTTTTCATCTCATCTTGAAGAAGTTTTTTGGTCCTTTGCAACCAATCCTCTAATTTTTCCTAGGAGCGAGGGTAAAAATATAAGTGAAGCCAATAATGAACTTAAACAACACAAACACTATAATACACTGGTTTTTATACATTAGTAGTACTAGAGCTAAAACATTAAATGACCAATGTCACTAGATGTGCGCCCTTGAACATTTTTTGGATCATGGAGGGGTAGAAAATCTACCCACTAGAGAAGTTTTAAAACAAAACAGACTAACAATTTAAACCAGTGTGTAGTTATTGCAGCATATGTTCATATAAACGTACACCACTAGTACTTCATGTTGCATGGCATAGACCACAAGAATCAAAATCTGATTTCAGCAACTATTTGAAAAGGATTGCACGGCCAAAGCAGGAATTTATGACCGAAAAAAATGGTGGGCATTGGAACATGAATAAAGGTTAAAAAATGCATAAATCTCGCCCTCACAAAGAAAATAACAAAAATGAAATAAAATGAAAAACTTAAAAGTTCACTGAAGGAAAACTTATTGTTGAAGCAAATTACTGGACTCTGCTATCAACTGGGTGAACCACTGTTCGGTCATTCTCACTATAGATTTTGCTCTTAGCTGAAAGTATATATTGGCTGGGACCTCAATGTTCAACCATGTAATTTTTTTATTAGAAATAATCACTTAATTGCTAAGCAGCATATAAAAACATGTTTGATTAAAAGAGTTATTATTTGAATCCAACTTCACTAATTCATATTTTATCTTTCTAATCCTACCTTCTGTTTTCAATTTTTAAACTTCTGACTTCATAAGAATTTGAGTCAACTTTTATTCGATTATTAACAAAGTGGCAGCAACAAATGTAGGGACAAAAAGCAAAGAACGTATATAAAAAGCACTTAAATCTTTTGTATGGTCCAATTGATTTTACTTCCCATTATTAATTTCCTATTATTTTCTATCAAACAAAAAAATCATGGCATTTGAAAAAAACTTGATGAAAGCCACAGTTGTTTTTTTTTTTTTTTTTCTCTCAGGAGAAAACTAAACTCAATGTCAGAAAATACAAATAATGAAGATGCTACTCCTCTAAATGCACATAATTCCAGCACCATAGAATACTTTAGAATTTACTGTGTTGCACACACTGGCACAAGCACAAGTCACAACACTACGGAAGTCTAGAGTCGTGCACCAGATATCTAAATTTTACTTGCCCCAAGTATACAAACAATATCCCTTTAAAAAAAATTTAAAGAAAAAAAAACAACTGTTTAATCTACCTTGAGATATATGGTTATCAGATGGCCAGGGAGTAAGACTTCTTGATTTTGCAAGGAATCTGGGTTGTCGAGAACCGAAGTCTGATCCATAAGCGAAAAAAGTTTCTGCAACATGAATCTAAGAGACTAGAAATGTGAGTACTGATGGACAGATCTAAAATAATAAATAGATTTATAGTGAGGAAGAGTGAAAACTGAAAGCACGATCTAAATACAGAAAATTAGAAAACTGGAACTCTTTCTTGAGAGGGATCTTTACCACTTTAATAAAAAGTGAACCCACACAGATGCCCACTTATATATACTACCCTCCTAAGGATTTATTTCAAAAATTAATCTTATTTGATTAATCTTATTTGGTAAGATGATCTTTCTTTTAACAGTGATATTTTCCATAAAGATTGGCTCATCATCATTATCAGAAATGACAGTAACAATCACTAGGTGAACGGAACTAAATAAGTATTTGTTCATTATAAGAATGCAACATGATTTCTTATTTCATTGTCTTTTGTAAGGATGAATCTTGAGTGAGAGCATAACATATGGACAATGCCGATCATTGGATTGTTATGGTTTGTGACCACCTGTGATCCCTTTCGTTTCTTTATCAAAGGTATTACTCTTAACAAATATTTGTTGTATAAGAGATTTTGTAGTTTTTCTTACAGGCATATACATATACATATATATATATATATACATACAGAGAGAGAGAGAGAGAGCGATAGAGAGAGAGAGAGAGTGCTAACATGAGCAGATTGAATTTGTCTTCATTCTTATCTAGGTGAACAAATATGTAGTCCTTGAGAACCGCATCTCCAACCTACCAAAACAGAAACAATTAGCAGGACTGAACTGTATGGGAACCCAAACAAACCAAAAGTAGCTTGTCTGTTTCAAATTCCTTTATAGGAACATAGGGAAAGTAAAAGGTTGCAGATCATGACTTACAACTGAATAAGGTTCATTCTCCAGTCCACCCATTAGAGGTTGAAAGTGCTCGCCTGATAAAGATAAAGGGATTACTACATACATCTAACATTATAAATCCCATCATTGGAAGACCATGAGAAGAGAATAGTATGTTACCAATGTGTTCTAGACATTGAAGATGAGTGCGAAGACCCAAGTCTGCCACTTCATTTATAATAATTTGCGCCCTCTCACCCACAAGCTGAGTGGCAACAGCACCTTTGTCTTTCTCAAATTTCTCGTTACAACAGCATGTCAAACTCGCAAAAATTTCACGATCAGGAGTGTCAATAAAAGCCTATTAACAAAAACTCGGAGTTAAAATTTTGTTAAAGGAAAACATGATCAGGAGTATGCAGTATTCAACTAGTTCAGACTGCACAAATAGAACAGAATAAAAAATGATGGATATAACAGAATAGCTTAAGGGAAAGATATATTTCTCTTTGGATATGCATATGAGAGGGAAAGCCAACCAGAAATTTTAAACATAGACCTTTGACCATGACTAAGAGACTCCAGTCTAGTGCATAGTAACATAAAAGTAGATATAGCAAATTTAAATTGCACAACGAAAATTAGAACAAAGACATGTGATTAAGCAGGGGTTCAGCAAAAGTACAATATATAAATATATATATATATATGGTTATATATATTAAACTAGCCTCAAAAGCACCTTTAAAATAAGACCCACAGGAAGCAAGAACTCCTTCCCCTGTATCCTGCAAAATCATGTTATATATACATATATTACTAGTTAAGTCTCAAAAATGCAAACCGAAATTCAGTTGTAGAGTTAAAGCTAAAACTGCTTACCAAACACCAAGTCTTGCACTTCCGTTTTGCAGGTAATACAATTTGACTGTTACTGAAGACTGATCATCTCTTACACATCTAACATGACAATAAAAGGAGAATCAAAACCAAATAAACAACATTACACCTTTCCAAAAAGAAGCTGAAACTCCAATTCATTATAACCAAGGCAAATGATCAAATTTTAATCCAAATCCTAACCAAATTTGACTAAAAGACTGGGAGATGGTAAGGCAATTCTATTCTAATCTGTTCATTAGACCAGCAACTAAAACAATCTGCAGAGGGATGTTCTAACTCAACTGAATTATCAACCATATCAAATTTATTAACGTTTTTCTATATGCCAGTATATATTACTGTAAATATATATATATATATATATATATATATATATATATAACCAAAACATCCATTGACGAGGGAAAAGTTGGATGGGATATCCAAATTACTAAGACTTTACTTTGTACCATTACAAACAGTCAGATAATACTCTTTTTAATAGAAATCCAATGGCTACTTGGATTGCATTGGACTGGATTGGCTTGATTATTTAGCATATTGATTTGATAAAAATAGTCAACTTGAATTCAATCTGCATGCAAGCCAACTTATAATTTATGCCAAGAGGTCTGATCAATATAGCATCTTAAATACGACGCCTCACAATGTTTACTACCAACACCAGCACAGGGATGAATATAACAGCATTAAAAAATAAAAATAAAAATAAAATTTACATGTGTATAACTTAGAGATAAAACCTTATCACAACTGCTTTATCTGTATATCCTTCCTTTCGATCACGAAATGAATTGCGCACCGTACTCATTGGCTGAAATACAAATAGAAATATCAAACTGATCAAGTCATTCTACTTCCCTGGTAACTTTAAAAATTAGGTAACCGACTAGCTCAGTTAGTTAGCACATTAAGATGAAAGCTTAGGGGGCGGAAGAAGGCCTAAGTTTTATGGGGATGCTTGTTGGTTGCTGTTATTTGGGTCATTTGGCTGGACAAAAAGCAGAAAATATTTTAGGACAATGTTGGAGCAGAACAAAAGTATTTACGAGAAAATGGGGATTAGCTCTCCCACACTTCCTGACTAGGGCACCCTTCAAGGAGTGAAATACCACTTTGGTCACTTGGTCTATCGCAAGAGTTGTTACATTGCATAACGTCGAAAGGCTCACTTACATAGTTCCGCTTCGGCAATATAACAGGTCGAATAACTCTCTCGAGCCCATTCAAAATGAAGTAGCTATAACCACAAGAAAAAAAGCATAAAAATTAGCAGAAAATAAACCCAAAAGAAAGGATAGAGCAGCTAGTGAAGACAAAAGAGAAATCAAATTACTTACCCACCCATTTCTGATGACTCTTCTTTGCAAGAAACTAGCTGCTGAGGATCATGACCTCTTAAGTTGCAACACTTTGACTGCATTGCACAAGCAACATATCAATTGTCACCAATCAAGAAGAAAAATTAAAGCTGAAGACTCCGAAACAACATATCAGTTGATAATTAGCATGTCCTAATGAGCTAACCATCCTGATCTTTGTTATTCCCTTCCTTCACTTGCCCTACCCCCCTACATTATACCCATTTATCAAATTATTTCATAGAATGATTAGACACCAATCAATGTCAAAGGTCTTCCTGAAACAAAAAATTAGGTCATCTCCAAGCCCAGTCCTAACTCTCAAATTGAGACTGGTTTTCCAAAAAGCCCTTCTCCAACAAGCAATCAGGAACAGTCTCAAAATGAGACCAGGCTCAAAACCCGTCTCAAACACAAAGCCCAAAAGCATACAATTCCAAAGGAGTAATTTTGAGGAGGAGATACATGTACATAAAAATTTTAATGACTAGATAATATTCAAATAAATAATACATCAATTCATATTGTAGTAAACGGTATCCCGGATTAATTAAAAAAATAAAAAATAAAATAAAAAACAGAGAGAAGACCTATATATGAGATTAGGGATTGGAGATGGATGGTCCTTATGAATAGTGTTGAGACTTGGGACTGAGGTATGAGACTAGGGATTGGAGATGCTGAAATTGATTTGAAATAAACTTAAAAGAAACATCAAATGACAGATGTTGAGGAGAAATGTGAAACACAGCATATGCAATCAGTAGGACATTGTGAAAGTGATTCAATGCGAAAACCCACCGCCAGTTCAAGGAATACGAAAACTTGCACAATTAAATCAATAAAAAAATTACACTGATAAATATACGAAAAGAACAGTTACCATGAGCATGATGGGAAACTGGCCAAAATTTAACTGCTCTCTGACAGGAGCCTTATCGTCACGCTGAAAGTAAATGTCTGCCAACAATTTGCCCGTGTAGGAAATTCGAGTCTGTCGACACTACATTGATACACAAACACACCACTCAATACAAAACACCCATACAATACTATCCTAAAAGAGAAAGAAAGCAAAGTCGTCACTTACTTCAAAAGGATAGAGAGGCTCGCTACTCCGATCCTTCTGAGGTCGGCCTAGAATAGGATCGTCAGCGAACCAGAGTAATATACTAAGTCAAGGAATTACAGAATCATAGTGATGGTAATGGAATGAGAGATTTGAACAAAGAGAATAGAATCATGAAAGAAAGGATATTCCTTAGGGTTTCTCCGGTGTGAGGATTGTGGACTTGGACGGGCTTGATGTCACGGAGCATGACGCCGAGACCGGCGGTGATGAGGTAATCGAATGACTCTATGTGGTGCCGGAACAGCTCACGCAAGTGGCTTAAGTCTCCGGCGGAAGTTCTCCTCTTCTGCTGCATCGTGGCCTTGGTTCTCTTCTCCGTTCTGATGCTCAAAAACGGCGCGGGGGAGGAGGGAAGAGAGGTTAAGCTTTGTTTTCTGTTTTTTTTTTTTTTTTGGGAAACAGGGGTTTATGGTTTGGGACTTTAGGGTTTTAGGGGGTTTTGAAAATTGGAAGAGAAAGAAAAATGAAAATAGAAAGAGAGGATGGGACACGTGTGAGGGAGCTACTGGTTTAGTTTAATTATCTCTGAAAAATTGAGCTACTGGTTTATTTTTAAATTTAATTTTTTTTGGTTTTTATTAATTTAAATTAATTTATTAGTTTAGTTTGTTCAAAAATAGTGTCTTTTGTTTTTAAATATAAATCCAGTGACACTTAGTTTTACCCTGCTACTAAAAGGTAGCGACCATTTGACCAATCAAGAAACTTGCCGCCTATCTAGAGCAGACAAGGCACATAAGGTGCATAAACTGCGACCAGGCCCACCCTATCCTACCAAATAAAGTAGAAACTTATTGACTCAACTAACAAAACAACATAAAAATAAACATCAGCCCATCTTGGGCCTAGAGTGAAACCCCAGGCCTAAGACCCACAAGGCCCAGAATAGGCCCACAACTGAACAAGGGCAGAGAGGCTCCAACCCTTACTCCCAGCCCACAACTACATCTGCACGGGCAGCACCGCCATCACACTTCCATCACTGAAGCGCCATTGTTGCTGTCGAACCCAACCACCATCGCTGACAAGAAACCAGCAGCACTTGTCCCCCACCACTCCAATCCCGTATTTGGTGAGCCTAAAACCAGAAAGAAGACCAACACTTATCTTCGTCACGCGCCCACCAGAAGGAAGATCCCAGTTATCGTCGCCGTCGAACATTGTGCTACGAGAATCGCCGCAGTCGAACTTTGTACATTTACATTCTTAACTATATGTAGTTCTATCAAGAATATTGGTTGCAATTTACGAAAACTTATGTGATAAAATTGTTAAGTTCATCATTTAATAATTGTTACAATTGTTACAAAAACTGTAATTATTTCACCTCAAATGTACCCCTTTGTTCCCCAAAAATAAAGATCGAAATTAACAATGTCACTGGCACGATTTCTTATTGAAATAAAGCCAAACAATTAGAAAATTCTGCTAGAAGAAAGAAGGGTTTTTGTCTATTTACCCCATTTTTAGAGATTTTTTTCCCTCTTATCCCACTAAGTTTTTTAAATTTTTTTCTTACCCAAAACACTCTAAAGAGGTCTTCCCTAATACCCCATTAACATTTTTTTTTGTTTTTAAATTTTTTTTAATACCATTTTACGCTCACCCCTTTGAAACTTAGAGAGAGAGAGAGAGAGAGAGAAATGGAAGAGAGAGAAACCATAGAAGACTTCGCCGGAACCCGATCACCGCAGTCGGAATCCGGCCAACTTTCGCCAGATTCAGGTTACAGGCCGCCGCCCACCGAACTTTTACTGGAAATGTTTATTTCCCCCAATAGACGTCTATTGCATGCCCCAATAGTCTATTGCCTCTAATAGACGTCTATTGCCTCCTAATAGACGTCTATCAGCCATGTATTGCCCCCAATAGACGTCTATCAGCCATGTATTGCCCCCCCAATAGACTTTTATTGCCCCCCAATAGGTTTTTCGGTTGCCATAATGAGAACTAATCTTTCTAAAATTAAACAAATAAAACTTTGATTAAAGAAAAAAAAACGAAGAGGTTATATCAATTTAAAACGTCTATTTCTCTCCAATAGATGTCTATTGCCCTCCAATAGACGTCTATATGGGCTCCCCCCCCCCTCCCCGCCCCCCAATAACCATTCAAAACTTTTTTTTTTCCTTTTTTCTTTCCTCTTTTGCCCCATTACTTAAAAAAAAAAAAAACAATCAAAGAAATTGATTTGGGCACCCAAAGAATAGCTCTGGGCACCAAATCATCTTTCTCCTTTCTCCTCTGCGACGAGCCTAGCTGCGGAGAGCATGAAGACGGCGATGGTGGCAGAGCCAGGCGGTGACGGGGGAGAGAGAGAGTCGGCGTCGTGCGCAAGGAAAACGGAGAGGATGACGCCGCAGGACCACGCGTCGGCCTTGGATCTGTCGCACCCGACCCTGTACAAAACCTCCGGCGTCCTGCAAGCCGTGTGGAGGAGGCCGTCCTTGAGCTGCTTCGGCAGGTCAGAGGGTTCGAAATCGGAGACCTTCAGGTTTCCGGTGCCTTCGAGGAGGAGATTCTGAGGCTTGACGTTGCGGTGACCGAAGCCGTTTTCGTGGCAGAAGCAGAGGGCGGAGACAAATAGAAGAGCCATGCGGTGGGTTACTGAGCTTTCACCGAGAGAGAGAGAGAGAGTTTCAGGTTGGGAGGAGAGAGAAGGGAGAGAGAGAGAGAGAGATCGAAACGAGAGAGATTGATGTTGATGGCAGTCATTGTAACTCTTTAATTGGTTTGAGGGCGATATGGTCATTTTGTGTTAAATTGTGCATGTGGCTACAAATTTACAACAACTAGTTCACACTAAAATTGTTTAATACAGGTTAAATTGGTTCTTACAAAAAGAATAAAAAAAAAAAAAGATAAATTCATTTTATCGCCTTAAACTTTATGCCTAAAATCATCTGTGCTCTTGAACTTTTAATTTAATCGCACATGCCCTTTTAATTTAATTGTTTGTGCCCCTGAACTGTTATTATCTCGGGATGTTCTTTTGATACTTATTGAATTTTGGGGTTTGTGTATCTCTCCCCTCACGCCCAATGTGTTATGCCGTTTTATTAATGATCGAGGCTTGAGGGCAGCCGTTCTGACTCTATTTCAAAAAAAAAATATCTCTTAAGGATCTGTGAGATGAATGGGTGATGAGCAAAACAAAAACTCAGTGAGTAACTAAAAAGATTAAGAATAAAGAGTCAAGTAAGCTTCAAAGCCGAGCGCGAGATATCATACAAAAGCCCCTTCCAACATGTAGTACTTACTTAATACATCCATAAAAATGCACTTTATTTAGTGACTACAAATCGAAAATCAAAAAAATAAAAATAAAATCCCGCTCATCTTCCCAAATTGTATAAAAACAAAATCGTTTAAGAGCATAAAATTTCTGTCGCTATATCTCCTCATAGGGTGTTGGAAGATGGTGTTGAAGGTTATGGGGTTTTGATTTGAGAGTCGTCTCCCTTGGGACATTGAACTTTCAATCCTAAATTATTCGAGAATATTGATATAGCTCAATAGTTAGTTAGGCACCAGTTGCTGCAGAGATTTAAAGCAATCTACAAAGATGTTGACATACATGAAATTGCAATTGAAAGATTGGTGCTCCCTTTTCTATTGGTGAGGAACCATTTTTAATTGTGTTCGTGCTGTCCAGGCTGAAATCAGATATTCTTGAGGGATTTCTTTTGAAATTATGTCATCTTTCTTGATTGAGGCTATAGTGTTGGGAATGGAACCTCTGAGATTGTTGCCTTGAAAGTTCATGATTCTACAAATTTGAAACTGGAGCTGTTTTGAACCATTCAATTGATCTTGCCCAAGCTAGAGTTCCAACAGAGAACTCTTTGAGGCTATATTGTTGGGCATGGAACCTTTGAGATTGTACGTTGCCTTGTAAGTTCATGATTCTGCAAGTTTGAAAGTGAAACTAGTATTGCACCATTCTGATCATTCCAGTTGATATTTAGAACGGACATCTATGATAAAAAAATTGTATTATGAGAGACATGCGTGAAATTACAATTGAAAGATCGGTGTTCTCTTTTGTAAAGCTTATTGCCATAAATTTTTGGGGGGTTGAGGAACCATTTTTTATTGTGTTAGTGTTGTCCATGTGGAATTCAGGCATTCCTGAGGGTTTTTTTTATTTTTTTAAAATTCATCAGTACACCCCGCCCCCCTCCCTCGTGATTGTAAATTTCAGAAATAATATGGATACTAGTGGTTCTTATGTTGATACCAATATGAAGACTCCTAATAGTTGTGGCGGGCATGGACCCTGGATGCTGCCTGATGTCTTATAAGAACAAGAAATTGCCTGCTCATAAAACTCCCCAACAATCAAGTGCAAACTCAATCAAGTTCAATATATATGCTTCACTTTAAAGAGAAATTGATCGAATGAGAAGAAATTGATTTCTTGATTGATGATGAATCAGTTTACATGCTTTATACATCTCATTTACATACTCGATCCACTATTATGGCCTAGGATCAAGTTCTAATATATATACACAATTAACTCATTGCTATTTTACAGAATCAGTTAACTGATATGCATGGTGGGATTCCTTCCTTTGACAGCTTCTTTCCTTTGACTAGAAGTTCCAGCTATTAAGATTTGGAAGCCGGTTACTGAAAAAACGAAGAAGTATGTTGGCTCTAGCTCTGCATCTCCTTCTGATGTTAAAACCAGACTTTGAAGAAGCCTCTCGCTGACATTACCAATGACTAGTCTAATTCCATCTAACCTGCCTTGAAATCTAGTGTTGTTGGTACTTCTAAAGTCATTGTTAGAGAGACTAAATCTTCTCCTGAAATCAAGTCATCTAATTCTTCTCCACTGATTTGTTCATAGGCTGTTTTGATACTAAGCTATAATTGCTTATCAGTTTTTATTCTAGCTGTAAATATAGTTTATTGCCTGCATTGTAACAGCAGTTTATTACTGCTATATATGTGTACAATTGTAAACATCAACTCAATGAAAATCACTTTCTACAGTCACTTTTGGCAGGAATTATGAAACTAGAAGAAGAACCCTTGCCAGTACTGATCCATTTATTAAGCCCCAATTTCCAACTTTAAGCTCTTTGGTCAACTATGTCCAATATATGTCCACAACGGTCAATAAATCTGCTTCGTTTGGACACTGCCCACCAGAGGATAGTATTGCACTATTGCAAGAGGTTGTTAATACTATTATTGATAGCTCCAATGGGGAAGCTATGGAGGTTGTTAATTAGGTTTGATCTGACATTGCTGATGATAAATCCAATGATGTTGTGTCTGTTGACAACAATAATTTTGATGTGTCTGTAGACAACAATAATGTTGATGTGTGTTAACAATAATCACCGCATATCCTCCAATCCTGAGGATGAAGTGGATGTTTAATCAAAGAGTCTTTCTCTCCCTTTAATTGATGTAGGACGAGAATGTGCCCAATTTAGCCAGAAAACCATAAAAGCAAAGAAGCGGCGTAGAATCAAGAAGAGTGATTGGAAAATAGGTAACTCACCCGTAATGAGATTATTAGCCGCTAGAATATTCAAGAAGATTTGGTTTTGGACCTTTCGAGTTACTCGTACAAAAAGTCAGGTTTTGATTTTGAATCAGATTTGACTAACTTTTGGCTAAAATGTCCGTTTGAGACGCATGATAGCTTTCCAGAATGGGAACGACGAGATCTTCAAGACTCACTTTAGTGAGCCCTATCAGATTTAGGCCAAAATATATCGTCTTAATTATCCGATTCGTGATTTCATATTTTTAAGCTAGTTTTACATTCTTTTTATTTTAGATTTTCTAGTTTATTTTGGATTTGTTTTGTTTTAATCCGTGGGCTTTAGGGTTTCATTGTTAGTCGCCCTAGGGTTTCTTTCCCATATATAAGCAACCTTAAACGGCTACAAAACTATCTTTTATCATATTATCAATCAAAATTGAGAGTTTTCTCTTTTATCTCTGGTGGACTCCAGAACCCTTTTGTTAAGTTTATTGCTAGTAAACCTAGTTATCAATCCGACTGCGTCAGGTGGTATCAGAGCAGGTCTTCCCTGTCTCTTTTATTTGCTTTAGTAGCAATGGGTGAAGTTACGAAATCAGATATTGAAGCTCTTACAACAGCGTTTACCGGTGCCATCAATTCCATGAATAATCAGATTGGAGAAATTCGTGGATTGTTGGGTGAGAGGAACAACAACAACAACAACAATAATCAGAATAGAGGCGGGGAAGGAGGCCAGCGAGTTAGGGCTCCACGTGGTGAAGTTGTTGCTAATACTTCAGAGTCTGAGTCTGAAGAAGAAATTGTGCAACATGAACACCAAGGACAAGCTGACCAGGATTACAAAGTCAAGGCTGAGATTCCTTTCTTTTCAGGCAACTTGGGTGTAGAAGATTTTCTGGATTGGCAGGTTGAAGTGGATAACTTCTTTGAGATCATGGAGGTTCCAAAACACAAGCAGGCTAAGATGGTTTCTCGGAAGCTAAAAAAAGATGTTGCTTATTGGTGGGATCAATTGCAGAGTTCTCGTCAGAGGCAAGGAAAAGAGCTTGTTCAAACATGGAGGAAGATGAAAGGTCTTCTTAACGAAAAATTTTTGCCTAGAGATTTTTCAATCAAGAATTACCCTCCTAAGGTTTTTGAGAAGAAGTTAAAGTCCAAAGAGTTTTCTTTGCCTGTTGACATTAATAGTTTATTTGAAGAAAAGTCAGAAGAATTTCTAATGGAAGATGCTCCACAAGAAATCATCCATCATGACCAAGAAGAGGTTAAAGATGAAATTGTTCATGTAGACATGGTTATTAATAATGAAGAAGTCTTGGAGCTTGAAATAAATCACTCAGAACCGGATATCATTCAAGAATGCAACCTTGAGAGCCGAGACGAATCTACGAAGGTTGCGTATGAGAGCCAAAATGCATATGACAGACTCATCTTTGGCGTTGGGTTCATGATTGTGCCATCAAAATTTGCAGAGGATCAGGCCAATAATCCACAGGTTCAATTGTCTAATTCTTTCTCAGGTCTTTTGTCTACCTATTCTTGTCCTTTATTCAAGATGAACTCGAGGGCGAGTTCTTTCATAGTGGAGGAGAATGATGTAGGATGAGAATGTGTCCAGTTTAGCCAAAAAACCATAAAAGCAAAGAAGCGGCGTAGAATCAAGAAGAGTGATTGGAAAATAGGTAACTCACGCGTAATGAGATTATTAGCCGCTAGAATATTCAAGAAGATTTGGTTTTGGACCTTTCGAGTTACTCGTACAAAAAGTCAGGTTTTGATTTTAAATCAGATTTGACTAACTTTTGGCCAGAATGTCCGTTTGAGACGCATGATAGCTTTCCAGAATGGGAACGACGAGATCTTCAAGACTCACTTTAGTGAGCCCTATCAGATTTAGGCCAAAATATATTGTCTTAATTATCCGATTCATGATTTCATATTTTTAGGCTAGTTTTACATTCTTTTTATTTTAGATTTTCTAGTTTATTTTGGATTTGTTTTGTTTTAATCCGTGGGCTTTAGGGTTTCATTGTTAGTCGCCCTAGGGTTTCTTTCCCATATATAAGCAACCTTAAACGGCTACAGAATTATATTTTATCATATTATCAATCAAAATTGAGAGTTTTCTCTTTTATCTCTGGTGGACTCCATAACCCTTTTGTTAGATTTATTGCTGGTAAACCTAGTTATCAATCCGACTGCGTCATTAATCCTCTTTGATAATGAAATTCCTATTCTGGAATGCAAGAGGTGCAGGAAGTGACAACTTTAAAAATGCTATTGCTGATTTAGTCATGTTCCATTTTGTGGATATTGTTGCTATTTGTGAACCTCGGGTTCAGTTCAATAAAGCAAGTACTACTTTGAGAAATCCATGGTTTTCCTAATTCTAAAATAATGGAGGCTAATGGGTTTTCTAGTGGTCTTTGGCTTCTTTGGGATTCTAGCAGGATACAGGTTGGTTCTATTGACTCTAATTTCCAGTCTATCACTGTCAAGATTTCCACTCCCAATAAACCTGTTTGGATGTTAATGTGGTTTCTCTGGTGGTCTTTGGCTTCTTTGGGATTCTAGTAAGATACAGGTTGATTCTATTGACTCTAATTTCCAGTCTATCACTGTCAAGATTTCCATTCCAAATAAACCTGTTTGGATGCTCTCTATTATCCTATGATGCACGGAAACGCGAAAATGCTCGCGTTTCTCGTTTCGGAAGCGGAAACGGGTCGGAAACGGGTTGGAAACGCCCGGAAACGGCCGGAAACGCGTATCCTAATTTGGAAACGGTTTGGAAACGTCTGTATCCAATGTGGAAACGCCAGAATGTAAATAAATAGGAAACGTGGGGGTAAAAATGACTTTTTACTTGGAAAAATTGAAAAAAAAAAAAAAAAAAAAAAAAGGAATCTAGATCGCGACCTCTCTCTCGTCTCTTTCTGTTGTTCCGCTTCTGCTCGGAGGAGACCAACGCGACCTCTCTCTCGTCTATTTCAGTCGTTCCTCTTCTGCTCGGAGGAGACCCAGACGCCAGACCTAGTTCGGACTTCAGACTGACGTTCCTCTTCTGCTCGGAGAAGACCCAAACGCCAGACCTAGTTCGTACTTCAGATCGACGTTCCTCTTCTACTCGGAGGAGACCCAGACGCCCAGTCTTCAGACCGACGTTCCTCTTCTGCTCGGAGGAGACCCAGACCCAGTTCTGTCGGTCGGTCGTTCTTCTGCTCGGGTCGCTCATTCCTCTTCCTGCTTCGGGTTTCTTCTGCTTCGGGTCGTTCCTCTTCTCGATCGATCTATTTAAAAATTAAAAGCAATATTTCTTTATTGTTTTGGCTGAGAATGAGGATTAGAATACAGTATAATTTTTTTTCTAATTATATATATATATATATATATATTTAATTGCCGTTTCCTTCACGTTTCCGTTTCCTATTACATTTAAGATTTGCCGTTTCCACGTTTCCGATCGTATCGTATCCGGAAACTCGTACCCGTTTCCGTGCTTCTTAGCTATTATCTATGGCAGCCATACTCACTCTATCAAAAGCTCTCTTTGGAATTATGTGGAAGCTTTTGGGCATGTTTATGATTTACCGTGGGCTCTAATTAGATTGTTTCTAGTAATGATAAAAATTGTGGTCCTTTGATTGGTCTATTTGGAGGTCTCAGAGATTGGATTAATCGAAATGCCATGATTGATTTGGGCTTTCATGGTTCTTGTTTCACTTGGTCTAATAATTGGATTAAGGAGAGACTGGACAGAGGCTTCTGTAATTGTAGGTGGAGAGCTTCTTTCCCTGAGGCTTTTATCAGACATCTGCCCAAGACAAGACCTGACCATTCCCGTATTCTTCTTCGATCAGTTGGACTCCAACAATACTCTGAATAGGCTTGAGGTTCCTTTTAAGTTCCAGGCTATGTGGTTAACTCATTCTGATTTTCTAATGTTGTTACTCAAACCTGGGAATCTACCTCTGGAGACTTTGTTCGTAAAACTAATCAGCTGTCTACTGTCTTGAAAGACTGGGAAAAAAAAAGTGTTTGGTCATTTGTTTCAGAGAAAAAAAAAAGAAAAAGAGTCCTTGCTAGAATTGGTGGTATCCAAAGCTTGTGATAGGTATGATAATCCTTTCTGGTGAATCTTGAGGCTCGGCTAATCAATGAGTGTGATGTTATTAGAGAGCAGGAGAACTTATTTTGGAGACAGAAATCAAGAGACAAGTGGCTGCAGGATGGTGATAAAAATACTAAATTTTTTCACCTCACTACTCTTACCAGGTGCAGAAGAAATAAAATTGAGGGACTTTTCGACAATACTGGGCAATGGTCTACTGCTACTATATCGATCAATGAAAGACATTGCTACTTTTTTCGTTGAATTATTTTCTGTGCAGGGGGGATACTGATATCAGATTCAAAATATCTTGGTTATCCTGATGTTGATCCTACTAGCTTGGAGAATGTTGGAAACCTGTAGATATGCTTGAAGGCAAAATGCTATATTTTCTATTGGAGGACTCAAGATTCCTGGGCATGACGGTTTTCCAGCCATATTTTATCAAAACCACCGGCACTTATATGCTACTGAGGTTTTCAACTTGGTTCAATTGGCTTTTCAGAGTTCTACAATTCCTCATGGTCTGAATCATTCTATCATTTCTTTGATTCCTAAAGTCACTGGTCCTCAGAGTATGACTCAATTCCGGCCTATTAGTTTGTATACAACTATATATCAAGTCAACTCCAAGATCATTGTGGTTATAATCAGACCTCTTATGAAAACTTGATCAGTCAGAATCAGTTTAGCTATGTCACCAGTAGACAAAGCTCTGATAATGTCATGATTGCTCAAGAATTATTGTTTAAGTTCAGAAAATCGGAAGGAAAGCATGGTTTTTTTTGCCTGGAAAGTTGATCTCTCCAAAGCCTACGATTGGCTAAGTTGGAGTTCTATCGAAATGGTCCTCTATGAAATTCAGTTGCCTCATTCCATTGTTAAGCTCATAATGCATCGTATCACTTCGATCAACCAGCTTTCAAATATGTTTTAATGGGGAGCTCACAAGATCCTTCAAAGCCCAAAGTGGGATAAGACTGGGAGATCCTTTATCTCCTTGCTGTCCCACTTAATCCAATCTGCTGTCAATGTGAATCAGTGGAAGGCTGTACGCACTTCTCAATCAGGCCCTAAAGTTTCACATTTGTTTTTTGCTGATGATCTTATGCTTTTTGCTGAAACTTTTAAGTCTCAAGCTAGAACTCTGAAAAATGCCTTGATATTTTTTGTTCTCTCTCTGGACAAGCAGTTAGTGTTGAGAAGTCTCTTGTTTTTTGTTCCCCAAATACTAACAGTCAGCTTGCATTTGAGATCAGCAGAATTTGTGGTTCACCTCTTACCAACAATCTGGGGAACTACCTTGGCATGCCTGTTGTCCATAACAGGATCAATAAACACACTTATGCTGGCATCCTTGATAAGGTGCAGAGCAGACTTGCCAGATGGAAAAGTAGAGTTTTATCTATGGCAGATAGACTCACTCTAATTCAATCTATCACATCTTCCATACCAATTTATGCCAAGCAAACTGCAAAGCTTCCTGTGCTCCCTTGTGATAATTTAGACAAAGTTGAATAGAAGTTTCTTGTGGGGAGATACTGAAGAAAAAAAGCATGTTCATTTAGTGAATTGGGATTTGGTCTGTCAACCTAAGAGCTTAGGTGGCCTTGGTATTAAGAAAACTGTGAAAACCGCTGATATGAATAAAGCCATGTTGGCTAAGCCTGGATGGAGATTATTTCAAAATGATAATGGTCTTTGGCAGGGCTTCTATCTATCAAGAAAAATATTTGCAAGACTGCAGATTAACTGGAGCTAATTATATAGCTCATTCTGATTGCTCAATGGAGGAGTATTGTTTTTGGTTCTGACTTATTGAGAGATGGTTTAGTTTGGCACATTGGTGATGGAAAAACTATCAAGTTTTGGCTGGATCATTGGATTTTGCCTCACAGCATAGTTAGCTATGCTCTGCCCCCTGCTGTTATTAATAACAATGCTACCATTTCTGAATTTTTGGGATGATTGTGGTTGGAATATTGATTTACTTAAAAGTGTTGTTCCCTCTGATTTGAATGAACATATTATTAATATTCCAGCTGGTTTTGATGGAGCTGACAGTGATGTTCATATCTGGGGGGGGCTTCTGCAATGGTTTATTTTGTGTTCAAGCTACTTATTGCTCTTCTTTTGACTTTACCAGTACTCAAAATTCTCCATGGAAGATGCTCTGGACACTTAATATCCCCCCAAAGCAAAAGGCTTTCATTTGGGTAACTGCTCACAAAAAAACTTCTCACTAATGTTCAGCGCATTAGAAGAAATTTTACTGATTGTGATGTTTGTCCTCTGTGTCATAATGCTTCTGAACCTCTCCTTCACCTCTTCAGAGATTGTCCTTACTCTGCTAACACTTGGAGTTCCATTAGCAAGCCTGGTAGCATTAGTAGAACTTTTAACCTTTCTTGGAACTTCATTGGTCTTGTCTGGTTGGAAATGATATGAAATGGTGCATCTTCTTTGTTGTTGTTTTGCGGTACGTTTGGAAATGGACAAATTGATATATTTTTGAGCCAAACTTCCACAAATCTTGGAATCCTGTGAAAATCATTTCTGATGTTGCTGAGGAATGCAGGGTTGTCCAATCTAAGCCCTCTGTGACTAGCAGTTTTACTTTTTAATATGCTACTATGGAAAAAGCCTGCTTCAGGATATGTTAAACTCAATGTTGATGGCTGATATGGAAAAAGCCTCCTTCTGACTTATGTTTATTAAAATGTAGTTTATTTGGCGCATTCCGAAGTCTGAACTTGATTGCTAAGGTCTTTCCTGGTATTCATTTCAATAAATGTCAGATTACGGGTGCATTTTCATTGGGTTCCATAAACTATTTCTGTCGTGTACACTAATCTGCATAATATAAAAAAAATAGCCAGTGTGCTTGTGTTTCTGTGTTTACACATGTGGGTGTGTGTTGATGGCTTTGTTTTTGCATTTTGTTTCTTGGAATGATGGATGAATGACAATAATGGGACTAGTTAAACCTTGACTATTTACTAAAGTTGTTTTGGAAGAGTTGTAATGGAAGAACTACTCTATGATGCCTTATTTGCGTCCAAAGATTAGGCCTATTGAACCTCTGAGATTGTTGCCTTGAAAGTTCATGATTCTGCAAGTTTGAAACTGGAGCTGGTATTGAACCATTCAAGTGATCTTAACCAAGTTAGAGTTCCAACAGAGAACTCATCAAGGCTATAGTGTTGGGCATGGAACCTCTGAGATTGTTGCCTTGTAAGTTCATGATTCTGCAAGTTTGAAAGTGAAACTAGTATTGCACCATTCTGATCATTCCAGTTCATATTTAGAACGGACATCTATGATAAAAATTTTCTATTCTGAGAGACATGCATGAAACTACAATTGAAAGATTGGTGCTCTCTTTTGTAAAATTGCCATACATTTTTGGGGGGTTGAAGAACGATTTTTGATTGTGTTCGTGTTGTACTGGTGGAATTCAGTCATTCCTGAGGGTTTTCTTTTTTTATTCATCATTGTTGAAATTGATTTTCCTTGATCTGTATGTCTACAATTGTACAATTATATAGCTAAGATCTGCTCTACTGTTACCAACAGAATTCAATGCTATAAATACAAATATTCAAAACTAATCTACAGTTACACAATCAGTTTTGATTGTGGAGAGGGAGGAAATCAATGTAGGAGAGTGATTTGCTCTAACACCCCCCTTCAAACTGGGCGGCTTAGGACGCACAAGTTTGGTACACAGGAGATTATGCCGCTGCTTGTGAAGTGGTTTAGTAAGAAGATCAGCTGGTTGATTGACGGAAGGGACAAAATGAACCTGATGACTCCCAAGTGCTACCTTTTCACGAACAAAGTGATAATCTAACTCGATGTGCTTGGTGCGAGCGTGAAAGACCGGATTAGAAGCCATGTACGTGGCACTTAGGTTATCACAGTAAAGCCGAATGGGGTACTGAATATGGACACCAAATTCATATAGTAAGAAGCCTAACCAAGTTGTCTCGGCACTGGAATGAGCAAGGGATCGATATTCAGATTCGGCACTGGAGCGAGCAATGGCAGGTTGCTTGTTGGAACACCAAGAGACAAGGGTATTGCCAAGGTAAATGAGATAGCCGGAAGTGGAACGTCAAGATTCTGGGCAGCCAGCCCAATCGGCATCAGAGTAAGCAGAAAGGTGGGCAGGTTGGCGTTGAGGACTAAAATGGAGACCATGGCCTAGTGTGCCTTTGACATAGCGGAGAATACGTTTGGCTGCAATGAGATGTGGAGCACGAGGTTGACTCCTGAATTGTGACACAGAATTGACCGCAAAGGCGATGTCAGGGCGTGTAATGGTTAGGTACTGCAAGGAGCCAACCATCTCACGAAAGGCAGTTGGATTGTTAAGAAGATCACCATCATGTGTGATGAGGACAACCTTTGCCGACATTGGGGTGCTCACTGGTTGACTGAGTAATAGATCATGCTTCTTTAAAATATCATGAGCATACTTGAGTTGATTGATGTGAAGGCCGTTGGAATGAGGCTTGTAAACCAAGGAAATAGCGAAGGGGACCAAGATCCTTACTGTCAAATCCACGGCCCAAGGCATCAATAAAACTGTGAAGAAGCTGATCACTGCTGCCCGTAATGACAATGTCATCAACATAGAGTAAAAAGAAAATTGTATGCAGTCCATGTTGATAGATGAATAAAGATGAGTCAGCTTTACTATGTCGAAAGCCAACAGAAAGCAGAAAAGAGCTCATGCGTTGAAACCAGGCACGGGGTGCTTGTTTGAGGCCATAAAGTGCCTTGTGAAGCTTACAGACATAGGAGGGCCGAGAGGAATCGACGAAGCCAGGAGGCTGAGTCATGTAAACGTCTTCCTGAAGATAGCCATGGAGGAATGCATTTTTGACATCCAGCTGACGGAGAGGCCAACCCCTAGACACAGCAACACAGAGAACAGTTCGAATGGTCGCGGGCTTGATAACAGGACTATAGGTTTCACCATAGTTGATCCCGTGTTGTTGATGGAATCCTTTGGCAACAAGGCGAGCCTTGTAACGCTCAACTGAGCCATCCGGGTTCCGCTTAATGCGGAACACCCATTTGCAACCTACAATATGCTGAGATGGAGAGGGAGGAACAAGGGACCAAGTATGGTTTTTCAACAAAGCATTAATCTCCTCGGTCATGGCAGCTCTCCAATTCACTTCTTTGGAAGCCTGAGTATAACAAGTGGGTTCCATGGAATTAATAACAGATAAAAGAGCTTTTGGAATGGGATACTTTACAATGCCATCCGTGCGAATTCTGGGCTGGATGATTCCATCTCGGAGCCGAGTCAGCATGGGGTGTGTTGGGGCGGCGCCTCCTCCGCCGGGATCGGTGGAGGAGCTGGTGCCGGAATTGGTAGAGGAGGGGGAGGTACAACAACAGGCGATGGAGGGTCAGAGGCGATCAGAGGTTCTGCAACGATAGGAGAATCGGTGATGACCGGAGGAGCGTCATCGTTCGGTTGCTGATCGAGGGTGGACTGAGCAGGCGGCTCGGGTGCAACCACCGGTCGGTGACGGCGGCGGTAAGTCAAGACTGGAGGAGCACGACCAGTGGGCGGCGATGAGGGCAGCTGGGCTGGCGATGAAGGAAGCGGAAGCACGAGATTGATGGAGTGCCTGTCTGATTCGAGAGACGCCAAGGGTGGATTTTCACCAGAGTGTGAACTTGGGTCATTGTGCTGTAGACTTGGACTTAGGTCATTGGGTTGGTCTGCGCGAAAAGGAAGGGCAGATTGCTCAATTTGGTGATCAGGTGGGCTTGGGCAGATTGCTCAAAAAAAAGTCTCGCATATAAATTTTCGATCAAACATATAAACCTCGCAGATGGAATATGCAACGTAAACAAGGTCTCCTATATTGGAAATTGTAACAAATATAAAGTCTCGCTTATAGCATTCTGTAACGCACTCTCTTGTCTTGCAAGATGTCATATGCGAGGAACGAATTGCGTCGCCAATTGAAAATGCAACAAACATCCAAACCTCGCATATGGAATATGCGACGTAAACAAAGCCTCGTATATTAAAAACAGTGACAAATATAAAGTCTCGCATATAGTTTTTGGTAACACATTTGTGAGTGTCACAATTTGTGATATGCGAGGAACCAATTGCGTCACATATTGGAAAAGCGACAACCGTGTAATTTCGTCGCTTTTGACAATCAGTAAAACACATAAGGCGACAACTGGTTGCGACAACCCAAAGTCGTCGCATTTTCAATTCAGCGAGAAATTTTGACTTTTTACGACAACTTTGGGTTGTCGCCGATGACATTTTCTCTTGTAGTGTGCGGAGGTGCAATGTTAACTCGATTGGAGAGAAGAGTGAACTCGAAGTGATCTGAAGCTGAATTAGTGTGTGCCTGCAAATTTTTGTAGGGAAAATTGGTTTCGTTAAATAAAACATGACGCAAGAGTAAAGAACACGATGTGAGAAGAAGATGAGACACATGTAAGGATCCTAGACCTAGGCTGATACCATGTTGAAATCGATTTTCCTTGATCTGTATGTCTACAATTGTACAATTATATAGCTAAGATCTGCTCTACTGTTACCAACAGAATTCAATGCTATAAATACAAATATTCAAAACTAATCTACAGTTACACAATCAGTTTTGATTGTGGAGAGGTTACACAATCAGTTTTGATTGTGGAGAGGGAGGAAATCAATGTAGGAGAGTGATTTGCTCTAACAATCATTTCCCCCTATTGTGATTGTCATTTCAGAAATGATATGGATGAGATATAGAGAATTTCTTCCACACATATATTTTGTGTGGGTATGCAATGGTTGAATTGAACTATTTGCTTTGCTTGCATGTCACGTGTGGCTGAGTTTCTGGGTTTTGAGGCTGAATATCTGGCTTTGCTGGGAGATGTTTTGTTTTCTCCTTTTACATATATATTTTTCTTGGTAACTTTTCATGATAGTACAAATTAAAGTTCCTGCACATTGTTACCTTTCAGTCGCATTTTAAGCACTGATGCAAATAGGCTGCAGAGTTCAGGAGAGCTTTCATTCTCTACTATTTATGTAGTAGATTGGATAATTCGATGATGCTTTTATTAGATAGTCCTTTGCGTTACAGTTTAATTTGTTTTGTTGTAATGGACTCCACTGGTTTATGATCTACGCCAGATTACTTCAATCTGGCTTTATTCTCTGCTATCTGAGTTTGACTCAACTTGCAACCAAGAACCCACTGATTCTGAGTTTGAATCAACTGATCCTATACTAAAGCTGAGTGAGAAAATGCAAAAACAAACCATCACTATGGGGAAAATGCAGTAGGGAGAAAAATTGTCTTGCTCTAGTTTTGCCTACCTTGATCGATCTTATTATATATTGCCAGTAGTGCCTCAGAAAAAACTAACTATGCTTTTGGTTATGTTTTTTTTTTTAAAACTAAACATAGTTCTCTCAAAACACAATTGATCTGGATTCATATACAACTGAATGGTTTCACTTGGTTGAAAGTAATAGCTCTGCCTCAAGTTTATTTAGATTGTATTTGTTGTATTCCTTAGTTGGACCCCAATATTTGATGCCTTGATATAGGTTCAAGGACTGCAAGAATCAATACCACTACAGTGCTATAATTTTGCCCAACTCCTTTCTCCCCTTAATGTCAACAGAGATATTAAGCAATGCTTCCACATGACGCGAATTAAATAAATCATCCACAAAATCGATCTTTCTACCTGCTTTTTGAGCCACTTGATTTTGAGGTATTTGGATGCTGTGAGCATATTCAGCAATTCAGAGACTAGTTTTCACTTTTCACCATGTCAGTCACTATTTTATGAAAGCTGGAATTTTAGTTGGGATTCATATGAATAATACTGTCTAGTCACTTGATGGATACTGTTTAAAGTATGATTTGAAGTAATTACAGTTTATATGGCCTCTCAATGTCTTTGTTTGCTGCCTGCGTTGCTGATTTACCTGACTTTTCCCTACCAACTTGCCCTGTTATACCATCTGGAAGTATACTAGTATGAGAGACACACATGATTTTGAGTATAAAGAAACAAGTACTTCCCTTTCTTATTATGGCCAAATAGCTGAATTTGACATGTGGTTTTGAATTTTCATGTTACCCTCATCACAAACACATGGTATTTTGCTAAAGTTTGTAATATTGTAGCATATAATAAAATTTGTTACAGCATTTTGATCTTTCTTTAAGATATATATGTTTGTGTGTGGTTGTTTCTGCAAAATTACTGAAGCTCATTTCTGCTTGTCCTAGAATTATTTCATGTACTTATCACTGCTACTACAGAGTCTGGCCAAACTATGTCCAGAGGTTAAGGCTCTCCTTGGTGATTATGATGTAACATCAAGACCAGGACGAACTAGTTTGGCATTGACTGCAGGACCCTGCTTCCTCATCTGGACTTGGATACACGCCCAGAGTATATTCCCTGCAGAAAACCCTCAGTCGGATACATTCTTCTGGGGCATATGTTCTCTGCATTGTCTTCTTTAAAGATGAAAACATGTGTGTTTTTGAGATATATCATGCAGATTATTAGTTTCATCCCTCCCATTGTTTCATGTTGTTTCTTCTGGCAGGTTATAACTTAATGAGGAACTGCTGGTTGGCTCTGAAATCTAGGTTCGGGACAGATGACTTAATTGATATGGTAAGTATTCATATTTACTCTTTGTTTCTTAGAGATTCATGTTTCCTAATCAAAATGCATTTGCAAGAACTTTGATTTAGTTTCTATAGTATCGAACCTTTGAATTAGTTGATAGTGGGAGTGGCACAAAATATATTTTGTGAGCCCTCAAGTTATGTGGTACTAGAGTTTGATATTATATGCTATTCATGACAGAATCATGTTTACCACATCACTTCACTATGAAGAGGCTCAAAAGCTTCCCACTGAAAAAACAAAATGGCTGCCGGCAACTCTTTCACTCTTTCTAAATTTGATTACTGCCGAGAAAAGGCAAACCCCGAACAAGAAAGCACTCTGAATCTGAGGCTATATTTTTAAAAACCTTGGAGTGAATGTGCAAATGATGCATGCAGAGAGTGAAAAGCAACAATGGACATGGATGGTTTTCATGTCCACTGGTATTGCTTTAAGTTGGAGATTTTGTTTGCCCTCTCTGACCACTTCTAACAACACACATGAATATATCAACCCTTTCTAGTCACTTAAGTTATTAAGTCCTATTCCAGGACAATATTATGATATAACATTCATATTTGTAATGGCCACCTAGAAAAGCTTCTAGCTTTGAGCTAAGACGCCTTTTTTTTTTTTATTATATATGTCTCCATAGTTTTCACAGTTTATAATGAATATATATGACTGATTATTCATGGTAACTTTTAGCTTACTGTACCACACCTTGTTTCATGCAAATGTATTTGATTGCTTATCATGTTTCAGGATACTTCTTCTGAATTTGCATCTAGTTCCTAATCTCTTCAGTACCTACTAGTTTGGCTAGCAAATGAGTTCTAGGACAATAATCATTGACAGAACATTCTCTGTTTCGTGTTTGATAATTGAAAAGTAGTTGGTAAGAACGTTTTATTTAGTTCATACTAATGCCATCTGACAAAAAGAAAATTTTATATGCCTTTTGAGTACTTGATACTGGAGTTTGACCTGCATTTGGAAACACAGATTTTCATGTAGTCTTCTGCTGCTAATCTTCTCTGGTGTCACAAACCATTTCATTTAGGTGCCTTGTTCAAGAGGTTGGTCTCTCGAAAAGCCTGATATCTGGTGACAAGTTTGTCTCTGGGAGGCCAATTCTCTTTGATTATAGGAGCATCTGCAAAAGTCCTTTTCCATTCTGATAACAATGGAAACTCATCTTCTGCTATCACTTTCATGCTAGCTACCTCTTCAAACACATTCTTATACTCTGCAAGCCATCCAAGTGCAATATCTGCAAATCCAATATGCTCTCCCCCAAAGAATTTCTTCCCCTTTAGCTCCTCTTCCAAGTACTTCAAGTTCTCCTTGGCCTTCACAATACCTTCCTCTTGCTCTTTCCCTTCACTGTTACAGGCTTCCCAAATAGATGGCAATACCTTCATGTAAAATCACAAACATAATTAGATAATGAAACAAATTGAATTCTCCATCAAAATTACTCATCTCTTGTATAGAATATCATTGATCTCAAAACTCCATACGATACTAGTGTTCAAGTAAATTCTGATTATGCTATGAAATAGTAGTAGTTCAGCTGGGTTACCTTTTCATCACCAAATTTTGCCCAAAAGCGTGCAACGGCTCTTTCGTGAGGATCTTCGGATAGCAAAGGGTTCTGTTTCCATGTTTCTTCAATGTATTCAAGGATCACAAGTGATTCAGCAACTGATTTTCCATTGTGCACAAGCACTGGAACCTTCTTATGAACAGGGTTGTATTGAAGAAGCAGAGGGCTTTTGTTTGAGAGATCTTCAAAGATGGTATCATATTGGACATCTTTGAGCTTCAGTGCCCAGACTATTCTCAAAGCAAAAACGCTAGACCATGTTCTGAAGAGCTTGACTTCTGCCATTTTCTTCGAATGAGTTTCCATAGCAGCTTAAGGCCTTTTTATGCAGAACTTTGACTAGGGAACTTTGCTGTTGTCTCCCTATACATCATTGTATTTATTATTCTGACCTTCTATGTTGCCATATACGACTTGGGCCATAGAAATGGGAAGTGCTCATATAAAGTTTGATAGCTTAAGGTACAAGTAACATGCTAAGACAAGAGTTCAGCTTCAACAGCCATAAGTCGGCAGAGGATTAATAGGGAGCACACCTTCGTTGACATCTTCTTTCGTCCTGGGACTTGTTTTCTGTTAATTTTTGTGAAAACCTGTATTTAGTTGGTTTTTACTAGCTATACATAATTTTACAGCACCAGAGAGAAAGAGAAATAGCTTTTTTTTTTTTTTTTTTTTTTTGAAACGAAAGAGATAGTTAAGAAGCTCCAAAATGATTGACAATTGGGAAATATATGGGGGTGAAAGTGAGTTTTGAGAAAATGAAAGGATTAGGGTATGTAAATAGTGTTTGGATGGTAGGTGTGATGTAACTAGAAGAAAGGGATCTGTTCGTTCCCTTTGAAATTTAGACATACTGTGCAGGCGGCTCTGGTCCCATATTCTCTTGTCAATATCTACAAGGTACTTCTAGTCATATAACATATGGTATTGACAGCCTAAACTACTTGACGGGACAATGTCTTTTACAATTTTTTTTTTCCATGAGAGATTGGGATGGTGATCATATCTGACTGATCAATGCATACATATTGGTCTTACAAATTAATAAACACCAGAAATGATTTTACTGTCCACACATAATTTTTGTACTTATAGTCAAGTACTTGTGTATAATTTCTAGGGTGTCAACGGTAACTGAAAAGTTGATGAATTTCTAGATATATTTCTCATTTAGATTACAGATTATGTATATCATGCTAAGATTAAGTTTAAGCAATTTAGATCCTAATTAGTCTATGCAATCTACATCAATTATAGTTCAGTAGTTACTATCCTAAGATTAGGCTATTAGCATAGCTCAAATATCTAGAATAAATGATATATGTAGACATCTAAGATGAATATACAACAGTAGTTGACTTTATGATAAAAAAAAACTGACAATCACAAAGAGTTTCATATCCATGATGGTATTGTCCAAGCTCCAAAGCAGTGAATTTGTGGCATGTGGTTTACAACATTATGCTTGCTCTATCTTTTATCTGGTCTCATCTTTGGAAGACTGAAAGCCTACTTAAAGGAATCCCACATCGAGAACCCTGAGAGTTTGCAGGCTCTTTAAGTCGATATTGCGTCGACTCGTTCCTTTCGATAAAATTGGAAACATACGGAGAAGATGAACTGCATAAATTGAAAAATGGACATTTTTTTTTTCACTTCTTTCTTTAGCAACTCTTGCTGTGTTCAATGCTTTTCTCTGGTTTGAGTATTGATTTCCCTCTCCCAGGTGCGCTTAAAACTTTGAATTCAAGTTGCAACATTTAGTGGCTGGGTCCTCCATTATCTTTTTATTTGAGAAGAAATACGTGTGAAAATTTTGGCTGTCAAGTATTTGACATGATGACTCTGTTTCTGGCTTTTGTAGTTAGTTAGGAAGAGCTCTAGCTGGGTTCATATGGCATTCCATATTAGTGTCACGTAATCGGTTGAAAGTCTTGAAATACTGCATTTGACTTTATATCTTTTAGATCAGAAAAACCCAAGATATGGCTCTATTAATTATGTTAAGAGAGTGCATATCTTTTTTTTTTTTTGATCAAGAAGAGACTTCATTAATAATGAACTGGTTACAATGAGTTTGGGCAACATCTCTAGCACAGAAATGGCCACTGGAATTCACACTAGAAATCCATACTGACTGACTGACTCAACTACAAACTAAAACTTACACAACAACTAAAAGGCAGAGACAACTTGCGCAGGAGCAGTGAATGCCAAACTCACAACTTCGTCGACACTAACTCGCCACCCAGAGTCCTCCTGACCTGCCTTTGATTGACCAAGTCTACACTCGTTGTGACTTCGAATCCGACCAAAGTGAAATGCTGGACCATCAGACCTGAGACTAAACTAAACCCAACTCCATTGCTACCTTAATGTCAACACCAGCAATCCACAAATGCTCCAAATCGCCATCACCTCCAACCCGAGACCAGAAAGGAACGACCCCCTAGAAGGCCAAGGATGATTGTCTATGCTAGTATGCCACAGCCAGACATTTTCGCCACCACTGCTGACCTAACTCCAGAACAGGAACGACCCTCTAGACCGCCGAAGAGAAGATTGTCTATGCCAAAAGTTGCAGTGCACCGACTCAATAGCTAACTTAAAAACCGAAAAACAAAAACAAAAAAACCCAGCCCTGAATACTAATAATAACTTCCCACCAACACGGGCCCAACACATATAACCCGACCCAAGCCAATTCTAATTAAAAAAACAAAGAACATAAATATAAATTAAAATAGTTTGGGCCCAAAGCATATGCCCAGTCCCACAAAGTTCTTAACCCAAGCCCATGCCTAGATCTGCAGCCACCACACCGGTTGCTCCCTTGGAATCCTGTCGCCCGCCTTCCGCCTTCCGCCATCCACACCCCTACCTCTACATTCCACGACCTGTGCCAACCAACCCAGCACAAGATAGACCAAACCCAGCACAAGCGCTTCACCGTGACCTACAACCAGGCCAAACCAACGGCGAGTCGAATCCAAATCCACTTCCCAGCCAATCCGACCGCTCGGATCTATCCCCACTATCAAGACCCCGAGGCGGAGACCTACCAGATCGCACCCTGAAGACCACGACCGCCGCTACAAACCACTGAATCCCCACCGGCCTTCCCATCCATAGCGTCCGGAACCTAGCGAACCAACACCTGATCCCGGCAACATCTGATCTCCACACAGACTGGGCATACTAGAGGACCATCAAACGACCCATCCACCTTGAAAAGCCCGTCCGATGACGCCACCACGAGGGCGTGCCGTCGGACAAGGCCAGACGGCACACTGGAGAAAACCAAGCGCGTTAGGGTTTTTTATGGATATCCTAAGTTTTAATTTATTTCAATGTTAGTTGAGTGCATATCTTGGTTGTTTTCAGGATTTGTATAGGCAGCCTAGTAGAGCAAACTATGATATCGTAGCGGCAAAGAAATTAGGAAATCCTGCTGACATCACATGCATATGTTATATGAAGCCCATTAAGCTTTAATTCCATTACAACTACATGTAGTTCGATATGCACACGTAGCTGCTACTTCAAACCAAGACTAGCTGGAAGGCAAACAAGTTACATACCTTCAGAAAACCTAGCTATAAAAGTGTACTTCAGATTAAAGTCTTTCAAGGAAAACAAAAACTACCGAGCTCGCTCTCATGAACCAAGCTACTTCAAACTTAGACTTTCTTTGTTGCATAGTGAAGTGGGGCGAATGCACTAGAATTTGTTGTGTTGAGCTGCCTTTACTTTACTAGTTGACATGGCGCCTCAAGTTCTTGATATGATGCCCTTTCAGCTGCTCCCATTTTGGTAACCTTCACAGTTTGGGGTCCAGAGGATTTAATCTCTAAGATCATAACAAGCAAAGCCGCAACAAGATAGTACGTAGTCTAAATCAGATACTATTCTCAAACACCCCGGAATTGTGCAGAAAAGTGAAAACCAACAATGGACGTGATCTGTTTTTCAAGTCCAGTAGAAATGGCTACTCAACTCCCCATTCTCATACCTGAACAACTTAGAATGTTTCAACACTAGTTGCAAAATTATCAGAATATCGGAGCATATGATCTTCATTGTCATGAACCATTGTAGCCTCAACGCCTTAATACCATATTAGTATCACATGAGGTTTTCAGAAAGAAGGAACCTATATGTGAAAGGTAGAGTAAAAGCAACACATTTGGAGCCAGTTGGAGAAGATTGAGATCAATCACATTACCCATTGTTTTGGCATGATTTTTGCAATAAGCAATGTATGCCCTGTTCGATTATTACTCTATGCATATTGCCCTGAGTTTGAGATTGATGTTCCCTCTCTAACCGGTTCGAATTACACATTAATTTATTTTCCCCTTTCTAGGCACTTGAGCTAGTAGATTCTATTTAGAGTATAATTCTGAAATAGCTACTGCTTTTAATGGCCACCGGCAAAACTTTTTTGCAATTAGCTAAAACACCATTTGTTTGATGATCAATGATACTAAGAGTTGATGCTCAATGCTCAGAAAACTACATATATAGGGCATCCGAGGTTATAACTTAGATGCCATATGTATAAGAGATTAATTTATGTATAAGAGATTTTGTAGTTTTTCTTACAGGCGCACACACACACACACACACACACACACACATATATATATATATATATATAGAGAGAGAGAGAGAGAGAGAGAGAGAGAGAGTAGCTAACATGAGCAGATTGATTTGTCTTCATTCTTATCTAGGTGAACAAATAAAATATATGTAGTCCTTGAGAACGGCATCTCCAACCTACCAAAACAGAAAAAATTAGCAGGACTGAACTCTATGGGAACCCAAACAAATCAAAAGTAGCTTGTCTGTTTCAAATTCCTTAATAGGAACATAGGGAAAGGAAAAGGTTGCAGATCATGACTTACAAATGAATAAGGTTCATTCTCCAGTCCACCCATTAGAGGTTGAAAGTCCTCGCCTGATAAAGATAAAGGGATTACTACATACATCTAACATTATAAACCCTATCATTGGAAGACCATGGGAAGAGAATAGTATGTTACCAATGTGCTCTAGACATTGAAGATGGGTGCCAAGTCTGCCACTTCATTTATAATAATTTGCACCCTCTCACCCACAAGCTGAGTGGCGACAGCACCTTTTTCTTTCTCAAATTTCTCGTTACAACAGCATGTCAAACTCGCAAAAATTTCACGATCAGGAGTGTCAATAAAAGCCTATTAACAAAAACTCGGAGTCAAAATTTTGTTCAAGGAAAACATGAACAGGAGTATGCAGTATACAACTAGTTCAGACTGCACAAATAGAACAGAACAAAAAATGATGGATATAACAGAATAGCTTAAGGGAAAGATATATTTCTATTTGGATATGCATCTGAGAGGGAAAGCAACCAGAAATTTCAAACATAGACCTTTGACCATGACTAGGAGACTCCAGTCTAGTGCATAGTAACATGAAAGTAGATATAGCGAATTTAAATTGCACAACGAAAATTAGAACAAATACATGTGATTAAGCAGGGGTTAAGCAAAAGTACAAAACATATATCTCTGACCGGAGCCTTATCATCACGCTGAAAGTAAATGTCTGCCAACAATTTACCCGTGTCGGAAATTCGAGTCTGTCGACACTACATTGATACACAAACACACCACTCAATACAAAACACCCATACAATACTATCCTAAAAGAGAAAGAAAGCGAAGTCGTCACTTACTTCAAAAGAATAGAGAGGCTCGCTACTCCGATCCTTCTGAGGTCGGCCTAGAATAGGATCATCAGCGAACCAGAGTAATATACTAAGTCAAGGAATTACAGAATCATAGTGATAGTAATGGAATGAGAGATTTGAACAAAGAGCATAGAATCATGAAAGAAAGGATATTCCTTAGGGTTTCTCTGGTGTGAGGATTGTGGACTTGGACGGGCTTGATGTCACGGAGCGTGACGCCGGGACCGGCGGTGATGAGGTAGTCGAACTGTCGAAGGACTCTATGTGGTGCCGGAACAGCTCCCGCAAGTGGGTTAAGTCTCCGGCGGAAGTTCTCCTCTTCTGCTGCATCGTGGCCTTGGTTCTCTTCTCCGTTCTGATGCTCAAAAACGGCGCAGGGAGGAGCGAAGAGAGGTTAAGCTTTTTTTTTTTTTTGGGAAACAGGGGTTTATGGTTTAGGGGGTTTAGAAAATGGAAGGGAGAAAGAAAAATGAAAATAGAAAGAGACGATGGGACACGTGTGAGGGAGCTACTGGTTTAGTTTTACTAAACTCTGAAAAATTGAGCATGCTGCTGAAGCTTTGTTGCCTTTTTTAAATTTAATTTGTCTTTTTGGTTTTTATTAATTTAAATTAATTTATCAGTTTAGTTTGTTTAAAAATAGTGTCTTTTGTTTTTATTAATTTATTTTACATTCTTTTTTTTTTTGGTTGCTATCAAATTTTGATTAATGAAACTACATAATATATGGAGAGACATGGTGCCTAAACCTCGGATTACAATATGCATCAAGAGAACGTCATAACATAATAACAAGAGTCTCAACTAAAACAATGTATTCTAGCAAGCACCAACTAGCAAAGAGTGATCTACTGACTACTCCATTCGCTTTACAATTGTAGTGATATACCAGAAAGATAACTCTATTACGAAGAAACATTATTACAAATAGCACAGCTTTCCCACTATATTGCCACCGGAATATAAATCCAATGACACTTAGTTTCACCATACTACTAGAAGGCAGCAACCATTTGACCAACCAAGGAACTCGCCGCCTACCTAGAGCAAACAAGGCACATAAGTTGCATAAACCGGGACCAAGCCCACCTCGTCCTACCAAATAAAGTAGAAACTTATTAACCCAACAAACAAAACAACATAAGAATAAACAACAACCCATCTTGGCCCTAGAGTGAAACCCCAGGCCCAAGACCCACAAGGCCCAGAATAGGCCCATAACTGAACAAGGGTAGAGAAGCTCCAACCCTTACTCCCAGCCTACGACTACATCTGCACGCCCAGCACCACCATCACCCTTCCATCACTGAAGCGCCACCGCTGCTATCAGACCTGACCGCCATTGCCGACAAGGAACCGGCAACACTTGTCCCCCACCACTCCAATCCTATATTTGGTGAGCCTAAAATCAAAAACAAGACCAACTCTTATCTTCGTCACCGACCAGAAGGAAGATCTAAGCTATCGCCGTCGTAATTGTGCTACGAGAATTGCCACGGTCGAACATTGTACAGTTATATTCTTAACTGTATGTAGTTCTATCAAGAATATAAGTTCCAATTTACGAAAACTTATGTGATAAAATTGTTAAGTTCATCATTTAATAATTATTTCATCTCAAATGTACCCCTTTGTTTAAGGGTAATGAATAAATTCCTTGATTGAATTTTCACTTACAAGGTAAAGTTAGAAAATTAGGTTTGTTACAAAGAGTCTTCATCATGATGTCAAAGCCACACACAGCCAAACCAGAATGAATTGACTGATCCCAAAAACAAAGATCGAAATTAACAATGTCACTGGCACAAATTTCTTATTGAATTAAAGTCAAACAATTAGAAAATTTTCTAGAGAAAAGAAAACAAAAAGAACTACAGATTTACAACTTTATGCCTAAAATCGTCTGTGCCCTCACTTTTAATTTAATCATATATGCCCTTATACTCTCTAATATGATTTTTTTTTTGAGGGGCAAGACGACAGTAGAGCCTTTACACACGCACCCATGCAGTGTATCCCAGCATTGCCAGACTAATCACTGCACCGCAGATGCACGAACCTTGAGTGTTAACAAACCCAGGTCCCTCAAATCTGCTGGCCACAGGGTGGAGCTGGGAATCGAACGCTAGACCTGGGGGTTCCAGACTAGGCCGCTCGTCCACCACACCACACCACGTGGTTACTCTCTAATATGATCAATCATAATCATTAGTAAACTAATTCCTTAATTTCTTCATAAATTAGTGACAATGCATTCCCACTTAGGGTCAATTTTTAGCCTTGATCATGTAAATTGTGTGTTTCTTGCATGATTAAAGGCTAAAAACTAGTTTGAGTGGACAACAATATATGAATAAATTGATAGATTAGTGATCCAAAGATTGGCCATAATTGATCAAATTGGAGAGTACAAGGGCACATGCGATCAAATTAGAAGTTTGGAAGTGCAACTGATTTTAAGTGTAAATTTTAGCTCAAAAAAAAATTATAGAAAATAAAACTCTATCTCTAAGATTGGGCTGATAGTTATCCCCTTATTTAATTGTTTATTTATTTATTTTGATATGTACTTTTAGTGGGATGTGGCTTTATGCGGGCAATAAGTCCTTACCTAATTGTGGTAGGGCGACATGGGCTTTGTCCCAGACTGCACACTTTGTGTGCCTTATCTGCTCTTGTCTGGCAGTGAGTTCCTTGCTTCGTCAAATAGTCGCAACCTTCCAGTGGCAGGATAAAACTAGCTAAATGCTATCGGATATTCTTTCCGGTGGCAACATAGTGGGAAAATTGATAGTATTAGTAAATTATGGCTTCACGTGAGCAATATCTTTTCAGTGTGTCGACACAATTATAAAGCAAATAGAGTAGCCAAAAATGCATTATTCGCTAACTAGTGCTTGTTAGAATACATAAGTTTAGTTGATACTCCTGTTATTATCTCGGGATGTTTTTTTATGCTTATTGTATTTTGGGGTTTGTGCCCCCCTCCAAACAACGTGTGTTGGTATACACATACCTCTCAGACACAAGTATCGGAGGCACAAGACTCGTATCGCCAGTACACAGGCAAAGGAAGCTCCTAGTTGAGGGTCCCGATACCCTTTGGGGCAATATCGGGAACCCCGAGCGTCCCACACCGAAAGAAACAGAACCCAGCTTCTACGAATCTCCTATATTAAGGTCATCCCTAACAACTCAAAGAAGGTAACTGTTTACTATCGCTTTCCATTATCATTATCTTATAACGATATTGACTTAGGCATCGGAGTGTTGAAGGCCGGTACACCAGGTCTTCCCTCTAACCTTAGTTTGTTTTGCAGTTAAGCGAGACCGATAGCGATAGTAGCGGACCAATATACCCCATGTTCAGCTGGATCAGACCTCTCTTGATACAACTGAAACAATATGTTATATATGTGGTTTCATTAATATTCAAGGCTTGAGGGCAGCTGTTCTGACCCTATTTTCCAAAAAAAAAAAAAACACTTAAGGATCTGTGAGATGAATGGGTGATGAGCAAAACAAAAACTCAGTGAGAAACTAGAAAGATTAAGAAAACAGAGTCAAGTAAGCTTCAAAGTCAAGCGCGAGATATCATACAAAAGCCCCTTCCAGCATGTAGTACTTAATACATCCATAAAAATACACTTTATTTAGTGACTACAAATCGAAAATAAAAAAAATAAAAAAATAATTCCGCTCATCTTCCCAAATTAAATAAAAACAAATTGTTTAAGGACGTAAAATTTTGGTCTTAATCATTGTATCTCAGCCCAGTACCATTTGCTCTAGTGACATAGTCTCCCCTTTGAAAGTGGGAGGTTGTGAGTTCGACTCACGAAATATTAGTTGTAGCATTTGAATTGTTTATCTGATAAAAAAAAAAAATCACTGTATCTCCTAATAGGGTGTTGGAAGATGGTGTTGAAGGTCATGGGGTTTTGATTTGAGAGTCGTCTCCCTTGGGACAATAGAAAGATTGGTGCTCCCTCTTCCATTGGGGTTAACCATTTTTAATTGTGTTCGTGCTGTCTAGGCTGGAATCTGATATTCCTGAGGGATTTCTTTTGAAATTATGTCATCTTTCTTGATTGAGGCTATAGTGTTGGGAATGGAACCTTTGAGATTGTTGCCTTGAAAGTTCATGATTCTGAAAATTTGAAACTGGAGCTGGTTTTGAACCATTCAATTGATCTTGCCCAAGCTAGAGTTCCAACAGAGAACTCTTTGAGGCTACCTTGTTGGGCATGGAACCCCTGAGATTGTTGCCTTGTAAGTTCATGATTCTGCAAGTTTGAAAGTGAAACTAGTATTGCACCATTCTCATCATTCCAGCTCATATTTAGAATGGACATCTATGATAAAGATTTTGTATTCTGAGAGACTGAAAGATCGGTGCTCTCTTTTGTAAAGCTTATTGCCATAAATTTTTGGGGGGTTGAGGAACCATTTTTGATTGTGTTAGTGTTGTCCAGGTGGAATTCAGGCGTTCCTGACGGTTTTTTTTTTAATATATTTTTTATTTTTTTAATTCATCATTCCGCTTCTCCCTCCCTCCCCTCCCTCCCTCTTGTGATTGTAATTTTAGAAATAATATGGATACTAGTGGTTCTTATGTTGATATCAATATGAAGACTCCTAATAGTTGTGGAGGGCATGGACCCTGGATCACTAGATACTGGCTGATGTCTTATGAGAACAAAAAATTGCCTGCTTATAAAACTCCCTAACAATAAAGTGCAGACTCAATCAGGTTCAATATGCTTCACTTCAAAATTTCACTAATGAGGGTTAAGATGGTCTGAAAAAGGACTTGCCTACTATTACCGAAGACCATATATACTAAGAAAAATGTAGAAGTTCTAGCTGCTAAGATTTGGAAGCCGGTTACTGAAAAAGGGAAGAAGTATGTTGGCTCTAGCTCTGCATCTCCTTCTAATGTTAAAACCAGACTTTGAAAAAGCCTCTCGCTGACATTACCAATGACCAATATAATACCATCTAACCTGGCTTGAAATCTAGTGTTGTTGGTACTTCTAAAGTCACTTTTGGCAGGACTTATGAAACTAGAAGAAGAACCCTTGCCAGTACTGATCCATTTATCAAGCCCCAATTTCCAACTTTAAGCTCTTTGGTCAACTACGTCCAATATATGTCCACAACGGTCAATAAATTTGCTTTGTTTGGTCACTGCATGCCCACCAAAGGATAGTATTGCTGATAGCTCCAATGGGGAAGCTATGGTGGTTGTTAATTAGGTTTGATCTGACATTGCTGACGATAAATCCAATGATGTTGTGTCCGTTGACAACAATAATGTTGATGTGTCTATTGACAATAATCACCACATATCCTCCAATGCTGAGGATGAAGTGGATGTTTAATCTGAGAGTTTTTCTCTCCCTTTAATCCTCTTTAATAATGAAAGTCCCATTCTGGAATGCAAGAGGTGCAGGAAGTGACAACTTTAAAAATGCTATTGTTGATTTAATCATGTTCCATTTTGTGGATATTGTTGCTATTTGTGAACCTCGGGTTCAGTTCAATAAAGCAAGTACTACTTTGAGAAATCTTGGTTTTCCTAATTTCTAAAATAATGGAGGCTAATGGGTTTTCTGGTGGTCTTTGGCTTCTTTGGGATTCTAGCAAGGGACAGGTTGGTTCTATTGATTCTAATCTCCGGATCCGACTCCTCTAAAGTGAGGAGGGTGTGAATTTACTTCAATTTAATAAAATCTGGACTCTATGTCTAATCTAAAGGTTCTAACAAGTGACACGTCACTCTTCCACCAATTTTTTGTTTTTAGTCTAAACCACAGTTAACTTGCCGTTAACCCTAGAAAAAAATAAATTAGGGATTTCGCGTTTGCTCTCTTGGTGCTTCCATGGCAATTCATGGTTGCAAGAAGAAGAAGAAAAAAACTGACTTGCATTGAATCTAGACCGAGGCCGTGATGGTTCACAACTTCAGATAATGCATTACATGCATAATTTTATGTTTTTTAGTGTACAATGCATGATGAGGGAAAGCTGATGACTACCTGCATAATTGGATAAGAATCTTACATAATCTCTCAGTGGCTCTTTCTTTGCGAGCACATAAGGACCTTGACACCTTGTCAACTACTATTTTAATGTCTTCATGCTTTCTAGAAAGAATTGAACAATTGAATGGTAAGTCAATAACAGCTAGCACGATTTTTTTTTTCTTTCTTTTCTTCAATACCATGGATGAGTTGCCATGGAAGAACAGAGAAGCAAATGCGCGTAGCAAGTCCAAGCCAAATCCCTTTTTTTTTTTTTTGATTAACGGCAAGTTAACGGTGGTTTAGACGAAAAACAGAAAATTGGTGAAAGAGTGATGTGTCACTTGTTAGAACCTTTAGATTAGATAGAGAATCCAGATTTTATGAAATTGAAGTAAATTCACACCCTCCTCACTTTAGAGGAGCCGGATCCCTTATTTCCAGTCTATCACTGTCAAGATTTCCACTCCCAATAAACCTGTAGATATGCTTGAAGGCAAAATGCTATATTTTCTATTGGAGGACTCAAGATTCCTGGGCATGACGGTTTTCCAGCCATATTTTATCAAAACCACTGTGGCACTTATATGCTACTGAGGTTTTCAACTTGGTTCAATTGGCTTTTCAGAGTTCTACAATTCCTCATGGTCTGAATCATTCTATCATTTCTTTGATTCCTAAAGTCACTGGTCCCTAGAGTATGACTCAATTCCGGCCTATTAGTTTGTATACAACCATATATAAAGTCATCTCCAAGATCATTGTGGTTATAATCAGACCTCTTATGAAAACTTGATCAGTCCGAATCAGTTTAGCTATGTCACTGGTAGACAAAGCTCTGATAATGTCATGATTGCTGAAGAATTATTGTTTAAGTTCAGAAAATTTGAAGGAAAGCATGGTTTTTTTTTTTTTTGCCTGGAAAGTTGATCTCTCCAAAGCCTACGATTGACTAAGTTGGAGTTCTATCGAAATGGCCCTCTATGAAATTCAGTTGCCTCATACCATTGTTAAGCTCATAATGCATTGTATCACTTCGATCAACCAGCTTTCAAATATGTTTTAATGGGGAGCTCACAAGATCCTTCAAAGCCCAAAGGGGGATAAGACTGGGAGATCCTTTATCTCCTTGCGGTCCCACTTAATCCAATCTGCTGTCAATGTGAATCAGTGGAAGGCTGTACGCACTTCTCAATCAGGCCCTAAAGTTTCACATTTGTTTTTTGCTGATGATCTTATGGTTTTTGCTGAAACTTTTAAGTCTCAAGCTAGAACTCTGAAAAATGCCTTGATATTTTTTGTTCTCTCTCTGGACAAGCAGTTAGTTTTGAGAAGTCTCTTGTTTTTTGTTCTCCAAATACTAACAGTCAGCTTGCATTTGAGATCAGCAGAATTTGTGGTTCACCTCTTACCAACAATCTGGGGAACTACCTTGGCATGCCTATTGTCCATAACAGGATCAGTAAACACACTTATGCTGGCATCCTTGATAAGGTGCAGAGCAGACAAGCCAGCTGGAAAAGTAGAGTTTTATCTATGGCAGATAGACTCACTCTAATTCAATCTATTACATCTTCCATACCAATTTATGCCAAGCAAACTGCAAAGCTTCCTGTGCTCCTTTGTGATAATTTAGACAAAGTTGAATAGAAGTTTCTTGTGGGGAGATACTGAAGAAAAAAAACATATATGTTCATTTAGTGAATTGGGATTTGGTCTGTCAACCTAAGAGCTTAGGTGGCCTTGGTATTAAGAAAACTGTGAAAACCGCTGATATGAATAAAGCCATGTTGGCTAAGGCTGGATGGAGATTATTTCAAAATGATAATGGTCTTTGGCCGGGCTTTTATCTATCAAGAAAAATATTTGCAAGACTGCAGATTAACTGGCGCTAATTATATAGCTCATTCTGATTGCCCAATGGAGGAGTATTGTTTTTGGTTCTGACTTATTGAGAGATGGTTTAGTTTGGCACTTTGGTGATGGAAAAACCATCAAGTTTTGGCTGGATCATTGGATTTTGCCTCACAGCATAGTTAGCTATGCTCTGCCCCCTGCTGTTATTAATAACAATGCTACCATTTCTGAATTTTTGGGATGATTGTGGTTGGAATATTGATTTACTTAAAAGTGTTGTTCCTTCTGATTTGAATGAACATATTATTAATATTCCAGCTGGTTTTGATGGAGCTGACAGTGATGTTCAAATCTGGGGGGGGGGCCCTCTGCAATGGTTTATTTTGTGTTCAAGCTGCTTATTGCTCTTCTTTTGACTTTACCAGTACTCAAAATTCTCCATGGAAGATGCTCTGGACACTTAATATCCCCCCAAAGCAAAAGGCTTTCATTTGGGTAACTGACTTCTCATTAATGTTCAGCGCATTAGAAGAAATTTTACTGATTGTGATGTTTGTCCTCTGTGTCATAATGCTTCTGAACCTCTCCTTCACCTCTTCAGAGATTGTCCTTACTCTGCTAACACTTGGAGTTCCATTAGCAAGCCTGGTAGCATTAGTAGAACTTTTAACCTTTCTTGGAACTTCATTGGTCTTGTCTGGTTGGAAAGGGTTTTTATCATAGGTGGGGTCTGAACTATGTCTAACCGGACTGAATGGTACCTGGACTTTTAAAATGATCAAATAGGTACCTGAACTTCCAAAACCACATCATTAAGGTACTTCCGTCTATATTCCGTTAATCCTCCGTTAATTGCAGGGATAAATCAGACAATTCACCCAAATTAACCACTAAAATGACTGTTATAACCTCATCTGACATTTTGTCCATTTCCCTCCTTTCTATCTTAATTTTCCTCCCAAAAAATTGACTTTTCCCCCAACATTATTCATGTAAAACTTTTCATCAAATTTTACCTCCAATTATTGTCTTTCGATAAATAATAATCAACATCTCAACATCAAGTTTTCTTGAATAATTTTTATTGTTCTTCAAAAATTAGCCTAACATAATGAAATACCAAATTATTCAAGTTTTACCTCCAATTATTGTCTTTTGATAATAAAATTAGCCTAACATAATGAAATACCAAAATTAGCCTAACATAATAAAACTTTTCATCAAATTTTACCTCCAATTATTGTCTTTCGATAAATAATAATCAACATCTCAACATCAAGTTTTCTTGAATAATTTTTATTGTTCTTCAAAAATTAGCCTAACATAATGAAATACCAAAATAATTTTTATGTTAGGCTAATTTTTGAAGAACAATAAAAATTATTCAAGAAAACTTGATGTTGAGATGTTGATTATTATTTATCGAAAGACAATAAAATTATTTTGGTATTTCATTATGTTAGGCTAATTTTTGAAGAACAATAAAAATTATTCAAGAAAACTTGATGTTGAGATGTTGATTATTATTTATCGAAAGACAATAATTGGAGGTAAAATTTGATGAAAAGTTTTACATGAATAGTGTTGGGGGAAGAGTCAATTTTTTTTGAGGGAAATTAGGATAGAAAGGAGGGAAATGGACAAAATGTCAGATAAGGTTATAACAGTCATTTTAGTGGTCAATTTGGGTGAAATGTCTGATTTATCCCTGCAATTAACGGAGGATTAACGGAATATAGACGGAAGTACCTTAATAATGTGGTTTTGGAAGTTCAGGTACCTATTTGATCATTTTAAAAGTCCAGGTACCATTCAGTCCGGTCAGACATAGTTCAGACCCCACCTCTGATAAAAACCCGGTTGGAAATGATATGAAATGGTGCATCTTCTTTGTTGTTGTTTTGCGGTACGTTTGGAAATGGAGAAATTGATATATTTTTGAGCCAAACTTCCACAAATCTTGGAATCCTGTGAAAATCATTTCCGATGCTGCTGAGGAATGCAGGGTTGTCCAATCTAAGCCTTCTGTGACTAGCAGTTTTATTTTTAATATGCTAATATGGAAAAAGCCTGCTTCAGGATATGTTAAACTCAATGTTGATGGCTGATATGGAAAAAGCCTCCTTCTGACTTATGTTTATTAAAATGTAGTTTATTTGGCGCATTCCGAAGTCTTAACTTGATTGCTAAGGTCTGTCCTGGTATTCATTTCAATAAATGTCAGATTACGGGTGCATTTTCATTGGGTTCCATAAACTATTTCTGTCGTGTACACTAATGATGCCTTATTTGCGTCCAAAGATTAGGCCTATTGAACCTCTGAGATTGTTGCCTTGAAAGTTCATGATTCTGCAAGTTTGAAATTGGAGCTGGTATTGAACCATTCAAGTGATCTTAACCAAGTTAGAGTTCCAACAGAGAACTCATCAAGGCTATAGTGTTGGGCATGGAACCTCTGAGATTGTTGCCTTGTAAGTTCATAATTCTGCAAGTTTGAAAGTGAAACCAGTATTGCACCATTCTGATCATTCCAGTTCATATTTAGAACGGACATCTATGATAAAAATTTTCTATTCTGACTTTCTGAGAGACATGCAGGAAACTACAATTGAAAGATTGGTGCTCTCTTTTGTAAAATTGTCAGACATTTTTGGGGGGTTGAAGAACAATTTTTGACTGTGTTCGTGTACTGGTGGAATTCAGTCATTCCTGAGGGTTTTCTTTTCTTATTCATCATTTCCCCCTATTGTGATTGTCATTTCAGAAATGATATGGATGAGATATAGAGAATTTCTTTCACACATTTATTTTGTGTGGGTATGCAATGGTTGAATTGAACTATTTGCTTTGCTTGCATGTCACGTGTGGCTGAGTTTCTGGGTTTTGAGGCTGAATATCTGGCTTTGCTGGGAGATGTTTTGTTTTCTCCTTTTACATATATATTTTTCTTGGTAACTTTTCATGATAGTACAAATTAAAGTTCCTGCACATTGTTACCTTTCAGTCGCATTTTAAGCACTGATGCAAATAGGATGCAGAGTTCAGGAGAGCTTTCATTCTCTACTATTTATGTAGTAGATTGGATAATTCGATGATGCTTTTATTAGATAGTCCTTTGCGTTACAGTTTTGTTCTGTTGTAATGGATTCCACTGGTTTATGATCTACGCCAGACTACTTCAATCTGGCTTTATTCTCTGCTATCTGAGTTTGAATCAACTTGCAACCAAGAACCCACTGATTCTGAGTTTGAATCAACTGATCCTATACTAAAGCTGAGTGAGAAAATGCAAAAACAAACCATCACTATGGGGAAAATGCAGTAGGGAGAAAAATTGTCTTGCTCTAGTTTTGCCTACCTTGATCGATCTTATTATATATTGCCAGTAGTGCCTCAGAAAAAACTAACTATGCTTTTCGTTATGTTTTTTTTTTAAACTAAACATAGGTCTCTCAAAACACAATTGATCTGGATTCATATACAACTGAATGGTTTCACTTGGTTGAAAGTAATAGCTCTGCCTCAAGTTTATTTAGATTGTATTTGTTGTATTCCTTAGTTGGACCCCAATATTTGATGCCTTGATATAGGTTCAAGGACTGCAAGAATCAATACCACTACAGTGCTATAATTTTGCCCAACTCCTTTCTCCCCTTAATGTCAACAGAGATATTAAGCAATGCTTCCACATGACACGAATTAAATAAATCATCCACAAAATCGATCTTTCTACCTGCTTTTTGAGCCACTTGATTTTGAGGTATTTGGATGCAGCGAGCATATTCAGCAATTCAGAGACTAGTTTTCACTTTTCACCATGTCAGTCACTATTTTATGAAAGCTGGAATTTTAGTTGGGATTCATATGAATAATACTGTCTAGTCACTTGATGGATGCTGTTTAAAGTATGATTTGAAGTAATTACAGTTTATATGGCCTCTCAATGTCTTTGTTTGCTGCCTGCGTTGCTGATTTACCTGACTTTTCCCTACCAACTTGCCCTGTTATACCATCTGGGAAGTATACTAGTATGAGAGACACACTGTGTGTCACACACATGATTTTGAGTAAAGAGAAACAAGTACTTCCCTTTCTTATTGATTTTGAGTAAAAACAAATAGCTGAATTTGACATGTGGTTTTGAATTTTCATGTTACCCTCATCACAAACACATGGTATTTTGCTAAAGTTTGTAATATGTAGCATATAATAAAATTTGTTACAGCATTTTGATCTTTCTTTAAGATATATATGTTTGTGTGTGGTTGTTTCTGCAAAATTACTGACGCTCATTTCTGCTTGTCCTAGAATTATTTCATGTACTTATCACTGCTACTACAGAGTCTGGGCAAACTATGTCCAGAGGTTAAGGCTCTCCTCGGTGATTATGATGTAACATCAAGACCAGGACGGACTAGTTTGGCAGTCACAGGACCCTGCTTCCTCATCTGGACTTGGATACACTCCCAGAGTATATTCCCTGCAGAAAACCCTCAGTCGGTTACATTCTTCTGGGGCATATGTTCTCTGCATTGTCTTCTTTAAAGATGAAAACATGTGTGTTTTTGAGATATATCATGCAGATTATTAGTTTCATCCCTCCCATTGTTTCATGTTGTTTCTTCTGGCAGGTTATAGCTTAATGAGGAACTGCTGGTTGGCTCTGAAATCTAGGTTCGGGACAGATGACTTAATTGATATGGTAAGTATTCATATTTACTCTTTGTTTCTTAGAGATTCATGTTTCCTAATCAAAATGCATTTGCAAGAACTTTGATTTAGTTTCTATAGTATCGAACCTTTGAATTAGTTGATAGTGGGAGTGGCACAAAATATATTTTGTGAGCCCTCAAGTTATGTGGTACTAGAGTTTGATATTATATGCTATTCATGACAGAATCATGTTTACCACATCACTTCACTATGAAGAGGCTCAAAAGCTTCCCACTGAAAAAACAAAATGGCTGCCGGCAACTCTTTCACTCTTTCTAAATTGGATTACTGCCGAGAAAAGGCAAACCCCGAACAAGAAAGCACTCTGAATCTGAGGCTATATTTTTAAAAACCTTGGAGTGAATGTGCAAATGATGCATGCAGAGAGTGAAAAGCAACAATGGACATGGATGGTTTTCATGTCCACTGGTATTGCCTTAAGTTGGAGATTTTGTTTGCCCTCTCTGACCACTTCTAGCAACACACATGAATATATCAACCCTTTCTAGTCACTTAAGTTATTAAGTCCTATTCCAGGACAATATTATGATATAACATTCATATTTGTAATGGCCACCTAGAAAAGTTTCTAGCTTTGAGCTAAGACGCCTTTTTTTTTTTTATTAAGTAGAAAAGAATACTTCAATTCAAGGTTAATTCGATAATTCTATTCATCCCACAATGAGGGTATATATACAAGTACAAAGGAGTAGTCTAACTGTAATAGGAAACAATCTTTCCATAATTACAGGATATCCTAATTAAATAAAATCCTAATTGCATACAGATTTACAGCGATTCTACACTCCCCCTCAAGTTGGTGCATAGATATCTATCATGCCCAACTTGTCAACTGAGCTGTCAAATACCTTCCTGGACACTCCTTTAGTAAGAACATCAGCTAATTGCTCCTCTGAGTTTACAAATGGAAAGCGAATAACCTTTCTGTCAAGATTTTCTTTAATAAAATGACGGTCAACCTCCACATGCTTTGTTCTATCATGCTGAACTGGATTATGTGCAATCTCAATGGCAGCTGTATTATCACAATGCAAATCCATAGGCTTTTTAAGCTTGTAACCTAGGTCCTTCAAGACATTACGAATCCACAATATTTCACATACTCCATGTGCCATACCTCGGAACTCAGCTTCTGCACTTGATCTGGCAACGACTTTTTGCTTTTTGCTACTCCAAGTGACAAGGTTCCCTCCAACAAAAGTGAAGTACCCAGATGTAGAACGTCTGTCCGTTTTATCACCAGCCCAATCTGCATCTGTGTACCCAACAACTTCCAATTCATCTTTTTTCTGAAACAGTAACCCTTTACCTGGCGCCCTCTTCAAGTCCCTCAAAATACGAAATACTGCATCCATATGCTCTTCACTAGGACAATGCATAAATTGACTAACAACACTCACAGCATAAGCAATATCAGGTCTAGTATGTGAAAGATAAATCAACCTTCCTACAAGACGTTGATACCTCCCTTTATCAGTTGGCACTTGATCAGGATAGATAGCAAGTCCGTGATTCATCTCAATGGGTGTCTCGATGGGTCTGCAGTCCAGCATCCCCGTTTCAGCAAGTAAATCAAGAACATATTTCCTCTGTGAAAGTGAAATCCCCTTCTTAGACCTTGCAACTTCAATACCCAAAAAATACTTCAGTTGTCCCAGATCCTTCATTTCAAACTCCTTTGACAAATACTTTTGTAATTCATTTATCTCTTTCGGATCATCCCCTGTAACAATCATGTCATCAACATACACAATAAGAGCTGTAATCTTACCACTCTTGCGCTTGATGAACAAGGTATGGTCAGAATTGCTTTGTCTGTATCCAAAGGCTTTCATGGACTTTGAAAATCTTCCAAACCAAGCTCTTGGAGACTGCTTCAGGCCATACAAAGACTTCTTCAATTTACACACCTTGCCAACGTCACTTAGGTAATTCTTAACACCTGGGGGCACATCCATGTACACTTCTTCTTCCAAATTCCCATTAAGAAACGCATTCTTCACATCAAACTGGTGCAAGGGCCAATCTTTGTTTGCTGCAAGTGAGATTAGAATCCGGATAGTATTAATCTTTGCCACAGGTGCAAAAGTCTCCTCATAATCAATCCCATAGCGTTGTGTATATCCTTTGGCAACCAACCTCGCCTTGTATCTATTAATAGTTCCATCTGCATTAAGCTTCACAGTAAATACCCAACGACATCCTACAGTCTTCTTTCCAACCGGCATAGGTACTAGCTCCCATGTTGCATTCTTTTGAAGAGCTTCCAATTCTTCATTCATCGCCTTTGTCCATTTTGGATCCGCCAATGCATCCTGCACGTTACTAGGAATAGATACAGTAGATAATTGATCAACAACAAGTGCATGTGACCCAGAAATCCTATGGTTAGACATAAAATTAGCTATAGGGTATTTAGCTTTGGCTTTGATATCTGGTTCATATTGTTTCTTAGGAATTCCCTTGGTAACCCTTTGTGATTTCCTAGGTTCGACACTTTCTAACCCAGAAGACTCATTACAGTTTAGGGGTACCTGAGGTGGATCATTCTGACCGGGATCTTCAGTTGGTGATGCAGAAGGGGAAATATCTTGTGTGTGAGCTTCAGATATGTCTTGATTTTGATTTAAACTATCCAAAAAAGTTGTCTCTTCCGTCTTGGAATTCACAACACTCTGTTCGGCAGTTACATTTTCTATTTCGGAATTCGCGACACTTCGTTCGGCAGTCGCATTCTGTTCGGCAGTCACATTTTCTGTTTCGGAATTCGCAACACTTCGTTCAGCAGTCGCATTGTCTATTTCGGAATTTACAATGCTCTGTTCGGCAGTCACATTGTCTGTTTCCGAATTTCTACCTTCAAATCTATCCTCCAAATTTTCCAAGTCTTCAAAGACATCAAAATCAATAATAGAACGAGAACGAGGATTCCCTTCACAACCTCTCTCCCCCTGAAGGGAAGACTGAGAAGCTCCCCCTGAGTAGTAAGGCTCGGATTCACGAAAAGCAACATCAAGAGAGACATGTATAGTGCCAGTAAGAGGATCATAACATCGATAACCCTTCTGGAAGTCAGCATAACCAACAAAGATACACTTACGGGCACATGGATCAAGCTTGCTGCGTTGAGGCTTGGGAATATGAACATAGGCTGTGCACCCAAACACCCGGGGCTCCAAATTAGGCATAGAAGGGATGGTCAAAAGTGTATGAAGCTTCTGATGAGGATTCTGAAACTCAATCACCCGTGAAGGAGTACGGTTGATAAGATATGCTGCTGATTTTACTGCTTCTCCCCAATAGGATCGAGGTACATTCATACCAAACAAGGAAGCACGAACAACTTCCATCAACTGCCTGTTCTTCCGTTCTGCCAAACCATTCTGTTGAGGAGTATAAGAATTGGAGGTTTGATGACCAATTCCATGTGACCGGCAAAACTCAATCATAGGGCCATTCACAAACTCTCCACCATTGTCAGACTGAAACACTCTGATGGATTGTTGATACTGAGTTGCCACCATTTTGTGAAATTCGGTAAACATTCCAAATACATCACTCTTATTCTTCAGTATTGACACCCATGTCATGCGAGTGCAATCATCAATAAACGTTACAAAATACCGAGCTCCAGAAATAGAAGGAATTTTCGCAGGACCCCAGACATCGGAGTGAATCTTCATAAAAGGAACAGGACTTTTATTAAGACTTGGTGAATATGAAATACGGTGACTCTTGGCCAGTTCGCAGATGTCACAGTGGAAATCCAAATCACTAACAACTGAAAACAATTGAGGTTGCAGCTTCTTAAGATAACGAAAGGATAGATGACCTAAACGGCGATGCCATAACCATACAGCTTCCTTCGCATTCTCTACCCCATTGATATGATTAGCATGTCCCAAAAGATGCTTCTGTTTCTTTCCAGTCTCTGTCAAATCCAGATAGTATAATTTCCCCCTTCTAACACCATAACCAAGAATCCGTCGAGTCAGAATGTCTTGAAACACACAGAAAGACGGATAGAAGGTCACAATACATGCAAGAGCTAAAATAACTTGACCAACAGACAAGAGATTATAAGCTAGTGATGGAACAACTAAGACAGATTCAAGGGTTAAGGTATCAGATAAAGCAATAGAACCTTCTTCGGTGACCGGAGTTGGAGTACCATCAGCAGTAGAGACAATGTCTTGAGGGGAACGTCTAAGGTTTTTCACAAGACTTGGGTCATTGGTCATATGGTCAGATGCACCTGTATCAATTATCCATGTATTATTCAAAGTAGCCTTACCCTTCATACCTGACTGCGCTACATTAGCGGAGGCATTGTCGAGATGCTCTTCCTCTGTAGTAGCAATAGCCGCCTTGCCCGGATTCTTTCGCGGTTTCCTGGTGAAGTCCCACCAATCAGGGTAGCCAATCACTTCATAGCACCGCTCCTTGGTATGACCTACTTCCCCACAGACAACACATTTTTTGTTTGCGTATGGGTTTGGTTTGTCATGAGGACGGCGTGGAGAAGGACCTGAGAAGCCTGGAGGAGGACCTGGTCGGCGTTGAACGGCCATTGAGGAATTTGGGGTTTGTTTGTTTTTTTTTTTTAGGTTTGGTTTTTCTAGGGTTTCAAAAATTCAGGGATGGCTTGATTTTAATGGTGGTGGTACGCAGCGGTTTGTGGTGTGCTTTGGGATTCAGGATTCAGGATTCAGGATTTAGGATTCAAAGGATGCAGGCAAGTTCAAAGGATTGAACCTGCTCTGATACCAAGTAGAAAAGAATACTTCAATTCAAGGTTAATTCGATAATTCTATTCATCCCACAATGAGGGTATATATACAAGTACAAAGGAGTAGTCTAACTGTAATAGGAAACAATCTTTCCATAATTACAGGATATCCTAATTAAATAAAATCCTAATTGCATACAGATTTACAGCGATTCTACATATATGGCTCCATAGTTTTCACAGTTTATAATGAATATATATGACTGATTATTCATGGTAACTTTTAGCTTACTGTACCACACCTTGTTTCATGCAAATGTATTTGATTGCTTATCATGTTTCAGGATACTTCTTCTGAATTTGAATCTAGTTCCTAATCTCTTCAGTACCTACTAGTTTGGCTAGCAAATGAGTTCTAGGACAATAATCATTGACAGAACATTCTCTGTTTCGTGTTTGATAATTGAAAAGTAGTTGCTAAGAACGTTTTATTTAGTTCATACTAATGCCATCTGGCAAAAAGAAAATTTTATATGCCTTTTGAGTACTTGATACTGGAGTTTGACCTGCATTTGGAAACACAGATTTTCATGTAGTCTTCTGCTGCTAATCTTCTCTGGTGTCACAAACCATTTCATTTAGGTGCCTTGTTCAAGAGGTTGGTCTCTCGAAAAGCCTGATATCTGGTGACAAGTTTGTCTCTGGGAGGCCAATTCTCTTTGATTATAGGAGCATCTGCAAAAGTCCTTTTCCATTCTGATAACAATGGAAACTCATCTTCTGCTATCACTTTCATGCTAGCTACCTCTTCAAACACATTCTCATACTCTGCAAGCCATCCAAGTGCAATATCTGCAAATCCAATATGCTCTCCCCCAAAGAATTTCTTCCCCTTTAGCTCCTCTTCCAAGTACTTCAAGTTCTCCTTGGCCTTCACAATACCTTCCTCTTGCTCTTTCCCTTCACTGTTGAAGGCTTCCCAAATAGATGGCAATACCTTCATGTAAAATCACAAACATAATTAGATAATGAAACAAATTGAATTCTCCATCAAAATTACTCATCTCTTGTATAGAATATCATTGATCTCAAAACTCCATACGATACTAGTGTTCAAGTAAATTCTGATTATGCTAAGAAATAGTAGTAGTTCAGCTGGGTTACCTTTTCATCACCAAATTTTGCCCAAAAGCGTGCAACGGCTCTTTCGTGAGGATCTTCGGATAGCAAAGGGTTCTGTTTCCATGTTTCTTCAATGTATTCAAGGATCACAAGTGATTCAGCAACTGATTTTCCATTGTGCCCAAGCACTGGAACCTTCTTATGAACAGGGTTGTATTGAAGAAGCAGAGGGCTTTTGTTTGAGAGATCTTCAAAGATGGTATCATATTGGACATCTTTGAGCTTCAGTGCCCAGACTATTCTCAAAGCAAAACGGCTAGACCATGTTCTGAAGAGCTTGACTTCTGCCATTTTCTTCGAATGAGTTTCCATAGCAGCTGAAGGCCTTTTTATGCAGAACTTTGACTAGGGAACTTTGCTGTTGTCTCCCTATACATCATTGTATTTATTATTCTGACCTTCTATGTTGCCATATACGACTTGGGCCATAGAAATGGGAAATGCTCATATAAAGTTTGATAGCTTAAGGTACAAGTAACATGCTAAGAAAAGAGTTCAGCTTCAACAGCTATAAGTCGGCAGAGGATTAATAGGGAGCACACCTTCGTTGACATCTTCTTTCGTCCTGTGACTTGTTTTCTGTTAATTGTTGTGAAAACCAGTATTTAGTTTGGTTTTTACTAGCTATTCATAATTTTACAGCACCAGAGAGAAAGAGAAATAGCTTTTTTTTTTTTTTTTGAAACGAAAGAGATAGTTAAGAAGCTCCAAAATGATTGACAATTGGGAAATATATGCGGGTGAAAGTGAGTTTTGAGAAAATGAAAGGATTAGGGTATGTAAATAGTGTTTGGATGGTAGGTGTGATGTAACTAGAAGAAAGGGTTCTGTTCGTTCCCTTTGAAATTTAGACATACTGTGCAGGCGGCTCTGGTACCATATTCTCTTGTCAATATCTACAAGGTACTTCTAGTCATATAACATATGGTATTGATAGCCTAAACTACTTGACCGGACAATGTCTTCTACATTTTTTTTTTTCATGAGAGATTGAGATGGTGATATCTGAATGATCAATGCATACATATTGGTGTTACAAATTAATAAACACCAGAAATGATTTTACTGTCCTCACATAATTTTTGTACTTATAGTCAAGTACTTGTGTACAATTTCTAGGGTGTCAACGGTAACTGAAAAGTTGATGAATTTCTAGATATATTTCTCATTTAGATTGCACATTATGTATATCATGCTAAGATTAAGTTTAAGCAATTGAGATCCTAATTAGTCTATGCAATCTACATCAATTATAGTTCAGTAGTTACTATCCTAAGATTAGGCTATTAGCATAGCTCAAATATCTAGAATAAATGATATATGTAGACATCTAAGATGAATATACAACAGTAGTTGACTTTATGATAAAAAAAAACTGACAATCACAAAGAGTTTCATATCCATGATGGTATTGTCCAAGCTCCAAAGCAGTGAATTTGTGGCATGTGGTTTACAACATTATGCTCTTATCTGGTCTCATCTTTGGAAGACTGAAAGCCTACTTAAAGGAATCCCACATCGAGAACCCTGAGAGTTTGCAGGCTCTTTAAGTCTATATTGCGTCGATTGACACCTATTCTCGTTCCTTTCGATAAAATTGGAAACATACGGAGAAGATGAACTGCATAAATTGAAAAATGGACATTTTTTTTTTCACTTCTTTCTTTAGCAATTCTTGCTGTGTTCAATGCCTTTCTCTGGTTTGAGTATTGATTTCCCTCTGTGCGCTTAAAACTTTGAATTCAAGTTGCAACATTTAGTGGCTGGGTCCTCCATTATCTTTTTATTTGAGAAGAAATATGTGTGAAAATTTTGGCTGGCAAGTATTTGACATGATGACTCTGTTTCTGGCTTTTGTAGTTAGTTAGGAAGAGCTCTAGCTGGGTTCATATGGCATTCCATATTAGTGTCACGTAATCGGTTGAAAGTCTTGAAAGACTGCATTTGAGTTTATATCTTTTAGATCAGAAAAACCCAAGATATGGCTCTATTAATTATGTTAAGAGAGTACATATCTTGGTTGTTTTCAGGATTTGTATAGGCAGCCTAGTAGAGCAAACTATGATATCGTAGCGGCAAAGAAATTAGGAAATCCTGCTGACATCACATGCATATGTTATATGAATCCCATTAAGCTTTAATTCCATTACAACTACATGTAGTTCGATGTGCACATGTAGCTGCTACTTCAAACCAAGACTAGCTGGAAGGCAAACAAGTTACATACCTTCAGAAAACCTAGCTATAAAAGTGTACTTCAGATTAAAGTCTTTCAAGGAAAACAAAAACTACCGAGCTTGCTCTCATGAACCAAGCTACTTCAAACTTAGACTTTCTTTGTTGCATAGTGAAGTGGGGAGAATGCACCAGAATTTGTTGTGTTGAGCTGCCTTTACTGTACTAGTTGACATGGCGCCTCAAGTTCTTGATATGATGCCCTCAAGTTCTTGATATGATGCCCTTTCAGCTGCTCCCATTTTGGTAACCGTCACAGTTCGGGGTCCAGAGGATTTAATCTCTAAGATCATAACAAGCAAAGCCGCAACAAGATAGTACGTAGTCTAAATCAGACACTATTCTCAAACACCCCGGAATTGTGCAGAAAAGTAAAATGCAACAATGGACGTGATCTGTTTTTCAAGTCCAGTAGAAATGGCTACTCGACTCCCCATTCTCATACCTGAACAACTTAGAATGTTTCAACACTAATTGCAAAATTATCAGAATATCGGAGCATGTGATCTTCATTGTCATGAACCATTGTAGCCTCAACGCCTTAATACCATATTAGTATCACATGAGGTTTTCAGAAAGAAGGAACCTATATGTGAAAGGTAGAGTAAAAGCAACACATTTGGAGCTAGTTGGAGAAGATTGAGATCAATCACATTACCCATTGTGTTGGCATGATTTTTGTAATAAGCAATGTATGCCCTGTTCGATTATTACTCTATGCATATTGCCCTGAGTTTGAGATTGATGTTCCCTCTCTAACCGGTTCGAATTACACATTAATTTATTTTCCCCTTTCTAGGCACTTGAGCTAGTAGATTCTATTTAGAGTATAATTCTGAAATAGCTACTGCTTTTAATGGCCACCGGCAAAACTTTTTTGCAATTAGCTAAAACACCATTTGTTTGATGATCAATGATACTAAGAGTTGATGCTCAATGCTCAGAAAACTACATATATAAGGCATCCGAGGTTATAACTTAGATGCCATATGTATAAGAGATTTTGTATAAGAGATTAATTTATGTATAAGAGATTTTGTAGTTTTTCTTACAGGCACACACACACACACACACACACACACACACACACACACATATATATATATATATATATATAGAGAGAGAGAGAGAGAGAGAGAGAGAGAGTAGCTAACATGAGCAGATTGATTTGTCTTCATTCTTATCTAGGTGAACAAATATATGTAGTCCTTGAGAACGGCATCTCCAACCTACCAAAACAGAAAAAATTAGCAGGACTGAACTCTATGGGAACCCAAACAAATCAAAAGTAGCTTGTCTGTTTCAAATTCCTTAATAGGAACATAGGGAAAGGAAAAGGTTGCAGATCATGACTTACAACTGAATAAGGTTCATTCTCCAGTTCACCCATTAGAGGTTGAAAGTCCTCGCCTGATAAAGATAAAGGGATTACTACATACATCTAACATTATAAATCCTATCATTGGAAGACCATGGGAAGAGAATAGTATGTTACCAATGTGCTCTAGACATTGAAGATGGGTGCCAAGACCCAAGTCTGCCACTTCATTTATAATAATTTGCACCCTCTCACCCACAAGCTGAGTGGCAACAGCACCTTTTTCTTTCTCAAATTTCTCGTTACAACAGCATGTCAAACTCGCAAAAATTTCACGATCAGGAGTGTCAATAAAAGCCTATTAACAAAAACTCGGAGTCAAAATTTTGTTCAAGGAAAACATGAACAGGAGTATGCAGTATACAACTAGTTCAGACTGCACAAATAGAACAGAACAAAAAATGATGGATATAACAGAATAGCTTAAGGGAAAGATATATTTCTATTTGGATATGCATCTGAGAGGGAAAGCAACCAGAAATTTTAATCATAGACCTACACGCTGAAAGTAAATGTCTGCCAACAATTTACCCGTGTAGGAAATTCGAGTCTGTCGACACTACATTGATACACAACACACCAGTCAATACAAAACACCCATACAATACTATCCTAAAAGAGAAAGAAAGCGAAGTCGTCACTTACTTCAAAAGGATAGAGAGGCTCGCTACTCCGATCCTTCTGAGGTCGGCCTAGAATAGGATCATCAGCGAACCAGAGTAATATACTAAGTCAAGGAATTACAGAATCATAGTGATAGTAATGGAATGAGAGATTTGAACAAAGAGAATAGAATCATGAAAGAAAGGATATTCCTTAGAGTTTCTCCGGTGTGAGGATTGTGGACTTGGACGGGCTTGATGTCACGGAGCGTGACGCCGAGACCGGCGGTGATGAGGTAGTCGAAGGACTCTATGTGGTGCCGGAACAGCTCCCGCAAGTGGGTTAAGTCTCCGGCGGAAGTTCTCCTCTTCTGCTGCATCGTGGCCTTGGTTCTCTTCTCCGTTCTGATGCTCAAAAACGGCGCAGGGAGGAGCGAAGAGAGGTTAAGCTTTTTTTTTTTTTTTTTGGGAAACAGGGGTTTATGGTTTAGGGGGTTTAGAAAATGGAAGGGAGAAAGAAAAATGAAAATAGAAAGAGACGATGGGACACGTGTGAGGGAGCTACTGGTTTAGTTTTATTAAACTCTGAAAAATTGAGCTGCTGCTGAAGCCTTGTTGCCATTTTTAAATTTAATTTGTCTTTTTGGTTTTTATTAATTTAAATTAATTTAGTTTGTTTAAAAATAGTGTCTTTTGTTTTTATTAATTTATTTTACATTCTTTTTTTTTTTTTGGTTGCTATCAAATCTTGATTAATGAAATTACATAATATATGGAGAGACATGGTGCCTAAACCTCGGATTACAATATGCATCAAGAGAACGTCATGAGATAATAACAAGAGTCTCAACTAAAACAATGTATTCTAGCGAGCACCAACTAGCAAAGAGTGATCTACTGACTACTCCATTCGCTTTACAATTGTAGTGATATACCAGAAAGATAACTCTATTATGAATAAGCATCATTACAAATAGCACAGCTTTCCCACTATATTGCCACCAGAATATAAATCCAGTGACACTTAGTTTCACCATACTACTAGAAGGCAGCAACCATTTGACCAACCAAGGAACTCGCTGCCTACCTAGAGCAAACAAGGCACATAAATTGCATAAACAGGGGCCAGGCCCGCCTCGTCCTACCAAATAAAGTAGAAACTTATTAACCCAACAAACAAAACAACATAAAAATAAACAACAACCCATCTTGGCCCTAGAGTGAAACCCCAGGCCCAAGACCCACAAGGCCCAGAATAGGCCCACAACTGAACAAGGGTAGAGAAGCTCCAACCCTTACTCCCAGCCCACGACTACATCTGCACGCCCAGCACCACCATCACCCTTCCATCACTGAAGCGCCACCGCTGCTATCGGACCTGACCACCATCGCTGACAAGGAACCGGCAACACTTGTCCCCCACCACTCCAATCCTATATTTGGTGAGGCTAAAATAAAAAACAAGACCAACTCTTATCTCTGTCACCGACCAGAAGGAAGATTCAGCTATCGCCGCCGTCGTAATTGTGCTACAAGAATTGCCACAGTCGAACATTGTACAGTTATATTCTTAACTATTTGTAGTTCTATCAAGAATATAAGTTGCAATTTACGAAAACTTATGTGATAAAATTGTTAAGTTCATCATTTAATAATTATTTGATCTCAAATGCACCCCCTTGTTTAAGGGTAATGAATAAATTCCTTGATTGAATTTTCACTTACAAGGTAAAGTTAGAATATTAGGTTTGTTAGAAAGAGTCTTCATCATGATGTCAAAGCCACACATAGCCAAACCAGAATGAATTGACTGATCCCAAAAACAAAGATCGAAATTAACAATGTCACTGGCACGAATTTCTTATTGAATTAAAGTCAAACAATTAGAAAATTCTGCTAGAGAAAAGAAAACAAAAGAACTACAGATTTACAACTTTATGCCTAAAATCGTCTGTGCCCTCACTTTTAATTTAATCATATATGCCCTTATACTCTTTAATATGATCAATCATAATCATTAGTAAACTAATTCCTTAATTTCTTCATAAATTAGTGACAATGCATTCCCACTTAGGGTCAATTTTTAGCCTTGATCATGTAAATGGTGTGTTTCTTGCATGATTAAAGGCTAAAAACTAGTTTGAGTGGACAACAATATATGAATAAATTGATAGATTAGTGATCCAAGGATTGGCCATAATTGATCAAATTGGAGAGTACAAGGGCACATGCGATCAAATTAGAAGTTTGGAAGCGCAACTGATTTTAAGTGTAAAGTTCAGGGTGGTAAAGTGATTTTAGCTCAAAAAAAAAATTATAGAAAATAAAACTCTATCTCTAAGATTGGGCTGATAGTTATCCCCTTATTTAATTGTTTTTTATTTATTTTGATATGTACTTTTAGTGGGATGTGGCTTTATACGGGCAATAAGTCCCTACCTAATTGTGGTAGGGCGACATGGGCTTTGTCCCAGACTGCACACTTTGAGTGCCTTATCTGCTCTTGTCAGGCAGTGAGTTTCTTGCTTCGTCAAATAGTCACAACCTTCCAGTGGCAGGATAAAACTAAATGCTATCGGATTATCTTTCCTGTGGCAAAATAGTGGGAAAATTGATAGTATTAGTAAATTATGGCTTCACGTGAGCAATATCTTTTCAGTGTGTCGCCACAATATATTATAAAGCAAATAGAGTAGCCAAAAATGCATTATTCACAAACTAGTGCTTGTTAGAATACATAAGTTTAGTTGATACTCCTGTTATTATCTCAGGATGTTTTTTTTATGCTTATTGTATTTTGGGGTTTGTGCCCCCTCCAAACAATGTGTGTTGGTATACACATACCTCTCATACACAAGTATCGGAAGCACAAGACTCGTATCGCTAGTACACAGGCAAAGGAAGCTTCTAGCTGAGGGTCCCGATACCCCTTGGGGCGATATCGGGAACCCTGAGCATCCCACACCGAAAGAAACAGAACCCAGCTCCTACGAATCTCCTACATTAAGGTCATCCCCAACAACTCAAAGAAGGTAACTGTGTACTATCGCTTTCCATTATCATTATCTTATAATGATACTGACTTAAGCATCGGAGTGTTGAAGGCCGGTACACATGGTCTTCCCTCTGACCTTCGTCTGTTTTGCAGATAAGCGAGACCAATAGCGATAGTAGCAGATCGATATACCCCGTGTTCAGTTGGATCAGACCCCTCTTGATACAACTGAAACAATATGTTATATATGTGGTTTCATTAATGATCAAGGCTTGAGGGCAGCTGTTCTGACCCTATTTTCCAAAAAAAAAAAAAAAATCACTTAAGGATCTGTGAGATGAATGGGTGATGAGCAAAACAAAAACTCAGTGAGAAACTAGAAAGATTAAGAATAAAGAGTCAAGTAAGCTTCAAAGTCGAGCGCGAGATATCATACAAAAGCCCCTTCTAGCATGTAGTACTTAATACATCCATAAAAATACACTTTATTTAGTGACTACAAATCGAAAATAAAAAAAATAAAAATATAATCCCTCTCATCTTCCCAAATTAAATAAAAACAAATTGTTTAAGGACGTAAAATTTCTGTCTTAATCACTGTATCTCCGCCCAGTACCATTTGGTCTAGTGACATAATCTCCCTTTTGAAAGTGGGAGGTTGTGAGTTCGACTCACGAAATACTAGTTGTAGCATTTGAGTTGTTTATCTGATAAAAAAAAAATCACTGTATCTCCTCATAGGGTGTTGGAAGATGGTGTTGAAGGTCATGGGGTTTTGATTTGAGAGTCATCTCCCTTGGGACATTGAACTTTCAATCAAATATCCTGAATTATTCTAGAATATTGGTATAGCTCAAGTTAGGTAGGCACCAGTTGCTGCTGATGAGATGTAAAGCAATTTGCAAAGATGTTGACTTGCATGAAATTAAAGATTGGCGCTCCCTCTTCTATTGGGGTTAACCATTTTTAATTGTGTTCGTGCTGTCTAGGCTGGAATCAGATATTCCTGAGGGATTTCTTTTGAAATTATGTCATCTTTCTTGATTGAGGCTATAGTGTTGGGAATGGAACCTTTGAGATTGTTGCCTTGAAAGTTCATGATTCTGCAAATTTGAAACTGGAGTTGGTTTTGAACCATTCAATTGATCTTGCCCAAGCTAGAGTTCCAACAGAGAACTCTTTGAGGCTACCTTGTTGGGCATGGAACCCCTGAGATTGTTGCCTTGTAAATTCATGATTCTGCAAGTTTGAAAGTGAAACTAGAACTATTGCACCATTCTCATCATTCCAGCTCATATTTAGAATGGACATCTATGATAAAGATTTTGTATTCTGAGAGACATGCATGAAATTATAGTTGAAAGATCGGTGCTCTCTTTTGTAAAGCTTATTGCCATAAATTTTTGGGGGGTTGAGGAACCATTTTTTATTGTGTTAGTGTTGTCCAGGTGGAATTCAGGCATTCTTGACGGTTTTTTTTTAATTTTTTTAATTCATCATTCCGCTTCTCCCTCCCTCCCTCTTGTGATTGTAATTTTAGAAATAATATGGATACTAGTGGTTTTTATGTTGATACCAATATCAAGACTCCTAATAGTTGTGGAGGGCATGGACCCTGGATCACTGGATGCTGGCTGATGTCTTATGAGAAGAAAAAATTGCCTGCTCATAAAACTCCCTAACAATAAAGTGCAGACTCAATCAGGTTCAATATGCTTCACTTCAAAATTTCACTAATGAGGGTTAAGATGGTCTGAAAAAGGACTTGCCTACTATTACCGAAGACCATACTAAGAAAAATGTAGAAGTTCTAGCTGCTAAGATTTGGAAGCCGGTTACTGAAAAAGGGAAGAAGTATGTTGGCTCTAGCTCTGCATCTCCTTCTAATGTTAAAACCAGACTTTGAAAAAGCCTCTCGCTGACATTACCAATGACCAGTCTAATTCCATCTAACCTGCCTTGAAATCTAGTGTTGTTGGTACTTCTAATAAAGTCACTTTTGGCAGGACTTATGAAACTAGAAGAAGAACCCTTGCCAGTACTGATCCATTTATCAAGCCCCAATTTCCAACTTTAAGCTCTTTGGTTAACTACGTCCAATATATGTCCACAACGGTCAATAAATTTGCTTTGTTTGGTCACTGCATGCCCACCAGAGGATTGCTGATAGCTCCAATGGGGAAGCTATGGTGGTTGTTAATTAGGTTTGATCTGACATTGCTGATGATAAATCCAATGATGTTGTGTCCGTTGACAACAATAATGTTGATGTGTCCGTAGACAACAATAATGTTGATGTGTCTATTGACAATAATCACTGGCTGAGGATGACGTGGATGTTCAATCTGAGAGTTTTTCTCTCCCTTTCATCCTCTTTAATAATGAAAGTCCTATTCTGGAATGCAAGAGGTGCAGGAAGTGACAACTTTAAAAATGCTATTGTTGATTTAGTCATGTTCCATTTTGTGGATATTGTTGCTCTTTGTGAACCTCGGGTTCAGTTCAATAAAGCAAGTACTACTTTGAGAAATCTTGGTTTTCCTAATTTCTAAAATAATGGAGGCTAATGGGTTTTCTGGTGGTCTTTGGCTTCTTTGGGATTCTAGCAAGATATAGGTCGGTTCTATTGACTCTAATTTCCGGATCCGACTCTTCTAAAGTGAGGAGTGTGTGAATTTACTTCAATTTAATAAAATCTGGACTCTCTGTCTAATCTAAAGGTTCTAACAAGTGACACGTCACTCTTCCACCAATTTTTTGTTTTTAGTCTAAACCACAGTTAACTTGCCGTTAACCCTAGAAAAACAAAATTAAGGATTTTGCGTTTGCTCTTTGTGCTTCCATGGCAATTCATGGTTGCAAGAAGAAGAAGAAGAAAAAAAAAAAAACTGACTTGCATTGAATCCAGACCGAGGCCGTGATGGTTCACAACTTCAGATAATGGATTACATGCATAATTTTATGTTTTTTAGTGTACAATGCATGATGAGGGAAAGCTGATGACTACCTGCATAATTGGATAAGAATCTTACATAATCTCTCAGTGGCTCTTTCTTTGCGAGCACATAAGGACCTTGTCAACTACTATTTTAATGTCTTCATGCTTTCTAGAAAGAATTGAACAATTGAATGGTAAGTCAATAACAGCTAGCACGATTTTTTTTTTCTTTCTTTTCTTCAATACCATGGATGAGTTGCCATGGAAGAACAGAGAAGCAAATGCGCGCAGCAACTCCTAGCCAAATCCCTAATTTTTTTTTTTTTTTTGGTAAACGGCAAGTTAACGGTGGTTTAGACTAAAAACAAAAAATTGGTGAAAAAGTGATGTGTCACTTGTTAGAACCTTTAGATTAGATAGAGAGTTCAGATTTTATGAAATTGAAGTAAATTCACACCCTCCTCACTTTAGAGGGGCTGGATCCTCCAAAGCCTACGATTGACTAACTTGGAGTTCTATCGAAATGGTCCTCTATGAAATTCAGTTGCCTCATACCATTGTTAAGCTCATAATGCATTGTATCACTTCGATCAACCAGCTTTCAAATATGTTTTAATGGGCAGCTCACAAGATCCTTCAAAGCCCAAAGGGGGATAAGACTGGGAGACCCTTTATCTCCTTGCTGTCCCACTTAATCCAATCTGCTGTCAATGTGAATCAGTCGAAGGCTGTACGCACTTCTCAATCAGGCCCTAAAGTTTCACATTTGTTTTTTGCTGATGATCTTATGCTTTTTGCTGAAACTTTTAAGTCTCAAGCTAGAACTCTGAAAAATGCCTTGATATTTTTTGTTCTCTCTCTGGACAAGCAGTTAGTTTTGAGAAGTCTCTTGTTTTTTGTTCTCCAAATACTAACAGTCAGCTTGCATTTGAGATCAGCAGAATTTGTGGTTCACCTCTTACCAACAATCTGGGGAACTACCTTGGCATGCCTATTGTCCATAACAGGATCAATAAACACACTTATGCTGGCATCCTTGATAAGGTGCAGAGCAGACTTGCCAGCTGGAAAAGTAGAGTTTTATCTATGGCAGATAGACTCACTCTAATTCAATCTATCACATCTTCCATGCCAATTTATGCCAAGCAAACTGCAAAGCTTCCTGTGCTCCTTTGTGATAATTTAGACAAAGTTGAATAGAAGTTTCTTGTGGGGAGATACTGAAGAAAAAAAGCATGTTCATTTAGTGAATTGGGATTTGGTCTGTCAACCTAAGAGCTTAGGTGGCCTTGGTATTAAGAAAACAGCTGATATGAATAAAGCCATGTTGGCTAAGGCTGGATGGAGATTATTTCAAAATGATAATGGTCTTTGGCCGGGCTTCTATCTATCAAGAAAAATATTTGCAAGACTGCAGATTAACTGGCGCTAATTATACAGCTCATTCTGATTGCTCAATGGAGGAGTATTGTTTTTGGTTCTGACTTATTGAGAGATGGTTTAGTTTGGCACATTGGTGATGGAAAAACTATCAAGTTTTGGCTGGATCATTGGATTTTGCCTCACAGCATAGTTAGCTATGCTCTGCCCCCTGCTGTTATTAATTACAATGCTACCATTTCTGAATTTTTGGGATGATTGTGGTTGGAATATTGATTTACTTAAAAGTGTTGTTCACTCTGATTTGAATGAACATATTATTAATATTCCAGCTGGTTTTGATGGAGCTGACAGTGATGTTCAAATCTGGGGGGGGCCTCTGCAATGGTTTATTTTGTGTTCAAGCTGCTTATTGCTCTTCTTTTGATTTTACCAGTACTCAAAATTCTCCGTGGAAGATGCTCTGGACACTTAGTTGGGATTCATATGAATAATACTGTCTAGTCACTTAATGGATGCTGTTTAAAGTATGATTTGAAGTAATTACAGTTTATATGGCCTCTCAATGTCTTTGTTTGCTGCCTGCGTTACTGATTTACCTGACTACTTGTCCCTACCAACTTGCCCTGTTATACCATCTGGGAAGTATACATGATTTTGAGTAAAAAGAAACAAGTACTTCCCTTTCATATTATGGCCAAATAGCTGAATTTGACATGTGGTATTGAATTTTCATGTTACCCTCATCACAAACACATGGTATTTTGCTAAAGTTTGTAATATTGTAGCATATAATAAAATTTGTTACGGCATTTTGATCTTTCTTTAAGATATATATGTTTGTGTGTGGTTGTTTCTGCAAAATTACTGAAGCTCATTTCTGCTTGTCCTAGAATTATTTCATGTACTTATCACTGCTACTACAGAGTCTGGCCAAACTATGTCCAGAGGTTAAGGCTCTCCTTGGTGATTATGATGTAACATCAAGACCAGGACGGACTAGTTTGGCATTGACAGGACCCTGCTTCCTCATCTGGACTTGGATACACGCCCAGAGTATATTCCCTGCAGAAAACCCTCAAATACATTCTTCTGGGGCATATGTTCTCTGCATTGTCTTCTTTAAAGATGAAAACATGTGTGTTTTTGAGATATATCATGCAGATTATTAGTTTCATCCCTCCCATTGTTTCATGTTGTTTCTTCTGGCAGGTTATAGCTTAATGAGGAACTGCTGGTTGGCTCTGAAATCTAGGTTCGGGACAGATGACTTAATTGATATGGTAAGTATTCATATTTACTCTTTGTTTCTTAGAGATTCATGTTTCCTAATCAAAATGCATTTGCAAGAACTTTGATTTAGTTTCTATAGTATCGAACCTTTGAATTAGTTGAGAGTGGGAGTGGCACAAAATATATTTTGTGAGCCCTCAAGTTATGTGGTACTAGAGTTTGATATTATATTCTATTCATGACAGAATCATGTTTACCACATCACTTCACTATGAAGAGGCTCAAAAGCTTCCCACTGAAAAAACAAAATGGCTGCCGGCAACTCTTTCACTCTTTCTAAATTTGATTACTGCCGAGAAAAGTAGCGTGTGACCTTAGAACATTAATATATCTCATGAAATTAGCCGCCATAAATAATTTTGGTTTAGTTGATACTGATGCTGGCTACTAAACTTGATGCCGACTTAACCCATGTAAGTTTACGTTTAAGTTTGCAACATTTTCTGTTGGATGATTTAGTCTTGATCTTATATTATCAAAATTTGGCCAAACTACCTGTGTGTTGGTTGTGTTAATAAATTCTAGTGTGTACTCTTCAGTGATGTTTAGATGTTCTTTTAGAATTGAAGTTCTGGAAAAGGAGCTCTAGCCGGGTTGTTATGTGATTGAATATAAGTTTCACTGGATTCTTTTAATCAAGTTACGTGAGAACTAGTTTAGCACTTCAGTGTTTCTTGCTTTAAGAAATTGTAATGGCAGCCATTCTGGATTATGAACATGCAACGATAGAAACAAATCTGTAGTAGAACAATTTTTCCTGCGGGAAAGAGATTAGGCAATGCTGCAGACATGACTATATATAGGAAACTCACTGAGCTTCGGAGAGAGAGGAACTCCTCCAATGGGCTTGTATATATATCTGGCAACAACATAAGCCACTTCAAAAAAAAGACTAACCTACATGCCTTCACAAAGAGTAGCAGCAAAGCCAGTTGCCCACTTCAAAGGGGCAAACAAAGATCAACAAGCTTGTTCCCACGAACCAAGCCACATCAAGCATCTATTTTCGGTGGCTCCCATTTGGCGAATAAAACCCTTCAGAGTTTCCGGTCCTAAAGTCCTGATCTCTGAGCATTCTATAAGGCAAACCCCGAACAAGAAAGCACTCTGAATCTGAGGCTATATTTTTAAAACCTTGGAGTGAATGTGCAAATGATGCATGCAGAGAGTGAAAAGCAACAATGGACATGGATGGTTTTCATGTCCACTGGTATTGCCCTAAGTTGGAGATTTGGTTTGTCCTCTCTGACCACTTCTAACAACACACATGAATATATCTACCCTTTCTAGTCACTTGAGTTATTAAGTCCTATTCCTGGACAATATTATGATATAACAATCATATTTGTAATGACCACCTAGAAAAGTTTCTAGCTTTGAGCTAAGACGCCATTTTTTTTTTATTATATATGGCTCCATAGTTTTCACAGTTTATAATGAATATATATATATATATATATATATATATATGACTGATTTTTCATGGTATCTTTTAGCTTACTGTGCCATATATATGCAACCTTGTTTCATGCAAATGTATTTGATTCCTTATCATGTTTCAGGATACTTCTTCTGAATTTGCATCTAGTTCCTAATCTCTTCAGTACCTAGTTTGGCTAGCAAATGAGTTCTAGGACATTAATCATTGACAGAACATTCCCTGTTTCGTGTTTGATAATTGAAATGTAGTTGGCAAGAACCTTTTATTTAGTTCATACTAATGTCATCTGACAAAAAGGAAATTTTATATGCCTTTTATGAGTATATGATACTGGAGTTTGAATTGCATTTGGAAACACAGATTTTCATGTACTCTTCTGCTGCTATTCTTCTCTGGTCTCACAAACCATTTCATTTAGGAACCTTTTGCAAGAGGTTGGCCTCTCGGTGAGCCAGAAATTTGGTGACAAGCTTGTCTCTGGGAGGCCAATTCTCTTTGATTATAGGAGCATCTGCAAAAGTCCTTTTCCATTCTGATAACAATGGAAACTCATCTTCTGCTATCACTTTCATGCTAGCTACCTCTTCAAACACATTCTCATATTCTGCAAGCCATCCAAGTGCAATATCTGCAAATCCAATATTCTCTCCCCCAAAGAATTTCTTCCCCTTTAGCTCCTCTTCCAAGTACTTCAAGTTCTCCTTGGCCTTCACAATACCTTCCTCTTGCTCTTTCCCTTCACTGTTGAAGGCTTCCCAAATAGATGGCAATACCTTCATGTAAAATCACAAACCTAATTAGATAATTGAAAAAATTGAATTCTCCATCAAAATTACTCATCTCTTGTATAGAATATTATTGATCTCAAAACTCCATACGATACTAGTGTTCAAGTAAATTCTGATTATGCTAAGAAATAGTAGTAGTTCAGCTGGGTTACCTTTTCATCACCAAATTTTGCCCAAAAGCGTGCAGCGGCTCTTTCGTGAGGATCTTCGGATAGCAAAGGGTTCTGTTTCCATGTTTCTTCAATGTATTCAAGGATCACAAATGATTCAGCAACTGATTTTCCATTGTGCACAAGCACTGGAACCTTCTTATGAACAGGGTTGTATTGAAGAAGCAAAGGGCTTTTGTTTGAGAGATCTTCAAAGATGGTATCATATTGGACAACTTTGAGCTTCAGTGCCCAGACTGTCCTCAAAGCAAAAGGGCTTGACCATGTTCTGAAGAGCTTGACTTCTGCCATTTTCTTGGAATGAGCTTCCATAGCGCAGCTTAAGGCCTTTTTATGCAGAACTTTGACTAGGGAACTTTGCTATTGTCTCCCTATACATCATTGTATTTATTATTCTCACCTTCTATGTTGCTATATATGACTTGGGCCATAGAAATGGGAAATGCTCATATAAAGTTTGATAGTTTAATAGGGAGCCTTATGATTAAGTTCAAAAAAGCACACTTTCGTTGACATCTCCTTTCGTCCTGTGACTTGTTTTCTGTTAATTGTTGTGAAAACACGTATTTAGTTTGGTTAATTTTACTAGCTATTCATAATTTTACAGCACCAGAGAGAAAGAGATAGTTATGAAGCTCCAAAATGATTGACAATTGGGAAATATATGGGGGTGGAAGTGAATTTTGAGAAAATGAAAGGATTAGGGTATGTAAATAGTGTTTGGAACTTTGGATGGTAGGTGCGATGTAACTAGAAGAAGGGTTCTGTTCGTTCCCTTTGAAATTTAAACATCCGTACTGTGCAGGCGGCTCTGGAAGAATGTGTCCCATATTCTCTTGTCAATATCTACAAGGTACTTTTTTTTTTTTTTGGTAATGGGGAATCATTTAAGCTGCCCCAAAGCAAGCCCGAACGGCTGAAAATAGAACAACAACATAAAGTCCGATGGACAAGCCCAATCGAACTAATAATAAAAGGAAACTTAATTTCCACCTATGCTCAAATAAAGAGCTAGTATAAGGAAATTAAACCTTAAAAAACTAAAAACTAGAATAGAGGCCCAATAAGAGGCCCGATACAATACAGAAACCCTAGCTATTGTAATCCATGTGCCGTCAACTGCAAGACGCCTTTGAAATGCCACCGGAAGCAGAAAAGCTTCGAGTACTATACTGATTGTCCGATGCGAATTGAATCCCAAAACATAAACCATGTGACACCCAACATCTAAGGGGAGAAGATCCCTCAAAACAAAATCATTCCCTCCACCACAAAGACACATCTCAAGAAAGAACCATGGCTGCAGAGATGGAACCGAGAACCAACATGTAGAACAAGAATAAGAACAAGGACGATGGAGAATGGGGTGTGGAAAACCCATGCGTGAGCACCCATACTTGCCGAGGTAAGTGACCTGCACTTTATAATCGCAGCCATACGAATCCTCTTGGAGGTTTGAGGTAGAGAGAGATGCCATGTTAGGAGGTCGAATGATCTTAGATCTGGAAACATATGAGAACAGTTGACAATGTGAAAAAAGGAAAAGAAAATTCGAGGAACAAGGTCCTCCTGATCTGGACATAGCCAGAAAATCACCACAAAGGGTACAAAATATCACCACAAGACCACAAGGGTGAGAAAGGATCTGAAAAAGCTTGAAAAATGGAGGTGAAAGGAACCTGTGATAAAGCCTTAACAATAGACCCGCCCCCAACTCTGAAGCCGTCGATCTAAATCCGGGTGGATCAAGATCTGGGCAAGAGAGAAGGGGGAGGGGGAAGTAGTTCTCAGATATGTTTTCTCTCTCTAAAACCTAGAGAGAGAGTGAGGATAAATGTATGTGATATGACGGGATCTACAAGGTACTTCTAGTCGTATAACATATGGTATTGAAAGCCTAAACTACTTGATCGGATAATATCTTTTAGATTTTATTTATTTATTTATTTATTTATTTGCATGAGAGATTGGGTTGGTGATATCTGAATGATCAATGCATACATATTGGTCTTACAAATTAATACACACTAGAAATGATTTTACTGTCCTCGCATAATCTTTTTACTTATAGTCAAGTACTTACATACAATTTCTAGGGTGTCAATGGTAATTGAAAAGTTGTGTTGTCAGAGATGTAATTATTTTCTCAATGAGGAAGATTACACAAGGTACAACCCCAATTACACAATTGAGAAGTAAATTATGTGATTAAGGACACATGCTCTATTTAGTATGAATATTAAAACTTACCATTTGAAGAACACATTTGTCTTCAATTTTGTAAAATAGTTCATAAACTAGTAAATGTTGTCTTAGACCTTGTAATTACAAAAAATAGGACAGTTATTACAATATTTTTGATCATTTGTCCTTACATTCGTAATAATCAATCCAAGAGATGTAACTATTTTCTCAATACGGAACATTACACAAAATACTACCCAGTTACACATTCGAGAACCATATTACGTGAATGAGGACACATGCTCTATTTGGTATGAAATATGAAGATTTACCACTTGTACAACACATTTGTCGTCAATTTTGTAAAATAGTTCATAAACTAGTAAATGTTGTCTTAGACCTTGTAATTACCAAAAATAGGACATTTATTATAATATTTTTTTTATCATTGGTCCTTACATTCGTAATAATCGATGTCAGAGATGTAACTGTTTTCTAAATACGGAACATTACACAAGATACCACCCAATTACACATTCGAGAACTTTATTACATGAATGAGGACATATGCTCTATTTGGTATGAAATATGAAGATTTACCATATGTAGAACACATTTGTCATCAATTTTGTAAAATAGTTCATAAACTAGTAAACGTTGTCTTAGACCTTGTAATTACCAAAAATAGGACAGTTATTACAATATTTTTGATCATTTGTCCTTACATTCGTAATAATCGATCCAAAAGATGTAACTATTTTCTCAATACGGAACATTACACAAAATACTATCCAGTTACACATTCGAGAACCATATTACGTGAATGAGGACACATGCTCTATTTGGTATGAAATATGAAGATTTTACCATATGTAGAACACATTTGTCATCAATTTTGTAAAATAGTTCATAAACTAGTAAATGTTGTCTTAGACCTTGTAATTACCAAAAATAGGACATTTATCACAATATTTTTGATCAATTGTCCTTATATTCATAATAATCAATGTCAAAGATGTAACTATTTTCTCAATAGTGAACATTACACAAGATATCACCCAATGACACATTTGAGAACTCTATTACATGAATGATAACACATGCTCTATTTGGTATGAACTATGAAGATTTACTACTTGTAGAACACATTTGTCGTCAATTTTGTAAAATTGCTCGTAAACTGATAAATGTTGTCTTAAATTGAAACTGAAAATTGATAAATTTGACATTACTCATCTATTTATAGTGTATTAATAGGTACTTAGTAAAAAAAATTTACTAGATCTGCTGTCATTTTGACATCAAACAAAGAGGTCAATCTTTTATATACTTACACTTCCCTAAGGGGAGCTCAACCACTAGAATATAAACTCTTTGAAATTTTTACATTGGTTGATATAGCTCATACCCATGAGAGTGAAAGAGCTGATAGATTGAACAAAAGTAAGTTGCGAAGGACTAGTTATGAGCGTTTTAAGTGGTACTTGGGGTGTGAAGGCCCGGAATTCTCAGTTAAATGTTTTGTAATTTGATGTTTGTTTAATTGTATGATGTATGAATTTTGGACATGATTCGTATGTGGCTGTGTGAGAAATTTGGTTCGAATGAGTTTATTTTTGAAACAAACGTTAATTAGGAGGGGTCACTAAAATCGACTTTTTGTACATATGTAATTTGGGAAAACTTCCTTCACGAAAGTTGTAGAGCTCGTCGATACAAGTTCGTACATATGCGGAACGCAAGAATCGGAGTTAGTATGAAGAAGTTATAGCATTTGGAAAAGTTGCCAAATTGGGTATAAATGGAAAGTTTCCAAATTTAGGGTTTTTGTTTTTGGCAGCCGCACGGTTTCTTCTCTCTCTCCTCTCCCCGAGCCGAAAACAGAGCTTTTCTTCTCCGGCTCTTTTCTTCCTCCTCCGGCCACCAAATCACACCAAAACACTTCTTTTAGCTTCACCTAGACCTTGCGCACCTTTCGGTGGCAGCCTTGTGCCGCCTCGTGGCCTGTAACGGCTGCGGGAGCACGGTTTCGGTTTGAGCCCGTTTTGAGTTCAACGTCGATTTCTCCTTGTACCGGCCACCAAAACTCGAGTTTCTTGGCTTGTTGAACTCATCTCAACCTCCTGATCAAGCTCCAACAAGGACAAAACCTGAAGTGAAGGTTTTCTCGTTCGTCGGAGCTCTCGCCGGTTTCTGTAAAATTTCCGGCCAAACCGGACTGTTTGAGGTATTTTCGACCACTTGCGTTCATTTTCTGACTTCGATCTAGTTATGAAACTTGCTCAAAATGATTAAACAAAGAGGAAAAGCTCGGCCCCGACACCATAGGCGGTGGTCGGCGGCGGCTCTGCCTCTAATTCCGGCTACCATTTCCGGCCACTTCCGGCCACTTCCGGCCATCTTACGGGCATTTTCTGCCCATTTTTGTGTTCTACATGTCGATACGATCATTTCAACATGCAACACTTAAATTTTGGATATCGTATGATTTAGTTATGAATTTTACGATTTCGATCATTTGGTTTGTAATCCGTGAGGATCAGGCCGTCCGATCGACTTGTAGTTCGTAGGACTGTCCCGATGACTTTGAGTGGTCACGGGTGAAGATCCGACCGTTGGATCTTCGTATAAGTGTATTTCTTGAATTGTGCATTAAGTTAAATATCGTTTTGATTAGGTGTTTGACGGATTTGTTAGCGGACGATTGTGAATCGTATTTTTGAGCTGTAAGAAGACGCAGCGGGAGTTTAGAGGTGAGTAAATCTCACGTGATTCATTTACGAACCAAATTTCATTATTTACATTTAATTTCTATGTGTGAAAAATGGTTTTGAGAAAATGAGTTTCTAAATATATAAAAAATGAATTTCACGGTTTTCTGACGTGTGATCCATAGTTGGTATTAGTGGTCATTCCTGAGTGGATGATTACGTATATATATATATATATATTTACGTGAATATATATTGATTGGTGTGACATTGAGGTGTGGAATTGTGATAACATGATTTTAATATGTTGATAAATGATTTTATTATGTTGTTAATATTGTGATAAATGTTGGTGATAAGCATGTTGATTTTGTGAGTTGAGTAGAAGATAGAGAATGTAGGATTCCGAGGATCGAATGGTCCAAGGATCTTTGGTTAATGATAATCGGAGTGTATGTGTTCTGAGGACAGGGAGGTCCAAAGTTCGACCGTTAACTAATAACGGGGATATATTGTTCTGAGGACATGAAATAGTCCAAAGTTCGCGAGTTACTGAGTTAACCTGGAGGTGCCGTTGCTTGACCCTAGGCTAAGGTGTCAAAAGTAACGAGGCGGTTAGAGCTCTAACGTAGTGCCAAAGTGGCGATAGTTGTGATTAGGTGCCAAAGTGGCGAGAGTTGTGATTTGGTGATTGTGGAAATGTGTTCCATGTTGTTTCCTGTGTGTTGGATTGATATTTCTTTGTGATTGTTGAGATTGTTGGATGTTTACTTGAGTTAATTAAAGGACTTGTGATTTATTAAATCAATCGTTCATTTCTTATTTACTCACGAGCTTTGCAAAAAGCTTATCGGGTTTTGTGTTGTTGCAATCCCGGTATACTATTCAAACGGTGTAGCGGATAATCCTGCAGGTCAGGATAATCAGGGTGGAGACACTACTACAAAATTGGGCAAAGGACACCCTCCATTAAGGGTGGTCATTGTTCACAAAAGCCACCAAAATCTTCATTAGCCACTATGCAGCCACCCAAAACTTGAGAGTGCCCTTTGTTCCAGTTTCCTTTGCTCTAAAAGGCACCAATACATTATCGGTGGAAAAACTTTTACCCACCTAACATGGTTATCACATCACCCCCTCACATTACTTGCCACGTCATCTTTTACACCATTTATGTCTTCAATTAGCAACTCTTAGAATGGTGGGAAACGTGCACCAAATATTTTTTTTTAAAAGGTGGTGCCATTTTTTTTTTCTTCATAAAAATGGCCCCACAGTAGAGATTTTCTTCTTTTTCCTTTTATCTTCCTGGTCATCATATTATAGCATTTCACAATACATGGTAATACACACTACTGATAATAACAAAATAATTAACAATAAAATACATTTAATGATTCCAAGTATACTGAACATCTGAAATTAAACATTAAGTTCGAGTACTAACACTTTGCGCTCTATGAAGACCCTCTCTGGTCTTTAGCTCTGTCCAACTTTCGAAGTCCCGCCTGCAAAATCTTAAACACTTAGTAGGCTATATATGGACTTATGTGTGAACATACACAACACCAAGTACAATCCTGTCACCATTTGTCTACATACTAAACCAAATCTTGAAAAGAAAAATATATATCAGTCTAATTCTAAGTGCCCCAAATTACAAAAGCATAATAACTTGTGATAAAGAAGCCACCCCATGTAGAAAAGCATAATAACTTATGGTAAAGAAGCCACCCCATTTTCTACATGATAACTTATGGTAAAGAAGCCACCCCATGTAGGAAAGTATAATAACTCATACGGTCATACCTGCAAGTGCAACCCTTCAAAGCAATTGAGAATTGAATAGGTACCTACAGTTCAGAAAAAAAGAATATCACAGCAATAAAAGTATTAGAGGATGGGGAGTCGATCTCATGAAAGCATTAACAAGTGTATAGAACTACAGTAAGTAATCATTGAAAATCATTTGCGACATTGGCAAAATACATAACCACCCAGGCACACATATCCCAAGTAAAACATTCAAGAACAGAAAACTTAATTCCAAGTAGAATAAGGAATCTGGAAACTCACATCCCAGACTACTTGCAGATTCACTGTGACCCATCAAAGAATGCACCAAGGTACCATCAGGAGCATTCCGTGCACATTCTACAGCTAAAAGGGTACCAGAAAGGAGAAAACATAAAAATGAACACATTAAGTGTGAATTTTACACCAGAGTCAGAAAACAAAGCAAAGATGGATGAAACAATAATCCACAAGTATATTACCTTCAACCAGAATGAACACAATTGCCCAGTGCAAATTGGACCATAAACTAAACGATCGGTCACATGAACAACAATAGGGGGCATATCTGTCAGAAGCAACAATACTTATTAGCTTTCTACATATCCAAGAAAAAAGATCAAAAAGAGAGTTGTGACCTCAGTCAAAAAGCAAATATGATGAAGAACAAAGTTCACAATGTAGAACACTCAAAAAAGAATTTGAAGGAGATGATACTTTTTAGCTATATATGGCCAAATTATAAACAGACAAACCGATCACACACCTGCTGATGACTCCAATAAGGCACATAAGAGAGTAATAAATGGAGTGATCATTAGTTTTCAAGTTTTCTTTCCAATGTACTTTTGGAAGCAACTTTTATGGTATTCATCATAACCTGCAATTTGAAACCACAAAATAGCAAATTTTCATAAGTTGATAAGTATAGACAGATGATACGAAAATCAAGGGAAAAGTACATTACAATAAAAAAAAAATCAAAGTACTTCAATTACTACACTAATATGATTAAAGGACCAGGCACCTTTCACTAGGCATATGAAATAAAAACAACTTATATAAATGCAAGTGTAGTGCATTAGGAAAGAACTACTTCTAAGAAAGAAATCATAGTCAAAACATCTAAAGAGACAAAATCCCAGATAAACAAAGACAATGGTCCAAAAAATTTACTGAGGATTCAAACACAGATTATTGGAAAGAAACCACAATAAGAATTTTTATTTACTACACTGCATTCTTTAATATAAATGTAATGTTTCCTATAGGTGACATGCACTACACCATGATACCTCGATTTCATGACATGTATAGCAACAGCCCCAATTCTGCAGAGTGTACTCCTGAGGTTGCATCCCTAAAAATAAATATGATACCCAATTCTAATGGTAAGCTGAATAACAAGGTTCTCTACCAATCAAAGTTTATAGCATACGTGTCCATAAAAACAACCAAAATTATAACCTAAATCTTCTATAAAACAAGTGCGTACAAATGAAACAAAATTAACCCAATATCATGCACCTTTAGAACACTGATAGGTAACAATGTAATCAAACATTAATGTCTAAATGCTGCCCTAATATATTAATTAAATCACCATTTATACTCCATTACAAATCACTACAACTCCCTCATGCTTAGATTTTCTCAGACATGAAAGCGGATTTCTTTGCCCATGGATAGTTAGAGTACCTTTTGCTATTAAGTGACTCATAGCATCAGAGAACAATAATTTCAAAATAAGTAATCAACCAAATATTTCAGAAATTGAACCAAACGGACATGCAGACCAGTAGACCCAATATAAAGTGATTTTTGCAGGAAAAATAATAAGCAAAATCAGACTTGCATAAAAGACATGTTAACCAAAACTATCTTCCTCCATATTGAGAACAAACATTTGGAAAATTAAAATAAAATTGAGAATTAATATTTTCTGTGAATCTCTAGATTCGGCTGTAGCAAAAACAACAGAAGAAAAAGAAAAGTAATATAACCATGCGGTAGGCTGGCTGGTTATCCCGAATTCATTTTCTATGGAAAAGGACTGATAGCGACACCAAAACAGAGATGAGGTAACCATTGAGCGAGAAAGCCAGAGACTAGGGACCGAGGAGAGTGGGAGATCCGGAGTTTGAGGCGAAGAACTAATCGGCGTCTGACTGATTTTTGAAATTTTTGTAGATCTAGAAAATTTTGGGGCGGGTGGTGAAGAACTTGGGAGGAGAGAGGAGAGAGATGGGAGAGTGTGTGTGTGTTAGACCTAGTCGATGAGAGAATACCAAAGGGAGACAGAGATGGGCACCGATATTTTCTTTTTTGGAATTAAAAAATTATTATAAATTCTTTTTTGGTCATTCTTGGTATTAAAAAATTAATGGGCCCTCTTTTTTTGTCAAATTCCCACCGTCGTCCGTGGCATACCCAAAAAAATAACACCGTTTTCCCCATCAGTGGCACCCAAATCACAAACAGCACTGCTTGAATATCAGTGGCCTCTATGGGTGCCCTTTGGGCAAAATTCTAGTAGTGAGAGCGAGCTGAGTAGGGCAGCACGGTTGACGTCAGCACTTGGTCTATTTTGGTGTGTTTTATAGACTCTTTTGAGCGTAACTTTTATTTATGGTGGTATTGTAATATTTGACTCGAGAGATAGTTTGCTACGAGTTTATATTATGATTTGTGAGACGCTGGTTTAAAAAAAAAATAATTCAGGACGTTATTTGTATTGGTTATTATTCATGTTTCGGATTTGAATTTGTTATTCAAAATTCGGGCGTGACAGTTTGGTATCAGAGCATAAGGTACATATTTGGTGATATGTTAATACCTTCCGAGTGATGGCCCGTCTGCAGCGGATCCCCATCATGTGCTCTTTGGTATTGACAATGTCATTGGGTATGTGGGAGTGTTAGGAGTTGTCTAGGACGTTAGGACGTATTAGGAGTTGAATTAACCTCAGTGTTAGTACCTTGGTTAATATGGACTTGTATTGACTTATGCTGTGTTTTAAGTGTTATACATGTATTAACCAGGCATGCTATGCTCCTTAGGTAATGGATATTGTGGGAGGCAGAGGTAGGGGTCGAGGTAGAGGTAGAGGCTGAGGTAGGGGCGAGATTCCTCGTGTTGAAGTATATGAGGAAGAGATGGAGGCGCCTTTTGTTGAGCAGCCTACCCCACCAGTAGCGGAATTTGTGGATGTTACACACCTGGCAAGAGTGGCCAAAGAGGGGATCTCCAAGCTGGGAGCTGTCCCTTTTAAAGGGGTACAGATCATTTGGAGGCTGATCAGTGGATCAGGAATATGCAGAACTATTTCAGAATGGTCATCTGTACTGATGTTGAGAAAAGGGAGATTACCACCTTCATGTTGCAAGATGAGGCAAGAGTTTGGTGGGAGTATGTTGAGAGGACTGAGGATGTGACTGCCATGTCCTGGGCAGAATTTGAAAGACGTTTCAAAGAGAAGTACTTTCCCAGAGCTGTAATAGAGCAGTTAGAGAAGGAGTTTCTTGATATAACTCAGGGAATGATGACTGTCAGGGACTATGAGGCAGAGTTCTCTCGGTTGTATCACTTTGTGCGACCATGGGACACACAGAGGTTGGCTGTGCATTTTCAACGAGGGCTAAATGATGATCTTTGTATTATTGTGGCATCGTTTGAGTTGCCAACTATGGCTCAGATAGTGGCGAAGGCAATGTTACTGGAGCGGGAGAAACCGCCTCGCCAGACTGTTCAGGCAGTTGAGAGAGATTCCCTGGGAAAGGGAAAGGCCATTGCGGGGAGCAGCAGTTCTAGAGATTATAGAGATGGGTCTTGGAAGCGACGACGGATTCATTTCCAGCCACAGGCTCCAGCTAGGATAACTTATTCTCATCAGGCCCCCGCCAGAACAACACATGCACCTATTAGAGCAACACATACCAGACAGGTAGCGCCAGCTACATTACTGACATGCTACAATTGCGGCGAACCGGGTCATGTTTCTAGGGTGTGCACAAAACCTAAGGGCCGAACGTGCTTCAACTGCGGACAAGCAGGGCACTATTTCAGGGAGTGTACCTGACCACAGGGTAGAGTACAGGGGAACCAGCAGAGACCACTACCACCAGCACCGGCTAGAGTTTTTGCTATTGGCCAGAGAGGCACGGGGGTGGAAGGTACGTTATCTGTTTATAACTACCTTGCTAGAGTATTGTTTGATACGGGAGCTTCCCACTCTTTCATATCTAGTTCTTTGGTAGATGTTTTAAGTTTGATTGCTATACCGCTTACTAGATCTTTGTGTGTTACATCGCCACTTTGCGTCTCTCTGGAGCTTAGTATGTTTTATGATGATTGTCCTATTATAATTTGTGGTAGAGAGTTCATTGCATCTTTGATTGTGATTCCAGATCACACATATGATGTGATTTTAGGTTTGGATTGGTTGAGTCCGAACTATGCAGTGATTGATTGTTTTAGAATGATTGTGTCTTTCCATGCCCCTGGGCAACCAGTGTTTCATTATCGTTGCCTGAGATCTGACGTCGCCATGAGGGCAGGGATCTTGGCACACATCGAATCAGTGGGTAGTACTTCAGAGATTGCAGGGATTCCAATAGTGTCAGAGTATGCTGATGTGTTCCAGGAGACACCAGGATTACCTCCGAAAAGGGTAATGGACTTCTCCATCGATGTGATACCAGGTACTGCACCTGTATCGAGAGCACCTTATCGGATGGCTCCAGCTGAACTTCAGGAGTTGAAGGTTCAAATTGAGGGATTACTTGCACAAAGGTTCATACAGGCTAGTGTTTCTCCTTGGGGCGCACTGTTGCTGTTTGTGAAGAAAAAGGATAATTCGCTTCGTTTATGTGTGGATTATCGGCAGCTGAACAAGGTGTCATCAAGAATAGGTATGCCTTGCCTAGGATTGATGACTTGTTCGATCAACTTAGGGAGGCCACGGTGTTCTCCAAAATTGATTTGAGATCTGGATATCATCAGTTAAGGGTGAAGGATGAGGATATTCCTAAGACGGCATTCAGGACCAGGTATGGCCATTATGAATTTCTTGTCATGCCTTTCGGTCTAACTAATGCACCTGCAGCATTCATGGACTTGATGAACCGCACGTTTAGTCCTTACTTAGATCAGTTTGTGGTGGTGTTCGTTGACGACATCTTGATTTATTCAAAGTCGTCCGACTAGCATGAGAAACATTTACGAATGGTGCTGCAGATTTTGAGAAAGGAAAAGTTGTATGCAAAGTTTGAGAAGTGTGAATTTTGGCAAAGGGAGGTCAAGTTTCTTGGTCATGTAGTTTCGAAGGATGGAGTTTCTGTGGACCCTTCGAAGGTTGAAGCAGTGATGGGTTAGAGTCGCCCTACTACCGTTACAGAGATTCGTAGTTTCCGTGGATTGGCAGGGTACTACAGGCGATTCATTGAGGGGTTTTCTAGTATTGCTTCGGCTTTGACCAAGTTGACAAGGAAGGACACTTAGTTCGTGTGGACTGATGATTGTGAGAAGGTGTTCAATGAGCTGAAGGCTAGATTGACTACAGCTCCAGTGTTGACTATTCCAACTAGTGGCGGTGGTTTAGTTATTTACAGTGATGCTTCGCATCAGGGTTTGGGCTGTGTGTTGATGCAGCATGGTAAGGTTGTTGCTTACGGCTCTAGACAGTTGAAGGTGCATGAGCGAAACTACCCCACTCATGATCTAGAGCTAGCTGCAGTGGTTTTTGCCTTGAAGATTTGGAGGCATTATCTATATGGTGAGAAGTTCGAACTCTTTTCTGATCATAAGAGTTTGAAGTATCTATTCTCTCAGAAGGAGTTGAACATGAGGCAGAGAAGATAGATGGAGCTCATCAAAGATTATGATTTCACCTTGGAGTATCATCCCGGAAAGGCCAATGTAGTGGCGGATGCTTTGAGCAGGAAAACTAGGGGAATTGTAGCATCTCTTATGGTTCAGGAGTGGCTTATGTTGGATACTGTATCTGAGTTTGACCTTAAGCCCACAGGATAAGGACAAGGAATCTTTCTCGGTAGTATCACTCTATAGCCGACTTTGATTTCTAGGATCATTCAGAGTCAGACACATGATGAGTTTGCTCAAATGGTGATTTCTGATATGATTCTTGATGCCAACGAGGAAGGTCCCTCTGAGTGGACAGTTGGAGCTGATGGTGGATTGAGATTTCGATTGAAATTGTATGTTCCAGGCGGTGATAACCTCAAGGATGAGGTCATGCGGGAAGCACATCGATCTCGATATACGGTACACCCAGGGAGTACCAAGATGTATATGGACCTACGAAGACAGTTTTGGTGGATTGGGATGAAGAGGGATGTGGCTGAGTATGTATCTAGGTGCCGTACTTGTCAGCGGGTGAAGGTAGAGCATCAAAGGCCTGCAAGAATGTTGAAACTTTTGCCGATTCCAGTATGGAAATAGGAAGAGATCTCCATGGACTTTGTGACCGGATTGCCTAGATCTAGACAAAGTTATGACTCTATTTGGGTGATTGTTGACCGATTGAAAAAGTCAACACACTTTCTTCCTGTGGCGAAGACTTACTCAGGTGATGCATTGTGTAAGTTGTGTCTTGATGAGATAGTGAAGCTTCATGGTGTGCCTGTAACGATTGTCTCTGATCGGGATGCTCGTTTCACCTCAGAATTTTGGCGTAGATTCCATAAGGCCTTTGGCACATCTTTGGCTATGAGCACTGCATTTCATCCACAAACTGATGGGCAAACAGAGAGAGTGAACCAGGTGATGGAAGATATGCTTAGAGCTTGTGTTTTGGACTTCAAGGGAAGTTGGGTGGATTATCTACCATTGGTAGAGTTTGCCTACAACAACAGCTATCACTCCAGTATCGGTATGGCTCCATATGAGGCTCTTTATGGTAGGCCGTGTAGGACTCCTATATGTTGGGCGGATGTTGGAGAGAAGGAGCTCTTGGGTCCTGCGCTTGTTTGGGAGACTACGGAGAAGGTTACGACCATCCGAGACAGGATCCGTACTACACAGAGTAGACAGAAGAGCTATGCCGATCTGAAGAGAAGACCGTTAGAGTTTGTGGTGGGTGACCATGTGTTCTTGAAAGTCTCACCTATGAAAGGTGTGGTGAGATTTGGCAAGAAGGGTACGTTGGCACCGAGATATGTTGGACCTTTTGAGATTCTAGAAAGGGTCGGAGACTTGGCATACCGGCTTGCTTTACTTGTTAGCATGTCCGGGGTACACAATGTCTTCCATGTATCTATTCTCAGGAAGTACATTCGAGATGAGACCCATGTGATTGATCATGGTGCTATCGAGGTGAATCCGGAGGTGACATTCGTCGTTGAACCTGTTTGTATCTTAGATAGGTCCACGAAGAGGCTTCGTAGGAAGGAGGTTGATTTGGTCAAGATTTTGTGGAGTCACCATGATGAGGGTGATGCTTCTTGGGAGTTGGAATCGGATATGAGATCGAGATATCCACAGTTGTTCGTCGATGAGTGTGCCTGAATTTCGGGACGAAATTCCTTTAAGGAGGGTAGACTGTGAAGACCCAGAATTCTCAGTTAAATGTTTTGTAATTCGATGTTTGTTTAATTGTATGATGTATGAATTTTGGGCATGATTCGTATGTGGTTGTGTGAGAAATTTGGTTTCGAATGAGTTTATTTTCAAAACAAACGTTAATTAGGGGGGGTCACTAAAATCGACTTTTTGTACGTATGTAATTTGGGAAAACTTCCTTCACGAAAGTTGTAGAGCTCATCGATACGAGTTCGTACATATGTGGAACGCAAGAATCAGAGTTAGTATGAAGAACTTATAGCATTTGGAAAAGTTGCCAAATTGGGTATATATATATAAATGGAAAGTTTCCAAATTTAGGGTTTCCGTTTTTGGCAGCCGCACGGTTTCTTCTCTCTCTCCTCTCCCCTAGCCGAAAACAGAGCTTTTCTTCTCTGGCTCTTTTCTTCCTCCTCCAGCCACCAAACCACTTCCTTTAGCTTCGCCTTGACCTTGCACAGCTGCCGGTGGAAGCCTTGTGCCGCCTCGTGGCCTGTAGCGGCAGTGGGAGCACGGTTTCGGTTTGAGCCCGTTTTGAGTTCAACGTCGATTTCTCCTTGTACTGTCCACCAAAACTCGAGTTTCTTGGCTTGTTGAACTCGCCTCAACCTCCTGATCAAGCTCCAAGAAGGACAGCACCTGAAGTGAAGGTTTTCTCGTTCGTCGGAGCTCTCGCCGGTTTTTGGAAAATTTCCGACCAAACCGGACTGTTTGAGGTATTTTCGACCACTTGCGTTCATTTTCTGACTTCGATCTAGTTATGAAAGTTGCTCAAAATGATTAAACGAAGAGGAAAAGCTCGGCCCCGACACCATAGGCGGTGGTCGGCGGCGGCTCTACCTCTAATTTCGGCGACCATTTCCGGCCACTTCCGGCCATCTTAAGGGCATTTTCTGCCCATTTTTGTGTTCTACATGTCGATACGATCATTTCAACATGCAACACTTAAATTTTGGATATCGTATGATTTAGTTATGAATTTTACGATTTCAATCATTTGGTTTGTAATCCGTGAGGATCAGGCCGTCCGATCGACTTGTAGTTCGTAGGACTGTCCCGATGACTTTGAGTGGTCACGGGTGAAGATCCGACCGTTGGATCTTCGTATAAGTGTATTTCTTGAATTGTGCATTAAGTTAAATATCGTTTTGATTAGGTGTTTGACGGATTTGTTAGCGGACGATTGTGAATCGTATTTTTGAGCTGTAAGAAGACGCAGCGGGAGTTTAGAGGTGAGTAAATCTCACGTGATTCATTTACGAACCAAATTTCATTATTTACATTTAATTGCTATGTGTGAAAAATGGTTTTGAGAAAATGAGTTTCTAAATATATAAAAAATGAATTTCACGGTTTTCTGACGTGTGATCTATAGTTGGTATTAGTGGTCATTCCTGAGTGGATGATTACGTATATATATATTTACGTGAATATATATTGATTGGTGTGACATTGAGGTGTGGAATTGTGATAACATGATTTTAATATGTTGATAAATGATTTTATTATGTTGTTAATATTGTGATAAATGTTGGTGATAAGCATGTTGATTTTGTGAGTTGAGTAGAAGATAGAGAATGTAGGATTCCGAGGATCGAATGGTCCAAGGATCTTTGGTTAATGATAACCGGAGTGTATGTCTTCTGAGGACAGGGAGGTCCAAAGTTCGACTGTTAAATAATAACGGGGATATATTGTTCTGAGGACATGAAATAGTCCAAAGTTCGCGGTTACTGAGTTAACCTGGAGGTGCCGTTGCTTGACCCTAGGCCAAGGTGTCAAAAGTAACGAGGCGGTTAGAGCTCTAACGTAGTGCCAAAGTGGCGATAGTTGTGATTAGGTGCCAAAGTGGCGAGAGTTGTGATTTGGTGATTGTGGAAATGTGTTCCATGTTGTTTCCTGTGTGTTGGATTGATATTTCTTTGTGATTGTTGAGATTGTTGGATGTTTACTTGAGTTAATTAAAGGACTTGTGATTTATTAAATCAATCGTTCATTTCTTATTTACTCACGAGCTTTGCAAAAAGCTTATCGGGTTTTGTGTTGTTGCAATCCTGGTACACTATTCAAACGGTGTAGCGGATAATCCTGCAGGTCAGGATAATCAGGGTGGAGAGCGAGCTGAGTAGGGCAGCAGGGTTGACGTCAGCACTTGGTCTATTTTGGTGTGTTTTATAGACTCTTTTGAGCGTAACTTTTATTTATGGTGGTATTGTAATATTTGACTCAAGAGATAGTTTGCTACGAGTTTATATTATGATTTGCGAGACGCTGGTTTAAAAAAAAATAATTCAGGACGTTATTTGTATTGGTTATTATTCATGTTTCGGATTTGAAGTTGTTATTCAAAATTCGGGCGTGACATGGGGTTTAAAGTTGACCCAGTAGATCAAGATCGAAACAACAAAAATATCTAAAATTTTTACCATAATCTTTTCTTCTTATCATGACAACATCTAACGGTCAATTTTGATAAATTCTATTTCCTCCACCTTGTTGCTCATGGAATGTATACTTATTTCATATATCTAATAAACAAGTTGACAATATTAGTAGCCATATAAGGATTTTGTGAAATTCAAAAAACTTAAATTGAAAATCAATAAATTTGATGTTGCCTATCTATATATGCATAAAGCTATGGTATGTTAACATTTCTCATACATCAATTTTTACCCCTTTAAGGACTCATGTTATCACTTTGAGGGCTAATATTACTATTTTTAGGACTCATATGGTAAACTAAGAAAATTTACCACTTTAAGGACTCATGTTACCACTTTGAGGACTAATATTACTATTTTGAGAACTCATGTGGTAACTAAGAAAATTTACCACTTTAAGGACTCATGTTACTACTTTGAGAACTAATATTACTATTTTGAGGACTCATTTTACCACTTTTAAGGCAATTGTATGCATGTCATACGTTAACATATTGTAGAATTTTCCATCTATATATGGCATATTAATAGGTACTATGTAAAAACATTAACTCGATCCGCCGTCGTTTTGACATCAACAAAAGCGGTCAACCCTTTATACACCTATACTTCCCTAAAGAGAGTTGGACCACTATGAGATAAACTTTCCAAAATTTTTACATTGGTTGATATACTTCTGTGAGGGTGATTTTGTGTTTTGGACCTTTTGCAGCAAGACCCTCTTGATTAAGTGAGACTAGGCCCAAAATTGTTCAAAGGTTGGATCTGAGAACAACTTCGTTGCAACCCGCTAGAAGATAACAGCAGCTATTGGACTAGAAGATAACAGCAGCTATTGGACTAGATGATAACAGCAGCTATTGGACTAGATGATAACAGCAGCGATTGGAGTAGATGATAACAGTAGCGATTGGAGTTAATTTCACAAAAATAGAACTTATAGGTAGATATGGTGTGGGAGCTAGATGCCTGAGAGTTTAGCAGAGAGAGAGAGAGAGTTCCAGCAATGGCATGATTTCTGAGTTTTGGGTTAAGGTTGATTGGGAGGAATTGATGGCTAGGGATTCAGAGATAGAGCTTGATCTCTTGCTTGATGTTTCTAGGTCGTTGTGGCTTGGTTTCCAACGGTAATGAACCCGCTTTTTATAGCGGAGATAGGCGGGGAAGATTCATGTTAAGAACCCAGGGTTTTGAAGGGGTATTCTCAATTTTGGTGGGATCATTCTAAAGCATTCAGTTTTTGTTTTCCCCATGAAACCAAAAGGGTGAAAGCTGGGTCTGGCTATGAAAGTGAAGGTCGATGGTGACGATCCCAGATTTTGTGCTACTGTGATCTTTGAGGGATTCTAATCCCTTATTTTCTGCTATTGTAATAACAAAGTTTGAGGGCTATTGGAAATTGAAACGGGATTGCTGGGTATATGAATCAAAGCTTCTCCATAGATTATGGGTTCTTGCCAGAAAAGGTGAATCATTAATCACAGCAGCAATTTTGATAGAACGACATTCTGGTTTGGGGAAGAAGATGGTTTCAACGGGCTTGGGCCAGAGGCTGTTGTAATAGGCTTTTGGTAAGGAGATAATTCTAATGGGCTTTGAGTTTTGCTGGGCCTGCTTTCATCTCTTTACTAGCCTTTGTTAAGATTTTAGCCCCTTAAGCATGAATTTTGGCCCCCAAGCCTAAGATTGTCAACGAGCCTTAACTTAACAATAGGCCTTACAGAATCCGTTACCTTCCACACCACACCCTTCCGTATCCCAAACGTAGCTTGGGTCTACGCGTATCACATGGTAAACTAGCGTGTCGGTTTCTTTTAAAATGCATGTTAGTCATTTGAGAATTTGGGCCTATCGTATCTCTTGCTAACTAGATGGCTTCCTTTGACATGAAGTGGGCTTGCTTGAAGGCCTGATTAGGTCACGAGGTTGATGACTCGTCCCTTTTGCTTGTCACTAGTTAAATTTGAACTTGTGGAAATTTGGATATCAACAACTTCATATCCACAAGAGTGTTAGAGCTGACAGATCAAAAAAAGAAGTTAAGTGCATATTATGAACAATAGTTTGGCACTTCAGTACGTATTTCTTGGTTTAAGAATTTGTAGTGGCAGCCATTCTGGATTATGAACATGCAACGACGGAAACAAATATGTTGTAGAACAATTATGGCGGGAAAGATATTAGGCAATGCTGCAGACATGACTATATATAGGAAACCCACTTAGCTTCAGAGAGAGATGACCTCCTCCATTGGGCTTGTGTGTGTGTGTGTGTCTTTATATATATATCTGACAACTACATAAGCCACTTCAAAAAAAAAAAAAAAAAAAAAAAAAAAAAAAAAAAACTAACCTACATACTTTCACAAAGAGTAGCAGCACAGCCAGTTGCCCACTTCCAAGTGGCAAACAAAGATAGGGCCGATCTTGAGGTTTTTGAAGCCCCGGGCAAAAAAAAATTTGGTGCCTAACTACCCATAGATAGAGATATAATTTTTTTTTCTTTCACATGTGAAACAGTAAAACTTTCAATGATAAACATTAGAGCGTAGAAAACCATGACTGCGACGTAGCAATTGTAAAGACGTATGCATCAACATATCAACCGGCAACTTCTGACTTCCAATTAATGCATCTGAAGATGCTATGTTTGTAGAGAGAGAGAGAGGGGGGGGGGGGGGGGGGGATTCCATTGTAGGGGAAAAGAAAAGTCTTCTAGTGTTCAGTATAGATTGAACCTGTGATTAATTGATTAAGGATGTTGAAAGCTGGAAATTGAAATCAGCAGTGACAGTACAATCGAGATTTTAGATTACAGCCATAAAAATTTACAATAGTTGTTAAAATAATAAAAAAATACCACAAAATGCCAGTAATAGAACTTCTAATGTCTAGAATTTCAACGAATTTAAAAATTGAAGAATACACACCATAAAAAAAAAAAAAAAAAATTTAAAGAACACCCAATTTAATTACACCTAATTTGATCTCTATTGCAGTCTGAATTGATGGAATGCCAAAAATTGTGTCTGATCATCATAGAAGAAGAGAAAAATATAGGAGAGAAAGATTGAGAGGAGGTGACAGATGATGAAAATAAATTGCTTCATTGAATAACCATTGAAACCTCAATATTTAAAGAGAAAATTTGTTTGTTTTTAAAGTTTTAGAGAGTTAAGAGATTCTTGAAATTCGTTTGCTATAATTGTGTGTACAATTCTCAAAGTGAGAAGAAGAGAAAACGATTTCAAAGTGGGGAGAGGAAAAAAGAAGACATTGCGATTTCAATGTGGGAACAAAGCAATTTTTTTTTTTTCGTTTACCGTCGACATATACTATATATAATTTTTTTTTGTATATATATAACCTTATATAAAAAAAATTAAAAAATAAATTGTGCTCCCCCTCACTTGGGCCCTGGCCCTGTCGCCAAGCCCGCCCTTAGGCAGGGCCGGGCCTGAACAAAGATTAACAAGTTATTTCCCATGAACCAAACCACCTCAAGCATCCAACTTTTGGTGGCTCCCACTTGGCGAATAAAACCCAGCAAAGTTTCCGGACCTAAAGACCTGAACTCTGAGCATTATAAGGCAAACCCCAGACAAGAAAGCACTCTGAATCTGAGGCTATATTCTCAAAAACCTTGGAGTGAATGTGCAAATGATGCATTGAGAGAGTGAAAAGCAACAATGGACGTGGACGGTTTTCATGTCCATTGGTATTGCCCTGAGTTGGAGATGGTTCTCTGACCACTTCTAATTGGTTTCTAGTCGCTTAAGTTATTAAGTCCTATTCCAGGACACTAGTGATAAAACATTCATATTTGTAATGGCCACCTGGAAAAGTTTCTAGCTTTGAGCTAAGACGCCATTTTTTCTTTATATTTCTGGCACCATAGTTTTCACAGTTTATAATGAATATATGACTAATTATACATGGTGTCTTAGCTTTTAGCTTACTGTGCCATATATATGCAACCTTGTTTTATGCAAATGTATTCGATTGCTTACCATGTTTCAGGATATACTTGTTCTGAATTTGCATCTGGTTCCAAATCTCTAAGTACCTAGTAGTTTGGCTAGTAAATGAGTTCAAGGACATTGATCATTGACAATCTCTGTTAAAGGATTTGATAATTGAAATGTAGTTGGCAAGAACTAATTATTTAGTTCATAGTAATGTCATCTGACAAAAGAAGAAATTTTATATCCCTTTTGAATATTTGATTCTGGAGTTTGAATTGCATTTCACCCAAGAAAATTCCACTTTCCAAAAGAAAATACAAATTTTCATGTACTCTTCTGCTGTTATCCATCTATGGTCTCACAAACCATTTCATTTAGGTACCTTTTTCAAGAGGTTGGCCTCTCGGAGAGCCTGAAATTTGGTGACAAGTTTGTCTCTGGGAGGCCAATTCTCTTTGATTATAGGAGCATCTGCAAAAGTCCTTTTCCATTCTGATAACAATGGAAACTCATCTTCTGCAATCACTTTCATGCTAGTTACCTCTTCAAACACATTCTCATATTCTGCAAGCCATCCAAGTGCAATATCTGCAAATCCAATATGCTCTCCCCCAAAGAATTTCTTCCCCTTTAGCTCCTCTTCCAAGTACTTCAAGTTCTCCTTGGCCTTCACAATACCTTCCTCTTGCTCTTTCCCTTCACTGTTAAAGGCTTCCCAAATAGATGGCAGAACCTTCATGTAAAATCACAAACCTAATTAGATAATGAATTTTCCATCAAAATTACTCATCTCTTGTATAGAATATCATTGATGTCAAAACTCCATACGATACTAGTGTTCAAGTAAATTCAGATTATGCTAAGAAATAGTAGTAGTTCAGCTGGGTTACCTTTTCATCACCAAATTTTGCCCAAAAGCGTGCAGCGGCTCTTTCGTGAGGATCTTCGGATAGCAAAGGGTTCTCTTTCCATGACTCTTCAATGTATTCAAGCAGGGACGTAGCCAAGATTCCTTGGAGGGTTGGGCTAATTTTAGTCTAATAAATATTTTGCGTAGAACTCTTTTTCAAGGATGTTCCAGATGACATTCTCAGTGCATGGAGGAGAAGAGAGAGAGCCAAAATATCGATCTCCAATATATTTGCGGTTTTTTATTTTTTTATCAAACTCCTTCATGTCTATATTTTCGGGAGGAATGTGAGCATCCTTATGTCTTCTACATACCTCCTCGGCCAATTCCGCTAGCTTGTCCTTGATATACAAAATCATAATGTAATTTTTGAATAATCCATTGAATCCTTGAGCAAATTTGGCATGAGGTTTGGTGCATTGGAATTAAGTTTGTCATGGAATCATCTGCATTCATGTGGAAAGGTATTCAATCATTTGATTAGTACATGATTTGTATTTGATGGTTTTATCTTTCATTTATGTGGAATCTGGACACCCAACAACCCTTGCCAAAAAAAAAAAAAATCACCAAAATCCCAATTATGTGGAATCTGGACACCAAACATCAAACACCACATCACCATTCATCAACCGATTCAACCCATTCCCAAATATCAACAATTCAAGTATTAAACATCAACCCATTCCCAATTATCGACATCAACCCATTACCCATTCCCAATTATCAATATCAAGTCATCATTCATCAACCCATTCGGCCATTCCCAATTCCCAATTACGACCTCAACCTAAACACCAAACATCACAAATTCACGATTCAAACATCATCAGCAAGATAGCAATTCAGCATGGGCATTGGGTATACGGTGTTTACCTGAGAATTTAAGATTCAGGGATTGAAGATTTGAAGCCTTCAAGAGTTCGAGGAGCAAGAGTCGCACTGTCACAGAGAATCCAGAGATGCAGACCGCAGTGGAGGTGGCTCGGTGAACGGTGGCGGAGGGGGTAGCTCAGGCGGACTGAAACTCTGAATAGGGAGGTGGCTCGATGTTGGAGCCTGGAACTCTGGAAGGTGGAATCAAAATCGATCTAAACTCAAGGAGAGAGTGAGCCTAGGCTCGGGACCAACAGCAGCAACCTAGCAATTGCAAAGCATAAGTATTTTTTTTTTTTTTTTTTAATTTGGGCTATACCCCTACTTGACAATTTTTGGCCCAATTTTTCCCTTGGGCTACAGCCCAGACAGCCCTTGTAGTGGCTCCGTCCCTGTATTCAAGGATCACAAATGATTCAGCAACTGATTTTCCATTGTGTACAATCACTGGAACCTTCTTATGAACAGGGTTGTATTGAAGAAGCAAGGAGCTTTTGTTTGAGAGATCTTCAAAGATGGTATCATATTGGACATCTTTGAGCTTCAGTGCCCAGACTATTCTCAAAGCAAAAGGGCTTGACCATGTTCTGAAGAGCTTGACTACTTCCATTTTCTTGGAATGAGCTTCTATAGCAGCTTTAGGCCTTTTTATGCAGAACTTTGACTAGGGAACTTTGATGTTGTCTCCCTATATATCATTGTATTTATTATTCTGACCTTCTATGTTGCTATATACGACTTGGGCCATAAAATTGGAAATGCTCATATAAAGTTTGATAGCTTAATGTAGAAATAACATGCGCGCTAAGAAAAGAGTTCAACTTCTATAACTATATATATAAAGGTTAAAGGTAAACTTTTAGTCGGGTTAAGCTCGGCAGAGGGTTGATAGGGACTCTTTAAGATTCAGTTGAGAAAAGCACACCTTGATTGACATCTCCTTCCCTCCGGTTGGATACATACTTGTTCTCTGTTAGTTGTTGTGAAACCTGTATTTAGTTTAGTTTTTACTAGCTATTCATAATTTTACAGCAGCAGAGAGAGAGAAATAATTAAAAGCTCCAAAATGATTGACAATTGGGAATATATGGGGGTGAAACTGAGTTTTGAGAAAATGAAGGGATTAGGGAATGTAAATACTGTTAGGATTGTCATCTAAGGTGTGATGTAATTAGAAGAAGGGTTCTGTTTGTTCTCTTTGGAATTTAGACATATTGTGCCGGCGGCTTTGGAAGGAAGTGTCCCATATTCTCTTGTTAATATCTACAAGGTACTTCTACTCTCATAACGTATGGTATCGAAAGGTTAGAGTCGTTAAACTACTTGATAGGAATATATCTTTTAGATTTTTTTTTATTTTTAATTTTTTTTATTTTATAAGAATTTGAGATGGTGATATCTAAATGATCAATGCATACATATTGGTCTTACTAATTAATACACCAGAAATGATTTTACTGTCCTCGCATAATCTTTTCACTTATAGTCAAGTACTTGCATACAATTTCTAAGGTGTCAATAGTAACTGAAAAGTTAATGAATTTCTAGTTTATATTTCTCATTTAGATAGCATATTATGAATACCATACTAATTAAGATTAAGTTTAAGGAATTTGGATCCAAATTAGTGTATATAATCTACATCAATTACAATTCAGTAGTTACTATCCTAAGATTAGGCTATTAGCATAAATCTGATATCTAGAATAAATGATATATGTAGACATCTAATATGAATATACAACTACCTCAAAAAATACCGCTACTTTTGCTTCCCCCCCCCCCCCCCCCCTCTCTCTCTCTCTCTCTCTTGCTTTGCTAGGGTTAGGGTTTGAGTTTTTTCAAGTTGTGTGGCGTCCCTTTCATGGTTGTTGCTATCACATCCATGACTGCCAAGCTAGCGAGCAACTAAACTGTTGCTCAGAGAAGGAGAAGAACCGGTGGACCTAGGGAATCTTAAGGTTCCAGGGAAGGAATTTTTGGCGCACAATTTCTATCTTGTGGGACGGCTAAACACTTAAAGGGTGGTGGTTCATTCCCAAGTGCTGTGAGATCAATGTAGAGGTTGTCGGGGACCGTGAAGGTCCAACCAAGGGGTGAACGTTTTCTGTTTACGTTCACTCATGAAAGAGATGTTGCTCGTGTGAAGAAGGGTGGTCCTTGGGGTTTTCAGCGAGCCATGATCTAGTGTTTAGGGTGCTTCTCGGACATCTCCGCCATGAAGTTGGATTTTGTTTGGATCTGGGTTACGTTGTAGGGCATTCCTCCAGCCTTGTTGAAGGAACCTACTGTCCGGCTGGTTGGTGGGACTATTGGAGAGGTTCTGGAGATGGACCGGCCGACGATACGAAGGGGAGAGGCTCGTGTCCGGCTTGTTCTTTCCATCAACGATCTGGTTTGCCTTGATCATAGGGTTAGGGTTTCTCCTGCTGATGTTTTAACCCTTCGATTCAGGTATGAAAGGCTCCTAGGGCGTTGCCATTCTTGTGCTATGCTGAATCATGGCAGCCAACGCTGCCCTAGAGAGGCTGAATCTAAGACTGACAAGGTGGTGGAGGGGGGTTCACAGCCGGTGGTAGGACCAATTATTCCAGCCCTTGTTTTTAGGGCAAACGTCCAGCCTTCTATTTCTTCTTCGCTTCTTTCTGCTTTCAGGGTTCCCAACATGTTGAAGAAGAAGACTGTGCAGATCCGATCACTCCCAGAACTGGTGAATCTTCTGGAACTAAAGATACCTCTGCTCAAACACTGGTGGTAGGGGTGTGTCGTCCCAGAGAGGAGGACCTTCCTGAAGATGGTAAGCACGCCAAACACAGCTTGGCTCTTGTTCTGGGCAACTTGTAGCCAGAAAACCTTGGTCTGGAGTTTTCTTCTGAGGGTCTAGTTGAGGTGAAGGTGACTCAGGCTCGCAAGGTCTACAAGAAGAAGAGTAGACCTCGGGGTCAGCGAAACAAAGTCAAGAAATCGCCGCAGAATCCACTGGTGGAGGTTCTGAATCTATGGAGGCAGGGTCCCCTGACGGAGGAGGTGTTAGTGTGCATGGGATGCATGTTGGACTAGCCTTTATGGAGCCCGTCTCCTAGTCTTGGTTGGAGTTGAAATCCTACGTCTGCTAGGGTGCAATGTGTCTTGCTTGATGATGGCGACATACACCAGAAGGGTCTTAGGCATCAAAATGATCGAGGAAGTGTCTTATGCAAAAAAAGCTACTAAAATTCTCAACTTTCAAGCTGCAAATTGTTCAAAAACTACAACACTGAGCAAAACTAAATAGGGTTTTTGTCCATTTACCCTAATTTTAGGGTTATTTATCCCACTTACACTATTAAGTTTTTTTTAATTCCCTCTTACCCATAAAGACTCTAATAAGGTATTCCCTAATACCCAATTAAGTTTTTTTTTTTTTTAGACTATTTTACCCTCACCCCTTTGTTACATAGAGAGAGAGAGAGAGAGAGAGAGAGAGAGAGAGAGAGAGAATGGAAGAGAGAAAAGCCATAGAAGACTTCACCAGATTCTGGCCGACAATGGCCGGTTGCCGGGTTCGGGTCACCGACCGTCGGAATCAGGTCACCGGCCCTGTCACTGGCCACTGGAATCCAGTCACCGGTCGCCGCCCATAGGACTTTTCTGAAAACCTCACCGAAGGTCCCCAAAGAGTTCGCCAGAGATCTCATAGGTCGTTAGAAATGTTTATTGCCCCCCAATAGATCTCTATTGAGAGACGATGAAATTTTATGAAAGCTCGCCGGAAGTCCCCAAAGAGGTCGGAGATCTCACATGGGGCCGAAATGGGAACTAATCTGCTTAAAATTAGATAAATAAAACTTTGATTAAGGAAAAAAAAGAGGAGATTACATCAATTCAAAACATTTATCGCCTCCAAATAGACGTCTATTGCCCCCTAATAGACCTTTAACAGATCTCTATTGCCCCTTAATAGCTCTTTATTGCCCCCCGATAAAACTTTTTTTTTCTTTCCTTCTGGGCTTCTGCCCCCCATTTTGAAAAAAAAAAAATGATTTCAGCACCCAGAATTGATTTGCATCATCGCTTTCCAGTACCATCGCTTTCCAGAATTGATGTTGGTGATGGATCATAGAGATATTAGGGTATGCAGAAGCCTTTCTCAGCCTATAATCGTCTTCTTCTTCTTCTCTTATTCATTATCATGATCATGGAAATGGATGAATGGGATGACATCACCTTGGGCTTGTGCTTAGACTCAGAACCAGCGCTCTTTGCCTCCATCATCTGCACATCGGCTTCATCAAATTCACCACCTATTTTTCAGATGTTGTAGTAGTTAGACCCCGTAATCAACTCGACCACAACTCCCAATTCAACAACGGTGACGACCCATGCACTGATAGCCACCGACTAGGTTCCTTACCTTGCCCAGTGAGCTTGTCCTACCTGAACTGACCGCTGACAACCCAATCTGAGCAGGACTATTAGACTGATATCAACAAGCACTATTCCTTCGCTGGCAGCCCTAATCCGGCCTATGATCCCTTGTTGCTAGGGGAGAGAGAGAGAGAGAGAGAGAGAGAGAGAGAGAGAGATGTTAAGTGGCATGATAGTAGTTTGTTAATTAGTTTAAAGGCAAAATGGTCATTCAAGGTTAAATTGGGTTAGTGGGAACAAAAATCTATTAATGGGATAAGTGGGATAATTTTGATTTATTTTGGTGCTATTGGTCAATGACCCATCTAAATATAAAGCTGAAATCTTTTGTTACAATGACAACCCAATCCCTAAAATCAATCCATAGACATTTCTAAGATTAGGCCTCATCAAAAAACCAGCGGATCAAGTGGGCTGGTGGAGGCCCACCGGCCCTGAGGGCTAAAGCCTTGCTCGGTCTGTTAAAAAGCCCGCAAATGCCCACCTCAGTGGGTAGTGGGCCAGCCCGCAAAAACCCGGCCCGGCCAGTAAAATATTATATATGTGTGTGTGTGTGTTTATATATATATATATATATATATATATATATATATTTGTGTGTGACTGTGTGTTTATATATATATATAGAGATATATATATATATATATATATGTGTGTGTGTGTGTGTGTGTGGAAATTCTTATACTTCTATATAGAATATGTGCATTAGTGTATATATATATATTCTACATATCGGTTGACTAATTCGATCGGATTCGAAAATATGGTGAAATTGGCTAAATTTTTTACTACACTCATAATTTATTGTAATAAACTCATCCAATGGTCGGTTTTCCCATTTTCTTTGAATTGATAGGGGTTGCTCTTTGGAGTGTATGATATATAAACATAGGTTTATAAGAGTAACTAAGTTTGACCTAATTGATCGAATTCGAAACGAGAACCAAATTGGCTGAATTTTCTACAACCACCATAAAACTTTACAATCTCTCCATTGAGCGGTTGGTTTCTCCGAATTCATTTTCCACTTCATGGTTGTTTTAGAATGAACCTCAGCAATTTAAATGCAATATATATAAGTCATACAACTTTAGGAGGAAAATTGGTATAGGCCAATGTGTTTGTAATTATTATTATTTTTTTTATCTTATGTCCACGCACATCCATCGATAAAATATTTACAAACGTGATGTGAAAAAATAAGTATGTTTTGCGGTCGTCATGCCATCGGTCAACTAAGAAGACATACAAGTGACGACGGTTGACCAATTCAATCGGATTTGAAAATATAGTGAAATTGTAATAATGTCATTCAACGGTCCATTTTTCCATTTTCTTTGAATTTATAGGGGTTGCTCTTTGGAGTGTATGATATATAGATAAAGGTTTATAAGAGTAACTAAATTTGACCTAGTTGATTGAATTCAAAACGAGAATCAAATTAGCTGAATTTTTTACAATCACCATAAAACATTACAATCTCTCTATTGACGATGTGGTGTTAGCTCAGTGGTTAGAGCACCCACTACCTATGTACAAAGTCATGGGTTCGAGTCACCATGGGGGTAGGAGTGAAATCCTTTGATCCTCTTTAATTAACAAATAAAATAGTATCATATTATAAAAAAAAAAAATACAATCTCTCTATCGAGCAATTGATTTCTCTAAATTTATTTTCCACTTCATGGTTGCTTTAGAATGAACCTCAACAATTTAAATGCAATATACAAGTCATACAACTTTAGGAGGCAAATTAATATAGACCAACATCTTTGTAATTAAAATTGAAATTTTTATCTTATGTCCACTCACATCCATTGATGAAATATTTACAGACGTGATGTGAAAAAAATAAGCACGTTTCGTGGTCGTCATGCCATCGGTCAACCAAGAAAACATACAAGTGACGACGGTTGACTAATTCGATCGGATTCGAAAATATGGTGAAATTGGCTAAATTTTTTTACCACACTCATAATTTATTGTAATAATGTCATCCAACGGTCTATTTTTCCATTTTCTTTGAATTGATAGGGGTTGCTTTTTGGAGTGTATGATATATAGATATAGGTTTAAAAGAGTAACTAAATTTGACCTAATTGATCAAATTCTAAACGAGAATCAAATTAGCTGAATTTTTTACAATCACCATAAAACATTACAATCTCTCAATCGAGCGGTTGATTTCTCTAAATTTATTTTTCACTTCATGGTTGCTTTAGAATGAACCTCAACAATTTAAATGCAATATACAAGTTATACAACTTTAGGAGGCAAATTAATATGGGCCAACATCTTTGCAATTAAAATTGAAATTTTTATTTTGTGTCCACGCACATCCATCGATGAAATATTTACAGACATGATGTGAAAAAATAAGCACGTTTCACAGTCGTCATGCCATCGGTCAACCAAGAAAACATACAAGTGACGACGGTTGACCAATTCGATCGGATTCGAAAATATGGTGAAATTGGCTAAATTTTTTACCACACTCATAATTTATTATAATAATCTCATCCAACGGTCGGTTTTCCCATTTTATTTAAGTTGATAGAGGTTTTTCTTTGGAGTGTATGATGTATAAATATAAGTTTATAAAAAATATTATCTTTAAAGATTTATTTGTAAATAAAGCCTGCAAGGCCCGCCCCGAAAAAGCCCGCAAGGCTTAGCCCAACCCAGTCCGAAAAAGCCTGTGAGGCTGGCAGTAAATGGATGGGTTTGGATCCTTCAATTTACAATAAAGCCCGGCCCGGCCCGCTACTATTTAAAAATGGAGTAAGGCCCGGCCCAAGCCCGCTACCAATGGACCGGGCTCGGCTCGTTAATGAGGCCTATTTAAGATCAAATCGGCTTAAAGCCCGGCTTCACAAGTCCACCAAAATCCTATGGCCAATAGAAACCAAGCACAAACATCAAATTAATCTCATTCAAACTAGCCTGTACCAACTATATGGTCAAGCACTGCTAAAAAATTATAATAAGAATGGCATCAATCAGCCTGTGATCATGAGAATATAACAGAGAATTCTCATGAGCATCTAAAACTTCTTTCTCATATGGACAGATATCAAAACAAGGGCTTCACTCCGAGACGACAAAGTATGATAGTCAAAATTGGGTAAACTAATTGCTTGAAAACTAAATACAGAATTGGGTAAACTATTGATTTCATTCAAATCTTTAAAGCAGATTTGTACCTCAGGGGTGGCCTTTAAAAGAGCTTCAAGCTTTGCTTCAACCTTAGCAAGCTAGATTTAAACCTGCCCTTGCTTTATCCACAAACTTACGAGCTCCCACTTTGTTTTTTTTTTTTTTTGAAAGAGGGCTTGCACAGCTGCCCTTAGGCCTTGATCATTAATGAAACGTTAGAATACATGGGGGAGGGGGGGGGGGGGACATGATACCTGAACCCCAAATTACAATAAGCATAAAAAGAATAACTCGAGTTAATAACGAGAGTCTCCACAAAGGTGTGTATTCTAAACAGGCACCAACTAGCGAAGAGTGCACGTCTGGCTACTCTATTCGCTTTACAAATATGACGACATACCGGAAAGTAAATTCTTACTCGAAGCCATAATATAATACTAAGATCAGCTTTCCCATTATGTTGCGACCGGAAAACTAGTCCGATGACACTTAGTTTTATCCTGCCACTAGGAGGTTGCGACCATTTGGAAACTCGCCACCGAACTAGAGCAGACCAAGCACACAAAAGGTGCAGTCCAGGACAGAGCCCACGTCGCCCTACCACTACTCGGTAGGGACTTATTACCGGCATATAGCCACCATTAATTAATAAAAGCCAAAAACAATAAAACATAAAATAAAGGTAAAATGGGCCCATAGCCCAAGCCTAGGCCCAATCCCCACTTGGCCCAATCAAAGAGGCCGCCTGACTGCAAGTAGCTCGCCACTGATCTGTGAGAGGAAGAAGCACCGTCCACCCACCGGCGTCCAATCTACTGGACGAAATAGCCTCTGGCTGTCCCTCCCGCTCTCCGCCCTCTTCACCAGGCTGGCACGCGTCGCCGCCATCCCCAAACCACAGCGCGACTCCAAACGACCCAAACCACCTCGGGTTAACCCGATTCAATCTGGATCCCTCAGATTCCAACATCGCACCACCCACTACTGTCAACTGCGGTTGCCCGCCTACCGCGCGCCGTGAGATCGATCCCTACCCCACCCCTTACCACTGAACCTGCTCTGATCCTCCTCGACAGAGCCTCCTCTCCTTTTCAACAGCAAAAGCACCAAGCAGCCACCCTTCCTACTGAGATTATTCCAGGACCACTCAAAACCGGATACTAGATCCACTCTCATCCAATCCGACAACGCCGCCACGAGGGCGTGCCACCGGAGGGTTCTCTCTTTTTTCCTTTTCACGAGCTCCCACTTTGTATTCCTCCTTAAATCTACACTCATATTAACTTAAATATTAGCATTTATACTAAATATTATTGATGTGCATAGTGACTTCAGGTTACCTAATACCTAACCTGTCAAATTGCAGCCATTCTTTCTCCATCTTGAGAGTAGACTTAATAGAAAAAGAAATGATTCTCAATTAATCAAAAGGGAAGAAAGACGGAAATGGTCAAACATGGATGTGCTTCCATGTGAAACAAGAACAACGAAATAAAATTAGTGAATCAATGACGAGAATCTCAAAGGGAAATTAATCGGAATGCCAGGGCCTCAATATTTCAAGGCAGTAAGATCATAAGCTCTGGCTGCAGCCTCTTCATCATCATACGTGCCTGCAAATTACATATGCTATTCAAGGATCAACTCGACATATACATAATAACAGCAAAGAAACAAATATCAATTTAATTACAGTATTATCCAAAAGCAATATGAAGTTCTGTTTTCAATTTAGAAATCGACAAGGCTAAAGAAAATAACAACTCAAACAAGAAAACAAACCATAATCGCATAAAACACAATGAAAATCCTCCCTATTTCAGAACTAAAACCCTAGCCCAATGAATGTAGAACTATGACCTTCAAAACTAATCCTAGATAGTCCTTGGATTAGTTCAGTACTCAAACTTGACCTCATATATTTTCGGCCAAGAGAAATTTTTAGGAAAAAAAAAAATTATTAGAGCTTGTTCGAGTGTATAGGGCCGAACCGAGCTTAGTCCTTATGGGCTCAAATGAGCCGGAATTCATTTCTATAGCCCTTACCCTACTCTATTTGAAAAAGAGTCAGGCCGACTGCCCTAATGTAAAGGCTAGGCCAAGCTTCAGCCTTACGGGCCGGGCGGGCGGGCTTGAAATGCGCTTAGAGTGTAACTTACGCTGCGTAAGGGCTAATTGATGACTCCTAATTGCAAGTGGCCAGCTGTTAGGGCTAATTGATGACTCCTATTTGCATGTGGCCAGCTGTTAATTCATTAGACTTATCTCTCATGCATATTATATTACACAATACGTATGATGTCAGAGTTTATAAAATTCAACGTGAATTGGTCGTCTCCACCACTCCATTCATTACTGTATACTATATTCTACAGTAAGACAGAGTTTTTGTTATTTGCAATGTTCACACTGGTATGGTGGACAACTCCAAACAATGGAATCATCTCTCCAGGGAAAGAACAGCGACGTAGGTTGAGCTAATACAGCTGTCAGATTGGTGCCGTTGACCTAATGGGCCGATCATAAACTCTGTTAAACTATCTCCGAGATCAATAGACCTGCGCTTCCTTGTGAAGCCTAGGTGCCGTTGTCCTAATGAGCCGATCTACAGCTTGCTAAGCAGAAGTGGTGGTTTGCCTTGCCTCTGAGGTCGAATGGGATTCTAGCTAGTTCCGGTAAGTTTCAAGCTTGGCACTTTTAGTTTCTAGCTAATTTGATCTGCTATTTCTATTGTATGTATCAAGATCCTGGATTCCTGGTTTCTTCTTTTATTTTAGTTCCGTATAAAGCTGAATTTGGTTTTCCTTGCCCATGGGTACATATCTCGCAGGTTTACCTGTATTTTTGTTTATCTGCTCTGATTCGGAGCGTTCATATTGATGTAATTTCCGGACCAGAGAGAGAGAGAGAGAAGAAGAAGAAGAAGAAGAAGAAAAAAATAGAAGAAAAATAAAAAAGAGAATAGCGCTATGGCGGAATCAATTTTAGCTGTGGTGGAAAAGCTCACAAACTTGCTAGCTGAAGAAACCCGTCTTCTGAAGGGGGTGAAGGACAAAGTGGAGACCCTCGTAAAGCAATTGAATCTGATCGAAGGTGTGGTGAAGGATGCAGATGCCAAGCAAGGTGGAAATGAAGCATACAACCGTTGGTTATCTCAAATACGAGATCTGGGCTACCAAGCTGTAGATGTAATTGAAACTTACCGCAATGACTCAGAATCCCCAGGTTTTTTTAGTTTGAAGGTATTCCGTCTTCACAATCTCAATGGGGAGGTTGATAAAATTCAATCTAGTCTTAAGGAGCTTTTTGAAGCGAAAGCCGGATTTGGCATTGCCCCAAACAATCCAGAGAGGGATGAAGCCAATGAAAGGCGGCTGCGATCATGGAGAGAACCACCAGCAATAATGAAGGAGGATGACTACATTGATCTTGTAGAAGACACAAAGGTGTTGATAGCACTACTATCTAGTATGGACCCGAGGTATGGTGTGGTGTCTATTGTCGGTATGGGTGGTTTGGGCAAAACCACTCTTGCAAATAAGTTGTACAGTCACACCAAGCTCAAATTTGATTGTAAAGTATTCATTTCTGTATCTAAAGATTACAGGAAAAAAGAGATCCTGTACGGAATCCTTGAAGGTATATGTGCTAAGAAAATTGACCGTTCAGAGAAGGAAGAAGAGAAGGATTTGATAATTAAGGTGCACGACTTGCTAAAAGAGAAGACTTATCTTGTGATACTAGATGATCTATGGGAAAAGGAGGATTGGGATAATTTGAAAGAAGCATTTCCTGGTGGAATGATGGGAAGCAAGGTGATGCTTACTACCCGAAACAGGGAGGTTGCCAAACATGCAGGGTGCATTAACCCCCATGAGCCACGATTGCTAACGGAAGATGAAAGCTTAGAATTGTTGCGCAAGAAAGCACTCCCACAACATGCTCAATTTCCTCTCGAGTTGGAAAAACTTGGAAGAGAGATGGTAGACAAATGTCGTGGTTTGCCGTTGGCAGTGGTGGTGCTTGGAGGATTAATGTCCGGGAAAAGCATGGAGGAATGGGAGATTTTGTCTAGAAATAGCAGGTGGAGCATCATGAATGATGTAGATCGTGTTTCTACAATTTTAGCCCTGAGTTACAATCATTTGCCCTTCCACTTGAAGTTATGTTTTCAACATTTGGGCCTTTTCCCAGAGGATTTTTGCATACCGAAAAATGAGTTGATACGCTTGTGGGTTGCTGAAAGATTCTTACCTCAACAAGGAGAAGACACAGAAGAAGGCGTCGCAGAAAAATGCATATATGAGTTGATAAATAGGTCCATGGTCCTGGTGGGAATGAGAACCTCTAGAGGGAGAGTTAAAGCCATCCGTATCCACGATGTTCTCAGAGACTTCTCTATCTCAAAGGCTAAGGAGGGCAATTTCCTTGAAATATACTCTGGGAAAGGAGTTGGATCAACATCCCGGTCATTCAAATCCCGAAGGCTTGCCGTCCATGGTACATACAATGACTATGCATTCCTAGAAAAGCACACCCCCCACTTACGATCCCTTCATTTTTTCAATAAAGTCGATCGGAAAATAGATTTTGTTTACAAGAATTCCAAGTTACTTAATGTCCTAGAAGTAACTGGCACTGAATATCATGGTAAGCAAGATTATAAGGCACTAGAGAACTTAACTCAGCTGAGGTATCTTGGATTTAGGGGAAGAACAGATATGCTCTACATGCCATCATCGATTGGAAAATTGATGAACTTACAGACATTAGATTTGAGACATTGTGTAATTACAAGTGCGATCCCTGATGTTCTTTGGAAGATAAGACGTTTGAGACATCTGCTTTTTAACTCCATGAGTGTATCAGGGAATTTAAAATTGGACAGCTTGACCCAATTACAGACCCTAAAAGGTGTAAGTAGTGGAAGATGGGCAAGGGGTTTAGTTAGGATGAGTTATATGCGACGACTGGGAATACGCTTACAATCAAGATCAAGTCCAGAAATGTTGATCATTTTCAACTCAGTGACTACACTGCGCAACCTTCAATCATTGTCGCTCAGGAAGCCATATGCGCCTCACGAAATTGCTGAACCCTTCCCTCCATTGGAGCAACTTTCTGGTTGTGTCAATCTTCAGAAGCTTCATTTAATCGGGAAAATAAAGAAGCTACCTAGGGCAGACGAATTCCCGCCAAACCTCGAGAAGCTAGTTTTGGAGGACTCCATGCTGCAGAAAGATTCAATAGCTACTCTGGAGAAATTGCCAAAATTAAAGATGCTTGAGTTGGATGATGGATCATACGTGTCTAGTGAACTGGTTTGCTCTCCAGAAGGGTTTCCACAGCTAGAAGTTTTACACTTAAAATATTTATCTTTGAAGGAATGGACAGTTGAACAAGGGGCAATAATGAATCTCAAGCATCTGATGGTACATGATTGTAAGGAATTGAAACAGGTCTCAGAAGGATTCAAGTCATTGATTACTCTCCAAGACTTGGAGATTTCTAGGTCACCTGATTTTGAACACCTGATTCGAACTGATCAAGACCTTGTGGAGTTCACAGAAAAGAATTCGATCAAATTTGTCCAGCGGTAATTCAATCAAGATGTGGTGACCCCTGCCCTTTGTTTCAGGTAAAGTTTTAGACTTATCCCTTCAATTCAGAAGTTTCATTACTTATTGTACTTTGTTTTCCACTTTTAGCTTATTTGTTTCTCACCTTTGATGTATGGATGGGCTCTTTGAGTATTCATACGCTCCAATGACTCCAATGAGAAACAAATAAGCCATTCATATCCTTTTTGCTTTCTGGAATGCAATACATGGTACATACCTTGATTATATTCTTCAAATAAGCCATACGATTTCTTTGTTTAGTACGGGTAACAAGACTATTAGACACGTGTTCAGATCAATGACTAATTATTGTTTTATTGAAACTGCAGCATTACAATGAGGCAGCAGGATCATATGAAGAAAGGTGATCAGATTGTGAACCCGAGCGAAAGTACTGCTATTGTTTTACTTCTTTGCTTTTCATTGTTAATCTTGAATAAGTGGTCAATGGGTTGATCATAAGCTTGCAGAGTTTTTCGAATGTTTCTGATTGTAATAAAGGCGTGAGGGAACGGCCTCTCAATTAAACCGAGTTCCAACCCTCAAAAAAAGAAAGTTTAATTTACTTTTCAGTTGTATTTGAACTAATAAATTTGATTAACGTAAACAGTTGTTGGTTGCTTAACTGCCAAGTTTGGCAACACCTTTTGTTCTTCAACTCGTTTGATTACTCCACAGATTTTTCCTTGAGAGAGAGCGTTTTTTCTAGGGTTTTCTAGAGAGAGAGGTTAATGTGAACTTAGACTAAAATTATTAAATGCTCTTAGACAGTTTCATTAATTAAGGCTTGTGGGCAGCCGCACCGGCCCTTTAAAAAAAAAAAACACTTTATTTAGTGACTACAAATCGAAAATAAAAAAATAAACATAAAATTGCGCTCATCTTCCCAAATTGAATACAAACAAAATCGTTTAAGAGCATAAAATTTCTATCTTAATCACCGTATCTCTGTAATACCCTGTAAATTTGTGACATAAACTATATAATTAGTTACAATTAGTTAATTTATGTAAGCCTAGGAAAATTAAAAGAGTTAAGATGAAGCTTTTGAGATTAGTTTTATTATCTCGATAATTATTAATCATGCACATGACAAATTTTTCTGATATTTTGATGAGTGATAATGTCCAATTTGAGGACTTAGGGGGGGTGTATTGTATTTGGATTTATGCAGACTTTTTTAAATGACAGACTTTTTAAAAAGTCCACAGACTCTTTAAAAAGTTGATAGACTGTTATTGATTTCTTAAAACCATTGATTTTCAACAGACTTTTTATTGATTCTTGAAAATCTATATACTTTATTATGAATGACTTCTATAGATTTTCTAGTAAATAAAAATAAAAATAAAAAACAAAAAACACAACCAATGTAGTCCAAATGCAAAGCAAGATAATAACTCGTTGCCTCTTCAATGGTCAAGTATCTTCTAGTAGAACTTGACTCAAATGAATGATTATTACTTTGTCTAGCTACTTTGTTCTCATTTCTAATCTCCCAATCAACTTAAAGATACAATATAGATTACTTGATGTTTATGGTATTAATTATTCTCATCAATTTTGTTTTCACCTATTAACATATATCATAAAAATATTGATAAATGTCTTGATCTATAATCAATCAATCGAAATTCAATTATTCAAGCTTTCCTTGAACCATGATATAAATTCAAATAGATGAGAATAATTAATAAGACAAAACCCAGTATTTCAAAGCAACACTATTCAAGGTTTTAGGGGTAGACCACAATATTTGGGTCTTAGGGTTTCACAAATTATTTTTTATTGCTATTAGGGTTCCAAGTATCACAATTGAACAAACAAAAAAATTCACATTCTACAATTAACATGTTGGGTATCAAAAAATATTGATATCATGAAAGATTAGAGAAAAGATAAGAAGAAACAAAAAAGAGAGATAATAGATAACCAACCTCTTTGCGCGTAGAGAGAAAACTTTGATAGATTAAAGAAAAAAAAAAAAGAAATCTTTGATAGACTTTTTGAAATCTTTGGTTTGGTGGCTAGAAAATTATTGGAATTTGGTATGTATAGTTAACACTACAAAGTCCATGACTATCCTTGATTTTCTAATTCTATAAGTATGAATGAAATTTTGAATACCTCTGAACTTTTATTCATTTTTAAAAGTCCTAAATGAATACACCTAGATTTTGGTGGAATTCATAAAGTCTTTAAAAATCCTAATCGAATACCTCAAGACTTTCATGGACTGCTGAAAGTCTATATTGAATACACCTAGATTTTTAAATTCCATAGATTTCTTAAAAAGTTCCACTAATTCCATATACAATACACCCCCCTTAGTAAGTCAATATTAAAGTCTGTATCGAGACAAGTCTATGAAAATTTATGTGAAATTTTTAGATGCTTAAGCTATTCATTATGATTTTTTTAAAAAAAAATTTGAGAATTAAGAAAATTTATTTGAAATAAAGAAAATCTAAGTGGCTGAATTTGGATTGTTGTTTACCACCCCTTCATCTTGGCCATTGAATATGTCTATATAAGTTTAGACCAGCTAGGAGAGAAGGGGGGAGATTCTCTTGCTGTATCTAGAACTCTCTCCTCTCCTCTCGCTATTGTCGAACCGATTCCAGTGTTCTAAAACTGGTGAGCGATATCAGCTAAGTTTCTAAGGATTTATTGTTCAATGATGTGATCCTATCACTCTCTGTTTCTGAGGTCACCGATTATGATCACTAGGCCAATAACCTCAATATACAACACTTTTTACACAACGAAAAAAAAAAGATGTTGTGTGATGATGGAAAGTCAATCATACAACACAATTAAGAACCTTACGTTGTATAAGGCCATAAAAATTTTGAAGTTTTTATGTAGAAGGTGATTGCACAACACTTACAAGAATAGTTCGTTGTGTGGATGAAAAAAAAAATAGCGGCAAATTTCCCTCCTAACTTGGCTCCAAATTGGTACTACATAACACAACAGAATAGTTAAATCTGTTGTAGGAGTAACTTGCAAAATATCACACAACAGTTTGTTATTTTGTGTTGTGTATATGAGGAAGATAAATTGGGATGGATGTGCCCCAAAATGCCACGCATCCCTCCCCTCTCCCCCCCCCCCCCCAAAAGAGCAAATTTTTATTAATGTACTGGACAGAATAGCGCCGTTTCCACACTTGGACAAAATAGGGGCTTTTCTTCGAGTCTTTTCAGTTTTCACTCCTCTCCTCGAAGTCTCACTCTTTCCAGAAACCTGGACTCCCCTTCAACATCAGGAATCTCTCTCTCTCAAGCTTTCATTGTCCCCAATTTCACTTTTCTCTCTGCAAATCAACCCTAACTCCACTTAATGGCTCCGACACCTTCTTCCACCAAATCCAATCAAAACCCCAGCGAACACCCCACAATCTGGGCATCGTCCCAGTTCTTAAAAGCCACCTGTCTCTAAACTACAATTTCAGTTCTTCATTCGAATCCGTGACTACACAGAATCCAATAGAAAGCCCGTAACACCCACGAAAGCAGAACATTTGGTTCTCGGCGTCACTAGGAACCTTTCTCTTCGATCTGTTCATTCTTAGATTTCTAAATCTGTATTAAGTTTTGGGGTTTTTGAAAAGGTTATTATGTGCTTGATTTTATGTGAATTTGATTTCTAAATCAACCTTGACAGAACTCGACGGCGGCACTGCCTCTCCCCATGACTTATCCAGATAAGTCTCCGGTGACGCCGGAAGTGCTTGGCCAAAGGATCTGGTGCGACCCTGTAGTTGAGCGACGGCGACTCCGTTACAAGTTCGATCCTCATCCAAGACCCGAGATTTTCCACCCTAGACTCCATTACCTTCGTCGCCTTCGCCTTCACAACTCGAGGTTAGGGTTTGTTCTTTGTAGAATTTTTTTTTTTTTTTTTTTTTTGTGTATGTGAATTTCTGTTTGAATGGCTCTGCAGTATTTTTTCATCTATTGATTCTTGTATGATTTTGAGTCTTGTGAGAGGTTTTTAGTATCTTTAAAGTATGAATTTCATTCTTGATTTTCGTTTTTCATTTTTTACTGTGATTTTGATTGGTAACTGACCCTGTTGTGGAAATTTTAACTAAAGCGGTCGCGGCATGGATGATGAATATACCTTCAATACCTGTTTGGCTTCATTTCATACATATCTTGGCGGTATACATTAGTTCTATTCGTTTTTGTTTTTGTATAGTTTCTGGTTCACAATTTTGATGCTTATTTGCTTAGTAATATGGTTCATAGTTTTGATGCTTATTTGCTTGGATCTATGTCGATTTTATTCTAGCACTGGATTCTATTCTCCTCTTGCGAAATTAGATCCGCCTCATCTGATCTGAAGAGAGTCTAGTATATCTTATCTTTGGCCCTTATACTTGTTTAGTTTGGTTACAATTGTACCTGATAGCTTTGGCTTGTATCTATTTGTACTCATGTTTGTTCATTGAAATATATAAATCAAGCTTACAAAGGGTACGCCTTATGAATTTCAATCTCAATTCTTTGATTACTTTCTATTGATTTGCAGCTCTTCATATTCAAATACACGTCTGGATATCTTTTAGCCTCTCTTTGATTAAGCTCTGTTCTTATAGAAGCCTATTGGAATAAGCTTTTAGTTCTGTAATGTTATTAACTCATACTCTGTTTCAATTTTATATTTCCAAATAGCTTGAGTTTTGACAAACTGAACTGATACATGATCTTTGATAGTTTGTCTTTCAGTTCTCACTTTTCTTTAAAACTATATATGAGTTTGGTTGTACTTATCAAATTGGACTATCACTTATATAAATTATTTCAGAAACTACAGTTAAGACATATGAGAGGAAAATCAGAAACTACAGTTATATAAACTGTTTCTGTAAAACTGTAATTTTCTGTTAATAATTTGAAGTTATTTTCTCCTGAGAATTTGTAGTGGACTTGTTACAGAATATTTGAGACTTGGAATCTCCTAAAAATGATTTTTCTATAATTAGTTATGATTTTTCAAAGTTACAGGTCTGTTGCAGGATTTTCTGAAAACAGTATCACTATCATGTTCTTTATGTTTCCTTTTGCATCTATTTGTTCTTTCTCATAGTGATAAAGATCTCAACTTCTTTATTTATTAGTTTAGTTTGATCATTCTCTTTTCAGTTTGTGCAAGTTGTTTGTGGGTGATTAGTTTTCAAGTCTTTATCTCTGAAGACAATGCAAGAACCTGTTAGAGTTAGTTTTTGCTTGATTTGAATTGGTTTTGAGTTTGAAGTTGAGCTTATGAAGTAAGATTAATTTCACTAGAAAAAGATAGCAAATCAGTTTTTCATTTATGTCTTATTTTAGTTGCTGCAACAACCGCTAAATCTTATAAACTAGATAATAATAACTTTGACTGACATTTAGGTGAGGTTCTTGCTGAGATCTGGAAGGAAATATGAGCAAGCTTTCAAAGCTAGTTGCATTTGTGGAAGTCGTTCAGTTTGATTTATTGGCATAAAACCAAAAGCCAGATTCTCCTTCAGGTATTTCACTTATACAGGTTGTGTGCATTCTGTATTTGGTTTAGGCACTTTAGATACTTATATGTTATCTGCTGCTATACAATTTGCTGATGGTCTTGATCTAATTACAATTGCACAATTGTATCCATTTTTTTTATGGCTGCTAAACATTGTTAGCTGTAGGAGTAAGTGATTTGATTGTTTGTGAACTCTTACATTTATCTTTGGGGTGATTTTGGCTGATGATTTTGATTTGCAGGTCTCTCTCTCAAAACTGACTAGCCTGGAATTTAGGCCACATGCTATTAAGAGTTGTTATCTGTCAAAATATCAGGTTGTTTATATCTGCTGATTTCATGTTATGCGTGTTTGTTTGTTTGATCAATTGAAACTTTTAGCTATGATAGAGTAAGTGGGTTGTTTACATATGCTGATTTCATGTTATATATGCTTATTTGTTTGTTTGATCAAATTGTATTATTTGTTTGTTATGCTTACACATATATTATAGCTTTGCTTCTCTTAGTGTACAAGGCTTGGTAATGTTACCTTGCAATGTTTTCTTCTATTTTAGCTTTAATTAGTTTGAATCATTCCTTCATAACCTTGAATTTTGCTTATTCTGTTTGCAGGTTTGGGAATATCTAGTGAAATGTTGCCTAAAGAGTCACTAAGTGATCAAGCATGGAATACCAAGCAATGAAGCAAAATATATTTTCTTTCATCATGTAAATTCAGCTAGCTAGGAAACTTTATAGCAATGACATGTTACTTGGATTCAATATTTGGTGGATATATTGGAATTTTATTGATGTATCACATTGCTTTTGGCGTAAATATTAATCATTGTTCATTGGATAATGATTTCAAGCACTAATATAGTAAACTTCACACAATTAGTCACTGTTCATTAGGTAAAATGGAGCATTATTATCAATGCACAAAATCTAGAAAATACGATTATCACACAACATAATTTCTAATGTTAATAATGTTGTCTGAAGTAACAATTTGGATGTTCACACAATGAATCCTTATATAACATGCAACGGTTCTAACAAACATACGTTGTCTGATTTACAATCACATAACTGTAATAACTAGAATACGTTATCTAAAACTAACACACAACAATAAAATTTCCAAAAGTGAAGTGTGAGGATAACTCATACAACAGAGAAAATAAAATGCTATTGTCTGATTGCCTTTCATACAACGGCTCAGAAATAACTTTCGTTGTGTGAATGATGCCAATGACATGGGCAGCATGACTGCGCGGCAAATGTGGCTGCCATCTGCCGAGAGAAGGCACAACGGTTTTAACCAAATAAGTGTTGTTTGTTTGTAATTCACACAACGGGTTTCCACCGTTGTGCGATTTTTAATCACACAACGCTCCGATACACAACGGAGATCGTCCAAATCACACAACGAATTTGGTCCGTTGTCTATTTGCTTTTTTGGCCTAGTGGATGAAAGCGAAGTCAGTGGGTCTGGTGATTACACGCATTTTTATGCATGTAATTATATCTAAAACACGATAAATTAGTTAGTCCTAAAGTCAATTACAATGTAATTAATCCATTTTTATTTACTTGTAGAAAATAAGCGGAGTTGCGGAAATTGAAAGAAAATGACTCAAAAATTGAGTAAAATTGGAATTTCTGACAAAATGATGAAATTGTCAATGCGGGTCAACTGTGGTCAACGCCATCAAGGGAGCGGAATCCAATTACCTCTGGTAGTATTTGCAGAAGTGCATTGAGAAGAGAGAAGAAAGAAGAAAGAAGAAGAAGAAGGAATAAAAGAAAATTTAATTAATCAAATGATTAATTGCTTATTATTATAACTATACTAAAGTGCAAACGGAGTGACAACAAACGAAATGAACAGTTCTATGACTATTCTGCCCCTGCCTCATGTCTACTATTACCGAATTGCCCCAACACCTGTACGTTTTCTATGTCACCGAGTCGTCGCCAGCTGTTTGCTTCTCCTGCCACCGATTACTGTTGCGTGGCTGTGCGTCCTTGCTCTACAGAAATATAGAGGTAGACATTGATTGATGGTGAGATATAGGGTCTACTTCTTTCCTCTGCACAAAGAGAGAGAGAGAGAGAGCGAAGGGACTAGAGGAAGAAGAAGTGACTCAGCAGTAAGTTCCTGCTCCCGGGCGTTGTTATTCATCAATAGGTATGGACTTTTGCCGCTGCAACTCACCGGGTATATCAATAGGTATGGATTTTCAACTACTATTATTCCAACACTTCATGGGTGTAGTACTTCCGATTTGTAGTTCTCTATATTTGCAGTTGTTTCCGGTTTGATTTGTGGTTTGGGTGAGTGGTTTTGTGATTGGTGTGTTGTTTTTCTATTTCTGTTATTCTTGCAACTTTGCAAGCTCTTTCTCACCATTTTTTTTTCTGGGGGTTTTGTAATTCTTTTTTGGCATCAGACGGAGCTTTGTTGCTTGCGATTTGCGAATTTGGATTTTGATCATGGTAATTGTGGTCAGATCATTAGTGCTTTACTTTTGTTCCTTTTCTTCAGCTGCTTTTGATTAGGGTAATTAGGTGGGTGGGTTCTGGGTTTTTACTTGATGCATGTTCTTTTTTTGTGCAAAAATAGATTCAGCAAAGAAGACCTTCTTTGGTAATTGTTCTTGATGTCTAGACTTTTGTTGAATTTAGCATGAGAATTGTCGGCGAAATCATGCCCAATTTTAAATCTTTAGAGATTTTTTGACAAGGATTCTTTTTATGAGATCTCTAGACGATTAAGTTCTTTGAAGTTGTAAGTTATGAAACAGGGTTTTGGTTAGATTTCTCTATGGTCTCTTATTGCTGCATCTCACCAGGAAAATGCAAGTATATCAATTGGTATAGATTTTCAACTGCTATTATTTTTGTTGTTGAAGAAAGAGAAGTTGATTTGTACCAATTATGGCAGACATTCTGATTTTGTTCATAGTTTTCTGTCCTGAAGCTTATTGATTTATGTATCTGCTATGATTCTCATATTGGTATGGTGATTTTGTACTTTGCACAAAGTGTTTTGAAAATGGAAACTATGGGAAGAACAAATTGAAGTTAGATTTCAAGTATAACAACCAGTACGTTGAAAAGAGTGGTAATACTGGAGTTGAGTGGACTGAATCAGAAACTTCCTTTAACTCCTAGAAAACTTTACTTCTATCCCAAATTTGTGTGTGATATTATTTGCTTTCTAGGACATAGTCAGAAAACCCTAGAATTGGAATTTGAAGTTTTTTGATTGATTGTGTTCCCTTGGGGTTCAATTCTCCAGGTGGTTTTGGATGCCACACCTAAATTGAAGAAATTTTTGCTTTCATTTTCTTTATGGCATTGATATTCGAATAATTGTTGATTTGCTTTTTGTGTTGTTTCTGGGAATTCTGATTAGTGTGTTATTGTTTAGGGTTTGATCTTGGAATTTCAAGATGCTGGCCAATTTTGTTCATAGAATGAATGGACCAACACCTTTGTGAGTGTAGTACTCTTGCTGCCTGCCAGGTTTGTTTATATTAGTATGTTCTTTCTGATTTAGAGTGGCATGTTGTTTATATTAGAATGAATGGACCAACACTTTGTGGGTGTAGTACTCTTCCTTTATACTAGTGGAAAGGATGAATTTGTTAAGTAGCATTCTTCTTGCTCTGTGACTGCTTCTGCAGTTAAATTCTTTAGATTAGTTTTAACTATCTTAGTTTAGATCGTTTTATTGGACATGGTAGCTACTGTGTTTGGAGTCCACTGCACATATATGGATTATTTCCTAGCTAATATGCCTAAGAGATATTAGAGGTTAATGTTATGAAAAGTTGTAGATAAAGTAGAATCCTGAAATCCTGTTGTAATTAGCAATTTTTAATCTGACCATTTTCTCTTCTTCTCATTAATGTATTGGCTTGATTGCGCCTATAAAATTGATCCATCTTAAATGTTCGCTGATTGTGTAGGACTCCACCATGCTTAAGCAAATTCTAAGCAAATTCACCTCGCAAGCCAAAATCTGTCACTACATTCCACTGGGAGTGATTCTGGCAACAATAGTCCTAATTTGGGCAGTGGTTTCCAATGAACAATTGGTGGGAGTTCTCTTGCAAGCAAATTAAATGTTGTCAAACGGGTGTCTTCAGTTGTTTTCCCAGCAAGCATTTCAGTTGGAGCAGAGGTAGTGGAGCCTCATCTGTCTTTCAAAGAGGTTTCAAATTCACAGAAGCAGAATCTGTTTATCAGTAAGTTGAAAGTTTGCTGCGAGATCATTGATTCTATCGATCTAGTTAAGCAAGATCTTAAGCGTGAAACATTGATTGAGCTGCAGGTATTCTTTTTTTCCTTTTTTTTTTTCTCTTTCTTTTTGTAGTCTATTGAATGTGACTTTTTAATCGTGTTCATACCAAGAGTTGACGATTGAGAAGGCGGTGCATAATTGACTTGCATAGACTCATAAGCTAATTTACCCAATATCTCCTTCTGGTAGATTGAAATCTCAGATACCCTTTGATCTTTGTAGGTCGCACCATATAAGGGAAGGAAGGGTGAGTCAAATTGGGGTCTTAACACATCTAGAGAATTACAAGTACTCAATCATATCTGCAATCTTGAAGAACAGCATGCATCTAATATATCATTGGTAAAAGCACCGAAACGGATCATTCTAAGGCTATAATTCAAGAGTTGGTGCATGAAAAGCAATGGGATAGGCAAGAAATGGATGACTTGACGAAGCAAGTTTTAGACAAAAGCCGACTCAAAACTGCTGTTTAGTTGGTCAGGGAGTGAGCTAGAAGGTGAAAGGAAATTGAGAAAGCATCCGGATTTTTGGGACAAGTAAAACAATGTATAATGAAGTTTTAATGTATAATTTAGAAATCTGGCCAAGTACAACATTGTATAATGTAGTTTTACTATATGTAATATATCTATAACATAGTTTCGGTGAATTTAGAAAGCATCCGGATTTTTGGGACAAGTAAAACAATGTATAATGAAGTTTTAATGTAAAATTTCGAAATCTGGCCAAGTACAACATTATACAATGTAGTTTTACTATATGTAATATATCTATAACATAGTTTCGATGTAAATTCACCGATATCAATAGTATACCCGCAGCACCGCGCGGGCTTTTTGCCTAGTCTAATTGAATGATTAATTAAGCAATTGCACTTTGATTAATTAAGCAATTGCACTTTGATTAATTAAACAATTGCATGTGCAGCTTTGCCCATCACGTGTAGGTGTAAGGCAGGTGGAACAGAAGAAAAAAAAAGAAAAAGAAAAAAAAGAAAGAAAGAAGGCTTGGAATGCTGCACACGTGTTGGCCTATCAATTAAGCAATTGGTCATTTGCTTAATTATGCCTTGCTAACCAATTTCGATCCATGCTCTTCCTTTCATGTAGTGCCACGTACCCTCTTCTTATCTCCATTTTTCTTCAGACAAGGAAAGGCACCTAATATTCTCTCTCTCTTGTCAACGGTAGGCTGGAGACCAGCATATATATTGATTCAAACCCTACTCTCTCTCACAGCAGCTACAGCGCCGCACCAAGACTACCCCATTACCCTCTCTCTCTCTCTCTCTCTCTCTCTCTCTCTCTTCTTCTCCAACATACCATTTCTTCTCCTCACCAAGATTTATTTTCCTCATCACCAAGATCTATTTTCTTCCTCACTAAGATTCACCTCACCAAAAATTCTATCAAATCCTCATCAATTTCTCAAAAGGATTTCAAGGAGCTTCAAGGGATCTTATCTACATCAAGACTTAAGATTGGGTATAGTGGGAAGCCATAAATCAAGGTTTGTCATAATTGCTTCATAGCAATTTGTGACTTGTTCTTGTTACTTTTCACTCTTCTTCACCTTTGCCTATTTAATTGATGAATATTGTTGTTGATTTGTGGATGGGCTGTGAGTAGTCTATTTAGGAAGCTAGGGTTTGAGCCCTAGCATGGATTTAATGTAATAAATATGTTTTGATTTAATGGTTTTCAATTTCGTGTTTGGCATATGTTCTATTATATAATATTTGGCTTAGATGCATGCTTAGGAGCTTGATTAACTCTTGAATGTGTAGATGAGCATGTCTAGAACAAGTTAGGGGGACCCAATCACTTCTCTAATTTATGGCTAGAACACTTGTTTAGAACATGGTTAGTTACAATACCAATTTCGATTGCTGTATTGGCTAGCTTGGGAACCTTGATTCTAGGACTCTTCGCCTTTTGGTGCAACTAGAGGCCCTAACAAGGCTCTAGATTGTCCCAATTGAGTTTCTACGACCCTTGATCCTGAGTAGGAATACCCTTTAAGGAATCTAATGACCCATGAGCCTTGAAAAGCCTTGGGTACGGTTCTTGATGCCACTATGAATTGAATGACCATTGTCGAAATATATTTGTGCATTAAACTTGGCTAGGAGGATACCCTAGTGACCTAATTTCTATTTCTTGATTAGTTTCTATTATCTCAATTTTTATTAGCTACTTTAATTTTCAATTCTCAATTTATTTTTCAAAATCAAAAATCAAATTTCACAAACCACTTCCATTGTCCATACCATTTGGTTGTGGGGTTCCGCATTCACTTGTGGTTTTCTTGACCAATTTTAGGCTTGGTTATTCCGTGCCAGGCATAAAAATAGTTTGGTGCTATTTTTAGGTTTTGTTTGTTAAATTGTTTGTGACTTAGTAATCGGCATAACCAAGGATTGTAGTTGGCTTTTCAATTCCCGTGGTACGATAATTTCGGGTTCAAATATTTCCCACTTCTTTGATGACCGTGCCCTTATTGCGTGTAACTTGCATTCAAGCACACAAATCATCTGGTCATTTCCAATGTTTCTTGTACTTTTCAATTGACTCAGGTATCTTGTTCAAACTAGACGACAAGATCTATATGATGATGTGGTTTAATTTCATTTTGACATTTTGTTTGAATGAATATGGTTTTTAGGTGAAATATCCCAATTCACCCTCAATCTGGATTCGTTTCGATTAATCTGGGTTGGGATGTTACAATCTCCTCATTAGGTGTTGGAAGATGGTGTTGAAGGTCATGTGGTTTTGATTTGAGAGTCGTCTCCCTTGGGACATTGAACTTTCAATCAAATATCCTAAATTATTTGAGAGTATTGGTATAGCTCAAGTTAAGTAGGCATCAGTTGCTGCATCTATGCCCCAAAACAAACTCACTATTTCACTGCCCTATAAAGCACTGTTGGCCACGCAGGACTATGGCTCTCATCTCACTGGTTGTAATTTTATTAGAGCAAGTGCAGCGGTGTGGTATTGCCCAGCTGCCATGTCATTTTGATGATGTGTTGACAGGCTAGAATGAAAAAATTGCTTCCATCGGGCCAAGCTTGACCAGCCAAGCTTTGGCTTTGCATGACCCAGGTTAAAAAAAAGGGCAAGCCCGTGACTATTTTCCTACCTAGTCAAGTTTGCTACCAGCTCGTCTCGAGCTCCCCACATGGCTGACGTCAGCCACTGACGCCCAGAGAGAGACGTGAAGGACGAGAGTGTGGAACACACGCAAGACGCAGGTGAAGCCGTAACGCGTGTGTGGCAGTTTTTGTCGTGTAGCAACAGAGAAGGGGTCGAGGCTTGGACACGTGCACAGGAGCTGTTGGCTGAACATAATTTTTGAATCCAACGGTCCTTTAATCTGGGTCATTGGTTTCAATTAAGAAGAGCATCCAACGGCAAACAATTAATATGTATTTATGGGGTTTTAACGGTAAGAAAAAAAATTGTAAAAATTTCTCTATAAATACCTACAATTTTTTCTAACATCTCACACCCAAAAAAATTGTTTTCAATGAACAGTTAAAAAATAAAATAATGAACAGTATTGATTGGTAAACTGAATGGGTGGAAACTCATATTCAGTGACAGTGAACAGTTTCTTGACTGGTCGACCCCTCGATTTTTCGACCTTGACATTTCTTGACTACGGATGAACTTGCTCTTAGGATTCCTGGTTATGAGTTGGTCTACAGTAGTACTTTAAGGACTCGCTTAGTACCCAACATTATTCTGAGTGGCTCTATTATTAATATATGGATGAGCTTCTAATGAGTAAGACAATTTCAGTCATGTTTGGAGATGTAGGACAAGGTAAGGTTGCACTAAGAAGTAAGAAGCAAAACCCAAAACAAGATTTCAAGAAAAAGAATGCATGGTTGGCCCATTTCGGCCTTGAAATGAACATTTGTGGGCTTGTATATCTTTTGTTTGCGGGTTTTGCCCATAATTACATTATATCAGATTGCTTGCCGAATATCTTCAATTCTATGTTGAACTGATTTTACTTTTGGTGCTTGGGACACATATTTTCGCAAATTGTGCTAATTTTACTGGAATAACTCTATCCCTCCTATTTTGCCAAAAGAAGAAGTTGCTGGCAAGTCTCAAGCTCCCAGCTTGGGTCTACAGAATTTGAATTATCCTACTTCATATAATTGGTAAAGTTAGTATAAGTGATAACTCTTTTATTGTATCTAGAATTTTTTTAATCATAATATATTTAATTTTTATATAAAAAAATTGTCATAGAATATTAAAAAAAATAAAAAAATAAAAAGGAAAAGAGGCGATACATTTTGTTGTGCCGACCTAATAAATGCGTAGTTTGAAATTTGAAATAGCAAATTACCATTAGATACACATTTTGAAAAAAAATTTGCCCGTGAGAAAGCCGTGTTTTGTTTTCCATGCGGTCATTCAATTAAACCATGCAATCAAACTCTGTTTCTCTTCAAGTTAGTCTGTCAATAGTATTTTATAAAAATACCCTTCTAATTGTAGTCAAACACTTTGGTCAGTTTCCTTTTGTTTCTTCTTAGTTCAAGATAATATCTGCATCTGACATTTGATTCTTTATCAAATCAGTTCAACATAAATTCATAATAATCAATTTTTTAGTTTATATTGTGAAGAATTTTTGTCTTTTGTCCGGGTGTTTTTGGTTTATAAGCATATCTATTTTGAGGTATATATACATATAAAGATTTGAAGTGATAGGTGAATAAATTATGTACCTAGAAATGCTGAAATTGGCGTGAAATAATTTTTTCAAGTCTATTGTATCACAATAACATTAGAACCTAGTATTTTTGCATAAGGATGATAATGAGTCTGAGCAATTCAGATACTGTAAAACACAACTTGCATTTCATCTAATCTTTCATAGTTAATGTGGAAGAAATATTAATAGTTCTTGCACATTCTTTTATAATTTTTTCACATCATTCTTCTATACAATTTCATATTCACCTTTGTTGCAAAATGAATCTCTGCGTAATAAACAACACACAAAGTTAAATTTATGTCTTCAAGTTGAATTGTGCTAACATATGATAATGCATGCTACTAAGAAACAGTGAGTTATCGGATAAACTTACCAGGCAATTTCTTTGGTTTTCTTAGGGGAACAAACTTTGCTCAAATTGCCAATGCAACTGGAAGACCAAAATTTCATAACTTCAATTCCTGGAATAAACAAGAATCATGTCATTATTAAATGATAGTAGCACACTAATAGTAAGGATAAATCCTCAAAAGCAGCTACTGATCCAGATGGTATAAGATAAGTATCTCACATCCACAAAAACAAAGAAATTGGAAATCAAGTCTCATCAATTTCCATAAATGATAAAGGTACTGATCCTCCATCAAGTTCCATTAGAAGAAACAAGCACATCTCATAGTATAAAGCCACTAACCCTCGATAAACTTAGTAAAAAAAGAGAACTACTCCAATATGCATGCATATTACATTTATACTGTATGTAATCCGGTCTCTATGCTCTTATGTTCTTTGTCCCAATCGGTACATCCTCTTAGTCTATTGCAGCAGCCATCCTCTTAGCCATTGCGATTAATCTGTGTATTATGAGAAATGAAAATATATGAGTAATGACCCTTAGTAGTTTGTTGACCCTTAGTAGTGTACTGATTACATGCATTTTTATGCGCGTAATTGCATTCTAAACACTAGAATTATGATAATCTCCAGACTAATTATTATGTAATTAATCCAATTTTATTTGTTTGTAGGGAACAAGCAGAGTTGCGAAAACTGAAAGAAAATTGTACAAAAATGGAGCCAATTAGAGTTTTCTATAAAAGGGTGAAAGTTTCGATGTTGTCAATTATAGTCAACGCCAACAAAGAAAGAAAAGACTTAATTAGATGGAGGAAAGAAAAGTTAATTAAATTTACCAAGAGGTGGTCACGTGGGTTCTGTAGGGAATCAAAAAGAAGATAGCAATGAATTATTGATTAATATGTCAACTCCACCATTGACTACGTGGCACATGGCAACCCATTCTCTTCCTTCCTCTTAAACAACCACAACCCACCGTTATTCTTTCTTTGCTCTCTCGGTTCAGTACACACACTCTTCTCTCACGTGCTCACCCACTCCTCATTATCCCCTCACACATGCGCAGCCAACCCTATTCTATAAAACCCACTATATTAATCCACATTCTTCTACCCTACAGTGCCGCACACTAATATACATCACCAGATCCATTACTCTCTTTCTCTGCGCAACACGCCCACCCCACCATCTTCCCATTATTTTCCTCACTTCCTCTCATCAAACCCTCATCAATTTATCAAGGGAAATCAAGATTTGAGATTGGGTAAAAGTGGGAAGGCGTAAATCAAGGCTTGCCATATTTTCTCTATAGCAATTGTGACTTGTTCTTGTTACTTCTCACTCTTCTTCACCTTTATCTCTTTAATTGATGTATATTGTTGTTGATTTGTTGATGAGTTGTGAGTAGTCTATTTAGGAAAATAGGGTTTGAGCCCTAGCATAGATTTAATGTAATAAATATGTTTTGATTTAATGGTTCTCAATTTTGTATTCGGCATATGTTCTAATCTATATTATTTAGCTTAGATGCATGCTTAGGAGCTTGATTAACTCTTGAATGTGTAGATGAGCATGTCTAGAACAAATTAGGGGACCTAATCACTTCTCTAATTTATGGCTAGGACACTATTTAGAACATGGTTAGTTGCAATACCAATTTTGATTGTCGTATTGACTAGCTTAGGAACCTTGATTCTAGGACTCTTTGCCTTTTGGTGCAACTAGAGGCCCTAGCAAGGCTCTAGATTGTCCCAATTGAGTTTCTATGACCCTTGATCCGGAATAGGAATACCCTTTAAGGAATCTAATGACCCATGAGCCTTGAAAAGCCTTGGATACGGTTCTTGATACCATTATAAATTGAGTGACCATTGTCGGAGCATATATATGCATTAAATTTGGCTAGGAGGCTTGATTAGTTTTTATTATCTTTATCTTTAGTTGCAATTTTAATTTTCAATTGTCAATTTTATTTTTCGCAATCAAAATGAAATTTCATAAACCACTTTCATGGTCAATACCACTTGGTTGTGTGTTTCCGCATTCACTTGTGGTTCTTGACCATTTTAGACTTGATTGTTCCGAGATGGACATGTAAATAGCTTGGCGCTATCTCTTAGGTTTTGTTTGTTAAATTGTTACTGACCTAGTAATTGACATGACCAAGGATTGGAGTTAGCTTTTCAATCCCCGTGGTACGATAATTTCGGGTTCAAATATTTTCCATTTCTTTGATGACCGTGCCCGTATTGCGCGTAAGTTGCATTTAAGTATCAAATCATGTATGGACCCTCAATAGTTTACTGACCCTCAATTTGATTAAGAAAATATCAACAGAGCAATATTAACAGCAATAATAAGATTTGAGTTGAAATCTGTCTAAAAATGCAAGCTCAACTGAACCGATAATAGATTTGAGTTGAATACCTCATGCAGTCAAGCGAATGCACTCATGAAGCTAAAGCTATTGATCCTCATAAATAAACATCAAATGAGGTTGCAATACACATAGGGTTACTAACCCTCAATAGCATACTAACCCTCAATAGCAATACACATGGTTCTTAACTTCAGTTACACCATTCACAATCTCAGACCTCTTAAATCAACCATCACATACAGAAAGACACATATGTCATCATTGCATATTAGAAACTTAAAGATGTTACTCAAAGAATGGTCTTGACATGTTAATAAAGTAATCATTATGGAACATAAACTCTATACAATTTGACACCATTATGTATCCAAACATTTTAAGACCTATAAAGTAACACTATACTAACTTACAACAACATTCTCCAACAGAGCATGTCAATTATGAAGATCACAAAAAAATAGAATGAATCAGTAGCCTCTCTATTCTACAAAGCTCCAGCAATATCATCATACCAATTTGAAACACTCAATTACTAAAACCAGAACCAACAACTATTCTTCTAACACAAGTTTGAGGACAATAAAAATAGGGTTAGTGAAATCATGAAGCTAAGGCTACTGACACTCAGAAACTAAAGCTCATACAATTCATTTTGTACTATTGAGTCACAAAACTCATCATTTTCCATCAGAACAAGCAAATCTCAGAAACTATAGCTACTGACTCTCAGAAACTAAAGTTAATGATCTTTAGAGGTTCCATATAATCATATACTGCACATATTGCAGCATTTTAGTGCTACTGACTCTCAATAATCTTAGATCGCACATATTGCAAGTATTTTAATGGTACTGACTCTCAATAAGCTCATACAATTCATCATCAGTCACATAACATCAAGTTTCCCTTTGCCTAGCAACTCATCTTAATTGATACTGACCTCGCTCTTCGGTGGATTTGCAGGCCGAGAACAAACCCTAGCTTCTCCCCATTCCTTGTCGGTAGATTTGCAGGCCAAGACCAAACAATAGCTTCTTCGTCTTGCTTCTCCACCTAGTTTCACCATGTCACTTCACCGCCTCGCTTCTTTGGTCACTTCACCACATAGCTTCGTCGAAGACCTAGATTTATCTATTTAGAGAGGATTTTGATTTGGGACGGTTTTGATTTTGGGAGAAATGGCTAACACTGGTGTTAGTGGCATGTTGCGTAATTTGTTTAAACTTCGAGTACTCTTTCTCTCATTAGGTTTACGATGGGCTAACAGCTTGTTAGTATTTTTGGCTGCACGAGCTTCTGGAACACGGAGCCTGCTCTTGGTAAAATATAGCGATTATTTGTAGTTATTAGTGTTTTGCTCGAGGCCCATTTCAGATTTTCAGATCCTAGAGATGGATTTAGCTTCAGTTCACCACACCACGACAGAAAAATTCTCAAAGTTTTCCTCTTTCTTATCATTCTTCTTCGATCAATTAAACGCACAAAAGCTAGGATTTCTGTCAAGAATTGAATCTTGATTATTTTCGATATTGATTCTAGGGTTAACTCTTTTTTTTGCAAATGAATTGGAAAGGGCAAATTGTTGTCCGCCGTGGTGGGCTTCATCTCTGGGATGGCTTCAAATGATGGGTTCTCGTGTTTGCTGCCCCTTGCCCATTTGAAAAACAAACCTTCTAACATGTAAGAATGGGGTTCACTCTGTTGTTATCAATTTCTGATATAATCTGGATTAGACCCTTTGATTTGTCTCTACTTGATGTTCGTTAGGCATATCCTAATGATGAAAATTTTAGTAATCCGAGAGACATGCATGAATTTACAATCAAATTATTGGTGCTGCCTCCTGCAAATCTTTTGTTGGGGTTGAGGAACCATTTTTCATTGTCTGTGCTATCCAGGTGGAAAATCAGGCATTTCATTGATGAGGGATTTGTTTTTTCAAATTTATGCGATCTTCCTTTCTTCTTTGGTGTCGGCATTGTAGCCTTGATACCCAGTGACCCTGACCCAAGAATTAAATGGTGGAATTACATCATTGAATAACAATTGTTCTAAAGTAACAATTGTGTCAAGGCTATCAATTGATCTCTAAACATAAGGGTATCTGACTTAAGAGAGAGGTCCCAAATTTTTTAATGCAGTGAACTTGGAAAGAGTAGTCGGATTGGTCCTTCGAAAAGGTTGCTGCTGAGATTAAAAGCAATATGCAAAGATGTTGACATGCATGAAATTACAATCAAAAGATTGGTGCTCCCTCTTTTTTTGGGGTTGAGGAACCAATTTTGATTGTGTTCATGCTGTCCAGGCATAAATTAGGCATTCCTGAGGGATTTCTTTTGAAATTATGCCATGAGGCTATAGCGTTGCGGATGGAATGTATGAGATTATTGCCTTGAAAGTTCATGATTGTACAACTTTGAAACTGGAGTTGGTATTGAACCATTCAATTGATGTTGCCCAAGCTAGAGTTCCAACAGAGAACTTGATGAGATCTCATTGAGGCTATATTGTTGGGCATGGAACCTGTGAGATTGTTGCCTTGAAAGTTCATGATTCTGCAGTTTGAAACTGGAGTTGGTATTGAACCATTCTGATCATTCCAGCTTATATTTAGAACGGTTAATTATAATGAAAAATTTAGTAATCTGAGAGACGTGCATGAAATTACAATTGAAAGATTGGTGCTCCCTTGTGCAAAGCTTATTGCCATAAATTTTTTGGGGTTAAGGAACCATTTTTGATTGCATTCATGTTGTCCAGGTGGAATTCCGGCATTCCTGAGGGTTTTATTCATCAATTTCCCCTCCTCTTGTGATTGTAATTTCAGAAATCATATGGATACTAGCTAGTGGTTCTTATGTTGATACCAATATCAAGACTCCTAGTAGTTGTGGAGGGCATGGACCCTGGATGCTGATGTCTTATAAGAACAAAAAACTGCCTGCTCCTAAAACTGATAACAATAAAGTGCAGACTCATTCAGGTTCTAGATATGCTTTACTTCAAAATTTCACTGATGGGGTGAAGATGGTTTGAAAAAGGACTTGACTACTATTACTGAAGAACATACTAAGAAAAATGTAGAAGTTCCAGCTGCTAAGATTTGGAAGCTGGTTATTGAAAAAGCCAAGAAGTATGTTGGCTCTAGCTCTGCATCTCCTTCTGATGTTAAAACCATTAAGACTTTGAAGAAGCCCCTCACTGACATTACCAATGACCAGTCTAATTCCATGCTACCTCCCTTGAAATCTAGTGTTTCTGGTACTTCTATAGTCACTTTTGGCAGGACTTATCAAACTAGAAGAAGAACCCTTGCCAGTACTGATCCATTTATCAAGCCCTAATTTCCAACTTTAAGCTCTTTGGTCAACAACGTCCAACATACGTCCACAACGGTCAATAAATCTACTTTGTGTTTAAGGATGTTGTATTCTAATGTGCCTCTTCAAACTAGGGTTTATTTTCCAGAGTTGTAATAGGAGAAGGCTCTAGATTTTCTAGTTATATTAAGATTCTATTACCTTGTATGTACCTTGTAATCCCCTATATAAAGGGCTCCTATTATCAATAAGAAAACACACAATTTCTCTCAAATCATATTCTCCTACAACACGTTATCAGCATGAGCCCTAAAAACCAAAACCCTAAAACTCTCCTCACCAAAAATCTGCCGCAAGCCCTAGCAAACCTAACCACAAACTGCCACAAGTTCCTAGCCCTAACTAGCAATACCGTGCACTGCCGTTGCAGCCCCTGCGCACCCGTGTGCCGCCGCTGCCGCTACTGCAGTTTCCTACTACTGTTGCTGCTGCTGTTTTCTGCCACTGCTGTCCTGCTATCCTGCTGTTTTGCTGTTGCCCTATTGCCGCTGTATCAATACGTGTGTGTTCTCAAGCCCCGAATCAACAAGTAAGTCTTTAAGATTAAGGTTCCTGCTTTTTTGTCTTTTAAATTTCTTTATTTTATTCGGGGATTTGCAGCCTTTTTTCTCTTCCATCCCACCTTTCTATAGCGTGGGTTCGATTATTTAATAAGCGGAATTGTGGGGATTCAGGCTGTATACGAATTAAGAGAGTTCATGATCGTAGGACTAAGAGCGTCCTAAAGCATCGATCTTTGACCATATTAAACATCATTGTTTCGATCTAATCCAAATAAACTTGGAAATTGATTTCTTGGTAGCATAGCTTGGAAGTCTTATTTTTAGTGATCGTGGAAGTTTTTACTCCGATACTAATCTATTTCTTCTTCTTATTTTCAGGATATCAAATGAACCAAGACTCGACTTTTCCATGCTTGACTCAATGGGTTCGGAATACCATAGCTAGGTGACCGACGTTGAGAACCACCTCACTTCTTTGGGAATATTACCTACAATCCGGCCACCAAATTCGGAACTCGTTTTCGAGCCTACAGCCACTAAGCATGCTCGAACAGTCATCTTGATATGACGACACATGGATAAATCACTTCATTTGGAGTACATGTTGATTAGAGATGCAAGAGAATTATGGGTAGCGCTAGAAGAGAGTTTTGGCAATGTCCAAGATTCCCTCCTCCCTGATTTAAAGGTCCAATGGAGCAATCTACGTGTTGCGGACTTCAAAACTGTTGCTGAATATAATTTAGAAGATCTTTGCCTTAAATCCATGTTAATGTTTTGTGGACATTCTGTCACAGAGCAAGAGCTAATTGAGAAAAATCTCTTCACCTTCCCTATCTTAGCAATCTTTGTGTAAAAGCAATATCAAAACGAATGCAATACTGGACGGATCACGAGGTTTAATTAGCTTATCAATGTTATGTCTGTAGCTGAGAAACATGATAACATACTCGTGAAGAATTATAATTCAAGGCCCGTTCGAACTAAGAGCTTTCATAAGGCGAATTATAGTGCACCCAAAGGAGGTTGCAAAGAGCGGAACCCTAAGAATAAGGGACATGATGGACGTGTGGGTCCATATAACGGCCCTAACAAGGAAGGAAACGGCCAATTTGGAGCGGATACACGTGGTGGCAAAGCCACATGTGGGAGAGGTGGCCGTGGCGCCGCCGGCCATGGTGGTAGCGTCAACCCCCCTAGGGGACGTCCACAATGTGCACCTTAATTAAAGGGAGGCAACCACAATGACGTGTGTCATCGATGTGAATCAAGTGAGCATTATTCAAGCAATGCAAAGCAAGCAATCAACTGGCTGCACGCTACAAGGAGTATAGGGACCTGAGGGAGCAAGAAGTCTATCTTGCCGAAGAAGAAGATGGTGAAGATGTCAATCTCACCATAGAGGATTTCAAAGCTGGAGATGAAGTGCACAAGGATGCCGCAGACTTTGATTAGAATAGTCCTTTTACTTTCCAAGTATTATGTAATGGCAATTATGCCTTAGTCAATAAACGACATTTTGTTTGAACTCTTTCTCACTAGGCTCACCTAATTAAATATGATGTCTAGGAAACTAAGTAGAGATTAGTGGTACTTAAGCGTGCTTTTCTCCACTGACATCTTTTCTTACTTTCCTGGTCATGTCTAATTGGAGTTACCAAAATGATTGAATGACTACAATTTGTCTAAGTTTGATTTCTATTTTGGATTAGACTTTGGTTAAGAAATTTGATGTAATCATTGGCTATTTTTATTAATAAAGTATCATTAATTTATTATTGAATGTCTTGGACATATTTTAATTCCGAACTTTATTATTTTTCCTGGAGAGCTTGAATGCCTCGTAGATAGTGGCACCACACATACTATATTGCGACATAGGTAATTATTCCTATGGATGACGCCTAGTCGATCTTAAGTGACTACGATGGCAGGACCATCACAATTGATTCATGGTCGAGGACCAGCTCAATTTATGTTGCCAAATGGCACAAGTATTAATGTCACTGAAGCTCTATATGCTCCTAGGGCCGGAAGAACCCTATTGAGTTTTAAAGATATAAGAGCCAATGGTCTTTATGTGGAAACACATTGTGAGAATGGACAAGAGTTCCTTTGCATAAGCTCTAATGACTATGGACATAAACGAGTATTAGAGAAACATATGTGTCACTCTAGTGGGTTATATGAAACCACTATTTGAATTATTGAATCCAACCATGTCATGAGAGATGACTTATGGGATTCTGATACATATAGGCTTTGGCATGACCGTTTGGGACACCCAGGTAGTGATATGATGATCCGTATACTAAAGACTTCACACGGACATTCATTTTTCAAAATGAAAAGAAGTCAAACTCGAAATTCGGTCCAATGAAGGGCACTGGAGCCACATGGCACCATTCCTATGCACAACCGGCCATCATTGGCCGAAGCCGCCTACCCCCTGTGGCCTAAAGTTTGCTTTGACGCTAACACTACCTCCTTGACCCAATTTTTTGCTTCTAAAGCTTATCTTTCATTTTGCAAAGCCTGCTCTTTAGCAAAGTTAGGATCTAAACCATCCTATGTAAAGGACACCAAAGAAAATATCCCATTCTTACAAAGAATCCAAGGTGATATTTCACTAGGCCAATAATCTCAATATACAACACTTTTTACACAACGAAAAAAAAAATTCCGCTGTGTGTTGATGGGAATTACTTCATACAACACATTTAAGAAACTTTCGTTGTACAAAGATGCTACAGTTCAATAAATTTCAGATAGAGCAATATTACACAACAATTATAAAGAATGTTATGTTGTCTGAATGAAAAAAAAAATAGCAGGACATTTTCCCCCTACCTTTACTCATATAATTTGGCTCCAATTTCTGACTCAAATGCACTACCAAAGTACTACTTTACACAACAGGATACTTATATGTGTTGTAGGATCGAAACTTGGAAATTGTCACACAACATGTATATTCATTGTGTTGTCCAATTGAGGGAGATAACATTGAAAAGATTAATGTGCCCCAAAATGAGTTTCATTCCCCCCAAAATGACCAAATTTTGGCAAATGATTTGCAAGCTCCTACAACGGAATGACTTTTTTCTGTTGTGTGAATGAGAAAGCCATCCGAGCGCCAAAAATGAGCTTGTTACACATAGTAGGCGGGAGTTTTCATTTTGTGTCCCTCAGCTGAAAGTTTAAAGTGTAGACAATCACACAACACACCATCATTTTTGTGTTGTCTGATTTTATTATAAAAAATAGAAGACAAACCATGTCTCGCATCAGGGCAAACTCAATACACCTTGCCATTTTGTAAGACCATGTCTCCCACAGTCTTCTTCTCTCCCCGAAACACAAGTCACTGATTACCTCTTCGTCCACAGCCAATCTTCGCGTCTGACTCAAAAGCTAATTTAGCATCCAATCGAAGTACCCAGCTCCTAGCCTGAGCGTCCAGTGGATTTCACCTTCTCTCTACTGAAACTTGCATCCCTCACATCCCTAATCATCAAACTCTCAACTCCTGCCCCCTACAATTTCTTCAATCATCGAAACCCTAACTCGCTCTCTTTAACTCATTCACGACCCCCTCGTACTCCACCATACTCTGAAGCTCGTCTCTGACCTGGCATCAGGACAGCCCACCTCTCCGGCCTCGTCTTCGCCTCTGTTCGCTCTGACTCAGTGAGTGAGCTTCTCAGAGATCGATTCAAACTCTCCACTATCTCTATTGATGAAGCCGAAGGTCTTACCGCAAATTCACTAATTAATTAACTTCGATTTCGTTTATGGTTTTCTCAGTTTTCAATTCTCGTTCTCCTAGCAGTGAAGAGAAGCAGCTTCTTGGGCTATGAAGCCTCGAGTTGGGGAACGATTCCGAATCGGCCGGAAGAACAGTAGTATATCCAAGCTGTGGCATGAGGGCTTTGAGCTGGGGTCCGATTACGGCAGTCAGGGCTTTGAGCCTAGAAAGGTCGTTACGAGAGCTTGATTATTCACTTGTTTCAGTGGAGCTCGCGCCCTTCTGCAACGAAGCCCAGTTTGATTGGCTCGTCGCTGAGGCTCAACAGCTCCAGCAGTTGTTCGTCATCATTTGGTGCATTTCTGGATCTTAATGGTTTTTTCAATTTAGTTTTGGGTTTTTCATTTGTGATTAGAAATGATGTTCTTCATTGCAATTTTGTGTGGAATCAGAATGGTTGAATGATTCTATGCTTTCCTTTTATATTATGCAGGGCAAGCATTACTCCTAGAATTATCTTCATTATTTTGGCTGGAAGCTTCAAAAGCAATGAAATTATCCTTTTCAAGGACATAAATTACAGTAAAGGAACAAGGACAATAAGGTCAGTGAACCAAATTCAGATGTGAGGGAAGTGGGAGTTTCAAAATTGAAGTTGATGCACCAGAGGATAAGGGGTTAAGGCACACCATGGATAACACTTAGGTTCTACTCCTGGATGTAAGCTTGGATTTTTAAAGAAAATTGAGGTTCTTAATGCTTTGGTTTTGTTTAGTATGCTCACTGTTTAGGTCTGATATAGTACTGTGAATGAAGTATTGTTGAGAGGTGTTTCGTAATGTTTTGAAATTTGACCATTCAGGTGTGCACATTTTGCAATTCATGATGAGCATAGGAGGTTCATTAGCAGCAGAATATGCTAAGAAGGATTTGGATAAATATCTACTTTCAGTTGCATTATCATGTGAGTTGGTTTGTTTACTTGGTTTGATTTCATGTATATACTAGGCAGCCAAGAAAGCCATTATGCATGGTACAAATTTATTATGCAAATTTACAACTTTGCAAGATATGTCTTTTCATTGTATACCGCATCCATTTTGGATTGCTTCTTAGTAGGTGAATGTATTTGAGTTTTGATTCCAGGGGTTATGACTGGTTACTTCTTATGTAGCAAGCCTAAAGCATTTTTAGTGGAGAAATAAGTGGATCATGCACTTCAGCAAGTCAGGTAATTGTCTATCTGTTTCTATATCTGTCTATGTTTTTTTTTATTCCCTTCTCTAATTTTAAACTTTTGCACCTGACTTTGTAAACTTTTGGCAACAAGTAAAATAACCTTTGCAATATTAGGTGCTTTAGGCGTTTTTTTTTGTTTTTGGTTTTTTGTTTTTTTTTTTTTTTTTTTATGTAGCTAACTTGTTAAGTCACTTTGATAGCATTTTATTAGTGTCATAAGCTGCAACAAGTTCTTTTCTTAACTCTGGAGGTTTATAGTTATACTGCTAGACGGTGAAGTTTTCATAGAAAAATTGACAGCATGAAGGAAAATTTATATGAGAAAATGAAATATCTCCTCTTAATGGCTAGATTCAGTTTTTGATTTTGAGATTCCACTTATGTTTGAACAATTTTCTTATTCCTGTAAACTGCATTTTCTTTTACTTTGGCAATCCTTACCAAATACTTTACAGTACAGTAAGGATACTTTTTTTGGGTCATCATGTCCAATTTGATAACTTCATGCGCCATTTCATTTGAACAGAGTCATGCAGTCCAATGTTGTTAAAATACTTTAAATTCTGGTCTGCACCCTGTAATCTATTCAACCATGAGAGTTCAGCTTACATACTTTTATTGTCTTGTTACTGCATGTTCTTATCACATCAATTATCAGTCTTTTCATTATTTTCTATAGGTTTGATAAAATTCTAAATGAGATGTTAAGTCACGTGGAGCACCAGCCTAGGAACAAGGAGCGTTGTGTTGCATGGCTTCGTTACGTAGAGCCGCTTTTTAATGGTGTTGGTCTGGTGTTACTAGCTCATTTCAGGCGCATTTTCCCTCTTTTCTTTAAGTGGATGCAAGCTGATGACGATGAGACTGTTTTACTAGTGAGCATATGTCCTTCTGTTTGTGTGTTGAGACTTTGTAATTTTAATAAGTATTAACGTTCATATTTTTGCAAGTTCTCAAACAGATTGAAACAGTTATAAAGCTAACATGGATTAGGAATACACCATATGTGGAAAGGTAAACAACACAATCATGATTTGGGCCTCGCATTTATTTTCTAGATGGTTGTTGTGGCATGTGGGAAGTAATTATTTTTACTAGCCTCCAAATGAAATAGGCAATTACGACTACTAACTTATAAAGTCTCCCTTATAATAGGTATTATTTAATTCATCGCTTCGCTTCATGAGGTTGGTGGATGAACTTGCTACTTTGCACAAAGAAGCAGCATTGAGAAGATCTCGTGAAGAAATTCGAAATCTTGTTATTCGTAAACTGATCTTGCTCCATCAGTAAGGATTATACATTCTACTCATATATGAACCTTCTTTGTGATTACCAATTCTGTATCTCAAATACATATTTTAATTCCTAGATGCAAGGGTCTGCAGTTCGAAGTAGCCTGGGGCAAGCACAGGGATGATCCAAACTTGGCAACAATTGCTCCCTCTTTAAGTGAAAGAAGATCAACAATGGTAAGAATTAACCTTATTGCTGCTTTTACCATATAAAGTCACCGCACCAGTTAGATATAGGCCCAAAGTCATGGGAGAACTTGACAAGATAGCCATGTCTCTTGGGGCTTCCTATTTGCTGATTACGGTGAGTAGTTAGTGTTCCATTTTGTATTGGAATGATATTCTTTTTGTTTTGATTTTGGTGGATTCAAGTCTAATCATTTTTTTAAAAACTTTGTTTCTGTTTTTGTCGTTCATTCTCTTCCCGTTACTGTTGCTGCTTTCTGGTTTTGTTGTTCGCTCTGCATGCATTGATTGGCTCTTCTTTGCCTATTTGGGTGAGTTGCTTTCTAATTTTTTTTTTTTACTCTTGAATTTGTTTTTAGCTTTTTTAGTTCTTCTTATTTTTTGTTTGAAACCTTTTGAGTTTGGTTATTTGCATAAGGAGTTTGTGTTACATGCATATGGTGCATGTTTGAGCTGAAAATAAATTAGAAGGTCATAATGTACAGCTAGCGCATAATCTGCATATATATATTACAAATCTGTGGAGATGTTGAACCCCCTATATATGTATACATATGATTGGTAAGCTAGAATTACAAACCATCTTGCTATATAATATGGTAAATATGTGGGTGGAATGAAGACATATATTACATATGTCAAATCGAGTAGGCAAAGACACCCGGATTAGATGAGCTGAGTTATGACTTTGTAACTTTCGGCGATGCTTATGATGCATATGGTGCACAAACCACAAATTGCAGAATGCCTATTTGAAATTGCAGAATGGTTGAATCATTTGTTAATTGATGTTTTAGTTCCCATGCCTTTTTAGTTCCATATTCTGGTTGTGGATGATAGCATCATACATAGGAAGGTTATTGAAAAGCTATATAATATTTATTGCTCTAAATGTAGCTAGATGTCTGTGAATGAGTCACTGAAAGAATAATAGGATTTTGTTTTGTAGTGATTGCTTATGACAGTGGAATCGGGGCTTTAAGATAATGGGTGAGTGTTTTTGCTATTAGTTGTGTTTCTGTTGCACCTATTTTTTATCTATTGAGGATATTGCAGTGCAGCTGTTGTTTAGTCTCTTGAAATTGGGGTTCGTCTGATTCTTTGTGTGGTTGTAGTCTTTGTTGTTGATAGGTTTCGAAGTTTGGTTGTCTTCCATGTTCACAACATATTTACCATATTTCAATTTTGGTAAACAATTGCATGTTTTGGGAAGCCTTGCTTGAGAAATTTGACTTCTTTTGGTAAACAAGTGTAGTTTATAAATGTAGTCTGTTTAACTTTGTTTATATTGACTCTTTTATGTCTATGCCTCACTTTCATATAATAAATTGATTCAGTGGGAGAGGAGAGGCAACAATCAAGATACCCAAGCAGATATAGATATATATGATGCAAAATGAATGGGCAAAGTATGTCATGAAGGCATATGTGTAGGAGCTAAAGGAAAGCATAAGAGGAAGTAGGTTGTTGCTGAAGGAAAGCATCATTTTTGTGCTTCTCTGCTGGTACAATATTCATGCACTGTGTGGCATGTTTTGTAACAAATAGTTTGTATTTGTATCAGCTTTTGATGTCCCAAGTAGATGGGCATGTAGTTGAATGCTTTTGTTCTTTCAATGTTGGCTTGGATGATTGGGAAATCCTCCCTTTTAACATTTGAATGCTTTTCTTCAAATAGTATGAGTTGGATTACTCATTTCATAGATTCCAGTGTCTTTTCTTTACAATTAGTCACTGTTTATTAGGTAAAATGGAGCATTATTATCAATGCACAAAATCCAGAAAAGACGATTATCACACAACAGAATTTCTAATGTTAATAATGTTGTCTGAAATAACAATTTGGATGTTCACACAATGAATCCTTATATAACCATGCAACGGTTCTAACAAACATGCGTTGTCTTATTTACAATCACACAACTGTAATAACTAGAATACGTTATCTAAAAACTAACACACAACAATAAAATATCCAAAAGTGAAGTGTGAGGATAACTCATACAACAAAAAAATAAAATGTTGTTGTCTGATTCGCCTTTCATACAACGTCTCGAAAACAACTTTCGTTGTGTGAATGATGCCAATGACATGTGCAGCATGACTGCACGACAACTTTGGCTGCCATCTGCCAAGAGAAGGCACAACAGTTTTAACAAATAAGTGTTGACTGTTTGTGATTCACACAACGGGTTTCCACCGTTGTGCCATTTTTCATCACACAATGCTCCGATACACAACGGAGATCGTCCAAATCACACAACGAATTTGGTCCGTTGTCTGTTAGCTTTTTTGGCCTAGTGTTTGTGGACCTATTCAACCATCGTGCGGACTATTTAGATATTTTATGGTGTTGGTTGATGCATCGAAACGCTGGTCACAAAATTTCTCTCAAATCATATTCTCCTACAACACTTTGTTTGGTCACTGCCCACCAGAAAATAATATTGCTGATAGCTCCAATGGCAATGGTTAGGTTTCATCTGACATTGGTGATGATAAATCCAATGATGTTGTGTCTGTTGACAACAATAATGTTGATGTGTCTATTGACAATAATCACCACATATCCTCCGATGCTCAGGATATGGTGGATGTTTAATCTGAGTGTTTTTCTATCCATTTAATCCTCTTTAATGATGAAAGTCCTATTCTAGAATGCAAGAGGTGCAAGAAGTGACAACTTTAAAAATGCTATTGCTGATTCAGTTATGTTCCATTATGTTTAAGTGGTCTCAAGAGGAGTCTGATCCAACTAAACACGGGTTGTACCGGTCTGTCACTACCACTATCGGTCTCGCTTATCTGCAAAACAGACGAAGGTCAGAGGGAAGACCGGGTGTGCCGGCCTTCAATGCTTCGATGCCTAAGTCAGTATCGAGTAAGATAATGATAATGGAAAGTGATAGTAAACAGTTATCTCTTTAGGCTGTTGGAGATGACCTTAATGTAGCAGGTTTATGGGAGCTTGGTTTCATTTCTTTCAGTATGGGACGCTTGGAAGCCCGATATCGCCCTGATGGGTATTGGAACCCTCGACTGGGAGCTTACCTTGCTTGTGTATTAGCGATACGAGTCTTGTGCTTCCGATACTTGTGCTTAGGAGGTATGTACATACCAACAAGTCCCCCATGTCCCCGGTCAGGAGTTCTCTTGGGTGGGGAGTTTTTCCTTGGTAAAAGAATAGGAAGTACAAGGCAAGTTTTATGCCATGCGGCTTCCGTACAGCCATTACCCCCAAGTCCCCACTTAAGAGGAGTCTCGGCTGGGGTGAGTAGGTCGTGTTGGCATTCGACGTTGTGTCGCTACCACGAATTGGTGGTGGGGTTGCATGTGGATTTTGGCGCATAGGCAATGCCCTTGTGACACGTGTGGTGATCTTATTTGCTTTCGTGTGCGGGAAGATCGGTGTACTGGAGTCTGTAACGTGTAATAATGGTGTAGTGGGGATGTAAGACCTCGGAAATTTGTTATTAATTTCTAAATTTTTCCTGGGATTAATAAAGTGTTAGTTTGTACGATTTCGGGGTTTGAGGGTGGAGTGGAATTATTTCCGGATGAATAATTATTCGAAGTGCACGTTTTAGGGGGTTACGAAGTTTGACTTTTTATACGTTTAGATTTTGTGAGAACTTCCTTCACAAAAGTTGTAGATCGCGTTGATACGAGTTTGTAGACATATGGAACGCGAAAATCGGAGTTCGTATGAAGTATTTATGGCTATTGGAAAAAGTTTCCATTTTGGTTAAATAGGAAAAAAATCTGAAAAAATCAGAAAATACCAACTTTCCATTTTCAGAAAGTTTTCTCTCTCCTCTCTCCCTACCCCAGTTCCGCCCTCTCCCTTCGCCTGCCGATTTCTTCGCCGACCAATTTCTTCATCTATTTCTCCACCAATTGACGAGATTCTTGAGGGGTTTTTGCTTGCCTCATCCTCCTCTAGATGTCTATGTAAGGATTGCAGCCTGGGTCGAGCTGTGGACGGCACTACAGGGTCGGAAAGATAGGCAGCGACGCTGTAAATCCCCCAGATCGGAGCTGACGATTCCGGCCACCATAGCCGGTGTTTCTTGAGGGCTTTTGGAGCCCAAAGGACGTAGATGCTTCTCCTAAGATGGCTTGCAACGATTCAAAGTGTGGAGGTCGAATTTTGAAGATTGGGATTCTAGGGTTCATTGAGTTTCAAAGATTGCGAGGTAAATTCCGGCCATATGGCTTCGATTCTGACTTTGTGCTAGTAATGAAAGTTGTAATTGGAGTTGAGATGAAGATCTTTTTTGTTGGAAGTTTTGTCAAATTTTGACTTTGGCTTCGATTTTGCCTATGCACCGCCGCCACTGTGGTGGTGTTTTCCAGCGGTTTCCGGCCACCCCAGGGACAGTTTCTATTCCTGATTGCAATCTACTCGTCGATACGAGCATTTCGATATATAGTTTGTAATTTTTGGAAATCGTATGAGCAAGTTATGAACTTTCAAAGTTTAGGGTTTTCGGTTCAATCGATGTTCGAACCGTGGGGATCCGGTCGTTAGATTGACTTGTAGTTTTGATTTATTGATTGTAGAAGTGTTCTGAAGAAGTTGGATGGTCTCGGATGAGGATCCGGTTTTTGGATAGTCGTGTAATTGTGTTTTGTGAATTGTGTGATCTGTGTTGTGTTGAGTGTGACCTTGATGTGATTTGGTGATTGACAAAATTGTGTGAGCGGAGTTTGGACTATTTGTGCTTGTCTTGGTTTGTATGAAGACGCAACATGATTTGGAGGTGAGTAAATCTCACGTGGTTCATTTACGAACGGATTTATTTATTACTCGGAATTACTTGTTTAATTGTTAAATCATTTTCGAAACAAATTATTTGTTTTAAAATATATAAACTTGATCGACAACGGTTCATGGGTAAGTTAAACCAATGTTTTGATATAAAATGATTTTTGTGAAGAATAATTTATAAAACTATAGTTGGTATTAGTGGTCATTCCTGCGTGAATGATTACGTATATATATATATATATATATATATTTACGTGGAATATATATATGGATGGCGTGACATTGTGATGTGCGTATGAACTGTGAATTATTCAAAATGTGGTTTTGTGCGTTCACTCTTAGTGGAAATATGTTATATCATGGGATTGTTGATTTGTCGTGTTGAAAGAGAAATGGAGTTGGGGTAACATTTTGAGTCATGTGGGATTCTTTGTAAATGTGTTTCTGATCTTCGGATCTAGTGTCACAGTGGTGACAGTTTTCTGATCTTTGGATCTGGTGTTTATTGGGAGTTGATGGGTGATCATCTACTTTAGTTGAAGTTGATGGGTGATCATCGACTATCGACTTTAGTTTGGAGTTGATGGGTGATCATTGACTTTAGTGTAAGTTGTTTGACTTCTTCATTGATTTTCCTTTTCCTTCTAATTGTTGAATTTTAGTGTAAGCTCCTGAACTAAGTTATATGCAGGAGTTGCTATGATTTGAATTGTGTGATTTTAGGTGATCTCCTGAACTAAGTTATATGCAGGGATTACTGCCTTTTGTATTGTTTGTTTTAATGTAATCTCCTGAACTAAGTTATATGCAGGAATTGCTATGATTTGAATTGTGTGATTTTAGGTGATCTCCTGAACTAATTTCTATGCAGGGATTACTAATTTTTATCTAGTGTGATTGGATGTTTGGTTGTGTTTGTGGAGTTAAATGTTGTTGCTTTAATTTATCTCACGAGTTGAGAAATTATAAGCATGAGTGACGTGAGTCATTTTAATTGAGTTTACTCATACGGGCTTAAAAAGCTTACCGAGTTTGTTGTTCGCAATCCTGGTCACTATTCCATGGTGTAGGGGTTATTCTGCAAGTCAGTGTAATCATCATCGAAGTTGAGGTTTTGTTGCTGTCGTAGCTTAGACATAGTATGGTATTTTGGTTCTAGTCTTCCACTGTGTTGTGAGTGTGGAGGGTGCATTTACTTATTGAATTGTTATTCGGTTTAATTTGTAAACACTTGATGATGTAATATGTGACTCTAAAGAACGAGTTGGTATTGATATTGTGAGCTCAGTATGTTTTGTTGCTTAATTAAAATGAAAAAAAAATTTGTATGTGTTTTTCTTATGATTGTTAAGTTATCGCTTTTCGGATTTGAATTTATTTATTCAAAATTCGGGGCGTGGCAGGGGAGGAGCCGAGGTGACGGCGCATGACCTCTGTAATGCTCAGGGATGTCAGACACGTGGTGAGATCTAAGGATAGAGGAGAGATGTGGAAATGGTTACTGTTCTGGCGTTCGTGTTGCAGCTTGAGATAAGAACTGGGTGAAGTTGGGGCCGTTGTTATGTGGAGAGCTCTGAACTGGTCGTTAGGCGGTCGTCGTTGTTTCTGTGTTTCGATTGGAGGAGTGAACAGGTACGCCGTCTCTTGACTTTTTTGGGTTCATCTGGGGGCGTTGGTGTGCGTGGGTTTTATTAGGGGGGGGTCATATTTGGGGTGTCACACCCGTGATTTTTAACACAATAAAAATCGATATATAGTCTCATAATTATACATGCGTGATCGTTTAACCATCAATACAAAATACATGGAGACATCTTCCCTTTAAACCAAGTACATATTGATGCCCTGAACCCACAATTTTAATTTTGATCCGCTCTTTAGAGTCATATATTACATATGCTTACGAATTATACTGCCATCACAAAATAAAACATAAATACTCCTCAGAGCTTACTACATAGCAGAAGTCATAACAATGGCAAAGCCAACAAAATTTGCTTCTCACCCGTTCTGCTGCCAACAAGCTACCTTAGCTTCAACCTCGATTATCCTAACCTGCAGGATTAACCCTACACCATTTGAATGGTGCACCAGATTGCCACACAACAAACCCGGTAAGCTTGTGAAAGCTCGTATGAGTAACTCATGAACATCAATCAACAACTCACACAAATCAGCTTAAGGAAACAATGCAACTATGATTCCTTCTAACATTCCATGTCCTTTCCACCAAAGGGACAACTTAAGTCACTGCTGTGACAATGTTTTATTTGCTAACTTAACCATCAAGAAGCAATTCAAGTGTCATCTAGACAATAAAAGAAGAATACTCTCAGAACTCTCTTTTAATGTACATATGATACGCTTAAAGCAAGCATATAATTTAACCCTATAAAATGTCATCCTTCGTATATAGTAAATAGGGATCGTTCTATTCCTGGGATTGAGGGTACACATGTAATTGTACAACAAGTAAAGAATTAAAATAAAAACAAAGTATAATATTTACAAGTCATGAAATTAAGGGGGGTTTTGAAGAATTGGTTTCCGAAAATTAAAAGAAACAAAACAAAGAAATAAAATTAAGTAAATACAAAAACACAAATACAAGATTGAAACATAAGAAATAAATATCAAAACCAATTTCATAATCAAATTCAAATCAACCCTATAATTGTTCTTCCAAGTCATGAGAAATAAGTTGATCATGTGAAACATTTGAAGAAAACGATTTCCCATATTTTACTTTCCTTTACTAATTAATCTAAGTGAAAGCACATAGATCAATCTTATCAAACATGCAATCAAGGTCTAGAAAGCTAGCAAATCAAGACATGTTCAACGCAATAAACAAGAGAAAGGTTATCAACTTAAGTGCACAACTTAGTATGAAAAAGTTCATCTAATTGCAATCCTTTTCAATTAAATTCGATTCTTGTCCAAAACCTTTACTACTTTTGATTCAAGTTCAGAAAACTATTAGGTGAATCATAAACTTAAATCTAGCACCAATTATATGCAAACCCTAAATGTTTCGAACCATTTAGAATAAATATATAAAAGATATCAATCAAGCAAATTTAATTGAACAAACTCACGAAAGCAACTAATTAGAATCATAATCATAGGAATCAAAATCTTCATTCAATCATAAAATTTTAGAATTAAACTTTGTTCAAATATTATTGTCAACTGGAAACAATTCCAACGAAATCAAACAAGGTTACAAAGAAAGAGGGCGAATTACACCGTGAGATGGAGATGGGGATGGATGCTTGGCGTTTGGATTCTTGAATCTTAGAAGCAAGTCTTCAAGGTGGATGATGGAGATGGCTTGGTTCTTCTCTTCTTCTTCCTTGCTTGAACGTTGAACTTGCACTAGAGGGTAGAGAGAGAGCTTGACGTTTTAGAGTGTAATTTTCTGAATTCAAGGGTGTGTAAAACGTCAACTAGAGGGGAGTATATATAGGGGAACGGCAAGGCTCTTCAAGCTTCTTGATTCTTCTATTATTTTCCAAAGAATTATCAGAAAATGCCACATAACTCCAACCAATCGCAGAATGCCATGTAAGCCCTATTGTGTTGTCTAACCAATCAAAACTCTCCAAAATAAGTCTAAATCCCTTAAATATATATTATTGCTGAAATATCTAGAGATTTATTCTGATTTTCTTCACCAATTTCGGCAACAATATCATTAGAGAAAATAGGGGATGAATCTAGACTTGTTTTGAACTTTTTCTTGTTGCACACACTTCTTCTTTCCTTAAAACTCTCCCTTGAATATCTCTTGCGTAATCTTTTTATTCTCTCTTTGATTTTCACACCACCCTTCTCTCTTTTCACGGCAAAGCAAGTCTATCACCCCAAAAATATCTCTTGACGTCACAAAACCCTAATTTCCATGGGCTTTTATCCATTTTGCCGAAAATCCAATTTAATCCATAGGGTTCTTGGGCCTTGTTGCGTCATCTTCAAGCCTTGATGGTCTCCAACGCCATTTCCTTCATTATTTCGATCAAATTTCTTAGTTGGCTCCGAAATCTTGCTTGATACACTTTCCTCTTTTGAACTGGGTTTCCTGGTTGGAACATGAAAGCTTCATTTCTTCAGTTCTGCTCATTTGTGTAGCCCTTTGTGTCTTATCTTTACACCTCTCAACGTTGGCTAGCTCCTCTTTCCTTTCATGAGTTCATTTCCACTTGTTTGCTCCAATGAACTGAAAATATAAACTATTACTAAAAATAGAAACTTTCCTAAAATGAAAATAGAAACTTTCCAAAAATGAAAAATAGAAACTTTCTAAAAGTAAGAAATGGAAACTTTCCTAAAATAAAATGGAAACTTGCTAAAAACCGAAAAAAGAAACTTTCCTAAACTAAAAGGATTCATTTAAGGAAATAATTAAGTAAATATGAGGAAATAACAATTAAAATGTCGCATTAAAATGCTCCTATCAACATATTTATGAGTCTCCAGCAACCTCGACCGTTACCCCCATAAGTTATAATGGCAGACAGACTAGCGCTTTAGCTGATCGTACCCACTTGCCCAGCCAAAGGTATGATTCCCTATTTCTTGCCTTGGTCACCATCTACGACCTGTCACCATCTGTGACTCTTGGTTTTCAGACCCCGTCTGATCTTCGAACCAACCGTTGGTCACCATCTGCGACCTGTCACCATCTATAGCTTAGTTTGGGATTGCTGTGCTGTGAGAGGAAGCACTTTCGAACTTGCTGTGAGAGGAAGCACTTCCTAACTTGCTGTGAGAAGAAGCAGCTAAGGTGTTTGGTAAACTGTTTTGAAAAGTGATGTGAGAACGAAAAGCAATTTCTAAGTGTTTGGTAGTTGCAAGGCAAAAGTGCTTTGGCTATGTATAATTACCAAAATGGGCATAAATAGTAAGATATGCTACTAAAATACATAATTTTGTTTTTTGATTATGTAACCATACCAAATGAAAAAATTTCTCATGTATTATTCTTCTACCCTTGGTTGGACCAAATAAATTAAACCCTTCAATATGCATATTATGTTTTACTATTACACAAAATAAATATAGAATATTTTCATAGTTCAACGGAAACCATTACACAAAATAAATTAAAGTCACTTAAAATTTGCAACTAAATGGAACTAGTAGATGCATTCATTAGACTTTGTGCAATTGCATTTCTTAACACCTCTATTTCTTGTCTTCCCGGACCACTACTAGAATTATGCCCTCAGACATCGGCCAAAAACCGATGAGAAAAAGAATCCCGACCAATGGTTATTACAAAACCATATGGAACCATCAACTTCAATTCCTATATACTTTCAATGTAAGATGGTTATTACAAAACCATGAATTAGAATGTAACTCCAATTTTCTATGCAGCATTGCAACTAAACCATTGAGACCTAAAAGAGCTCAATAAATTGTACTCTGAGGTATCAAAATTCATGGTCTATGTAGTTACAGGATTCCCTCATGGTATCGTAAAACATAACTTTAAAAAGCAAACGGACTGGAAATACAGTTTTGCTTATTTATTGATATAGATGTTGAAACAAACTGTAAAGGAACAATGTTACACAGTTTGCTTAGGCTATCATATTCCATCTTTCATGATAGTTTTAAAATTGAAGACGCTAATCTAAATTTTAGATTGCGTTTAACATGTAAAGTGGCTGCTGCATTTCATGATCTGGGCAGATTAATAGTTGACTCTGGTTTTTTCTTCATTTGCTTTGAAGGACGGCTGTATAGAACCATGCATCTTCAGGCACAAATCTAAAGAGCATTAAAAGCTTTCGTCACATAAAAGCATCCTACACGAGTAATCTATAAACATCTCCATATTCCCTTCTTCTGCTAGAGAAAGAAGCTGAACAGTAACTTGCTTGAAAATCAAACTATAGTACTTTGTCAATAATAACAATATGAAGATAGTAATAAAAATGTTTGATTTGAATTAAGTAGGTATATGACATTTCTACCTCCATTTTTGAAGTCAGATTTCCAGAACATTTAATTATGAATACAATTAATACATTTCTATCTAAGTATGAATACATTTCTACCTCCATTGTTGCATCATCTAGCATACGCTTTGCAGAAGCATACACAAGTTCATGAATACAATTATCAGCAGAAGAGATTAAAGGATGCTGTGACAAAAGTGAAGTTGGGCTCTCAATTGTGCTTTGTAAGGTATAGATGCAACAATCTGTGCCACTCTAGATACAGTTGACTTGAGATTTTCATTTGTATAATCTTTAGACTGGAAAGAGCCGCCAAATTCTCTAGCCATCTGGAGCACCCCATAATTTTCAAGCAAGCAAAGTACAGGTAACTTGTGGTAATGGTAAAAATGTCAACGAATTGAAAATCAGCCACCAATGAATTCTGGACGCTACAAAGTAAAAACCAGATGGCAAACTAGAATAATTGGACCTCAGTTCTCAATCCATCTCTTTTAGTATTGGAGTGAACAACATTGACATCAAGGTCACCACTTCTACTTTGCTGTAGATAAGGGACCAAAATCTGAACAACCTCAGTGGCAAGTCCATTGACAAAGAAAACATCATACACATGTTTCCGTGCTGAAAACGGAAAACAAGCAAGCCAATTGGAAGCGACATCTACACGCAACAAGAGAGCATAACATATGAGATATATGCAGAAGCTCACCACTTCTGCCAAAACCTCCATTTGAATCGATACAATTCTCTAGTTCTCTACACATAGTGTAATCTGTTCACAACACATTACCTAAAAATTCTCAATATCCACAGCCAGATACACACAACGTCCTAATCTCTATTCTCTGATAGGCCAAGTTTACTGGAAACAATTGAAAACTTTTAAGAGTTCTGATATTTCGAAAACCCGAAAATTAGAGGAAAGAGAAGTACCAGTCAACAAAACCCGAGCAAATGATCTGAATGCAGCTCCTCGGTAAAAAGCCTTCCACAACTCGCTTCTCTTCTCTCATCAGCTGAAGGAGCTTCAACACTAAGAACCTACACACCACAAAAATCACAAAAGCATCAACTTTCAAGCTAGCTCCTCCCGAAACTTCCATGAATTAAACGACGCGTCATTCCTTCTCCCTGCACCGCTTGCCGATAACACCTGCAAATTCCACATTCCACTTCAATCACTACGCAAAAATAAATTCTTTAAATCCAAGAAATTGGTCGGAATCTGAAAAGTCAAAATTTCCGAGACTTGAAAAGAAGATGAGAGTTTGGAAGTGAGGGACCTGAGAAGAGAGAAGGAAAGGGAGGGAAGTTGGTACAGATCGATCTCTCGAAAGTTGGTATGCTTTGAAGATATTGGAGCACAGATCGATCTTTGAAGATGTTGGAGAACAGACCGATCTTTGAAGATGTTGGAGCATAGATCGATCTTGGAAGAAATGTTGACGGCAGCCCAGAGAGAGAGAGAGAGGCGGTGACAGAGCGATCTCTCGAGAGTTGGTACGCTTTGAAGATGTTGGAGCACAGATCGATCTCTCCTATGTGATGACGGCAGCCCCGCGTCCCAGCGTGTTAAGAGAGAAAGAGAGAAAACCCTATTGGCAATGTAATTGTTACAAAAGGATGAGGACATTATTCGTCATTTCGTAAATTTCATTAAATAAACACTGTTCACTCTGTGTTTTCCCCAGAATCAGAATCCAAAAGCTACTCTGAAGGTGCTTCTCACTTTTAGCTTCCATGAGAATCAATTTAGCCCAAAAGCAGTTTCTATAAAATTTACCAAACACTATATATTATGCCCAAAAGCAGAATCCATCTCAAAAGAAGGTCTAAAATCTATCCCAAACTGGGCCTATGACATATGCTTTTCAGACCCCGTCTAGTCTTAGAATCAACCATCGGTCACCATCTGCGACCTATCACCATCTGTGACTCTTGGTTTTCAGACCCCGTCTGGTCTTAGAACTAATTGTTGGTCACCATCTGCGAGTTGTCACCATCTGTGATATATGCTTTGCAGACCCCGTCTGGTCTTATAATCAACTGTTGGTCACCATCTGCGACCTGTCATCATCTGTGACTCTTGGTTTTCAGACCCCGTCTGGTCTTATAATCAAACATCGATACTTTTCAAACAATAGAAAACATCTGTTTCCACAATATTGTTTCTCGAAAAGTTGCCTTCAACAATAATATGAACACAATCATGCATATTATTCCATCACACATCATTCACAAGAATATATATATTTCACGTAAATATATATATATATATACGTAATCATTCGCTCAGGAATGCCTACTAATACTAACTATAGTTTGCAGTTAAATAAATAACGCTAAAACAATAATGGTAACTCCGTTCGTAAATGAACCTTGTGAGATTACTCACCTCGAAATTCCCGCTGTGTCTTCACACCACTAGACTGCTTACAGAACGTTCTTTGTCAAGCACCTAAGGAAGTACAGCCTTGATTCAGTCAATGGAACACAAGGAATAACGTTCGAAACCCTAAATCGAACTAAAATTCCCAAAGTGACGCCAATTAAGGCGAAACCACATACAAGACCACCCAATGTCTCCGGAATACTTCTATGATCAATATGTCCAAACCACAAGTCGATCGGACACTCGGATCCTCACGGATCCAATAAATCAACCGGTATAAAACCGTAAAAATCATAACAAATTCACACGAACTCCAAAATTTTCGTATTATATATCAAAATGCTCGTATCGACGGGCAGAAGATATATAATACCAGAAACAGTTCCTAATATGGCCGGAACACCACCAGAGCGCCTCCACAGACCGTGGTGCACCGCCGTGGGCCAAAACTCAATATTTCACAAAATTTCCAACATCAAAGATGTTCATCCCAGCATGCTTATCCATTTTCATAACTAGCACGAAGTCAAAATCGAAGCGTAAAGAGTCGAAAACTACCTCGTAAGCCGTAGATTACTGTTTAATCCAAGTTGAACCAAGTTTCACGTGAATCGATCCAAACAACCACCACAGATCGATCCAGGAGGCTGCTGCGAGCTCCCCATGCTTGGTTTGAAGCTTTACCGACGTCAGAGATCGGAGAACCGATCAGGTCTGATTTCCTTAAACTTCGCCACCTTCAAGCACCACCACCACCGAGAATCGCTGCTAAAGGATGCCAGAGGGTTGACCAGAGCAAGGATCTGATCTAGAGAGTTTCACAGCCGGAGACCGCCGGAGCTCGCTAGAAAAGCTAGGTTAGATTTGCCGGGTCAGGGTCTGGTCAGTTGGGTTTCTTTAATACTGAAGGTATCAGTCGAGAGAGAAGAGAGAGGAAGAGAGTTTCCAGAAATGGCAATTTGGAATTATGAAATAATTTCCGGAAATCCTCTATTTATACTAAAACGGAAACTTTTTCCGAAAGTCATAACTTCCTCATACAAACTCCAATTTTTTGCATGTCCACGAACTCATATCGATGGGCTCTACAAGTATTGTGAAGAAAGTTTTCAGAGAAACCCAACGAATAAAAAGTCAACCTTTACAACCCCCTAAAACCATATTCTTCGAATAATTATTTGTCTGAAACACTTCCGCTCCATCCACGAGCCACAAAACCGTCTAATAACCACAATTTAGATTCCAAAAGTCCTCAGAAAATAAATAAGAATTTTCGGGGCATCACACGGGGAGTGAGATTTACCGGTGGGTTCTGGGTTGCATTAGGTCCAGCGAGATTTTGGGGGGTTGAATTTTGGGTAGAGCTGAGCCTCTTGTGGTTGCTTCGGGTAGGTTTTAAAGATTTGAAATTTTGCCGGGGAGTCTTGAGGAAGGCGATATAAAAACGACTGACCAGTTATCTGTATCGCTCGTAGTATGGCGCGGGAGAATCGCAGTCGTGGTAGGCGAGAGGGTTCCTTTCTCGGAGGCGAAGGAGCCACTCGTGGCTGTGTCTGTGCTACTCATGGTGAAGGAGAGGGCGCCTCTCGTGGTCTCGGTGACGGTGTTCCCCTCGGGGTCACCGCTGGTGGTTCCCGGGTAGATGGTGGAGGGCGCTCCCCAAGGAGGTGGTGGGGGAGCTTCTCGTTGGAGTATTGCAGAGAGTTCCCGAGGAGGTGGCAAAAGTATTTCCCGAGGAAGTGGCGGGGGCTCGTCGCGTGGAGTTCCGAGTAGGGTTGGGCAGCCCGTGGCGTCTGATGTACCTGACGCGGAGAATGTCAAAGTATTGGAGCTCCCGCGTTCGCAACGGGGGCGGTTGCTCCTTGGCGATACACCCATTGATCAACCTGGTCTGAGTATGATGGAGGAACAGATCAGCTAGATGAGGACTACTTGGGCGATTCCAGACAATATCCTGTTACGCCCTTTGAGGGATGGTGAAACGTTTAGCCAACCCGAGTTGGGGTGGGCATGTTTTTAAGAATATCAGCTTAGGTGTGGGTTGACATTCCCATTATTGGAGGAGTTACAGTATCTGCTGTCTTGCCTGAATATATCGGTATGGCAACTATCGCCCGATGTGTTGAGGCAAATAATGGGAGTATTGCTGCTATGGAAGCTTAGCAAGTTGTTGTGTCCCAATATCGGCGAGTTCAACTCCATGCTCAAGATGCAGTACTCGACTAAAACCGGCTATAGTGGATGTGTAAATTTTAGGGCGCGCGGCCTTGCTGTCATTGAGGACTTGCCGTCGAACATTTATGCGTGCTGGCGAGGGAGGCCCTGCTTGGTAGGCGGTCGGTGGCAGAATCCAGATACTGTGCATCGGGTCCCGACCCATTTCCAACCCATCTATGAGTATCGTGATTGCATTTTTGGTGGGTTTTTCTCTGGTGTATACTAATAGCGTGTTTTTGCATCGTAGTGAGGTAGGAGGTTAATTTGACCACGCTGGAGCGGAAGCGTGTGGCGAGGGTGATGGGTATCTTTCCCAAGGGGACGAGGGGGTTCTATCGTCTGTGTAAGCTCCCAATATATGAGAGGTTTGAGCTGGGGAGGTTTCCGGGTGAGGGGTTCTCTGTTTGTTTAGTGTTTGGTTGTATGTTTTGTTGTATCCTTGCTAACGCTGTATGTTTGTTTTGTAGCGGATATGCCGAACGAGGCTCAGAGTAAGAGCGACGCCCCGTATTCCGATGTTGATCCCGCTATCATTATTGAGGGGTTGTTGTGAGAATCGGCGATGGCGAGGTGAGTGGATGTGGACTTGCCGGATAATGTGCGCGTAATGAATCATCGGGTGAACATGTTGTTGCCTGATGAGGTGTATCTGGATTATCTCAATCAGCGGGCCGAGGAAGAGGCCGGTACCGAAGGGTATGAGGCTCAGGGTGCTCGGGAATTGGTGCAACATCCCTAGGGGCCGCCCGTACCGATGGGTGAAGTGGGTGAGCGCCCTCAAGTGCATGTTGGTGAGCATCAGTCCCCCGAGACTTGAGAAGTAGCTAGTCAGTCCCCCCGGGTCTTGGCAGGAGGGGTGGATCTTGGTGACATGACTCGGTTCTCTGAACCCACAGTTGAGGTGGAGATCTCCATTGAGGAGTTACTGGAAGAGGTGGAGCGGCGTCAAAGTGATACCAGAGCCTGCGCCCGTGATCGGCTAGTGCAAGACGCAATGTTGGAACAGCTGGATGCTGTCTTTGGCGAGGATGTTGGCGCTCCGATCTCGCGGGAGGTCATCACTATTGACAGTGGGGAGGCGGAGGTGACCAGCCAGGCCGTTGGTGAGACAGGGTTGGCGGCCGAAGTGTCTGAGGTGTAGCCCGAGTCCGGAGAGGGTATTATCGTGGTTGCCCAAGTTACCGAGACGGGGAGCCATGATAGCTGGGGGGATGGAGTCCGAGTGTTGGACACGTGTGCCCGTATGGATGGGGTCGGGTCAAGGAAAAGGACGGCCTCGCAGCTTCATCTCGGGAGTCCCCCGACTGGTGTCGCTATCGACATTCATGGTAGCAAGAGGTCCCGGGTTGATAATGTACCACGCTCGAGATCTACGAGTGGGGGCTCGCGGGGTTCTCGTGATGAGGTTGTCGGGGGTCTCACGCGCACCCTGGGAGAGATTAGGGTTACTAATGGCGCCATCCTTTATATGGTTGCGGACCTGCGGAACTGTCATTGTGACCGTAGTCGCGTGAATACTGAAGACCTGCGATTGGGGTATCGGGAGGCTCAGGAGAGGTTGATGAGGGTACGTATTGTTTTGCGTTTGCTTGGTACTTATTACTTTCACGTAGGTATGTTGACAATGGTGTATGATGCAGGCTATGAACCTGAATTACCATGCCTCTGGCGAATTGGTAGCTCATTTTTATAGGGAGATGCCCGGCTGTAAGGGGAGCTGAAGGCCGAGAGGGAGAGGGCGTGCGAGCTTCAAAGTGTGGTAAACCAAGTCCAGGTGGAGTGTGAGGATATGAGGCGAGTAATTGATGAAGGGGTCGCGAGGGGGATGGAGTTGGAACGAGCACTTGCCATAGAGAAGGCTCGTCGTCAAGAGGTTGAGGGTGCTATCGCTCCACTGAGGGCGGCGAACCTGGATCTTACTGGGAAGCTGCAACGGGAGGAGGATGGACTAAGGTTGATGGATCAAGTTACGGCTTGGGTAAGCGAGGTTGAAGAGTAGGGCTGGGCACGGTCCGAGACCGACATTGTTTTTAAAAGGACCGGGACCTGAACTGGGACCGGGAGAGGAAGTTTGGGCCGGGCTTGGACTTGTAGAACATCGGGACCGGCCTAAACCCGGACCGAGAATATCCAGGCTGGTTCCTCCGGGCTTTCGGTTCTTGACAGCGTTAGCAGAAGTACAGCATTTTGGCACCAAAACTGTCCAGTGTCATGCTGCCTGCTACTGTTTAAACTTTAAAGCTTGGCATCAAAAGTTCAAAGATCCATGAGTAAACAAGTAAACATCAAGGATATACAACACAACTACACAAGTATAAAACTATAAAACTATAAATACTGAAAATCTACAATGAGAAGTAAGAAGTTGAGAACACAATGAGTAGTTGAGACTTGAGAACTGCAACCTGCAAATCTGCAATACTAGCAGAAAATAAAGATGAAAGACTATAAATTTATAAAACGTCTACGCATTTCCATTATGCATTTCTGCAATGCTGCAGCCTGCAAATAAAAGTATAAAAGTTGCTCTGCATTTCTCATTCTTAGGGCCTACTCATTCTCAAATCTCAATCCACATGTGAAGCAAGAAAACAATCAACAACAGTTACAACACAATAACTTATTAACTCAAACACTCAATAAGCCACGAACTTCAGGAGACACCAAGTTCACTCAAATGCTCAATAACCAAATAACTGAAATAAGCAATGCAATTCTCCAACTCAGCAACTCTCATTGTCTTAACAAAGAAAACAAATTAAAAAAAAAAATGAAGAAGTCAAGAAACAAATCAACAATTCCATGTTGAATGCTATGCAGCCTATGCAGCTGCTCTTCATCCTCTTCTTCTCCTTTCATTTTTTTTCCCTACACAAAATCACAAATACACAATTGACAATTCAGTGGAGGAAGATAATGACACAATGTATTACAACAATACAAGTTATTCTTGAATCCAATGAAACTTAGTAGGACTAAAAACAAAAAAAGGCAGTAAGGCACACATTTTGAATTTTTGATATACCTTTAGATTTTCTTGGTGGCAGTAGCACCTGTTTTGCAGACTTTGAGGTTCCAGCAGCTCCTGTTGAGGGAGTTGCAGCAGCACTTTTTTTGGAGACTTTTGCAAACTTGGAGGTTCCAGCTCCTGTTGTTGGGTCATCTTCACTTTCGACATCTACTTGTTTTCCATTTGCTACATTTGCAACAAGTGAAACTGTGAAAGTCAAAGACCATGTAAAAAAAATTAAACAACAATCAACAGCAAGCATACCTCTTTCCATTTTTTCATAAAACTCAAGCTCTTCTAGGCTTGGATAATATTCAATGTCGGATTGATCTCATTTTTTGATCCAATTTTGTAAACAAATCAATGCTTCCACAGTTCTAGGAGTTAAAGAACTCCTACAAGGGTCAATGACTCTCCCACTGGTACTGAATGAGGACTTAGATGCAACCGTACTCACTTGGATTGCAAGTACATCCCTTGCAACAAGAGCAAGGTTTGGATATTTGCAGCCGTTTATCTTCCACCAATCAAGCAGCTGCCATTCATCATCTTTGGGATTCTCTATAGGATCAAGTAGATACCTGTCAACTTCACTCTCAACAACGACTTCGTTTGATTTAGCTAGGGCTCTTTGCCAACCTTCTAACATCTCAGCCATTTTCCCGGACATTTTCTTGGTCTTCTCCTTGGACTTGGACTTGGAAGATGTGGCTGTTGCTTTTGTGTTGTTAGAAATAACGCAGCTTGTTGTAGTGTTGCTCCTAGAACTTCTAGACTTTGAAGAGGCATTGCTTGATAATCTATAAAGATCAGTTAAGGATACCAGCAGCTCCTTCACTTCATTGGCCTTGGCTTTTGCTTTGGCACCATCAAACTGGAGATGAGTTAAACACTTAAACATATATGACTAATGTTTTTCAACTTGAACCTAGGATCCAACACAAGGGCAACTAACAGCAACTGATTCATATCTTCAATCGTTCCAAAATACTTCCCAAATTTTGCTCTCATCTTCACTGCCATTTCCATCGTTAGCTCTTCAGTTTCACTTCCATCACTTATCTCCAGAGGCACAAAGAGTGCATCATTCTCCGCTTCGATTACTACAATGTCATGAAAAGCTTTATGAGCAGTGAGGTGTTTGGTTGCACTGATTCCCATTGTCACATCATAAAAAATCCTCAAGAACTTCACAAAGATTTCAGCTTTATCCCAATCTACTTTTACTGATGGCCCAACTCTTTTTTTTGGTTGAACTGATTTTCTTTGAACTTGTATTTCAGTCTCTTCTTCCTCCTCAACCTCTTCATCTTCATGAAAATAGTCTTTGTACTTATTTTCTTCCTCATCACTCATCCGATCAAAAGCTGGCTTCACCTCCAAAGCTATGTCAAGCATTAAAAATGTGGAATTCCATTGCGTTGGAACATCCAAAGCTAGAATTTTTTGAGAATCTATATGGCCTTCAAGCGTCTCCTTTTCAACACACACCTTGAAGAAATCCAATCTGTTAGAACTACTTCTAATATATTTGACGGCATTTCGGATTGCAGCACAGCTTCTATCCATAATTCTCAAACCAGCCCTAACTATAATGTTCAAGATGTGAGCCAAACACCTCACATGCATGAACTTGCCCCCAAACATTGGGGGGTTCTTCCATCCAGCCACCTTCCTTTGTAGATACTCGATTGCCACCTTATTTGCACTAGCATTATCAACAGAGACTGTCAAAACCTTGTCTATCCTCCACTGTAGAAAACATGTCTCTAACAACTTTCCAATTGTGTTGCCCTTGTGATTGGGAATTACACAAAAGTTCAAGATTCTTTTGTACAAATTCCAACCACAATCTATGAAGTGTGCTGTTAACACCATATAGGTGATATTCTGTACAGATGTCCAAGTATCTGTTGTTAAGCACACTCTATGGTTCCTTAAAACCATCTGAAGCTCCTCTTTCTTCTCCTCATACATCTCCAAGAAACACCTCACTATTTTTCTCCTAGAAGGCACCTCAAATCGAGGAATTGCTACCTTGCAAAACAACCTAAATCCTTCATTCTCAATGTGACTAAATGGCAGTTCATCAATAACTATCATTTGAGTCGCAGCTTTGCCACAAGCTTCTTGTGACAACCCTTTATTCACCTTCAAGCTAGGTTCAACTCCACCATCACTAATCAATAGTTACTATGTGTCTTCTAAATCCTCCCTTTCAGGATACTTTTTACACACCTTTTCGATATGTCTACGCAAAGTACTTGTACCATTAAATGAAGAATCAGCAGCAAGGTCAGTAGCGCAATACTTGCATTTTGCCCGTTTCTCAAATCCACATTCCTCTTTCTTCCCATCTTTTTCAATATAGAGTGTTCTATCATACTTCTCCTAATGATTCCATACATTTAACCTCGGGTCAGCCTTCTTCATTTTATTTTCTCTTCTTCTCTTTTTCTGCTCAACTCGGGATGCCTGAGTTGGAGTTGGAGCTTCATCTACATGCTCTTTGGCAGCTGTAGCTTCTGGTTCCTTGTTCTCAGGTTGCTGACACATAGCTACTACATCATTCCCAACTACTTCATCTTTCTCACCATCAGAATGAGAACTGAATGAGTGACTTGAATTACTTGAGGTTGCCATCAAGTCTGAAAGAATGAAATTGCAGCACAAAGTCAAGAAGAGGATAATCCCATCAGCCAAATACAAATGCTTTCAAGTTTCAACAAAATCGAAATACAAAGTTACAAATCAACTCAGAAGTGAGAACAGAGATATCACAATTTACAAATTTACAAACCAACTCATTCTCTGAATAGACAGATAACAAGCAAATTAGCAAAACTGTTAAACTGTTAACAAGCAATGCATTTATGAGAAAACAGAGGTGAGATTCAGAGATTACAATCCAAGTGCAAAATCGAAAACAAAATCCAAGTGCAAAATCGAAAGCAAAATCCAACAATCCAATTGCAAATCGAATAGACTGGTGGCCGAGAAGAGTACCTAGAGTCCTAGACTAGTGGCCGAAAGCCTGGGGTGTTTCGTTCGACACCTCGAGGCGGAGGTGAGAGGCGGAGCTGAGAGCGGATCGATTTGAGTGAGAGGCAGAGCTGAGAGGCGATCGCCTCAGAGGTGAGAGGCGATCGATTTAGGACTGTCGTATAGGGTTTACCACTTTACCGTTTTTGTACCAATCTATTGTGGTCATCTCTATACTAATAGTATAGACTTCGAAAAATATCCTATAAATGGAATACAAGTGTAGCATTCGGGTTTTCTGGTCCACAAATTCAGTGAAAGTAAAGGACCGGGACCAGACATGGAATTATGAGTGCTGGGACTGAATTGGCAAGTTTCACTCATTTTTAGTTTAAAACCTGACCCGAATCGGCCGTTCCGGGTCGGTTCTGTTTGGTTTTCAGGGTTTTCGGTCCATTATGCCCACCTACTGAAGAGCGTCTTTAGGACTTGGAAAGGCAGGTCTGAGAAAGCGATGTCGAGTTGGAGCTTCGTGCTCCTGCCTTGGAGAGTTTGGCTCCTTATCCCGATCTCGTGGTGGATTTAGAGGGGCAGGTTGGTAATCTGCAGAGGGAGGTTGACCGTTTACGGGATGTTGAGCTTGAAGCAGGCGAGAGGGAGGCAAAGATGCAGCGGCTCAGGAAGGAGTTAGCCGAGCAACAGGCTAGATCTAGTAGCTTTTCCGAGGAGTACATTCGCCTGCGCGCTGCCACCGAGACACATCGGGACAAGCTCGCCAAGGCTAGGCAGGATTGTGTGGACAAGGCGGTGGATCTCTATCTCCGGTCGGCCCACTTTTAAGAGAAGATGAACAAAGCCTTCTAGGATTGGGCCTTGCACTAGATTCGAGATGGTATCGCTACCGGTTGGATAAACTAAGAGAAGATGGTAAGAGATATGCAGGCTAAAAAGGCAGCGAGATCGCAAGCCAGTGATGCAAGTGGTGGTTGAGCTCCTGGGATTGTGATCCTGGAGCAGGCTATATCGGAGCATGAGTCGGGCTAGATTGATGATCGGGAGGCAAAGGGTGCTACTGGCGAGCAGGGGGCTTGTGTGGATACCGAGGGCGAGGTGCAAGGCCAGAATGTTGGGAGGGAGACGAGGTGGAAGAGCGAGATTGAGTAGAGGAGCAGGCATGCAGCACCAAGGGCAAGACTCAGCCTCTAGTTGTTCATTTTGTGCTAGCGATAGGTTTTCCCTTTGTAAATGGATTGGATTTTGTTTGAGACAATTGATCGAGTGGTCTGACTTTTGAAATGTCCGCTTGGTATTGGGAGACGTAAAGTTTATGGGGAAGAGATATTGTTGGGCGATAGTCCCCCGTGCACTGCATATATTTATTGCGCCGTCGATTGGTTGCCTTGTCATTAATGCAGGTCATTAAGGCGACACGACGATTGGTCGTCTGGAGATAGTTGGTGCGGTGGCATTCCTCTATAAATAGGCTGGGGTAAGGAGATAGGTTGACCATATTTTCAACATGGCGTTTTCTTTGTTTTTCATTGTGCTTCTACTTCTGAAATCTTTTCCTCCCTTTAGGCAGTATGTGTTTCCAGATTTTTGGGCATTATAGCTTAATCTCATCTTGGGTTATGGGCTTTATAGCCTAATCTCACAAGGACTCGGCTTCATCACTTGCTTGGGGATTGCGCAATCTGTGCCCCTGCGAAAATCAAAACCTGTCTAAGTGAGAAACCCAAGGACCAAGATTGTTGGAGGTACGGCGGAATGATGGAGATCGGGTGGTGATACGGCGGAGAGTGGTGAACCAGTACTGCCTCCCAGTCTTTCCCACCATTGCCTGGCCAGCCTATCAATCCTTTTCAATCTTCTGCTGAAGCTCCTCAAATTCCAAAGAATCAGACTTGATCGGAGCCAGCCTGTATCGGACTCGAGAGGACACGTGAGGATAGTTGCATGTCTATCGCATTTGTATGAATATTTGTTACTGTTTATCGCATTTGTGCGAAGTATCAATTGATGTATCGCTATTGGCTCAAAGCCTTTTGTAATAAACATTCTGGAGTATGTATCGGCATTTATTGTGCTATCGCCCCTTTATTTCTGCATGAGCTTTTCCTTGCGCATCACTTGGCACCGCAGTGAAGTGCGAGTGTGGGCATGATATGAGCATTTTAATGCGACGTTTTAACTGCTATTTCCCTACATTTCCTGCGTTATTTCCTTAAAGAAACTCTGTTTAGGGAAGTTTCCATTCTTCGATTGGGAAAGTTCCTAATTGTAGAAAGTTTCCGTTTTGTAGTTTCTATTTCTCGTTTTTAGCAAGTTTCCATTTTAGTTTAGGAAAGTTTCCATTTCTCATGAAAGTTTCTATTTTTCATTTTTGGTAAGTTTCTATTTTTCAATTTTGGAAAGTTTCTATTTTCGTTTTAGGAAAGTTTCTATTTTTAGTAATAGTTTCTATTTTCAGGTCCTCAGAGCTCAAAAGTGGAAATGAACTCACGAAAGGAAAGAGGAGCTAGCGAACGTTAAGAGGTGTATAGATGAGACACAAAGGACCACACAAATGAGCAGAAATGAAGAAATAAGCTTTCCTGTTCCAACCAGGAAACCCTGCGCAAAAGAGAAAAGTGTACCAAGCAAGATTCCAAAGCTAACCAAGAAACTTGACCGAAATAATGAAGAAATGGAGTTGGAGGATGACAAGGCTTGAAGTTGACGCAACAAGGCCAAGAACTCACTAGAATAACTTGGATTTTCGGCAAAATGGATAAAAGCCCATACAAGCCCATGGAATTAGGGTTTTGTGACGCATAAGAGATGTTATTGGAGGGTTTGCCATGAAATACCAAGGGGAAGAGAGAGAGTTGGCGTGAAAATCAAGGGGAGAATAAAAGATTACGCCAAGAGATTTTCTAGGGAGAGTTTTAAGGAAAGAAGAAGTATGGACATCAAGAAAAGGCTCAAAATGCGTCTAGATTCATTCCTATATTCCCTAAAGGTATTTTGGCCGAAATAAAAGAGAAAAATCAGAATATATTCATGCAATTTCGGCAACAATATATTAGGGAATTATTTTGGAGTTTTATGATTGGTTGGATGACACATAAGGGCTTACTTGGCAAATTATCATTGGTGAAAGCTATGTGGAATTATTAAATTAATTCCATGGAAAATAAAAGAAGAATCTCAGCTTGGAGACCAAGTTTGGCCATCCCCTATATATACTCCCCTACTCTAGACGTCTCACACACCTTACAATTCAGAAAATTACTCTATACGTGAAAGCTCTCTCCATTCTCTAGTTCATCTTCTGCGATTTCAAGTAAGGGAGGAAGAAGGAAGAAGAAGCCGTGAGCACCTCCCCTTATCCACCTTGAAGCTGTGAAGTTTTGAAGCTTGCTTTCGAGATTCATTAGTTCATCATTCAAGTTCTTCATCACCATCTCCATTCAAGGTGTAATTCAACTTTCTTTCTTGTAATCACTTTTGATTTTCCCTTGTTTGATTCATATGAATGTGTTCTAGTTAACAATAATATTCGAACAAAGTTTAATTTTGAAATTTTTATGATTGAATGAGATTTTCGATTCTTATATTGTGATTCCAACGTTGCTTTTGTGAATTTGTTCAATTAAATTTGCTTGATTGATATCTTTTATGTGTTTATCTTAAATGGTTCGAAACTTTTAGGGTTTGCATGTAATTGGTGCTAGACTTAAGTTTATGATTCACCTAATAGTTTTGTGAACTTGAATCAAAAGTAGTAAAAGCTTTGGACAAAGGTCGAATTTAATTGAAAATGATTGCAATTAGATGAACTTATTCATACTAAGTTGTGCACTTAAGTTGATAACCTTTCTTTTGTTTATTGCATTGAACATGTTTTGATTAGCTAGCTTTCTAGACTTTGATTGCATGTTTGATAGGATTAATCTAGGTGCTTTCATTTAGATTAATTAACTAAGGGAAGTAAAATATGGGAAATCATTTGCTTCAAATGTTTCACATGATCAACTTCTTTCTCATGACTTTGAAGAACAATTATAGGGTTGAGTCGAATTTGATTATGAACTTGGTTTTGATTTTTGTTTCTTATGTTTCATTCTTGTATTTGTGTTTTTGTTTTTACTTAGTTTTATTTCTTTCTTTTGTTTTTTTTTTTTTCGAAAACCTAAAACCTAAATCCCCCCTCAATTTCGTGACTTGTCATTATTCTTGTAAATATTATACTTTGTTTTATTTTAATTCTTTATTTGTCTTATAATAACAGGTGTACCTCAATCCCCGGAATAAAACGATCCCTATTTACTATATATTAACGATGACATTTCAGGGTTAAGTTGAATGCTAATTTTAGCAGATCAGGGCACCGCATGAAAGGGTTTAGTATGATATCGATATGTGTGGCGATAACGAATGGCAAATTTTTTACGTCGGGCGAGGTCATTTGTCGTGGCAACTCATCGGCATTAGCCATCGCTGCCCTATATGTGAGGGGCCCAAGAATCGCAATGTGTCGCATTGTGATAACTATGTTCGTGGCGATGTGTTGGCCACCACTTGTTTAGTTGCCCCATGATGAAGTGTTACGTAGAGTGTATGTAATACCGGCGTAGGAGCATTTACTGATGGCGCTGTATCGCACATCGTGAATCATTCATTCATTGATGCATCGCATAATATTCATTCGTTTGTTGGTGTGTCGCATAACATTCATTCTTTCATTGGAGTATCGCATTCGTTCGTTCGTTGGCATATCTCATAACATACATTCTTTCTTTGGCGTATTGCGTAAGATTTATTCATTCATTCATTTGATCTCAACTGGCAGCGCAAGGGTTCGCGAGGGACAGCATGGTGCTGTATCGGCGGGACCGGCCGTTAGCGATATCGCATTAACATTCGTTCATTCATTGGTTCGCGTGTTGCGTGACATTCATTCATTCATTTGATCGCAACTAGCAGCGCAAGAATTCGAGAGGGACATCATTGTACTGTATCAGCAGAACCAGCCGTGAGCGATCGATATTGCATAAACACTCGTTCATTCATTGGTTGGCGTATCACGTGACATTGATTCATTCATTCATTGGCATATCGCGTAACATTCAATCATTCATTGGGGTATCGTGTAACATTCATTCATTCATTGGCATATCACGTAACATTCATTTGTTCATTCGTTTGATAGCAATTGGCAGCGCAAGGGTTCACAAGGGACAAAATTATGCTGTATTAGCGGAACTGGCCATGAGCGATATCGCATTAACATTATAAAGCGCGTAGGCAATAAGTTGGGATTGTTGTACAGCGTGCCCTTGCTTGTTGTGTGTTATGGTGGCCATCGTAAGGCCTATGGCGATAATGACGGGAGAGATGTGACTGATCATCAGTCGAAAGGTTGCAAGAAAGACTACAATGAAGTGTTACATTAAGAATCTAACTAGGAAACCTAAATCGATATGGATAGCTTTAATGGGAAGCTTCTTGAGGGTTAAGTCTCCTATATATACAGATGAATTGGTCCCTGATTACTACCGACGTTTTGCATATTGTTCTGTCCATTGAGAAGCAAGTTGGTAAGTAACAGAAGGCCATATTCAGTGTTCGTGTTTGTAGCATAAGATGGAATCCATGCCAGTGATTGCTGAAGGTAAGCCTTAATCCCTTTTATGATTGTGTGCATATGTTGTGAGCATGTATATGGTTATTTTACAATTGGTATCAGAGCCAGGTTCACAAGTATCAAAATCGTTTTAGGGTTTTGCAAAACAAACAGAAAAAAAAAAAAAAAAAAAAAAAAAAAAGGGTTTTTGCTTTACGGATCAAGTAACTGGTCAGGTAACTGACCAAGTCACTGATCAGGTAACTGACCATGTAACTGGTCATGTAACTGATCAAGGTAAGTTACTTAAGTCGATTGCTGCATCTGGTTAAATATCAAATTCATGCTTCCGCTGTGATTTTTAGCAGCAAATTGGGGAAAAAGCAAAAACAGGTTTTTCTGTGAAATTGATTTCGATTCATAGCATGATAATTGAGTTTTTGATTGTGCTCAAGAACCCTAGTTGCATTCCCGGCGTGCGTTAGGTTAGAGTAGATGGTGACCGGATGAAATTTACAATTTCTTGATTGTTCTGTGGTTTCTTGGAATCGAAACAATTTTGATTGTGCTTGAATATGCATGATGAATTGATTGATGATATGGTATTGTATCTGTGATTGTGTAAAATTGCATGAAGAACAAAAATCTCCCAGATTTTGTTTACACATTATTAAAATTGACAGATACGAGAGCTTAATTTTCTTACAAGGATGAATCTGGGTAGAATATAAAGTTAAAAGCTCATGGGTTTTGTAGTTTTCTGTTGGCATAAGTGATTATGATGCACAAAGCATTCTTCATTGATGTTGGCAGAAAACAATGATCAGGTCACTGACCATGTAACTGGTCAGGTCACTGACCATGTACCTGGTCAGGTCACTGACCATGTAACTGGTCAGGTAACTAATCAAGTATCTGATCGAGTGACAAAACTGAAATTGTGTTTTCTGTTTTAAAACTATGCTTCAGTTTTATCTTCCAAAGAAGTGGTCAAGTATGGTTTTAGAATACAAAACAGCAATATGCATGCTTGATGAAAATAAATACGGATACTTAGAAATTTTTCTTCTGTCTAAAGATGTGGATAAATTTCTTTGGATAACTTGTTTTCATTGAACATGGTATATTGATAAAGAACTCCAGAATGTTATGCTTCTGCTCAAAAGTGTTGCTTAACATTGTTTTTGGTTATGGACTGATATGAATGCAAGTATGGATTGTTTAGGTTTTCTGTATGTAATTATTTTGGTTGCTTAAAGCTAAATAAAACACAGAAAACTTAAAGTCATTTTCTTTACAAATTGAGAACTCACATGATTTTTGTTTTGCTCCTTAGGTAACTCCTACATGAACTTGAACAGTGTCTTGATGCTAACTGGAACCAACTATAGAGCTTGGCTAGAGTTTGTAGAGAACTATATGGGAATGCATGAGAATATAGACTATTGCTTTACTGAGGATAAGCCTATAGAGTTGAATGAAAAGAGCACCAAGAAAGAAACTGACCTCTACAAGAAGTGGCATAGATCCAATAGAATGGCTAAGAACCTTATTCGTACCTCTATGTCCAAGACTGTCAGGGGAAGTATAGAAGAGCCTGAGCTAGCATCAGATTTTCTGGAACTCATAGGTGCTAAGTTTAAGGAAAGTGAAAAGGCAGAAGCAGCTAGACTAACCAAGGAGTTTCATGATTTGAAGTACATGGGTTCAGGGGGAGTTAGAGAGCATATCATGAAGATGATCAATATTAACGGCAGACTCAGGGAGCTATTGATTGGGGTTAGGGATGAGCAGGTAGTGCATTATGCACTACATTCCTTACCTAACAGTTTTAGTCATCTAAGAACCAGTTACAATTCACAAAAGGGAAACTGGACTTTAGATGAACTTATATCCATCTGTGTTGATGAGGAAGCTAGGATCAAGGAAGAAAAAGAACCTGCTACAGCCATAAATCTTATAGAGAAGCCTAAGAAGAAAAAGCCCCAGAACAAGCTCAAGCCTACCAAAGCCATAACTAAGAGTTCAACAGCTGCAGTGGCCAAGGAAAACAGGCCATTTAGGTTCAAGTGCTACTTTTGCAAAAGAGTAGGACACATGAAAAAGGACTGCACTGACTATAAGAACTGGTTAGCCAAAAAGGGTAAGATTTTTTCTAATACAGTTTTTTCCTTAGAAATTAATCTTATAAATGTTGAACCACAGTCTTGGTGGATAGATTCAGGCTCACCTATTCATATTACTAATTCTTTGCAGGGATTCATAAGGAGCAGAATCCCAAAAACGGATGAAGTGAACCTGTGTGTGGGCAATGGCATGAGAGTGGCAGTCAAGGCTATTGGCACCTTAAAGCTTGATCTAGGATTAGGAAAATTGTTAGTTTTGGATAATGTTTTTTATGTACCTTCCATGAGAAGGAATTTGGTTTCAGTTTCTCTTTTAGTAAAATCTGGTTGTAGACTTGTTATTGATAGTAATGGAATTCTTATTTCTAAAAATTCTGTTCAAATTGGTTCTGGTATTATCTCGAATGATTATTTACAGTTAAGTTGTTCAATGGCTCAACAAGAAATTTTACTTGTTGAAGATAACACAAACAGTACTAGGACTTTAACAGGTGTTAAAAGAACCAAACTAAATGAAAAGTCTGCATTTTTATGGCATAGAAGACTCGGCCATGTTTCAAAAGAGTGACTGAAAATATTGGTGAAAAACAAAATCCTAAATGAACTTGATTTTTCTGATCTAACAGATTGTGTGGAATGTTTTAAGGGAAAAATAACCAACACAAGAAAGAAAACTGCATATAGAAGCCAAAATTTATTAGAACTCATACACACTGATATATGTGGACCATTTAGGCATCAAACTATCTGTGAGAATGTGTATTTTATCACATTCATTGATGACTTTTCTAGATACAGTTATATTTATCTACTTTCAGAAAAGGCACAAGCATTGAAAACCTTTCAAATCTTTAAGTCTGAGGTAGAAAATCAACTAGAAAAGAAAATCAAAACAGTAAGGTCAGATAGAGGGGGAGAGTTCTATGGAAAGTACACTGAATCCGGCCAACAAAAGGGTCCATTTGCCTTGTTTTTGCAAGACAATGGAATTAAAGCTCAATACACAACACCCTATAATCCACAACAGAATGGTGTTGCAGAGAGAAAGAATAGGACTCTTTTGAACATGGTTAGATGTATGATGTGTACAACTGGTTTGCCTAAATTTCTGTGGGGTGAGGCTTTAAAAACTGCAAATTATATTTGCAATAGGACACCTAGCAAAGCCATAGAAAATACTGCTTTTGAGCTTTGGTGTGGCAGGAAACCTAGTCTTCATCACTGTCATGTTTGGGGATGTCATGCAGAAGCTAGGATTTATAATCCAAGCTTGAATAAACTTGACCCCAAAACTGTTAGTTGCTATTTTATAGGTTATCCAGATAAATCTAAAGGCTATAAAGTATATTCTGCTCATCATTCACCTAGAATTTTTGAAACACATCAAGTAAAGTTTCTAAGTGAAAAAGTTCACAATACAAACCTTGAGGATTTAACCTCAGATTTTGAGGAAATTGTGTCAGATGAGAATATAAGTGTACCATTGCCTTTAGAACAAGATGTAACTGATCATGTCACTGGTCATGTAACTGACCAAGTACCTGTCCCTGATCAAGTAACTGACCGTGTCACTGACCAAGTCACTATACCTAGTTGAGTAACTGGCCAAGTAACTGACCATGTCACTGACCATGTAACTGCCCAAGTAACTGTACCTGGTCAAGTCACTGCCCATGTCACTGACCATGTAACTACCCAAGTAACTGTACCTGGTCAAGTCACTGCCCATGTCACTGACCATGTAACTGCCCATGTCACTGACCGAGTAACTGACCACGTAACTGGTCAAGTAACTGAACCATAAAATCATCCAGTGGCTCAACCTAGAAGATCACAGAGAGCAAGAAAATCAACTTATGGGGGGGGGGGGGGGGGGGGGGGAAGAGAGTGACTACATTGTTTATCTACAAGAAGCAGAAATTGAAATGGACTGTGCAGAGGACAATGATCCAACTACATTTAATCAGGTCATTGGGAGTAGTGAATCACATCAGTGGCAGCTAGCAATGGAAGCAGAAATTGATTCCACGAGGCAAAATGCAGTTTGGGAATTAGTTGAACCTGACCCCAAACAGAAGCCTATAGGTTGTAAATGGGTTTTCAAAACCAAAAGAGATGCAAATGGCAATGTAGAGAGACATAAAGCAAGATTAGTTGCCAAGGGTTTTACACAGAAGGAGGGCATTGACTTTACTGAGACTTTTTCTCCAGTTTCTACAAAAGACTCGTTTAGGATAATCATGGCTTTAGTGGCTCATTTTGATATGGAGCTACACCAGATAGATGTTAAAACAGCTTTCTTGAATGGTGAACTAGATGAAGTGATTTATATGAGGCAGCCAGAAGGGTTTGTACAAGCTGGAAGTGAAAACTTAGTGTGTAAGTTAAGAAAATCAATTTATGGCCTTAAACAAGCTTCTAGACAGTGGTACAAGAAATTTGATTCTGTGATTTCTACTTTTGGATTTATAGAAAATCTTGTTGATGAGTGTGTTTATTTGAAGACAGTTGGGAACAATTTTATTTTTCTGGTACTCTATGTGGATGATATACTTTTGGCTAGCAGTAACATTAAATTGCTTAAAGATACCAAGAGTTTTCTGTCAAGGAATTTTGACATGAAAGACTTAGGAGAAGCATCCTATGTACTAGGTATTGAGATTAAAAGAGATAGGACACAGAGACTACTTGGTTTGTCTCAACAGAATTATATTACCAAAGTTTTAAAGAGATTTGGTATGGAGAAGTTCCCATGTCCAAAGGAGATAAGCTAACTAAGAAGCAAAGTCCCAATAGTGATGTTGAAAAGGAAAATATGGAGTCAAAGCCTTATGCCAGACTTGTAGGAAGTCTCATGTATGCACAAGTCTGCACTAGGCCAGACTTGTCTTTTGCAGTAGGGATTTTGTCAAGATTCCAATCCAATCCAGGCCATGAACATTGGATAGCTGGGAAGAAAGTGTTGAGATACCTGCAGAGAACTAAAAGTCACATGCTAGTTTATAGGCAAGTGGAGGATCTGAAACTCATTGGATTCTCAGACTCGGATTTTGCAGGGAATTATCCAGACTCCAAGAAGTCGACTTGTGGATATGTGTTCATGCTTGCAGGAGGTGCTATTGCTTGGAAAACCATGAAACAAACACTTGTTTCAACTTCTACTATGCAAGCTGAATTTATTGCAGTATATGAAACTGTGTGTGAAGGACTTTGGATTAGGAATTTTCTCATGCAGACCAAAGTATTGAGTCACATTGTGGCTGGAACACTTGTGATTTATTGTGACAATGAGGCTGCAGTTTTCTTTAGCAAGAATAGTAAAAGGTCAAATAATTCTAAACACATTGATCTAAAGTATTACAGTGTTAGAGAAAGAGTAAAGCATGGTGAAATATCTGTTTTGAGTATTGACACAAATTCACAGCTAGCAGATCCTTTCACCAAGGCCTTGTCAGTAGCAGCATTCCAGAAGCATACAACAAGCATTGGAGTTTTAGCTAATCTAGATGCTTAGGTTCAGTAGAGAGTTAGAGCAGTTGGAGCAATTTAAAATTTTAAGGTTCTTGAGTTCTTGTATTTTCAGTTGTGATATTTTTGACTTTTGTTTATCACAACTTATTTGTAATGACAGTTTTGATTATCAATAAAATTTTGAGGTATTTCCAGTTATGATTTTGCTGCAGCTTTATTGTTTTGTTTTGGAAATTATCATCTTGTCTTGAATATCATACTTGCTATCAGATGGCTTAAATCATGTATAGCATGATGTTGAGGTTCAAGCAATAATTTTAAGCCATCAGTGTTCAGTAAATTTGCTTGAGTTTCTGGTTTTAGAAACATAAAGTAGGACCTAATATATGTTTACTTGTTGATACACATTAACATATATTGTATCACTTCTGGTTTGACATATGTGGATTGCAGGAGCTTATGTTTGTGGTTTTGAAACTCTGCATTTTTGTTAAAATGTATACTGTTTCTTGCTCTGCATAAGTAACTGTGATCTGACCATGTTGGAATGGATTTTCGATTTGAGTTTGTTATCTGGCGCGCACTTCAGTAAGTTAAGTAGGTTTTGATGTTCTCTGGTGCAAATCATCGAGCATGATATGTGTGAGTCCAAGGGGGAGATTGTAAGATCAAATATGGACATAACACATATCATCATAAAGTAATTGATGATTAGCTTAATATCAATCCTAGTTTAACATGGATACAAACAGTAAATCAATACTTGTAACTTAATGAAGCAGTGTATCTATTCATTAAGGTAAGTAATCCTATTCTTAGTCTGCAAGAAAGACTACAATGAAGTGTTACATTAAGAATCTAATTAGGAAACCTAAATCGATATGGATAGCTTTAATGGGAAGCTTCTTGAGGGTTAAGTCTCCTATATATACAGATGAATTGGTCCCTGATTACTACCGACGTTTTGCATATTGTTCTGTCCATTGAGAAGCAAATTGGTAAGTAATAGAAGGCCATATTCAGTGTTCGTGTTTGTAGCATAAGATGGAATCCATGCCAGTGATTGCTGAAGGTAAGCCTTAATCCCTTTTATGATTGTGTGCATATGTTGTGAGCATGTATATGGTTATTTTACAATATATGCAACCTTGTTTCATGCAAATGTATTTGATTGCTTATTATGTTTCAGGATACTTCTTCTGAATTTGCATCTGGTTCCTAATCTCTAAGTACCTACTAGTTTGGCTAGCAAATGAGTTCTAGGACATTAATCATTGACAGAACATTCTCTGCTTCGTGTTTGATAATTGAAATGTAGTTGGTAAGAACCTTTTTCTAATGTCATCTGACAAAAAGGAAATTTTATATGCCTTTTGAGTATATGATACTGGAGTTTCAATTGCATTTGGAAACACAGATTTTCATGTACTCTTCTGCTGTTATCCATCTATGGTCTCACAAACCATTTCATTTAGGTACCTTTTTCAAGAGGTTGGCCTCTCGTTGAGCCTGAAATTTGGAGACAGGTTTGTCTCTGGGAGGCCAATTCTCTTTGATTATTGGAGCATCTGCAAAAGTCCTTTTCCATTCTGATAACAATGGAAACTCATCTTCTGCCATCACTTTCATGCTAACAAATTCTCATATTCTGCAAGCCATCCAAGTGCAATATCTGCAAATCCAATATGCTCTCCCCCAAATAATTTCTTCCCCTTTAACTCCTCTTCCAAGTACTTCACGTTCTCCTTGGCCTTCACAATACCTACCTCTTGCTCTTTCCCTTCACTGTTAAAGGCTTCCCAAATAGATGGCAATACCTTCATGTAAAATCATAAACCTAATTAGATAATTGAAAAAATTGAATTCTCCATCAAAATTACTCATCTCTTGTATAGAATATTATTGATCTCAAAACTCCATTTGATACTAGTGTTCAAGTAAATTCTGATTATGCTAAGAAATAGTAGTAGTTCAGCTGGGTTACCTTTTCATCACCAAATTTTGCCCAAAAGCGTGCAGCGGCTCTTTCGTGAGGATCTTCGGATAGCAAAGGGTTCTGTTTCCATGTTTCTTCAATGTATTCAAGGATCACAAATGATTCAGCAACTGATTTTCCATTGTGCACAAGCACTGGAACCTTCTTATGAACAGGGTTGTATTGAAGAAGCAAAGGGCTTTTGTTTGAGAGATCTTCAAAGATGGTATCAGATTTGACATCTTTGAGCTTCAGTGCCCAGACTATCCTCAAAGCAAAAGGGGTAGACCATGTTGTGAAGAGCTTGACTTCTGCCATTTTCTTGGAATGAGCTTCCATAGCGTAGCTTAAGGCCTTTTTTTTTTTTTTTTTTTTTTGGGAATGGCAGCTTAAGGCCATTTTATGCAGAACTTGGCTGTTGTCTCCCTATACATCATTGTATATATTATTCTGACCTTCTATGTTGCTATATATGACTTGGGCCATAGAAATGGGAAATGCTCATATAAAGTTTGATAGTTTAATGGGGCGCCTTATGATTCAGTTCGGAAAAGCACACCTTCATTGACATCTCCTTTCGTCCTGTGACTTGTTTTCTGTTAATTATTGTGAAAACCTGTATTTTGTTTGGTTAATTTTACTGGCTATTCATAATTTTACAGCACCAGAGAGAGAGAAATAGTTAAGAAGCTCCAAAATGATTGACAATTGGGAAATATATGGGGGTGAAAGTGAGTTTTGAGAAAATGAAAGGATTAGTGTATGTAAATAGTGTTTGGATGGTAGGTGTGATGTAACTGGAAGAAGGGCTCTGTTCGTTCCTTTTGAAATTTAGACATACTGTGCAGGTGGCTCTGGAAGAATGTGTCCCATATTCTATTGTCAATATCTATTCGGTACTTCTAGTCGTGTAACATATGGTATCAAAAGCCTAAACTAGTTGACCAGACAATATCTTTAGATTTTTTTATTTTTTGTTTTGTTTTTATCATTTTATGAGAAATTGGGATGGTGATATCTGAATGATCAATGCATACATATTGGTCTTACAAATTAATACACACCAGAAATGATTTTACTGTCCTCGCATAATCTTTTTACTTATAGTCAAGTACTTGCGTACAATTTCTAAGGTGTCAATGGTAACTGAAAAGTTGATGAATTTCTAGATATATTTCTCATTTAGATAGCAGATTATGTATATCATGCTAAGATCAAGTCCAAGGAATTTATATCCTAATTAGTCTATGTAATCTACATCAATTATAATTCAGTAGTTACTATCCTAAGATTAGGCTATTAGCATAGCTCAGATATCTAGAATAAATGATATATGTAGACATCTAAGATGAATATACAACTGTAGTTGACTTTATGATCAAAAGAACTGACAATCACAAAGAGTTTCATATCCATGATGGTATTGTCCAAGCTCCAAAGCAGTGAATTTGTGGCATGTGGTTTATAACATTATGCTTGCTCTATGTTTTATCTGGCCGGTCTCATCTTTGGAAGACTGAAAGCCTACTTTAAGGAATCCCACATCGAGAACCCTAAGAGTTTGCAGGCTTTTAAGTCTATATATGCTTGTTCCGTTTGATAAAATTGGAAACATACGGAAATTGAAAAATGGACATTCTTTTTTTTTTTACTTCTTTCTTTAGCAATTCTTGCAGTGTTCAATGCCTTTCTCTGGTTTGAGTATTGATTTTCCTCTCCCAGGTGCGCTTAAAACTTTGAATTCAAGTTGCAACATTTAGTGGCTGGTCCTCCATTATCTTTTTATTTGAGAAGAAATACGTGTGAAAATTTTGTCTGCCAAGTATTTGACATGATGACTCTGTTTCTGGCTTTTGTAGTTGGTTAGGAAGAGCTCTAGCTGGGTTCATATGGCATTCCATATTAGTGTCAAGTAATAGGTGAAAGTCTCGAAAGACTGCATTTGAGTTTATATCTTTTAGATTAGAAAAACCCAAGATATGGCTCTATTAATTATGTTAAGAGAGTACATTAGTTTGCCACTTGAATCTTGGTTGTTTTGAGGATTTGTAAAGGCAGCCTAGTCGAGCACTATGATCGATATCATAGCGGCAAAGAAATTAGGAAATCCTGCAGACATGCATATGGTATATGAATCCCATTAAGCTTTAATTCCATTACAACTAATGTAGTTCGATATGCACATGTAGCTGCTATTTCAAACCAAGACTAACATACCTTCAGAAAACCTAGCTATAAAAGTACTTCAGATTACAGTCTTTCAAGGAAAACAAAGACTACCGAGCTTGCTGTCATGAACCAAGCCACTTCAAACTTAGACTTTCTTTGTTGCATAGTGAAGTGGGGCGAATGCACCAGAATTTGTTGTGTTGAGATGCCTTTACTGTACTAGTTGACATGGCGCCTCAAGTTCTTGATATGAGGCCCTTTCAGCTGCTCCCATTTTGGTAACCTTCACAGTTCGGTGTCCAGAGGATTTAATCTCTAAGTTCATAACAAGCAAAGCCGCAACAAGAAAGTACGTAGTCTAAATCAGACACGATTCTCAAACACCCCGGAATTGTGCAGAAGAGAGTGAAAAGCAACAATGGGCGTGATCTGTTTTTCAAGTCCAGTAGAAATGACTACTTGACTCCCCATTCTCATACCTGAACAACTTAGAAAGTTTCAACACTAATTGCAAAATTATCAGAATATCGGTGCATGTGATCTTCATTGTCATGAACCATTGTAGCCTCAACGCCTTAATACCATATTAGTATCCCATGAGGTTTTCAGAACGAAGGAACCTATATGTGAAAGGTAGAGTACTAAAAGCAACACATTTGGAGCTAGTTGGAGAAGATTGAGATCAATCACATTACCCATTGTTTTGGCATGATTTTTGTAATAAGCAATGTATGCCCTGCTCGATTATTACTCTATGCATATTGCCCTGAGTTTGAGATCGATGTTCCCTCTCTAAGCAGTTCGAATTACACATTAATTTATTTTCCCCTTTCTAGGCACTTGAGTTGGTAGATTCTATTTAGAGTATGATTCTGAAATAGCTACTGCTTTTAATGGCCGCCGGCAAAACTTTTTTGCAATTAGCTAAAACACCATTTGTTTGATGATCAATGATACTAAGAGTTGATGCTCAATGCTCAGAAAACTACATATATAAGGCATCCGAGGTTATAACTCAGATGCCATATGAGAGGACACAAGGTGGTTGTCAATGTGTAAGGATTGCTATCTTACATCGTTGCATGATACTTCTGAAAAGTGAAAATTGCAGCTGGTTCCAGGGGCAGATCCAAGTACTTAGTGGGTTGGGCTCAAGCAGGTTTTTGGGCCCTAAACAATAAAATAGGTTTATAGCTTATAGATATATATATATATATATAGATATATATATATATATATATATATATATTTTGGGAATGCTGCTTTCCTTTTCAAGCCCGATCGAACTCCAGTAGTCCCGAACACAGCAACCCAGCACAGCGCCGTTACTGACTTTCTTCACTTCTCCTCCTCCTCTTCTTCTCTTCTTCTTCTTAATCTGAAAGCTCCATTTTTTTTTTTTGAAGTTTCTAATCTTCACTTCTTCAATTCTTCGATGGCTCGGTCCTTGATCAGTTACTGCCTTGCTGGGTAACCTGGGTTAGTGGGTTATTCACTTCTTCTTCTTCTTCTTCAGTTCTTCGGCGACTCGCCCCTTGAATCCTTGATTAGTTGACGCCAGTCAGGCAGTCACTTCATCGAATCAGTCATGTTAAAGAGGTAGTATTACGTATTCTGATAAAACCCAATTCATTTATTCATCTCCAAATTGATAAAACCCAAATTGAAATTGTTAAAGCATATGAAATTGTATATATCTGAATAAATGAGGTAGTCGAATGACTCTATGTGGTGCCGCAACAGCTCACGCAAGTGGCTTAAGTCCCCGGCGGAAGTTCTCCTCTTCTGCTGCATCGTCGCCTTGTTTCTCTTCTCTGTTTCTGATTCCGGCGCAGGGGAGGGAAGAGAGGTTAAGCTGTTTTTTTTTTTTTTTTTTTTTTTTTTTCGGGGGGAAACAGGGGTTTATGGTTTAGGACTTTAGGGTTTATTGAGATAATTATATATAAGTGTATATTTAAATGTTATTTTAGTTATAAGGCTGCCAACTATTTTTTTCTCTTATAAGGTCACTAGATTAAAAAATGTGTTAATTTTTAGATATAAAAATTAATATATTTACATAAATGCCACTAGAGTAAAAAGTCAACAATAATTCTCTCTCTCCTCTTCGGCGAGGTCTCCAGCCAACTACGGCGGGTCTCCAGTCGACCTCCGGCCAACTTCCGGCAAACTCCGGCGACCACAAAAGCTATTGTCCCTAACACCAAAAGCTATTGTCCCTAACACCAAAAGCTACTGTCGCTTGCAACAAAAGCTACTCTTGTGAGATTTCCGGCGTTCTCCGACAAGATCACAAAAGTTACTATCACCAGTAACAAAAGCTACTCTTGTGAGATTTCCGGCAAGGTCTCCGACGACCACAAAATCTACTGTTACTAATACCAAAAGCTACTGTCACTAGCAGCAAAAGCTATTCTGGTGAAATTTCCGGCGACCTCCGACAAGTTCTCCGACGACTAAAAAATCTACTGTCACTAACACCAAAAGCTATTGTCAATAGCACCAAAATCTACCATCACTAGCAACAAAAGGTACTTCGGTGAGATTTTTAGAGACCCCTGGCGAGATCACAAAAGCTATTGTTACAAACAACAATAACTACTGTTACCACCAACAATAGCTACTGTCACCACCAACAATAACTACTATTACCAACAACAAAAGCTACTCTGACCAACGCCAAAAACTCCTCTAACACCAAGACCAACGCCAAAAACTACTTTGACCAACACCAAAAGCTACTATCACCCCCACCTAAAGCTACTATCAAGCATACCAAAAATTACTCTAACTAACACCAAAAGCTACTCTAACTAACATCAATTTCGTTGAAATTTTGCAGAGATGATCTATATAGTAGTACCTAAAAACTGAACAGTTGAGATGTGGATATGCGACTGAAAAGTGACCCTAAACCCTAACCTCGCTCTGAAATTTCAAAACGAGCCTCGCTCTGAAATTTCAGAGTGAGGTTAGGGTTGAGGGTTACTTTTTGGTTGCATATCCATATCTCAACCATTCAGTTTCTAGTAACTAATGTATAGATCATCTCTGTAAAATTTCAGTCAAACTGATGTTCGTTAAGGCATTGGTAACTGCCTTAAAACTAGTACGGTTAAGGTTGGACAGATTCAGTTCGTCCATTGGTTTAAGCGAGTTAGATACCTTAAAGAACATCAATTTCGTTGAAATTTTGCAGAGATGATCTATACATTAGTACCTAAAAACTGAACAGTTGAGATGTGGATATGCGATCGAAAAGTGACCCTAAACCCTAACCTCGCTCCGAAATTTCAGAGCGAGGCCTCGCTCTAGATAGAATCTGTATATAGATACACACACACACACACACACACACACACACACACACACATATATATATAAACACACACACACACATATATATAAATATATATATATACAGGGCTCTTCTAGTGAGGGATCTCTTTTTTGATCTTTTCTAGAGATAGAGTATTTGACCAACTTTTCGATCATATTTTCGTATCTCAACCGTTCAGTTTTTAGGTTCTAATGTGTAGATCATTTCTGCAAATTTTCAGCCAAATTGATTATAGTTAAGGCATTCAAAATGGCGATTTATTATTACACGTATGAACGGTTCAAGTTTGACAGATTTGGTTCGTTCATTGATTTAATCTAGTTTGATACCTTAACGATCACCGATTTGGTTGAAAATTTGCAGAAATGATCTACACATTATGACCTAAAAACTGAACGGTTGAGATGATGAAATATGATCGAAAAGTTGGTCTAATGCCCTATCCCTAGAAAAGATAAAAAAATGGGATCCCTTAGTGGAAGGGCCCTACACACACACACACAGAGCAAGGTTCCAAAGAGGACGTCCGTGATATACATATTCTACGGATGCATCCTTCTCAGCCATCCATTTCTTTAAATGAAAACCAACGGCTCAGATGCAAATATCCAGAAACCATCATGGGTCGAAGTAAAAAGCCTCAAACCCACTGTAGATCTCCACTCCCAGCGATGCAACCAAAGTCTCTGGTTCTCCACCCAAAATCTAGGTCTTCTCGTCTCCATGACAAAACACTGTGATGAGTCTCTTCTCACCCAAAACCATTAACAGCGCCGGAGTGATTCCACCGGTGACGCCCAATATCAGTCCCCGCCTAACCTCGTCATCTCCTTAGTCCTCCTCACTGCTACAGTTTAGGTTCGACGATGACGCGGTCAACGGAGCTCGTCACTGGTGAAGACCCCAATGAAGGTCCCTAAGTCGCCGTATAAGGTAAAACTTTGAGTTTTCTGAGTTTGAAGATTTGGGATTACTGATTTTGGGATTACTAATTTAGGATTACTGATTTTGTTTTTGGGATTACTAATTTTTCTGCAATTATCTACAGCTGACTCCTGATGTACATTTCCAAAAAGATATGGGCTTAGATATCTTGGATAATGTGGAGATTGTAATGGCTCTGGAAGAAGAGTTCAAGCTTGTTTAAGCATCTTTGCAATGTTTTGATTGTAAACAGTGACATATTCTATCCAATTAGTTTTAAGGATTGGTTGTGTTCCTGCTCATGTTTTAAGTGCTATTTTTCATTATATGGTTGTATCTGCTAGCTTGTGGTTAATGTGTCTTGGAGTTGAATGTGCATCAACCCCAATTAGCCTTATGACCTTGGCTGGCCCCAATTTGACTACATTTTTCAAGAGTACTAGATGGACCACTTGTTTTGAGTTTTCTAGTGATTCATTGAAGTGTTATTAGAAAAGTTGCCAAAACCGTGCATTAAGGTTTAGTTTTGAGAGAGCTTATAGTTATGTAAAAGTCATTTATTTGTTAGAAGTACATGAAATTTCAATAGAGCTTTTAGGATACTGATCTAGTGTGTGTGATTTTTCAGGTTTTGGATTTGCAAGATGATTTCAGGTTGGCTGTTGGCTTGATTGATTAGCTTCTGCACTGGTTTCGATATTGTTGAGACATTGTTGCTATTATTGGTGAATTAGCTTATGAATTTTGTGATGTGTTTGATTCTTCAAGCTTTGGATGCACCGGCAATGAGTGACAATTTCTATTTGAGCCAAGTGGATTGGTTGCTACATAATGTATTGGCTGTGGGATAGGAAAATTGTGTACATTTGTGGAATGTTTGTATTATTAAACACTAAATGTAATGTGAATATAATGTGCATTTTCTAGAATCACAGAGATTTACAAAATCAATGTACAGAACATGTGAATGTAATGTGCATTTTCTGGAATCACAGAGCTTTGCTCTTGCTATGCTGGAGAAGGTTCAGTTGTTGTACTCTACAGTATTATAGAAGGAATGAAACCATTACATTCATTTTCTGGAATCATTACATATTAACTCAGTTTCTGGAATCATTACATATCAGCAACTTTTGACTATCCAATATTCCAACAAGACTATCAACTTTGACCATTCACAATTGAAACCATTACACATTGACTATGAACAACTCTGCCATATAACCTTGAAATGATCCAAAATGTCTTCCAAAACCTGCAGAATCAAACAGACCACAAACCTATATAAAACCAATCGTAGTAGCTATTTCTCAACAAACTCAAAACCACCACAGTAGCTAATCAATAAAGCTAACACCGAACCTGAAATCATCTTCCCAATTCAAAACCTGAGAAATCAAACACACCATAAAACCATCTTACCTTAAACTGACCAAATCAGATGCAAAATCTAAAAAATACCAAATACAGAAAACTGAAAGCTTACCTTAGAGAGCATGTTTTTTGGTAGTTAACTGATGTGTTTTAGATATTATTCTGCAAAATGAGATGATGAACAACTATCCTCATCCATACTAGTGGAATTTGAATTGCCATCTTTATCAATAGCAGGTCTACATAAATAAGCAAAAATAAAGTTATTAATTCAATCGATAAAAATGTTGACATAAACAGTAATATCAAACACAGATATCCATAGATTCTTACCTTCCATGAAGCGTTGGACAATTTCTTTTGTCATATGACTGACCAAATAGTCCACATCCATGGCATTGCCTACCTTGACCGCCCTTTACCTCAACTTTCTTCTTCTGTTTTCCTTTCTTCAACCTTCTCCCACACCCTTTTGCTCTCACTTGATGTGGTGCATTAAAAACATGTTGAATAGTATCAATCTTGGTCTCCAAACCTACTGCACTTTGTCCACTTTCATTACTAATTAATGGTTTAACATTCTCCAAAATAGCATCCAATATTTCCATAAAGAGCTGGGTAGCCTCATCACTCACCATAACCTTATTAATTGCATATGTAGCAGGTTGGAATAGTTTAGTCCTCCTTGGAAGTAAAGCTTTGTTATCTTTTATCTCCATTCCATCAGAATCTATCACAACTCTCTGTCTTGCAGCTTTAGTTCATCTCTTCAAGATGTACTGAATAGGCAACCATAACCTTATTAATTGCATATGTAGCAGGCTGGAATAGTTTAGTCCTCCTTGCAAGTAAAGCTTTGTTATCTTTTATCTCCATTCTATCAGAATCTATCACAACTCTCTGTCTTGCAGCTTTAGTCCATCTCTTCAAGATGTACTGAATAGGCAATTTATCAACATCTTGGATCTTAATCAAATATGCCAAAACATGTCGACATGGGAGCCCTTCACTGTCAAACTTTCTACAGCTACATGATGCAAAATCAGAATTCTTTTTGTAAGTGAGTTCACGAGACTTACAAGTCTCAATGTTCTTTCGCATAACCTTAAACTGTTCTTGAGTGACATTTTCAAACATAAGTTGTAGTTTATATTTGAAGCTCTCTCTCAACTGTTATTGAACTTCATAAAATAGTTTACATGTATAAACCTTGGCCATATGATCTTCTATGTCAAGGGACATGACAGTTTTTGCCTTCTCATCAATATTAATATGATCCTCCTCTAACTCAGAATGGCATTGGTGAAGAAGTCCCCTCTTAAATTGAACCATAAATTCCACTTAGAAACATAATTCTTGAAGAAAGAATGTTGACTCTCAGCTCTTTGACTACTTGACATTCCAGCTGAGAAAACATGATTGACATATGCTGGTATCCATGATGAACAAATTTCATATGTCGACTCCAACCACTTGTTATCACTCAACCCATTCTTCTCAATAATTTCAATCCATCTTGAGTCAAACTCCTCTCTACTACTTGAATTCCATATACAGCTATGAAAGTTTTAATTGGTAGGAATCTCGATATTTAATCGCATCTAGCTTCTCAGAAAATTTATTAAGAATGTGCCAACTGCAATATCTATGAAATGTTTGTGGGAGTGCTTCTGAAATGGCTTTAGTCATAGCAGGATCTTGGTATGTAATAATCATCCTGGGGGCATTTTATGGTGCATCTCTTGGCATAGCATTTAGAAATTCCTTGAATAACCAAACAAAAGTATCGGCTGTCTCATCATTTAAGAATGCACAAGCAAAGATGATTGTCTGCCCATGATTGTTAACACCAGTGAATGGTGCAAAAATCATTCCATACCGATTTGTGTTGTATGTAGTATCAAAGATAATTACATCTCCATAAAAGCTGTAAGCTCGTCTTGAAATTGAGTCAGCCCAAAAGCACCGTGTTACTCTGTTTTCCTCATCTGACTCTATTGTATAGACAAAAGAGGAATCTTTTTCTTTCTCATTCTGAAAATGCATGTACAATAGATCTCCATCATGCCCCTTCTTCTCTTCACGACAATTTCTTCCATAATTATATAGATCACGCTGTATAAAACCAATATTTTGAATGCCATCTGCTTGAACACAAAAGAATTCAAAATGCTTATGTTTCTCAACATTTACCAAGCTTAGTTGCTGTGATAGAACTGTGTTAACTTCTGAAACACGACGGTGAGATCTCAACAAATGTATTCTAGGTGGCCTTGTTAATGGATGGTTGTGACCCTTGACAAATACAGAGATTGCATATCTTCCAGACTCCTTCTTTCTCACAACTGCAATTCTTGCTTTATAACCCACTTTTGGTAATCCTCTCTTTCATTTTTCTCCTTCAACTTTGAATCTCCTTGCTTATAACAGACATACTCCTTCCTCATAAGTTGTTTATTATCTTTGCTGGTCGCACTAGAATGACTTCTAATACTAAACCTTGCTTCTTTTGCATATCTATTGTAGAAAGCAGCAACGTCATCTATTGTTTCAAACTCTTGGTATAATTTAGGCATCAGCTCTGCCTTTATTTAGGAATATAAAATTGATCATCCTCTGACTCCATTCAATTGAAACAGAAAAGCACACATAATATCAACAAAAGAAAGAAAAAGAAACCCAGAAACAGAAAGAAGAAAAGTCCCAAATATGGAAAAAAAAAACCCTAAATTTTGTAATTGGAAATCAAACAAATCAGAAAAGAGAGAGAACCCATACTCTAGATGTGTTTCTCTGCTTCCAAGTCTTTAACTTTTGGCACAAAAACTCCAAGGGAGGTTTGGACCATAAGAGAACTACAATTTTCATGAGAGAAAGGAAAAAAGAAAGCTTGGGTTGCAACAATCGTGCAACCTCAGATGAGTTTCTAGTATCAATAATGAGAAAACCTGGATTTTGGGTGGAGAACTAGAGACTTTGGTTGCATCGCTGGGAGTGGAGATCTACAATGGGTTTAAGGCTTTTTACTTCGACCCGTGATGGTTTCTAGATATTTGCATCTGAGCCATTGATTTTCATTTAAAGAAATGGACGGCTGAGAAGGACCCATCCGTAGAATATGTATATCATGGACGTCCTCTTTGGAACCTTGCTTTGTATGTGTGTGTGTGTGTATACAGATCCTATCCAGAGTGGAGATCCGCTTTTAAACTACGGAGTGAACTTCAAGTTTTGGGTTACTTTTAGGTCACATATCAACATCTCAACCGTTCAGTTTTTAGGTACTAGTGTATAGATCATCTCAGCAAATTTTCAGCCAAATTGATGATCGTTAAGTTAAAGTATCTAACTCGCTTAAACCAATCGACGAACTGAATCTGTCCAACATGAACCGTACTAGCTTTAAGGCAGTTTTCAATGCCTTAACGGTCATCAATTTGCCTGAAAATTTGCAGAGATGTTCTATACACTAGTACCTAAAAACTAAAAGGTCGAGATATGGATATGTGACCTAAAAGCGACCAAAAACTCAAAGTTCACTCCGTAATTTCAAAGCGGAACTCCGTTCTAGATAAAATCTATATAAAATCTATATATATATATATATATATATATATAAACACACACACACACACATATCTATATATATTTATAAACACACACACACACACATATATATATAATAATAATTTACGGGCTTTTACAGGCCGGGCCTAGAGGGCTTTTGGCATAGGCCAGGCCGGGTTTCAAACCCCTAAACCAAGCCTGACTCTCTACCCATCGGGCTGGGCCTATGGCGGGCTTTTTGACGGGCAGGGCCAGGCTTTTGGCCCTCTGAGCCGGCGGGCCTCTAGCGGCCCACTTGATCCTTGGTCTTTTTGATAAGGCCTAGGTATAGCTCAAGTTAGGTAGGCACCAGTTGTTGCATCTATGCCCCAAAATGAACTCACTATTTCATTTAATATGGTATCCTGCCCTACAAAGCACTGTTGGCCATGTAGGACTATGGCCATGTAGGTCGGCCTCTTCTTCACCTATAAAAGGCCCACTCATCTCTCCTCATTAATTACGCATTTACCACTTATCTACTGTTATTCTGTCAACATAAATACATTGACTAACTTAGGCATCGGAGGAGAGAAGACCGCCCGACACGGTCTCCCTCTGACGCCCTTTGTATTTCATTTGACAGATAGCGGAAGGCATAAAGAACATCACAAGTAGCAGTCCGCCCATCGGACCAGCGTTAACCAAGATTTGGCTACCGCTAAATCTTAGACATTAACAGTCATGTTTAGACATAGGATTAGGTAGGGTTGCACTAGCTTCTAAAACCCAAAACAAGATTTCAAGAACAAGAATGCATGGTTGGCCCATTTCGGTCTTGAAATGAACATTTCTGGGCTTGTATATCTTTTGTTTGCGGGTTTTTGCCCATAATCACATTATATCATATAGTTTGCCGAGTATCTTCAATTCTATCTATGTTAAACATATTTTACTTTTGGTGGTTGGGACACATATTTTCGCAGATTGTGCCAATTTTACTGGAATAACTCTGTCCCTCCTATTTTGCCAAAAGAAGAAGTTGCTTGCGAGTCTAAAGCTCCTAGCTTGTGAATTAATGTTTTTTAATCGTTGATTTTGAGGGTCTACAAATTTTAAACTATACTACGTCAAATAAGAGAAATTTTAAATACACACCCCAAAATTTGATCACTGCCAAGAGAAGTAGTGTGTGACCTCAGAACATTAATATAGTGGCCAGTCTCATGAAATTAGCAACCATAAATAATTTTGGTTTAGTTGATACTGATGCTGGCTACTCAACCGATGCCGACTTAACCCATGTAGAGTTTATATTTAAGTTTGCAACATTTTCTGTTAGATAATTTAGTCTTGATCTTCCATTATCAAAATTTGGCCAAAATACCTGTATGATGGTGGCGCCAATAAATTATATTGTGTACTCTTCAGTCAGTTCAGTGATGTTTAGATGTTCTTTTAGACTTGTAGTTCTGGAAAGGAGCTCTACCTGCGTTCTTATGTGATTGAATATAAGTTTCACTGGATTCTTTTAATCAAGTTACGTGAGCACTAGTTTAGCACTTCAGTGTTTCTTGCTTTAAGAATTTGTAATGGCAGCCATTCTGGATTATGAACATGCAACGGTAGAAACAAATCTGTAGTAGAACAATTTTTCCTGCGGGAAAGATATTAGGCAATGCTGCAGACATGACTATATATAGGAAACCCACTTAGCTTCAGAGAGAGACGACGACCTCCTCCATTGGGCTTGTATATATATCTGACAACTACATAAGCCACTTCAAAAAAACACTAACCTACATACTTTCAAAAAGAGTAGCAGCAAAGCCAGTTGCCCACTTCCGACGGGCAAACAAAGATTAACAAGTTTGTTCCCGTGAACCAAACCACCTCAAGCATCAACTTTCGGTGGCTCCCATTTGGCGAATAAAACCCATCAGAGTTTCCAGACCTAAAGACCTGAACTCTGAGCATTCTAAAAGGCGAACCCGAACAAGAAAGCACTCTGAATCTGAGGCTATATTCTCAAAAACCTTCGAGTGAATGTGCAAATGATGCATTGAGAGAGTGAAAAGCAACAATGGACATGGACGGTTTTCATGTCCATTGGTATTGCCCTGAGTTGGAGATTGGTTCTCTGACCACTTCTAATTGGTTTCTAGTCACTTAAGATATTAAGTTCTATTCCAGGACACTATTGTGATATAACATTCATATTTGTAATGGCCACCTGGAAAAGTTTCTAGCTTTGAGCTAAGACGCCATTTTTTTCTTTATATTTCTGGCACCATAGTTTTCACAGTTTATAAGGAATATATGACTAATTATACATGGTGTCTTAGCTTTTAGCTAACTGTGCCATATATAGGCATCCTTGTTTCATGCAAATGTATTCGATTGCTTACCATGTTTCAGGACACTTGTTCTGAATTTGCATCTGGTTTCTAATCTCTAAGTACCTACTAGTTTGGCTAGTAAATGAGTTCAAGGACATTGATCATTGACAGAAGAATCTCTGTTAAAGGGTTTGATAATTGAAATGTAGTTGGCAAGAACTATTCATTTAGTTCATAGTAATGTCATCTGACAAAAAAAAATTTCTTTTTATGCCTTTTGATTATTTGATTCTGGAGTTTGAATTGCACTTGACACCCAAGAAAATTCAACGTTCAAAAAGGAAATACAAATTTTCATGTACTCTTCTGCTGTTATCCATCTATGGTCTCACAAACCATTTCATTTAGGTACCTTTTTCAAGAGGTTGGCCTCTCGGAGAGCCTGAAATTTGGTGACAAGTTTGTCTCTGGGAGGCCAATTCTCTTTGATTATAGGAGCATCTGAAAAAGTCCTTTTCCATTCTGATAACAATGGAAACTCTTCTTCTGCTATCACCCTCATGCTAGTTACCTCTTCAAATACATTCTCATATTCTGCAAGCCATCCAAGTGCAATATCTGCAAAGCCAATATGCTCTCCCCCAAAGAATTTCTTCCCCTTTAGCTCCTCTTCCAAGTACTTCAAGTTCTCCTTGGCCTTCACAATACCTTCCTCTTGCTCTTTCCCCTCACTTTTAAAGGCTTCCCAAATAGATGGCAAAACCTTCATGTAAAATCACAAACCTAATTAGATAATTAAAAAAATTGAATTCTCCATCAAAATTACTCATCTCTTGTATAGAATATCATTGATCTCAAAACTCTATATGATTCTAGTGTTCAAGTAAATTATGATTATTCTAAGAAATAGTAGTAGTTCAGCTGGGTTACCTTTTCATCACCAAATTTTGCCCAACAGCGTGCAGCAGCTCTTTCGTGAGGATCTTCGGATAGCAAAGGGTTCTGTTTCCATGTTTCTTCAATGTATTCAAGGATCACAAATGATTCAGCAACTGATTTTCCATTGTGCACAAGCACTGGAACCTTCTTATGAACAGGGTTGTATTGAAGAAGCAAAGGGCTTTTGTTTGAGAGATCTTCAAAGATGGTATCATATTGGACATCTTTGAGCTTCAGTGCCCAGACTATTCTCAAAGCAAAAGGGCTTGACCATGTTCTGAAGAGCTTGACTTCTGCCATTTTCTTGGAATGAGCTTCTATGGCAGTTCAAGGCCCTTTTATGCAGAACTTTGACTAGGGAACTTTGCTGTTGTCTCCCCATATATCACTGTATTTATTATTCTGACCTTCTATGTTGCTCTCTACGACTTGGGCCATAGAAATTGGAAATGCTCATATAAAGTTTGATAGCTTAAGATAGAAATAACATGCTAAGAAAAGAGTTCAACTTCTACAACTATAAAGATTAAAGGTAAACTTTTAGTCGGGTTAAGCTCGGCAGAGGGTTGATAGGGACTCTTAAGATTCAATTGAGAAAAGCACACCTTGTTTGACATCTCCTTCCCTCCGGTTGGATACATAATTGTAATTTTCTGTTAATTGTTGTGAAACCTGTATTTAGTTTAGTCTTTACTAGCTATTCATAATTTTACAGCAGAGAGAGAGAGAGAGAAATAATAAAAAATCTCCAAAATGACTAACAATTGGGAAATATATGGGGGTGAAACTGAGTTTTGAGAAAATGAAAGGATTAGGGAAAAATACTGGTAGGATTTGTCAAGTAAGGTGTGATGTAACTAGAAGAAGGGTTCTTTTTGTTCTCTTTGGAATTTAAACATTTTGTGCCGGCGGCTTTGGAAGGAAGTGTCCCATATTCTCTTGTTAATATCTACAATAGGTACTTCTACTCTCATAACGTATGGTATTGAAAGGTTAAACTACTCGACAGGAAAATATCTTTTGATTTTTTTTTTTTTTGAGTAATTGAGATGGTGAATACTGAATGATCAATGCATACATATTAATACACCAGAAATGATTTTACTGTCCTCGCATAATCTTTTTACTTATAGTCAAGTACTTGCATACAATTTCTAAGGTGTCAATGGTAACGGAGAAGTTGATGAATTTCTAGTTTATATTTCTCATTTAGATAGTAGATTATGAATACCATGCTAATTAAGATTAAGTTTAAGGAATTTAGATCCAAATTAGTGTATGTAATCTACATCAATTACAATTCAGTAGTTACTATCCTACGATTAGGCTATTAGCTTAAATCAGATATCTAGAATAAATGATATATGTAGACATCTAATATGAATATACAACTGTAGTTGACTTTATGATCACAAAGAACTGACAATCACAAAGAGTTTCATATCCATGATGGTATCGTCCAAGCTCCAAAGCAGTGAATTTGTGGCATGTGGTTTATAACTTTATGCTTGCTCTATCTTTCATCTGGTCTGATCTTTGGAAGACTGAAAGCCAACTTGAAGGAATCCCATATCGAGAACCCCTATATTGTGTCGATTGGTATATGTGCTTGTCCCATTCGATAAAATTGGAACCATACGGAGAAGATGACACTACAAGAAAAAACATGCAATTCCGTTGTTAATCACTTTCGACAACATTCGTCTCATGTTGTAGATGCCAGAGTCGTTAAAAGTCCAAGAGTTCTTAACATCGCGCTTTGTGTTAGCCAAATAGCCACTCTCAAGTATAAGGGATGCAAGTAATAGCATAGGGATTTAAAAAAGGTTGTCGAACCCACAAAGATTGGATTCCTTTCACTAGCTAGGGTGTTAACCTAAGGAGAGCTAGAATATGCAAATGTACAATCGACCACAAACCTAGGCTCATGGTGAGTATGTGTATTGTGGTGTTGTTGGATAGAGTGGTGAACCAAATTAAAATAAATGCCCAAATTAAAATAAATGCTCAAATGCTGTTTGGGATTGCTTCGCTTAAAAAAAAAAGCTTTGTTCAAAATTTTAGATTTTATTGTGTTTGGTAAATAAATAAAAAGCAGTTTTAATTGAAAGTTATAGGCCACTAGCAGCATATTTTAGAAGTAGCCCAGAGGTTGCTTTTAGAAGCTGTTGTGGATCAAAACATGCTCTACAGTTGTTTTATGCACTGACAACACTTAAAATATTATTTATCAAACTCGAAACTATTTTAATTCACAGCTGATTATTCTCACAACACAGCAGCAGCATTTTTTTAAAAAGTCACAGCAATCCCAAACTAGCCTAAACTACTCTAAACTAAACTAGTAATATAATTGATGAAGTTAGGGGTTGGATTGTCTACCACTAACCTCCCTTGCAATTATTGAAGTTCAAGTACAAGTGATGATATTCTAATTTCCCAATTACCCTCTTTGCATTCGGATAAGACTACAAAGGCTTCAACTCCTTTAATGTTATCAATTCCAACAGGATAAGTCTAGAATTAATTACCTAAGAACAAATCCTATTACCGGTTAAGTCTCAATTCATTGTTCCTAGATGCATAAAGCTTTGAGTTTAGATAATCATGCAAGCAAACCAATCCTAGATCTAGGTGATTTTAACTCACGACCTTTATATGCACATAGAGGATGCTATCATGCTATTAATGCTCAAGGTTAACTACTCCTTAAACATTTTTTTTCATGAGATGACAAACACAACACATTCAAAGTAGTTAAGTTTGAATGAATGCATTCACTTCTTGAATTAGCATATGAAGATGAAAATCACAAATAACATCAAATGTAAATTCAAACAACAATTCATACAAGTTTGGCTAGGGCTTTCAACCCTAGCCCCAACAAAGTAACTACTCACTCATAATCATATAAATTAATTAACTTCAAAACTATAATATACATCAAGGTATATTAAAGAGTTAAGGAAAAAATGAACTAGTTGAAGCTTGACAAATCAAAGGCTAGCTCCTCATTTGTTTTCCTCTTTCAATGTTCCTTGAATCCTCCTTGATGGTGGAATGGATGGATGATAAGCTTCTTGATGGTGATGATGAATGAAATGGTGATGAAGATATGATGCTCCTTTGGCCAACTTTAAGTGGTAGTGATGGAGTAATAGTGGTGGTGATGGAGGTTGAGGAGTATAGATATTATGAGTTTGGATTTTGGGAGGTGGATATGGAGGTTTTATGAAGGAGATGAAGAGAGAAAGAAGATGTAATGAGGTAGAATGGTTGATGCCTCTTCCTTGTGAGAAGAGATGTTTATATAGAGAACAGAGAGATGAGTAAAATGATGAATGAAAGCAAAAGGGAGCAGCTCAAACATTATAAGAAGCATGGAGGTGGAGTATGAGAGTGGTAATAGATCCTAAAAACAAGGGAAAGAGTTATGAAAGAGATGAAGTAAAAAGAGGGAAGTAATGATGAGCTATGAGAGTGTAGAGTAGAAAAGATGACTTAGGAGAAGAGTGGAGTAGCTGCTTTCTTTATTGTGCATGCAAAACATGAAAATGAAGATGATGGGTGGTTTTGGGTCACCAAAGTCAATGTGACAACCAAAAGAGAGAAGGTGCATAGGGATGCCTATTATCCAAAGGATAATATGATTGATTAATTTTGTCATAATCTTGTAGGAATGTTTTAGGGCTTTTCTTGATAACTTCAGCATCATAGACTTTCCAAAAATGCACAAGAAATCCGCTCAAAGAAGGTTCTAGGTCAAACTGCAATGTTTTTACTAGGATACGTCTCTGAAGCTTCCTTCAATTGAATCTCCTCCGAGACTTTAGAATTAGCCTTCAACTTCTTCATACCAAATATTCCTCGATAAGTGTAGATAATTTTGGTAAAATTTCAGAGCTTAGTTCACCGTGGTTTGGCTGAAAATTCTACCGGAATCTATTTAGTCTTTTAGTCAGAAATTTGAACCTATCTTTTGAAGGCCTTACACTCCGATCTAGCTCTTGCACTTTTAATAAGAAATGATCCTTAGGCTCTCTAGAATGAATATGGAAAGTTTCAACTCATTTTGAGTTCGTTTGGTCAGGCTGTCGACCTCATTTTTTGTCTAGCTCTCTTGCTCCTAGCCGGAGTAGGAAAATATGCTAAAGTTGACTTTGTAGTGCATTTTCATGCTTCTTCATCATTTCCTAGCTTGATAAGGAAAACATAATAAATATATATATAAATAAAAACAAAGGTTAAGCAAAAGTACAAGATTAGGCAAATAATGGTATTGGATTAGTCAACATTAAATTGGACTTTAGAACAAGTAATTTCCATGTTTTATGGCACAAATATGTATATGAATTATGATCCAACACTTTACACGTCAAAAGGAGGCAAAGCAAATTGTTGTCATTATTCAACAATGAGCTTTGCACGTTGTCACAAAACTTTTGACAACATTTCAAGCATGTATTGTAAGTTTTAACAACTCTCCCGGCATGTAGTCTTTAGCTTTCGACAAATGGTATGTTGTCATATTACTGAATACGTTGTTATAACGTTTCAGTATATATTATTGCACAATTTACTGGATTCATCTTTCATGTACCTTTACAAACATTAACCATTACTTAAGCACATTCACATGCCAATATTAGTACACTATAACCATGTAAAAGAAAAAAATACATTGTTTGACCAACTAAATAGGGTTTTTGTCCACTTACCCCATTAAGTTTTTTTAATTCCCCCTTACCCATAAAGACTCTAATAAGGTCTTCCTTAATACCTAATTAAGTTTTTTTTTTTATTTATTTATTTTTGAGACCATTTTACCCTCATCCCTTTGTTACATAGATAGAGAGAGAGAGAGAGAGATAGAGAGAGAGAGAGAGAGAGAGAGAAGTCATAGGAGACTTTGCAGGATTTCGGTCAATGATTGCCGGTCACCGGATTCGGGTCACTTACCGCTGGAATCTGGTCACCGGCCCCAGAATCCTGTCACCAGCCGCTAGAATCCAATCACCGGTCACCTTCCATGAGACTTTTCTGAAAACCTCATTGAAGGTCCTCAAAGAGTTCGTCAAAGATCTCATAGGTCGTTGGAAATGTTTAATGCCCCCCAATAGGCCTTTATTGGGGGTAATAAAAGTTTATGTCGTCGGAAGTCCCTACAAAGGTCGGAGATCTCATATGGGGCCGAAATGAGAACTAATCTCTCTAAAATTAGACAAATAAAACTTTGATTAAGGAAAAAAAAAAAGATTACATTAATTCAAAATATTTATCGCCCCTCAATAGACATCTATTGCCCCCTAATAGACCTCTATTGCCCCTCAATAGCCCTTTATTGCCCCCTGATAAAACTTTTTTTTCTTTTCTTCTGGCCTTCTGCCCTCCATTTTCAAAAAAAAATATATATGATTTGGGCACCTAGAATTGATTTACATCATCGCTTTCCAGTACCATCACTTTCTAGAATTGATCTTGGTGACGGATCATAGAGATAGTAGGGTATGTAGAAGCCTTTCCCGGCCTATAATTGTCTTCTTTGTCTTCTCTTCTTCATGAACACGATCATGGCAATGGATGAATGAGATGACGTCACCTTGGGCTTATGCTCAGACTCAAAACCAGCGCTCTTTGCCTCCATCATCCGCACATCGGCTTCATTGAATTCACCGCCGATTTTTCAGATGTTGCAGTCAGACCCCGTAATCAACTTGACCACAACTCCTAATTCAATGACGCTTGATTCACATCAACGAGGACCCATGCACTAACAACCACCGATTAGGTTCGTTACCTTGCCCAGTGAGCTTGTCCTACCTGAACTGATCGCTGACAACCCAATCCGAGCCAGACTACTAGACTCTGATATCGACGAGCACTATTCTTTCGTTGGCGGCCCTGATCTGGCCTATGATCCCATGTTGCTAGGGGAGAGGGAGAGAGAGAGAGAGAGAGAGAGAGAGAGAGAGAGAGAGAGAGAGAGAGAGAGAGAGAGAGAGAGAGAGAGAGAGATGTTGAGTGACATGATAGTAGTTTGTTAATTAGTTTAAGGGCAAAATGGTCATTTGTGGTTAAATTAGGTTAGTGGGAACAAAAATCTATTACTGGGATAAGCGGGATAATTTTGACTCATTTTAGTGCTATTGGTCAAGGACCCATCTAAATATAAAGCTGAAATCTTTTGTTACAATGACAACCCAATCCCTAAAATCAATCCATAGACATTCCTAAAATCAAATCGGCTTAAAGCCCGGCTCCACAAGTCCACCAAAATCCTATTGCCAATAGAAACCAAGCACAAACATATCAAATTAATCAACTCATTCAAACCGGCCTGTCACAATTCACCACCAACTATATGGTCAAGTACTGCTAAAGGATTATAAGAAGAAGATAAAATTAGATATAAACCCAAAAATATAAGCTTCTATTGAGAAAAACTCATAGATATTTTTCTTTCAATTTACACCCATTCTACATGAGCAAACCTTCCATATAGAGTATATGTCTATAATTAATAGATTTTCTCATTCTTTGATATATCTAATAGGCCCTTTTGATTATTGAGAGTTAAATTATGTATCTTGCTTAATCTTATCATCCATTTGAATTTAAAATATTAAGCTAAAAAATCAATTCATTTTGACTTTATCATAATGAATTACGTCCTAAATTTCTTCCTTGCTTTATATTTTGATTATTGACTTGAGTATATATTTCTATATATGCTCATTACAATAGTAGTTCATTTCCAGCACAAATTTCAATTCTTGTTTCCTTATATGTAGGTATTTTCTTTTTGAATAGATTTTCAATTTTCTTTTCCTTGATGGGGTCAATTATTGTTTCAAAAGATGGAAAGAGATTTTGATTCAATCACTGGGAGAAAATGTTTTTCTTGCTTGAAAGAAAGGGCAAGGGGCAAGCAGGTATGATACTTCTCGCTTGTGTCTATGAAGAACAACTAAAGAAATGTTCTTAAAGAAAAGAAAAGGATTCAAGATGGGGTCAAGAAATGAGAAAAAAGCTTTTGTTATTGTGTTTTCACTCCTAGACTCACATTTGGTGCCTCTCTATATTCTTGAAAAATTCCTAATTGTATGGTATATATCTTGTTCTTGGATTACTTTCTTCTTCTTTTGAGGTATATTGTCATATTAATCTCATGATAGCTTTTTACTCTAAACTACTACATTTCTAATTTACCTACTAAGTAATTAGATGAAAGTGAGGCTTGAATACCATAAACCTTCAAGATAAAAAAAAGATCGTGTCTTCTATGATCATACGTATAATATAGTAGAAAACCTAATAAAGAGGTATGATACCAAAAAAAAAAATGATTTTAATATAGAGGTGTCCGTGTCATACGAAAAAAACAAAAAGAAACCTCCTATATATTAGATACATACTTGAAATCAAATTAACTAGAAAAAGTGTTTTGATGATCAGGTACCTAGCTTATTATATAGGTATACACATATAGGTATAATATAGAGACTTTCAACGTAACAAACATGGTCAACTCGCAATAATAGAGTACCTAAGAAAGAGGTTGATGTTAAAAATGATTCTAATACATAGGTTGATATTAAAATTTCTAGAAATCAAGTTAGCTAAACATACCGGTCTAATCTTTAGGTTGTAATTAAAAAAAAAATACAATCTATTAGTTGGGTTAAAAACTTTAAACTTTTATCTTTAGGTTAGGTTGCAAGTATCTTTAAGTTACTTTTAAAATAGAAAGTTTAAATTATCAAAAAGTAAATATCACATTCACGTACTTAAATCTATATAACTTTTGAATTCAGAAAATTATGTAAAAAAAGATCCGTAATTTTAGCAATCATGATGAATTTAATGAAAATTGCGATAATAATGGGACCAATAACAAAGATCTACAATTAAGGTATTTAAAGATGACGTTAATTTTGCTAGTTGACTTATATTTGTCAGATTTAAATTATGGCAATTTGTGTAATTCTTTGAAAAATGAAATCTAATATTTTATCCTAATTGGCAATAATTGGGGGTGGATTGAAAAGAAATAATATGTGGGTTTTTTCCATTAAATTTTCTAGAAATTGGGTGTATAATAAAATGCTCCTAAGAATGACATCAATCAGCCTGTGATCATGAGAATATCACAGAGAATTCTCATGAGCATTTAAAACTTCTTTCTCATATGGAAAGATATCAAAACAAGGGCTTCACTCTAAGCCTTTCTAAGACAAAGTATGATAGTCAAAATTGGGTAAACTATTGATTTCATTCAAATCTTTAAAGCAGATTTGTACCTCAGGAGTGGCCTTTAAAAGAGCTTCAAGCTTTGCTTCAACCTGAGCAAGCTAGATTTAAACCTGCCCTTGCTTTATCCACAAACTTACAAGCTCCCACTTTGTATTCCTCCTTAAATCTACAAAGGGATGGCAATGGGGTGGGTTGGGGATGGGGATGACATTCCCAGGAGTCATTCTCTACCCCCATCCCCGCCCCAATCCCCAATAAAAATATATTAGGGATTCCCCGTCCCCATCCCCACTGGAGACTAAGCCTCCAAACCCGCCCCAAATCCCCAATAAGAATTTAATAAATAAAATAATTTTTCTCATATTGCTTTTTTTAAAATCAAAATCTACAACAAATAAATTTAAAACATGATTAAATTCATAAATCATAATTCAATGAGTGCAAAAGTCAAAATACCATTAAAGTAAAAGTGTAGCCATTAAAGTAAAGTAGTAAATATATATATTTGAGATTTATATTATAAAAAATAAATTAAAATATATATAAGTTAAATATATATATATATATATATATTATTGGGGCGGGTTTGGGGATGGGGATCACAATACCCCGCCCCACCCCCAATCTTAGATAGCCCCATTTATCCCCGAATTCTCCCCCCATTAGGGGCGGGTATCCAATGGAGATCCGCCCCGCTGGGGATTTTTGTCATCCTTAAATCTACACTCATAATAACTTAAATATTAGCATTTATACTAAATATTATTGATGTGCATAGTGACTTCAGGCTACCTAATACCTAACCTGTCAAATTGCAGCCATTCTTTCTCCTTCTTGAGAGTAGACTATTGGAATTTACTTAGAATATTTCAAAATACCAGCTATATTTGAAACCTCCATTGGACCTTTAATTGCATATGGTAATAGTCATTAACTCTCTTTGATTGTGATTGACACCAAGATTTCATCAGTTTACTCATATACCATTATTTGGTAAAAGTCTGCAATTATGGTGGTTCATTCCTTATTTGCTTTATTCTGTTTTGATTTACGCATCAATTTCAAGATATATATTGCCTTTCTGTTACATAAGTTACAGGGTATAAATTTCATTCCTAATTAGACGTTTTGATTCTTCCTAATCAATGTCATAACATTCCTTTCGGTTACATAGCTTAATTGCTATTGTTAAATTGTCATTGCATTGATCATTCTTGCCATATATATAATCCCTAGTTTTCCAGATCAAAATACACAAAAAAATTCAATCCTTTGTTTCCTTTCCGAGCTAAAATTTCTCATGTGTTTCCTTTAATTATTCTACTCCACCAAAAGAAAGTTTTCAAGTTGTTCGATACGATCCAAGTAGTGTACACCTACAAGGATCGAGGTTGTTGTACCCTAGAGGGTAGGCCGTCAACACTTGCTACACTGAGATATAATCTCTGAAGGGTGGACATCTACTCTTAAGGGCAGTGTACCACACGCCTGAACCTACAAGTTCTTACTCAAAGCATCATCCATCTCCAGAATTTCCAACAATCTTAAGAGTAGATCACATGGATGCTGCTATGACCAACACCAAGATCCCAGATGTTTCCAAGATCGATGTTTTCAATGGCTCGTTCTTCAAAAGATGGCAAGAAAGAGTCTTCTCTGCTCTTGAAGTCATGAACCTGGCAGATTATCTCACAAAGGCCAAGCCCAAGGAAGGTAGCGAGAATTATAACAAAGAGTTGGCTGAATAGGAGAAAGGTAACAAAATTTGTAGGCATACTATTCTAAGCACACTTTCAAATGAGCTTTTTGATATATATTGTGCCTACAAGACTGCTGCTGAAATTTGGGAGATTCTCACCAAAAAGTACGTGACTGAAGATGCGGGAACCCAAAAATATGCAATTGGGATTTTTTTTGAATTTCAAATGACGGAGGACAAGGATGCTTCACTTCAAATTCCTGAGTTTCACAAGGTCGTCAATGATTTAAAGACTGAAGGCATTGAATTACCTAAAGCATTTCTGTCTAGAAGTCTCATTGAAAAGCTACCTGAATCATGGAAGGACTATAAGAATAACACGAAGCACAAAAAGAAACAAATGAGTCTTGAAGATGTGGTTGTCCATATCCGAATTGAGGAAACAAACCACCTACGAGACGAAACTGATCAAACCAAGGAAATGGGAGTCAAAGCTAATGTCATCGAGGAAGGTAAGTCTCTCAAAGGTAAAAATTTCAATTCTAATTACAAACCTCACCACAAGCTTGCTAAGAATCTGAAGCTTTTCAACACAAATTTTAAAAAGAAATGAAGTTGCTTTGTTTGTGGAAAACCTGGGCACCATGCAAATGAGTGCAATAGAAGGAAGGGAAACAACCTTCCTGTTTGTGCTAACCTTGTAGAAACAAATGATATCATTGTTGCGGTCGTTTCTGAAATCAATGTGGTGACCAACGTCAAAGATTGGGTGGTAGACTTTGGTGCTACAAGGCACATCTGTGCAAATAGGAATGCGTTCATTTCATTTACTCCAATAAAAGAAGGTGAAGACTTTGTCCTTATGGGTGATTCAAGGCCCTCTGCAATTATGGGTAAAGGAAAAGTGCTCCTTAAACTAACCTCTGGTAAAACTCTTTCACTTAGTGATGTGCTTTATGTTCCAGAGATTCGCCATAATCTTGTGTCTGTTGCTTTACTTGGAAAAGTGGGGGTGAGGGTAGTTTTTGAATCTGACAAGATTGTGTTAACTAAAAATGGTCAATTTGTGGGGAAAGGGTATTGCAATCAGGGTTTGTTTGTATTGAATGTCTCTGAGACTATTAATGGAAATGCATCTACTTCTTCTGCTTATATGGTTGATTCTTTTGATATGGTATGGTAGATTTGGTCATGTGAATTTCTCTTATATTAAGAAAATGAAAGATATTGGCATGCTTTCTTTCTCTACGTACTCAAATGATAAATGTGATGTTTGTGTAGATCTAAGTCAACCAAAAAGGTTTGTAATTCTATAGAAAGAGAAACTGAATTACTTAGTTTAATTCACAGTGACCTTGGGGACTTGAAACAAACCATGACTAGAGCAGGCAAAATGTACTACATTACTTTTATAGATGATTACTCTAGGTACACTAAGGTTTATCTACTTAGTAATAAAGATGAGGCTGGAGAAATGTTTCTAAAGTACAAAGCTGAAGTAGAAATCCAACTCAACAAGAAAATAAAACGGTTGCAAACTGATAGAGGTGGGGAGTACGATTCAAATCCCTTTATCTCTTTTTGTGAAGAACATGGCATAATTCATGAGGTTAATCCACCGTATTCTTTGGAATCAAACGGAGTAGCTGAAAGAAAAAATAGAACACTAAAAGAAATGATGAATGTCGTGTTAGTAAGCTTGGGAGAATCACTGAATTTGTGGGGGGAAACTATTTTATCAACATGTCACTTACAAAATAGAATACCCTACAAGAAAACGGGAATAACTCCTTATGAGTTATGGAGAGGTCATGTACCTAGCTTAAAATATCTTAAAGTGTAGGGCTGCTTAGCAAAAGTCCTTCTACCCGAGCCAAAAAGAGAAAATTAGGACCGAAAACCTTTGATGCAATGTTCATAGGATATGCTCAACATAGTGCAGCCTATGAGTTCTTAGTTATCAGTAATGGCCATAATTTAATGGAGGTCAATACCATAGTTGAAACTAAGAATGAAACATGCTTTGAAAATGTTTTTCCTATGAAACATGGTAGAGACAAAAGAGACAAATTTGTTGTTCCGTCTCGTTCTACACTAGAGCCTAGAAAGAATCTTGAAATAGAACCAAGAAGGAGCAAACGAGTTAGAAAAGAAAATAGCTTTGGAGATGACTTTTACACCTTCTTAGTTGAAAATGACCCACAAACCTATAGTGAAGCCATTAAGTCGATTGATGCACCCTTCTGGAAGGAAGCCATCAGTAATGAATTAGAGTCAATTCTCTCTAATCATGTTTGGGGACTTGTAGATTTACCTCTAGGGGCTAAAACCTTAGGGTGTAAATGGGTTTTTAAGAAGAAACTGAAATCATATGGGTCAATTGATAAGTATAAGGCACGTTTAGTTGCTAAGGGTTACAAACAAAAGAAGGATGTGGATTATTTGGATACTTTTGCGCATGTGACTAGAATTTCTTCTATTAGAGTCTTGGTTGCATTAGCATCTATTCATAATCTTGTTATTCATCAAATGGATGTTAAAATAGCTTTTGTGAATGGTGAATGGTGAATTGGATGAGGTGTAGTACCCAGAAATTCGTCATTTATTTTCCGAGGATTTTCCGGAATCTGAATTGTGGTTATAGGATGGTTTCGTGGCTCGTGGACCGAGCGGAAGTGTTTCAGACGAATTAATTATTTCAAAAGTATGGTTTTAAGGGGGTGCAAAGGTTGACTTTTTATAATTTGGAATTCTCCAAAAACTTCCTGCACGAAAGTTGTATAGCGCGTCGATACGAGTTCTTGGACATGTTGAACGCGAGAATCGGAGTTCGTATAAGAAAGTTATGGCCATTGGAAGGAATTTCCATTTTGGTATAAATAGAAGTTTCCCAAGTTGGAAACTTACTATTTTAATTAGTTCCCTTTTCGGAAGCCCAATTCTCTTCCTCTCTCTTCTCTCTCGGCTGCACCTTCAGAAACGAAATAATCCGACTGACCCGACCCGGCTTTTCCTGCCAACTGCGGCGGTCTCCCGTGATGAAACTTTCCAGATAGGATCGTCTCCTTCGTCTGGTCGTCCCTGTGGTGTCCTCTAGCACCGATTCTCGGTGGTGGAGGAGGTAGAAGGCGGCGCAGTTGAGTGTTTTCGGACCCGATCGGTTCTCCGATCTCCTACGTCGGCGGGGCTTCAAGTTGAGCTTGGGGAGCTCAGATCAGCCTCATTGATCGATCCTTGGTGGTTGTTTGGATCGATTCACGTAAAACTTGGTTCAACTCAGATTGGATTACTGTTCACAGCTTGTGAGGTAGTTTTCGACCCTTTATGCTTGTTTTCTAACTTTGAGCTAGTTATGAGAATTCACAAGCATGCTTAGATGAAGCTTTTTGGTGTTGGGAGTTTTGGGAAATATTGAGTTTTTGGCCGGCGGCGGTGCACCACTGTCTGTGGTGGTGTTCCAGCCACTTAAGGAACTGTTTTGGTATTATATATGTTCTACTCGTTGATACGAGGGTTTTGATATATAATCCGCATATTTTGGAGTTTGTATGAAATTGTTATGATTTTTACAATTTCATATCGGTGAATTTATTTGATCCGTGAGGATTCAAGCTTCCGATCGACTTATGGTTTGGACACCTAGATCGTGGAAGTACTCTGGAGACTTAGGGAGGTCTCGGATGAGGTTTTTCCTCGATTGGCATTACTTATGGGGATTTAGTTCAAAACGAGGGTTTCGAACTTTAATCATTTTGTGATTCGTGCACTGAATCAAAACCTTATGTGTTCAGGTGCTTGTTGAACGGATTGCGCGATTGTGCTTGTTTTGGTTCTCGTGTGAAGACGCAGCGGGATTCAAAGGTGAGTAATCTCACAAGGGTCATTAATGAATGGATTACCTTTATCGTTTGGTGAGTAAATCTCACGATATTTGTTATGAGCAGGATCGATATTTGTTATGAGCATGATCGATATTTGTTATGAGTAGGATCGATATTTGTTATGAGCAGGATCGATATTTGTTATGAGTAGGATCGATATTTGTTATGAACAGGATCGATATTTGTTATGAACAGGATCGATATTTGTTATGAGTATGATCGATATTTGTTATGAGTAGGATCGATATTTGTTATGAACAGGATCAATATTTGTTATGAGTAGGATCAATATTTGTTATGAGCAGGATTGATATTTGTTATGAGCATGATTACCCTATTGTCTTGGAGTTATTAGGTTAACTATGACTATAGTTGGTATTAGTGGTATTCCTGAGTGAATGACTACGTACATATATATATATATATATATTTACGTGATTATATATGTATTAATGAATCTTTGTGATGATTGCCATGTAAATCTTGTGTAAGAATATTTGTGTAATGACCCATTGAAATCAGTGAGATGAATCTTTGTGATGATTGCTATCTGTGTGATGATTCAATGGATCATGGCTATCTGCGTGATGACCGGCAAAATCTATGTGATGATCAGCTGGACAATTGCAATCTATGTGATGATCCTTGAAATCTACGTGATGATGAATATCTGGGTGATGACCGGTGGAATTTGTACGATGATCAGTGTGATGACTGCTCGGTAGCGGAGCTGAATTTTTATTAAGTTAACAAAAATCGAGAGGACTGCTGTGATGGTTGGGACTACCTATAGACGTCAGAGTGTGGGACTTTGATGACTACTTTGACTTGAATTGCTTGACTTAATGTGACCTCCTGAACTAAATTATATGCAGGGGTTACTATGATTTGTTTTGCTTGTTTTAATATGTGATTGCCTTGCTTCTTCTTGATTGTATTGATTGATGGTTTGATTTATCTTAAGAGCCATAGTGGTGACGAATTGTACTCTGTGTTGAGGATAGGAAGGTGATTCATTGATTTTCACCTTTGATGTCATGTTGATGACAAAAGCTCCTAGGGGGGAAATGGGGAATGAGTGTGATTTAGAACTCGCCTTAGTGCGGTAGAATGGCGACAAACATCGCTTGAGGAAGTCTTGTTTGACCGAAAATTTGTGTAATTGGATGCTAGGATTAAGGATCTAAGCATGAGGCTTTAGTCACCAGTTGACTTAGGTAGGCACGATATGGAAGGATATGGAATTGATGGCCGTAGGTGTGAGATATGTGCATATCGTGTTTAGGTTGAGGTGACTTGAAAATGTGTTTTGCTTTGTGGTTTTGAGTTACTCATACGAGCTTCATAAGCTTACCGGATTTGTTGTGTGGCAACCCGGTGCACCAATGGAATGGTGTAGGGTTAATCCTGCAGGTCAGGGAAATCGTGGCTGAAGCTGGGGTGGCGCCTTTGCAGCTTTAAGGTAGGAAGCTATCTTTGTGACTTTACCATTGATAAGGACTTCCGTTGTATAGTTATTCTGAGCTACATTTACGTTTTATTTTGTTGTTGACAATTTAATTCGTAAGCATTGTAATATATGACTCTGTGGAGCGGGTCAATATTGACATAGTGGGTTTAGGGCATCAATATGTACTTGGGTTAAAAAGGAAAAAGTTTTTAGGTATTTTGTATTGATGGCTGAACGTTCACGCATATGTAATTATGAGATTATATATATATCGATTTTCATGTGTGTAAAATCAGGGGCGTGACATGGGGAAATATACATGGATCAACCTGAGGGTTATTTTGTCAAAGGTAAAGAACATAAAGTTTGTAAGCTTGTTACATCTGTGTATGGTTTGAAACAAGCTCCTAAGTAATGGCATGATAAATTTGATAAAGTTATGCTTTCAAATGGTTTTGTCATTAACAATGCTGATAAAGGTTTATATTGCAAGTCTGATGGTGATTCACATGTGATAATATGCTTGTATATTGATGACATGCTTATTTTTGGAACTAACCTTGAGATAGTTAATGAAACTAAATCTTTTCTAGCATCTAGCTTTGATATGAAAGATATGGGTGTTGCTGACATGATTCTTGGAATTAAGATTATTAGAACCAAAGGTGGCATTTCACTTTCTCAAGAACACTACGTGGAAAATGTATTGAGAAAATTTGGTCATTTTGGTTATAATTCTGTTGCAACACCTTATGATTCTAGTATTCAATTAAAGAAAAATAGAGGTGAGTGTTTTTCTCAATCTGAATATGCACAAATCATTGGTAGTTTAATGTATCTAACAAATTGTACAAGACCAGATATATCTTATGCAGTTGGAAGATTGAGCAGATACACTCAAAGTCCAAACAAGGACCACCAGAATGCTATCTGAAGAGTACTAAAATATTTAAAAGGTAATATTAAATAGGAATTAAAATATGGTGGATTTCCTGTTGTACTAGAGGGGTACTGTGATGCCAACTGGATCTCAGATTCAGATGGAACAAAATCCACTAGTGGGTATGTATTTACTCTTGGTGGAGGTGCGGTGTCTTGGAAATCCTCCAAGCAAACAGTGATAATTCGGTCTGCTATGGAATCTGAGTTTGTAGCCTTAGAGAAGGCGAGTTCAGAGGCTCAGTGGCTTAGAAACCTCTTGGCAGAGATCCCATTATGGAAGAGACCAACTCTGTCTGTGTCTATGCATTGTGATAGCCAAGCTGCTATAGCTAGAGCTAAAAATAAAACATATAATGGGAAAAATAGGTATATACGCCTAAGACATAACATTGTGAAGCAATTGCTTGAGAATGGAGTCATATCTATTGACTATGTAAAATCAGAGTTGAATTTAGCGGATCCTCTAACAAAACCACTAGGCCGAAAACTATTAAGTGATACATCGAGGGGGATGGGGCTTATGCCTATAGACAAAGATCAAGAGTGATAGTAACCCAACCTATGTGATTGGAGATCCCATAGGTTCATATGGGTAATAATAAGTCACTTGTTGGTCAGTGGTGCACTATCAAATACACTATTGATAGTCCCTCCCTATGGTGTAAATAGATAGTGCTTAAACTACAATATGTAAAGTTGAACGAATGTTCTTAATGAGTTCCATAGCCCAAACATTTGGGTGGTATGCTATTTGCAGTACACGCTTGATGGATTCACCTATATGGACATGGAAGTAGGGCCGCTTCATATGAGAGTAAGGCATACTCTCTAGAGCATTCATGAATATCCAGGTAGGGCGCATGGCCTATTCGCGCCAACCCACTTCGAACAACTTGAAACGAGAGTTAATGTGGATAGTTAGTTGACTGATTCACAATTAGAAATTTTGGTTCATAGAAAATTGTATTTTCACCAAGGTTTCATGGGTCACGACTAATTTATCCTATGGCTAGTTCATAGTCCAAAAGACACCAATTATGATGCATTGATTCTCACTTTCTTTTGTATTCTTTATCTCACAGATTTACACTTTCCTTGACATTTTGGTATTTTGAAATAGTGGGGGATTGTTGGAATTTACTTAGAATATTTCAAAATACCAGCTATATTTGAAACCTCCATTGGACCTTTAATTGTAGATGGTAATTGTCACACCCCTGATTTTTAACACACAAAAAAAATTGATATACAATCCTATAATTATACACGCGTGATTGTTCAGTCATCAATACAAAATACCTGAAAACATCTTCCTTTTAAAGCAAGTACATATTGATGCCTTGAACCCACAATTTCAAATATTGACCCTCTCCACAGAGTCACATATTACACAACTTACGAATTAAATTGTCATCACAAAATAAAATGTAAATGCTCCTCAGAGCTTACTACATAGCAGAAGTCATAACAATGGCAAAGCCAACAAAATTTGCTTCCTACCCGTTCAGCTGCCAACAAGCTACCTCAGCTTCAGCCACGATTACCCTGACCTGCAAGATTAACCCCTACACCATAGAATGGTGCATCGGGTTTCCACACAACAAAACCCGGTAAGCTTATTAAAGCTCGTATGAGTAACTCATGAACATCAATCAACAACGCACACACATCAGCTTGAGGAAACCATGCAACCATAATTCCTTCTAACCCTCCATATCCTTTCCACCGAAAGGACAACATAAGTCACCGCTGTGATAATGTTTTATTTGCTAACTTAACCATCAAGAAGCAATTCAAGTCTCATATAGACAATAAAGGAAGAATGCACTCCGAACTCTCCTTTAAACTACATACTTATGAGTCTCCAGCAACCTTGACTGTTACCCCCATAAGCTATAATGACAGACAGACTATAGCTCTACTGAAATCGTAACCACTCGTCCAGCCAAAAACGTGATTACCTATTTCCTGCCATGGTCACCATCTGCGACCTGTCACCATCTGTGACATATGATTTCAGACCCCGTCTGGTCATAAAACCAAACATCAAGGTCACCATCTGCGACCTGTCACCATCTGTGACATATGATCTTTAGACCCTGTCTGGTCTTAAAGTCAAATGCTAAGTAAGTCGCACCCTACCTAAAAAAATTACAACATCTAGTTTCGGCTTTCCCCATCCCTGCTCACCATATGTGGCTCTTGGTACAAGGACCAATACATCTAAAATGAGTCACGCTTGACTCAAACATGTAACATTAAATTCACTACTTTTCGAACAATAGAAAACATCTTTTTTCCACAATATTGTTTCCTGAAAAGTTGCCTTCAACAATAATATGAACATTATTATGCATATTATTCATCACACATCACTCACAAGAATATATATATATTTCACGTAAATATATATATATGCGTAGTCATTCGCTCAGGAATGCCTACTAATACCAACTATAGTTTGCAATTAAATAATTAACGTCAAAACAATAATGGTAATTCTGTTCATAATGAACCTTGTGAGATTACTAACCTCGAAACTCCCGCTGCGTCTACAAAATAGCACAAAGCATCCAATCCACAAAATAATCGTCCAAAGTACTTCGTCAAGTACCTAACACATATGGTTCCAACTTAGTAACTATTCACATTTGATTTAAGTTTGAAACCCCTGTTTTGATTTTCAAAGTGTCTACCGAGAGAGAAGAGACAGGAAGGAGAGTTTCCGAAAAAGGAAATGAGGAATTATGAAGATATTTTCTGATTTTCCATATTTATACTAAAACGGAAACTTCTTCCGATAGCCATAAGTTTCTCATACAAATTCCGATTGACGCGAACCACATGTCCATGAACTCGTATCGACGCGCTCTACAACTCTCAAGAATGAACTTTTCCGAGAATCACAACGTATAAAAAGTCAAACTTTACATGACCCCCTAACCTGTGAAATTGGAATAATTATACGTACGAAAGCCATTTCACTTCACATACAACTTATGAAAACCATTTCACTTCATATACAACTTACGAATAAAGCACAATAACAATTATTCGTACAACTGGTCCATTATTAATTACCAAAATTAAATAACAGAAATCCAGGTCATCACAGTAATAGTCATTAACTCTCTTTGATTGTGATTAACACCAAGATTTCATCAGTTTACTCATATACCATTATTTGGTCAAAGTCTGCAATTATGGTGGTTCATTCCTTATTTGCTTTATTCCGTTTTGATTTACTCATCAATGTCAAGATATATATTGCCTTTCTATTACATAAGTTACAGAGTATAAATGTCATTCCTAATTAGACGTTTTGATTCTGCCTAATCAATGTCATAACATTCCTTTCGGTTACATAGCTTAATTGCTATTGTTAAATTGTCATTGCATTGATCATTCTTGCCATATATATAATTCCTAGCTTTCCAGATCAAAATACACAAAAAAATTCAATCCTTTGTTTCCTTTCCGAGCTAAAATTTCTCATGTGTTTCCTTTAATTATTCTACTTCACCAAAAGAAAGTTTTCAAGTTGTTTGATACAATCCAAGTATTGTGAGTGTACACCTACAAGGATCAAGGATGTTGTACCCTGGAGGGTAAGCCGTCAACACTTGCTACACTGAGATATAATCTCCGAAGGGCGGACATCTACTCTTAAGGGTAGTGCCTCAACCTACAAGTTCTTACTCAAAGCATCATCCATCTCCAGAATTTCCAATATAGACTTAATAGAAAAAGAAATGATTCTCAATTACTGAAAATGGAAGAAAAACTGAAATGGTCAACTTGGATGTGCTTTCATGTGAAACAAAAACAACGAAAGAAAATTAGTGAATCAATGACAAGAATCTCACAGGGAAATTAATCGGAATGCCAGGGCCCCAATATTTCAAGGTAGCAAGATCATAAGCTCTGGCTGCAGCCTCTTCATCATCATACATGCCTACAAATTACATATGCTATTCAAGGATCAACTCAACATATACACATTGACGACAAAGAAACAAATATCAATTTAATTACAGTGTTATCCGAAAGCAATATGAAGTTTTGTTTTCAATTTAGAAATCGACAAGGCTAAAGAAAATAACAACTCAAACAAGAAAACAAACCATAATCGCTTAAAACACAATGAAAATCCTCCCTATTTCAGAACTAAAACCCTAGCCCAATGAATGTAGAACTATGAGGTTGAAAAGTAATCCTAGACAGTCCTTGGATTAGTTCAGTACTCAAACTTGACCTCATATATTTTCGGCCATGTGAAATTTTTAGGAAAAAAAAAAATTATTAGGGCTTGTTAGAGCGGGCGTATAGGGCCAACCCGAGCTTAGCCCTTATGATTTCAAAAGGGCCGGAATTCATTTCTATAACCCTTACCCTACCCTATTTGAAAAAGAGTCAGGCCGACCGCCCTAATGTAAAGGCCAGGCCAAGCTTTAGCCCTCCCGGCCGGGCGGGCTTGAAATGCGCTTAGACTAACCCGCTCATAAAGAAATAAGATAAAGAAAGACCATTCTTTCTTTCTTTCTTTTTTTGAATAAAATAGAAAAGAGTTTTTGTCCATTTACCCCATTTTTAGAGATTTTTTTTCCACGTACCCCATTAAGTTTTTTTAATTCTCTCTTACCCAAAACACTCTACGGAGGTATTCCCTAATACCCCATTAAGATTTTTTTTTTGTTTAATTTTTTTAAATACCATTTCTACCTTCACCCCTCTGTTACTTAGAAAGAGAGAGAAAATGGAAGAGAGAGAAACCATAGAAGACTTCGTCGGAGCCCGGTCACCTACTGCTGGAATCCGGCCAACTTTCGCCGGATTCCGGTCACCGCCTGCTGCCCTCCAGAATTTACTGAAAATCTCACCGGAAATGTTTTTTGCCCCCAATAGACATCTATTGCCCCCTAATAGAGAGGCAATAGACCTTTATTGCCCCCCAATAGATGACTATCAGCCGTGTATTACCCCCCCAATAGACAACTATCAGCCATGTATTGCTCCCAAATAGACGTCTATTACCCTTCAATAGGACTTTCAGTCGCCAGAATGGGAACTAATCTCCCTAAATTTAGACAAATAAAACTTTGATTACAAAAAAAAAAAAAAAAAAAGAGACTACATCAATTCAAAACATTTATTGCCCCCAATAGCCTTCTATTGCCCCTTAATAGATGTCTATTTGGAGGCAATAGACCTTTAACAGACTTCTATTACTCCAATAGAGGTGTTTTCTTTTTTCATTTTTCTCTCATTCTAGGCCTTGTGCCCCATTTCACTAACAGAAAAAAAAAATTGATTTGGGCACCCGGATTATCATTCTCCACTACCACTGGTTTGAGTCGAGCGCCGGAGACGTCCGGGCTCTCTAATCCCCAATGATGACGTTGACCCTGACGACGAATCGGGGACAGAGCTCTCGAGCATCAGCATCCGATCACGAAAATAGTCTTCCGGCAACGTGGATCATCTTCCTATGTTGCCGGTCACCAAAATCGTCTTTGGGTTCGGAAGCAAGGCTTGGCCTTGTCTATTGGAATCGAAGGCGTTGGGTTGAGAAGGATGAGAGAGAGAGAGAGAGAGAGAGAGAGAGAGAGAGAGAGAGAGACGGCGTCTGGAGAGAGTCGGGTTGCAGAAGATAATTGATGTTGTCGGTAAGGAGTCTCAATCTGGATTTGGAGGCTCTAGTCGTCGTTGCTATCGGTAACTTCGTCGCCGATGAGAACGTCGTTGACTAAGAGTGGAGTGACGGGGGGAGGGGGAGAGAGAGAGAGAGAGAGAGAGAGAACCAGCATCTAGAAAGAGAGAGAGTCGTCAGAGAGGTGGCGACGTAGATTTAGGCAAAGGGAGGAGATACAGCAGGTCGCCGGCATTGATATGGAGAGAGAGACTGGTCTGGAGAGAGAGAAAGAGGAGAGAGGAGAGAATAGAGAAGAGAGAGAGATCGGGATGAGAGAAAGTGGCATGGCATGTAATTCATTAATTAGATTGAGGGCAAAATAGTTATTTCGTTTTAAATTGGGTTAGTGGGAATAAAAATCTCTTGTTGGGGTAAGTGGGATAACTTTACCTCATTTTGGGGTTTTTGGTCAATGACCCAATAGAAAAACTTATCATTCATGCATATTATATTACACAATACGGGAAATTCTAAGGTGCTGGGCTGTTTGCTATACAACCATTTTTTTAAATATTTTAGTCCGTTGGATTAACAATATATCCAATGGCCTTGAATATTTAAAAGGTTGGCAACCTGTTTACCCCTTAACCAAATCATTAGTAATAAATTATAGAATCTTTTTCTCTAAAAAATAAAAAAGTAATGAGTCTTTTATTACTAATCAAGTACATCATTAATACTTTCCTTAATCAATTATAACTGAGGTCTACTTTGAGTAATTTATCATTAAATCAAATAATTACTTATATGATAACAATATGTTACCTTATAGATTTGGGAATTTAATTCTATTATGGCACTTATTTCACATACGATCATATTTATAAAAAAAAAAATTAGAGAAATGACGAAAAATGTTGTAAAAAATGTCCTCCTTTTGGTAATTACAAGGTCTAGAACCACATTTACAAGTTTATGAATCATTTTATAAATTAAAAACGAATGTGTTGTTTTGGGTGGTAAATCTTCATATTTTAGACTAAACAGAGCATGTGTCCTCATTCATGTAATAGAGCTCTCAAATGTGTAATTGGGTGGTACCTTGTGTAATGTTCGTCATTGAGAAAATAATTACATCATTGACAGCGATTATTACGAATATAAGGATAAATTGTCAAAAATATTGTAATAAATGTCCTATTTGTGGTAATTACAAGGTCTAAGACAACATATACCAGTTTATGAACAATTTTACAAAATTGACAACAAATGTGTTGTACAAGTGGTAAATCTTCATATTTCATACCAAATAGAGCATGTGTCCTCATTCACGTAATAGAGTTCTCGAATGTGTAATTGAGTGGTACCTTGTGTAATCTTCCTCATTGAGAAGATAATTACATTGTTGACAGTGATTATTACGAATATAAGGACAAATGATCAAAAATACTGTAATACATGTCCTATTTGTGGTAATTACAAGGTCTAAGACAACATATACTAATTTATGAACTACTTTACAAAATTGACGACAAATGTGTTGTACAAGTGGTAAATCTTCGTATTTCATACGAAATAGAGTATGTGTCCTCATTCACGTAATAGAGTTCTCGAATGTGTAATTAGGTGGTATCTTGTGTAATCTTTCTTATTGAGAAAATAATTTCATCTCTGACAACACTTATTACGAATATAAGGACAAATGATTAAAAATATTGTAATAAATGTCCTGTTTGTGGTAGGGCTGGAAAATTGGACCGAAGCAACCGAACCAGCCGGAATTCAAACCGGCCCGAACCGATTTGGGCCGAAAACTCAGCCTACCGACTTTAGGCTCGGCTGAGCCGTACTGATGGCTCGTATTCGGCTCGGCTATGGTATGAGATACTGCATACCGTCAGTATATCGTACCGACCATATACACGTATACATACCGAATTATATACAAAATATATATAACTTTGCAAGAGGTAGGCTTAGAACCCCTCACCTCTTATACACCAACCCAACTCCCAACCACTTGAGCTGAAGCTGTTTTTAATATATTATGTACAAACTTTCTATTTATAGTTTCTTAAATAATAGATTAAACAAAACAAAGCTCCTTTCCTTCTCTCTCTCTCTCTCTCTCTCTCTCTCCTCCTTCGACGTTCTTCTTCTTCTTCACAGACGTGTGGCTTTGCTCAAGTTATGCTTCATTTTCTCATCTTTTTTGTTTTTTCCTCCACAATCCCCATCAAATCAACATCAGATCATAATCAGATTCATCATCAGATCATCCTCATCTAATCAGATTCATCATCAGATCATCCTCATCTAATTAGTAATTATCATATCTTCCATTATCAAATCAACATCGTCATCTGATCATCCTCATCTCCAACATCATGATTCTCGGTGGAGGAGAAAGAAAAAAAGTCTCAAAATCATCAGATTTCAGACATGAAGCTCCAGCTACAAATCCACTCAAAACAGAACTATGCCAACCGAAATCTCGGCTTGCCGACAGTCGGTATACTGACTATGTCAGATCGGCGGTGGTTTGAAAATCTTGATACTGACAGAGGTCAGTTCGGCAGTCGTTTGGGGAAAAATGGATCGATTTAGTACCGAATCCAGCCCTAGTTTGTGGTAATTACAAGGTCTAAGACAACATCTACCAATTTATGAACCATTTTATAAAATTGACGACAAATGTGTTGTACAAGCGGTAAATATTCATATTTATAACAAATAGAGCATGTGTCATCATTCACATAATATAGTTCTCAATTGTATAATTGGGGTAAACATTTTGGTATTTACTCCATTTAGGACAATATTTACAGGTATATAGACAATATTATAAAGGGGAAATGATCATTTACCCAATTTTAGTTTAAAAATTGCCCACTTACTCAAACATTCTAAGAGATTGCCTACTTACCCAAACACTCTAAGAGATTATTTCCCTAATACCCAATTAAATATTTTTTTATTCTTTTTAATTTTTTTTTGGGACAATTTTGCCGTCTCCTTTGTCACTTAGTGAGAGATGTCATCGGAGACCTTGCAGGACTCCGGTGACCAGTGGCCTGCCGGGGACTCCGGTGAAGGACTCCGCTGACGGTGACTGAATTCCGACTACCGGACTGGTGGCCAGATTCCGGTGTCTGAATTTATTGCCCCCTAATAATACCCAGTAATCATATTATTTCCCCCAATAATCATATTATTGCCCCCCAATAATCATATTATTGCTTCCCAATAACAAGGTTATTAGGGATTAATAATTAGTGAAAAATGAGATGTTTTTAATTTTGAAAGTTTTAGTAGGTTTATCCAAATAAATAATCTTATTACTGCCCCCCAATAATCTTATTATTACCCAATAAATATTTAATTGCCCCTCAATAATCTTGTTAGAGCACGGAGACTATGTATTCCACCGACGGCGGCATATATATGCCGACAATTCTCAGTTGGAGCTCTGATGAAGCTGAATCAAGGTTATTGCGACGGAGCAGCGAAGCAAGGAAATTGATGGCGGAGATTAACTTTGCGTACATGAAGAAGCGGTCTCCGTCGTAGAGAGGTTGGACGGTGACGGAGGTGCGGGTACAACGGTCACTGGAGGCGTGTATGACTGTGATTTTGTTGAGGTTTTGGGATGCTGTGTGCGATGAGGAAGAAGGGAGATCGCGGAGGTTGCCGGGTTTGAGTTTGTCCCTTGCTGGTTCGGTCGGCGGAGGGGACTAGGGTTGGAGGTGCAGTCAGCCGAAGGTGGCGAAAGGATGATGAAGGCGGTCTAGCGAAACCGGCGGGGCGATGCAGTAGGCAAGAGGTGGAGAGGATGAAGGCGGTCTAGCGAAACCGGCGGGGCGATGCAGTAGGCAAGAGGTGGAGAGAGAGAGAGAGAGAGAGAGAGAGAGAGAGAGAGAGAGAGAGAGAGGTTGAGAAGAGAGATTCTGAGAAGAGAGAAATCAATGAGTTTCAATTTAATTAATAGGGCAAAATTGTTATTAGATGTTAGATTGAATAAATGAGGTTAAAAAACTCTTAGTGGAGTAAGTGGACAATTTTTTAGATGAAATTGGATAAGTGGTCATTGATAACAAATGTGTTGTTAAATTGGTAATACTTTTTAAAAAATTGTCATGTGTCAAAATTTAAATGGGTAACCTGTTGACCAATTCATCAGATTACTATCATATTTATAAATTAAAAATATAAAAATAAAGGGTACGGATACAGGAGGGTTCTGATGTCCCACAATACGTATGATGTCAGAGTTTATAAAATTCAACGTGAATTGGTCGTCTCTACCACTCCATTCATTACTGTATACAATATTCTACAGTAAGAGTTTTTGTTATTTGCAATGTTCACACTGGTATGGTGGACACCACCAAACAATGGAATCTTTTATCTCCAGGGAAAGAACAGCGACGTAGGTTGAGCTAATACAGCTATCAGATTGGTGCCGTTGACCTGATGGGCCGATCATACTGGTATGATGAACATTTGGCTTTGCTGGGAGATGTTTTGTTTTCTCCCTTTACATATATATTTTTCTTGGTAACTTTTCATGATATTACAAATTAAAGTTCCTGCACATTGTTATCTTTTGGTCGCATTTTAAGCAATGATGCAAATAGGCTGCACAGTTCAGGGGAGCTTTCATTCTCTACTATTTATGTAGTAGATTGGATAATTCAATTAATGATGCTTTTGTTAGATAGTCCTTTGCGTTACAGATTTGTTCTGTTGTAATGGAATCCACTGGTTTATGATCTACACCAGATTACTTCAATCTAGCTTCATTCTCTGCTATCTGAGTTTGAATCAACTTGCAGAACCAAGAACCCACTGATTCTGAGTTTGAATCAACTGATCCTATTCTAAAGCTTAGTGACAAAATGCAAAACCAAACCAATTCTACGGGGAATGAAAATGCAGTAGGGAGAAAAATTGTCTCGCTCTCATTTGTCTACCCTGATCTTCTTATATATTGCCAGCACTGCCTCAGAAAAAACAAACTATGAATGTGACTGGTTATGTTTTTTTTTTAAAACTAAATTTAGGTCTCCCAAAATTGGATCTGGATTCATATACAATTGAACGGTTTCACTTGTTCGAAAGTAATAGCTCTGCCTCAAGTTTATTTAGATTGTATTTGTTGTATTTCTTAGTTGGACTTCAATATTTAATGCCTTGATATAGGTTCAAGGACTGCAAGAATCAATACCACTACAGTGCTATAATTTTGCCCAACTCCTTTTTTTCCCTAATGCCAGCAGAGATATTAAGCAATGCTTCCACATATGACGAGAATTAAATAAATCTTCCACAAAATCGATCTTTCTCCCTGCTTTTTGAGCCACTTGATTTTGAGGTATTTGGATGCTATGAGCATATTCAGCAATTCAGAGGTATTTGGATGTTATCAAAATTTGGCCAAACTACCTGTGTGATATGGTTGCGCTAATAAATTATAGTGTGTACTCTTCAGTGATGTTTAGATGTTCTTTTAGACTTGTAGTTCTGGAAAAGGAGCTCTAGCCGGGTTCTTATGTGATTGAATACAAGTTTCACTGGATTCTTTTAATCAAGTTACGTGAGCACTAGTTGAGCACTTCAGTGTTTCTTGCTTTAAGAATTTGTAATGGCAGCCATTCTGGATTATGAACATGCAACGATAGAAACAAATCTGTAGTAGAACAATTTTTCCTGCGGGAAAGAGATTAGGTAATGCTGCAGACCTGACTATATATAGGAAACTCACTGAGCTTCAGAGGGAGAGGAACTCCTCCAATGGGCTTGTATATATATCTGACAACAACATATGCCACGTCAAAAAAAGACTAACCTACATGCCTTCACAAAGAGTAGCAGCAAAGCTAGTTGCCCACTTCAAAGGGGCAGACAAAGAATAACAAGCTTGTTCCCATGAACCAAGCCACCTCAAGCATATACTTTCTGTGGCTCCCATTTGGCGAGTAAAACCCTTCGGAGTTTCCGGTCCTAAAGACCTGATCTCTGAGCATTCTATAAGGCAAACCCCGAACAAGAAAGCACTCTGAATCTGAGGCTATATTTTTAAAAACCTTGGAGTAAATGTGCAAATGATGCATGCAGAGGGTGAAAAGCAACAATGGACATGGATGGTTTTCATATATGTCCACTGGTATTGCCCTAAGTTGGAGACTTGGTTTGCCCTCTCTGACCACTTCTAATTACACACATGTATATATCTACCCCTAGCCACTTAAGTTATTGTCCTATTCCAGGACAATATTATCTTCTGAATTTGCGTCTGCTTCCTAATCTCTCAGTACCTACTAGTTTGGCAAGCAAATGAGTTCTAGGACATTAATCATTGACAGAACATTCTCTGTTTCGTGTTTGATAATTGAAAAGTAGTTGGTAAGAACGTTTTATTTAGTTCATACTAATGCCATCTGACAAAAAGAAAATTTTATATGCCTTTTGAGTATTTGATACTGGAGTTTGAACTGCATTTGGAAACACAGATTTTCATCTAGTCTTCTGCTGCTATTCTTCTCGTGTCACAAACCATTTCATTTACGTGCCTTGCTCAAGAGGTTGGCCTCTCGAAAAGCCTGATATTTGGTGACAAGTTTGTCTCTGGGAGGCCAATTCTCTTTGATTATAGGAGCATCTGCAAAAGTCCTTTTCCATTCTGATAACAATGGAAACTCATCTTCTGCTATCACTTTCATGCTAGCTACCTCTCCAAACACATTCTCAATTTCTGCAAGCCATCCAAGTGCAATATCTGCAAATCCAATATGCTCTCCCCCAAAGAATTTCTTCCCCTTTAGCTCCTCTTCCAAGTACTTCAAGTTCTCCTTGGCCTTCACAATTCCTTCCTCTTGCTCTTTCCCTTCACTATTAAAGGCTTCCCAATAAGATGGCAAAACCTTCATGTAAAATCACAAACATAATTAGATAATGAAACAAATTGAATTCTCCATCAAAATTACTCATCTCTTGTATAGAATATCATTGATCTCGAAACTCCATACGATACTAGTGTTCAAGTAAATTCTGATTAATTTGCCCAAAAAAATAAAAAAAGTAAATTCTGATTATGCTAAGAAATAGTAGTAGTTCAGCTGGGTTACCTTTTCATCATTAAATTTTGCCCAAAAGCGTGCAGCAGCTCTTTCGTGAGGATCTTCGGATAGCAGAGGGTTCTGTTTCCATGTTTCTTCAATGTATTCAAGGATCACAAGTGATTCAGCAACTGATTTTCCATTGTGCACAAGCACTGGAACCTTCTTATGAACAGGGTTGTATTGAAGAAGCAGAGGGCTTTTGTTTGAGAGATCTTCAAAGATGGTATCATATTGGACATCTTTGAGCTTCAGTGCCCAGACTATTCTCAAAGCAGCAGGGCTAGACCATGTTCTGAAGAGCTTGACTTCTGCCATTTTCTTGGAATGAGCTTCCATAGCAGCTTAAGGCCTTTTTATGCAGAACTTTGACTAGGGAACTTTGCCGTTGTCTCCCTATACATAATTGTATTTATTATTCTGACCTTCTATGTTGCTATATATGACTTGGGCCATGGAAATGGGAAATGCTCATATAAAGTTGATAAGAAAAGAGTTCAACTTCAACAACTATAAAGGATTAAAGGTAAACTTTAGTCAGGTTAGGTCGGCAGAGGATTGATAGGGAGACTTAAGATTCAACAGGACACCTTCGTTGACATCTCCTTCCATCGTGTGACTTGTTTTCTGTTAATTGTTGTGAAAACCTGTATTTATTGCACCAGAGAGAGAAAAATAGTTAAGAAGCTCCAAAATAATTGACAATTGGGAAATATATGGGATTGTAAGTGAGTTTTGAGAAAATGAAAGGATTAGGGTATGTAAATAGTGTTTGGAACTTTGGATGGTAGGTGTGATGTAACTAGAAGAAGGGTTCTGTTCGTTCCCTTGAAATTTAGACATACGTAGAATGTGTCCCATATTCTTTCTCTTGTCAATATCTACAAGGTACTTCCTAGTCGTATAACATATGGTATTGAAAGCTTAAACTTAAACTACTTGACCGGACAATATCTTTTAGATATTTTTTTTTTTTTTTGGTCATGAGAGATTGGGATGGTGATATCTGAATGATCAATGCATACATATTGGTCTTACAAATTAATACACACCAGAAATGATTTTACTGTACTCGCATATTCTTTTTACTTATAGTCAAGTACTTTTATAAAATTTCTAGGGTGTCAATTAATGGTAATTGAAAAGTTAATGAATTTGTAGATATATTTCTTATTTGGGTTTTTGTCCATTTACCCTATTTCTAGGGATTTTTTTTCCACTAACCCCATTAAGTTTTTTTAACTCTCTTTTACCCAATACACTCTAAGGAAGTCTTCCCTAATACCCAATTAAGATTTTTTTTTTGTTTTTAATTTTTTTTTAATACCATTTTACCCTTCACCCCTTTTGTTACTTAGAGAGAGAGAGAGAGAAAATGGAAGAGAGAGAAACCATAGGAGACTTCGCCGGAGCCGGTCGCGGGAATCCGGCCAACTTTAGCCGGATTCCGGTCACCGGTCGCCGGATTCCAGTCACCGGCCGCCGGATTTCGGTCACCGGCAGCCGAATTCTGGATTTTTCTGAAAACCTCACCGAAAAGGTTTATTGCTCCCAATAGATATCTATTGCCCCCCAATAGAGAGGTAATAGACATCTATTGCCCCCCAATAGACGTCTATTGCCCCACTAGTCTATTGCCCCCTAATAGACGTCTATCGCCCTCCAATAGACGTCTATCAGCCATGTATTGCCCCCCAATAGACGTCTATTGCCCCCCAATAGACGTCTATCAGCCATGTATTGCCCCCCAATAGACGTCTATTTCCCTCCAATAGAACTTTTCAATCGCCGAAATGGAAACTAATCTCCCTAGATTTAGACAAATAAAACTTTGATTAAACAAAAAGAACGAGAAGATTACATCAATTCAAAACGTCTATTGCCCCAATAGACGCTTTAACAGACGTCTATTGGCCCCCTTAATATGAATATTAATGGATATTAATACTCGATTTCTATGCTGTACGCTCAATTATTTTTTTGTTCTTCTAAAAAAAATGACTTTTTTTGTTGAAAACAACCTGCATTCATCACAAAAACCAAAAATTCTACTGAAACTTCATGTAATTGATATCAAATAAACAATTCAAACAATGAAACCAACTCAATAAGCACCTCTGGTTTCAAAAAACTTATTACTGCTTCAACCTCTCTGCATGATTCCTACAACCAAACACCATAGCTTCAATACACACATCAAACACATTCCATAAAAAAAATTCCGAATTCCGTAACTAAATCAGATTAGAATCTCTCATTACCACCGAAACATGCACCGTTCCGACGAGGTGCACGTCACAAACGCCGCTCTCGGCGGAGGACTCACACGTCAGCACCACCAAGCTCCGGGACAGATCCTCCTCCTCCACCGCGGCAGCGCTGGTCGAAACGACGTCGCCGTCCTCCTCCTCCTCCTCTCTAGGCACCTCCACATTGACGATGCTATCAGACAAGCTATCCGATAGGGAATCCTCGGCCGAATTCGGGTCGGGCAGGGTCGATGATTCCCGGTCCATCGCGCGCTGTAGCCGGTCGTAACCGCCGGCGGTGGCAGATGCCTAAAACTTCGGTTTCAGTGTGTTATGTTCTCGCCAATACAAGTCTGCATCTCGATCTCAGATCGACTCCGGCGAAGGTGAGTGAATTGGAGCTGGGCCTGAAAAGCTCGTGCAGCGAATATGGTTGCAACAGCGGAAGGCAAAGATGAGATCCGGGCCGAATGAGAATTGGCCAGTGCAGAAGCTCAATCTTGACCGCGAGGGCGAGGTGTTCGATTTGCAACACAGTGTTCGACAGATTCAGCGAGAAGATAGAGCTTGGGTGTCCTGAGCAATTGCTTGGGTGTGAAGAGCAGTCTGCTCTTCGTCGCGAATTGCAGGAGTTCGTCATGCCGGAGGTGGATACCGGAGGGAGAGGGAGGGAGATAGAAAGAGAGAGAGAGAGAGAGAGACCGGAGGTGGAGATCCAGGGGAGAGACAGAGAGAGAAATGAAAGAGTGGCAGAGGCTTGTAATTCTTTAATTAAGTTATGGGCAAAATAGTCATTTTTCTTAAAATTGGGTTAGTGGGAATGAAAAACTGTTGCTGGGGTAAGTGGGAAAAGTTTGGCTCATTTTGGTGCTTTTGGGCAAGGACCCTTCTTATTTAGATAGCAGATTATGTATATCATGCTAAGATTAAGTTTAAGGAATTTAGATCCTAATTAGTGTATGTAATCTACATCAATTATAATTCAGTAGTTACTATCCTAAGATATGGCTATTAGCATAACTGAGATATCTAGAATAAATGATATATGTAGACATCTAAGATGAATATACAACTGTAGTTGACTTTATGATCACAAAGAACTGACAATCACAAAGAGTTTCATATCCATGATGCTATCGTCCAAGCTCCAAAGCAGTGAATTTGTGGCATGTGGTTTATAACTTTATGCTTGCGCTATCTTTTATCTGGTCTCATCTTTGGAAGACTGAAAGCCTACTTAAAGGAATCCCACATCGAGAACCCTGAGAGTTTGTAGGCTCCTTGAGTCTATATTGTGTCAACTGGCATATGTGCTTGTTCCATTCGAAAAAATTGGAAACATACGGAGAAGATGATCTGCATAAGTTGAAAAATGGACTTTTTTTCTTCCACTTCTTTCTTTAGCAGTTCTTGCTGTTGTTCAACGCCTTTCTCTGGTTTGAGTACTGATTTTCCTCTCCCAGGTGCGCTTAAAACCTTGAATTCAAGTTGCAACATTTATTGGCTGGGTCCTCCATTATCTTTTTATTTGAGAACCATATTCGTGAAAATTTTGTCTGCCAAGTATTTGACATGATGACTCTATTTCTGGCTTTTGTAGTTGGTTAGGAAGAGCTCTAGCTGGGTTTGTTAGGAGCACTTGGGTTAAACCCCTATTATTCCTATTTTATTTGCACCTTGTCGGATCACTTCTGTTAACCTTTTCTTTATCTTATTTTATTTGCAACGGTAGTAGAATTAAATCAACCCCAATGTTATGGTGTTGTGGTCCTGAGAGACACGCATGCTTCACGCATGCTTTTCTTTTGTATGGAATCTAGGTAGGGACCCAGTCCAACTCCTATATTTTGTAAGCTCCAGCGTGATTGAGGGAAATGAAGGATGATTTGAATCTATTTCCTTTCTTTTATGCTTTCTAATTATTGCTCCCATCATCTGGTATCAGAGCATGGCTCCAAGTAGGACCGTGCAAACCACCACCCCCTCCGCTAACCCTCCCATCCCTCCTCTTATTGACCCACCACCTCCCCACCAACCTGCCATTACTCAACTAGCTTCTTCCTCATCCCAACCTGATGACCTTCAACACCTCCAGATGGTTGAGTTTCAGCGCTCCATCGACCTCTTGCAAGACGAACTTCATCAGTCCGTCGACTCCATCAATCAAAATCAATTTGCTTTCCAGAACCATATCGCTGCCCAAATCGCGGCGCTTCAAAGCACGTTGGTGCATGCCTTAACCAACCGACCACAACCATTGCCCTCTCCCCCACCTCCAGCCTCTTTGCAATTCCCTTTACCACCAACACCTTCCACTGTCCCAGCCATCACCTTTGGCTCCATTCCTTCACCACATACACCTCCACACACAGCCGCTCCCCTTCACGACTCCACAATCATGTCCATACCCCAGAGCATCCCCACCCCTGATGTACACACCCCATTTCCTACCTTTAATGCCGCCCACCGACCACTGCACCACTATTATAAGGAACACCAAACCCTTCGCCCACCCAAGTTTAACCTCCCTATCTTCACTGGAGACGACGTAATTGGTTGGTTCACCATGGCTGAGCGGTATCTCCGTACACAAAGAATTCCCCCCTCTGAGCACATCTTCACCGTAGCCTCTCATTTCGGCCCTGATGCATGCATGTGGATGAATTCATTCGAGCAACAATTCCCGACAGCCACTTGGGACAAATTTGCCTCCGCGTTTCTGGAGCATCACGGGGCCGGCAACACGATGGAATTCAAAATAGCCCTTTCCAATCTGAAACAGTCAGCCTCCGTGAATGAATTCATCTTAACCTTTACAAAGCTTGCTGGCAGAACAAAAGGGTGGTCGGAGGCCGAGTTGCTACCCATATTTCTCAGCGGGTTGAAACCGGAGATCCAACATGATGTGATTGCATTGGACCCCCAAACACTGGTCTCTGCTCAGCGCCTGGCACGCCGCTTTGAGCTCAAGCTGGCCGACATCCGCTCCTCACGTTAGCTCCGTACAAACCCGTGGCAATCATCGTCCAAAATGGGTCAGCACTTCTCTAGCCCTTCTGTATCCACTACCAGCCAACTTACCCACCACCCAATCCAAAACCAACCAAACTATCCAAACCAAAAGCCAAAACCTGATGGTCCATTTAGGAAATGGTCCCCAAGTGAGCAGAGGGAACGTAGAGCCCAAGGACTCTGTTACAGCTGCGATGAACAGTGGTCCAAAACCCACGTTTGTAAAACACCCGTTATGGCCATTCTGGAATCACCAACACCATTGGAGGAACTCCCAATCGAGGCAATTGTGGAAGAGGACCAACCGTCTGACTCGGAGCAATTTCTTCCGATTCACGCCATCACTCACACAATGATGGGTCAGATGATGAGATTCCAAGGCTTCATTAACAACCAACCCATTTCCGTGTTCGTTGATTGTGGGTCAGCCACAAATTTCTTGAATCCGGCAGTGGCAAGACGACTGGGTCTCACTATTCAAAACGTGTCGCATCTCCAATTCACTTCAGCTTCCGGTGAACAACTATCACCGTCGGGCCAGGCTATAGACACCACCGTCTCCATTCAAGGGTACCAATTCACAACCTCATTCTTATTGCTGCCGGTGACTGGGTGTGACCTCCTTCTAGGAGCGCAATGGCTAGAGACACTTGGGTTCATTGGTTGGCATTTCTCAGAAAAGGTCATGGTGTTTACAGAAAATGGGCAATGCCATGTGCTGCACGGCTTAAGGAAGCAGCCTAGTCAAATGGACCAATCTGCGTTCATGGCCCTCTTACCCGCTGAACACTTGGATTCAGTGTCTTCTGTCACAGGTACAATTCCAATTCAAGGATCAGCCCTCATCCCTGAGCTGCAACCCTTACTCACAAGTTATGAAGATTTGTTCTCCCCTCCCATAGGACTTCCACCCAAACGGGCCATTGATCACAGAATTACGTTGTTGCCCAATGCCGGCCCAGTGAATGTGAGGCCGTATCGCTACGCTCACTCACAAAAAACGGAATTAGAGGCTCAAGTACAAGAAATGCTTTCGCAAGGAATCATCCGCCCAAGTCGTAGCCCTTTCTCTTCACCGGTTCTCTTGGTGAGAAAGAAAGAAGGTACTTGGCGATTTTGTGTCGATTATCGCTCTCTCAACAATGTGACTGTCAAGGATAGATTTCCCATTCCTGTGGTGGACGAGCTCCTGGATGAGCTACATGAAGCTAAGTATTTTTCAAAGTTAGATTTGCGTTCGGGTTATCACCAAATCCGCATGCATCAAGAGGATATTCCTAAAACTGCATTCCGTACTCATGAAGGTCATTACGAGTTTGTGGTAATGCCTTTTGGTCTCTCTAATGGTCCTTCAACATTTCAAGCTCTCATGAATGATGTGTTTAAACATGTTTTACGCAAATTTGTTCTTGTGTTCTTTGATGATATATTGATCTATAGCTCGGATTTGCATTCACATCTCATTCATCTTGAGGAGGTTTTTCAAATATTGCAACAACATCAACTCAAGGTGAAAATGGCCAAGTGTTCTTTCTGCCAGTCAAAGGTCACATATTTGGGCCATGTGATTTCTGGTCAAGGGGTTTCCGTTGACCCTGACAAAGTGCAATGTTTGAATGAGTGGCCCAAGCCTCAAACCGTTAAAGGCCTAAGGGGATTTCTAGGTCTTGCGGGCTATTACAGAAGGTTTGTTCAGAATTTTGGGCTGATAGCTCAACCTCTCAATGATATGCTCAAGGCCAACAACTTCTTCTGGTCTACTGCTGCTGAGGATGCTTTTCAGAGACTCAAGTTGGCTGTTACCACAGCCCCCGTGCTTGCACTCCCTGACTTCAATCAAGCCTTCACCGTGGAGACGGACGCAAGCGGCCTGGGCATTGGGGCCGTATTAACACAACAAAAGCATCCCATTGCCTATCTCAGCAAAACACTTTCACCCAAGAATCAGGTACTTTCGGTGTATGACAAAGAAATGTTTGCCATCCTTTTTGCAATTGATAAATGGAGACCATATTTACTTGGCAACCAATTTACAATCCTCACCGATCACCAAACACTGAAGCACCTGTTGACTCAAAGAATCACTACTCCTTCACAACACAAGTGGCTTGCTAAACTACTGGGCTATGACTACAAGATAGAATATAGACCTGGGCATCTTAATACTGTACCAGACGTCCTCTCCAGAAAACACGAACTTTGTGCAATTCAGTCCATCTCTTCCCCTGTTTTCGACAATATTGCCCAAATTCAACAAGCATGTTCACGTGACCCAGACGCACAAACCATAATTTCTGCTTTGCAACAAGGCCTACCGACCAAGAAGAACTTTTCAATGGCAAACAACCAACTCATGTACAAGAATAAAATTTTCGTTCCACAGACATCGGAATGGAGGTCAAAGATTTTGCATGAATTTCATTCTTCCTTACAAGCTGGACACTCCGGCTATTTACGTACCCTTGTTCGTCTCTCTCGGAGCTTCTATTGGCCTAGCATGAGAAAGGACATCAAATCATACATTGCTGCTTGTGATCAGTGTCAGCGACAGAGCTATGAAGCCATTAATCCACCCGGATTGTTACAGCCGCTTCCAATTCCAGAAGGGATTTGGCTAGACATTTCGATGGACTTCATTGACGGATTACCCAATTCACAAGGCAAGAATGCAATCCTGGTGGTGATCGATCGACTCTCTAAGTATGGCCATTTTATCGCTGTAACACACCCATACACGGCTGCTCAAATTGCTGAGACCTTTATGAAGGAGGTGTTTCGTTTACATGGCATGCCCAAGACCATCGTTTCGGATCGCGATCCCATCTTCTTGAGTCATTTTTGGAAAGCTTTCTATAAGCTTCAAGGAACCCAACTCTGTCATAGTTCGGCCTACCATCCTCAATCTGATGGTCAAACAGAGGTGGTCAACAGGTCAGTGGAGCACTACTTACGGTGTTTTGTCGCAGACAAACCGACTTCTTGGAACAATCTCCTCCACTGGGCTGAATGGTGGTATAACACCACATACCATTCTGCCATCAAGATGCCTCCTTTTCAGGCAGTCTATGGAGTTCCGCCGCCGACTGTGATGCGCTATGTCCCTGGTTCCACAGCTGTTCACTCCGTTGACTTGGCGTTGCAAGACCGCGATGCTTTCCTCCAATCTTTGCGTGAGAACATGGCAATGGCCCAAAACAGAATGAAGCAACAATCTGATAAGAATCGTACTGAACGCGAATTTGCAGTTGGAGATTGGGTATTTCTGAAACTCCATCCTTATCGCCAACAATCCCTCATCAAGAGACCATCCCACAAGCTCTCACCTCTGTTCTATGGACCCTTCAAAATCTTGGATCGAATTGGGAGTGTAGCTTACCGTCTGGAGCTTCCTCCATCGTCGAAAATCCACCCGGTTTTTCACGTTTCTCTTTTGAAGAAACGGGTCGGCGACTCAGCCCCTCTATCTCAGACCTTGCCTCAGTTTGATGAGAAAGGAATGATTAATTGGTTGCCTGAAAGAGTATTGGATATGTCCGTGGTTCACAAGAAGAAGAAGGCCATCACACAATGGCTCATTCAATGGTCTGGTCTGCCAAAGGAGGATGCAACCTGGGAAGAAGCTCATTCTATCATGGCCAGATTTCCAGATTTCGGCAACCGTGGACGGCTTGCAACTCAAGGAGCCGGGACTTGTTAGGAGCACTTGGGTTAAACCCCTATTATTCCTATTTTATTTGCACCTTGTCGGATCACTTCTGTTAACCTTTTCTTTATCTTATTTTATTTGCAACGGTAGTAGAATTAAATCAACCCCAATGTTATGGTGTTGTGGTCCTGAGAGACACGCATGCTTCACGCATGCTTTTCTTTTGTATGGAATCTAGGTAGGGACCCAGTCCAACTCCTATATTTTGTAAGCTCCAGCGTGATTGAGGGAAATGAAGGATGATTTGAATCTATTTCCTTTCTTTTATGCTTTCTAATTATTGCTCCCATCAGGGTTCATATGGCATTCCATATTGCTGATATTAGTGTCATGTAATCAGTTGAAAGTCTCGAAAGACTGCATTTGAGTTTATATCTTTTAGATAAAAAAACCCAAGATATGGGCTCTATTAATTATGTCAAGAGAGTACATTAATTAGTTTACCACTTGAATCTTGGTAATTTTCAGGATTTGTAAAGGCAGCCTAGTAGAGCAAACTATGTGTAGACACCAAAAATTTAATGAAAATAAAATTCATTAAATAAATCGGTCAACACTTGAAATTATGACCAAACAAATTTAGTCGGCATGTGGGTCCCACAAAATGTGCACGGGGCTTATGAGTAAGCAGAACCAGGCGGACTCAGGGAATGACATGTGGCGGCATACAAAAAAGCCGGCGGCAATAAATAAATTTGTTTCGACTTAATCAGATGATATTAAGGCGGATCAATTAAAATAAATCAATTGATTCCGAGTCAAATCAAGTATTAAATTTCGTCTGCTGATTAGATGTCAATTTATTTAAATTGATAATCAAGATAAAAATCAACCATCAAATTAATTGGCTAATTCCTTAATAGTCGTGATTAAATCAGTTAATTAAAGCTGATTGATTTGATTATGCTATTAATGAAATACAATTAAAATCAACCATCAAATCAATTGGATAATTCCTTAATAATCGTGATTGAATCAGTTAATTAGGACTGATTGATTTGATTATATTATTAAGGAAAATACAATTAATTACGTGTCATCAAGGCATTCCAAATAAAGAGAGATGCTGACACTATAAATACCCATTCACAAATCCAGAGAAGGACTTCAGCTAAAAAATAGAGAAGAAGACATTCTTAAAATTTCTGAAGATTCCTAAGCTCGTGTGAAGAACCATCAAACTGCCAAATAGCCGGTTCCTCACCAACCTCAAGTCAAAACGTTCGTCACGTGTCAACTCTCGTGACCATCTTCCAACTCAAGATCAAGCGTCAAGATCTTGAGTGAAATTCATCGTCGGAGATAGAATCAGAGGATTACCAAAGATTGTAACCCGTACTTAAATTAATAAAATATATTATTTTTTGTACACGTGTCTGCATCTTGTTTGTTTTCAGATTTTCATGTTTACACTATGATATCATAGCGGCAAAGAAATTAGCAAATCCTGCGGACATGCATATGTTATATGAATCCCATTAAGCTTTAATTCCATTACAACTACATGTAGTTCGATATGCACATGTAGCTGCTACTTCAAACCAAGACTAGCTGGAAGGCAAACAAGTTACATACCTTCAGAAAACCTAGCTATAAAAGTACTTCAGATTACAGTCTTTCAAGCAAAACAAAGACTACCGAGCTTGCTCTCATGAACCAAGCCACTTCAAACTTAGACTTTCTTTGTTGCATAGTGAAGTGGGGCGAATGCACCCGAATTTGTTCTGTTGTGCTGCCTTTACTGTACTAGTTGACATGGTGCCTCAAGTTTTTGATATGAGGCCCTTTTAGCTGCTCCCATTTTGGTAACCTTCACAATTCGGGGTCCAGAGGATTTAATCTCTAAGATCATATCAAGCAAAGCCGCAACAAGAAAGTACGTACGCTAAATCAGACACTATTCTCAAACACCCAGAATTGTGCAGAAAAGTGAAAAGCAACAGTGGACGTGATCTGTTTTTCAAGTCCAATAGAAATGACTACTTGACTCCCCATTATCATACCTGAACAACTTAGAAAGTTTCAACACTAATTGCAAAATTATCAGAATATCAGAGTATGTGATCTTCATTGTCTTGAACCATTGTATCCTCAACGCCTTAATACCATACTAGTATCACATGAGGTTTTTAGAAAGAAGGAACCTATATGTGAAAGGTAGAGTTAAAACAACACATCAACGGCTGGAGCTAGTTAGAGAAGATTGAGATCAATCACATTACCCAATATTGTTTTGGCATGATTTTTGTAATAAGCAAGGTATGCCCTGCTCGATTATTACTCAATGCATATTTCCCCGAGTTTGAGATCGATGTTCCCTCTCTAACCAGTTCGAATTACACATTATTTTTTTTCCCCCTTTCTAGGCACTTGAGTTAGTAGATTCTATTTAGAGTATGATTCTGAAATAGCTACTGCTTTTAATGGGCAAAACTTTTTGCTATTAGCTAAAACACCATTTGTTTGATGCTCAATGAAACCAAGTGTTGACGTGGGCGTCGGGAGCCGCTAACCACAGGGATGATAAGATCAAGCGCTTTATATCGATACCTGTCAACACAAAAGTAGGTCAGGGGGAGACCGGGGTTGCCAGTCTATAACCCTCCGATGCTTAAGTCAGTATCACTTCTTGGGATAGTGACAAGGAAAGGTATATAGTGTGATCGTGAACTTACTTGATGGGGAAGGTTTTCCCTTTTTATAGGTGATATTGGGTGGAGCTCTTACTTGTTCTTCGATGTGGGTATATTTCCTTGTGTGTGTTAAAGGCTTATTGACTAGTGTATGGCATATGTTCTTTTGGATTTGGGCCAAATGTTTGCACCTTCTTGCCAGCTTGTAGCATCAACAAGTCCCCCAAGTCCCCGGTCAAGAGTCCTCTTGGGTGTGGATTTTATCTCCTTGCAAACATTGGGAGTGTACGGCGAGGTGGTCACCGGGAGCTCTCCCATGGGGCCTACCGCCCTAGTCCCCCAAGTTCCCCAGTCAAGAGGGATTAAGGACTGGGTCCCGCTGATCGTGGGTTGGTAGCATCGTGGAGTATGTTGGTAGTTGTATGATGTTTCTGTTGTTTTGTCTGCTGCCCGTGCTACGATGTATATCAGAATGGCGTGGGACACGTGTTCCACTGGGGTTTGCTGGTCATGCCAAGGAGGGTGTCTCTTCCCTTTCTGTAACTCTGCATTAATGATTTGCATAACTGAGGTGACGGCTCGCGTGTAGTGGTGTCCCAAGGGTTGCCTTTCGGACACATGTCTGGATCCTGGTGGTCATGTCCTTTTGTTATCCAACGGTCATAATGGTTCATTGGGGTTTGTCCGTCTATAAAAGGGTTGGTGTGTAGGAGTAGTCTCCATCGTGTATATCATCTCTTTGGTTCTGTCTGACGATTTCTTGGTAGTGTTGACATAGTGCTTGGATCTGGTCTGTGTTCTTTGTAGCTGTTTCTCTAGTGCTCTAGTTGGTCGTTGTTGACTGAGATCTGCAGGGTGGCAGTGTCTTCTTCTTGGAGATTTGGTTTTGCTTTTGAGGTATGTATGTCTATACTTTCTTAGATCATGTTCGTTGTGCTGTTTAGTGTTTTCGTTGTTCCTTCTACCTGTGGTGTGATGCATGTTTGGATCAGGCTCTAATAGTGTGCTTGTAAGGTACGTTATTGATGTGTGGCGGTTTGAAATTGTAGCAAATGGCTGGGTTGGGGGGTGGGGTTGTTATTTCTGGGTTTTACTTTTTCTTTGCTTGGTTTGGTTTGAAGAATGTGGGCTTATGGTTTTGTTGTTTGTAATGTGGTCATTTGTTGGGTTGTTGCCTGTGATGACTGCGGTGTAGTGTTATCATGTCAGAGCCTGGTCCTCTTTTTGGTCAAGGACCGATACTCATCTCCAGTGACGAGGTGAGTTCGGGGTTGAGTGGTTCCAACGGCAGCTATGTTGACTCTGTGGATTTGGCTCGCTTACAGTTGTCCAGCTCCTTAAGCAAGGCATTCAAGGTTGTTAATACTGAGACTTTGCTGGTTGAGTTACAGTTGGTTGGCCGAGAAGAAGCTGAGGCCGATCCTCCCATTGTTGGGGCTGAAGTGGGTGGGCCCCCCATCATGGCGGTAGTTGCTAGTGACTCAAGGCCCATGCGCATAAAAAATAAATAAAAAGAAAAATGACGATAGGGAGGCAATAGCGAGGAGGAAGTATAACAAAAGACAGGACAATGCTCACGGGGGCAAATCGCCAGCCTCCACTGTGCATACACAGCTAACCTACAGAAAAGGTATGCACTCCAATCAAATTCACCCCCAAAGGACTTCAGCACCCGCCAAATCCTCTTCATGTTCAACTCGGTCAGATGAAACGATCCCTTCACTACACGACCACAACACACGTCAAACAAGAAGCATCCTCAAACACAAACAAACAAAAACGGGAAACATGACGACATGACACACCTATTGGTTGAAATGCATTCAGAACCTGATGAAACATGTCGGGATTTTGCCACCGCCGGCCAACAAGGAAAACCCTGTCCCGCCACTGCTTATAAATAGATGTAGGCAGATCATCCACGATTTTGGGAAACCTCCCGGTATCAATTGGATACACCCGGAGCTCCCAGTTTTCTGTGAGTACTCCAAATGATAACAAGAGTTGAACTCATCATACGTGGGAAATTTCTGCCCACAGATCCTCCACAACACTAATGTACCCATAATCTGTCTCATGGTGTTTGGAGGGATCTGTCCCACTGCAATATTCAAACAGCCTAACAAATACTGCAGTGCTTTCTTCAAGGGAAATGACAACCGGTAACGGAATTGGTACTCATACGGTTCGGTCCAACAGGCCGGAGGCTCGGTTGCCAACCCACACCCCCCCCCCCCCCCGCCCCGCGGCAACGGCCTCAGCTCGACATCAGGGGATATCCATCCCCCAATTAACCCTAAACTCAGTGGCCGAGTCACTAAGTTTGGTTGTCAAGGATGAAAAGGGGAAGGCTTACAGGGATGGTGCCAAATAGTACAGCTAGTTATTTAAAGACAAAGGTGTCACGCCCCTGATTTTTAACACAAATAAAAATCGATATATAATCACATAATTACATATGCGTGATCGTTCAACCATCAATACCAAGCACCTGGAAACTTTTTCCCCTTTAAACTACATACGTATTGATGCCTTGAACTCACTGTGTCAATATTGACCCGTCCACAGAGTCTTATATCACATAAGCTTACGAATTAAATTTTCAACAACAAAATAAAACGTAAATGCTCCTCAGAGTTTACTACATAGTGGAAGTCATAACAATGGCAAAGCCAACCAAATTTGCTTCCTACCTATTCTGCTGCCAACAAGCTACCTCAGCTTCATCCACGATTACCCTGACCTACAGGATTAACCTCTACACCGTTTGAATAGTGCACTGGGTTGTCACACAAAAAACCCGATAAGCTTTTGCAAGCCCATATGAGTAACTCAAAATAACTCACACAAAATCACTGGATAAAAACCCGCACTTTTCAATCAAGAAACCAAATCACACTTTGATCCCTTAAAAACACAAAACAAAGGAGAATAACTCACACTTTAATTTCCTATCAAATTAAAATAAAAGAAAGCAACTTATACCTTGTTTCCTTTTAAAACGTTTTAAAACGAAACATAGAAAACAACCCACTCCTCGGTTTCTATCAATTGTACCAAAATCGTATCATAGAAAACAACTAACACTTGATTTCTATCAAATATAACATAGAAAACAAACTCACACCTTGAATTCTATCAATCATACCATAGAAAGCAACTCACACCTTGATTTCTATCAAATATAACATAGAAAACAACTCACACCTTGAATTCTATCAATTGTACCAAAATCGTATCATAGAAAACAACCCACGATTGAATTCTATCAATATAACATAGAAAAAAACTCACACCTTGAATTCTATCAATCGTACCATAACCGTACCATAGAAAGCAACTCACACCTTGATTTCTATCAAATCATTAATAAGGAAAACAACTTGCACCTTGTCCCCTTAAAAACCTTTAATAAGGAAGCAACTCACACCTTGTTCCCTAAAAACACGTAATCTCATGAGTTAGATATAACTAATTCCCGTTACCCCATGAATTACCTATATGGTAAACAGACTAGAGCTCTAACTGAAACGTAACCACTCGTCCGGCCAAAGACGTGATTACCTGATATTCTGCCCAAGGTCATAGACTTCCGTTCCTCAGACTTCTCAGTCATTGGAGCAAAACACAATGCCCAAGGTCATAGACCTTCGTTCCTCGGACTTCTCAGTCCTTGGAGAAAAATATTTAAGAAGTCGCATAGGACTTAAAATGTTACACGAATCCCAATGCTTTTCAAAATAATCGAAATCACCATTTCCATAATCATTGTTTTCCGAAAAGCCATAACACAAAACAATAAAGAGCATCATTCATGCATATTGTTTTCATACCCAAATCTCAACGCTCTTCCCAAATCTCAATGCTTTTCAAAACAAATCGAAATCAACATTTCCACAATCATTTGTTTTCCAAAAGCCACAACCCAAAACAATATAAAGCATCAATCCATGCATATTGTTTTCATAAATCCACAAACCAGCAAAACATATATATATATATATATATATATCACGTAAATATATATATACGTAGTCATCCGCTCAGGAATGCCTACTAATACCAACTAAAGGTATTCCGTTCATTAATGAACTTTGTGAGATTACTCACCTTGAAACTCCTGCTGCATCTTCAATACAGAACAAGGCAGCCAATCCACAAATTAGCAGTCCAAAAATACTTCGCCAAGTACCTAAGGAAGTACAGCTCTGATTCAGTCAATGAATCACAATTTAATAAAGTTCGAATCCCCAATCGAACCAAAACCTCAAAATAACGCCAAATTGAGGCAAAACCACTTCCGAGACCTCCCAAAGTCTCCAAAACACTTCCACGATCGCTGTGTCCAAACCACAAGTCGATTGACTGCTCGGATCCTCACGGATCGAATAAATTCACCGATATGAAATGGTAAAAATCATAACAAATCCATTCGAACTCTAAAATTTGCATATTATATATCGAAACGCTCGTATCAACGAGTAGAACATATATAATACCAGAAACAGTCCCTTACATGGCCGGAACACCACCAGAATGCCACCGGCCAAAACTCATTATCTCCCAAAACCCCAACACCAAAAAGTTTCATCTAAGCATGCTTATGAATTTTCATAACTAGCTCGAAGTCAGAAAATAAGCATAAAGGATCGAAAACTACCTCATAAGCTTTGAATTTTTGCTCAATTCGAGTTAAACTGATTTCCACGTAAATCGATCCAAACAAACACCAAGGATCGATCAAGGAGGCTCCCATGAACCCCAAAGAAGGAAGCTTGAAGCCGTGCCGTCGCTGGAACAAGGATTTCTGGTTGGGTCCGAAATCCTCAAACTTTGCCTCCTTGCAGCACAGCAGTGAAGGAGAATCGCTGCTAGAGGACACCAGAGGGACGACCAAATGGAGGAGACGATCTGATCTGGAGAGTTTCACTGCCGGAAATCTCTTGAAAAGTCTGGTCGGGTCGGCCGGGTCTTGGTCCGGGTCAAGTCAGTCGAATATTTTCTTTTTTGAAGGTGTCGACCGAGAGAGAAGAGAGAGGAAAAGAGTTTCCGGAAATGGAAACTTGGAATTATGAAAATATTTCCAGAAAACCTCTATTTATACTAAAATGGAAACTTCTTCTAATGGCCATAACTTCCTCATACGGACTTCGATTGGCACATTCTACATGTCCACGAACTCGTATCGACATGCTCTACAACTTTTGTAAAGGAAGTTTTCGGAGAATCTCAAAGTATCAAAAGTCAACCTTGAACCCCCCCTAAATCCACACTTTTCGAATAAAAATTCATCCGAAACAATTCTGCTCCGTTCACAAGCCACGAACCCGTCCAATAACCACAAATTAGATTCCGGAAAATCCTCGGAAAATAATAACAAATTTCCAGGGCATCACAAAAGGCCTCCATGAAAGATACATGGATACATATGTTGAGTATTTGGACAAGCCTGCTTGATGTAGAAAGGATGGTGACAAAGATTGAAGAGCAGCTTGATCGTGAAAAGGAAAAACCCAGTTTGCTGCAAATTTGGCGTTTGGGGTCAGAATTGTGATTGCCATACCTTTTTGGATAGGGAACGGTGCCAAGATGAAAACTCATTGCTTCGCCACACAATTGTTCCTGGGCTTTTTCGGGCTTGTGAGATTGTTTCGAGCCTCAAAACTACACTTTACTATTTTTCAGAATTTTCTGTTTTCTAGTTCGATTTGGATTTGTTTTGTTTTAACTTTGGGCTTTAGGATTTCATTGTTAGTCACCCTAGGGTTTCTTTTCTCAAATATAAGCAACCTTAAACGGCTGTAGAACCTATCTTTTGTTATATTTTAATCAAATTAAGAGTTTTCTCATCTATCTCTGGTGGACTCCAGAATTCTTATTTAGGTTTATTGTTTGTAAATCTAGGGTTACTTTCCGATTGTGTCACCTATGCATCAGGTTCTGTATAATATGAGCAAAAAATTTGAAACTATTTAGATATGGATTAGAAAACAAACCCGCGCGATACAACGGGATAAAAATTAATTAAGTTAGGCATAAATGAAATGGAAGACATGCAAAATAAAGTTGATCGAAAATGCTTACATTGTATTAACAATTATTTAACATGTACAAACCATTACTGCATCAAATAATGGCTGATGTCATTGCCATCTGGGTTGGTTTTGCTTTTTTGCTTTCCCTTTGCTGCATTTCATGGGTTCTTCTTCAGTTCTTTGAGTTTTCAACTTTTCATTGGTAAAGTTTGGTTCTTTTTCATTTTTGTGGGTGTTCAAGAAATGGGTTCTGCGCATTAATTTCTCTGTTTTCGGTTTTGCGTTTTACAATCTTTCTCGGTCTTTGGTAAATTTTGGGGTTTTCAGTTCTAGAGTTCTTCATATTTTGGGTCATCACTGCATTTGAGGTGCTCTATGATTGTTGGAGGTATGGATAAGCTGAAGCAAGCTCAGAGCTTGATGAGTAGGCCCATGTGGTGATTGCGATGCCCGATATGGTGAGGGATTTGCTTCGGGAGGACTCGGATTTTCCTCTGTGTTCTCCAAGGCCAATTAAGGTAATAATAGGTTTAGGGTTTAATTAGCATATCTTTTGAAGTTTTTTATAGCCTGCTAACATGTTGTGTACATTGTGAGTTTTGTACAGAGGGATTGTAGTTTTTGAAGTTCAGTTTATGCATTGAATTTTCAGCTTCTTTAGTAAAATGGGAGTATGATTGGAAGCTAATAATGATAATGAGTTTTAAAGTGAGGGTAAAAAGAGGAAAAGATCGAGTGACTCGAAGAAGAATAGGTAAAAAAAAAAAAAAAAACTGAGAGGAATGTTACGTCAGCAATTTAATGAAGATTTTGACAGAGAGTTAATAGCAATGACCTACTGCATGAAATTTGAGAATTCAAGCACTACTTGGTTGAAATTGAAAAGTGAGTGACTGAAATGTCAAGATACAAGAAATATAGGGAGTAAACAATATTTAGTCCTAAGAGTTATTATTGGTAAGTGGGAAATAAAATAAGTAAGTGGTGTAAGTGAAAAAACTTTCCTAGAATTAGAACGACACTGTTCCTGAGGATTCTACAATTCAGAAGTATCATGCAATCCATTACATATTCACGACATAAGGTTTAGGGGCATCGTTGCATGATACTTCTGAAAAGTGAAAATTGCAGCTGGTTCCTAAATCATATTACGAACCAGAACATTCTTGAGATTCATGTTTAATTACTAATATTGTCTAATAAAAAAGACTCTCAAAGCTTTCAGTTATTTAATAAACTGGAGTTTAAATTGCATATGTCACTTACTAATGATTCAATTTTTCCAATGGAAAGAAAAATTCTCATGTGTTTAGGTAACTTTGTGGATTGCAGAGTCCCTGCTGACTTCGATTATTATTGCCTCTATATATGTAGATACAAATTGCCATATTTATTAAACTATGGTGACATCTTGGATACTCTGATTGAGAAAACTACTAATTTTCATGATGAGGAGATCCAACACGGCCAAAACAGTCATGCAGAGAAGATAGGGATTAAAGTCTTATGGCGTCTGCAGCTCCCTGGATGAAAAAGAAGCCAACAATTTTCAGGTTCTTACTGGAAAACATCACAGACCATATACAAACTATAGACTTTTTTCCCTACACTACTTTAGTATACCAACTACCATAATTATCACAATGGTACCTCAAGTTTACTTCAGTCTATCACTTTAGTGTACATCGTTAACTTTTCCGGTAAAAAAAATCTTTTTAGTGCATTTTTTTCCAAAAAAAAAAAATCTTTTATGACTGAGCGTGGTGGGCTCATATCTTGAATTTATAAATTTAAGCTTGTTTATGCATTTAAATAGTTAGTTTTCACTTTACTTATAAGAGAAGAGCTATTTTCTATTTGCAAAGAAACTTTGGTGGTCACCGGTCCGAGTGGCAAAGTGAGGGAAGGGGGAGTTGAATTGGGCTCGTTGGTTTAACCCTACTTTCCCTCCTCTCTCTGGTTTGGGCTGGAGTTGGGCCAAATCTCTTGGCTGGCTTGTCGTGGGTTGGATTTCAAACTACGCATAAGATAATAGTAGGCCTGGGACTTTAGACCCGAGAACCGGCAGAACCGCACCGAATTGAACAGTTTCAGTCTGTTCGGTTCGATTCCGTTAAAAAATATACTGCATTTTAGCAAGAACCATACTGTTGCAGCAAATCCGGTTCAATTTCAGTTCCTGATTTCCTTAACTTCCAAGAACCGGAAGAACCGATACTTGAGGGCAAGTATATAAGGATAGGGAAAAATGCACCAACAGTGTCCGGACACTTTGAGGACTGTCAAAGTGATACCTGGACTTTAAAACTTATCAATGTGATACCTGGACTTATATTTTCTTATCAACGTGATACCTAAATCAACTTTCCGTCACAGCACCGTCAGTTTTGACCACGTGTGATGCACGTGAGGCCGAAAATGAGGGCAAAAAAGACTTTTTCACTTCATCAAACCCTAAATGAATAAATTCAAAATTGAAAATAAAAACTGAATAATTTTTTTATATTGAAAATAAAAGATGAATAAATTTTTTTGCTTTGTTCAACCAAGATCCCAATCCAATACATTCTCATAAAAAAAAAAATTATAAAAAAAAATCCTGCTTTGTTCGAATTGGAGCTAAAAAATGTGAAATTATTTGCAGGTTGAGTTCTACTTCAGTGATAGCAATCTTCCGAGAGACGAATTTCTAAAGAAATTGATAGGCAAAAGTGAGGATGGGATGGTTAGCTTGGCATTGATATGCTCGTTTAGTCGGATGAGAGGTCATCTCAGTTTGGGGGATTTGAAGGCCGATGCTATCCCTGAAGATAGCATTAAAGCTGTTGCTGAAACTCTAAGAAAATCTACCGCTCTCAAGATTTCCGAAGACGGTGAGTTTGTTTTTCGTGACCTTTTACTGTTTGTTCATCAATGGAATGCAAGGAATATAGTAAAAAAAGAAGCATGTTCTGATTGAAATTACTGACTATTTGGGTAATCCCTTATTTGCTTCATGGCAAAAGGTTGGTAGGGCTATTGAAATCCTGAAGCCAGAGGAGGTTATTGAGCAAGTAGATATTAGAACAGTAGCTGCTTCACCGCTTGAGTTACCAAAAATCCCAATCCAATTAGTATTTGAAATTAACAATTCTTCATGTTCATCTTCTTAAACCCAGCAAAAAAGCAAGAAAAACAAAAGAAATCCCAGCAATTGTTCGTGTTCTTGAACCCATTCTTGCTCATCTTCTTGAACTCAACAAACCCATTTTGGAAGAGAAATGGAAGATCTGGGAATTACCAAGAACCAAAAAGAATGAGAAATAAAAAAAATTAGCAAAGCTTCTTTCTTGTTCGATTCACTTCTAAAACACAAAACCAAGTCTAACTTGTTTCTGCAAAATCATTCAACCTTTTTCAACTCCCAAGTCCTCTCAATAATGTGTGGAGGTGGTATTATTTCTGATTTCATGATTTCATCCCGGCGAGTCACCGCTGACTTCCTCTTGCCTGATCTCAAGAAATCCAACTCCGCAAGGGGTTCTCTGCTGGAAAGACCTGTTCGAGGCTGATTTCCAGGAATTCAAGGACTAGTCTAATGTGGAGGATGATGAGGAGATGGTCGATTCCAAGCCCTTTGCTTTCTCCGCTGGAAAGACCTCTTCTGCTGCTCGTGGTAACACCAGCCCCAATTCAATTTCAAAGAAACAAGCTCTCAAAGTCCTCGTTCAATCTCCTGATGATGAAGAAGAAATTATGGGTAACTGATGATGAATGAGAGAGAAGAAGAACTAATGATGATTGATGAATGAGATAGAAGAACAAATTATGGGTAATTGATGATGAATGAGAGCGAAGAACTGATGATGAATGAGAGAGAATTCTCTCTTTTTTTTCTTTTTTTTTTTTGACTTTGTCAAGAGGAACCCAAAGGCTTCCTAGGCCCAAGATAAACCCCTTCAGTGCTTGTGAAATACTCCAACTGTGCATTGCAACACAGTGCCTGGCCACTTTGACAGCTTCGAGGTTCGAACCTAGGTTGGGGAGCACACCCAACTAGGTAAGAACCATTAGGCCACTTGCAGTGGTTAAGAGAATTCTCTCTTAATTATATATTTTTTTAGAATTAATAAATACATTTAATTTAATTATTTTATTCATATTAAATCATGGTTCAGATAAAAAAGCAATTTGAGGGCACATCAGTCATTTACCTATCTTTTTCTGCCTCACGTGCGTCACACGTGGTCAACTTGACGGTGCCGTGACGGAAAGTTGACGTAGGTATCACATTGACAAGAAAATATAAGTCCAGGTATCACATTGATAAGTTTTAAAGTCTAGGTATCACTTTGACAGTTCTCATAGTGTCTGGACACTGTTGGTGCATTTTTCCCATAAGGATAAGGATGCACCCTAAAGTCGTCAATCCTTTTTCAGTTTTATCACTTTTATGCTTTTGAGTTTCAAGCCGAACCCCAGAACCCTTCCTCGCGCGCATCTCCCACACGGCCACTGGCCAGACCCTTTATGGCTTTCTACTTTCAAAACTTCAAAACGAGGATTGAACTTCGATTCAAATTAAAGCCTCCCAAGATCAAAAAACACCAAACAGATCCCTCTTTGATTCAGTTGAGTAGCACCAATTGATTCATCCCTCTTTGTATTCAAGTCAATCAATCCCTAACCTAGCTTCAGAGTTCAATCAGTTCATCCAATTATCCAAACATGAGTTCGGATTCAAGTCAATCAAGCCCTGCTAGAAATGAGATTGTCCAGAGGAGTCTTGCAGCTCCCTGCTAAAGAAATTCAAGCTGAAGCCTCACAATGTCCCAACACCAAGAGTCTGAAGAAGAGTGCTGCAAAGAGAAAAGGGGCTAAGAAGAAAAGCAAGTCTACTGCAAGTTCAAGGCAACGAAGCTGGGTGTGGGAGCATTTCACAAAGGAAGACCACCCTCTGATTGAGATTGTCAATGGAAATGAGTAGGTTGCTAGTCACACCACTAGAGTACAATGTCAATATTGTCCTACTCATCTTGCTGCTGATTCAACTAGTAATTGTACTAGCTTAATGATGAAACACATAGAGCAGATATGTAAGGGGTATCTAGGGAGGAGTGATTTAGCAAAAGGGCAAACTGTTTTGGCTAGTGATGGTCTGGATGATCTCACTGTAGTAGTTGGTCTTCGCTTTTACAGAAAAGTGTGGTGGCTGAATTGATCTAATTCTCCATTTCTCTTTGTTTTCAATTTTCAGAACAAGAAAAAGAAGAAGAAGCAAAAAAGAAGAAGGCACAAGAAGCTGCTTCAAAGGCATCAAAGAGTGCGAAAACATCAACAGCTACTGATGCATCAAAATCAACAAAAAAAAAATGATCTCAGGTATGCTCTATGAGTTGCTTATTTCAGATTTTTGTTGGTATGCAAATGCATGAAATTTGGTATTTCATTGTTGAATGTCGGAGGAATCTGGTATGCATTGTAAAGCTGGTATGATTTTAGGTGTATGATTTATTGAAGCTGGTATTTGTGTGCCTTTGAATGTTTGATTGTGGTGGAGCTGCTCCAAATCTATTCTGCATTTTTTATTGTTGAAAAGTTGCATTTCTATTGGTAATCTGCTGATTTCATCTTTCTGTTGGAAATGCTTCATTTCATTTGGTAATTTGCTCTGTCCAAGTTTTTATTTTCTGCCAGTAAGCTTCAGTTGATAATCTTTCTGTTCATAATGTTCAGCTTACACTGCTTCTGTTGGTAATCACCGTAATCTACTCCCTTTTAGTGCTCATTTCTCTGCTGGTAATCTTTTTTAATTTTTCAATTGCTAAAGCTCGTATGATTTTTGATTGGTTCTGTACTTTTGTAATTTGTTTCACAATCTGGTATGTATGACTTGTCTTTGTGAGTAATAAGCATGAACTAATGAAGTCATGAGTTGATGTAGGATCTAGGACTTGTGAAGTTGTTGGCTGATGAACTGATGAAGAGTTGCAAATTTGAAAAGCAGAACTGCAGAACTGGAAAATTTGAAGACTTGAAGTTGGGATAGACTGAATTAGTGAAATAAGGACTGATTTGATTTGGACCATTTGGTGACTTTGTTTAGTTTGTTTATTTGCTAGACTTGCAGTACTTGTTGAGTTGTTGTTACTGATATGATTTGGTGAGTGGTGACTTTGATTTTGCATAATGCATTAGTGCCATTACCTGCATACTTCTTTAGTTCTTTATTTGAATTTAGATTTTCATTGTAAGTTATTAAGTTTATAACTCCATATTGCATATGTGCATAACTGCATAGTGCATATCATTATGACACTAACGCCAAGTTATAGTGAATTGGAAGCAGGAATGTAGAAGCCAAAAGTCTGAAACTTAAGTCTGGAACTGGAAAATTGCCTGTTTCTAGGTTTTTTCAACTTCATCAAGGAATCTTTAAAACCGGAAAACCGAACCGAAGGTTCTCGGTTCTGGTTCTCGTCGGTTCCAGCACTATCAACTACAACAACCGAACCGAAGTTCCTTTTCCGGTTCTAGCAAATTTTTTTGTTTTTAGAACTGATCCTAGGCCTAGATAATACCTCATAAATGTATTTATTTGAGTTTCATAATTCTAACAGATTATAAGTGAGACCAAATTTCCTTAAAAAAAAAAAAAAGTGAGACCAAATATGATTTAATATAGTCTATACAATATTTTCTTTACAAGGATATCCAACAATAAAAACAACAGAGCGAACTAAACAATAAGCCTCACTAGTCACTAATAGACATAGTGCTTTCTAATTGATTCTTTTTTTCTTTTTTGAAGGGCTAATTGAATCTTAATTTAAGCAAAGCTGCACACACTCTAAATATAGAGCAAGTTCTTTTCTATGTCTGTATATATGTACCAGATTTTAAATTTTCTTTTATTAAAGACGTATACCACATATTATTCAAGTATAATAGAGTTTGACCAAGAAATTATGATTAAATGGTTAAGCCATGTGTAAATAATAAATATGCCTCACGGCCATATATGTTCCATGTCATTTAATGAAAATTATCCATTTGAAATTACGTGGGACTTGTTGAGAATATAAATACAATATTATAGTTTATACATTTTTAGGGACTGGGCCTCTCTACTCATCTTCGATTTGTGTGATACTAACATTATTTTATCAGAGCATATGAAAACCTATTTGGTAGGGCAGCACGAACTTATAACATTATTAGTGATGAAAATTTTCGATAGGTATTTGACTCACCAATAAATACGAATTAGAGCGGGAGCTAACCAGAAACAATCAATAAACTTTCTTTGATTGTTGATTTGGTGTTCAACCGTAGACTTTGAAACTTGATAGTCGACTCGAAGACGAGGGAGGTACCTGCAGAAAATCATCTGATGCCTAAGTCAATACTTTTCTTAGTCGAGTGTAGTGAAACAAGTCGGAATGAGATGAGTTACCTGCCTGTTGGCCTATTCTATTTCTAGGTATATGGCTACTTGGGCGACAAGTCTCAATTATTACTGTGCTTTATTATTGTCATCATTCCTATACTTACTACTGCAATCATTGTTGTTCTTATAAAAGTAATCATTTCTGTATATATAGCTGCATTTACCCACCCATTTAGGTCCGACATAAATTCCATATTTATGGCGGGGTTATTTGCCTTAACCCCAAGTCTTAATTTGTTGACTACCCCATAATGCTCCCAAATATTTTATTTGGACACTCATCTTAAGAAGAAATTTCCAAATCCCAACTCTGATGTAAGCCCAGCGCAGAGGTTCGCTTTGTTTTGGCGTCGCATGGTCTCTTTCTTCCTCTAGCGTCGATGGGGTTGTCACTTTGAGTCTCAACAGGGTTGGGTTTAAGCATTCGGCGTGGCCGCCTCTTTGAGTGTTCTCCTCTTCGAGATCGCCTTTTCTAGATTTTTCCTCCTAGAAGGTTTCCTCCTCGATGGTTTTTCTCCTCAATGTTTTTTCTCCTTGAGAATTTTTCCTCCTCAAAATTTTTTCTCCTCGAGGCTCTCCTCGACGGTTTTTATCCTCAAAGGTTTTCCTCCTTAATGGTTTTTTATTCTTAAGGGTGCGTTTAGATGAGAAAATTATGAAATCCGTAGGAATTTATAAATGATGGAATCTTTAACTCCATCAATCTAAAATTCCATTAATTGCAATTTCTATCGTTTGGTTGTACCTATTTAGGATTTGAAATGTGTAATAAATTAAGAAAGTTTAAAACAAATAACAAAATAACATAGAAAAAAGCCTTGTTTTGGAAATAAAAATTGAATATTGCAAAGGAATTCGTAAATGACACATATTATGGTGGAAGTTGAAGTGGGGAATTTAAATAATGAATTCCTTCCTTTTTTTCCACGGAGAAATTTAAAATTTGTAATCTGATAATGCCAAACGAAGGAATTAACTTGTTGGAATAATGAAATCCTTACTTTCAATTAAATTTCATCATTTTTTCCCTCATCCAAACACACTCTAAGGGTTTTCCTCCTTGAAGGTTCTTCTCCCGGAGGGTTCTTCTCCTAGGTAGTTTTTCTTCTCGAGGGTTTTTCTCATCGATCGAGAGTTTTTAGCCTCAAAAGTTTTTCTCATCGAGAGTTCCTCCTCGTGGGGGTTTCCTTCTCGAGTGTTCACTGTGGTAAAAATGATTTTTTAACTGTTCTTTTTATTTTCCCATGTTGCCCCTTGTCTTTCTTTGCTGTGCATGCATAATCGCTGGAAGAAAAATTATTGAACTGCAACTACCCCTATATGTTGCCACCGAAATATCATTGTACTCTTACCAAGAGCTAACACTTGAGAGAATTTATCAGTAGTGAAAATCGGAAGTGTGTTCAAAGTATCAAGAGTTCGAAAGCAAGCCCTATACAAGGATTTTTCTCCATGGGTTGATGTTAAATCGAGAAGTCATTTCCAGCATGGGACATAAAGTTGTGCTCATATCCATTCGAGTGTGATAGCTAGAGAATGTACGTTTCATTCATTTTGGCCATCAACCACTTATAATCCTTTTGGCCACTGGCCTTATAGTATATATCTCAGGCACCATGTTGGTTATTTATTTCTGTCACTGGCCTGGCGCTTACATTTCGATCACCTACCTCATGCATTATTTCGGTCGTTGGCTTTCCACAGACGCGCCACTTATTTTTGATGAATAATTTCAATAGGTACTCGACTTACCAATAAATACGGACTAGAGTGGAAGTTAACCAGGAACAATAGAGAAACTTCGTTTGACTGTTGATTTGGTGTTTGATCGTTGATTTTGAAGTTTGACTATTGACCCGGGGGGGAGGGGTACGTACCTGCAGAAAACCATTTGATGCCTAAATAAGTACATTTCTTAGTCAAGTGTAGTGAAACAAGTCGGAAAGATATGAGTTACCTGGCCGTTGTGTAAGGCTACTTGGGAGACATGTCTCGATCATTACTACGCTTTATTGCTATCATCATTCCTGCTCTTATAACAACAATTATAGTTGCATTAACTCACCATTTAGGTCTGACATAATTGTTGTATTCATGGTGGGGTTATTTGCCTTAACTTCAGGTCTAAAATTGTTGAATTTCCCCACAATAAATGAAAATTTCTCGAGAAGTGGCCAAAGGGCTTTTGGTCACATAAAACATCTTTAGCAAACTCTCTATTTTGGCTCCTTAGCTATTTTGGATAGCATGTTTAGCTTTTTATTTATTTTAGCTGCTGCACTTAGGGCTGTCAATTTCGACACGACTCGAAACCCGCATGAAATAAAGAGGATTGAACCCGCACGATTAAAAAGTGGGTTGGCCGTGGGTCAACCCGCCATGACCCATTTAATAAATGGGTCGGCCACGGGTCAACCCGCCAACACGAAGTGAACCCGTATAACCCAATTGTACTTTTTTTTGAAATTTTGGACGTTAGGAGTATTTGATCATAGGATTAAACAATTTGAAATATTTTGGTTTATAATTATTGGATTTAATTATTTATGAATTATATATAATTATTTATATTCTTCGTCTTGTGGAGTTTTTAGCGAATTTAATCAATTTATGTATTTTTTTAGTTAAATGGGTCGAATTGTTAACCTTTAAATGAGTCATTTTGTCTAACACTACATGACCTATTTATTAAATGGGTTAAGCGGGTTGGAAACGGGGAACCCGTATAATAAATAGGTTGGGTTTAGGTTTAAATTTTTGACATGATTATTAAATGGGTTAGGTTTGGGTTTGTCTCTTGTGACACTATAAATACCTTGACCCAACATGAACCTAACCAGAAACGACCCATTGACAGCCCTGGCTGCACTAGACTCCTAAGTCGTTATCCATTATAACTTTTAGCTGTCTCACTCCTAAATATAGAGTGAGCGAGATGAAGCTCTCTATAATTTAAAATATTTATTTTGAGTTATTTTATGTAATTTATAAATTTATAAATTATTTAATCTTCATTTAAAAAATAATATAAATTCAAAACTAGCTAAAATAGAGAGCATTGATGCAGACGTATTTCTAAAGTGGCTAGCCAAAATGATTTTTTTAACTGTTTTGGCTAAAATTTGATTCAAAAATAGCTAGCATTGCTAAATATGCTTTTTAGCAGACTCTCTATTTTGAATCCTTAGCTATTTTAGAGAGTATGTTTAGATTTTTAGCAATTTTCGCAGCTGCACCAGACTCCTAAATGACTCTCTATTTTAACTTTTAGCTATCTCGCTCCTAAATATATAGAGCAAGATGAGGCTCTCTATTATTTTTCTAAATTTAAAATATTCATTTTAAGTAATATTATGTAATTTATAAATGCATTTAAATTTTTTTAATTTAATAAATAATATAAATTTAAAATTAGCTAAAATAGAAAGAACTAGAGTAGACGTATTTTAAAAGTAGGTAGTCAAAATGACTTTTTATCTATTTTAGCTAAAATTTAACTACAAAATGACTAGCATTGCTAAAGATGCTCTAATGCATGACTGCTTAGTTGTTGATAAATCAATTAAAAACAAGTTAGAAAACCCGCCGCTCTCTCTCTCTCTATCTCAAAACAGAGCTAGGGTTAGGGTTTTTTCTTTGCAACTTTCAATGGGTTTTCACGATGACCTCTGTTGATACTATGGTCGCTCGTTTAGCTTCTTCTCTTGAGCTTGCTGAGAGGAAGAACTAGGTTGATCTGTGTCCAACCAAAGGAAAAGGGCTACGACAAACTGATGTGTTCATGGTGGGTAAGTTGTTGACTGCAAGGGAGTTTAAGGTTCGCTTGTTTTTGGGGATGTTCTGCAATGCATGGAAGGTGAATGGGAGTTTGCAGGTGGAGGAGGCAGAGGGCCAAAGGGTACTGTTTACTCTCGTATCTAGCTGATAGAGAACGGCTCTGGAGGGGAGCTCTATGGGGTTTTAATCGAGCCCATGTGGCGTTGTTCATGTATGACAGTGTTTCTCTGGTAGAACATGTGCTGTTGGTGAAGGCTTCGTACTGGATAACGTTGATGGGTATCCCTCCTGCTTTCAGATCCGAAAAGATCACATGATGCTGATGGGTTACACTCTGGGAGATTTTCAGGAGATTGATAAATCGGGGAAACGGGCTGGCAAGTATTGGATTCGGGTGGAGATACCTCTCATTGGACCGTTATCACTGCAATGATGGTACTGGGTTGAAGATGAGGTAGAATTCTTGTGCAAGTTTCATTATGACAAATTGTTTGGAAGATGTGGAGTGTGTGGGTTGGTAACCCATGTTGGATTACCATGCTCAGGGCCGGCTTTGGATGAGGAGGAGGCAGTAGAGAGTACTATTTTTGGTGATCAGCGAGCACCGCCGGTTCAAGGTAGGACTATGATTTATAGCTCTGGGACTGGACTGAGCAGTAGCAGCAGGTTTATTGCAACCATGCAAACTAGGGTTTCGGTGTAAGGCCAAAACTAATTTTTCGAACTCAGGTGCCAAACTAAATACCATAACAATTCTTGCCTACTCCTACTTTTAAATCACGCTGGAAGGTCACCATCAGGGAATTGAATGCAACTGAAATGATGCTCAAACCGGTAGCTGGTACGAGACGTGATCATGGTAAGTTGGAGGTCACTATCTCGCAAAAGAAGTTGAAACTAAGACTTGCTGTGGGAAAAAAGAACCTGCAATTTAATGATATGAGTTTAGCTCCAGTGGAACGTACAAGCTGTAGAAGGGGTTGCAGAGAAGAAAAATAGGGGGAGACCAGTGGGGAGTAAAAACAAACTCCCTTATGGTATTGCAAGCAAGGCTAAGGCTATTAGGTCTAATGGTGCTGCAGACAAGAAGAAGGTTGTGAAAACAAACCTGCTAGACAAGTTGAACAAGTCAAATGAAGGTACAAGCTTCAACTCGAAAGGGAAAGAGCTTGTTATTGCTTAGTTTTTCTCTTTTTTAGGGCATTAAGCTTGTGCGAGGTGCAAAGGCCTCTATGAGTCTTCTAAGATATTTCAAGCATCATGCATGTACCACAATCGTGCTTGGCATGTGAGGGTTAGATAAATGATTTCATTTCCTTAGAATGGCAAGGGTCTTGTTTTTTGCAGAGGCTTGCTTAACTGTGAGCGTTCTAGAGATTATAATGGTTTGCATTAGCTTAGATAGGTTATCTCGGCTTTGTCGGGATTCTTATGTAAGTGTTTTGTACACTCTAGCTTTTTGGCTATTGATCTAATGTTAGAGGAGTTTTAAATACACACCCCTATTTTCTTAATACACACTCCATACTTAATACACCACCTATCTAATGTTTTATTCTAATATTTTACTAATTACACAACTCAAAGTACCTAAAATACCCTTACTCTTTTTAATCCTATTATTTGACTATATTAAGGCAATTATTAATATAATTATTATAAATTACTGTATTGCCGTTTCATAATTTTTTTTTTTACATATTTTGTTCTATTTTTTGTGGGAAGTTTTGGATGAATATGATAGAATTAGGGATATCATAACCATCAAAATTAGAGACATAATCACAAAATAATATGAAATTTCACAAACCATGTGAAAGGAAAAAAAGGGCCTTGTGGGTTTGAAAATTTTTTAAGAACAGTATTAGTCTCGAAATGGCCTGCCCAACTTGATTGAGATAAATTTTTCGAGGTGAAATCTCAATGCGGATTTAAGTGAGGTGAAATTCCTTTAAAGCAGATCTAAGTGAGGTGAAATCTTTTCAAGACAGATCCATGTGAGATTGTCAGGTGAAATTCCCTCAGGGCAAATCTAAGTGAGTTGAAATCCTCTCAAGACATATTTAAGTGAGGTGAAATCTTCTCAAGACGGATATAAGTGAGGTGAAATCTCCTCAAAGGGGATCTAAGTAAGATGAAATCTCCTCAAGACGGATTTAAATGTGGTGAAATCTCCTCAAGAGAGATCTAAATGAGGTAATCTAAAGACCCTCAAGGTAGATATAATGAAGTGAAATCACCTCAAGAGTGATCTAAACAAGATAAAATCTCCTCGAGACATATCCAAACAAGGGGAGTACTACTAAAATGAGGACTAGTTGAAAACTTTTGTATTATACTCACTTTTCAATCATATTTTCACAAATCAACTGTTAGATGTTTAGATATTTATGTGTAGATAATTTATGCAATTTTTCAACCAAATTGAAAATCGTTAAGACATTCATAATCGTGATTTATCAATTATGAACGTGAACAGCTCATATTTGACAGATTTTGGTGGTCCATTGATTTGATCTAATTTGGTATCTTAACGATTAGCAATTTAGAACAAAATCTTTTCCAAGTGATCTACTTATGCATACATAAACATCTAACGGTTGATTTGCTGTAATATAATCAAAAAGTAGATTTCCCAAGAACTAGTCCTTATTTTAGTAGTCCTCATTAGGATGGTTCTCTCCAAAGAAGAGGAGAAGAAGTCAGAACCCTAATAAACTCTTGAGCTTGAAAATCCTGGCGGAGCCATCAGACTCCGCTCAGAGCAAACTTCTTAGCTACTTAATGGCGACTGACGACTTCTTTCGAAATTTTGAAACGCTGCCTTTAATCGACTACTAGAACAACCCGTATCGATTTCTTTCGACGGAGATGTATTTGGTAATGCCGTGAAGATTTAGCAGGCATTGGAACAACCCGGCAACTCTACCAGGATAGTGAGATGCTGTAACCATTTGATTTGCATTAATATCTATAATGCAATATCCAAGCAAGAGGATTTTGCAGTATGGAATCCATCAATTCAAATGTTGAAGAGAATTCCCTTCACAGCCATTGAGCCGCCAGTAGAGCTTACGGCGAGATATCAGAAGTATCGTTGTTTTTTATTTTATTTTATTTTATTTTATTTTTGTGAATAAGGGCAGGTGCGGCTGCCCTCAATCCTTGATTAATGAAACTGCAGAATACATCGGGGGGACATGGTGCCTATACCCTAGATTACAATGTGCATCAAAAGAACTTCTTGAAATAATAATTAACAAGAGTCTTAACTTACGGCGATGAGAGTTTCTATTGGGACCTCCAAATCTGCTCAATTGACCTCACTCTGTTATGAATTATTAAATGACATATATAACCTACTATAAAATGACTATGAGGGACAATAATTATACCCAAAAAATGGTTATATTTATTTTCTCTAGACTTTCCAATTCAATAATATTAGATTGCATTCTTTATTATTTTCCCTATCTATTTTCATTTTCCAATTTCACTACATACTCATTAAAGCATTCATATATATAGATATATATATATATATATATATATATCTATATCTATATATATATATATATTAAGAAATAAAACTATGATTAAGATAAAAATGTATGATATGCATATTGAACGCATATTGGTCAGGGAGAACAAAATAAATTGTATTATGCCCTAAATCTAAATCTATCTATTACATTTGTAAAAAGAAGAAGAAAAAAAAAAGAGCTAGCAAATAAAAATAAATAAAAAATATTTAAATAATTAATCATGAGGTACAGAAAATAGAGAAACATTAAGAAAAAATTATTAATCTTTTTTTTTTTTGAACAGCTAAAAAAGAAAAAGTAAATAAGAAAAAATCACATAATAGTTCATGTTATTTTATTTTTATTAATTTTTAAAACTCAATACCTTGTATTTGATTTTTTTTTTATTGGATAAGAGATTTATGTTATCTGATTAAGGAATAGAGATGTAATTAAGATTTATAGAGTAATTAAATCATTGAAATGACTAAGTTTTTTATTATAAAGATCTTAATTTGTTTGTAAATTAATTATATGAGTGAAGTTATTTAAGGAACTTTAGTGAGGTTTAATGAGTAAATTTAGTATTTGAAAATTTGATAGGAGGTGTAAAAAGCATAGAGGTCAAGCGAGTAAATTTGGAGGTTCCAATATAAAAACTCTACGGCGAGATATCGAAAATATCATTGATTTTTTTTTTTTTTTTTGAAGGGGTTTGGAACCCAGCCAAGCTGGGAGGCTCATCCCCACGCCTGACTTATCATTGATTTTTTAAAAGTCGCAGTTTTATGTGAGAAAAAAGGAAAATTTCTCATCTTTCCTCCTTAAATCCAAGTTACCAAACCGACAGGTTCTGTCACAATATGGAACTTAATGTTCATACTTTGTGAACGCGTCCTCTCAAAAAATAATTAAAAAAAATTGTGAACGTTTTAATTCCACATCTAGATTTTCATATCACCATTTTCCAAAAGTCCCGAATCACAGTAGAAAATAATCCAAAGTTGAAACAAATTTCAGTCTAAAGTTGTTGCTGTCAAGTGTTTGGATAACAAAAGCACAAGTAGTTGAAAACAGAGAAAGTCAATAAAACACACCAGGCTAGCTGAAAGGCAATACAATAATCATAGGCTAAGCCGTCAGACTCTTTGCGGAGGTTTATGAATCTCCATAATGAAATCGATTTAATCGGGGTGGGATTTCAAGTTTGTTAATTTACTGAAATTAATATTGGGTGGGTACGTTGGACCCTATTCGATCGATCTCATCCCATTCATGAAAACACTCCCTTTCTCACTGTTTCTATTAAACATTAATTTCATTTCCTGTGTTAAGAGTAATCTAGCAGTGGCGCTGGCCTAAACCTTGTTCATGATGGCTAATTGGCTATAAATTAGTAGATCGACTTAGTCTAGGTACTTAATTACCCACCAAAACGCGAGTCTTAAAAGACATTACAATAAACTAATTAGTAATCATCAGCTTTTAGACCATTTTTCCAGGCTTGATTAGTGCTGGGCTAGCTGCTTCCAAGTTTCTTCCACCGCAAACCTAAAATTCTGCCATGTCCGATCCCATCCTCTGTCCAATTAAGTCCAAGTCTTTAGTCGGCGTCAATACTACCGTTACCATTATTTACCAATAATTACTTGATGTAACTAATTACGGATGAGCCATAGCCTAAGACTCTACTACATGCAAAGGTTGTTAAATACCAGATGTTGAAAGCTCAAGTTGATTTGCCTTGATTAGTATTCCCATCTCCTGCCGACTAGCTGCCCGTTGCTTTTACAAACTTAATGGAGAGTTTCACATACCTTCATGTCCTGACCCTTCTCCTGTTCATCAACTTTTTACAACCTACCACCGTTGTAAGTTCATTTGGCAATGAAACCGATCGCTTGGCTTTGCTAAAATTCAAAGACTGCATAGCTTCTGATCCACATGGGCTCTTGAACTCATGGAATGACTCCGTTCAATACTGCAAATGGCCTGGAATTACTTGTGGCAAACGACATCAAAGAGTAACAGCCTTGTACCTACCACACGCTGTTTTGCACGGAACCATATCACCATACATTGGCAACCTCTCCTTTCTCAGGGACTTCAGCCTTTACAACAACAGCTTCTCTGGTAAGATTCCGCAACAAATGTTCAACTTATTCCGACTGCGACGTCTCAGTCTCAGTACCAACATGTTGGAGGGGGGAATTCCAGTCAACCTGACCTTGTGCGCAGAACTGAGCTACTTAAATATTGGAGAAAACAGCTTTACCGGCAAAATTCCTTCAGAGATCGGGTCATTGAGGAAGCTTGTGGATCTCACTCTAGAGGAAAACAATCTAACAGGAGCCATCCCACCTTCCTTGGGGAATCTTTCATCACTCACTGGACTTTTTTTGGGATGGAACAATTTGGTGGGCACCATTCCAGAGGTGCTAGGCCAATTGAGAAGCTTATCACTTTTTGCAATTGGTCTCAATAATCTCTCAGGTTTGATCCCTCCCTCCCTTTTTAACATTTCATCTATGAACGGCATCTCACTTACGGGTAATATGTTTAAGGGCAGTATTCCGCCTGGTATAGGCCTAAATATGCCTAATCTCCAGATATTGTTCCTTTCCGGAAATGAATTCTCTGGAGAAATCCCTGCTTCACTTTCCAATGCTTCTCAGCTTCATTTGCTTGATTTTGGGCACAATAATTTTGTTGGCCAACTTCCCGCAAGTTTTGGAAATTTTCCTAATCTCCAGCTGCTCAACTTCGAGATCAATAATCTAGGAAGTAATTCATCAAATGATTTGGGATTTATATCATTGTTGACAAATTGCAGCAATCTGGAGATGTTTTCTATGAGTTATAACAATTTTGGAGGTGTTTTACCCAACTCTGTAGCCAATTTCTCAACTCAACTTACTGAACTCTACCTTGGGGGTAATCAAATAGCGGGAACGATTCCTAAAGCATTAGGAAATCTCAACAGTTTAATACACTTGAGCCTGGAACATAACTTGTTCACTGGTATCATTCCAGCTTCTTTTGGGAAGTTGCAAAAACTGCAAAGATTATTTTTAAATTCCAATAGATTATCAGGACGGATCCCATCTTCACTTGGAAACCTCACCCAATTGTTTCTACTCTACTTATTAAAAAATGAATTACAAGGAAGCATTCCACCAAATATTGGTAACTGCCAAAATCTACAGGTGATGGATATATCACACAATAAGCTTAGTGGAGATATACCATCACAGGTCATAGGCCTGTCCTCCTTCTCTGTCAAGCTCAATTTATCGCAAAACTTGCTAACAGGCACTCTGCCTGTGGAAGTGGGTAAGCTGAAGAATATCAACACACTCGATATCTCTGATAATAATTTGACCGGAGGAATTCCAGAAATTATTGGAGGTTGTCTGAGCCTTGAATTTCTTTACCTCCAAGGGAACCACTTTCAAGGAATCATACCTTCTTCTTTGGCTGCTTTGAGAGGTCTTCAGTATCTAGATCTTTCACGAAACAACTTTTCAGGGCATATTCCAAAAGACCTACAGAGACTTCCATTCTTGATCCATTTGAACCTTTCGTTCAATAATCTGGAGGGTGAGGTACCGAAAGAAAGAGTTTTTCGAACCACAAGTGCAATATCATTGGATGGAAATGCCAAACTTTGTGGAGGTGTTTCAGAATTGCAGCTACCAGCATGCCCCATCAAAGTACCAAAGCAGAGAAAGTGGCATGGTTTCAAACTAAAGTTCACAATTTCCTTTGTCTCTGGATGCTTTCTTCTATCTTCAGTCGTCTTAGCTCTTTATTGGAGGAGAAAAACTCAAAAGAAGAAACCATTAATAGCAGTGTCATCAATTAACTTCCTTCCAAAGGTTTCATACCAAACGCTTCATCATGCTACTGGCGGATTCTCTCCGAGCAATCAAATTGGATCAGGCGGTTTTGGCTCTATATACAAAGGGATTCTTAATCAAGAAGAAACAAATGTTGTTGCCATCAAAGTCCTCAACCTTCAACAGAAAGGTGCTTCCAAGAGTTTTGTGGTTGAATGCAATGCACTGAGAAATATACGGCACAGGAACTTTGTGAAGATCTTGACATGTTGCTCCAGCACGGATTACAATGGTAATGACTTCAAAGCTCTAGTTTTTGAGTATATGTCAAATGGAAGTTTAGACGAGTGGCTACATAGAGAAAATCAATCAAGGAGTTTGAACCTTCTTCAAAGACTGAATATTGCTATTGATTTGGCTTCTGCATTGTGTTATCTTCATGACCATTGTAAACCACATATCATTCACTGCGACATGAAGCCGAGCAACGTTCTTCTTGATGATGACATGGTTGCTCGTGTTGGTGATTTTGGGTTAGCAAGACTCATCTCAACGACCACGGACTCCTATCAAAATCAAAGTAGCACAGTTGGAATAAAGGGAACCATTGGCTATGTTGCTCCAGGTAGTAATCTTCCACTACTTTATAATTTCTTAAATTTTTATCTACATGTTTATTGAAGATAAATAGAAATATGGACCAAAGAATAAAGAAAGGGAAAATGATCATTTACCCAATTTTGAGGTTAATTAACCCCACTTACCCAAACACTCTAAGAGATCATTTCCCTAATACCCAATTAAGTATTTTTTTTATTCCTTTTTATTTATTTTTGGGACAATTTTGCTCTCTCATTCTTTGTCACTTAGAGAGAGAAGTCATCGGAGACCTTGCCGGACTCCGGCGACCGGTGACGGGACTCTAACGACCGGTGACTGGAATCCGACGACCGGAATTCGGCTACCAGACTGGTGACCGGATTCCGGCATCTGAATTTATTGCCCCCCAATAACAAATTTATTAGGGATCAATAATTAGTGAAAAATTAAGATGTTTTTAATTTTGAAAGTTTTAGTAGGTTTATCCAAATAAATAATCTTATTATTGCCCCCCAATAATCTTATTATTGGCCCATAATAATCTTATTATTGCCTAATAAATATTTTATTGCCCCCCAATAATCTCATTATTATCTGCCCCCCCCCCCCCCCCCCCCCCCAATAATCTTATTATTGCCCAACCCAATCATAATAAACAAAACAATCACTACTAGCAACATCCCATAAACAAAACAATCACTACTAGCAACACCCCCAAAAACATTACACAGCCCATGCTTATTCTTCCTTGATTCCTATTTCACAGCACTCCAAGACAAAAATGTCCATAAGATGTTTTTAAAGGTAGAAAGCTAAATTGAGATACCATGAGCTAGCATTGACATAGCACAGTGATTCAGTGCTGAAAGCAAATCAATGTCCTTATTACTCATTTTGCTTTAGAATAATCACGATGGTTAGTGGCAATCACATTAAACACCTTGGTCAATATTCAAGAAAGCAGAGTCGGCCATCCGATGATGCAAAAGAAAGACTGAGTTTGCCAATTAATTAATACCAGTAAAGGATGAAATCATCTCAAACATAAACAATCAGAGAGACCCACTTAATCAAACTCTGTTTGAGAATTTGAATAAAGCCCATTAATCTAAATCAGTAGAACTAATCTGTGGTCACTGTTAGCTTCTTGCCAGAAAATAGGTTTCCAGCGGTGGTGGTGGTTGTAAGTAAAGTATAGCGGGGAAGGGGGGACTTGCGCTTGCTGGAATTCCTCGCCGGAGACAAGTCGCACCTGTCAGAATAGGTATACGAATCGGGTCGATGTCTTCCTAATTTCATCGGCGTCGACTCTTCGAAGACGAGGACGAGGATGAGGTCTCCATCCTACTTTGTTCGATACTTTGCAGTGAGAGTTAGGTTAGGTGATGAATGAGGGATGTGATATAGTGGGGGGTGGTCATTGACGCCGACAGCTCCCAGAGAGAGAGGGGTTGCAGTTGTATCGCTGTGAGGCTAGGACAGAGAGATAATAAGATAAGTGGCAGTGTGTAATTTCATGATCCTTCTGAGCTTAAAAATGACATTTCAACCTTAAACTGGGTGAGTGGGCACAATAATCTGGTAGTGGGGTAAGTGAGCATTATTTATGCCAAATTTGGGTATTTGGTCAAGAGCCCATAAATAAATAGGAGCATGGTAGCTTATGCTCAATGTGACACAGTGGCAATGGCAACCAACTCAAATTTGAAGTCCTAACAAATGACCAAGTACAAGTTAGCAAGCAAGATAAGATATGTATGTCGAAGATTGTAATATTAATGCAAGACATAAATGATTTTTTGTTTTCCTATAAAGAGAGAAAAGTTGCCGATGATGAAGTTTATCTCACTTTCTGTCTCAACCCAAAATGAAATCCGTTTATATAATACATTCATACATTAATAATCATTGATGATGAAAAAGTTTTCATACTAGTCTGATCAACAAAGAAACTTTCCATACTATATATAGAAGTTAGGTTCTAAATTGTACAAAGAGAACTAATATATATACACACTTGATTGTTTTGTGAGTCACAGAGTATGCGAGTGGTGTTGAGCCATCAAGACAAGGGGATATATATAGTTACGGGGTGCTCGTGTTGCAAATGTTCACAGGAAGAAGACCTATCGACGAAATGTTTAAAGAGGGTTTGAACCTCCATAACTTTGTCAAGATGGCCATACCAGGAAGAGTGATACAGATTATAGATCCTACTCTTCTTACCACTTTAGAAGAGACAACACCTGCAACATCACAAAATGTAGTGAACTACATCAATGGTTACAATAGTGAAATCAAAGCAGTTGAAGAAGACATTGGCAATGAGAATTTAAGCAAGATGAGCACTTATGTGTGGAAGTGCATACTTCCAACCCTTAAGATTGCACTTGCATGCTCGGAAGAATTACCAAGGAATAGAATGTCTATGGAAGAGGTCCACAGGAAGTTACACCATATAAAATATGCTTACTATGATGTTGACATCTGTCAAGAAAGGCCAAGAAGAAGCTGAACAATAGGTGCTGTTATTTTCTTCTTTATAATGTGTGCAACAAAATGATATTTTTTTGGCTCTTTTTCATTTATTATTTATTTATTTATTTATTTATTCTTCCTTACTTCTTTATGATTGCATAATCATGTTTTTGTGCAAAAATATGGGAAGTGAGGTGTCAATATTCTGTGAGTTATATTATTGATGAAGACGTCCAAAGGCATGATGATAGCATGGAAGTGAGGAAGAAATAAGTTGTAGCTACTAATAAGTAAGTGCTTGATTTCAATTTATGGGTTATGAGTTGCTCATTGTGTAGATTTCTGTGTAGATTTCTCCTAAGATCCAATGGAGACTAGCAATGTTTTATCTTAATTATGTGTAATAAGTGCTGTAATCCAATTGGGTCTGTGAGAATTATAGAAAAGGCAAAGCAGTCCAATTCATAGCTATAGTTTTGTATAAATGGAAACTAACAAGTCAGCAGTACCTTTCCTAACGTTGGCATTAGGGGAAAATCATCACTTCCGATTCAACTTGACCCCTTCTTATAAAGAACATTTCTTCAAACACCTCATCTTCATCTAATTAAGTTACCCACCCATATTTTCTGCAAAACTAAATAATGCAGCATTAAATAAACAGTCATTGTGAGCCCAAAAAAAAAATGATTAGTATATATAATCACTGAAATGTCAAGCTCTAGTTTACAGTAGTACTAGAATAATAAGTGTGAGATCGACTGTGTTCACCTTCTACTCTATTAATGGTGCTCAAGCTAAACTTAACAAGTTAGAAACAAAGAACTTGCTTAGAGAACCCATTGTAAAGTTATCAAGTTGTGAGAGCCCAACCCAACAATGGAGCTTCATGTACCCTGCTTATGTCTGTTTTGGTTCATATGCTTTCATGTAATCACCCTTCTCCTTCTTATGAACTCCTTTCCTGCTAGAGTGCTAGTGTTGCAAACTCGAAAATGATACGGATCGTGTGGCTTAACTCGGATTCAAAGATAGCCACCAATCTACATGGCTCCTTGAAACCCTAGAATGAGTCTTTTCACTTGGCACGGAATTACTTGCGGCAGAAGGCATCAAATAGTCGTAGCCTAGGGAGATTCCGTTTAACTTGACCTACCTCTCTGAAGTGAGCATCCTCAACTTCCAAACCGTGGATCTAAAAGGAAAAATTCTGCCGGAGCTTGGCTCATTATTGAAGCTAATGATTAGGCTTGATCTGACAAGAGGCATCCTAGCTTTCTAGGGAATTTGCAGGAGAACTAGAAGAAGCTTCAGAATTGGTGGTCCATTTTTACTACTTAATTCCTATTATTACTTATTAACAAGCTAAGGACCTAAAACAATGCTAATAGATTTTAACTCATTACAGATAATAAAGTCTTTTTTGGCAAACTATTGAACAGCCCTTAGAGAGAGTTTCCCTCTCGACCCTAGCAAACCCTAGACCGACTTTCTTCCGATCTTCTTTCAGATGACAATCTCTGTCGCCTTTCCTCTATGTTGCCCTTCAAGTTCCTCGTTTGGAACTGTAGGGGCCTCAACAACACTGAGACACATGATGCCCTTGTCAACCTTATTCGACAGCGCAACCTTGGCATTATCTTCCTTTCCGAAATGCTAGCTTCACCGGACTTCTTTCTTATGTCAGGAGAAATTTGGGATTCGATGGCGTCATCTGCTCCCATTGCAGTGAAGATTGTCGTGGTCTCGGTCTTGGTCTTTTCTGGGGCAATGAAATCCCAATGCGACTCCAGAATTACTCTTCTAATCATATTGATGTTGAAGTTGGTACTATTGGTTCATAAGGAGTTTTTCGATTTATAGGGGTGTATGGAGTAGCTACTACTACAGATCATATGGCTACCTGGAACCTTCTGCAAACCCTAGCTGTCCAGGTTAACATGCCTTGGATTGTAGCCGGGGATTTCAATGAGATTCTCTCCCTTGTAGACAAGTCTGGCGGTCCAACAAGGAATGTAACTCAGATGAACCATTTTCGGTAAGCCTTGGTGGATTGTGACCTGATGGATATGGGATTCGTTGGTTCTCAATATACTTGGACCAATCGATTCACCAAAGAGAGCCTTGATCGGGCTTGCCAGAATGTTCATTGGAGGGAGTTATATCCCTTCTCTAGAGTTATTACGTTGCCCTTGAGTAGATCAGATCATTGTCCTCTTCTCATCGAAGTGAATCTAGAACCGGTCTCTTCACTTGGACCCCAAAGCGGTTTTGCTTTGAAGAGATGTGGTTGCAGCATACTGATTGTGTTAATGTGATCGAACAAGGTTGGATGATAAAGAATCGGAAAATTTAGCACTTTGGTAGGGCTGGGGAGTGACGTCTCTCTTGAGGTCAGCATTTCCTGTATTTTCTCCTTATTCAGGGAGACATTGTTAGGCTTCGGTCTACTGTTCATTGGTGGAGGTGTTCTGCCGTGAATTTACAGTGAGGATGTGAGTTTAAGTGGGGGAGTTCTACAGGTTTTTTGAGATTGGGTTCGTTTTGGCTGCGCAGGTTTGGGGTTTATCCCTCATGGGGTACCCTACAGAGGCTGAGGGACACAGGGGCACATTGGGTCACGTGCCCTAGTTTTGATTTTCATATATATTATGTATTAACTGGATGAATGAACGAATGATAATCTAGTTCAGTTGGCAGAGCACAAGACTCTTAACTTTGTTGTTGTGGGTTCGATTCCATGGGCGTCTTGGTTCTTTTTCAGACCAAAGAAAGAAGATGAATGAATGCAGACGAGTTTTGTCCCTTTTGAACCCAAGTTTTGAACTTTTGATAATCTAATATTAATGTACCTATTAGAGTACCTCTAATTCTGAAAGTCTTTTTGACATCAATCACATAATTAATTATTCATATTTTCTTTTTACTTATAGATTTTTAATTCCAATACTGAAATTTATAAAAATAATATTTTATTAACATCAATAACAATTGTCAGCTAGTTCTTTTGTCAATTATAAACCTTTTTTTTTTTTGACAAAGATGTTAAAATACTTGAAAATAAAATTAGATCCTTTTGCAGAAATCATCGAGTATAAATAGCTCATTGGAGTTATTTTACTTTCTAATAATTCCTTATTGTTTAGGAAACTATGCACTTTGGTGTCTGTAGTGGTGCCTATTTGCTATGATGTTTTCATAGTTATAGGCTCACTTCTTTTAAGTGAGCGATAAGTTTGAATATAGTTAGTCTATTCTATGTACCACTGTGGCTTCTCCACGAATCCTTGTTTTGGCCAATGTTAAGTGTCAGCGGGTGGGTATGTAATGGCCTTCTTGGCATGCGATATTATCAATGGAATTTCCATTATTTCAAAAAAAAAAAAAAAGATACAACCAAACAATAGAAATTGCAATTAATGGAATTTTAGATTGATGGAGTTAAAGATTCCATCATTTATAAATTCTTAAGAATTTCATAATTTTCTCATCCAAACACACAGCTAATGTTATCAATTCTTTCTCAAAAAAAAAAAAAAATGTTGATAAATCAAAATAATTTGATCATCTAAATTTATGCACTTGTAGATTATAGATAATAAATTTATATATGTTGTAGAGAAACTGAAATTGAGAGGAAATCGCTGTGTATTCTCATTGATAATAAGGGCTTCTTTATATAGAGGATTGCAATGTATAGAATCTCAATCATACAAGGAAAGTAATCGTATATTGAATAGGAATCTATATCCTTCTAATTTAACCCTATTACCACCCTATTACCACTAGGTCAAGTAACCTAGAGTTTGGGCCAAACACAAATTAGGGTTTACTTGAACACTCCCCCTTGTGTTGCCCAAACGCAGTGCTTCTCTAGTTGCCTCGTTAAAAACCTTGCCGAGTAACAAAACCCAGTGGGACAAAAATAACCTTGGTCGAAGGGGGAAAAGAGCACAACACACCCTTCACGTTTCGAGGTGAACATGTAGACATCTCCCCCTGATGTTTGCGTCTCCCCCTGATGACTACGATCATGGGAGTTCAGATAATTTCCGCAAGCCAATTCTTGCCACATGTTTCTCGAACGTGGATTTGGGCAATGACTTAGTAAACAAGTGTGCCACATTATCCTCAGATTGAACCTAGTTCACTTTGGTATTTGAGGAGAGTCTGTTGTTGCTGATTATGCTTGGTGTTATCGCTTTTGATGTAGCCTTGCTTCATTTGTTCAAAACGAACAGATTTATCCTAAATGCTCGTAGGCTCATCTTGTGGTAGACTTCAAACCACAATTATTTGAACATGCGTGATTATGGATCCAATCCATAAACATTCACGAACCACTTCGTGAAGAGCAATAATCTCTGCATGGTTCGAAGATATAGCGACTACAGTCTGTTCTGTAGACCTCCAAGATATCACGGTCTTTTCCCATGGTGAACACTTAACCAGTTTGGGAGCGACCTTTGTATGGTTCAGAGAGGTACTCAGCATCAGCAAAACCTTCCAAAACACCTATATAGTTTTGGGATGGGGATAGAGAACGCAGGCCAGGGTTGGCGGCGTTTCTAGTGTGTGATGGGTCCTAATCCATCTTCTCTCTATAGGGATAGAACAAACCCATATCAATCGTACATCTTAAGTACTGAAAGATATTTTTTATACCAATCAAAATGGCGTCGCGTTGGCGCAGAGCTATACCTTAGCTAACAAGTTCACTGCAAATGAGATGTCCGATCCTATGCATTGAGCTAAGTACAATAATGCGCCTATTGTACTCAAGTAAGGCACTTCTGCCTCTAGCACATATTCGTCATCATCCTTCAGATGAAGAGGGTCATTTTCAGGATCAAGACTACGGACGATCATGGGGGTGCTTGAAGGTTTGACCTTGTCAAAATGCCTAAGCATCTATCAACACGATGCTCAATTTCCAAACTGAGACATAATCGTGTTCTCCCATAATCCTTCATCTCAAAATCGGATTTCATGTGTTCAGCGGTTTCCCTTAATTCTTTAAGGGCTTCTAATGAAGATCATGTCCAACATGAACTGCGATGGAATTCGAAACTTGTTATGGAAACGAGTGGGCATATCCCATACCAATCAAGTAGCGAGTGTTTCAACCTCTTTGTAAACGCGCTCCGTGGTCTAGAGCCACTTGACTTAGGTAAATGAAGTTCACCATGAACCTTCATGTATATTCCGTATCAAGATCCCTATAGAGATACGTAGTGACCACATTTGTAAGCTGCATGTTCAGTTATTCGGAAACTACCAAACTAACAGGGTAGTGGAGTGCAATGACATCCATTACAAGAGAATATGTCTCATCATAGTTGATTTCAGGGCGTTTTATGAGAAGCCTTGCGCCATAAGGCGAGATTACTATCTCTTGTTCTCACTACGCTTTCTAACGAAGACCCATTACTCAATAGGTTTTATGTTAGGAGGTGTTGGCATCACTAGCTCGAAAACCTTCATCTTCGTTAGAGAATCAATCTTAACCTGGATTGCATCTTTCCATTTTGGCCAAATTTCTCTACGTTGGCATTCATTCATCAACGAAGCGTGGTTTGATACCATCTGACTCAACAACCTTATGCGCAACGAAATGTGCAACTACATCATCAATTATGATGGAGTTTTTATCCCACATCTCATGTACACTAGTGTAAGTTTCATAGAGCTCTATATTCTCGGGAATAGGTTCTGACGTTGAGGCATCCCCTAATGATAACCCTAACTCGGAAGGTTCTCATGAGACAGATTTTGAGTCTTGATGATCAAAGGATTGGAATGTGCCAAAGTGTCCTTCAAACCTACGGGCCTCCCACGCATCCTAGCTGGGGCCATGGCTTGTAACGCCAGAGTGCCACTCTCTTTGGCATTGGCCCATGCCTACCTCCGTGTAGGGTGGCGCTATGTCCTTTTGTAGGGACGTCCTTCCTTGCAGGCTTGTTTGCAGCATATTTGTGTGATCTCATCACTTTAACAGGGATCGAGATGAGACATAGTGGGGACAGGCCACGACAATTCCTGTCATTCCTGCTGAACATCCGTGTTCTTATCTCCCCCTAACGACGAGAAGACTGTCTCATCAAAGTGACAACCCACAAATCTAGCGGTAATAAGATCACCTTGCAAGGGCATTAAGTGGCAGACGATTGTTGGAGTCTCAAATCCAACGTAGTTGCCCATTCGTCTGTAAGGACCCATCATAGAGTGCTGTGGCGGCGCAATTGGCATATAAATGGCTCACTCAAATATGCGTAAGTACGATACTTGTACCCAGTCACTAGTTATAACGCAGAGGTACATTGAGTGGCGGTGGGTCGTAGACGAATTAGCATAGCTGCATGTGATATTGCATCAGCCCAAGCAGATATAAGGAGATTGGTGCGCATTACCAATGTTCGGACTATCATCGTAGTCGTTTCCGCAAGACCATTTGGGTGTGTACATGGGAATATGATGTCCAACATCAGTCCCATTGCAATATCCATTGAAAGTCTTTCGATGTAAACTCTCTAGCATAATCAAATCCAATTGACTGAATAGGATGATCTGGGGAGTGAGCCCGTTGTCATATGATATGTGCTAGGAGTGTAGCATAAGCAGTATTTATAGGTGGATAATGGCACAACACGTGACCAGCGTGTTTGTGTGTCAACCAACATCATGAAATATTTAAGCATCCGCAAGTTGGTTGAATCAATCCACAGAATCCCCATGGATTCTATGTAAGAAAAGAATGATTATGTTCATTTCCTTTGCATAGGACGGTCTTAGTCCTAATTTCCCTAAGGAATGAGCTTTGTAAAACGAGCGAGAGGCTTTAGAAGCAACCAATGAGTATTTTGGTTAGGCCTGAGCGTCTGAAACGCTATTTGAAGGAAGTTGGTGATTGCAGCATCACTTGGGGCGCCATCACCATGATGAACACTATCCATGGCGTTATGGATAGGGACTGCGCCAGCCCTAGGCTGGTGGTGGACGGAGGCGGTGCCCTAGGCAGCTGCGTCGGTCACACTTAGTCTAGAAATCAACTTTTGATTCATGCTTTGTTTCGCTCAAAAAATGATATCCATGTGAAGTCTTTAGCAGACGGATCATTATATCATGACCAGGATGACCTATCCTGTTGTGACAAAGACAATATGTGTCTAAATCCAAGAGATCTTCTCTCGTAACTTTATTGGATTTAATAGCTCGAATAGTGACATAAAGTCCATTAGAGAGACACATAAACTTCTCTAAGATGCGCTTTTATTCGCAATCATTAGAGGTATTCCAAAGGAACTCATTTTCGTTCTCTACGTGCGTTTTCGCATGGAATCCATCGGCTATTCATAGGTGTGATTCGCCCTAGAAGCGTAGAGAGTTTCTGTGACAGTAATTAAGGTGTCATTTGGCAAGTGGAACTTGGGCTATTCCATGTCCTTGAATTAATACTGATGGCCCAGCCATCGTAGTCACAAAAGTCATATGCTCAGAATCAAAATGGAGTCATTAAGAACTCAAAATTTTATTCATAAGCTAACGGAGTTACATCATTGTCCCTTTGACTAAACAAAATCTAATCCAAAATAATAGCTAATGCAAAACAATTGCAGTCGTCTAACTTCTTTCGGTAATTCCAAAATAAATGTGACTAGGTGAGTAGAGAGATGTCGGTGGAGCAAGGCTTGTTTAAGTACCACTAATCTCATAACCTTCCTAGACATCACACTTACTTTGAGTGAGCCTACTTGAAGAAAAGCTAAACCATTGGCATTTACTACAAAAATATATGGCAATTGCCTATTACATCTCTTGGAAAAATAAAGACTTAAACAGAATTGACGATCTATTGATCCCAGCCAGATTTGTAGTCTTCAACCCTTCACTCTAGATCATCTTCTTGATCTTCTTGTTCATATAGTGAGTTTCTCTTGCTTCACAATATGCTTGGTAGGCGGTGACAATTTCTTCACGAGCTCTACAAATGTGTGCCTAATGATCAGACACTCCACATCGAGAACATACATCTCTTTGCTCAAACTCCATTGATTGAGGCGCTTTGAAAGCGTCATTTAGATGGCTCTTAGTGTTGGTGGCGCCACCTCCCTCTCTCTTTCCACGTTGACCTCTTCGGTTCCGTGTTCGCCTATTTTGGTGATTACCTTCCCAACTAGACTATTATATGAACCAGAACGTCCATAAGTATCCCTAAGGTTAGGGTTTCGCTCTTGGCGCCTTCTCTTAGGGGCGCGACTATAATTAGATTTCGGAATATGCTCTATTTACATGGAGCTCGAATTATAGTTCTTCACAAGGATGTTGTCATGCTTTTCAGCTAAATTCATAGCTCCAATGAGCTCATGAAACCTTGTGATATGTCCTGCAGTAACATCAATTCAATAGTTCTTAGCAACCATCAATGCAGAGACGGGGAAGGTAAAGATAGTCTTCTCAATCAACATCACATCTGTGATCTTTTTACCACAGAATTCCATTAAGGATTTAATACGAAGTGCTTCCAAGTTGTGACTTGAAATCACAGAAGTGGAGGCTATTCCATCTCACTTCTAGGTCAGGAAGCAGGGAGTCACGGACGTTGCCAAATCTATCTTCGAGTGAGACCCACGGCCTTCTGGGGTCTTGTTCATTCATACAGTCATACTGGAGCGAATCATCCATATGACAAGTCATTAGGATGATGGCTTTCGCCTTATTTTCCTCTAAGGATGCTCTATTTGCTTCCAAAGCTTGAGCTAGCTCAACAGTTAGCACGTCCTGGCTAGGCTCGAGAATCGTATCCAAGATTCCATCGACCTTGAGATGCTGGTGGATATCACGAACCCGCCTGTGATATTCAGAGCCAGTTGTTCCCAATGGAGCAAAGTCCAATTTGTTCAGGTTACTCATCCTGAAAGAGAACAAGAAATTAGGGTTAATTTCGAAGCTAAAAAGTCTACCATGAAAACAAATAAAATTTCTGAGCGTAGTCGCTTGCAAGAAATTAGGAATTTTCTGGCATAGTCGCTTCCAAGAAATTCAATTCCAAGAGGGGTTGGATTAGATCGAAACAATGATGTTTGTGGTCGATCGTTTTATCTCAACAAACTCTAAGTTTGGAGAACTCTACAAGCTCCAAGCTTGTAGTGAGCACGAACCCCCACAGTTCGGCTTAATTTGGTCCCCCCTATGATAAAGAAAGGGGGGTAGAAGAAGGGAGGTTGCAAGTCCCCGAGAAAAAGAAGAAAAAAATAAAAACTTCAAAAACGGGAACTTTTAGAAAAGCATACCTCTTAGGATTGCAGAGCGTATTCGATCCTCGTTGTAGGATTGCAGACGAGTTTCAGTCCTAGGCGAATCAAACTTGTTGAAATTTAGAGCATATTCGCTTCTGAACAACTCCCACTCTGATTGGTGTACAGGTCTCAAAACGACTCCAATAGGGCTAAATTTGGAGGTCAGATAGAAGAGACAAAGGCGAACAACTTTGGTGAAGGAAGGATTTTGATATGAAGTTCTGAACTAATCGTTTCGGGGCTTTCAAACTGACTGATATGCACAGGAACGAGAGGAGAAACTAGGAGAAGAAGGATGCAATGGGCATGCAGCGGTGCTACAGGGGCAGCAGACGTGCGGCAAGGCTGCAGGAGAGCAGCGACGGTGAGTCTCAATGGTGGTGAGGCGGCTAGTGTGCTTGCAGTAGCGACGAAGATTTTCAGGTTTTTGGTTTTTGGTTTTTGTGGTTAGGGCTCGTGCTGATAACGTGTTGTAGAGAAACTGAAATTGAGAGGAAATAGCTGTGTATTCTCATTGATAATAGGGGCCTCTTTATATAGAGGATTACAATGTATAGAATCTCAATCATACAAGGAAAGTAATCGTACATTGAATAGGAATCTAGATCCTTCTAATTTAACCCTATTACCACTAGGTCAAGTAACCTAGAGTTTGGGCCAAACACAAATTAGGGTTTACTTGAACAATATAAGAATTATTAACAATTAGTTAGCAGCATTTAATTCACATAAAATTTTGCAGTCTAATTGGAACCTACTTAAAATATCTAACTCAAGTCAAAGAAGTTGTTAGAGCATCTTCAATAGCTTCCCTATAATTTCTCTTTTATAAGGAAGCAAAAATTAAAATTTCCAAAAAAAATTATGCTCAAACTCCAACAGATTCTCTATTTTACAGATTCCATAATTCTTCCCTAAAATTTTACAGATTGCTGTAAATATAGGGAATTTTGTTTTCTCTCTCATCACTATCTCTATTTTAGGGATAATTATAGGGAATCTGTTGGAGCAAAACAGCCAAAATTTTCCGTAAAATGGAGAAAAATCAAGATATGGGGAATGTGTTGGAGTTGCTCTTAGTGTTTTATTTGATGAACTAATCCCATGTGATGCAGTCAAGGGACTGTGCCAAATAGGTTTAAACTTGTGAAGGTTTCTAGTAACAACAAATACGTTTAAAAACACAATGGAGACAGCTTGCCGTACTGTTTGATCTACTCTACTCTCTCCAAAAAAAACTCAGACTCTGCGTCTAGGTTTTGGGACTTCCTTCTCGTCTGGAGGCGCTTGAGATCGGCGGTGGTTTTCACCATGCCGGCACTAGGTGGCTGCCGAGCGGGGACTTGAAAACTATTGCCTTGGTAGTCTCATGGGTGGGGTGATATTTGAGGTTTCGAGTGGAATGGGTGACGGTGGAGTCCCGTTTTTGGTCAGAATAGGTAGGTATGGTGGGCGTCGATTGCTTCCAAGATTTGTGGCAGCGCGCATCTTCGGCAGGAGATTTCCAGGGCCTGTGACGGAGTGGCTGTGGCGATTTTTGTGGTAGATCAATGTGGCGGCGAGGCTCTGGTGATCTGGGAAGATCGTTCGGGCGACGTGGCTGTGATGGATCTGCACAGATCGTGGTGGTGGCGTGGCTGATCAGTTTTCTACGCTACTTCGTGAAAGAGGTCATAACGTTGTTTGATCGGGAAACATGGACGGCGGCTGGAGGTTAGGGATGGGGTGGCGGGCTTGGGTCATCCTTCTGCTGTTGGGCCTTGAGCTGAGCCCAATCTCTTGGGGCTGCTTGTTTGGCTTTAATAAATTAGGCTGGGGTGTTTTGCCCTAAACCCATTCCTATGTTTTTTAGTTTATCTAATTACAATAATTCCTTGTATTAGGAAGCTATGCATTTATATGCACTCTATGTACCTTCAGCGTCTCTGGAGTAGTACCAAAGGAGGGTTCTCACTCTGTCTATGTATTTAATTGGTCTAATGAGTAGGTCTATAGCTATGTACCACTGTGGGTACTACCACTATCTTCTTGTCTACGGTGGAATGATATGTAATGGCCTGTTCTGGTTTTTGTTGCAATATATTAGCACCCGATTTGGGTTTGATTCAAAAAACAACAAATATGTAGTGATAAGCATGGGTTAGCTTAGCTTTTTTATTTTTATTTTTTTAATTACTATTTTTTTTATGGGTTAACTTAGCTTTTAATATAATAGGGATATGATTTGTGTAGGTTTAATTTTAAGATTTACTAGATTTACTTTGAAGGAATATGTTTCTTCGACCTATGGACATAAATTAGTCACACAAATCAACAAAAACTCTTGGACGTTCTCTTCTGTCTTCCAGCAGTGAATCTTCGTTTTTCTTCATATTGGAATCATTTTACTGATTTTACTTTATGACTCAATGAGGAGACAAAAGAGTTTGAATTGTTCAATTATGGCTCCCCTCTTCTACCAAAGAGGTCTGCAAATCGATCAAATCAAGATTGCATTCGGGTAATGGATATACAGAGAGCCAAGTATCCATGGGACGACGTCCTTCCTTACGTTACTTAATTGTTGGATAAATATATTAGCAAAAGTTTGGATATATGTCCACATTTTTTTTTAAGCAATAAATACTTAATTAAAGCTACAAACGCAACAGCGAAGAAAACAAAGTAGGTTACAAAAGCAAAAGAAACAGCAGGAAATAAATAACTACAGACAACTAAGTAGTGCTAGAATCTAATCCAACGAAGGAGGATCTGGCAAGCCATCAGTTTTGAGAACATTCATCAATGAAAGTGGAGGTTAATTGATCCAATCTCCCAAATCCACCCCCGTACGTTTTAGCTCGCATTGCAAGCCAATCCGCCGCAGCGTTACACTTTCTCTGGACCAAACTCCAACTCTACGGAGGTTTCTCAAGCTTAATCTTTCTAATGTCTCTCAAAAGAGGATAGATTGTAAATGGAAAAATAAACTACACATGAAGTTGCACAAATAATAAACACAAGATGAAGATCATATATATAGCATAGCAAGATAATAACAGAATCGGTTATGAACATGAATCATACCAGCAGTGGTGGAGAAGGCCATCGATCTTGCAACAAGATCTTCTGTGATCCTCTCAACTTAGAAGCTACTATCTATGGCGCTAGAACTGTATGCTTGCGTGTTTTGGAGAGGTCACAAGGACCTTGTATTTATATTGTACAGAACAATGAATACCTGCCCATAACAGGTTACTTAATATCATTATTACTGTATCTAACAAAATATATCCGATATATTCTTGCTTGGTTACCAAGCCATTTAGATTCCCAATAGTAAATATTAGATTCACAAATAAATACGAATATCATGGAATAGGTTTTCTCATATTATCTCATATTACTTTCTCTTTAGGTAACAATAGTTATTACACTTTATATGCATTCATTAGATGTTCATATCAAGTCTTACAATCTCCCACTTGAACATCTAGTGAATCCATGTAATAAGAATATTGCTCAGCATAGACATAGTAATCAACTAAAGTGTGCACAGAGATAAAATGAGTACCTTAATCTAACCAAATCTCAGTCAATGTACAACCATGTTGAAGAACCACAGAAAAGATACAAAGTCGTAAAAATTGATCCCTCTGCAATTACAAAACCCAATGATCATGCATCACATGAGACACTAGAATTATCACTTAATATGTACAGTGCCAATGAATGTGAATTTGAACTCTTGATGCATCTGTGCATGGTCCTCTTAATGGTTCAATGTGCAAGAACCTCAACACTCAGTCAATAATTGTAACTGATCATTATATGTTATCAAAATTTTTGATCCATAATAACTAATTGCTGAATGTACCAAAACATAATATGGTAAAAGTTAGAAATGGATCAAAACATAATTCAAAAGAAAATGCTGCAGCAAAACAATATATAACTTAAAAACCATGGATAAACTGAATTTTATTGACTTGTAAAATTCAAATGTCAAATACAACTTGATAAGTTCTTAAGAAAAACTCAATCAAAATATAAAACTGAAACATAAATAAAAAATCTTAAAATCAGCTCAAACAAAAACAGAACTCCCACTGAATTTGGGAATACTCCCACTAGACTTCAGTATCCAAAGTATGCAGAATGCCAATACTTCGTGCGTGAGTTTGGAAAGCTGCAATAGCTAAGGGTTTTGTGAATGGATCAGCCAATTGGTTCTGGGTACTAATCTTCACAATATCAAGCTGCTCATGCTTCACCCTTTCTCTGACACTATAATATTTCAAGTCAATATGCTTAGAGTTGGTTGATCTTTTATTGTTCTTGGCAAAGTAAACTGCAGCTGAGTTGTCACAGTGTACTTTCAATGGTTTAGAAATAATTGAATTCACCAACTTGGTCTGCTGCAAGAAGTTCTTCAGCCACAAGCCTTGACACGTTACTTCATAAATGGCAATGTACTCTACCATCATAGTGGAGGTTGCAGTCTGCGTTTGCTTCACGCTCTTCCATGCTATGGCCCCTCCAGCAAGCATGAATATATGGCCAGAAGTTGACTTTCCAGAATCAAAATACTGTCCAGCAAAATCTACATCCGAAAAACCTTCAACTTCAAGCTCATTCACTCTTCGGTAAACCAGGCTATAACTTTTGGTTTTCTGCAAGTACCTTAAGATTTTCTTCCCAACTATCCAGTGTTCATGTCTTGGATTGGATTGAAACCTAGCTAACATACTTACTGTAAAAGCCAAATCAGGTCTAGTACAGACCTGAGCATACATCAAGCTCCCCACAAGCCTAGAATATGGTTTGCTCTTCATGTCTTCTTTCTCAATATCATTTTTGGGGCATTGACCCTTGTTTAGTTTATCACCCTTAGACATAGGCACTTGTCCTGGAGAACAATTATGCATTTCAAATCTCTTCAATATCTTTGAAATGTAATTCTGCAGGTATAGTCCTAGCAAGTGCTTGGTTCTATCTCTAGTGATTTCTATTCCCAAAACATAGGAAGCCTCTCCTAAGTCTTTCATATTAAAATTACTTGAAAGGAAAGACTTGGTTTCCTGCAGCAGCCCCTTATCAGTGCTTGCCAATAAAATATCATCCACATAAAGCACAAGAAAAATAAAATTCCTGCCACTGATTTTCATATACGCACATTCATCAACCAAATTTTCTACGAAACCAAAAGAACACACAACTGCATAAACTTAAGGTACCACTGTCGCGAGGCTTGTTTCAAACCATAAATTGATTTATTGAGTTTACAAACTAAGTGTTTAGTTCCAGGCTTAATAAAACCTTCAGGCTGTCTCATGTATATCTCCTCATCTAAGTCTCCATTCAAGAAGGCAGTCTTCACATCCATTTGGTGCAATTCCATGTCGAAATGTGCCACTAAAGCCATAATAATTCTAAATGCATCTTTTGTGGAAACAGGTGAAAAAGTTTCATTAAAATCTATTCCTTCTTATTGTGTAAAGCCTTTGGCTACTAGCCTAGCCTTATATCTCTCATTGGAGCCATCTGCACATCTCTTGGTTTTGTAAACCCACTTGCAGCCAATTGCTTTATGATTCTTCACAGGTTCCATCAATTCCCAGACTCTATTATCATCCATTGATTTCATTTTAGCTTTCATTGCTTCCTCCCATTTTAAACTTTGATCACTTTCAATGGCTTGCTTATAGCTTAAAGGGTCGTTATCATCAGAAAACTCCAAATCTACCTCCTACAGGTACACTTCATATTATGCAGTATTAATTTTGGTCTATTAACCCTTGTTGATCTTCTTAAAACCTGGTTATTAGCAGCAAGCTCGTTTTGAGCTTCTCCTGCAACTACATTTTCATTTTGTCCCTCCCCCACAACACCAACTTGAGGTTCTACTTCAATTTCTATTGGATTTGGCAGTTCAACATTTTGAGCTGGTTGTTGAACTTGTTGCATAACTTCAAGTTGAGGTTGCAGAACAGGTTCAGCAAGGATATTGAAGTCAAGTGGTGTGCTTGACATTTCAGTTTCATCGTCAGGCAATTCTTGAAACTCAAGCTCAAGGTCTTCGAAAGCATGGGAATGGTTAATTTCATCAAGGAAAACAACTCTATTTGTCTCAGAAATTCTGGTGCTATGATCAGGGTAATAAAATCTGTAACCAAAAGATTTTTCTGGATAACTAATAAAATAAGCTGAAACTGTTTTGGGATCTAGTTTTCCAATATGAGGGTTGTAAGGTCTAGCTTTAGCTCTGCATCCGCAAACATGAATGTGATTCACACTAGGCTTCTTATTCTTCCACAGTTCATAAGGTGTTTTTGGGACAGCTTTACTCAGGGTTCTATTTATCAAATAATTTGCCGTTTTCAGTGCATCACCCCAAAGAAATCTAGGTTGTCTAGAGGTATACATCATGCTCCTAACCATGTTTAAAAGTGACATGTTTCTCCTTTATGAAATTCCATTGGATTCTGGTGTTCCGGGTGTAGTATATTGAGCTTGGATTCCATGTTTTTCTAAATTTCAATGCAAAAGGCCCCTTTTGTTGTCCTGCCTCAGTGTATCTACTGTAATATTCTCCCCTTCTATCTGATCTAACTGATTTAATCTCTTTCCCCAATTCTTTTTCTGCTTCAGGTCTAAAGATAATGAATTTCTCTAAAGATTGAGATTTTTCAGACAACAAGAAAACATGCAAAATCGGGTAAAGTCATCTATGAAAGTGATGAAGTATCTGCTTCCACAGATGGTGGTGTTTGCAAATGGTCCACAAATATCAGTGTGGATCAACTGAAGTGGTTCAGTGTTTCTATTTGAAGTTTTATTCCTAGATTTAGTAAATTTCCCCTTAAGGCATTCTATACAAGTAGCTTAGGTAACAAATTTTCCCTTTCCATTCTCTGCAATCTTTCTTTGGAAATATGAGCAAGCCTTCTATGCCATAAAAATGCAGAATTTTCACTAAACTTTATTTTCTTACTCAAGTCTGATTCACCATTTTCAATCAACATCACATCTTTAGGTAGAGAGCAATCAAGCAACCAATAATCATTAATGAAAGGAGCAAAGGCAAGAGATTTCTAACCAAAAGAAACTTTTATTCCTGATAAGTCGATGAAAAAAGTACATCTTTTCTTGACTAAACACGAAATTGAAATAAGATTCCTCTTCATAGAAGGGATATAAAAAACATTCTCTAAATCAAAAATGGCTCCAGAGCCTAATACTATCCTAGCTATCCCTATAGCTTTAACTGCTACTCCAATTCCATTTCTCACAGAGATGTTGACTTCATTTTTGCTTGGTGCCCTCCTTGTTATGAAGCCCTGCAAATTGTTTGCAATATGTATAGGTGAGCCTGTGTCAAGAAACCAGGAACTAGGGGAAAAATTTACTAAATTTACTTCAATAGAAAAGACTGAAAACTAAGACTTACCCTTTTTCACCAGCCAATCCTTAAAACTCTTACAGTTCTTTTTAATATGCCCTTCCTTCTTGCAGAAAAAAAAAACACTTAAATGTCCCAGGTTTCTTGCCCTTATTGACGCCCTTCTTAGGACCAAGTTGATATGGGTTAGTCCCGCTTGTGCCCTCACCAGAATTTGCAGCACGAGACGCTACAACTTTTCCCTTACCCTTCCATTTCTGCTTGTTAACCAGATTCACAGACACAGTCCTATGGCTCTTAATTAGCTCTTCTTCCTGCACACAAATTGCTCTAAGCTCATTCAAGTCCCATTTTTCCTTCTGTGAAAAATATGCAGTCTTCAGTGGGCCAAAACTAGGAGGAAGACGGATCAGGGCCAAGTGAACAATGAAGGCATCAGAGAACGCAATCTCCAGTTCACCAAGTCTAGTGGTTATGTGAATAATTTTCATTATATTCTCCCTAACACTCTTTGAGGTGTCAAACTGCATGCCTAAAAGCTGATCTAGTAAGGCTGAAATATCTGCTTTCTCATTCTCCTTAAACTTCAGGCCAATAGTAGTCATGAATCCCAAAGCCGTATCAAGTTCAGCGACACTACCCCTCACCACATGTGACATGGTTTGTTTCATAATTAGTTTGGCCATTCTATTGGTCCTATGCCACTCCCTGTGCTTCATAATTATCGCCTCAGTACTAGTATCATTCAAAACAGGTTGAGGCTCCCTCAAACACACATAAAGTCCTTGGAGGCCAAGATAAAGCTCAATACACTCTTTCCATGTTTTAAAATTTGAGCCATTAAGAGTCTCAATGTTGTGCAGAGAATAGCCAGAGTTCATGGCTGAAAAACAAGGAAAAGAAAGAAAATTTTCAGTTTTCTGTTCAAGACTTTAAGGCTTTGTTTGAAAAGAAAAAAAAAACTTGAATTCAAAATTCATAGCAATCCACAGAAAATTCAAACAAGCAAACAAGTGAAATTTTCACACAGAAAACAGAAAAAATCCCCAAAATGCACATTCAATTGGAAGGCTTTACCTATTGGCAGAAAGACAATCCAATATACTGTATTTCTTAATTGTAAAACTGAAAAATTAGAAACTCAAATATCCCTTAACTTTTAACACATATTAGCAAGAAGAAAAGATCAGTTCACCAAATATAGTTTCTAAAATTTCATATTACACTGTTTTAATTTCAAGAACATAAAAGTCTAATCCTTCTGTTAAAGATACAATTATATTCTAAAAATCAAAGACACAAGTTGCAAGTCTATAACTAAATGGTTCTCAAAATAATCAAATGGCAGATTGATGCTACAACATATACCATAAAACTATTCTGAAAACTTAGAACATGGCATTGTAAAGATTGAACTTTACGATCAGTTTGTTATCAAATTACAAATTAACAAGATACTGAACACTTATGGGAGACAATCTTGTCAAAAGTAATTCAATCATAACAACATACATACATAATTCATAAGATACAGAGTAGTGAAAAACACAAAACCCATCGCTCAATCACAAGACAATTTCAACAATACAATCAAGAATTCATGATCAAGCAAAACAAAATTTATATTCCATCCGTCCACCATCTACACTAGCCTAGATGCACGCTGGGAACGCTTCTAAGGTTCTCATTCAACATCAGAATTATGCATATATGTAAAATTCCAAGCTTTTGAAATGAAAGCTTACCGGGACGCTCCTGCGCTGCAAAGGAGGGTTAATTGAAACAAATACACATTCATAGAATCAAATCAAGGCATACCCATAGCGAAACTTGAAGGAATTTTCAATCAGAAGCATCAAATTCTCAAAAATTGAAATTTTCTCTCACAAAACCTAAAACCTCAAAACTGAAAACTGAAGAGGAGACAGCGTTCTAAACTAACAGTGCGTTTTGGGGTAGCTGTACGCACGTATGCGCTCTTGGGCCAAAAAACAAGCTTAAAAATTGGTCTGTGAGTAGACTTCAATAAAAAGAGCAAGCCATAAAAGGTTTTGGACCTGTTCCAATTTATTTATTTATTTTTTTTTTGAAAATTTTGCAACACAAAACATAATATTGCAAAAAGCCTAATCCGGTTTATTATCATGCAACTAAATCTCTAATACCAATTGCAAATGGAAAAATAAACTACACATGAAGTTGCACAAATAATAAATACAAGATGAAGATCATATATATAGCATAGCAAGATAATACCAGAATCGGTTATGAGCATGAATCATACTAGCAGTGGTGGAGAAGGCCATCGATCTTGCAACAAGGTCTTATGTGATCCTCTCAACTTATAAGCTACTATCTATGGGGCTAGAACTGTAAGCTTGCGTGTTTTGGAGAGGTCACAGGGACCTTGTATTTATATTGTACAGAACAATGAATACCTGCCCATAACAGGTTACTTAATATCATTATTACTATATCTAACAAAATATATCTGATATATTCTTGCTTGGTTACCAAGCCATTTAGATTCCCAATCGTAAATATTAGATTCACAAATAAATACGAATATCATGGAATAGGTTTTCTCATATTATCTCAGATTACTTTCTCTTTAGGTAACAATAGTTATTACACTTGATATGCATTCATTAGATGTTCACATCAAGTCTTACATAAATATGCCATAAGTTTGTGTAAGGCTTCAAAACAATTGTAGAAAACAATTGTTCAGAATCCATTTCACCACTTACTGAAGGAAAATTCAGATTTCTAGGTAAAATCAATCCCTCTAAGACAGCAATCGCTTCCGCATGCAAAGCAGAGTTTGCCAAGAAGGTTTTAACTGTCCCACTAATAACTGGTACAGTAAAATCTCTGATAATAAATCCAATCCCTGCTCTTCTGGTTTCTGAATTCCAAGCCTCATCACAATTAAGCTGTACAATAGGAAACAAAGAAGTGTACCACTTCACAGTCTTGACAGAAGAATTTCGTATTGATCCTCAGACATTTGATGAACCAAAGACAATCAGTCCACAAAATTCTGAAGCAGCAGCTTTGATTTGAGCAAGTAGCCCCCAAGGACTAGGCTCACTATGATCATAAACAGCTGCACACCTTTCCTTCCAAATGATCCAAAGAGCAAAGGAAATCCAACAAGAGAGAACAATTTTGCTATTATGAACAACCTTCATCATCTCACCCACCAAGCATCAAAAGTGGTAATAGCTGCTACATCCACCTTGTAATTAAAAGGCAAACCAATTAAACCACACTCCTATGGTCCATGGGCATTGAAGTGATAAATTTCGATATGATCCGAAGTTCCGAACAAAATAGACAAAGAGGAGAGGGGGTCACCTTTTTAACAAAAAGATTAGCCATAGTTGGAAGCGTATTCGTACAAGCTCTCCAAAGAAAATGCTTGACTTTAGGGGTAGAAGAAACGTTCCACAATTGCTTCCAAACTATAGGATTAACAACATGTGAAGAGTGAGCTGATTGCAATGAGGCCTTGCTTCTCCCTCCATGTTGCACATGACATCCAGACCTTACTAAATAAGAACCACTTTTCTCATGAGGCCAGACTAACTTATCAGGTTCTCAAGTAGAGGATAATGGGATGGACACGATAGCAACAACCTCATCAACAGTCAAATGATGAGCAATGGGATCCAGATTCCAAGAGGTTGAAGACCAATCAACCAAGTCTGCAACCTCTGAAAAGGATCAAACTCAGAAGCGTGCAGATGAGAAGCACTCAGTCTCCCACCAAAAATTCTTGGAATCCTTTTATCTTTCCAAGTACTAATGGACCCCCATTGAGTACCTACCTCAAAGCATGATCACTAAATAAACTTCTTCCCTCAAGAATGCTACTCCAAGCACACGAAGCTCTAGAGCCTTTAGAAGCTGACAAGCAATCACAATGCGGAAAATATAATCCCTTGAGCACTTGAACCCATAAAGCTTTAGGTTGTTGAAGAATTCGCCACCCTTTGGCCAGGAGGGCGAGGTTGAAATCTCTCAAACACCTGAAACCCATACGGCCCTCCTCCTTAGGCAATCCAAGCTTTTCCCAACTCAGCCAATGCACCTTACCACCCATATTTGTCTGTCCCCACCAAAAATTTGCTATAGGAGAATCAATTTCCTTACATAGCCCATCAGTGAATAGAAATACTGCCATAGGATAAGCAGGGATAGCAAAAATGACAGATTTCACAAGAATTTCTTTCCCAACTTGGGTGAGATGCAACTGTTTCCAACCTTGAATTTTTTTAGAGATTCTATCTTTCACATAAGCCAAAGCTTGTTTTTCAGATCTTCCCCATAAAGTAGGGAGTCCAAGGCAGGGGCGGAGCCACGTTGGGGCACGGTGGGTCTCGTGCCCCAATGAGATTTTGATATATATACAAATTTGGTTTCATTATAACTCAGAGTGTTGTCTTGCTGTAGTGGTAGAGGCTTATTCTAGTCTTGCTCTTTTGCTAATTTTTTTTCTTTCTTTTGTTTTTTAATATTAATACTATTATTTATTCTCAGCAATGTGCTAATTGTTTTTTTTATTTCTTTCTTTTTCTAACATTAATACCATTATTTCTTCTCAGAAAAAAAAAATTAATAGTATTCTTTCATATAGTTTTAAAGTTCAAAGATAAATTATATTTTCATTATGAAAAATTATCTAAAATCTAAAAACTATAAGTTTGATTAATAAAATATGTAATCTAAAAAAATATTGATCTTTTTTAGTACAAAAATAAATATTGATCTTTCCCTAACCTTATTCTAATTATTATTTTTATTACAATTTTGATATATTTTAAGTTTAAGTTTCAATTTTAAAAAAAAAATTTTAAAACTTTTGAGTGCCCCAGTTGAGATCATTTTCTGGCTCCGCCACTGGTCCAAGGTACTTGCCAGGGTCATCTGATCCACTAACACCCAAAATATCACTGATATTCAATTGAAGCTGTAGAGGTGTATTAAGACTAAAAAAAAAAACTTGATTTGATGAAATTGACTCTTTGGCCTGATGCATTACAGTAGTTAGTCAGAATGCTCATCATTGATCGATTGACTAGTTTTCTAAAGAAGCCTTCATAAAGAATAGGGAATCATCTGCAAATAGAAGATATGGGTTGTGAAACCCAGGGACCCTCTGCACTCATTTGAACACCAATGAGGGACTGATTCAAGCATACCTTATTAATCATTGCAGTTAACGACCATAATGAATAAGTACCGTGACAAATGATCCCCTTGCCTCAAGCCACGAGAATGAGTGAAAGCAACCCCTGGTTTTCCATTAAGTAAAATAGAGAAGGAAACTGTATTCAAGCATTTCATGATCAAGTTAACCCAACTTGTAGCAAATCACATCTTAAGCATAACAGCCTGATGAAAATCCCATTCAATAACGATCGTAAGCTTTGTTCATAGCAATCTTTAAACCCATATCAAAATCCTTGCCACTTCTCTTGATTTTAAGATAGTGAAAAACCTCATGAGCTACAATAATGTTGTCTTGTATTTGTCTGTCATGAACAAACGCAACTTGATTAAATGAAATAAGAGAGGGAAGGATGGTTCTCAACCAATTAGCCAAAATTTTGGACAACACCTTATAAGAAAAATTGCACAGGCTAATTGGTCGAAACTACCCAATCAGATCAGCATGAGAGACCTTAGGAATTAGCTCAATATGTGTTTTGTTCATGGAGTGGATTAAGGAGCCAGAGGTGATGAAATCCAATAGCAGACTGCGAACCCACAGAACAAACAACCTCCCAATAGGTTTGATAAAAAGTGCCTTGAAAACCCTCCAGGCCAGGTGCCTTCAAAGCACTAAGTTGAAAAACTGCATCCCTGACCTCGTCAATTGTAATTTGCTTCAAAACATTTTCATTCATTTCAGATGAAGTAACTGGACTAATGCAATTTAGAGATGCATCCTAATTTTGTTCCCACACACCCCACCACACCCCCCCCACCCCCCCCCCCCGGTGAAAATAACTCCTTGAAGTACTCAATGAATACTTCATTCACGGCTTTGTCACCCTCCAACCAATTCCCATTCATTGCTTTAACCTATCGTACTTTATTCCTATGCCTCCTTTGGACTGTACTGAGATGGAAAAAATGAGTATTTTTATCACCAGCTTGAAGATCTTTGATGCCAAAACGACGTTTCATAATCGATAACTTTTATCACTTTCAACTATGAAAATCTCATGCTTGTTGCAATGCCGCCGTATGCGTATTGTTGCGGTTAAGTAAGAAGTTCACAATGAAATGAGTTGTCTGGTTCCAAACAATAATCGTGAGAAGTTTTTAGCTTTTAATTTTACTTTTATTTTTTGGTCTAATTTGGTTATGTGCGGATTGCCCTAGTTACGGAAATGTAGTAATGCTCGTATCGTTAGAGCATATCCAACAGTAAAAGTTACTTTAGTTAAATTTAGCTAAAGTTAAAAAATATAGCTATTGCTTTATTAAATAAATAAATAAAAAATATATATATATATATAGCTATTGATTTAACAATATTGCTTCAGCAGTAGTAGCTATTTATAATTGACAAACTATATTTTATCGAATTATAAATTGACATGTGAACAAAAGAGGAGAGAGAAATATAACTTTTGTTTAGCTATTCATGATTCTCTAGCTAAATATAGCTAGTCATTTTAGCTAAAGTTAAATTTAACTTGGCTATAGATAGTCTGTTGGAGTTGAGCTTTCCTTCAAAAATAGTTATATATAGCTAAAAATTGAATTTAGCTATTCTGTTGGAGTTGCCCTTAGTTTAGAAAAATATAGAGTTTTTAAGTACTATATGGTCTAGTGGCATTAGTACTTACTTTATACATAGTGTTAATGCTCAAAGTCCGGCGGTAGCTGATCTTTCGTTTAACGCGGGTCCGGTAGGCGGACCGCTACTCTGAGGATCTGATGGCCTCCGCTAGTTGTCACACAAAAGACAGGGCGTCAGAGGGAGACCGCGTCGGGCGGTCTTCACTTCTCCAATGCCTAAGTCAGTCAATGCATGTAGGCAGCACAACAATAAATGAGTAGTAAATGCGTAATTAATGAGGAGAGATGAGAGAACCTTTTATAGGTCTGGAGAAGGTTGATCCTCTTTTTGTTTTCGATGTGGGACTGATGTGCTTCGATACCCAACGTCTGGAGCTTCTGATGCTACCTTGGCGCGGCGCGTCAGCTGTGATCTGGGGGCGATCCAGGGCTCAGGCAGTAGCCCGCCTGGCTGTGTCTCCGCAGGTCACCCCCTTGGTGAGAGTCGGTACCTCTGGCGATACAATGAGCGTGGCTTATTATAGCTAATTATGCTTACAAACGTACATGTAGGTACACATAGAATGTCCTATGTTTGACTCATAAACTGTTATACTTTCTCACTTGCAATATTATTAGTTATTTATATATGTTTATACTAATAAAACAAGTTTATAGCTTATTAAGTATCGATAGTCATGTCATAGAATGTCCTATGTTTGACTCATAAACTATTATACTTTCTCACTTGCAATATTATTAGTTATTTATATCTGTGTATACTAATAAAACAAAGTTTATAGCTTATTACGTATCAATAGTCATGTCCTAGGGTTTTGTTGTCGAGTTTCTTCTCGTCCAGCTGCGCTCCGGCTTCAGTGCTGGTTTTGCCTCATCGACATTGTAATGCTGCAGGACAGGTATCAATGGTTATGGTTCCTTTGGCTTCTTAGTTGGCCGGAGTTAAGGTTTCTCGTGATAGGTCTGTGAGATCTGGTTTTCTTCTTTTCCTATGTTGAGCGGCTGTGGGCACGGATTCAAGGTCACCATGGGTAGTGCAGGCTAGGGTGGATCTAGAGAGTGGTGTGACAATAGTGATGGCGTCTTCGGAGGGGTTCGGGGTCGGCTTGGACTCCTTGGAGGTTGGGATCCAGCGTTTGGACCCGGGTCTGGCTGTTTATCAGGGTTCTCTGTATGATGATATGTCAGCGATGCTGGTTTTCCTTTAGGGGGGCGGCAATTGGTCGATCACGGTGAGTCGTGCTGGATTGCTGTTGTGTGCGTGCGGCAGGTTTCTGCACAGGGAAGAGGATGTTGGGTCGAGTTGGGCCAAGATGGTTGGGCCTTTGTTTTTGTCTTCTTTTGGGCCAATTGGATTGCTACTAGGGTTTATTGTTTTAGTTTGCTTTGTTTCAACAATTCCCTTTTGGGAGGTAGTGAGCTCCGGCCCTGTCTAGACTTTTTTGTATGTTTATTTTTTCATAGTTGGTAGTTAGGTGACAAACCACACTCAGCTCAATCAGGTTTGTCTAGTCTATACTAGTTGAAGCTCATCTAGAAGTCTTTGTAGAAGTACTTAGTTTAAAAGTACAACAATTTTGCTTAGCGTTTGGAGTCAGGTAGAATAGATTGCTTACGAGGCGAGGAGATTTTGTTAACATAGACTGCTCTGCGCTCACAGTGTCTAAACAGGGTAGTCGCGTTTTGTACTATTCTGATCTATGAAACTGGGTTATACAATTTGTATGAACTCTTTACTTCAAGAAACATAGTCATGTTACTAAAATATAATAATCCATGTATGGTTAATACAAAAAACAAGAGCTTATAAAAGGTTTCAAGGGATATATTGTATCGAAAAAAAATGAAATATTTGCTCTAATTGTAGTTGTAGTGTAGTTATGACAACTACCTAGTTATTACAATCTCCTAACGAAATCAAATATTGTAAATATAAATATTGTCTGTCCCACAAACTATGCCGAAATTTCAATCAAAATTAATGCTTTATAAGCATTTTGAAGCTAAAATAGTCACCCCTAGTCTAAAATGATGAAATTTTACAATTTAAGCATACGTGGTGTCTAAAGTATCTGTGATATCTAAAGTAGGGCTATAAATAGGCTCAATATAGCTCGAGCTCGGTTCATATTCGGCTCGGTTTTAGCTCTTGGATAAGGCCAGCCCAAACCATGCACTAGTTGATAAATGAGACATCAAAACACATAAACCAGGCCCAAATAACCAAACCTGAGCCTAAGCCCAAGCAAGAGAAAGCCTAATAAGAGGACGACCACCCTGTATTCTCTGCCAAAGTATCACCATCGTCGTCGCCGGCGACCAATCCTTCTAGCACATCTTTGCCGAAACGCCAATCTGCTACACCTTGAAAAGAGCCCAATCGGATCTCGACCACACTGAAATTAACTCTTACCCACCGATGAGCAGAGTATGCAAAGTCAATTGGATCTAATGTACCTTGAATTACAGCCCTTACTCTTCTTCTTTAGCCAACATACGACGATCAAACAACCACAAAGACATCATCAACACCAACCTAAGCAAAGGTGACCTGCCTCGCTGGATCCAAACCAAAGATCTGAAGTCAACCAAAATCTGTCAACTAACCGAAATACGATTTGACCTTAGCAAAAATAAAAATAGAAGAAGAACCCAACGTCAGCCGCCGCTAGGTGCTACGAAATCTAACTAGAAGGGTAGTTCCACCATTGATCTTGAAATCGTAGGGTCAACTATCTTAGTATGAAGAATTATTTGTGTAACTTTACATGTAGCTAACAATTTTTTTTTGTTACGTTCGAGGGAAATCGAACAATTATTAGTTTAACTATTTTATTTTGGATTAAATTTTGTTTAGTCCCTGTACTCTAACACTTGTCGTTTCAATCCCTGACATTCTCATTTAATCTAAAAAGTCCCTAACGTCACAATTTTCGTCCGATTGGTACACTTCATCCAATTGCTCCATCAGTTGGCTGACGTGGCATTAAAATCAGCGCCACATAAGCCTTTTCAATTGCGAAATATCCATACTATCCCTGCCCTCTATTATGGGTGTTTAGGCCCCTTCTCTGTCCATTTCTTAAGGAGCATCATATCAAACGACAGTGACCCAGCCCTCTTTCCACTTTCTGGCTACCTCTGGACATCGGACCAGTGTCGTTTGACTCCTCTTCGCGGAGCGAACCAGAGCCCTGTCTTCCTTGCTCCGAACAAGCGGCGACGATGGCCTAGCGAAGCCTAAAAGCTTCATGCGTTTCCAGCTAGTTTTTCCAATTCCGGCCAAATCGTCACGGCTCACCAGTGTCAAAAGTTTCCTCTCGTCCTCGCCGACCTACCCACGGTGTTGGTTTGTCCAGATGATAAGGCATGAGAGAGAATCAAAGTCGGGAAGATTCGGTGCTTCTACTGAGTTTTTCGGCGACTTCGGTCACCATTGATGGTAAGTGATGTATGAAACTTGATCAACTCTTCAAGATCTACATGTCTATATACTTGGTTTTGATTTTAGTTAAGGTTGGAGAAATTTGGAGTTTTGGGTGATTTCAGCCACTGTTAAAACCACCGTGTGTGGCAGCGGTGCTGTTCTTCTCGGCTCACTCTGCTCTTCTTTCTCTAGTCATTTTCAACCATCTTTCATTTTCTTGGTTTTTAGAGGAAGACCCAACATGCACAGGAACCCAGATCAACGGTCACGATCCACCAAGCCCACCACCATTCATGGCTACGCGCACTCCGGCGACTTGCTGGGTTTCAAAAGCAGCTCTAGGAAAACCCAGCTCTGCTCAATGAAAGAAACGCCATTGTTGGCGTTTTGGGTACATTTGGAAAACCCAGCTCTGCTTAATTTGGTGTATTGAATCCATTTGATCATATTCTCATGTGGGATTTGGGTTCTTTAAGCTTTGAAAAGCTGATTTTGATGTGTTTATGTGTTGGTGTTGTAATTAGTTAAGGAAAATTGAGACTTTGATTGCATTAAGGAAGGACCGCATTGATCTTTTTCTTTGGTTAAATGTAATGTAGTGAGAATATAGTGAATTTTAGGTACCCTTTTGTTCTCAAACTAAACTTGGTCTAAGGAAAATTCAACATTCAAATTGAAATTTTGTTCTTGGTAATATGTTTAGAAAAGTTGCTACTGCAGGTGTGGGGTTTGGAGTGACAAATTCAAGCACTTTGGAGTTATTTTTTGGTCAAGAATGAGGGGGGGGGGTTTGTATATTGGACAATTTGCAAGTTACATAGCATGAAAACTACTGAGCTGGTGTGCCTTTAAGTGTCAGATCAGCAACTTAACGGTCCGATTTGACTTAATGTTAAAGGTGAGGACCAATCAGACGAAAATTGACATTAGAGACTTTTTAGATTAAATGAGAATGTCAGAGACTGAAACAAAAAAATGGTCATAGTACAGGATTAAACATAATTTAATCCTTTTATTTTATAGTGACCTTTTTTTTTTTTAATAGGAATTGATTTCATTAGATAATCAAGCCATAAAACAGGCCAGAGTCTAACATGTACTTATACAAGAAATCTGGTTCAGGAACTAGACAACCTATCTAAGAAAATACCAAACTCATTAATTTCTAAAGGGACGCTCACTTGAAAGCAAGCCTAACTAAGCAAGAACAGCCTCACTTCCTAAGGAAAAATCATTCATCTAGTCTAATCTGCCAGCACACAATTGTGGTACAAATAAAAACTAGAAACATCTTAGCAAAGCTTACAGAGATTACCCCTACCTAAAAAAGGCTTGCATCCAAATGTCTAAAAACATAAATTAAAATTAGGGCCAACTCCTTCCCCTTAAGGTTGGAGCCAGCACCATCTTCTGTAGCTAACAACATCGGCAACATGTTCGTCTTCTTGCTTTTGTTTGTATTATTCTGACTTTAATTGAGCCTAGGCATAACGGCCTGTTAACGTTAGTGACTGAGGGGGTCTCTAGTTAGCTTTAGAGAGAGAGAGAGAGAGAGTGACACAAGATGTATAGTGGTTCGTTTCCCGCCTTAGCGGGAAACTACGTCCACTTGAATGTTACACTAGTGTGTTGAGTCTTGAGGCCCAAGGGGATTACAACAGATGTAATGGGATCGTGTTTGAGTGGGAGGAGGCATTCCTTTTATAGGTGAAGGAAGCCCTTTCCTTTACATGGTTTTTGATGTGGGACAAGCAACAACTATTTCTAGTCTAGAAAGCCTATTTGTGAGGGCATGTTGGCAAGGTCGGGAAGGTGGCTTCCCGGCGACAGTTTTGCCACTTCCAGATACCATAGCGTAGCTTGACCATAGGCCTACAAGATGCCAGTAGCAGTTGGGCCTCATCATGGCTTGTGGGTGTCCCAAAGAGGGTGTTACTTATGCTTGGTGAGATAGCAAACTAGTCATGCTAGTAGGTATCTACAAGTCCCCGAAGTCCGCAAGCAAGAGGAGCTTCTTGGTTGGGGAGTTATAAGCATGAAGTCATCAAGCATAAGTGACCGGGCGGCACAGAGCCCCTACAAGTCCCCGAACTCCGTAAGCAAGAAGGGACCCGTTTAATCCTGCACAATGAGACAAAAAAACGCGCATATGTAGAATGCTTGTTTTATTAGTTACCGCTCGTATTAATGGAATGCGAAAAGAATTCGATTTGTTGCGAGCGACAAATGGTAGAAGAATTCAATATTCCATTAATGTGTATGAATATGTAAAATATTGGTATTTGTACATGTGGATCTTATGACCATATAACACGCACAATAGATAGTTGCAAATGTAATGGGTGTCCATATAAATTTATGGGAGTAGTCCCGGTGACATCGTATGAAGCGTTTGTGAACTTGGGGCTTAAGTAAAGCATGTTGGACATGATCGAGCAAGTTGGGTGTAGTTGAGCGTGTAGGCGCGGTGCGAGCATGCGGGGCGTGGCCCAAGCGCAAGTCGTGGCCATGCTCGATACCCAAGCAAGTCGTAACTCGAGCAAGTCGTTTATCCGAGCATGTTTTATTAAGTCGTAAGTGTCACAAGCTTCTAGATGAATTTCACAAGTAATTGAATTTAAGCATGTATGTGAGTAGCATGTACTTGTAGTAAAGTTGCTAATAACATTTTGTAGGCATGCTTAAGGGTCATGGAAGCATGTAAATGCATATCAAGTGTGATATATTGTGGGCATGGCATTGGCATGCTAATAGCTCTAATTGCAAGAGCGTAAAAGATAAGACATAGTTACTTATCTTATGCCGATTTGAAGGCTGGCGGAGTTGGCCGAGCATGACGGTCTATTGCTTATGGCGGATAAAGTGTTTCGATAATGCACGTCAACTCGTAGTTGAGGTTGAATGCCCCATAGAAATAGTTGAATTTCCTTGAAACAAAATAGATGATTAATATGTGGATTTGTAAAATCAACAACAATGATTTGCATATGGACTTTGACAAAATTGTAAGCAAAGTGTATAAGCATGTGTGGTGGTTGATAACAAATAACATGTATATATGTCCATTTTGAATGTCCAATTTGCGGGAAACATGTGAGCTCTCATTATTTCTATATAATACATCGTTTATATGCAAATGAAATAATCATATAGCATAAGTGTGATGATTGGATACATTGCGGCAATTTGAGCATGCAAACTTAAATCTTGCCTCACAGTCTGTGATCAAGTAGGGATGGAGCATGTAAACTCAATATAATTTTCATTTGGACATATAGGCCAACCAATGTTTTCTATCGATGATGCCATGTGCAAAAAATGTATAGCTGGAAGCATGTTGTTGAAGTCAATTAATGTAAATAACATTTGAGACAAGGACTTGAATCAAGCATCAGCAGGTTTTCATGTTATATGGATGAGCATGCATGGTGTGGGCATTTGGTTTCAGTGATACATGCAGCATAATTACTAATATTCAATTAACAAAGCAAGAAAAGCATGTGGCCGATACATGCAGTAAGGTGGCAGCACCACGTCTTGATGTATGATCATGCTTGGTTTATCATAAAGGATACACACACGTCTCTACACACGTCTTATAGGTACATGCTGTCGGGGGGTTGTAGGCTTGTAGGCATGTAGAGACAAACTAGAGAATGATGCAGTGTGTATAGATTATAAGCCATCAGAGATTGTTTTTAAAAGATAAGCTTATCTGGTTGGTTAGAGCGTCGCCAAAGATTTGATTGAACTCGAGTGAGAGCTGGTGAATGTAAGAGTCAAGCGTCCAGTTTCGACGAGTTTGGTTCCGACAGAGGTGAAGCTCGGTGGAGGAGAAGCTCAGCGGTGAAGTTTGAAGTTCGGCTGTGAACTTCCAGGCTCCAGCCGTGCCGCTCGGCGGTGAAGTTCGGAGTTTGGCGGTGACCTTCCAGCGGTGCCGCTCGGCGGTGAAGTTCAAAGTTCGGAGGTGAACTTCCAGCGGTGCCACTCGGCGGTGATGAGGCTGGCGGAGCGGAGCGCTTGCCCAGCGGAGGTAGTTGGCGGAGAAGTGAACGCTGGGTGTTGTTAGCGGTAAACGTCGCCGCTGGAGAGCTGGCGGAGGATGATTGGCTAACCGTTGAACCCTAGCTGATGAGCGGTGGCCGCTGGATGGTGCTATGCGAGCTGCTGCTGGAGGTTGGCGGAGCTTTAGGCTAACGAAGTATCCGCTGGTTGTTGCTGGAGGTTACAGCTGCTGCTGGCGCTGGTGCTTGTGTGCTTTTTGACCAGGTCATTGGCGGATGGTGCTGGGCGGTAGCCCTCGCCGGCGAAGGGGTCGCTGGGTTATTGCCGGTGGGTTGCTGGGTTACCGCTGGGCTTGGGTTACCGCTAGGTTTCTGCAGCTGGGTCTTGTGTCGCTGACCGTGCGCGTTGGGCTAGCGGTGGAATTAGCCTTACTAGCAGTTCATGTTTGGCAGTTGGCACTTACTGCTTAGCGAAGGCCTTTGGTGGAGCAACAAGAAGAAGGATGTGATGGTGATCACTTGGAGCTCGGCGCTGATGATCAGCTTTGGCGGTTGGATGCAACAATGAAGAAGGCAGGTTGCCTAGAGTGACCTTATGGGTGTCCAGAGAAATTAGGCTCCATTTTTTTGAATAGTGCAGCATTGACCTTTGCTTGTCTGGCGTTGACCGCACGTTGATTACCATTGATTAGCCTCAATGGGCGTTGACCAAGCCTTGACCGTCCCATATGTTGGTGTTTTGATCAGCTCCTGCCAGTGTTGACCATCCCCTGGGAGTTGACCGGTGTTGACTAGCCCTTTAAGATGCAAATTTCTGCTCTGGTTTTACCGTTGAAGTAATGTTGATCATGTTTTCGCAAAAGTTGCCGCCAAGACGCATTAATTCAAACAAAAACTCAAAGAAGGAAGAAATTTCTTCAAGCTCCGCTAAGCAGACTTAGCTCATGGAAGGTGACGAAGCCAATGTGTTGGCTTCCCACAGACGGCGCCAATGTTAACGTTACTGACCGAGGGGGTCTCTAGTTAGCCTTAGAGAGAGAGAGAGAGAGAGAGAGAGAGAGAGAGAGAGAGAGAGAGAGAGAGAGAGAGAGAGAGAGTGACACAAGATGTATAGTGGTTCGTCTCCTGCCTTAGCGGGAAACTACGTCCACTTGAATGTTACACTAGTGTGTTGAGCCTTGAGGCCCAAGGGGATTTGACAGGGTCCGCCCCAAATTTCCCCCTAAAATCTGAAGTGGCCCTGCGAGACCCACTTTTAAAGAAAATTTTACCGAAATTTCGGTAAAACCTTCCTTAAAAGTAGGCAACCCAAACCTGTAAGAAAAACGAATACACTTCGAATATCTCAACCATGACTTTCTGGAGCCACCCTGCTCCCATAATCCAACCAACTCAAACTTAAAGATAGAAATAATAATTCAAAGGCTTAAGTCCAACAAAGCTTCATAACTTTAAATACAACAATTCATGAAAGATAGGTCATAGACCTCAAACACAACTCGTTACAAGTCCGGTTCATAAATCCCATAGTAATCAGAGTAGACTAACACCGAAATTAATATAAAGTTCAGAAGGTTAAACAGGTAACCTACAATGTGAGATAGCGGGAAACTAATGCGGTCACTATGGCTCGCAGCTAGTACGCCAAGCAGCAACTCTGAGAACTGGGCATTTGAAACCAAAGGGCCCAGGGGAAAGTATTGAAAAAAACACGTTAGCGTGAGTGGACAAAAATTAGATAGATATAACATAAGAAAAGAAATTAAAGAGTTGATACTTTCCCACAATTTAGTTTGGAAAAATAACTTTCCGATGCATGCAAGGTTTGGAAATTTTAATCAATTCCTAAACTTCAAAGGAGCGTAAGAAAATGAAAAATAATCCAGCCTCGCTGGTTAAAGAAAATAAATAGATAATATGGGGAAACGATTTCACCATACGGGTAAATAAGCCCCTCAGGCTCTACCTACCCTCGACTGCCACTCACACATAGATTGTGTGAGGAGGAGAAATAATAACCTCGACTACCACCCACGTGAGGAGGAGAATAAGCTACCTCAACTGCCACTCACAAACACAAAGTAAGTGAGGAGGAGACCTAATCGAATGACCCGAGTATGGTGAGGAAAATATTCAAAATAGTAAATCTGTAAGGCTTCCCAACATATTTCAATGACGTGACCCCGCACGCCAAAATATTCTCAATTTCATAAAGAATAGCCGAGCGATAATAAATCACTAAAAATAAACGAAAAACATATAATTTAAAAAGAACTTTCAATCTCCCAAAAATTAAATCATGTTCCCCAAAAACATTCAAAAGTTTAAGTTTGAGCATGACTATTCATATTCGAAACCATAAGGGAACGATGCAAAAATTTTCGATCCAAATTGAATATTATATTCGATAAGAAATATGATATATAAAATAAGACAATCATTCGTCATTCCGGAAAATAAGTGCATGCATCAAAATTTAAAACAAAGTTCACTCACAGTATTAACTAATCCTATCGTCGATCAGTATTCTCCTCGGATGGAGACTCCTCTCGTCCTGTAACAATAATATTCGCATAAATTATAATTACAGGACGGGAATTTAAATTTACGAAAATTAGATAACGGAATTCTAAACATCTTCTTAAACCCAACTCCTTCAATCCACCTCCGATTCCATCCAAACTACACCAAAGTCACATTTACAACCTCCACAACTCATGTACATTTTAACTAGCTAAAAATAGAAACCAAAACTCCATCCTACGCGCCGCCCACAGTGGCGGCACGTGAGCTACACGCGCCGCCGGCAAAACACCTCTGATGGCCACCAAAATTTGACAGCACAATCTACTCAACAAACCCAACCTCTTTCTCAACTACAACAAGTTCCAATTTTACCTTTAAACAGTCGAATCCGGCCGGTGCAGATAACCCAGAAAACTCAAGATCCCTAGATTGTCGATTCGGCCTCTACATGGCAAATTAGAATGCAAGACCTTAGGGGAAATGATCTCCGGCAAAAACTCGACCTTCGACGCCGGTTTGGTGACCGGAGATGGCCGGAATGGTCGGAAATCGGCAAAAACCACAAGTTGCTACAGTAACCTTCCCAGCTCAAAATCGAGCTCCTCCGGCCAAATTTCTGCAAAACACCACCACATATACAACAAGGGGAAGGAGACGAGCTTAGGGATGCTCGGAGTTCATCATGGGTCGGCCGGAGGGGGAAGAAATCAAAGGAAGAAAATTGCGGCCGAAGGGGAGGAAGAGTCGGGGAAGAAGAAGAGAGAGTTACCGGCTAGCTAGGTAGAATTTCCGAAAATGGAAATCTACCAACAGTAACTTCCATATTTATATTAATTACCATGAACAGTAACTTCCACATTTTAGGCCATAACTTTCACATACGAACTCCAATTTTTACGTACCACATATGCACGCGCTCGGTTTAACGTCCTCTACAACTTTCATGAAGGAAATTTTCTCAAATTGTTAACCCATCAAAAGTCAACTTCTAGCACCCCCTAAATGATAAAAAACTGAAACCAAGGACTGTAAAACATAAAGAAATTCACTTAGACACAGATAAAGAATAAATCGAAGACGGGGCATAACAATTCCCCCCCCCCTAAAAAAAATTTCGTCCTCGAAATTTACATACCTGTTAGAACAGATGGGGGTACTGATGTCTCATTAGGTCCTCCGGTTCCCAAATAGCTTCTTCCACCAAATGATTACTCCACAGTACCTTAACTAAAGGTATCGTCTTGTTCCTAAGGACCTGCTCCCTTCTGTCGAGTATTTGGATCGGTTTCTCCTCATAAGTCAGATCCTCCTTCAAACGAATAGGCTATTCTTTTAAGACATGAGAAGGATCAGCAATATACTTGCGGAGTAGGGACACGTGGAAGACATCATGAATTTTTTACAACCTCGGAGGTAGTATTAATTTGTATGCAATTGGGCCAACTCGCTCTTTAATCATAAAAGGTCCAATATATCGACGACTGAGCTTCCCCCGCTTTCGAAATCTTACAACGCCCTTCCAAGGGGACAATTTCAGGAATACCCAATCACCTTTTTGAAACTCCAAGTCTTTCCTGCGGTTATCCGCATAACTCTTCTGTCTACTTTGAGCTGTCCTGAGTTTCTCCTTGAACAACTTAACTTTTTCAGTGGTAATTCGTACGATCTCCGGGCCTAGAAGCTTTCTTTCTCCTACTTCATTCCAACACAATGGAGTACGACACTGCTTTCCATAGAGAGCTTCGTAAGGGGCCATGTCAATACTGGAATGGTAACTATTATTGTAAGCAAACTTTATCAATGCCAAATGGCTATCCCAACTTCCTTTGAATTGCATAACACAGGATCTCAACATGTCCTCCAAAGTTTGGATAGTTCTTTCTGATTGTCCATCAGTCTGTGGATGAAATGCAGTGCTAAAACTCAACCCAGTACCCAAAGCTTCCTGTAGACTCCTCCAAAATTTTGAAGCGAAACGAGGATCTCGATCAGAGACAATAGAAACAGGTGGCCCATGAAGTCTTATTATTTCATTCACATAAAGTTCTGCTACAAGCCATCCCATAAGTCTTGTTGACAGGTAAGAAATGAGCAGACTTGGTGAGTCGATCCACAATCACCCAAATACTATCATGACCATTACGAGTTCGCGGAAGACCAGAAACAAAATCCATGGTGATCTGCTCCCACTTCCACTCCGGAATTGGCAACGGCTGTAGCAATCCCGAAGGTTTCTGTCTTTCTGCTTTTACATGTTGGCACACCAAGCACCTACACACATATGCTACAATTTCCCTCTTCATATTTCGCCACCAATAGTATGATTTTAAAGTTCGGTACATTTTTGTCCCGCCGGGATGCATAGCATAAGCAGAATTATGAACCTCTTCCAAAATTTCTCGTTTAATATCAACAAGATTAGGAACACATAGTCTATTTCCAAACATTAAGGCTCCATCCCTTCTGAGAGTAAAGTCCATTCTAGTGCCGCTACTCACTGCTTCTTTTAATTGTCTCAGATATTCATCATCATCTTGTGCCTCCCGCACTCTGTCAATGAGATTCGGTCTCACATGGAAGCTAGCTATCAATGCTCCAGATTCTTTCTCAATTGCCAAATTTACCCCCGTAGCTCGCAATTCATAGAGTAAGGGAACTTGAACTGCCTTCAAATGGGCTAAAGAGCTAAAGGGCTTCCGACTAAGTGCATCTGCTACCACATTGGCCCTTCCTGGATGATACTCAATAGTGCAATCGTAATCCTTAATTAACTCCAACCACCTCCTTTGCCTCAAATTCAAGTCCCTTTGAGTAAGTAAATATTAAAGACTTTTATGATCAGTGAAAATCTGGCATCGAGCCCCATAAAGATAGTGTCTCCATAACTTAAGTGCAAGTACCACGGTAGCAAGCTCAAGGTCATGGGTCGGATAATTCATTTCATGAGGTTTTAGCTGCCTAGATGCATAAGCAATCACATTTCCATGCTGCATTAACACACAACCCAAACCTTGTCTTAAGGCATCACTGTAAATCACATATTCCCCGCTATCATCAGGTAATGCCAGAACTGGGGCACTAGTTAAACGTCTTTTGAGCTCTTGGAAACTTTGTTCACACTCCTCTGACCAAACAACACCCTTCCTGGTCAATTTGGTAAGAGGAGCAGCAAGCCTGGAAAAATCTTGAATGAACCGCTTATAGAAGCCTGCCAAACCCAAGAAACTACGAATCTCTGTCACAATGGTAGGTCTTTCCCAGTTCAAAAGCGCTTCCACCTTTTGAGGGTCTACACCAATGCCTTCAGCTGAAACCACATGACCCAAGAATCCTATGCTGTTAAGCCAGAATTCGCACTTACTCAACTTAGCATATAGTCTAGCATCCCTCAAAGTCCGAAGTACCAGCTTTAAGTGCTTAACATGAAGTTCATCACTCTTAGAGTAGACCAAAATATCATCAATAAACACGATCACGAAATGGTCTAGGTACGGGCGGAATACCCGATTCATGAAGTCCATGAAAGCCGCAGGAGCATTGGTCAATCCAAACGGCATCACCTCAAACTCATAGTGACCATAACGTGATCGGAAGGCGGTCTTGGGTATGTCAGACTCTCTTATCCGTAACTGATGATAACCTGACCTCAAATCAATTTTAGAAAAAACATTGGCACCCCTCAACTGATCAAACAAATCATCAATTCGTGGTAAAGGATACTTGTTCTTCACTGTGACCTTATTCAACTTCCTATAATCAATGCACAATCTTAAAGTGCCATCCTTCTTCTTAACAAAAAGCACTGGGGCACCCCAAGGAGATACGCTTGGTCGAATGAAACCTTTATCTAACAGCTCTTGTAATTGAGTCTTTAACTCCTTTAATTCAGCTGGGGCCATCCGGTAAGGTGCCTGAGATATAGGTGTCGTACCGGGAAGCAAATCTATAATGAAATCTATCTCTCTTACTGGAGGTAAGCCAGGTAGTTCATCAGGAAACACATCCGGAAACTTCCTAACCACAAGAATATCCTCAATACTCAACACCTCCCTCCTTGTATCCACCATGTGTGCCAAGTAAGCCTGGCAACCTTTATTCAAAAGCTTTTCAGCTGTTATGGCCGAAATCAGGCAAGAGGAGAGAATATTCTACTCACCTCAGAAAATAATTTCCGGTTTTCCTAGACTTAGAAACACTACTTCCTTACGGAAACAGTCAACTAATGCACAATGTGTCCCCAGAAAATCCATCCCCAGAATTACATCAAACTCGACAAGATCTAAGGGAATTAGGTTGGCTTCCAAGCAAAAACCATCAACCATTACATCACAATGATTGAAAACCCACTCTATCTTAAGGGTTTCTCCCGCAGGTAAAGAAACGTACCACTCGCCTATAAGAGGTGATGACGGCACATTTGCAAAACATGCAAATCTACTTGACATAAAAGAGTGCGTCGCACCGGGATCAATTAAGGTTAAAGCAGGTTGATTAAAAATAAACAACGCACCAACGATAACCTTCGGTGAATCACAGCCCTCCTGCTGGGTCATGGCGTGCAGTCTAGCATGTGTCCTAGGACGACCTCGCTGAGCTCTGCCCTGCTGAGAACTAGCTCGGCCTACCGAGCTAGTGCGGGCGCTGCTAGTAGAACCGCCAGTAGAGGACTAACCAACAGTCTGAGTGGGGGTAGATCTGGCTCCCTGAGTCAAAAGGGGGCAGTCCCTCCTGAAGTGATCCTGCTGACCACACATAAAACATCCCACTGTCTGATACTGCCCAACCTGTGCTGACTGGCTAGAAGAAGCCCCACTCGAACCACCATGATAACTCTTGGACCTCTCAAGCAGCCCAAACTGTCGTCCACTAAACTAACCCCGAGAGAATCTCCTGTCACGTACCCTGAATCTAGTACGGGACCTCGAACTGGAACCACTGCTCTTTCCACTACCAATTGAAGAACCAGAACCAGATGTGGAAGTAGCCCTCTTAGATGGACCCTGGCTAGGGCTACCAGGATCCCTAGGGTGAAATCCAGCAGGTGAGTCCGACTCTATGTCCATGGCATAAGATACTGCCTCAGCAAAACTTCAATATGGTGTGCCAAACATCTTATCCTTAAACTTTCCTCCAAGTCCCAGGACAAATCTACGAATCTTACTTTGCTCAGTACGAACCAAATTCGGCACATGGTGAGCCAAGGAGAGAAACTCCTGCTCAAACTCCAACACTGACTGATCATCTCTCTTCTCCAGACTCAAAAACTGGTCCTGCATCCGGTTAAGGTGGGCATCACTAAAGTAACGTCCATAGAAATGGGCCTTGAACATATCCCATGTCATCGGGCCAGCATTTGCAGGGTCATTGACAACACTAGTCCACCAATGCCAGGTGGTATCCTCAAGGAACTGCACCGCCAAATTCACTTTCCTGTCCAATGGAAGGTCCATCTGGGAGAAAACTCTCTCCATCCTATCAAGCCACCGCTGAGCCTCTACAGGTGAGGTGGTAGAAGAAAAAGTCTGAGCCCCATGCCTCCTAGCACGCTCCACAGTATAGTCGGTACGTGACCCGGGGAGAGCTGCGGCAATCTGCTGAAAGAACTGCCCAAAAGTATCCGCAAACCTCCTACGTATCTGCTCATCATCCTCAACAGGAGGAGTTTCCCTACGTGCTCGGCAATTTCGAGCCATAGTGCCTGAAGAAAAAGTATTAAGAAGTTCAAGGATCAGTACAACAAGGTATCTACTTTACATGCATAATAACACACTAGCACCGAAGAGCACACGATAGTGATCCGCCGCGGTCGGGCCATCACTCGGGAGGTAACTAGCCGTCATTAGGCACATAAAGTAGTAAAGAAACATAGAAGACTACAGAACCTAGAAACCTAACGCTCTGATACCAACTGACAGGGCCCGCCCCAGATTTCCCCCTGAAATCTGAAGTGGCCCTGCAGGACCCACTTTTAAAGAAAATTTTACCGAAATTTCGGCAAAACCTTCTTTAAAAGTAGGCAACCCAAACCTGTAAGAAAAACGAATACACTTCTAATATCCCAACCATGACCTTCTAGAGCCACCCTGCTCCCATAATCCAACCAACTCAAACTTAAAGATAGAAATAATAATTCAAAGGCTTAAGTCCAACAAAGCTTCATAACTTTAAATACAACAATTCACGAAAGATAGGTCATAGACCTCAAATACAACTCATTACAAGTTCGGGTCACAAATCCCATAGTAATCAGAGCAGACTAACACCGAAATTAATATAAAGTTCAGTAGGTTAAACAAGTAACCTACAATGTGAGATAGCGGAAAACTGATGCGGTCACTATGGCTCGCTCCTAGTACGCCAAGCAACAACTCTGAGAACTGGGCATTTGAAACCAAAGGGCCCAGGGGAAAGTATTGAAAAAAAATACGTTAGCGTGAGTGGACAAAAGTTAGATAGATATACCATAAGAAAAGAAATTAAAGAGTTGATACTTTCCCACAATTTAGTTTGGAAAAATAACTTTCCGATGCATGCAAGGTTTGGAAATTTTAATCAATTCCTAAACTTCAAAGGAGCGTGAGAAAATGAACAATAATCCAGCCTCGCTGGTTAAAGAAAATAAATAGATAATATGGGGAAAAGATTTCCCCATACGGGTAAATAAGCCCCTCAGGCTCCATCTACCCTCGACTGCCACTCACACATAGATTGTGTGAGGAGGAGAAATAATAACCTCGACTACCACCCACGTGAGGAGGAGAATAAGCTACCTCAACTGCCACTCACAAACACAAAGTAAGTGAGGAGGAGACCTAATCGAATGACCCGAGTATGGTGAGGAAAATATTCAAAATAGTAAATCCGTAAGGCTTCCCAACATATTTCAATGACGTGACCCCGCACGCCAAAATATTCTCAATTTCATAAAGAATAGCCGAGCGATAATAAATCACTAAAAATAAACGAAAAACATATAATTTAAAAAGAACTTTCAATCTCCCAAAAATTAAATCATTTTCCCCAAAAACATTCAAAAGTTTAAGTTTGAGCATGACTATTCATATTCGAAACCATACGGGAACGATGCTAAAATTTACTATCCAAATTGAATATTATATTCGATAAGAAATATGATATATAAAATAAGACAATCATTCGTCATTCCGGAAAATAAGTGCATGCATCAAAATTTAAAACAAAGTCCACTCACAGTATTAACTAATCCTGTCGTCGATCAGTATTCTCCTTAGATGGAGACTCCTCTCATCCTGTAACAATAATACTCGCATAAATTATAATTACGAGACAGGAATTTAAATTTACGATAATTAGATAACAGAATTCTAAACATCTTCTTAAACCCAACTCCGTCAATCCACCTCCGATTCCATCCAAACTACACCAAAGTCACATTTACAACCTCCACAACTCATGTACATTTTAACTAGCTAAAAATAGAAACCAAAACTCCATCCTACGCGCCGCCCACAGTGACGGCACGTGAGCTACACTCGCCTCTGGCAAAACACCTCTGATGGCCACCAAAATTTGACAGCACAATCTACTCAACAAACCCAACCTCTTTCTCAACTACAACAAGTTCCAATTTTACCTTTAAACAGTCGAATCCGGCCGGTGAAGATAACCCAGAAAACTCAAGAACCCTAGATTGTCGATTCGGCCTCTACACGGCAAATTGGAATGCAAGACCTTAGGGGAAATGATGTCCAGCAAAAACCCGACCTTCGACGCCGGTTTGGTGACCGGAGATGGCCGGGATCGTCGGAAATCGGCAAAAACCACAAGTTGCTACAGTAACCTTCCCAGCTCAAAATCGAGCTCCTCCGGCCAAATTTCTGCAAAACACCACCACATATACAACAAGGGGAAGAAGACGAGCTTGGGGATGCCCGGAGTTCGTCGTGGGTCAGCCGGAGGGGGAATAAAATCGGGGCCGAAGGGGAGGTAGAGTCGGGGAAGAAGAAGAGAGAATTACCGGCTAGCTAGGTAGGTAGAATTTCCGAAAATGAAAATCTACCAACAGTAACTTCCATATTTATATTAATTACCATGAACAGTAACTTCCACATTTTAGGCCATAACTTTCACATACGAACTCCAATTTTTACGTACCACATATGCACGCGCTCAGTTTAATGTCCTCTACAACTTTCATAAAGGAAATTTTCTCAAATTGTTAACCCATCAAAAGTCAACTTCTAGCACCCCCTAAATGATAAAAAAAACTGAAACCAAGGATGGTAAAACATAAAGAAATTCACTTAGACACAGATAAAGAATAAATCGAAGACGGGGCATAACAGGATTACAACAGATGTAATGGGATCGTGTTTGAGTGGGAGGAGGCATTCCTTTTATAGGTGAAGGAAGCCCTTTCCTTTACATGATTTTCGATGTGGGACAAGCAACAACTATTTCTAGTCTATAAAGCCTATTTGTGAGGGCATGTTGGCAAGGCCTGGAAGGTGGCTTCCCGGCGATGGTTTTGCCACTTCCGGATACCATAGCGTAGCTTGACCATATGGCTACAAGATGCAAGTAGCGGTTGGGCCTCATCATGGCTTGTGGGTGTCCCAAAGAGGGTGTTACTTATACTTGGTGAGATAGCAAACTAGTCATGCTAGTAGGTATCTACACGGCCCAAACCCAAACCCGGGCTAAGTGAGCAGAAGCCCTAACTTTCTCCTACCAGGCCTGTCACGCCCCTGATTTTACACACATGAAAATCGATATATATAATCTCATAATTACATATGCGTGAACGTTCAGCCATCAATACAAAATACCTAGGAACTTTTTCCCTTTTAACCCAAGTACATATTGATGCCCTGAACCCACTATGTCAATATTGACCCGCTCCACAGAGTCATATATTACAATGCTTACGAATTAAATTGTCAACAATAAAATAAAACGTAAATGCAGCTCAGAGTAACTATACAACGAAAGTCCTTATCAACAGTAAAGTCACAAAGATAGCTTCCTACCGTAAAGCTGCAAAGGCGCCACCTCAGCTTCAGCCACGATTTTCCTGACCTGCAGGATTAACCCCTACACCATTCCATTGAATAGTGTACCGGGTTGCCACACAACAAACCCGGTAAGCTTATGAAGCTCGTATGAGTAACTCAAAACCACAAAGCAAAACACATTTCTTAAGTCACCTCAACCTAAACATGATATACACACAGCTCACACCTACGGCCATCAATTCCATATCCTTCCATATTGTGTTTACATAAGTCAACTGGTGACTAAAGCCTCATGCTCAGAACCTCAATCCTAGCATCCAATTACACAAATTTCGGTCAAACAAGACTTCCTCAAGCAATGTTTGACGCCATCCTAACGCCCTATGGTGAATTCCAGAATCACACTTATTCCCTTTTTCCCCTAGGGGCCTTTGTCATCAACATGACATCAAAGGTAAAAATCAATGAATCACCTTCCTATCCTCAACACAGAGTACAATTCGTCGCCACTATGGCTCTTAAGATAAATCAAACCATCAATCAATACAATGAAGAAGAAACAAGGCAATCACATATCAAAACAAGCAAAACAAATCATAGTAATCCCTGCATATAATTTAGTTCAGGAGATCACATTAAGTCAAGCAGTTCAAGTCAAAGTAGTCATCGAAGTCCCACACTCTGACGTCTGTAGGTAACCCCAACCATCACAACAGTCCTCTCGATTATTGTTAACTTAATAACAATTCAGCTCCGCTACCGAGCAGTCATCACACTGATCATTGCACAGATTCCACCGGTCATCACCCAGATATTCATCATCACATAGATTTCAAGGATCATCACATAGATAGCAGTTGCCCAGCTGATCATCACATAGATTTTACCGGTCATCATGCAGATAGCAATCATCCTACTAATCATCACATAGATATCGCTGGTCATCACATAGATAGCGATCATCACATAGATTCACACAGATATCGCCAATCATCACACAGATAGCGATCATCACCTAGATTCATGGCTACTCATCACACAGATATCAACCATCCTATTAATATTCCTACACAAGCTACACAGATAATTCTACACAAGCTTTACATGACAATCATCACAAAGATTCACCATACTGATGTCATCGATTCATTACACAAATATTCCTACACAAGCTTTACATGACAATCATCACATAGTATTCACTACGAAGCCACTAATACATGAATATATATGTATGTGTGTGTATATATATATATATCCCATAATATATATATAGACACACATAGTCATCCACTCAGAATGCCACTAATACCAACTATAGTTGTAGTTAACCTAATAACTCCAAGACAATAGGGTAATCTCGCTCATAACAAATATCGATCATGCTCATAACAAATATCGATCCTACTCATAACAAATATCGATTCTGCTCATAACAAATATCGATCCTACTCATAGCAAATATCGATCCTGCTCATAACAAATATCGATCCTCCTCATAACAAATATCAATCCTGCTCATAACAAATATCGATCCTCCTCATAACAAATATCGATCCTGCTCATAACAAATATTCATCTGCTCATAACAAATATCAATCATACTCATAAAAAATATCGATTCTGCTCATAACAAATATCGATCCTACTCATAACAAATATCGTGAGATTTACTCACCAAATGATAAAGGTATTCTATTCACTAATGAACCTTGTGAGATTACTCACCTTTGAATCCTGCTACGTCTTCACACGAGAACCAAAACAAGCACAATCGCCGCAATCCGTTCAACAAGTCCAACAAGCACCTGAACACATAGGGTTTTGATTCAGTGCACGAATCACAAAATGATTAAGGTTCGAAACCCTTGTTTTGAACTAAATCCCCATGAGTAATGTCAATCGAGGCAAAACCTCATCCGAGACCTCCCTAAGTCTCCAGAGTACTTCCACAATCGAGGTAACCAAACCACAAGTCGATCGGAAGCTTGAATCCTCACGGATCAAATAAATTCACCGATATGAAACGGTAAAAATCATAACAAATCCATTCGAACTCTAAAATTTGCATAATATATATCAAAATGCTCGTATCAACGAGTAGAACATATATAATACCAAAAACAGTTCCTTAAGTGGCCGGAACACCACCACAGACAGTGGTGCACCACCGCCGGCCAAAACTCAATATTTGACAAAACTCCCAACATCAAAGTTCTTCATCTAAGCATGCTTGTGAACTTTCATAACTAGCTCGAAGTCAGAAAACAAGCATAAAGGGTCGAAAACTACCTCACAAGTCGTGAATAGTAATCCAAACTGAGTTGAACCAAGTTTTACGTGAATCGATCCAAACAACCACCAAGGATCGATCAAGGAGGCTGCTCTGAGCTCCCCAAGCTCAACTTGAAGCCCTGCCGACGTCGGAGATCGGAGAACCGATCGGGTCCGAAAACACCTAACTGCGCTGCCTTCTACCGCTGCTACCACCGAGAATCAGTGCTAGAGGACACCACAGGGACGACCAGATGGAGGAGATGATCCTATCTGGAAATTTTTGTCGCCGGAGACCGCCGCAGTTCGCCGGAAAAGCTGGGTCGGGTCGGCCGGATCCGGGTCGGGTCAGTCGGATTTCTTCGATACTGAAGGTGCAGCCGAGAGAGAAGAGAGAGAGAAGAAAGCTTTCCGGAAAAGGAAATAATGAAAATAGTAAGTTTCCAACTTGGGAAACTTCTATTTATACCAAAATGGAAATTCCTTCCAATGGCCATAACTTTCTCATACGAACTCCGATTGACGCGTACCACATGTCCACCAACTCGTATCGACGCGCTCTACAACTTTTGTGAAGGAAGTTTTCTGAGAATCCCAACAAATAAAAAGTCAACCTTTGCAACCCCCCTAAAACCATATTCTTCGAATAATTATTCGCCCGAAATACTTCCGCTCCATCCACGAGCCACGAAACCGTCCAATAATCACAATTTAGATTCCAGAAAATCCTCGAAAAATAAATACGAATTTCCGGGGCATCACAAGGCCATTGCTACCACCGACAAGATTTCTGGTGGCCGACCCTTCCAACCTAGCATCAACACCGCTTCCCTTCTACAACTAAGGTCGATTGGCATTGACGCAAATGAACAGTGTCACGCCCCTGATTTTACACACATGAAAATCAATATATATATATATATATAATCTGATAATTATACATGCGTGAACGTTCAGTCATCAATACAAAATACCTGAAATCTTTTTCCCTTCAAACAAGTACATACTGATGCCCTGAACCCTCAAAGTTAATATACACTCGCTCCATAGAGTTATATATTACACAAGCTTACGAATTAAATTGTCAACAACAAGATAAAACGTAAATGCTCCTCAGAGCTCACTACAACGGAAGTCTAAATAACGGTAAAGTCACAACATTTGCTTCCTACCGTTTAGCTGCAAGTATGCAACCCCAAGTTCAGCCACAATTATCCTGACCTGTAGGATTAACCCCTACACCGTTTGAATGGTGCACTGGGTTGCCACACAACAAACCCGGTAAGCTTTTGCAATCCTGTATGAGTAACTCAAACCACACACAACTCACACCAATCACGAGAATAACTCACATGAATCACGTTTAAATCAATAAACAAATCACTGGATAAACCCACACAAATCACGAGATAAACTCACACGTTTAAATCAATAAACAAAGCACGGGATAAACCCACACAAATCACCAGATAAACTCACACGTTTAAATCAATAAACAAAGCACGGGATAAACCCACACAAATCACGAGAAAAACTCACAAGTTTAAATCAATAAACAAAGCACGTTTCAATCAAGAAACAAAGCACGTTTCAATCAAGAAACAAAGCACGACGGACAGACTAGAGCTCTAACTGATCGTATTCACTAACCCGGCCAAAGGCGTGAATTCTCGATTTTCCCACCCACTATCCTCAACTCGTAAGTCATTGTACCCGCGGTATAAATACCAAAACATTAAAGGAGTCACAGTGGACCCAAAATGTTACACGAATCTAAAATAAAAGATTCCTCGTAATTGATCCCTATCAATTACTCCCGGTACAAGACCCACATTTAAATAAACTACCCGCGAACTAAAATGTTTCTCAAATACACAAATCACAATGCTTTTCAAAACAAATCGAAATCAACATTCCCACAATCATTTGTTTTCCAAAAGCCACAACCCAAAACAATAAAAAGCATCATTTCATGCATATTGTTTCAAAATCCACAAACCACCAAAACATATATATTTCACGTAAATATATATATACGTAGTCATCCGCTCAGGAATGCCTACTAATACCAACTATAGTTTGCAGTTATCTAAATAACTCTCAAAACAATAGGGTCAACCCGTTCGTGAATGAACTTCGTGAGATTACTCACATTGAAATTCCCGCTGCGTCTTCACACCACTAGACTACTTACATAATGCACTCTGTCAAGCACCTAAGAAAACTACAGCCTTGATTCATTCAATGAAACACAAGGAATAACGTTCGAAACCCTAAATCGAACCAAAATTCCCAAAGTGACGCCAATCGAGGCGAAACCACATCCGAGACCACCCAATGTCTCCAGAATACATCTACGATCGATGTGACCAAACCACAAGTCGATCAGACGCTCAAATCCTCACGGAACGAATAATTTCACCGATAAGAAACGGCAAAAATCATAACAATTCCATACGAACTCCAAAATTTGCATATTATATATCGAAACGCTCGTATCAACGAATAGAACATATATAATACCAAAAACAGTTCCTTAAGTGGCTGGAACACCGCCGGAACGCCGCCACAGGCGGTGGCGCACCGACGCCGGCCAAAACTCAATATTTCACAAAACTCCCAACATCAAAGTTCTTCATCTAAGCATGCTTGTGAACTTTCATAACTAGCTCGAAGTCAGAAAACAAGCATAAAGGGTCGAAAACTACCTCACAAGCCGTGACCAGTAATCCAAACTGAGTTGAACCAAGTTTTACGTGAATCGAACCAAACAACCACCAAGGATCGATCAAGGAGGCTGCTCTGAGCTCAACCAAGAAGACTTGAAGCCTCGCCGACGTCGGAACAAGGATTTCTGACCGGGTCCGAAATCCTCAAACTGCACCTTCTTGCTAGAGGACACCAGAGGGACGACCAGACGGAGGAGACTATCCTATCTGGAAAGTTTCGTCGCCGGAGACCGCCGCAGTTAGCTTGAAAAGTCGGGACGGATCATCCGGGTTCGGGTCAGGTCAGCCAGATATTTTCGATTCTGAAGGTGCAGCAGAGAGAGAAGAGAGAGAAAGAGATATTCCGGAAATGGAAATAATGAAAATAGTAAGTTTCCAACTTGGGAAACTTCTATTTATACCAAAATGGAAATTCCTTCCAATGGCCATAACTTTCTCATACGAACTCTGATTCTCGCGTTCTACATATCCCCGAACTCGTATCGACGCGCTCTATAACTTTCGTGAAGGAAGTTTTGGGAGAATCCCAACGTATAAAAAGTCAACCTTGAGCTCCCCCCTAAAGTCATACTTTCCGAATAGAAATTCGTCCGAAACACTTCCGCTCTATCCACGATCCACGAAACCGTCCAATAACCATAAATTAGATTCCAGAAAATCCTTGGAAAATAAATACGAATTTCCGGGGCATCACAAACAGTCAGCTAAAAAACTCGATCGATTAGCACCTTAATTCCACAGCACCAGAATTGATCTCTGATCAGAATCTTGATTCCACAGAATTGATCTATAGGGACCTTCTAAACACTAAACCTCCCTTGTAAACAATCTATTTTGTCCTCATATAAAAAGAATAAATACACAAATGATCAAGGAAAAATATATTTTCTTACTCTCTTCAAAGCTTTATGAAAATAAAAACACAATTTATTTTCTTTTTATTATTTATTACCATTTTAAAATCTCATTTTACTTGACGTTTCTCCTTACAAAAAAAAAAAAAAGATTAGAAGGAAATTCATTAGATAGCTTTCATCAATGTGACTAGATCAAGAAATGAGGGATAGAAAATCCTCATAACTAAACCAAATAAGCCTACGAAGCGCATTTAAGACAAAGCTGAAGAAAAACAGGAGAATGAGCAAATCTTATTGTTCAACATAGCTAAAACGCCAGCAACAATAAGCCATGCAACCAAGTAATGATGCTTCTTCATAATAGAGTTATTTTTCCGGTATGTCACCGCAATTGTAAAGCGAATAGAGTAGTCAATTATGCACTCTTCGCTAGTTGGTGCTTGTTAAAATACATGGTTTCAGTTGAGACTCTTGTTATTATCTTAGGAAGTTCTCTTGATGCTTATTGTAATTTGGGGTTTAGGCACCATGTCTCCCCCATGTATTCTACGATTTCATTAATTAAGGTTTGAGGGTAGACGCTCCGGCCATTTTTCAAAAAAAAAAAAAAAAAGACATGAAAGAAAACTAAGTCTAGGAAATCCTTAATTAAGCATGAAACATGAGGCTTGAAAAGTCACAGTTAGCAAATTTTACCTTTTAAAAAGTAAATAGGAGATATAAAGAGCATGAGAGATCAGCCGGTCAGGTGAGCAAGTATAGAAGTCCCAATGGATACATTTTATGATTTATCCTAGTTTTATTCCAATTTTCAACTTCAGAGTTTTGATGGATTCGATACATTATTGCTGGTATGTATGATCGCACTGTAATTAATCAATTTCTACCCTACACTTTCATAATTCGATGAATTCAGTTTATAAATTACAATTAAAAACTTTCTCTTAAGAAAACATCAAATTAAAAATAGTATAATTTAAACTTTAAAAAATATAATGTGAAAACAATTAAGATAATTGTAATATACATCATTTGTAATATACATGGATAGTTCCGATTTTAAAAAGTATTGTGAGAATTCGTTAATTATAAATGGTCGTGATAAAGGAGCAAGATGGTACAATTAACCAAAATATGAGTTTTGGTAGACATTAGAAAATCCAAAATTTGCATCTCCCTCACTTATATTAGCCAATATATAAAGTTCGAACCATGCACACATGGCTTGTCCTTTCCATTTATTTTGGAAGTTCAATATATGGAGTTTCTATTCATACCTCCTAAATTGTTATTTAGACATCCTCTTCAAATTTTGCATATAAAGTTCCAAGTTTACCCTCCATCCTTCTTGTTTTCTTTCCTTTACAACCTTTTTCTTTTTCCACCTCCAACGTTTCTCTCTTCTCTTCACCAGTGAGGCACCTGCCCACTTCCAACAGCAAGACCAGTATCTAACAGACTAACACCCATTGAAGAATTTATTTTTCATCGTTATTGAATTACAAAGGAAGTTTGGAGAGTCTTTGATTATTTTTCAAGAAAAAAAAAGATTTCAGAAAAAAATTCATATGAACAAGAGAGTTCGACAAATCTTGTAATTAGTTTTGTTAGGTAAACTCATGATTAAAAATCATCACAAATAAAGTATATGCTTACGGTTCCTTCAATTGGATTCACTATGTGTTTAATTTGCCTTTACAAAAATCACAGAAAATTGAGTGGTATTCTTTACCAAAAACCAAGTATATACCCATATTAATTATTGGCAGATGGAATGATCAGTGGGGATTGTTGTTGAGATGATTAGAAAATGAGAATTTCTATTGGGACCTCCAAATTTGCTCACTTGACCTCACTCTATTATGAATTATTAAATGACATATATAACCTACTATAAAATGACTATTAAGGACAATAATTATACTAAAAATATTATATTTATTTTATGTAGACTTTCCAATTCAATAATATTATATTGTATTTCTTATTATTTTCCTTATCTATTTTCATTTTCCAATTTCACTACATACTCATTAAAGCATTCATATATATTTAATAAGAATTAAAAATATGATTAAGATCATATGACATAAAAATGTATGATATATATGTTGAACGCATATTGGTGAGTTTATGATTTATGACCTAAATCTAAGTCAACCAATTATATTTGCCAAAAAAAAAAAAAAAAAACTAGTAGTTTAGAAAAAAAAACTAAAAATATTTAAATAATTAATCATGTGGTACAAAAAAATAGAGAAAAAAAAACATTAAAAACAAATGATTTCTTCATTTTTTTTTCACAGCTCAAATAGAAAAAAAAAAAAAACAGAATAGTTCATGGCATTTTCTTATTGATTAGACATTAATTTTTGAAACCCAAGTTTGATTAAGAAATGTATATTTAGTTAAGATTTATAGAGTGATTAAATCATTGAAATGACTAACTTTTTTATTTTAAAGATAACAATTTGTTTGCAAATTATATGATTGAGGTTATTTGAGGAAGTTTAGTGAGGTTTGGTGAGTAAATTTAATATTTGAAAATTTGATAAGAGGTGTAAAAAGCATAGAGGTCAAGTGAGCAAATTTGGAGGTTCCAATAGAAAAACTCTTAGAAAAGTTGTTGAGATCGGAGAGTTGGAGATGCATGCCCAACTTCAATTGCCATATTCCTCAATTCGTTTTTATTTTTATTGATTTTGCAAAGGGTAAAACAGGATTTTAGAAATTTCAAAAATGTAGTGAGGTCTATAAACAAAATGTGGAGCTTTGAATAGAAGCAGTCCTCAATATATGCCTTTGGGGTTAGTTTAAGTGGTGAGGAAGTGTTGGGTTAGAATTAGGATATGTCAATAGTTCGATTTCTTTTTAATGTAACAAAAAATAAAAATCGAAATGATTTGGAAGTTCAATACATTAATAGCAAAACAATAAATATATAAAATAATTAAATATTATAGTAGAAATCTCCCACATGCGGGTAAGTTGTGGCTTGTTGGTTATTAGGAATAATCAACACTGTGGAAGTCACATGTTCAAATCTTATTGACATTATGTGTCACGCCCCGAATTTTGAATAAAGAAATTCAAATCCGAAACGCGATAACTTAACAATAACAAGAAAACACATAGAGAAAATTTTTCATTTAAACTAAGTAACTATACAAATCGAACTCACAATGTCAATACCGACTCGTTCTTTAGAGTCATATATTACGTTACAATAGTTTACAAATTAAACTGAATATCAATTCAACGTGTAACCACTCTCACCAACTCACTACATAGCGGAAGACTACAAGTATAAGCGCCCTTCTACACCCACGTGACGGAAAGTCCACCTCAGCTTCGATAACGATCATCCGATATTCTAACCTGCACAATAACGCCTACATCATAGAATAGTGCACCGGGAATGTAAACAACAAACCCGGTAAGCTTTTCAGCCCGTATAAGAAAACTCAAATAAAGTGACTCACGTCACTCATGCTTATAATTTCTTAGCTCGTGAGATAATTAAAGCAACAATATTTAATTCCACAAAATACACGCTTTCACCATCTTAGCTTAACAAAACAATATGCAATTATCACAACAAAACGTCAAGTTCAAATTAATCAATAACATGCTCAACCATTTCAACCCAACTAAAAACCCACATGCTCTGTCTCTCAATTCATTTTACGTCCCCACAATCTATTAGATCACTATTCCTTTGCCTCAACGGCACAATCAGGAAATCATACTCATTTCCCTCAACATAACGCGGTTGCCAAAATCATGCCACCCAAACTCATTTATCTATCACTACAGATCACAACCCACAACTATACCCACAATAAGAATTAAGCAAAATCAATAATCCCTACATAGAAACTTAGTTCAGGAGATCACATGAAAACAAACAAAAGAATTCATAGTAATCCCTGCATGGAAACTTAGTTCAGGAGATCACATTAAAAACAAACAATAGAAATCATATAAATCCCTGCATAGAGTTTAGTTTAGGAATTTACATTAAAATAAAAAATACAAAAAGCGGTAATCCCTGCATATAACTTAGTTCAGGAGATTACATTAAAACAAATAATTCAAAGGACAGTAATCCCTACATATGACTTAGTTCAGGAGATTACAAAAAATTCAACAATTAGAAGGAAAAGGAAAATAAATGAAGAAGTCAAACAACTCACACTAAAGTCAATAATCACCCATCAACTCCAAACTAAAGTCAATAGTCGATGTTCACCCATCGACTTTGACTAAAGTAGATGATCACCCATCAAAGTCAAAGTAGATGATCACCCATCAACTCCCAGTAAACACTAGATCCGAAGATCAGAAAACTGTCACGACTGTGACACCAGATCCGAAGATCAGAAACTGTCACCACTGTGACACCAGATCCGAAGATCAGAAAACACTTAAAACAAATCCCCCATGACTCAAATACCTTCCTCAAGGAAAACACACTTTTACACAATAATCAACACATCATGATAATTGTATGCTCATAAGAGAAATGCTCGAAATAACAATTCAATCAACTCTCAATCATTACTTCACCAATGTCACACCATCCAATATATAAATTCCACGTAAATATATATATACGTAGTCATTCACGCAGGAATGACCACTAATACCAACTATAGTTTTATAAATTATATTTCTCGAAAATCATTTTATATCAAAACATTGTTTTGACCTACCCATAAACCGTTGTCGATCAAGTTCAAATATTTTAAAACAAATAATTTGTTTCGATAAATACGATTTTGCATGCTAATAATTAAATATACTAAATTAAAACATAACTACTTTATCAACCAAAACACCGTGAGATTTACTCACCTCTAACTCCAGCTGCGTCTTCACACAAATACCAAGACAAGCACAAAATCATCCAAACTCCGCTCACACAATTCCGTCAATCACCTAATCATATCAAGGTCACACTCAATACAACACAAATCACACAATTCACAAAACACAATTACACGACGATCCAACAGTCGGATCCTCATCCGAGACCATCCAACGTCTTCAGAACACTTCTACGATCAACAAATCAAAACTACAAGTCGATCGGACGGCCAAATCCTCACAGATCGAAAACCGAAATGAATCGAAAACCCTAAAACCCTAACATGCATCAACTTTCTCCAAAATAACCTTATAATATATCAAAACGATTGTATGGATGAGTAGATGCATAAACTGAAAACAAAACACATTTTGAATGACCGATGCGCCACCACGCGCCTCCACAAGCGACGGGTCAGCAGGGGGGCAACGACAGCGGTCAACACCTCTGATGCAAAAGTCGTCAACTACAAACTTGTTCAAAATGAAGAGATGAGCCACTTTCATACCTAGAGCTAAGTGAGATTCGGTCTAGATCGTCCTAGATCAAGCTTGGAAGTTGGATCACTCTCGTGTGTCTGATCAAATCCTAGATCGAATCAGGGACGTCGAAAACTTCAAACCTTGATCTACCACTCTACACTCAAAATCGTGATGCAAGGCCTATATGGGGATGATTAGGAGGAGGTGGACAACCCAAAACAGAGAAGGATCGGTCCGTGCAACGCCGGCGTTGAAGAGGTCTGACCGGGTTGGGTCGCACGATTGGGGCCTCTTCAATCCAGGCCTGGGGGCTGCGTCGGGGTAAGGGGACCACAGGGGTCGATTGGACTAGGCGAGACGACCTCGGGGAGGGCCAGGTCGTCACCGAAGGACGCCGGGAAGTGGTCGCTCCTGCCGGGTCGGGTCAGTCAGGTCGCACGGATAGGGAGGAGAGAGAACGGAGAGTTTGGGGAGGAAAATGAGAAAAAGGAAACTTTTGGGATTTAATGAAAAATCCAGAATTTTCTCATATTTATAGAAATTTCACCAAATTTCAATCGCTCATAACTTTCTCATAGGAACTCCGATTCTTGCGTTCCACATGTCCACGAACTCGTATCGACGCGCTCTACAACTTTCGTGTACGAAGTTTTTACAGAATCTAAACGTATCAAAAGTCAAACTTTGTAACTCCCTAAAACTTGCAATTCGAATAATTATTCGTCCGAAAACAATTCCACTCCACCCTCGAACCACGAAATCGTACAAACGAACACCTTATTAGTCCCAGGAAACATTTAGAAATTAATACTAAATTTCCGAGGTCTTACATTATGAAATGCCTTGATACAATGAGACACACATATACACATGCACATATAGTGCCTTTTATTATGGGTTCCCTTTTTTAGGTCATCTTAATGAATCAATTGTGCGACTCATTTTTCAATTACATATTGACAAATTGACCATTATATTTGTAAGACTCCATGATTAGATCATTTATGTAAACATTTAGTCAAATTAAAATCATTAAGGTAAGATTTACCGTTATGAACATGAATGGTTCATGTTAGACAAGTTTGATTCGTCTATTTATTTGAACTAGTTCAGTATCTTAACGATTATCAATTTAGCTAAAATTTTGCAAAAGTGATTTACTCATAGAGACTTAAAAATTGAACGATCAAAATGCTGATATGTGAACAAACAATAATTAATCCCACAAGCGATCCCTTAAGATAGAAAAAAAAAAAAATATGGGTTGCTAGAAGGAGTGTGAGTATGTGAATATATATCCAAGCATGCATACGTCCCTCCTAACGTCACTTGTTATGCAGACGGACTTGTTGTATGTTATTATTCCATGGACAATATATTGTTACGGTGTCTGACTGCAGTCGTTGTCCTGTACGTAGGGTATGTAGGATTTTGTAATCTTCTCATCTTAATGAGTGCCAATTTGATAATTAATTGCTGCCCTTTATCGATCGATCACTTTTAACTCATAAGCATGCATGCTCGTGGCCCTCTGGTTTCTCTTGCTGATTCAGTAATAATAGTTGGTTCAAATGTGATCGACAATGACAGTAATCGTCACTCTGTCACGTTACTGAAATGTACGGTTAGTTTAGTAGAATTTCGAGTTGAGGCTTACGAGGGTTTCTTACTGTGCATTAATATATTAGAAACATAATTTTCAGTAGCTGTAGACTGTCTCAATACGATTGTAGACTAACTGGGTGATAAGTTCATATGGATAATGGATCAAGGGCCACTCCAAATGTTACATTTACTGCAAATTATTCTATGCACCGACGGTGTAAGTGACCCAACCTAACTGGCTCACACGAATGCCACTGAAAATTGATATTGGCGTAAGGAGTCGCGATCAAACAAAATTGAAGCGACCTAACAAGAACCACAAGCTTAAAGTTTAGAGAAGCTGTGTGGGTCACATACCGTTTCCTCCCTTTTTAACGACGTATAATTAAGTGCCCTAGCTAGGGATAATTTCCAACTAGGATAGATAAAAAAATCAAAGAAGTAAAAATTTGATGTCCCCCAAAATTTATAAGGTATGTCTGTCTAAATTTAAACTAAGAAAGTGTAGTTAAATTTGATGTCCTCTAAAATTTGCAAAAAGCTGCTCACTTTAAAAATAAAAAATAAAAAAATAAAAAAATATAATCAACTGTAAAGGACAAGTGAATCTAGAGGTTTTAATCGGCTGAGAAGAAAAGTATGGTTTTAAGTGATAATATTAGCCTTTAGATTAATACATGTAGCTGAGATTCACTTGTCCTCACATTCTATTAAAAACCATCCCTTAAGTGAGCATGACTGTATTTGTATTTATTTGTCGTCCTATACTTTGAAGCAAAAATACAAATTTAAAGCCATTAGTGAATGATGAGTTTAGAACAAAAACATGATATCTAAATTTGTATATTTCCAAAGCCAAAATGGCTATTGATTGAAAATTAGATTAAGTTGGTCATTCGGCACTAAAACTGTTATGAGTCACTTTTAGAAAGGAACGTATGTGCTTTTGTTTCTAAAATTCAAAAGTGGGTTTAAGATCGATGGACAACTTTATCATCCAATCCAATATTTCAATGTTCAATCTATAAATGAAACAACTACTTATCATTGCCAAAAAAAAAAAAAGAAGTGAAGCTCTGGTACATGCATATTATTATCACATTGGTACTTCAATGAATATTTTACCATTTTGGGAACAAATACAATCTTGTACTTTATTTAGTTAAAAGAATGATATATGCCAATAACTTCATCAAAATCTTGTGAACACTAAAAGTAAAAGTTTAAAGCATGAAAAAAAAAATCAATCTCTTCTTCCTTGCTCATAGTTCTTAACTTAGACGAACACTGAAATTGAAAGAAAAAAAAAAAAAAGTAAATCATATTATGATTTTATTAGAAAATTTATTATATATATTTTTATTAATATAAATTAAATGAGAGATTTTGTTAAAAAAATTTCTTTTTTAATTAGATATGTCTTTTTTTTTTTTTTTTTTTTGGGATCAGATGGTTAAGATGGGGGTGCCCAATTGTCGTAACCAAGCATGAGCAAACACCCATCTAGCATAATGCAATTATTGACCACTCATCACTAGGGCTGTCAATGGGTCGTGTCGGGTCAAAGTTTTTATCGTGTCGCATGAGACAAATCCAAACTCAACCCATTTAATAATCGTGTCAAAAATTTAAACTCAAACCCAATCTATTTATTAAACGGGTTACCCATTTCCAACCCGCTTAACCCATTTAATAAATAGGTCATCTTGTGTTAGACAAAATGACCCATTTAATAGTTAACAATGCGACCCATTTAACTAAAAAAATATATAAATTGATTAAATTCACTAAAAACTCCACAAGACGAAGAATATAAATAGGACTAAATTCAGTTTAGTCCCTCGAACTTTAGGGCTAAAATGACAGGACCCGCCCCAGATTTCACCTTGAAATCCAAAGTGGCCCTGCGGGGCCCACCTTAGAAGAAATTCTACCAAAAACTTTGGTGGAACTCCCTCTAAAAGTGTACTACCCAAAACCTGTAGAAAGACATTTACACTCTAAAATAATCCACCATTATTCTTTTGGAGCCACCCTGCTCCCTATGTCACAACATCTCCCATTTCACAAACAATTCTGAACTTAAAAATATTAATCTCATAGGTTATCAGAGCAATCTAATGTACAGGCGTACAAGAGAATATAATACAAGATAAAGGACCGATACTTTTTTAATGCGAAAGCTATGACAGCTATGCCTCAACCCCATGTATGCTCAACCTCAAGCTAAATAGGCCTGCAAACTGGGCATTTAAAACCGAAGGGCCCAGGGGAAAACATTTAAAAACCGTTAGAGTGAGTGGACGAAAAATAAGTAACTTCGAATGAATAAGTAAAACGCAATGTTTTCCCAAGTTATTCTCTAAAATCTCGCATGCAGTAACAATCTTGGAAATACTTTTAATCATCATCTTTATTGCAATCTTAATCATGTAAAAATAGAACATCTTGCAATCTCTTAAAATCTTGCAATCTCAATCCTTATAAAAACATCATTTTCAAGAGGCTCATTTGATGACTAGAAAGGACTGCTGTCTAGTCATCTCATTCCATCAGGAAGGGACTGCCACTCAGATGACGCATCGGAAGGGACTGCCAACCGGATTAGGAGGCGGTAGGTAGAAAGGACTGCCAACTAACCACAGGTAGTTAGAAGGGACTACCTACTAACTACCTCATGTCATCTGGAAGGGACTGCCAACCAGGTGACTCACCGAAGGGGACTGCCAACCGGTATGTAGTCTGGAAGGGACTGCCAACCAGACTATTACCTAGAAGGAACTGCCAACCAGACTATTACCTAGAAGGGACTGCCAACTAGGTAATATACGTATGCGCTAAAAATAGCTTTCTCAATAAACTGGAAACAACCTCTTTCAATTACTTGCTTTAGGAAAGAAACTCGATATTACTTCAATAAATCATTAATAATTCACGGAAAGCATAACTCAGGATTATCTCGCTAACTCAAACCTCAATATCTCAATAAATCCTCGAAAGCATAAATCAAATACTCTGTAAATCAATAAATATTTTCGGAAAGAAATCTCAATCTAACTTCAAGGCTGATAACTGCGGAGCTCAAAACTCAATAAATCTCGATATTCAATCATGCTCAAATATTTGCTAAATCCTTCGTACTCGTATATTATCATATAAACTGATATTCGAAATCAATAATTGTAACATCCCGTATCTTCACTTACCCGTTTACTAGTCATTTGGACGGTAAACGACAACTACTTTCACTGTTACCGTCGTTTCGATACTTTTAGTGGCCCTAAAATATGACTTTTTGTTCGGGTCAAAATTTGAGAAAATGTTCTCCATGAAAGTTGTAGAGGACATTAAACCGAACGCGTGCATATGTGGTACGTAAAAATCGGAGTTCATATACGAAAGTTATGGCCAAAATACTAAAGTTACTGTTCATGATAATTTTCTATAAATAGCCGAGTTACTGTAGTAAGTTTCCATTTTCGGAAACTTACCGAGCCCTCTCCCCGATTCTCTCTTCCTCTCCGACCTCTTCACCTTCTTCCGGCCATAACTCCTCCATCCGGCGACGGATTTTGACGTATAAGATGTCGTTGGAAAGCTCTCTTCCTTCTCTTCATTTCTGGGTTCGTTTCGTAGCTTGATATGAACTGTGGAAGGTGCAGAAACGAGAAGAAGAGGACCATCACTGTAGCAGTTTTGAGTCAACGCCAATATTTTCCAATTCCGGTAGTCTCCGGCCACCAAATTGGCGTCGAAGGGTTCTTGGAATTTCTGGAAATTTTTCACCGCCCAAATTGGAGCTCTTCCAGGACGACGTACCGAGCTATTGCTCGATGACGGAACACGAATGCGTGATCGTCGGAATAGTACTGTGAGTGGACTTTTGTTTTAAATAGCGATGCATGCATTTATTTTCTTAAATAATGCTCTAGTGATTATTCATATTACTTTTTGAGGAAATGAATTAATTTTCAGAAATTGATTTCGAATTATATCATGGATTTGCTTTCAATAATGAGTTTCAAAGGTTGGTTTTGATTTATAATATTATTTGATGAATTCCTTATTTCCGAGGTAAATTTCTGGAATTAAGCATATCCCTAATCACCGAGTTAAGCTCCTGGAAGATTTTTAAGATGAGTTTCAATGGAGTTGGATATTCTCAATTGTTTATTGACTTTCAATTTTGGCATCGGGAATGCCTAATTAAGGATTTTGGATTTGGTTGGCTTCTTGGAGATTTTGAGAGATTTTTGGAAATGGGATTTACCTAAACTAATTTCCGGTTTTGGTTACGGTTTTGAGAATATCTGGGCGTGTGGGACACGCCGTCGATTTATTCCTATTTCTCACTTATCCATTTTGAGATTGAGAGTAATCTTGGCGTGCGGGGTCACGTCGTTGAATACATGGTTTCTATCTCGTGAGAAATGTGGGGAAGCTACATGGATTTACTGGTTTTCGATGATTTTTCCTCACCATACGCGGGTTATGTTATTAGGTCTCCTCCTCACTGACTTTGTGTTGGTGAGTGGCAGTTGAGGTAGCTTGTTCTCCTCCTCACCTACTTTGTGTTGGTGAGTGGCAGTTGAGGTAGCTTGTTCTCCTCCTCACCTACTTTGTGTTGGTGAGTGGCAGTAGAGGTGATTTATTCTCCTCCTCACGTGGGTGGCAGTCGAGTTTATTTGGTCTCCTCCTCGCAATATCTATGTGTGAGTGGAAGTTGAGGTTATTAGTTCTCCTCCTCGCACAATCTATGTGTGAGTGGCAGTTGAGGGTAGGTAGAGCCTGGGAGGCTCCATTTCCCGTATGGTGATATCTCTTCCCCATATCCTATCATTTCTCGACTAGCGGGGCCTAGTCTGATTTCCGTGTAACCAGCGGGGCTGGTCTTATCCTGTTGAGTATCGGAGTTTCGATCTTTCCTCTCAGTTGTTTGTGACTAGCTAGCGGGGCTAGTCGGTTTTTCTTGAGCGGAGCTTCTCGTGATTTGTTTTCTAAATCGTTGCATGCATCGAGAGTTTTTAAGGAAATAAATGTGGGAAAATATAAAATGCATTTAGTTTAAAAATTGTTTATTTTTGTCCACTCACGCTAACGTATTTTATGTACTTTCCCCTGGGCCCTTCGGTTTCAAATGCCCAGTTTGCAGGCGAATTGCTTGAGGTCGGGCGTACACAGGTTGAGGCATAGTCAACAGCATGGCTTCCGCATCTGCCTTTGAATTAGGTTTTCCTCTTATACCTTTCTGTTAGAATTGCTCTGATTACCTATGGGATTTATGCTATTCGAGTTTAGATGTGTGTTTTGGGAATTGGAGACTGATGTTGATTTGGGGAGCAGGGTGGCTCCAGGAGCATAAGGATGAATTGATTAAGTGTAAATGTTTTTGTACAGGTTTGGGTAGCCCATTTTAGGGGAAGTTCCGCCAAATTTTTGGTAGAATTTCTTCTAAGGTGGGCCCCGCAGGGTCACTTCGGATTTCAGGGTGAAATCTGGGGCTGGTCCTGTCAATAATTCTCATAATATTTTCTTAATCAATCACTTCCCGAAAATCGTTTCCCAATTCAATAATCCATAAATAAATATCTCAAAAATCTACTAATAGCCCTCGGGAAGGAATTTCAGTACTAATCTCATAATTCATAAATAAATCTCAATAAATCAAAACTCAATAAACCATAAAACTAAGTAATTCAAATCATAAATTAAATCCCAATTGAAAAATAATAATATACTGCATGCACATTTAATTTAAAATAAATGTCCATTCACAGTACTATTAAGGCGACCGTGCTACCGGTTTCCTACGTCGAGCAGTAGTTCGGCACGTCGCCCTGTATACAATTATAATTCGTGAATAACAATATGAAATTTAAATACGATTCCAATGTCCTATTCTCATAAATCAACATTTTCATTTCTTCTCCAATTTAACCCAAACTTCACCACTAACACCAATTCATTAATTTAAAGGTTCTAGGGCAGAACCAAGAAAAATCCGGCTGTCGGATTCTCGTAAATCATTAACCGAAATTCTAAAATTCGGAAAAATTCACAATCGATACAAAACTTCTCCAATGTCCACCAAAATCACATAAACAAGCTCTACAATATTTATAGGATTTAATTGGCTAAAAACAAGAATTAAAAACCTGCCCTACGCGCCTCCACGCGCCATCTACAGTGGCAGCGCGTGGCCCCATGCGCCGCCGGCCACCACCTCCCACTACAAGAAAAAACAAAAAATGTGACGAATGAAATTCCTCACAAAAAGTCTAAATTCCTCACTGATAATCATCAGCGAGGAAATTGAGTCGTCGCAAATTTTCCTCACTTAGACCCCCTCACGGATTACTATATGCGAGGACTTTTGATTTCCTCACAAATGAAAAATTGCGAGGAATGCATATTCCTCGTAAATTAAAAATTGTGAGGAATGCATATTCCTTGCAAATTGAAAATTATGAGGAATGTATATTCCTCTCAAACTAATATTTATGAGGTTCTTGTATCCTCACATTTAAGAATATGCAAAGCCATTGTTGCTCATTTCACAAATATTTTGTTTTTTCTTTTAAATTTCACTTGTTTGAAGATAAACCACTGATATAAGACAACTAAACAATTGATCAATAACACTTTCGGACTTATATTAAATAAAGAGTAGTTATTACATACATGGTTCCTCAATTGCAAAAACAAAATATCTTAGAAGATATTTAGTTGCTTAATTACATGTGCAAAAGCTACCTCCTAAGTGGTGTTGCATGAAAATCAAGGTATCAACGTCTTCAATACCATTAATCCTACTACAAAGCATACCATTATTATTGCTACTTGCTAGTAAAATACGCCCATGTAATTTGTTAAAGATCACCTTTAACTTTGCATACTACTTGGCTATTATTGGAAGGTTATCATTCAAAGTCACTTGTATGCCTCTTGAGCTTTTCCCTAACATATCTCCTCTTCTTCATTTTCTCCTACAGCAAAATGAAAGGAGATGACTATATAGCCAACAAACATCCAAAAAATTTATATCACTAGTCAGTTTAACAATAATCTGACATTGATCAACCCACAACACTTGTTATACACCAGCAAAGACGTATAAAAAAATAGTACTATAAGGATGATATTAATTTAAAAACTGAAGGAACAATCATCAGTGCATGACCATAGCTTGGAAAAAGTAGGATAACAATACTAGATCACATATATGATCTAGTATATGGTTTCTGAGAACAGAGGAAGTGAACAACCTTTTGTCCTTTCCACTTGTGACTTGGACCCAGAAAAGAAACAAGCGTCTTTCCATAACATTTGAGACAGGGCCACTTGCAAAGCTACTGATCGATATGAAATTTAAAATATTTGTACCTGAACTCTTAATGTGTGTTGCCGAGGTGCTAGCCTTTGATGGGATTAGGGGCTCGTGCATGAGAAGCTTGAGATGGCTGAGGAACTATGTGTGTGGGTCAAGATGCTGGTGTTGGTTGAGGAGCTAAAATTGTATCTGAATGAGGAGACAATATGAACTTAGTCTTTTTCCCACTGAGGTTTTATCTGCACTGTAAAATTACAAAATGTAAGAATACAATTAAACATCATGACCAACTGAAATGTTTTTTGTGTGTGTGTGTGTGTTACTTAACAGACAAAAAAAATATAAATAAAGTTAGTTTTACAGAGAGTTTAGGAGCTAGAATTGTATTTGAGTGTGGAGACAATCTGAACCTAGTCTTTTTCCCATTGAGGTTTCATTTGCTCTGTAAAATCACGAAAAGTAAGAAAACAATTAAACATCATTACCAACCAAAATGTTTTTGTGTGTGTATTACTAAAAAAAAAAAAAGTTAGTTTTACAGAGAAACACCTAAGCATAGAACATTAGCTACATAACTAACTCACTCAAGCTTAATGACTCAATGACTATCAAGCAGAAGATTGTAGAGCAACCTTAAATGTTGATTGTAGATAAGTTAAATATAATCCAAGTAGCTACAAATCTACAACAACTAAACACATACCTTGTTCATCAATTCAGAAACATAATCATTTTTTTTCTCTCGTCTCTGTATTCATCTACTTAACTCCAATTTCCTTTGCAAGAGAACTTATCAAACTGCCTCAACTTGCAAAGAAATCACAAAACTCCTGGCAATGGAAGTCAATGAAACCAATTCCAATTAAAAGCTTGTGAATTCAAGTTTAACTAAGTTTACCTTGGCAAGACTTTTAGATTGGCATTGATGTCCTCTGGCTTTTCCTTTGCACAAGAAAGAAAAAAAGGTATAAAGTTTAAAAAGCAAAGGCAGCAATGCCAATAAAAGAAGAGCAAGAGAATTATACGTATATGGTGTATCATACATATATTTCGAGAGGAACAAGGGGATGAATTCAATCAAACCAGTTTTATATACACAAAGATACACAATATAGTTTCACACAGGCATGGAACTAGAGGGGCCTGGGTTGTGCTGCAGCCTACCCTATTTTTTTGGAAAAGAATTTCAAGTTAGACAAGAAATCATGGGAACAGAAATTTTCAGCATTGACCATTCCCTCTTCAAATGCTCACAGCCCGCGATAAAAAAAAGTCTGAATGGAGTGATTCCCTTAAACTAGAAAGTACACTCATAAATATAAAGTAGGTCACCCAATTTCCACTCAAGTGAAAATGGTAGCTTGTCAAAGTTGATAAACTGTTCTGCAAATTGCTGCAGACCTATAGTCACTCAAACTGCTATTTCTCCAAATCCAGAAGATTGAAAAGGATGAAACCATCTGGAACAGAAACTAGACACATTTCCCCTTCTTCCCATAAAAATTCACACTCCAATTAAATCTGAATAGAAAACTATAGGCCTGCAAGTTCACCGTTCTATTATGCAGATTCTGCTGTAAGCTGATTCTGATATTGGTGTACTTGGTTGGCTATTGTATAAGCTAAAGGGCTCAAAATTAAAAACTGTTTCTCAGGCATATGTGAGACATGCAGCTCTAACTTCTTGCAAATTTTAAGCTCCTTATTCTCGCTGGTTTACGAACTATAGCCTTCCAAAGTCAATCTACAATAACTTTTTCTGTTCTGACTCTCCAGTATTCCAATCAATATTCCATAAGTTTTACGATTCCAAATGAAAAATCCTTTTACAGGAAAATACTAGACATAGAGAAATACAATCTCACAAAATTTCAGAGCTTATGCTCTCCTGAGGTGAGAAATATAAGCCTCCAAAGTCGATTGATATTTCTGACATAAAACTGCTTAGCATGAAATAAAAAATAAAAAAACTTGAGGAAGAATTTGGCAACCTAAGATTTATCCCCCCTCAGTTTAATTTTCTGGTTCCGTCCCTGGTTTCACATAATCAATCAACCATTGCCCAAACAGAATTATCATATTCAGACTCGTAATAGCCAAAATCCAATTCAATCATAACCAAAACTATAAAAGACGAAGATGATATTCAAAATTATACCTGGATATGAGGGAGTATTTCAATTGGCAGCACAACAAAACCACCTATAAACACCCAAAGACAAAAATGTAATCAGCAACTGCACCATACCAAACCAGTAACTTCATCCATACATAAAAGTTTGCTTACAGTGAAACAACCCGACTTACCATAACATGCACCTTCTTTACACATGCTCTTCAACTACAGAAACAGTATTCTAGATTAGCAATATCGAAAAATCATATTGTATAAAACCAATTGAGATACTGAAACCATAATTTAAAGTATCCACCAAACACTAGTTTCAATAAAATCATAAAATTTGAAAAACAATAAAATTTTGAATCCATTGAATCAAACACTGAAATGCTGAAATTCTGTTCTGGTTTACTCACAGTGTACTCAAAGTCCTGACTTGAAACGCTCCCTGCAAGAGTATCATTTGGCATTGGTAACCTAGTCAACAATTTTCAGCGTCAAATTTTTCTGGGTATTTCTAAAATCAAAAGTAATAAGAATACCCCTTTTGACGGCATAGTAAGAATCCTGTGCAGCAACTTTGGCAGCTCCGATCTGAACCAAACAACACAAATGAAAACCCAGAGAAACAAAAAGCGACATTTACATTGGGTGGAAAAGAAGAAAGAGAAAACATACGGTTCTGCTCTTCAAGAAAGCATCGGCGATGTCATTCAGCAATGGATTACCCAGTCATTCAGAAAAGTGAGAATGAAATTTCAGATGAGTGGAAGAAAAAATTCAACCAAAGCAAGTAGTTTATGCGGGGTTTTGGGGAGGATGAGAAGATCGAATTAGGAGGGATAGCTAGTCGCACGAGGTTGGCCAGCCGTCCGCCGTAGTTATCTGTGACGAGAGATACCCTAAGTCGGGAGATCAGGGACGAGCCAAGAGAGAGAACAGGTGTAGAGAATGCTCATATATTGGTAGGTACTTTAATGTGTTTAGGGTGTGAGGAGTTCCTAAATTTCCTCACTGATAAATTTGGGATGGCGCCATCTTGTCCCGCCCAATAGATTGGGACTAATTTGGAATTTTTTGCAAGGATATTTTTGGGTATAATTCTGGCACCATATTCTACCACTTCATAACCAAGGAATCATAACATTCCTCACAAACTATGATTATTTGTGAGGAATTTTTCCTCGCAAATCTTTAACTAAGCGACGACCATTTATTCCTCACAAATTGTCATTTTGGGCGAGGAATTATCAATCCTCGCAAATACTTTCCTCGCTAATTACCTGATTTCTTGTAGTGTCCGATGGCCACCAAATTTCATCCACAGCATCATCTCAACATTCTAAGCATCTTTCACAACTACAACAAATCCAAAAAACGACTAGAAGTACCTCAACAATTAAGGAGAAGTTTGAACCCGAATTGTGAATAGTAACCCAGAATTTCAAATTTTCGATTCTTCCTTTTCGCATCAAATCGCTGTAAAATACTTGGGGAGTATCATCTACGTCCCAAGGCGCTTCCAAAGAACCTAACTTGATTGTCTGGGGTGGACGGAATCTGAAGAAACCGGCGATGACCTCAATCTGCTACAGTGATCGTCCTCTTCTTCTCGTTGATGCACCTTCCACAGTTCATATTAAGCTACCAAACGAAACCAAAAATGAAGAGAAGGAAGAGAGCTTTCCAACGACATCTTATACATCAAAATCCGTTGTCGGATGAAGGAGTTATGGTCGGAAAAAGGTGAAGAGGTCGGAGAGGAAGAGAGAACCGGGGAGAGAGAAGAGAGAGAGCTCAGTAAGTTTCCGAAAATGGAAACTTACCACAGTAACTCGGCTATTTATAGAAAATTACCCTGAACAGTAACTTTACCTTTTCGCATACGAACTTCGATATTTACATACCATATATGCACGCGCTCAGTTTAACGTCCTCTACAACTTTCATGAAGAACATTTTCTCAAATTTTGACTCGAACAAAAAGTCAACTTTTAAACGGAGCCAAAAAGTAAATGTAAATGTCGTTTACCTATCGAAAGACTCATAAACTGGTAAATTTAGGTTCGGGACGTTACATAAAATCACTTTGGTCCCTGATTTTTTTTTTTTAATCACGATGGTCCCTAAGCTTCCAAATTACATCACCGTCGTCCACAATTTGACTTTGACTCCGAATATGACGTCATCTGCTGACTTGGAGTCGACATGGGGCTCCACTGTTCAACCTCAACCCTCACTTTTGGACGAAATTCCCAAACTAACCCTTAATACTCTTTCCCTCATCTCTCTTCCTGAAACCCACCCGAGAGCTTCTCTCTTTCTCTCTCTCCCTCCCTTTTCCTCCACCACATCTCAACCCATGTCCTCTTTGCCCTTAGATCAAACCCACAATAACTTGACCCAATCCCGACCCACCTATATAACCCGTAGCAAGATCTCCAAGATCCAATTTGAAACCTTTACCAGCTCCCCGCCTCACTGGAGTTCCTCTTCATTGAGGAGGCTCCCCATCTCACCAGAGTTCCTCAACTCCTTGGGCCACATAGGTCAATCAGCTGTCTTTTCTCCGACGGTGACGGACTCGCTCTTTTCTCAAAACCAAGCCCAGCTATCGAGGGACCTTCGAAACGACGATGTATTGTCGTGAGAGGAGGAGTTAGCGGAGGATTTGGGTCGCTGCTGAAGATGAGATATCAAAACCTTCCAATCAATCTCAACCTTAAAACCGAAGCCGATCTTCCTATGGTCTTCGTTTGTACAAACAACGATTAATGATGGAGAAACGAAGATCGAAGGCTTCAGTGGTTCCATCGGTTTCACAGTGATTTCCGGTGGCTGTGGCTATTATCCGACACGGGTAAGGTACCAAATAAAATCCTCTTATTGAGCTATACCTTCTCTGTATACTAGAATTCTAGTTTAGCTGAGATTTGAAGAAGTACTTTGAAAAAATTGGAATTCTGGGATTTTATGTTCACTGTTGTTCCAGTGGTTTTTGAGATTTTTGTATGACAAGTGACTGTTCTTGTGGTGTTGAAGCAGAATAGGTGCTGTCAATTTGAACAAAAAGAAACTTCTTGATGAAATGAAAAGGAAGTGATGGAATATGATACGGATATGAATCTAGTATGGGTATGATTCTAATATGGGTATTGGTATAAATCTGGTATTGATATTGGTATGGGTAAAATGAAGAGGAAGTGATGGAATATAGGAATTAATGGCTGGTGATAGTCTTTTGGTGGTGGAGTTTCAAAAGGGTGAGGTGATGAGATTGGATGAATGAATGGGAAGAGTTGGGTGAATTCTTTTGTGCACAAAAGTTTCAAGAAATTGGAAGTATTGGGTGAACGAGAATCAGAGTAAAATCTGAAGAAAAAAAAATAAGCAGATTGAGATGGAAGAGAGAGAGAGAGAGCAAGCAGAAGAAGAAGAAGAAGAAGATGAAGGAGAAGATAAGGGGAGGAAGGGAAAATGTCAATTATACCCTTCTTAGAGGGTTCAAATATGAAAACTGGGCCCCATGTCGGCTCCAAGTCAGCAGATGATGTCATATTCGGAGTCAAAGTCAAATTTTAGACGACGGTGATGTAATTTGGAAGCTTAGGGACCATTGTGATTATAAAAAAAAATCAAGAATCAAAGTGATTTTAGCCATAAAATTCAAGGGACTAAACTGATTTTAGTCCATATAAATAATTATACATAATTCATAAATAATTAAATTCAATGATTATAATGCAAAATATTTCAAATTGTCTAATCCTATGATCAAATACTCTCAAAGTCTAAAATTTCAAGATGAAGTATAGTATAATCAGGTTACACAGGTTCACTTCGTGTTGGCGGGTTAACTCATGGCCGACCCATTTATTAAATGGGTCATGGCAAGTTGACCCACGGCTGACCCGTTTTTTAATTGTGCGGGTTCAACCCGCTTTATTTCGTGTGAGTTTCGAGTCGTGTCATCGGGTCGTGTCAAAATTGACAGCCCTACTCATCACATCTCGTTTTTTAAGTAGATATGTCATATAAGGATTTTTTTGGAAAGAGAAATGGATTAGATAAACAAATTTAATGATTGAAATTAAAATGTAGCTAAGGTGTAATGAGCAAGTAGGATGAACAAAGAAACTGATAGGGTGACAAGAGCGACACCCTTAATATATGTGTATGTCAGGTAAACCTTCTCTTTTAATTATTAATTTTCTTAAACCTCTTAATTAACTTTAAATTGTTATTAGGGTTTGTAGAGTGTGTATTTTGGCACACACAGCAAATAACACTATAAATGGAGCAAATTAAGTGGTTTTGTAGATAGTACGTACAACATAACAAGTTGATCCGAGGATCGAATTACAAAGATACGATTGAGAGTTTTGTGGACCACTCAACCAATACAAATTTATTAATTAGCAAAGAAGCTAGTGCATACTTCTTCCACCCTAATATTTTTGCAGCAGCAGGATCATCATCTAGTTCTCGGTTTCGGGTCCATGCCCTCCCCCTCCCTTTCCTCCCTTTCCTCCCTTTCCTCCCTTTCCTCCCTTGCCTCCTCCATTGCCTCCCTTGCCTCCTCCGTTTCCTCCCTTGCCTCCTCCGTTTCCTCCTTTGCCACCTCCGTTTCCTCCATTACTTCCTCCTCCGTATCCTCCATTTCCTCCCTTGCCTCCTCCGTTTCCTCCATTGCTTCCTCCTCCGTATCCTCCGTTTCCTCCCTTGCCTCCGCCGTTTCCTCCATTGCCTCCTCTATTGTATGCCCCATTACCATCTGCATTCGAAAATATATTTAAGTGTCAAAAAGGAAAAGACAAAAGATGATATACGTACGTAAATCATATATCTCGTAATTCACAATAACCTTCACTGACTCACTCTATATATGCATGCATGCCTCAATTAACTCACGAATTGATTATTACAGGAATAATTTTTAGGAAATTATGAAAGCATTCCGGATCGAAATTTACCAATAGTTGGAGTGGTTGTCTCAGTTAGGTCACGATGAGCTGAGACCTCAGCAGTGATGAGGAGAACGGCAAAGACAACAAGAAGAATAGTCTTTGAGTACGCCATTTTTCAGTGGATTGATTGCTTATGGTTTGTATCTGTGAAGGGTAATAAAAGAGGTGATTGAGTTTGAAGTGAACGTAATGTAGCTTAGCGCTTCCTATTTATAGACACTAGCTGCAAGACAGAGTGAAGAGATATCGAAGAGTGAGTGAGAAAAAAGTCAGAGATCGAGGTCAATTTGTGAAGCCTACGTTTTAAATTTCTTTTGTCGTTCTGGAATAGAAAGTATGGACGTGTTACTTATTTATCAATAATGGTTTTAATTATTTGGTTTTGATGATAAGGTGGATATATATATAGGAGGATTGAGATACTAGCTAGCTTAGTACATTCCAATCATGTAAGAATTGGAGTCCACGTACAGAACATTTCTAGGGAGAGGACCACAAAATAATTGACACTGGAGTCTTAATCACACATGCAGATAGGATTTCAAGGGATACATGTGGAAAATCGATCGGCTGAAATTCATAAGAACAGACTAGTGATTATCAAAGTGCTCTTCATTGCCGCCCATCCATTAAACTGTACTATGTGATATTAGCATCACGTTCTTATGGACTTCATTCTACAACAATATGTTTTCATTTTGACAAAAAAAAAAAAAAAAAAAAAAAATAACCAATAAGTTGGATATATGTGTGAGATCATCGATTATCGACGCTCCGCATACCACAAAATTCCTAAATTAACTTTTATCCATCAACTCTAGGTCAAGGCAGTAGTTGATGATTCGACTAATTAACTAGTATCACATATCACGTGGCAAATAACAACAAACACGTCGGTGATAATTATAAATAAAGAGGGACGGATTTCGTCGGGTTGAAATTTGAAGATCACAACAGAACCAACACTATAGGACCTACAGTTTTTTGGTGTGTTTTGCATCAATTAATTGAGATTAAAGTAGAGGCCAAAAGCCATTGCATGTATGTATGTAGCCGCAGAGTTTGAATAGGGAGGTTGTTCACACTGTCGGCAGGCATCTCTGATTTCTGTAGTCGACGAGTAATTAGAGGGGTTTATGGTTTCTGGCTTTTTTTTATCAGATCTTCTTTGGCTTTTTCGATCAAAGGGAGACAAAGAAGAAGATTTGGACATCGAAGAAAATTACAGTACTGGATAGATAGAAAAGCAAAGCATAGTGGCATACGTCCCTCACTGCGTCACTTGACACCCAAGTATGGAAGCAGGGGCCTGGATTGGGCTGCAGTCTTTATCTGACTCACTGCGCGTTGGGTAGTTGGTATTGGTAATTTCCTAGCTATTTATCTCGTCATCAATGCTCTAATCTGAAAGTAATTTTCTTTTATTTAGTGAACTTGAAGTTATTTTCTTCTTTTTTTTTGTTCATGCGACTTATTTTATGTTTGGTTATATACGATAATTTAGAAAAAATAAGGTCCAGTTAGGGATGGAATCGGTTCAATTGGTTCAATTTTTAAGTATAAACCGAACTGATAATATTTTTTTAAACAAAAATGGAAACAACATCTTGTCAGTTTCGATTAATTTCAATCACGCTGACTTTAACAAATTGACTATAATTTAAACCCAATAACATGCAATGAATGACAAAAAAGTTCTGAGAAATTTAAAGCTATGAGAAAATAAATAAATAAGCAAAGTAAACTACATTTACAATAGAATGATCAACCTAAAATCATAGAATTTAAAAGTTCTAATAAGTAATAGAAAATTATTCTAAAAAAAAATAATAATAATAATAATAAGCAGTAGAAAATTAAAGAAACACAGGACTCAAATAATTATATGACTTTTATTTGCTTTTGGTTCCCTTTTTTACTTTTACTATAAAGAAAAAAAAAGGTACAATTCACACTCCATGTTTTCTTTTTTAGTATCAAAAATTTTGTCTTTTGATAGTAAAATTTTTGATAGTGTGGATTGTATAAATGTGATGTTAAGATACTATAAAAAGAAACATGGAGTGCATTTAAGAGAAAACTTCTCTCTCTCTCTCTCTCTCTCTCTCTCTCTCTCTCTCTCTCTCTCTCTCTCTCTCTCTCTCTCTCTCTCTCTCTCTCTCTCTCTCTCTCTCACTCTCATATCATGACCGTTCTTTGCGAGATCATCCATAGTAAATTAGTAATGTTAGTTTCAGATATAAGTAATAATGTTTATAAGCTTTTATGAGTTTCAACTTCAGCCAAACTTATTTCCATATTATATACATAGTTTTGTTGATCTTTAATTTGGAATCAATTGATTCAAAAGGATATAACTGAGATTTTTAGGCCAGAGCAACCCCTAAAAACTGGGTGGGTTTTTTATTTTTTTATTTTTAGCAACCCCTAAAAACTGGGTGGACTTTAAAAAAAAAATAATAATAAAAAAAAAAACCCCACCCCAGTCCCACCCTTGATGGGGCTCGAACTCCTGACCTCTTATATATGAGACCAAACCCTTACCACCCCACCAAACACACACACCCAAAAACTGGGTGGACTTGATTCTTCTCCTCTTCAGTTGGGCATTATTATTTTTTTATAATCATGTAAGAATGCTCAAAAATCACAAATTCAAAATGCAGGCAGCAAGCAGCAGCCAACAAACAAAAATATGTCCAAATACTAATGAAGCTGAAAATGACGAGGGAAAATATATAGTGGTAGCGGGGAGATAGTAAGGTTTTGGAGTTAATTTGTGGAAAAAAGAAAGAAACCTTTCTCGTCAAATTGCATGCAATAGCTATACGAGGAAGAACGTAAGTATTAGTTTTATGGTTGAATTTCAAGGGTTAAATTTAGTGATTCTATCATTGACCAGAAAAGTTTGTTTCTTGCTGAGTAGCAAAAGATCTAATGAGCTAGGCCGTAATCTTGTTATTATGTTTTGAGCTTATCGATCTGGACCTAAAATACTGTGCAAATAGAAAAAGGGAGGAATTTCATTGTGACAATCCAAAATTTGTCACAAAAGTTTGACAAATGCGAGGAAATTTCAGTTGTCACACTTGATCCCATCGGAAACAACCAATTTATCACATAAAGTAGGTATTCGCGAGAAATTGATAGTTGTCGCCCATATGAGATTATGCGACACCCAATTCCTCGCAAAATGTCAATTAGGCAACAATTTCTACCAATTGTCGATTAATGTTTTTGTGACAACTTTAACTTCCTTGCAAAAGATTACTTAGCCGACGACTTCTGTGGATTGTCGCTTAATGTTTGTGTGACAACTATATTTCTGTCGCTGAAGACTGATTTTGCGACAACTTTTGTGAGTTGTCGGTTAATGTTTATGTGGTAACCTTAACTTCCTCGCTCAAAATCAATTGGATGACAACTTTAACGGGTTGTTGCATAATGTTTATGTGACAACTTGAACTTCCTCACTGAAAACTAATTAGGCAACGACTTCTACTAGTTGGCAACGACTTCTACTAGTTGTCGGTTAATGTTTATGTGACAACTTTAATTTTCTCGCAAAAGACCAATTAGGTGATGACTTCTACAGGTTGTCACTTGATGATTATATGACAACTTGAACTTCCTTACTGAAACCCAATTAGGCAACGACTTCTACAAGTTGTTAGTTAATGTTTATGTGACAACTTTAATTTTCTCGCAAAAAGCCAATTCAATTAGGCAACGACCTTAACGGATTATCGTTTAATATTTATGTGATAACTTGAAATTCCTCGCTAAAAACCAATTAGGTGATGACTTCCATACATTATCGGTCAGTGTTGATGTGACAACTTCAATTTTCTTGTTAAAGACGAATTAGGTGATGACTTCTACAGGTTGTCGCTTAATATTTGTGTGACAACTTGAACTCCCTCTCCAAAAAACCAATTAGACAACGACTTATACCAGTTGTCAATTAATATTTATATGACAACTTTAATTTTCTCACAAAAGACTAATTAAGCGACGACTTCTACGGGTCATCACTTAATGATTAAGTGACAATTTGAACTTTCTCACAACCTATCAATATATCATAGAGAAAAACTATCTTATCTTCCACTGTTTCTGTGAAATTTCTCCAATATCGTCAAATATCTCTTATATATTAGATATTTGGGATATATTCCGATAAAATGAAGAAATATCTGTAAAATGTGAGAAGAGAAAAAAAATTAAAAAGTGACTCGATTATTCATAAAAAACATACATTATGGAATATGAAGATTATGTGAGGTATAAAATTTAAGAACGGTTTCTAGTTAGAAAATTGTCTAATTATTCATAAAAAAACATACATTATGGAATATGAAGATTATGTGAGGTATAAAATTTAAGAACGGTTTCTAGTTAGAAAATTGTCTAATAGAGAGACAGCGCAATTTGTTTGGAAAAAATGTCTCGAGGTGACATCTCTTAAGGCGGATTTAGGTGAGGCGAAATCCCTAAAGGCGAATCTAGGTGAGATGAAACCTCTCAAGGCGGATTTGAGTGAGGCGAAATTCTCTCAAAGTGAATCTGTGTGAGGAGAAATCTCCTCAAGATGAATGGGTGAGGAGTAATCCCCTTAAAGAAATTAAAATTTGGGTGAAGAAATCTCCTTGAGGGGAATCCAAGTAAGGAGAAATCTCCTTCAGACGAATCTAACTGAAGAGAAATCCTCTTTGGATGAATTCGGTTAAGGAGAAATCCCTCAATTATATGAATTCGGTTAAGTGTTGCTTCCATTGTGCGAATTAAACCCCATGCTACTCTTCAACTGTAGACTTTTATCATTCAAAATATTGCACCGTAAAATAAAGTTTGCTGCATACAAGTTGGTGCTTTCATCGAGAACTTTATAAAACTACATGACCTTCGAGCTGGCGGACGATATACATTCTCTTTAAATTGTTATTAGGTGCGCTCTCAATTTACTGTTTTTTCCCACACACACTCTGATCTGGAGTTTGTAATATATACATATATATATATTGAGGTAGTCAAGCATGAATTCGATCAGCTAGTTTAAGTGGATCATAGATTATTATATCATGAAGATACGAGGATCGAAGTACAAAGAGATGATCAGTATTCAATGAGAGTAGTGTACTGTTCTTTTCAGTGAGGGAAGCTCCTGCTTCTCTCTTATCCAGGCTCTCTCTTCTCTGTAGCAACCTTTTCTTCCCCAAATTTTTCTCACCCATGTGGTGATTCCTCGTCCTCTGTGGTGATTCCTCACCCAAGTGGTGTTTTGATTTCCTTGTTTTCCTCTTCTTTTACATCTGATTTTTTGTCCTCACTGTTTAAATCTGTTTTTAGATCTTAGATCTAAATCTCTAAGATATACTCTCAGATTGTTCTCATGGTCATTCTCAGTTTTTGTTCTGCCTTTACTCTTCAAGATGTCCAAACCGTGAACAAATCTCCTTCTTCTTGTCTACCTTGCTCTGCCATGGAAGAGTTCATACTCCTCTGCAACCACCTCTTCAGATCTCAGGTTTCTTTGCTAAGATTTATCTTGGTTTGGTTGTTGTTATCCTTTTATGCGAGATCTTCTCGTAATCGGTCGTAATCGGTGAACTGGAGAATGTATGGCAGCTTTGTCCGTATCCTCACCTCTGCAGACCACCCTTGGTTACCAGCCCTCGTTCATAACTTCCGTCAGAGCTCCGGAGTCGAATCTGCTATGGCGGCTGCCATGTTTTCAGTTGTTTCTTTGTTGTATGTTGATTTTTCTGGTCTTACTTGTTCTGGCAGATGACCATGTGAATCATGCTTTGCAAACTTCGTCTGTATTGGGCTGTGTCCCTTGTACTGTTGTTTGGCTTTGAGCCTTGTTAATTGATGCTATCTTTCGACCAAAAAAAAAAGTACAAAGAGATGATCGATTGAGAGTTTGGTGGACTACACAACTAATACATAATTATTAATTACCAAACAACCTACTACTGCTTCCATATTAATACCCTTGCATCAGGTACGTACTCCTGCAATAGTGCAATTGCCCGTCATCATCTAGTTCTCAGTTTCAGTCTCAACAGCATAAGGTCCATGTCCTCCATAACCTCCACATCCTCCTTGTCCACCATGTCCTCCATGGCCGCCATGTCCATGATCGTGACCGTGGTAACCGTCAGTATTGACTTTTTCTACAATTAATCGAAAAAATCTATGCGTTAGAACTTAGAAAGGGAAAGAAAAGAAACATAATACAAGTTAAATTATAACATGTAATTCGATATTGGCCGGTTGATTAAGAATGTGAGAAACTCAAGAGTAGTAGTGGTAGCCTCAGCTAGGTCACGATGAGCCGAGACCTCAGCAGAGATGAGGAGAACAGCAAAGGCAAGTGCGACAAGAAGAAAAGTCTTTGAGAATGACATCTCGATCTCTCTTGAATGCTTAGAGTCTGTAGGAAAGATGTGCCAAATTGCTCAAAACATGTAGAAATTAGCTTCACAACTATTCCAAGAGTTGACTGATTGGATACGGAAGTCAACCCTTAAAAGAAACAATTCTCATTCGATGCTGCCTCAATCTCGATACTTGTCGTCTCTTCCTTGGGTTAAGTTTTCTTTTACAACTTCAACTCACTATTTTGACAATCTATATAGTCTCCGATAATCCCAACTACCCAAGCACATCACAACATGTTTATAGCTCAGATAGCACAAGGTATTGATCGACATCACAAGTCATTCGGTTGGAATAGAAGTATCCATAACTCTGATGCCCCGGAAATTCATATTTATTTTCTGAGGATTTTTGAGAATCTAAATTATGGTTATTGGACGGCTTCGTGGCTCGTGGATGGAGCGGAAGTGTTTTGGACGAATTTCTATTCGGAAGTATGACTTTAGGGGGGGCTCAAGGTTGACTTTTTATACATTGGGATTCTCTGAAAACTTCCTTCACAAAAGTTGTAGAGAGCGTCGATACGAGTTCGTGGACATATGGAACGCGGAAATCGGAGTTCGTATGAAAAAGTTATGAGCGTTTGAGGTATTTGGAAAGTTGCTATATATAGAGGTTTCCATTTCGGGAAAGTCACTATTTCCATTTTTGCATCTTCCTTTTCCGGAAACCAGAAACGCTCCGTTCTCTCTCATCACCCGCGCTTGACCCGACCCCAACCCGGTGATCCGACCCGGCTTTTCTAGAGAGCTCCGGCCATCTCCGATGACGAAACTTTCCAGATCAGTTCGCCTCCTCCGTCTGGTCATCCTTCTGGTGTCCTCTAGCGCCGATTCTCCTCTACGGTGGCGGTAGAAGGCGATGCAGATTGAGGATTTCGGACCCGGTCAGAAATTCTTGTTCCGACGTCGGCAAGGCTTCAAGTCTTCTTGGTTTAGCTCAGAGCAGCCTCGTCGATCGATCCTTGGTGGTTGTTTGGATCGATTCACGTGAAACCTTGTTCAACTCAGTGTGGATTACTGTTCACGCTTGTGAGGTAGTTTTCGACCCCTTATGCTTGTTTTCTGACTTCGAGCTAGTTATGAGAATTCACAAGCATGATTAGATGAAGAACTTTGATGTTGGGAGTTTTGTGAAATAATGAGTTTTTGGCCGGCGGCGGTGCACCACCGTCTATGGTGGCATTCTGGCGGTGTTCCGGCCACTTAAGGAACTATTTTTGGTATTATATATGTTCTACTCGTTGATATGAGCGTTTCGATATATAATATGCAAATTTTGGAGTTCGTATGGAATTGTTATGATTTTTGCAGTTTCATACCGATCGATTTATTTGATCCTTGAGGATTTGAGCATCCGATCGACTTGTGATTTTGACATATCGATCGTATAAGTGTTCCGGAGACATTGGATGGTCTCGGATGTAGTTTCGCCTCATTTGGCGTCACCTTGGGAATTTTGGTTCGATTTAGGGTTTCGAACGTTATTCCTTATGTTTCATTGACTGAATCAGAGCTGTAATTCCTTAGGTACGTGACGTAGTACTCCTCGGACAGCTATTTTGTGGATTTGCTGCCTTGTTCTGTATTAAAGACGCAGCGGGAGATTCAAGGTGAGTAATCTCACAAGGTTCATTAGTGAACGAATTACCTTTATCATTTGTTGGGGAAATCTCACGATATTTGTTATGAGTATGATCGATATGTGTTATGAGCAGGATCGATGTTTGTTATGAGTAGAATCGATATTTGTTATGAACAGGATTGATATTTGTTATGAACAGGATCAATATTTGTTATGAATATGGTCGATATTTGTTATGAGCATGACTACCCTATTGTCTTGGAGTTATTAGGTTAACTACGACTATAGTTGGTATTAGTGGAATTTCTGAGTGGATGACTATATGTGTCTATATATATTATGGGATATATATATATACATATATATTCATGTATTAGTGACTTTGTGGTGAATCTTTGTGATGATTGTCATGTAAAGCTTGTGTAGGAATATTTGTGTAATGAATATTTGTGTAGAAATATCTATGTAGCTTGTGTAGGAATATGAGTAGGATGGTTGATATCTATGTGATGACTAGCCATGAATCTATGTGATGATCGCTATCTACGTTATGACCAGCGAAATCTATGTGATGATCGCTATCTATGTGATGACCAGCAAAATCTATGTGATGATCGCTATCTATGTGATGACCAGCGAAATCTATGTGATGATCGCTATCTGTGCGATGATTAGCGATATCTGCGTGAATCTATGTGATGATCCTTGAAATCTAGGTGATGATCAGTTAGATGATGAATATCTGGGTGATGACCAGTGGAAATCTGTGCGATGATCAGTGTGATGACTGCTCGGTAGCGGAGCTGAATTGTTATTAAGTTAACAAAGATCGAGAGGACTGCTGTGATGGTTGGGGCTACCTACAGACGTCAGAGTGTGGGACTTCGATGACTACTTTGTCTTGAATTGCTTGACTTAATGTGACCTCCTGAACTAATTTATATGCAGGGGTTACTATGAATTGTTTTGCTTATTTTGATATGTGATTGCCTTGATTTCTCCTTGATTGTATTGATTGATGGTTTGATTTACATTAGGAGCCATAGTGGTGATGAATTGTACTCTGGTGAGGATAGGAAGGTGATTCATTGTTTTTCACCTTTGATGTCATGTTGATGACAAAACCTCCTGGGGGGGGGGAATGGGAAATGAGTGTGATTTTGGAATTCTCCATAGTGCGTTAGGATGGCGTCAAACATTGCTTGAGGAAGTCTTGTTTGACCGAAATTTGTGTAATTGGATGCTAGGATTGAGGTTATGAGCTGGAGGCTTTTGTGAAATTTGTGTAATTGGTTTTGAGTTACTCATACGAGCTTCATAAGCTTACCGGGTTTGTTGTGTGGCAACCCGGTGCACTATTCACTGGAATGGTGTAGGGGTTAATCCTGCAGGTCAGGAAAATCGTGGCTGAAGCTGAGGTGGCGCTTTTGGCAGCTTTACGGTAGGAAGCTATCTTTGTGACTTTACCGTTGATAAGGACTTCCGTTGTATAGTTACTCTGAGCTGCATTTACGTTTTATTTTGTTGTTGACAATTTAATTCGTAAGCATTGTAATATATAACTCTATGGAGCGAGTGTATATTAACTTTGAGGGTTCAGGGCATCAGTATGTACTTGGTTTAAAAGGAAAAAGATTCCAGGTATTTTGTATTGATGACTGAACATTCACGCATGTATAATTATGGGATTATATATATCGATTTTCTTGTATGTAAAATTAGGGGCGTGACAATAACATTTTCATATAAGTCGCACAATGAAGATCCTTCACCAACAACATTGTGATAATACATTAATTCCTACTTAAAACATTTTATCTCTATACTTGCATTCATGGGGTAACCCAACCTCTACTAACACGCCACAAGGTGGTTATTGTACGTTAACCAACAAGTCCAAAACAAGTAATTTACTTAGCTACCACAAAACAACACTTTTGCCTATTTGTGCACATATTGTTGATCAAATATCATTCACATAAAGGTTCCACAATTGTCGAGTATAATAAAGGGTAGCTCCGAACAGACCTATAAGTTCTTAATCATGTAAGTTAAGAGGGTCACTACACTTTCTCTGCGCTACTCAGATAACTGACTGGAACATTGATCACGCATTGAAATGACATTCCCAGTCACAAGAAAAACTCATTTCATAGTCACCCTGCTGGCCACACTTAGTATCTCAAACTGGCAATCTAGTGTTGTCCCTTGAAAACTTCTTATAAATATAATGTGGTGGAAAAATCTTCTAAATCAAGTGCGTTTCAAGGAATCTAGCAACTACCAATGTCTAAAATCAAAATTGCTCACATCATGCATGTACTACATCTTTCGAAAACTGGTGCAAAGCAAGATCCGTAACTACTCGCTCTATTCTAGCCCAAAGACTCAAATCCAAGAGGAGATGCATCATACTAAAGCCGTTCTTAGCTGAGGCTACACTTCTTTAATAATCATAGGTCTAAAATCTAGTTGAATCCATGTCATTCTCACTGGCCTCTAATGCCACAAATGATAATTCTACTTCATATGCCAATGTAATTCTCACCACCGAAAACAATACTTGCCTGGAATTCTGATCAAACTCAAATAAAATAGCTTCCTTAGTTAGCTAGGAAAACTCTCTCTTATACTGCTTCACTAGCCCCATGCAGAACATCTCCAACCAACTATCTGACGTCACTTCATGACAATTTTACTACAAGTATGACATCAAGGATATGTTCCAAATCCCGTATATACCAAATCCTCCAGCTGGAATCTGGCCAGTGACAGCAATCCTAACAAAATTCACAGCATCCCCTGTTGACTCAACAGTTCTAAAAATATAGATATGCCCTCAAGCATTACCGAAAAGTCTTAGCCACTGCTAAGCAAAAATTTGCAAAAACTCTTTTGATCAAAACAACCTGAAGAGAAAGTCAAATAAGAGTCCAAATAGAAAAGCTCAAAGTCAATTAATTAAACAAATAACACTTTGCGTCCCACAGAAACAGAGTCTACTTTCCAAGATAGGAAAATAAGATATCGAAGAAGTTCATTATCTGATGTTACAAGAATCACTAGAAATCAGTCATGTCAAATAACGTTGAACTTGCAAGTACTAAAATATAGCCAACTCTTTTTATTTAACTTAAGGCCAATACTGATAAACGACGATTGTCCTTACCGAAAAGAGGATAAGAGAGCCACAAATCCGCTCCTCGATCGACACTTGACATATAAGATTTCAGCTACAACAAGGATCCCTATGACTTTTCTGTGCTAACCAAAATTGTACCAAAAACTTTTCCAAATCTTCTCACTAAGAACTAATCCAATAACATAACTCAACCATAGTAGCTCAACAATTAGTACTTAAATATCTATTGAACCCTTGATAGAATATAACCCAATCAATTTATTCCAACTCAACTCCTACTTCCTGTTCAAGTCGTCTTACTGTTAGACAAATGGTGACCAGATTTCACTTGTACTAACAACTTCATATAAATTTCCAATTAAGGGTCACCAGGGTGGCAAAACTAGCTCAATTCCTCCAAAGAAATCTATTACATATATTCGATTCAAGCAATAACCAATTCCCCGGGGTAGCTGACACAATTCACAAGATCTTTCCTAGACAATCTTTAATATAAATCAAAGGACACCCATCCAACATCTTGTATCACACGAAGCGATATCTGGAGCCGAACGTGATCCCACCACAATAATGATCCAATTTCCTCAAAGTAATCATCACTGAAGTACGTCACTTAAAAACAGGCTACAATACCTTCCACCCAATATAACAAGAGTCCTAGTTAAGCCTTAACTTAAAATATTTTTGGAGCCAACTGAAAACTTATTTCCTTAAAGTTATTCCACCAACCACTAATAACATATCACAACCCATCCGTCAGGCAAAACTTCCACCAAGAGCCTATCACAATTCAACCTTCACAGCTCCGTGATTCAAAACTCGAATCAGATTCCGTATCACATAGTACTTCCGTTTGAACTTCTATAGACACCCAACAAGGTCATTACCACTATTCCCCAATCTTATGTGTAACTGTTTCACTCAAAACACTACACCAAAAATGATCTTTTATGGCCCACCATGTGTGCCGTAAATGCCTATTTACAGCGCACAAAAACAGGCTGTAAAAGCTCGTGCCGTAAAAGACTCATGTCTTTTACGATGAGCAAAAATGCGTCATAAAAGAACAATTAACAAGCCGTAAAAGTGGTTCCACAAATGTTATTTAGGTCATTTATGGCCCACATTGCACGCCATAAAAGACCTCCTATTTAAGACATATCCCTGCACGCAGTAAAAAAGTGACTGAATTCCTATTTAAGGCACACTCTGCGCGCCGTAAATGAGGTCTTTTCAAACAAAACAAAAAATTATATTGCTCAAATGTCATATTCATATTACCCTCATGTCATATATATAAGAAGCTGAATGTAAAGAAACTCTTCATAAAATTTTCATCCCTAACAGATGCCACTACATATATCTCTTACACTTAACTTTGATAAGATGAGTACAAAATCAAATCTGTAAGACTTAGTATCACACCACTGCAGCAAAGGGTTGAAGGTAAAGCTGCCAACAAGCTCATCCTGTAAACAAAAAATGGTGAACAAGTATTTCAGCTATATCAGATTCAAAGATCTTATGAGTACAAGTTCACATTCAATAAACTGAAGTTCATGTTCCATTTTTATAAATTTTAACTACCAATATCCAATGAAGAAAGACACTCAGACAAATCTGGGACGAATATGACAATAATCTCTTTATGGATAAAGAATCCATCTTTCCCAATTCTATCATAGTGTATCTGCACATGCCAAATATAATGAAAACCTAGTCATGAATTAAACCTGCAAATCAAACTGACTTGCAACTACTTAACCATTGCAATAATTATAAGGGAAAAGCTATACCTTAAGAAAACGATTCCAGTTTTTGCAGTTCTGCAGATCAAGTTTCATAACATCCTTTCCATATCTACAAAGATAACATCATTCAATATAATATCAAAAGTAGTATTGTCTTTGCCACTAAATAATAGATAGCAAGCAGCACAAACCTTATTGCAGTTTGAATTAAAGAGCTATCATAACTAGTATTGTCTTTGCCACTAAATAATAGATAGTAAGCAGCACAAACCTTATTGCAGTTTGAATTAAAGAGCTATCATCAACTGATGGATCACCACCATCAGTGAAATTCCATGGACCACCAATTGTCATGAATGAGCGGTGTTTTTAAGAACTTCTTTCAGATGACAGCTCCTCTAAAGCATTCTTGCTTATCCCACTCATCAAGATAATCTGGAAGAGGGATAGAAAAGTAGGATAGTCATGATTCTCTGTATTAACAGAAAGAAAACAGACAATGTCAGGATCCTATATATGTATTAACAGAAGCAAAACCGACAAGGATCATGCTTAGAATCTTCAATTATGTTGAACGTAAACTCTAATTTGAAGAAGGTACGTTCCAAATATTTCTCTATTCCAGGAATTAACACTGGTTAGTTACCTAACTTTTGGGCAATTTAAAGAATAGGAAACGCAAGGAAGAAGGTCAAAGAAGTAACCTACCTTCACATTCCACACAATATTCCCACCTCCTGATATTGTAGGTTCTTCAGCCAATATTTTAGTTGTTGGCTCTTTCATTACAGCTGCACCCTCTTCTTCCACCTAATCATGCTCAAAACTGTGACAACACACTAGGTTTACACTTCTTTGAGAAAAATACAAACTAATAATAATATGCAAAGCACTAATATGTGTTTTTCAAAGAAGCTAAAGGATTCCATATCCTGAAGCAAGATATGATCCTTTGAAAATAACTTGGCCAAGACAACGTCAGAATCATGATAGCTGACAGGAGTCCGGATAGAAAGTAGAAGATTCTCCCTTGGCCACAGCCTAAGACACCAAAATGTCACACTTAAATATTATGTACTTAACCATTTAAGAAGTGAGAAAAGAAAAATAGAGACAAACCTTGTAGAATTCTAAGGGTATAAAGAGCCTGGGATATCATTTATCCATTGAAAGATAATCCCTTTCTATATCTATCAGGCTAGATGAGTAAGCCTGCAAAAAGAAGATGTTGTTATTTGTCGAGAAACTCAGCAATTTACATTGCCTAATCAGCCCACCACATACATAAATACTATAACAGTATAACTGCAGACACATATTATCTCATTTACTGAGCATTCTCATTCTCTTCTGATCCCATCATCCTATGAATACTAAAGCTTAAAGACAAACAAGGCCAGAGGGCAATAAATATTGATCAAGCCAAAAGCAGAAAAGAAAAGTCACAGAAAAGCATAAAAAGACTTATAAGGATTATATTATATGTAATGAGAAGTGACAGATGCATATGGGCTCACAGAACTAGTAGAAGGGATTTCTGAATCAGACATTTACGAAGCCCCACAACTTCAACCAACCAAGTAAATGTTTTTTACATAGTTACAAAGAATCAAGTTTTCAGCTTTTTCCTGCTGCATTAAACACTATACAAGCCAGAAAGAATTACAACTTATTTTTAAAGCTTTTCCAGAACTTCTTCCCATGCTAAAAATGATTGAGAAACTTTCAGTCTGCTCTTTGTACTGTGGTCTTAAACAAGAGGATGTACAACTTTTGATCCATTGAGAAATACATAAAGCCACTTACTGAGTGTGTGACAAAAGACCCAAAATTTGTTCCTACAATGCAGTGTCATGCTGGTCCATATACCCCATCAAATTCCTACACAAGAAAAAGTAGCACAACCCCCATAAAACCACACTAATCAATCATAATCTCAAATACCCAATTCAAATCCGAACTCAAACAATTAAACTGGCCATAATCAACAACCAATCAATTTTACCTTTACACTACAAGAAAAATGGCCTTTTGCAAGGAATTTTTTCTTTGATGATCTTTGAGTCACATATTCAAGCTTTTGTACCTCATATGGACACAAGGTTTAGAGAGTTTCTGAAATGCTATAATTGAAATACATAAGATACTTTACTTGCCAGAAGATAACAAAACGAAAAACAAGCAAAGAGAAAGCTTTACGTGATGTTCCAGGAACTATATGAAGTGAATGACACTCATGATGGTGCTAACTATGAAGCTTAAAGGGAATAGATAGTGAGCATAACAGAAGCAAAAGTTGCCACATTAATTTAAGAACACAAGAAAAAGTTACCACATCATTCTCAACCTATTATTTACTATAGTTCCCCAGTATGTCTTAGGACATTCTCCTATAGAGCTGCTGCACACTAAGTTCTTGTGTTCATATTTTAGTCTGTTCCAGAAAGACCATTGATCAGATCCATGACCTCTAGGAAAATAGGATCTGCCCTGCTCCACCCCGTGGAAGCAAACATGTTATTATTGATCCCATTAGTCATTCATAGTTATGACTGACAAATATACAAGCAAGAGTTTGAAATCTAATTGAATATTGAGTTACTAAAGAAGAGTATTTTCACTGTTTGTTAAAACATATGGCCACATTATTATACCTACAGAGCTGCTGCACACTAATGCTTCACATTTGTCAAGTGTGGCTTCTCTTACACTGCTACAACAACAAGTTTCGAAACTAAACCATTCACCCCCTCCACCTTCTAATAAAAATATGAAGTTTCAAACTATTAGGTACATTCTTTTGAAAAGATAATACCCACCAAAGACAAACTTTGGTTGTTAGTGCTACCCATTATGTGTCAAAAAAATGTAGGAAACGTAAGGGTTGAAAAATATCACTACATGATTGTTGTAAAAATACAAAAACATAAATCTCACCCTGGAGAGCAAAGAGCATATGGAGGATCCCATTGCCTGCCCCTTTAGTGTATGTCTTCCTGAACATGGTTGACTAAACAACACATATCAAAATAATTGAAAAGCTTTTTATCATCTTCCAAAGCAACCAGCAAGGAAATTAGAGGAGTACTCATCTAGCTAATAAACCAAACATTGGACCCATGCAGATGGTAACAAAGAAAAACTCCAATTGCAAGATAATACTTGACCTATGATATTCTACTGAGGCAAAGAGAAAATTTAAAGTGGAATACATTGTAATAATGATGGAGATGGGAACCGAATATATTACCCCAATTTTAACTTTATATATGGATTGAGTGTATGAAGCTTAATAACATGCCTAGAGAATATGTTCTTAGCTTTTAAACCCCTGTTTTTGCAGCAAACTATAGAAGAGAACAAAGAACAATTAGTAAAGAATATATTTAATAAGTGTACAACTACACACTTTAAGCTAGAATATTTTGAGTTAGAACTCATAACTAACATGGTAACTGATTAGAACAATAGATAACTTAAATCACCCGACAAAACTAGAGGCTCTAATTCTTTTAATCAAATTTGGTTTTGAGTAACATTAACTTTTAAGAAATCTAAATCTAAGAGTGTTACTAGACCTCAAGAAAATACTTATGGTATTTCCAATCGGCACCGCTTGAACAACTCTACCTGCAACGAAGCCAAAAAGAGCAATTTCAAATAGATGTCATACGAATGAAACACAAGCTTGGCACCCAAATGATGGAAGCTTTCATAAAGAAGCTTGCGAGGCTGAGAAAGAGTAAATAGTTTGGTACTGCAATAAAGAAAAAATCAAAATCTTGAAATTCACTTGAAATTCAAATGAAATCTGACAAAGTCTAAGCAAATTGCATTCACAACAAAACAAAATTAAACCAAATGATACCCAAAATTCATTCGAGTCAAACCTAAACCATTAATTAAAAGCCATCGAAATTAAACCCATGAGAAACAGAAGGAAAGAGAGATACCAATTTCACCAGCACGAGACAATAGAGAGGGGTGGAGATGACGACGCTTGTTGGGGTTTCTCGCTAAACTTTGAGGGAATGGTGGCTGGGCATCGCATCGATTTGAGTCTAGAGCTACTACCAATCATAAATACAAATTTGCACTGAGAACTTGAGAAGACAGAAGGCATAGCTAGCTAGATTTGGGTGTCTGGGATTTTAGCTAGAAGGTATAGCTACCTTGTCATAGTTCTTCAGAAACTCATCCAAATCGTGCATAAGACTTTGATATGCTTGAACCGAGTCATCTACCAAGTTCAGAAACTCCGTCGCATCTATCAAACCAATTCAATACATTCAATCAAACCAAAAGTTTCAGATACTACCTATCAAGCAGACACCCCTCTTAGATAACCAAATTCCCAGCTATAAATCCTAAATTTTAGACAGATTCACTTTTGAGATAAAAACCCAATCAAATTTACCAAAATCCATATGAACCACAATATCATATGGCCATACCTGAATTTATGATTAGAAATCACAATCTGCGATGTTCTCTTCGTCCTCGATTGAACACACAACCCCTGTCGCGAAATCCGACAGCCCAAGAGAAGAACTTGGGTGGGGAAGAGTTGAGATTTTTGCAAGAGAACTGGGTGATTATACTAGAAGAAGAACTTGCGGAGGATAACTCACGGGAAGGTCTGAGATTTTGGCTATTAGGTTTGTGGCATTGCGAAGTTGCTAACTGGTGAGGAGTTTGCAAAGGGCATGACTTTCTTAGAATAGAAAACTAACTAAAGTTAGTAAATTTCGGGAAAGTTAAGAAAAGAGGAAAGAGAAACTTGAGAGGGAAACCAAATCTTTCAGTGAAAATTTCGCGCCTTACAAATCATTATTTACTGCATGCTTCTTTGCGAGCCGTAATTAAGCCTTTTTAGAGATGTTTTTACGGCATGCTTTTTTGCAAGCCGTAAATAAGCTTTTTTTTTGTATGTTTTTACGGCGTGCTTAAAATGTGCGCCATAAAATATATGACACAATTATGGCGTGCTATTTCTGCTCGCCGTAAAAGACTAGCTGACAAGGTTATTAATGGCATGCTATATATGCACGCCGTAAAAGAGTAAATGACAAAGGTTATTTACGGCGTGCGTAAAATGCATGCCGTAAAATAGTAACATTTACGGCACGAAAAATTGCACGCCGTAAATTTTACGCAGTAAAAGCCTTGAATTGTTATAGTGAAAGTAGATAAACAAGGACACCCATTTGCATAATATCACATACGAAGAGTTGATTCAACCTCTCCCAATTATTTACCGACCAAAGTCGTAACTCTATTATAAAACCTTAAGCATTCTTCCGATTTCTCAAACCTCAAACACATATCAACTTCAAAAGCCCACTCTTGTTCATCTCCCTACTCGTTACCATCCAAGACTCAGGAAGACAAAACTATAAGTTGTGGTATCTGAAATCAATTTCTTTTATTACGAGAAAAACTATGCTCATACACCCTGGTTAGGTCAACGACCCAAAACGACAATTTTTAAAAAATCTCATTCTACTTACAATTCTCATTTACTGTTATCACTTCCCACTTATCAACATCAATGACCATAGCCACTTAAAAACACAACCTCTAGCAATAACAACCCAGAATATTTTTTCAATTTTCCCTATTGTCTACATGACGCCAGCATAAGGTGTCCAGTTAGGATACATTTCAATCTGGATTCTCTATAAATGATTTCCAACAATGAGATTCACAAAGAATCTCCATCGAATTCCAGTAATATTCCACATGCCGCTTACAGGGCCGATCATGTCAAGTAACACATTCCCCAAACTTGGTTTAAAGTCATAACCAGCATTATTACTAATTCCAATTCCAACAACAATCTTGATTCTGAAACAGTTATAATACTCAGAGACAACCCAAAACAATGGTCGCTCATCTCTAACAATCAAACACAAAATCAAACTCTAGTCTCGCACCATAAACCATGCCCCAACAAACTTGTTGGCATCGAGGAAGAAATACCCACAACATTTCCTCGAATCATATTTCATAGCACAACTCGAATTTGTAGAGTAGTCTTACTCTACCATTACCAGGGAAAGGTGCATGACATGTAAGCAATCCGATACGCAGTGGAATCCCTATAAGGTTGGCGTATAGGAGGCATAGAACCTAAAGGAAAACCAACTAGACATTTATCGTACACACTTGATGAGTACAACAACACCGAAGAGTATATGATGGGGAACCGCTATAGTCGGACCATCACTCGTGAGGTACTGAGTAACATCAAGCATATACGGTATCAAGATAGGAACAAGTCTACAGAATCTGACAACCTAATGCTCTAATACCAAATTGACAGGACCCGCCCCGGGTTTCACCCTGAAACTCCAAGAGGCCCTGCGGGGCCCACCTTAGAAGGAACTCTACCAAGAATTTGGCAGAACTTCCCCCGAAAGTGGACTACCCACAACCTGTAAAATGCAAAAAACACTTCAAGCAAACCAACCTTATACTTCTGGAGCCACTCTGCTCCCAATTACCATCAACTCCACTTTCACAAAACACAAAACTCAACTTAACAATACTAATCCCAAAGATTATCAGAGCAATACTAATACACAAGGATATAAAAAGAAGAGTAAAGGATGAAGGGATCCTACAATATGGAAGTAGTGACAACTATGCCTCAAATGCCATGTATGCCCGACCTCCACTAATTCGCCTGCAAACTGGGCATTTGAAACGGAATAGCCCAGGGAAAGTAATTTAAAGCACGTTAGAGTGAGTGGACAAAAATAAATAAATAAGATAATTCAAATGAAAGTAAAGCTTTAATACTTTAGAAAATTACATAGTAGCACCTAACCAAAGATATAAACACAGAAAACCCACCTTCAATTTGTTTTATACAAATAAGGACACAAGCCCAGGCCCAAAACCAAATGAAGCAGGCCTGGCTTCGAATTTTGATAGAAAATGACTAAAATGCTCAATTTTTATTACAATTTACGCTCATGCCACTGCCATAATCCTCACCAACCAAAACCTAAAATCCCAAAATGCAAAACGCAAAACGCCCAAACCCAAATCAGAAAACCTAAATTCACTGCAAAATCTCCGTAGTAGCAGCACTCAGCTTGAAATATCAGCCATGTCCATGACTCTCAAAGCTTCGTGGCTGTAAATATAGTCACCGCCTGCCTCCCTCTCTAAGGACGCGTGCCACGGTCCCGAGGCAGGTAGCTGAGGCTGTAGTGAGGCCGAGGATGAGGTTGGCTGTGAAAATACTAAAGGAGGAGGAGGTGCTGCCGGAGCTGGAGAAGGAGAAGGAGAAGGACCGCGTGATTGTGATTTCGGAGAAGGAAGACTCTGATTCGGAGGGTGAAAGAGAGGAAGAAGAAGAAGAGAACAAAGCTGTGATGGCTGACGATAGTGATGGCTTGAGTGATAACAAGGCTGCTGGGCAAGAAGAAGAAGGCAGTACGACGCCGTTTCCTGAAAAGGTATCCGAAAATTTGCGCCTTTATTTCAATTGGGTCAATGCTGGTTCTGATGAATTGTGTTCCTGATTTGTTTAATTCTTATATTGATACATGAAGCATTTATTTTGTTTAATTTATGGATTTTCTGTATTATTTATCTATGAACACAGGTTTTGATTGCAATAGTTACTTATAGAATGCTTTGGGTTACTGGAAGTGATGATCAATTTATCATAATAAAGTGAAGGAGATTGTCTTTCGGGCTTCTGATTATTACTTAACTGATATATGCACTAGGTGCTGGAAACCTGCAGATATTTGGTGATGTGATGGGAATGTTGAACCAAGTTTCCATGTATATTGATTATCTAGACATCTTCTATTGCAGTTTTGGAACTTACCCCATTTTGGGTTATGGCTTTTTGTTGTTCAGGCTTCTGGTTTTGTTATAGCAATGTTCTTATCTTGCTATGTGTGAAGTACATATTATTATTATGTGCTACTGTGTGCAGTTTATTATTGTTATGTGCTACTGTGTGTAGTTTATTATTGTTATGTGCTACTGTGTTCATTTGAAGTTTATTTGTGCAGTTTACTATTGTTATGTGCTACTGTGTGCAGTATATTTGAAGTTTGTTTGTGCAGTTTATTTGAAGTTCATTTGTGCAGTTTATTATTGTTATGTGCTACTGTGTGCAGTATATTTGAAGGTTATTTGTGCAGTTTATTATTGTTATGTGCTACTGTGTGCAGTTTCTTGTATTTGTGAAGTTTATTTGAAGGTTTTGGTCTTTTGTTAATCAAAGGTTGTTTAGTTTACTTTGATATGCATGAGGAGCAGATTCATGAATTTAGTATCACTAAGTTTCTCCAGTTTCTGCAAATTTCTTTTGGTCTACTTCACTTTGGATCTTTACCTTATTTTGATATAGTTTGATTGGTAACAATGTGATACTGCATTATTTTCTAATTTTTTTGAATTATCATTTTCTTTTGGTTAAGGATGTTGCGGATGGTATTGGAGATGACTTTAGCTTTGACATAGATTGGGGGGGGGTGGCAGAACACGAGTACAAGTGCAGTAGCAGGATTAGGCAATGACGAGTGCAGTAGCAGGATTAGGCAATGATGAGTGCAGTAGCAGAACATGAGTAGCAGAACTGGATAGGAGTACAAGTGCAGTAGCAAAACTTGACGAGTATGAGTGCAGTAGCAAGATTGGACGAGTGCAATAGTAGAATTAGGCGGTGAGATGAGAGTAGTAGGAGAGTGAGGTGTGCGATTCTTTCTCTTAGCAACATGTAAAAGAAAGATATATATATATATATATATATATATATATATATAGATCCTATCCAGAGCGAGGCATCGCTTTGAAATTTCAGAGCGAGGTTAGGGTTTAGGGTCACTTTTCGGTCGCATATCCACATCTCAACCGTTCAGTTTCTAGGTACTAATATATAGATCATCTCTGCAAAATTTCAGCCAAATTGATGGTCGTTAAGGCATTGATAACTACCTTAAAGCTAGTACGGTTCAGGTTTGATAGATTCAGTTCCTCCAATGGTTTAAGCGAGTTAGATACCTTAAAGAACATTAATTTCGTTGAAATTTCGCAGTAATGATTTATACATTAGTACCTAAAATCTGAACGGTTGAGATGTGGATATGCGACCGAAAAGTGACCCTAAATCCTAACCTCGCTCTGAAATTTCAAAGCGATGCCTCGCTCTGGATAAAATCTGTATATATATATATATATATATGTATGTATGTATGTATGTATGTATGTATATATATATATATATATATTGCTTTTGAGAAGTAATATAAACAGATTATTCTCAGAAAAAAAAAAGTTACAAAAATGGATTATTCTTAGAAAAATAATATAAAGGGATTAAAAGTTAAAAGAAATAGTTAAGGGAAAAAAAAGTAACATAAATGGATTATTCTCAAAATAATAATAATAATAAAGGGATTAGAAGTCAAAATGAGTAGTTAATGGTCAAAAAGTAAATTAACTCTTGACATGTGGCAAGTGGAGAGCAGATTGTCCTTATTTGTAAGATTTAATCCTTATAAAGGGATTACAAGTCAAAATAAGTAGTTAAGGGTAAAAGAGTAAATTAGTTCATGACATGTGACAAGTGGAGAACATATTGTCCTTAAGTGTAAACTTTTATCCTTAAATGTTCAAAACCAAATGTTGTGGAGTTTTTTGTGTTTTGAAATTCTATCAGGGGAAATATCACCAATGGTCACTGAGTTATGACGTATTCGACACTTAACTCACTGTATTTTCAACAATATCACTTAACTCACTCAGTTTTACATCCGTCTTTCACTTAACTCACTGCCGTTAATTCTACCGTTAGAAGCCGTTAAAATTGAGGGTATATTTGTCAAAACACTTAAAAATCATTTTTAACTTAAACAAACTACATTTATTAGACTTTTTTTCAATTTTTTTCAATTTCTGAAATTTCTAATAAAAAATAATTTTTTTAACTTAAATATAATTTGAAAAAAAAATTTCTTTTAAAAAAATATAAGTTAGAAATGCATTTTTTTAGTGTTTAGACAAATATACCCTCAATTTTTATTTATTAGACTTTTTTCAATTTTTTAAATTTCTGAGATTTCTAATAAAAAATGATTTTTTTAACTTAAATATAATTTGAAAAAAAAAATTATCTTTTTTTAAAAGTTAGAAATGCATTTTTTTAGTGTTTAGACAAATATACCCTCAATTTTAATAGCTTTTAATGGCAGAATTAACGACAGTGAGTTAAGTGAAAGACGGATGTAAAACTGAGCGAGTTAAGTGATATTGTTGAAAATACAGCGAGTTAAGTCATGACTCAGTGACCATTGGTGATTTTTTCCCATCCTATCAAGGGGGTATATGTAGTTTGCTATTAATACTTTCCCACATGTTCATCTTTTAAAAACCTTGATGCATGCAACGTGGATAAAACATATTTCTCGCAACACGAAAATTCGTGAAAACATTCCAGCCCCGCTGGTCAAAAGAAATCGAGCTATCCCCACTAGCTGAAGGTATCAATCAAATATGGGGAAGAAGTTCTCACCATACAAATAAGGGAGCCTCCCAGGCTCGGATCGGAGTGTCCCACACTCTGGAGCATCCCATGCTCCGCTCTACTCACCCATGAACACATAGTAAGCAGGGAGGAGTACTAATAGGCTAGCTAGCAATAAATATGACGACCCAGGTATGGTGGGTTAAAATCATACGAAAATCGAAAATCAGTAAGGCTTCCCCAATATCTCACTAGGAAATAAATATTCCAACGATGTGGCCCCGCACGCCAAAATATTCTCAAATTCATAAATATATAGGCGACGAATAATAGATAATTATAATTCCTTCTGGAAATCCCATTTCCGATAATATTCCAGAAAAATCTCAAAATCGACGAATAAAATATATTACTAAATTCTGGAAATCACCTCGGAAAATAATTCGTCGAGAATCACATAAATCATAATTTCAATTAAAATTATATATCGGAGATAAATTATCGAAGGCTCAAAATCCATTTCTGAAACACAATTGAAATAAATCATAGTTAATCTCTGAAAATTAAATCATATTTCCGAAAATAAATCATAACCCCAAATCTGAGCATAATAAATTCGTATCCAAAATTCATATGGAAAAATAATGCCAAAATTATAATCCAAACCAAAATATTATGCTCGATGAATAAAATGATAATTAAATTATTATTTCGGGAAAAATAAATGCATGCATCCTTATTTAGGTGATCACGCATACGAGTTCCTTCGTCGAGCAATAGCTTGGTACATCGTCCTGTACACAATTATATTCCGTGAATAACTATTCAACAATTTAATACAATTTCTAAAATCAAATCCTCATAATCACATCTCCACTTCTTCTCGGATTCAACCCAAATTATACCACTAATATTAATTCGTTAATTTAAAGTTTCCAAGGCAGAACCGAGAGATATCTGACGGTCGGATTCTCGTAAATCGATAATCGAAATTCTAAATCTTTTAAAATTAGAAATCGATTCAAAACTTCTCCAATCTTCACCAAATTCACATATAGAAGCTCTAGATCAAAAATAGGATTTAACTAGCTAAAAACCGAAGTTTTTAACTAGCTAAAAACCAGGCCCCACGCGCCGCAGGCCACCACCTCTGATGATCACCAAATTTTAGCAGCAACACCTACTCAACAAGCCTAACAACTTCTCAACTGTGATAAAGTCAGAAAATACCTCGAAGTCGTCGAACAATTAAGCAACCCGATTGTACAGTAAAATCTTCTAATTATGCTTTCTTCCTCCACGCTGCAAATCGTTACAAGAGGTTTGGTGAGCATGAATAGTGGCTCAATGCGCTTCTAATGGACCTGGGTTTGTGGCTGGAGGTGGCCGGAATTGAGAGAAACCAGCATTGACCACTTCTGCTACAGTACCCGTAAGTTTCTCGGTGTTAGTTCTCCATTTTCCGGCCAAATCGTCACAAGCCACCGTTGCAGGCTTCAAGGGGAGGAGGAGACGTGTCTGTGGGGGCCGGTATCTTGCCTTTTGGTTGCCGGACGGTGAAGAAAGGCCGGAGAGAGCGAGAGTTGCAGAAGAGAGAGGGAGAGAAGAGACTTGGGGAGGAGGAGACAGAGAAAGAGAAAAGAAAAGTTACCGAGCTCCACAGTAAAAATTTAAATATATACTATCTACCAGGAACAGTAAATTTGGTATTTCGCTTATATCTTTTGCATACGAAATCCGATTTTTACGTACCACATATGCACGTGCTCGGTTTAACATCCTCTATAACTTTCATGAAGAACATTTTATCAAATTTTGACCTGAACAAAAAGTCAACATTTAGGGCCATTAAAAGTATCGAAACAAAGTAAAAAGTAAAAGTAGTTGTCGTTTACCGTCCAAATGACTAATAAATCGGTAAATTCAGGCTCGGGATGTTACAGTTCTACTTCAACAACTATAAAGATTAAACGTAAGCTTTTAGTTGGATTAAGCTTGGTAGAGGGTTGATAGGGGGCTCTTAAGATTCAGTTGAGAAAAGCACACCTTCATTGACATCTCCTTCCGTCTGGTTGGATACATACTTGTTTTCTGTTAATTGTTGTGAAAACCTGTATTTAGTTTAATTTTTATTAGCTATTCATAATTTTACACTACCAGAGAGAGGGAAATAGTTAAGAAGCTCCAAAATGATTGACAATTGGGAAATATATGGGGTGAAAGTGAGTTTTGAGAAAATGAAAGGATTAGGGTATATAAATAGTGTTTATTCTCTTTGGAATTTAGACATACTGGGCAGGCGGCTTTGGAAGAAAGTGCCCCATATACTCTTGTCAATATCTACATGGATCATCATGGGCCGGGTTAGGGCCAGCCCTACCCTAAATTTTAGGGCTTAGGGTCAGGCCGAGGCTTCAACATGTAAACCCTTACCCGCCCTTAAGGCCCATTTCGCAAGGGTCGAAAGGGCCGGGCTGGGCCTTTCTCTGTTTAACACTTTTTAACTCAAACTCTCAAAGTGAAATCTAAACAAGGAATAACATCAAATTTGAATAACTGAAATCACTGAATGTCTTCAATATTGTAGTCTGAAATCTCCATATCATCAACTACAATATTACATAAACTAAAGTTACTAAATGATGTAGCCTACATCAGTCCAAGAAAAAAAATAGTAGGAAAGGTGTCATTCTTGAAGACTTCCGTGGTCAAGATCCAATAATCCTCTCTTCCCATGAGTCTGTTAAAACACAATACAAAAATATGTTAAAAAACAATACATTAAACCATCTATAAACCTCAGACCAAAAAAAAAAACCATCTATAAACCATCTACAGCAGACCACCATTACTTATGCACATAAACCCATCTATGCAGACCACTCCATACAAATTGGCTAGTAATTCATTTTTCAACCAGCAAATATAAAGATATTTGCACTGAACAAAAAAAAGAATAAACGCTAAACTCACCATATTTGTCTTATTCCGTTGCTAGCATCTGAGAGCTAAACCCAACCACAGAGTCTTCTTCTTAAAATATGGGAGTCTTCTTCTTCCCTCTCTCTCTCTCTCTCTCAACCCAAACTGAAAACCAGAAAACACCAACAAGTAGGTCATCAAATTTGAACCGTAACTAGAAAAATTCTCTATAAAACCAAAGGAAATGTTAAATTGAGTAGCTAATCGGCGTACCTAGACAAACAATCGGGTTATTTCACTACCCACAATTGTGAAACTCGAAAGCTTCAGTCTTTATTCTCCAATCTCCATCATCATACCCAGAAGCAAAATCTTCAGTCTTTATTCTGGAATCAGTCGAATGCTTGCGTTTTATATTGTTAAAGGCATCAAGGAAGGGCGACGACTGGGTCTTGGGATCGGCGGAGGGGCAGTGACTAGGCCTCAGAGTCGGCGAAGGGCTGCGACGGGTTGGACTGCAGGCGGAGGAAGATAGCCTTAGGGGTCAGGGAAGGAGGATGGGTCTCGAGGTATGTGATGGGTAACGACTGGTTCAACTGCAGGGGGAGGAGGAAGGGTTTACAGATCGGAGAAAGAGGATGGGTCTCGGGATTGGCAAAAAGGATCGGGGAAGGAGGATGGGTCTCGGGGTCTGCGACGGATTGGAGTACAGGCGGAGGAGGAGGGCTTCACGGATCAGAGAAGGAGGATGGGTTGCCAGATCGGCGAAGGGTGGTGACGGATCAGACTGTGTCGTCACCTACCTCTCTCTCTCTCTCTCTCTCTCTCAAATGGATAAGATATGGCTGATATGCGAATTGGTAAGTGTTTAGGACTTTAGGTCGAGTGACTCTAGTCAATGACCTAGTTGACAACACTTTGGGCTTTGGGTTCAATCTAGGCAAATCAGGCCTCATAAAAATCAATTGGGTTTGGCCATTTAGGACAGAAGACATAATATTACCCATTCTCTAAAATAGTAGATTTTTTATTTCCTTTCTATGTAAATATGTAATAGAGAAAATAAATATAAATTTTAGGGTTGGGCCGGGCCGCAGGGTAGGGCCGGGCTTCACTTGCATAACCCATACCCTACCCTATTTAAAAAAGGGTTAGGCCAGCCCGCCCTAATGCAAGGGCCGGGTCGGGTGGGCTTAGGATAGGTTTAGGGCCGAAGAGCCAAATGGTGAGGCCTGATCTACAAGGTACTTCTATCCTCATAACATATGGTATCGAAAGGCTAAACTACTTGACAGGACAATATCTTTTAGTTTAAATTTTTTTTTTTTTTTTGGGAAATTGGGATGGTGATATGACTGACATGTGAATGATCAATGCATAAATATGGTCTTGCAAATTAGTACAGACCTGATATGATTTTACTGTCCTCATATAATCTTTAATTTCTAGGGTGTCAATGGTAACTGAAAAGTAGTTGAATTTCTAGATATATTTCTCATCTAGATAGCAGATTATGTATACCATGCTAAGATTAAGTTTAAGGAACTTAGATCCTAATTAGTCTATGTAATCTACATCGATCAATTACAATTCAGTAGTTACTATCCTATGATTAGGCTATTAGCATAACTAGAATATCTAGAATAAATGACATATGTAGATCTAATATGAATATACAACTGTTGTTGACTTTATGATCACATTGTCATTTCAATCACAAGGAGTTTCATATCCATGATGGTTTGATCAATTGATTCTCCAAGCTCAAAAGCAGTGAATTTGTGGCATGTGGTTTATAAGTTTATGCTTGCTCTATCTTTTATCTGGTCTTATCTTTTGGAAGATTGAAAGTTAAAAGAATCCCACATCGAGAACCCTGAGAGTTTGCAGGCTCTTTAAGTCTATAGTGTGTCAATTAGCACATGTGCTTGTCCCATTTGATAAAACTGGAACCGTACGGAGGAGTTGATCTGCATAAATCGAGAAATGGACCCTCTTTCTTTATTTGAGAAGAAATACATCTGAAAATTTTGTCTGCCAAGTAATTGACATGATGACTCTGTTTCTGGCTCTTGCTATTTTTAGATTAATTATCTCTTACATTGGTAGTTCGTTGGGAAGAGCTCTAGCTGGGTTCATATATATGGCATTCCCATATTCGTGTCACGTAATCGGTTGGAAGTCTCGAAAGACTGCATTTGAGTTTATATCTTTTAGATCGGAAAAACCCAAGATATGGCTCTGTTAATTATGTTAAGAGAGTACATTAGTTTACCAGTACTTGAATCTTCGTTGTTATAAGGATTTGTAAAGGCAGCCTAGTAGAATAAACTATGATATCATAGCGGGAAAGAAATCGGGAAATCCTGCAGACATGCATATGTTATATGAATCCCATAAAGCTTTAATTCCATTTCAACTACATATAGTTCGAAACGCACATGTAGCTGCTTCTTTAAACCAAGACTAGCTGGAAGGCAAACAAGTTTCATATTTTCAGAAAACGTACCATCTACATTCGAAAATATATTTTAAGTGTCAAAAATGAAAAAACAAAAGATGATGTACGTACGTAAATCATATATCTCGGAATTCATAATAACCCTCACTGACTCACTCTATATATGCATGCATGCCTCAATTAACTCACAAATTGATTGGGTTTGCCCCACAAAAATAGGAGCGATCTAGGGTTTGGAAAAAACAGAGGAGGCTGTGTTGCTTTTCCGGCTGCTCCCTCCCGTCGACAACGGCTTCCAGCCTCATCGATGTGTTTTGGGTGCAGCCGGATGGGCGAGGTTTCGATCGGAGGCAAGAGGTAATCAAGCTTGGGTGCTGCGACAGGGGGCTGTTTCTTTCTCGCTGATGTTGGCAATGGCGGATCAGTGCTCCACTGCAGATCTGTTGTGGTTTGGCACTGGGAAGGGACTGCATGGTCAATCTGGGCTTCAACTCTTGGATCCGACCACAAGGACGCCTTCCTCTTGGTGGCGGGCGGCAACGGAATGGTTGGGGCAGCGAGGTGTGGTTATCTCGGCATGGTTGCAAGGCATAATGGCATCGGGGCTTGGTTGGGGCAGTATTGGGTTGGAGAGTTTTGCCGGAATCTGGGTTTATAATGGAGGGAGACATCAGAGCTGGAGGTGCTGGTCAAGGATGCTAGAAGTTCCACGATCTCAGGGTCTGGATTGGTGCGATGGGAGGCTAACGCTAAACTCTGGTGAAGCCTGGTTCGGTGGTGCTGGGGTTGAGGTTTGGGAATTCTCTCCATGGTGGAATTGTCCTTGGCTTGGATGGCAAAATATGGGGGTCGAGATTCACAACCTCAATCCCAACTTTACGGTGGCGGTTTCTGGGAAGCTAAAGTCAATGTTGTGGAGATTGAAAGTCAATTGTGGCAGCTTATCTTATTTTTTTAGGGTTTTATTTTTTAGTTTGTGGTTAGGCTTAATAAGTCCCTCCTCTTTTGAGCGAGGGTTTGGGTGTTTTAGTGTAGCGTCGATGTCATTGTTCTGGTGTCATGGTCGTTCTGCGGTGTCATGGTTTGGTCTTTTGTCGGTGCATTTTGGTTATCAATGTGATGGTGAATCACCCTTACACCTGGTCTGGCGGTTTTGGGTCGCGGTGTCCGAACGGGTGAAAACAGTTCATCTTAATGTTGGTGGCTGGGTTGTATCGGTGCAGGTTTGGTTGTTACTCATTGTACCTCGAGGGTATGAGCGTAAAATTTGGTTAGGGGTTTGGCCTTTTTGGCTCATGGAAGTCACTCATGTTGACGGTCCCGTAACTACGGATCTAATGCTATGTAATCTGTTTGGTTATTAATGGAATTTTCTTCTTCTCAAAAAAAAAAAAAAACTCACAAATTGATTATTACAGGAATAATTTTTAGGAAATTATGAAAGCATTCCGGATCGAAATTTACCAATAGTTGGAGTGGTTGTTTCAGTTAGGTCACGATGAGCTGAGACCTCAGCAGTGATGAGGAGACGAACGGCAAAGACAACAAGAAGAAAAGTCTTTAGACATTATTCCTCAGTTGATTGATTACTTACAATTTGTATCTGTGAAGGGATTGAGTTTGGAGAGAACTTAATGTAGCTTAATTGGCTCTCCCTATTTATAAACACTAGCTGCAGGAGAGAGTGAAGAGACTCTTCAGAAAAAAGTCAGAGATCGAGATCAATTTGTGACGCTTACGTTTTAAATTTCTTTTGTCGTTCTGGAATAGAAAGTATGGACGTGTTATTTATTCATCAATAATGCTTTTAATTATTTGGTTTTGATGATAAGGTGGATAGATAGGAGGATTGAGATACTAGCTTGGTACGTTTCAATCATGTAAGAATTAATGGACTCCACGTACAGAAGATTTCCAGGGAGAGGACCGCAAAATAATTTGACACTCCGATCCAGTCTTAATCACACAGCAGATAAGATTTCAAGGGATGCAAGTGGAAAATCGATCGACTGAAATTCATAAGAACAGACTAGTGATTTGTTGGAAATAACATTAATTTAGAATTATGTTGAAAGTTATGGTGAAAATAATGATGAGAATTATGATGAGAATAATGGTGAGAGTTAGTGATTTCACAGCTTATGGGAGTTAGAAAGATTTAAGGTTATTGTAACAGTCTAATACTTATGTCCATTGTAATTGTCATACTTATGACATTGTCTACTGTAGACTTATATAAGTAGGATAGTCTAGTTGAGTAAAGGTGTAGAGAAGTATTTTATAGAAATATGGTAAGAGTGAGTTTCTTTATCAGGTATTTTGAGAGTGTCCTCCATATCTCTCTATAGGAGCTATGTACATGCCCTTGGGCTGTATGTCTCTCATATTGTTTGTCATTCATGCACCATATCTCCCTACCCAAAATTAGTTTTTTATGATTTAAAGCTTTTTCCACTATTATCCAACATGATTATCAAAATCCTTTTCATTGTCGCCCATCCATTAAACTATACTATGTGATTGATTTATATTTTTCTAAACTAAATTAGAGAGTAGGTAAGAGCAAGTTAACCCGTTGGATCATTGGGTTAGAATACTGTTCACTGCCACTTAACGTTTGTTTCCATCCATTAGATTTGAGTTTTTGGCAGAACATTGTTCAATAATTCAATATTCTATTTTTTTTAATACAATATATTGAATGACTTAATTTTTCTTCAATCCAATTTATAGAGGTTTGTGATAAAATCAAAATCTTGGCACAATTATAAGTAAGTCGCCCACGAGATATCCTTTATCTAGCATGTCGCTTCACATGCAACCTGATTATGAGTCTGAATGTATATTCAAATAAGATTATATCCCTCAGCAAGCGACCAATATCAGAACGTTGGTGATTTCAAATATTGGATTGTGTGTCTGTCGTTATCAACAAATCCTTTTACCGAAGGCCCAACATAGAAATCTAGTATTTCGGGCCTACGACATGATTAGAGATAGATTCATTATGACAAAATCTTAATAGTGACAAGTGTGATCCGTGATCCACTATTAACTATCACTGCACTAACATTATTCAACTTAACTACTTATTAGGTATTAGAATTTATCACAAAATGTCTCGATATAATTAGAAACTAGCATTTCTCCACATATGCTCTACACGTGCAAGTATTTTTTATTTGTTTCAAAAAAATAAAAGAGAAATTTTAAATACACACCCCAAACTACTTAATACACATCTCTATTATTTTATATTTCAAATAAGATTTCATAGGTAGATTAAATTACCAAAATAGACATCTATATATTAGAAGAAAAATAATAATAATAATCATATATTCCTTATATGATTCTATAATTATAAACAAGAATAAAGTTAGAAACTATCTAATTTAAATTTTCCTTAAATAAATTGTAATTAAATGGGGTGAGAAACCATATCATTTACAAAATCAATGGCATTAAATGTTTTTAAAACGAATTTCTTTACTCCCACTTTTAGTTTTTTTTTCTTTTCTAAAAGTTATGATTAGTCAATTTATTATCTAATATAAAAAAATCACAGGTATAAAATTTTGTAATTGTTAATTTGTTTGACCATCCAATGACAATTTCGTAGTTCCGCCATTGTGGAGAAACACTGATACAGTCTTGGTTGAATGTTCGACTCAAAATTTTATACTTGATCAATATGGTGTTTGGTGGATGAGAACTTAAATAATACAAAACTTATTTCTAAGCATCTATTTGAAGGGAACAATAATAATTCCTTATGGATTTCTCAATAACTAACACAAGTAATTAATATGGTCAATTATAAAATACTAATATGTTAATATATACTAATCAAATTAAATAGTAGCCTTAATGTAGTTAAATAATAGTGTATTTCATGGTTTTTTAGGTTAAGGATATTTTAGGTAATTTGGGTTGTGTATTTAGTAAAATATTAGATTGAGAAATTAAATGGTTGGTGTATTGAGTAAGGAGTGTGTATTAAGTAATTAGGGGTGTGTATTTAAAACTTCTCAAAATAAAAAAGAGAATGGTTATTGCATAGAAAAGAAAGTGAGAGGAAAAAGTGGATAGTGAGTTCTTTTTTTGTTTATTTTTTTTAATAAAAATACATGTTGTAAATGTCGTAATTGTCGTTGTGATTTAATTAATTATCAATGTTTTTTAATCTTCTAGAGTCATTTCTGTCAAATTTTTTGATTTTGATTAACAAACTCTCTTCTCTTAATAATAATATAAATAAACCACTAATTTATAATTTATAATTTTTTAGTATCACGTCCATATCTTGGACTTATTTCTCCAACAATATCGGTTCATTTTTGAAAAAAAAAAAAAAGTGAAGAAATTACCAATATTGTTAGATATATGTGTGAGATCCACCAATTATCGGTGGTCCGCATACACCACAAAATTCCTAAATTAACACTTATCCATCAACTCTAGGTCAAGGCACACTATGCCAAAAAAGCTATCAGACGACAGAAGACTTATTTTCTGTCGTTTGATTTTTTCAGACGACAGATAAATTAAATGTGTTGTCTAAATACACAGAGAAACCATACTTGTTTTATTTTGAAAATATGGTCACATTCAGATGACACTTATATGTCGTTGTAAAAGATGAAAATATTTCATATCTAACCCTAGCAAAATTTTTGGAATTCCCTCCAACTACCTCAAGTCATTTCCCTCTCAAACGTCCCAAACCCTAGCTGAGAAGTCAATGAGGGTGATATTCAGACAACATTGTTAAGAAATTGTGTTGTCTGAATGAGATGACTTAATTTTTTAATTTTTTCGTCAAATTTTTTTGGCATAACACTATTCTCTCTTTGCCCATTTACGCTCACTCGCTCTCGCTCTCTCTTTCTCTCCTTGAGCAACAAAATCCTCATTATCTCCCTCTCTCTCCATCTCTTTCATTTCCTTCCCCAAAACCGACCGGGCCCCGAACAGCCTCATTTCTACAGCGCCTCCGCCCCTTCCTCTTCCCATTCAATCCTCCATTCAGATCCATCCCCTGGCTTTTTCAATTTGGGATTTTAAGGTTCTTCTGGTTTTGGGGTTGTCTGGTTTCTTACATTTTGCTCATAATTTTCTTTCTTGCAGATTAAAATTAGTGAAGGCGCGAGTCTTGCTTCTTAGAACGAGGCATCGAATGTAAGCTTTTTCCATTTGGGGGTCTAGGGTTCTTCTGGTTTTGGGATTTTTGGGTTTGGACGACTTGGGTTTTTTCATAGTCAGAGAAATAGAGAATGAGTAGAGCAGAGAAGGTGGTGGTGAGCGTCATTGGAGCATCCGGTTACATAGCCCAAGTCAGTCTTCCACTTCACTTCCCCACTAGTTCAATTTTTCTTTCATTATGATAAATACCTACATTTTTGTTCTTTTCGTCTTCAATTGTGTTCTGATTGATTTCATTTGTGGATCAATGAGGTATTTGTGTTCCTAGGGAAGGCATATGACAGTTGATTCTAGCTTTGTGATGTGTGATAGTAATCAACTAATCTCTAATTCAGGTCGGCACATTTTACTACCTCTTGAATGTTTTTGCCAAAGCTTGTTAATTTTTAGAAAAATTAGATGTGGGTATTGTAAAATTAGTGTGGGTAGAGTAAAAGATATGATTTTGAGTGATTTCGACCTTGGTAAAGTATGATTTTTAGTGGGTTTGACTTTGGTAGCCTGAGAAATTTATCGTTTTGATTCAATTTACTGATTCATATATAGCACCAAACTGATCCTCAATCAATATTGAGGGAAGAAATATATTATCATTGTGAAGATCTGTTTTACAGTTTGTGAATGTACAATTTTGATGGTTTATTGATTCAATGGCTTCTATCTTTGTATGCCACAGATACCAACGAAAGGCTTCAATTGTTCAAAGTAGACCTACTGGAAGAAGGATCTTTTGATTCTTTAGTTGATGGAAGTGTAGCTGTTTTTCATAAAATATCCCCATTTTATCACAATTCCAGTGATCCACAGGTACATTGCATCTCACTTTAATTGCTTTAAGTTGTTATGCACTACTTCGTGTGTATGTATATATTATTTCAAAATGCAACTCTTCAGGAGAATTCTTTATGGAGTTGCCAAATAAAGCCTGCCATGCTTAAACTTGGCATGTTTAAACCAACATGAATTACAAGGGACATTAGATGTTTTACATGTGGATGCCAAAAGGATGAAATTTCTGAAATCATTTGTATAGCCTAGTTGCGATACTAGCACAACTTGGTGCATGCCAAAACAATGAGATGATCATAATGGATTTATTGTTTGGGTAAAATTGAACCTAGGTTGTCTAATAAGTAATTGTATCATTTAGTGTAATGGGTTTTCCAATATTCTTATAAGCTGTACATGAGTTACAGGTTGCACCATTCGTGTTATTTAGTTCTAGAGCACCTCAGAGTTCAAAAACTTAAGCCATTTCTTTTCTTTATGCTAACAAAAGAGAGTGACTATTTGAACATTCAAAGATTAGTAATCAATCAATCCGTATAATTGGTTGGAAGTTTCCAGAGGGAGAAATATGATTTTTGATTTGATATGTGTTTTCATTGGTGGCAAGTTCATCTACTCTTTTATGGGAGTGGGGGCTTGGCTCCATGGCATTACTTTCATAGGTTGTATCGCCACAAGTTTTAAACTTTAGTTAAAGTTTTTAAATGAATTATATCATGCAAGTTGGATTGTATAAACTTAAATTTTGTTCAAAAGTTTTAGTGCTGGATTCTATATCCTACACTTTCCTTAACTCTTTGATATCCTTAGTATAGCCTACTCATAATGGTACTAACTCTAGTGGAAGCAGCTCTGGTAGCGTTCATAGCAATAGATTGCCATTGGGACAAGGTGTTGCTTCATTAACAATATTGAATATTGTTTCAGTAATATCTACAAGGGTTTTCACCCTGCTTGTTGACCCAATAAAGTTAACATGTTTTATCATGCCTACATGGGATCTTCCACTTGACTTAACCGATGACCTTGAGGGTCTTCGATCTGTCATTGAAGAGAACAATGAAATATGTAAGTGGCATGGGTTGGGATAGCTGTTGTTGGAATACATGTATGTTGTTGCTCTCTCTAGTGCATAGTATTAAGATCAGTATTCACAAAATCTGTAACCCAAGTATTCAGTTTCGGGATGTACTTTATTTTTATTTTTATTTTTTTCCAGAAAACATGACTGCCTTTTAGCATATGAGAGCATTCCTGTTTATGATTATTTTGTTGTTGTTTCTTATATACATCTTTCTTGCAATGTTAGGCTTTATCTCTGCTACTAGTAATAATTCTACGAGGCATGATATATACTCATAAAGCTGACTATGGTATTGAAGATGAGTATGATACTAGAGGTAGAACATGGGAACCACTGCTAAATCAACAGACAAGCCAAGCATCTGGATCAACCAAGGGTGATGGCAGAGTGACTCACTCTAACATTTGGAGCTCACGAATAGGAGATAAGGTATTTCTTTTGTGTAATATCTTTAATCCACAATCTTGTACTTTGATCCCGTATAAACATGCTTTCTTATCTCTGCTAGATTATGCAATATGAAACCGAGCAACAAGAGTAGTCTTAGTTTGTGTTATTGGCCATGTAAAATTATGTGAAACAATGCTTTCTATCATGATCTTCTTATGGTATTACACATGTGTGTATATACAAGTCTTCAGAAGTGTGTTTGATCTATTGCCTACTTTACCTTGTATCAATCGGCAAATGTGTCCAGTAAGATGTTAGTCACTAATGATAATAGTAGAAAGCTTGTGATATATGTACAATGTTTGCCTACTTTACCTTGTATCAATCAGTCTAGCTTGTCAATCTCTTCCTCTGACAAGGAACATCTACTAATACAGTTTAACAAATATTACTGCTTTCTTTTGGTTTGCACTTTGCACTCGAAAAAAAATGAAAGGCCTCCTCTGTATGGAACATGTTTGATTGTTAGGCTTTTGTTTATTGGAATATGTTGTCAAAATATTAGGCCTTATAACACCACAAAGGAGATATTTTGGAAGATTGAAGTTTTTTCATTGATGGTTTGGAGAATTTAAGATAGAAGTTTCAAAAGTATAGATCTAATATATTTCTTTGTGATCATGTGGATTAGTACTTGTAAAGCACGATTTAAATCTTTTAATATAGGCTTGATACAAAAATGTGTTCTCTTGTTCTGTGGTTTTACATGCTTCTGATGTGAAGTATTAGTAGGTGAGGAACTTGACATACTTAATTTGCTCACCACTGGATGGAGTGTCTTTGTGAACAAGAAGAAGCTTTGCTAAATTTCTGTGTTTGTGTGATCTGCAGATTGCAAGAATTATATGGAAAATGGCTCCTCTTCAAAACTTTGATGCCTCAATTAGCTGATATCTCTGGAGGATTATCCGCTTGAAGAATCGTAGCTGTTACATAATTGGCTACATCAAAGCTTTTGCTACTTAGTCACTCTAAATTAGTATAGTTGCGCTAGATGGTAGTTTTTTGCCTTAGAGTTTATTGAGCAGATGCTCATTAAGTTTATGTATGAAACAATTATGGATGTATTTGTTGGCTATAATGACAGAATGAATAATATATGTCTTTTGTGTAGTTTCCAGATTACATCCTAACAGGAATACAAATGTGACATCTGAAATACCGTGCAACCACTAAATCAAAGCCATAAATTATGTTGTTGGAGCTACTTAAGAACAACAAAATTAAGGAAAAATCTATTGTTATTTTCCCACTCAAACAACAGAAAATTGTGGTCTGACAATAAAAACAAAGACAAAAATATATAAACTTTTGTTGACTCAAAACAAAAACAGCAACATATAATTGTATCTTAAATGAATGTACAACAACAAATAATTGTCTTGTGTTGGTAGCTTAAATGACAGTTAAGTGTTATTATAATATAAAACAAACAACATAAAATTGTTATTGTAAGTCATTACAAACAACAGATAACTGTCGTCTGAATTCATCAAACACATGTCTTGGGTTTAATCAGACAACAAACGACTTGAAAACCTTTTTCAGACGACAGAGGAAATCTGTCGTCTGATACCCCTAAGAGACGGCACCGTACTAGACAACATAATTTTTTTTCATCAAACGACAGTTCTCATCTGTCGTTTGATTGCTTTTCTGGCATAGTGGCAATTCTAATATCACATATCACGTGGCCAATAACAAGGAGATCTGTCGTTTGATTGCTTTTCTGGCATAGTGGCAGTTCTAATATCACATATCACGTGGCCAATAACAACAAACACGTCGGCGATAAAGTAGATCTTTTAATAAATAAAGAGGGAAGGATTTTATGGGGTTGAAAAATTTTGAAGATCACAACAGAACTAACACTAAAGGACCTACAGTGCGTGGTGTGTTTGCATCAACTAATTGAGTTTAAAGTAGAGGCCAAAAGCCATTGCATACATGTATGTAGCCGCAGAGTTGGAATAGGGCGGCTGTTCATACTGTCGGCGGGCATGTCTGATTTCCGTAGTCGACAAGTGATTAGAGGAGGGGTTTATGGTTTCTGGCTTTTTCATCAGATCTTCTTTGGCCTTTTCGACCAAAGGAAAACAAATTAGAAGATTCAAAGAAGATTACAGCACTGGCCGGATAGATAGCCAAGCAAAGCATAGTGGCAGCCCTACGTCCCTCACTGCGTCACTTGACACTCAAGTATGGAAGCGTGGCCTGGGTTTTGTACGTTGATGAAAATGACGTGAGCGAAAAATTTACAAATTCTAAATATATAGTACCTACCTTATAGTGGGAGCGAGTAGATCCATATGGTCATAGTGTCAGCTAATGCAAATCCAATTATGTCCAATTAAAAGCATCCCGTGTGTGTAAGGAAAAAAAACATGTGATGCCATTTTTTTTTGTAAATTCGATGTTATTTTAATCACTCAACTCAACTTAAATTATATTTTATATTTTATCTATTTTATCAGTTAAAATATATATATATATATATATATATATATATATTTCTGTATAATTTGATGGTCTAATATGAAAAATGGAAGGTTCACAGTAAAAGATCTTTCATGTATATTCACTCTGGACACTGATAATAAGAAAGAGAATCCTTGGAACTCCACCCAATTATCCACATCCCTTGAAATCTTATTCGATTAGGACTTCCGGTAAAGTAACTAACACGTATATTGACTATGTGGACTCAAATTCTTACTTAATTGAAACCTACTCCTATTAACCTTATCAACAAAACCAAATAAAGCACTACTAGATAGTTAACAAATTGATCCCTCTTTCTCACTCACTCACTCTTCTCCCACGTACTCGATCACTCTTCCAGGCCAAGAAGTCTATAAATAGGGAGGGCCAAGTTTCAAGAACTTCACTCAGAAATCAATCACCTGTTGCATACCTTCCTACAAACTCTAAGCAATCAACAGATCGAGATGGCATTCTCAAAGACTTTTCTTCTTGTCGCCCTTGCCTTTGCTGTTCTCCTCATCTCTGCTGAGGTCTCGGCTCATCGTGACCTAGCTGAGGCTGCAGCCACTACTACTCGTGAGTTTCTCACTTTCTTAATCAACCAGTATCGAATTACATGTTATAATTTAACTTTTATTATGTTTCTTTTCTTTCCCTTTCTAACGTACATATTTTTTCGAGTGTAGAAAAAGCCAACACTGACGGTTACCATGGACACGATCATGGACATGGCGGCCATGGAGGACATGGAGGACATGGTGGACACGGAGGACATGGAGGACATGGACCTCATGCTGTTGAGACTGAAACTGAGAACTAGATGATGATGACCCTTTGTATGCATGCAGTTGTGTGTATATTGCACTATTGCAGGCATACGTACCTGATGCAAGTCTATTAATATGGAAGCAGTAGTAGCTTGTTTCGAATAATAATATGTATTGGTTGAGCAGTCCATCAAACTCTCAATCGATCATATCTTTGTAATTCGATCCTCGGATCTTCATGTTATGAGCTATCTATGATCCACTTAAATTAGCTGAATTCATGCTTGACTACCTCGATATTTATATATTACAAACTCCAGATCAGAGAGTGTGGGGGGAAAAAAAATTTGAGAGTGCACCAAATAACAATTAAAAGAGAATATACATCGCCTCCCTAGCTCAACGGTTAACGTAGTTTTATAAAGTTCTCGACGAAAGCACCAACTTGTATGCAGCAAACTCAACTTTACGGTGCAATATTTGAATGACGAAAGTCTACAGTTGAAGAGTAGCTTAGGGCTTAGTGCAGAATATGCACAGTATTTTAGGTTCAGATAAGCTCAAGACATAATAACAAGAGAGGCCTAGCTCATTAGATCTTTTGCTACTCGGCGCAAAACAAACTTTTCTGATCGATGACAGAATCACTAAATTTAACTCTTGAAATTCGACAAAAAGTAGCTATTCTTCCTCATATAGCTAGCTCTATTGCATGCAATCTGACCATGAAGGTTTCTTTCTTTTTTCCACAAATTAACTCGAAACTAATACTCTCTCCCCGCTACCACTGTATATTTTCCCTCGTCATTTTCAGCTTCATTAGTATTTTGACATATTTTGCTTGTTGGCTGCTGCCTGCTGCCTGCATTTTGAATTTGTGATTTTTGAGCATTCTTACATAATTATAAAAAAATAATAATAATAATGCCCATCTGAAGAGGAGAAGAATCAAGTCCACCCAATTTTTAGGGTTTGCTCTGACCTAAAAATCTCAGGTTTGAGCCATGAGATTGCTTATATATATCCTTTTGAATCAATTGATTCCAAATTAAAGATCAACAAAACTATATATATATATATATATATATATATATATAATATGGAAATAAGTTTGCCTGAAGTTGAAACTCATAAAAGCTTATAAAACATTATTACTTATATCTGAAACTAACATTACTATGGATGATCTCGCAAAGAACGGTACGTCATGATTTATGAGACATATAGTAGACATAGAGAGAGAGAGAGAGAGAGAGAGAGAGAGAGAGAGGTTTTCTATTGAATGCGCTCCCTACTTTTTGTTTTTAATTCTATTATATGTTGTTGTAAATGTTTTTCTTCATAGTGAGTATTTTTACTCAGTGGAACGGCAAACTACACTGAAGCAAACCGAATTGAGTCGATTGACAAAAGTTAATTGAAACAAAACAAAACCAAACCGATACTTGCAATATGTTTTCGGTTAGTACTTAAGAAAAAAAAATAACCAAAACAAACCAAAAGCATATAAAAGTTATATAATTATTAGATAGGGTTGATTATTATTAGCTTTACTTTCTATTGTAAGCTCTCAAACACTATATAATTGTCAATATATTAATCATAAGCCACAATAGGTCGTTACATACCATTCCGCTGTCATCTATAAATAAACAAGAAGAAAGTGGTAGTACCCATAGTGGTACATAGAAAATGACCCACTCACTAGACATTTCAGTACGTAGACATAGCGGAAATCCTCCTTCGGTACTACTCCAAAGACGCTAGAGGTACATGGAGTGCGCATAAAGTGCATAGCTTCCTAAGAGAAAGGAAATTACTGAAATTAGACCAATTAAAAACATATTATAGGACTAGGGCAGAAACACCCCAACCCAAGAGGGCCACCCCAAGAACTCAAGGGCTAGAAAGATTGGCTTGACCCAAACCCGAACTCCATCTTCCTCACCCACTGGTCGCATGTACAATTCTAGTGCAGTTCCACCAGTCCCTGCCGCAGCGACTTAAAGCCGTCTTGACCCACCGAAGCGCCCTATGCCGCAATGTCGATTTGATTAAAAAAAAAAAAACTATATAATTGTCCATAATCTTAACTATAGTTTGAGTCTTATGCTTTTTTAATTTTCTATTGCTTATTAGAAGTTTTAAATTCTATGATTTTAGATTAATCAATCTCTATTGTAAATTTATTTTACTTTACTTATTGGATTCAAATTTGTTTAGTCCATGTACTATCACACTGTCATCGTTTCAATCCCTGACATTTTCAATTAATCTAAAAAGTCCCTAACGTCACAATTTTACTCTGATCGGTACAGTCGGTCCAATTGGTCCGTTTGTAGGCTTATGTGGCAGTAAAATGTTGGCCAACTCAGTGCCACATAAGCCTTCCTAATAGCAAAATGTCCAGAATGTCCATGCCTCTATTATGGGTGTTTAGTCAGACCCCAGACCCCTAATCCTCAAACAAACCCTAAAATTCAAATTCCCATTCGTTGCTCCCAACCCCGTAATCCACAAACCCAGAAATCTAATTATGTTCCCGTCAAAATTCAAAAACCCAAAGCTAGAAATTGAAATTTGGGTGCAATAGGGAAGAAGAATCGCAGCCTGATTTAAAATAGAGGTCGACATCTAAAGGTGGCGCCATGGTGGTGAACGACGGCGACGTCTGGGTTCCTCGAGTTGTAGAAGGCGAGAAGGATGACATCCCTGATTATGGTGAGTATCAAATGAGCCCTATTTGCTGCATTTGTTATCCAATTGAGTTAGGGTTTAGGTTTCTAGGGTTTGTTCGAAAAAGTTGGGGTTTTAAAGTTCTAGGTTTTCTGCTCTAAATATCATTTTTGAGTGATTGGTTTGTGATTTTGATGATATGGGTTGATGGAATTGATTTATAGGGTTTCAAAAAAAAAAGAAAAATTGGGGTTTGTAGTGGTATTTCGTGCTGGGTTGTTGAAATCGGGGCTTTTAATATTGGGTTTTAGGGCTTAGGTTGACCAAGTTGTTGTTGTATATCCTTGTATAATCTGAGATTGAGATTTTAATATTCAGATTTGGGTCGTAATGGTGTGAGTAGTCCTAGTAAAGAGCAATGCAAAGAGTAAATAATGATGGATGATGGGTCTCCTATGGGTGAGTGCAGTTGTGAATATATGTGTGCTAGGGACCGTTTGTTTTTTTTTTTTTTGCCCTTTCTGTTTTGGCTTGTACCTCTTTATGGAGGCAAACCAATTGGTTGTGTAGACTTTATGAGGACATGCTTTACGTTTTATGGCTATATGTTTTCTGTTTTGGCTGCAAAAGCAGGTTTGAATAATGGATGTTGAACTTAGGAACTTGTATGGCTAAAGGCTATTTACTGTTAGGGTTATTAAGTCACTTTTGGAATTGACTTTTGCAGCACATCTGGACTATTTCACAGTGAAGGTTTGGCATGGAGGCTGCAAAAGGGGAGGAAAAATATGTTGGCAGGAAGGCAGATTACTATGACAACGTCGACAAAGATCGGAAGTCTCTTGTAGAGGTGGATAATATGGTGACGGGGATTAATCCAGCTTATGCTGCTCAAAGGATTGACTATTGGTATAAGGTAGGCAATGAAGATGATGAGTTCACAAAGCTGAAAACCGATCTAGATGTAGTTTCAATGTGTACAGCAGTGCCACATTGGAGGCTAATTATTCTATACTTGGATCACATGGTGCTGCATGAAGCATTTGGGGATGAAGATGACTATGTCTTCATGTATGAAGACTTTTTTTTCAGTCAAGGTGGAAGTAATGGTGTCGTGATAGAAGAGCTGCCCCAGGAACCTAGAAAAAAGCCAACTCATGTCATTACAGAACTTCTTGATGAGCTAAGACCTGGTAGGAGCAAGGGTGTAATAATTAGGGAGGCTGAGGACTGTGTTCCTACTCAAGCAAGCACTGCTTGTGGCATTGGTCCAAATGACAAAGGAAAACAGAAGTTGTTAGAGTATTCTTCAAGTCCAAAGCAGAAACAAAGTGGTGTAGGTCACTCAAGTTTAGGGTAGGTTTTAAATGGTGTAGAGCAGTCAAGTGGAGGGCCTATAGGGCAAGGTTCAAGTGCTGTTGCACAATCAGGTTTAGGGCAGGGTTCAAGTGGTGTAGGGCAATCAAGTTTAGGGTTGGAGTCAAGCTAAGGAAATGCTCAATCAAGCTTAGGTCAAGGATCAAACATTATGGGAAGCAGTGGTGTAGATGAGGGATGTGAGAGGATGCAAGATAGTGATGTGATGGATTATTTGCAGACATTTGGAGGGGATTGGAGTATGAATGTGAAGATGATCAAGAGCATGAAAAAGGCAGTGAGGATGAAGATCAAAGTCTGGATGATGATTACAACCCTTTGGCAGAAGATGAGGATTATGACCAGTATGAGGCAGATGATGATGAGTGGCTGGAGGATGTGGAGCAAGAAGAGCCTTCACGAAGAACTACACATAAAGCTACAAGTATTGGTCATTCTTCATATATCACTACTACAAAAAGTGCATCACACAACGGTGGAAATTTGTTGTGTGATTTGGGACATGTCTGTCGTCTATCTCAATGTTGTGTGATGAGCACACTCCAACAATGGTGAATCACCGTTGTGTATATATCATAGACACAACGCTTCAGTTATCACCGTTGCACCGATTCTGCTCATGCCAATGCCAGAAATTGGATGCACGCATTCAATTGTTGTTTCGATGGTGGTTAGACAACAGAAGTAAGTATGGACCGTTGTTGGATAACTTCTCACACAACAGAAAAATGACACCTAGACAACCAAAGTAATACCATATTGTTATTGGTTAACTTCTCATACAACAGAAAAATATAGGAACCGTTGTGTGATTTAACATTGGACAACTGATACCTATTGATTCTATTGTGTGAGTATTAATGAGACGACAAAATTTTATAGGTACCGTTATGTGATTAAAATTGATTTGTTGTGTGATTAACAATATATACGTATTCATACAACGTAATGTAAGTGACTGTTGTTTGATTACTTTCAGTTCTTTACCTGAAATATTTGCTAAAAAATAATGCACAATATAAGATTTAGACATTGGAATACTCTAATTCAACCATCTAATGTACCAAAAGAGCTAGCATATGTCAACTACCAAAAAAGCTAGCATTTTTCAATCATTTATACATTCAAGTATCCAGAAGGCATCCTAGCTAGCTTGATGGCTGCTGCGTTCTAGCTAATTACATTGAAAGATAGCAAAAGCTGATACAATCAAATAGTAGCGATTGAGAGAAACTTTGCCACTAACGTTCTCCCATACTTGCATAGTGTAGTGCCAAGGCAGCAGCACCTAGTGTGTCGGGTGGAGCATCCAACAGCTTTTCCTCCAGTTCCAACTTCTTTTTCAGAATGATCACTGAGCTTACTTGACTTGAGCTGCTCCAACCTTTACACTTCAATCTCAACCTGCAGAAAGAAAGTTAATACTATTAATTAGCTCATATAGAATAGAGAACTCTAATTTTTGTATAGTATTACTTGCATAGTAAGTACTTGGTAACCAAGGCAGTTCTAGCTTTACTAAGACCAAGTGTACTTACATAAGCATTTGTAAGAATAATTAGCGATGAATGAGCCACGCTCATGTCAACACCAGCGATACCAACTACCGCCAACTGTATGACCTACGGAATCATCGCCAGACAAGCTGCCGCTTGAGCCCTAGCTCGCCCCCAGATCACTGTTGAAGAGCCGCCACGCGTTGCGCCAAGGCAGCATCAGAAGCTCCACAAACTGGGAACTGATGCACATCTATCCCACATCGAAAACAAGGAAGAGGTCTGCCTCTTCCTCACCTATAAAAGGTTCACTCCTCTCTCTTCATTAATTACGCAATCACTACTTACCTGTTGTTATTATGTCAACACAAATACATTGACTAACTTAGGCATCGGAGCAGAGAAGACCACCCAGCGCGGTCTCCCTCTAAAGCCCTTTGTATTTCACTTGACAGATAGCGGAGGTCATCAGTACATCCAAGTAGCGGTCCGTCCACCGGACCAGCGTTAACCAAAGGCTTGGGCTACCACCCAAATCTAAAGCATTAACACTAAGGAAAACAAGTAGTGCTTAAAATGTAGTTGGGAAAGTGATACTGTTTATGTTAGCTAAAGTATTCAATCTTTTAAGAATGTTAGGAAATATGCAAATTGCCTTGGGATATATAGCATCTTAACAGCATACTGTGCATTTTTCTTAATTTTGCATCATGATATTCAGTAGAACCACTGAGTGAAGGTCTATTTAGCTTTGTGCTTTAAACATTTAGCATATACTCATGTGGGCATCACTGAAATAACCGAAAATCCTATATTCACAAAAAAATATACCACTGGAGATATCAACATCTTTAAAGATTGCAGTAAAACAAAATTTTCTTAAAACATTAGAGTTTTGAATAAACGACTGAAGATATGCTTAACCCATCAATACTGCATTGATCTTTTATTCAACTAAACATGCTAGAGGGAATAGTGTGCACCTAGGATGTTATGTATACTCCTGAAACAATTGAAACATCATTTGATATTATATGTTAATCCATAATACAGAACTGTGATTGAATTACGTCTAATATAGTGTACTTAATTTTTTCTAGCTAAACCAGCATTAGAGTGTTTTAGGTAGCATAAACAAAAAGAATGCAACAACACACACAATGAATGAAACATTTTATCATAGTTAACATGCTCAATACTAGAAAACTTGAAGGCACTCTAAGGGACAACATATATTAAATAAACAGCATAAGGGGAAAAGAACCTGCAGTATCCATAGCTATCTTCTGAATAGTTGTATTACTCCGAAAAAACTTAATTCTTTGATCAACTACATCCTTTAAATGACACACCTGTAAGAAGTCAGAGAGGTTGTTACTAACACCATCTTCAGAGTGACAATATCACTTCTGTCAAAAGTATAACTGAATCTAGTACCAATAGGCTGGTCAACATACAACAGATTAGATACCTGCAAATGAAAGGAAAGAGCATTATTACATCTCTTGAAAAGGAACATAGACAAATATACACAGACCTTCAATTCAATTATTCACAAAGTAAGTATTCTACTAGAATGGCCTTAAAACATGTAGTAAACTCACTTTGCATACTTTAATTTATAATGCATTCCACATGATTCCAAAAGATTATAAACTTTTCTTTGACCACAAAATGACCAACCGAGCTGGAAAACATCATATAGTTTTAACGCTCTAACAATTTCATATTTGACAAAAACTGTGAGAGAAAGATAAAAAGTAAGACTAAATATTCAAGAACTTAGCCTGAACATCTCTCTTCAACAGAGAAATAATTTTAGTAAGGCATACAGGTAATTATTATTTGATATAGTAATTGACAAACCCAAAAAGTGGTTGAACCACTCATTCAATTGCCAACCTGTTTATGCCTCAATATCTTCCTAGCTAACACATAAGGTGGGTTTCTTCTCCAGAAGTCATTCTCTATACATCCAATTAAGAATGTGGCAGGCAACAACTCACATTACAAAGAATTAATTTCCTACCACAGAACTCATATTTCTGACTTCCCAATCCTAATTCCTAATTATGAATACCAATACGAAATGATAAAGATGTAGGGGGAGGAGTCAAACCTGATCTGCAGGGGCATGGTTATCAATGAATGGAGCTGCAAGACTTATCAAAGATGCCTTACCGACTCCAACCAGCCTACAATGGCAAAACCCAGTGATAACTCAGTATCTAGTACAGAGAGATACTAATGATGTAATACAAAGCCAACTAAAAGTAAAACATAGTGTAAAGATAGTCATACTCACATACTACCACACCCGGCTGTGGCAAATGTCCAAATAGATAACACAAGTTCAATCAGCCTAAAAGGATTATGGTTGCAGTGCACATGAACTTAAAAATCAAATCGGCTAAACCACATCTTGAATAAATTCACACCTCATCTAGTTACACAAGTACTCACCTCTTTCCCAAGGATGCAAAGATGAGTGAGGCCATGAGAAGCCCAACCATAAACGCAGATGATAGAACATCATCTTGAAAGTTGTTTAATTTAAAATCCCCCTGTAAGAAACAAGCCATCTTAAGCCAAATACATGCAGCCAATAAATACAAGAAATCATGTGTAATCAACTTAATGTGAATACTCTAACATCATAATAATCCTCTTAACATGTAGTAAGATGCAAAACCATCCTACACCAATAACAGCTTAGATAAAAGTTATCTGTGAGACTACCTCGAGTACTCACCTCTTTATCAAGTTATCCAGACACAGGATTAACAGCAACCTAGCAAAAGTTTAAAAATTTTGATCACTTTCCAGCTCCATCATCAATGCTGATGATGAAAGATACATAATTAATTAATTTCAGGAAACCCGAAATTTCAATTGAGAAAGACATACCTTTCCAGGAAGAACCAAGTGGAGCTGAGATTGCTGCTTTGGGGTTCTTTGTCATAGGTAGTAGGGAATTAGGATTGGGAAGTCAATAAAAAAAATTTATACAATATTGACTCAAAAATAGAATAACTTCACCGAAACAAATAAATTGAATTCAAACAAGAAACAAACACACGAAAATCTTCATAAACAAATCAGAGAGAGAATTACTTTGGGATCGTCGGCCTTCCTCTTGAGGCACTCCTGCAAGATCGTGAGGCACTGATTGAACTTCCCCAATTGGAATTGCAGCAAGGCGTCCTGCGCAAAAGCCCTGGTGGAGGACAAAACGGTGACATCCTCAGGTGAGGAGTCGTCCCGGTTCGAAGCTGTTGATGAGGGAGATAAAGGAGGCCATTTGGGTGAATCAATCTAGAATTTGAATCGCCGGAACCCTAATGGTGACAGAAGGGATGGGGATTGGATTTTGGGGTTTTGTAACCCTCAATCTTGAAGAGAAGGACACTTGTTTGAGTTTGCTTTGCTGAAAATGTTTATGCTTTGTAGAGAGAGAAGAAAGAGAGCTTCTCAGTGAAGGTGATGGCGATGCAGCCCAACATAGCGCTGCCTCTTCGACGCAGCACAATACGTTCACCTTCACTGCCTCACACACCTTCGTCTTCTGCATCTCTTCAATTAACTCTAGCTTAAAGAAGAGAAGGAGAGAAAGATGGAGGAGAGAGAAAGTAGATCTGGGGCACTTTATCTCCTCTGTCGTAGAAGTGGATTTGGATTTCAGGGGAGAAAGAATAGAAGCAACAAAGGACAGTGACGAAGAGGACTTCGATTTCGGGGGAGAAACAAAGGAGCTGGGAGTCTGGGACTGAGAATAGCTTTTGTCGAGAGAGGCTTAGAGTTTTTACCGAGAGAGAGAGAGGGGGAAACAATAGGTTTAGGTCTTTCTTTCTTTTCTTTTTTTCTTTCGGATATATGGTTTGGTCACTTAGTGACATGTCTCCCACAACAGATAATTAAAAAACTGTTGTACGAGAGTATATATTAAAAGATATGTGCCAAAGGAGGGAGGGAAGTTTACCGCTTGCCTAGGTTTGGTGGGAGGAATTCAAATCGATTTGAGCCAAAATGAAAACATTGTTGCCACCTATGTTCCTCATTCAGACAACAGAATGACAATACCTGTTGTACAAGATTTTGCATCTTGCACTAGGTACACCTAATAGAAATTGTCAAATTATCATACAACGGAAATAACTAGACTGTTGTAGCTTGCACGTATAATTCTATTGTGTGATAAAATTGGTGAACTTGTCTTCGGATGGAATTTTGAGTTTAGTGATGGCGGGATATCTGCCACTAAGTTTTGTGTCATTTATACAACAGTACTATCTTAATTGTGTTGTGTGATAGAACTTTGAAGAAAAAGTTCTCAATTTGTTAGCATTCCCACAACAGAACTTCATTAACAGCATTGTACAATGGAGTTCACGTTATCAGACGACGGTAAAATTTTATTCTCTTGTCTGATGGGTGTTGTGTGATGCACTTTTTGTAGTAGTGTATGCAACCTCAAGTACCAGATTCTGAGGATAATGAGGATATGTTTGCTGAAGAAGGATCAGATGAAGAGCAACCAGATTTTTTCATTAATTCTGATAGGGAGCAGGAAGAAGTTGGTTTAGAGTTTAACCCGAAAACAGACATGAAGAGGCTTGTTTTCAAATTAGGGATGAAGTTTGGTACAGTCCAGATATTAAGGGATGCTTTGAGGGAAATGGCTATACATGGAGGCTGGGAATATGTTTACATTAAGAATGACAAAGTAAGGTTAATGGTTGTCTGCAAGGAGGATGATTTCCCTTTTGAGCTGTTTACTTCTAAAATGCAGCATAAGGCTACTTTGATGATCAAGGGGTATAATTTAAAGCATACTTGCACAAGAAAATTCAACAGCAAAATGGTGAAGCTGAAGTACTTAACTGCAAAGTTCAAGGACCAGATAGCCAAGAATGAAGCATGGAAACTAGGTATCACTACAAAAAAGAATTGTGTTAGCTTCACCAATTTGCGTCGGCCTTCAATTGCCGTCGCCAATGCCTCCTGTTTTGCGACGGCAAAAATTGAGGGGTCGCGATTGTGCAAAATATTTGCGACGGTAACAACTACCGTCGTCACTGGGCTTGACAAACCCAATGATTTACTTCGGCAAGAGTTAGCCACGACAGTCGCCCTCTGCTCAAAAAGGAAAAAAAAAAAAAAACCTCTCTCAAAACGGAGGCCGATCTCTTCGTCTCTCTTGTTCTCCCTCTCTCTCCGTCATCGCAAATCCCATCTTCCGCCAATACTTCTGTCTAAGCTCTTCCTTATCGGCAAACCAGATTGGGGAAATCTTTTGGGGGTATCGTTCAGATCTAGATCCCTCACCTGCAAAAGAGTCAATTGGGTCGCATATCGTAAACGACATCGATGAGTCCGTTTCAGGGGAGTTCTAGCTGGCTGGAGACCAGAGCTAAGATGGGTTTCAGTTTAGGATTCTTGGTCGGCATCTTTGGAGTTCTAATTCTCTCTCATGCCGCTTAATCAACCGTTCTTATTTTCCTCTCTCTCGGCAACCAAGAGCAGCATCCATCTCTCTTTTCTTCGAGCAGCCTCCAAACCCAAAACCCAGAGAAGCATTGAGCGAGACCTCCCCAAACCCAAAACCTAAATCACTGTTCGAGCTTCTTCCACTGCCTTCGTCGAGACCTCCCCAGCTGTAAGTATGCTTCTTTTTCAAGCTTGGATTTCAATGCAATCAGTCAAAATTGAAAAACCCAGTTTCAGTTTCAAAGCACTGGGCTTTTGGATTGTGTGTTTAGCCACTTGTTTCAGTAACTTTCTAGTTTCTACTAATGTTTGATGGTTGAGGACTTGAGTCCTATTGTTGGTTTCAAGTTATTGGTTGATTTGGCTTTTTTTTCCTTCATTCAAATCTGGGAGTTATGTGTTATTGGTTGGTTTCAAGTTATTGATCCACTCTGCTGATATTGATCCACTCTGCTTTGGCATCTATAATTAGATGTAGATTTGGTTTTTTGCTTATTTAGATTGAGAAATCTGGTTTTGAAGAATGATGAAGTAGCTCTGGTTGTATATCTTGTTTGATTTTTGAGATCTTAATGAAATGGGTTTTGGAGAGATGATGTTGCCCTCCATGTGTTTGTGAAAATGACTCTTTCAATTGAATGATGCATTTTGTTTCGATTATCTGCAAATGCAAACTAAATGAAGTACTTGGCTCACATAATTGAGAGCTATGGTAAAATGTTCATAGAATTGAAAGGTGAAACTCATTTGCTTGCAGTCATCACACACTTCTCCATCTTCCTCATGTCATCAATTGCTTCATCATTACTGTCCAGTAGCAAACGGAGCTTTCTTTGGTTATAGCATTTTGATCATTACTGTTCAGTAGCAAACGGAGCTTTCTTTATGTTTCAACATTTCCATCAGTTGTCCCAGGCTCCCAGCATTTTGAAATTACATTTGCTTATGGTTCGTTTGCATTTATATTTCCTACAGTTTCACTTTACCATAGTTATATTTGTTTCAGTTTTCACTTTTTGTCTGCTGAAGCATGACAGTTTTGAGTATATTTGTGTTTTTGGCTGTTTGTATCTAATGAACTTTGTATTTGAACCATTTCTATGATAGAAGATTTTCACTTTTATCACATACTCTGCTATTACATTCTATTAAGAGATAGGACTGTGCAACAGTGCAAGTATATGTGTTGAATGCTTTAATGTACTAAGGTTTAAGTACTGTGCAACATGCAAGATTTACTGCTTTAATGTACTAAGGTTTAAGGTTTTCGATGCTTAAATTGCACTAAAGAGACTATTTTCTTATGGTTTTGGCTTAATAACCTAATGCAATTGGTCAATTATTGAAAAGAAAGTAGATTAGTCTCCTGGATTATTGTGCTGTTCCTATGTGCTACTGGACCTCTGTTTGTTTGGCTAGTGCAATGGTTTGTGGCTTTGTTGAAGTAAGGTTTTCGATATATGAATTTATACAATTGTTCTAGTTTTTCAAAATAGACGGTTCCTATGTGTTAATTTGGCGGTGTTTGTATAAGTGAAAATCCTTTGGGGCTGTATTTTTTGGTATTTTGTATTGAGTTCTTTGGTGTATTGAGTTCAGTTTGTTATGGGTTTGTTGATTGTTATTACTCTATTTGATTCTGTATGTATTGCATTCTAAATGGTCTATTAAACTCTTCCCTTCTCCTTTTTGGTATTTCTGTTCAATTTATATCTCTACACTCACTCACAGATAAAACAATGTTGTGCTACTTTTTCTCTTAATAGCCTTCAACTAAGAACTCTTACACTTTCAGTAGGTTCGTTACTATATATAAATTTCTTTGGCATTCCCATGTAGACCAAGACAAGGTAGAAGCTTCTAAGTTATTTTTGCAAAGGTTAATGTGTCAATGTTTATAGTGACAGTGATAATGTTTATAGAATGCAAAAGTTAGTTGGTTTGAATTTAATGTGATTATATCCAACGCAGGGTTTGATGTCATCTTCAGAATCTAGTGAAGATGGAGGAAATGAAGTGTTCTGATTACTAGTTTTCCAGTACATTAACTATATGTAATTTAATTTTGTAAATTTATGTATTTGAACATTGGTGAAGATATATAAAATTGATGTTAAAAAGTAATTTGATGGAACTTTTCCTTTGTATCACTTTCTTCCCTAAAATAAAAATTTTAAAAAATTCTAGCAGGCAAATTTTGTATGCTAGATTTTTTTTTTTTAAATTAATAATTCACATTTTGCGACGGCAAATTGCCGTCGCAAATATCAATGGCGACGGCAAATTGCCATCGCAAATATCAATGGCGACGCCACCAACGACATCGGCAAAATTGCCGTCGCCTAGCCGTCGCCATTGGTCTTTTGCGACGGCAAATTGGCTTTCCGCGACGGCGTTGCGCCGTGGCAATTTGAATTCTTTTTTGTAGTGTATGAATTTTCTGAAAAGTTCTTATTCCATTCATGATGCTATGAGGATATTATGTTGATACTTGTACGATCATTTGACTGTTGTTGTATGTTATTGCAGATTCACTAGCTAAGACAATGTCTGCCAATATTAAAGCAAGGGTATCAACTCAAATGGCTTATAAGACCAAGAGGGCAGCTTTGCTGGAGGTTGAGGGTTCTATAAGATACCAGTTTGCAAGGTTAAAGGATTATGGCAGTGAGCTTAAGAGGGTGGATCTGGAAACTACCATAGCTAGATATAAAGTATGATTTTAGCAACACAAGCAAGGAAACACTCTTCAAAAGAATGTACATATGCTTGGGAGCTTTAAAGAATGGAATAAAGGTTGGTTGTAGAAGTGTCATTGGATTGGATGGAGCACACTTGAAAAGCTATTTTGGAAGGCAGCTTCTGACTGCTATTGGTGTAGATGCCAACAACACAAGTTGGGTTGTGGCATATGCAATGGTCGATATGGAGAGCAAGGACTCATGGACATGGTTTCTGGAGCTTTTGTGCAAGGACCTGGACATCAAGGAAGATGGAGCATGATGGGTGTTTAGTAGTGACAAACAAAAAGGACTGAAACCTGCATTTGAAGAGGTTGTACCAAGTGCACATATACGGTTTTGTGTAAGGCATATGTGGACTAATTTCACAAAGCTATTTCCTAGAAAAGTAATGAAGGATCAAATGTAGAAGTGTGCCAAGTCTACTACTTTGCCTTACTATCAGAATGACATGGAGGAAATGAAATCCCTTGATACGGATGCTTATGATTGGATGACAAGTACTCCTACTTTAGTTTGCACTTTTCAATTAGGATATGTTTCAATGGTTTTAATTTCTATTTTGTTTTGCAGATGAGGAGAGGCCTCCAAAACACTGGTCTAGAGCTTTCTTTAACACAAGTGTTGTTAGGTCCATAATTACCTAGTAATTATTCCCCTAATCTTGCACTTTCGCTTAACCTTTGTGTTTATTTATATATATTTATTATGTTTTCCTTATCATGCTAGGAAATAATGGAAAAGCTTGGAGATGCCATAAAAACTCAACTTTAGCACATTTTCCTATTCCGGCTAGGAGAAACCGAGCTAGGCAAGGAAGGAGGAGCGGAAGACTAACCAAATGAACTCCAAATGAGTTGAAACTTACCAGTTCCATCATAAACATCCTAAGGATAATTTTTTATGAAGAGTATAAGAGTTAGTTCAGAGTGGAAGGCCTTCAAAAGATCAGTCCAATTTTCTGCACTAGAAGACGAAAACTGTAAAATCAGACCTGTACCGATTCCGGCAGCATTTCCGGCCAAAACACGGTGAATTCAGCTCTAAAATTTTACCATGATGATCTACACTCATGGAATAACATTTGGTATGAAGAAGTCGAGGGCCAATTCCTAACTGTCGGTGGAAATTCAATTGAAGGAAAAATGGAGAAGAAAGTGTGCAAACGGACAAAAAATTGGTCAACGGTGGTCAACGCCGGATTCCGGATATTTCCGGGCCGACCGAGAACATTTGTGGAGGACAGGAAAGAGCTGATTAGGGTTAGAGACTTTAGGTGGGAAGACTTTAGGTCTAGGTTATTTTGAAATTCAAAATTTGAAAGATGACAAGTGGTCTAATTCTTACACCTTACACATTTGTCTCCCATTTATTACCTTGTTCTCCTACACATTGACCCTTCTACCCTTACTTTTTCTTCTTCACCAAAATATCTATGGGCTTTCTAGGTCATTTCTATGTGGAGTCAAAAACTAGATCCACATTTTGTGCTTACAAATTTGTCAATCACATCTAGCCCTTCATTCCTTTTGATCTCCGCCCTTGATTTGGATTGCCTTGGCCTTTAAATAGCCCTTCCTCTCTCCCAAAACCGTGCATCCCCTTGGCTCCCTCATTTTGGAGCATCAAAATCTCTCTTTTCTTTAGTTTTAGGTTAGTTTTTCATACCTTGTACATAGTTCTTTGAGTTTGTGTGAGAAATAGGTGTGTAGGCACTTGGGTTTCACCAAAACCGAAGTTACTACACACTCTAAATCAATCACAACACTTGCTTTCACACATCCAAGCCTTTGTTCTTCTTTGTTCTTGAGTTTTGTGGATGTGTATGGTGTTTTGGTTGTAAAACCGAAAATCCCATACCTTGAAGCAATTCTCTCATCATTTGACATCTTTGAGAGCTAGGTAGAAGGTTGGGTAGTTCTTCTCTTTTTCTTTCCTTCTCTCTTTAATTTGATGTTCATGGCTTGTATTTGTAATAACATGTGTTGTGAGTAGTTGGATTTGAGGTAGGGCCAAACTTATGTGCAAATAATGTAGATTTCCATGTTTTTTGATGTTTATGCATGTGTTGAATCTATGGGCTTCTAAACTTTAATGCTTACTAAATGTGTTCACTATTAGTCACCTAGAAAGCATGTTTAGGAAACTAATGAATCGGAAACTTGAACTTGACCACTTCTTGAATCCGTGAGCATGTGTAGCCTTTAGGTGGTGGCTTAATGATTCTTACGGGAATTGTTAAGTTGCTTGAACTTCTTACTGTAAACTTAATGCATGTGTCGTGAGTTTAATTACCCTAAGGGGGTGTTAGGCTTGCGGTTCATAGCCCAGTTGTGTTTCAATGAAATATAAATGGGACTAAGGTTGTGTAATTTAACTTAGCTTCACCAAAGTTTGTTAAATTGCATGATTAGTTGGTTTCTTGGTAGCTTCACCAAAGCACTAAGGGGGAGTTTGTCAAAGCATGTTATTACATCAAATATGAGTTAGATTTTGTGCATGAGTAAGGTTAGGAGTGATGCCTAAGTCTCTATTCTTCTCATTGATTTAGTCTCTACATTTTTATTTGTTTATTTTATTTTATGCAACTTAATTTACTTCATAAAAATTAAAATCAACCAAACTGTTCACTACAACAATTGTAAATAGCATCCTCATGATTTTTAGCTTCCAAAGGGCTAAGGTTGTGAATTTGTAAAAAGGTAGACTTTGCATGTGTTTTCTAGGTTTATTTTCGCGGTGATCTACTTAGGGTAGAGTTACTCAATCTCTTGGGTACGATACTCTTACTTTTCCCCTTTACTAAAACTTGACCTCCTAATCTTGGGAGTAGGACACATCATTCATAAATTGCATACATTTTCATACTCAATGATGTCGCCAACAAGTTTTTCACAAGTGTCAACTGTGACATTATGGACAATAACTTATGTGAGAGTTTCAATGGTTGGATTGTGGAAGCTAGGAAGAAGCCACTTGTGACCATGTTTGAAGAGATAAGGGTCAAGCTTATGAAGAGGATTCAAATGAGAAAGGAGAAAATGGAAGCTTTCCAAGGAAACATCTGCCCCAAGCCAAGGAAAGTGTTGGAGAAGAATAAGATCAAGGCTACAACAGATTGTATTCCCACTTTCAATGGTGGTGATGAAGCTGAGGTTGAAAATATAGAAGGAAGCAAGAATGTTGTGAACATGAGGCATAGGACATGCAGCTGCAGAACATGGGACTTGACTGGAATCCCATGCAAACATGCAGTTTCTACCATACACTTGAAGAGGCATGACCCAGATGATTATGTGGCAGATTGCTACTTGAAGAAGACCTATTTGGCTATCTACAACAATCTTATAAGGTTTGTTAATAGCATGGATCTGTGGCAAAGAAGCGATGATCCACCAATCCTACCTCTACAATATTCAAGGCAGCCAGGTAGGCCAAAAACAAAGAGAATTAAGGATGCTTCAGAAAAGGCTCCAAGTGGTGATGGTAAGCTTAGAAGGCAGCAAAAATCTCTTAGGTGTGGCAATTGTGGCCAAGTAGGGTACAATATGAAAACATGTCAGAGGCATTTTCCACCAAAGGAAAAGAAGACTGCTGCTGTTTCTAGGAAGAGGAAGGCCAGCAGTGAAGACGGCCAAGGTTCTGAAAATCAGGTAATTTTGAACAAGTTGATTGTTATTTTGAAGTTTGGTACATATCTCTTAATTTGTGTCATTTGATACTGTTTTTGCTTGCTGCAGTCCAAGAAAGGGAAAAAGTGTCATTTGACTACAAATCAGTTGAGGATGAAAGCCAAAGAAAGAACTGAGTATCAAAGGGTAAGAATTCAATCCAAAATAAGGGGGGGAAATGTCATTTTTGAGTTCAGTTTTCACTTTGTTTGATCTTCTTTGGTTGACAATGGCTTATAACTGAAATGTGACTAGAAAAAGCTTGTTGCTGCCAAGGCTGCAAAGTTGGCAGGAAATAGGTCTGCCCACTCAACATCAACATCAAGGCCTTAACAAGCTGCAAGCAGACCTACAACCTCAAGGACGCAACCAACTACAACTGCCCCAAAAAGTTCCAGGCCTCCACAAGCTTCTACATCATCAACCAACAAGGCAGCAACTTCAACAAGGTCATCCCAAAGGATCAGAGAGAGATTAGGTACAGGAGATGGAAACTAGTGGTTCAATAGACCTGCTTTGATTAGATTAATGCAGCAATTGATTGTGGACATCCCTTTTTTTGCAACTATGTGTTTTCTCACTTAGTTCTAGCTCTAATCTTTTGCTAAAATGATTAGAGCTAAATTAATGTCAACCTTGAACTACTGATGAGGGATGTAATTAATGCTCTAATTTTGTTTTTGGTTAATTGGATCTTTTTCATAGCTTGCTGCACAATGCATTATTTTCAATGAAAGTGAATGCTTTTTAGTTAATGGAACGTGTTTTGGTTAGATTACTGCTTGAATGAGGTTGAATGCTTTTCAGTTTATTCTATTTGATGAACTGTGATTCTTATTGCTAGAGTTTCAATATATATGTTGTGTTTGTTGCTGCTGTAGTTGGGATTTAGAATGAAAAATTCACTGACTTTGGAGTTATTTTTGGTGAAGAATGAGGGAAAATGCAGGGGGGGTATATTGGACAATTTACAGCTTACGTGGCATGCAAACTACTGAGTTGGCGTGGCTTCGAGTGCCACATCAGCAAGTTAATGGTCCAAATTAACGGAATGTTAACGGAGCGTACCAAGCATATGGAAATTTTGACGTTAGGGACTTTTCAGATTTATGGAGAAAGTCAGGAACTGAAACGAAAAAATGGTCATAGTACAGGGACTAAACATAATTTAATCCTTACTTATTTATTTACTTTCTTATAGATTTAAATTTCTTTGGACTTTTTTGTCATCCAATGCATGTTATTTGGTTCAAATTAATTGTAGATATTGCCAATGAGGATAAGAAATAATTGAAAATAATTATAGTCAATTTGTTAAAGTCAGTGTGATTGAGATTAATCAAAACAGAAAAAACTAAAGAGGTGTGATTTCAACTTTTTTTTTAAAAAAAAAGAAGTGAAAATTATCAGTTCGATTAGTGGTTTATACTCAAAAATTGAACCGACTCCGTACCTAACTAGATCTCAATTAGGCTAGAGTTTCCTTTCATGTTCTAGGCTATATGGTTGACTCATTTTTATTTCTCTAATTTTGTTACTCAAACCTCATAATCTTCCCCTGGTAGCTTTGTTCATAAAACTAATCGGCTGTCTATTGCCTTGAAAGACTAGAACAGAAAGTGTTTGGTCATTTGTTTTAGAGGGAAAAGAAAAGGAAAAAAAAAAATCCTTGCTAGAATTAGTGGTATCCAAAATTTGAAGATCACTACAGAACTAACACTACAAGACCTACAATGTGTGGTGTGTTAGCATCAATTAATTGAGTTAAAGAGAAAATTTTACAAACAGTACCCGACTATGCAAAACTATCACTTTAGTACCCCAAAGTTTAAAGCCCGACCCAAGAATGGTACATGCCGTTATTAACGGTGTTAAGTCTTGTGACACCTAGCACATTTTGAGGGATATTTTGGTCACTCTGTGTTTTAACCCAGATTTTTTTTTAATTTTTTTTTAATACATTGCAACTTTGTTTCTCTCTCTCAGACTGATAAGAAAGAAATCGAAATTGGGAATCCATTTCAATTTCAATTTCTAAGGTTTGAATTTTCGGTTTCATGGACTGAAGAGAAACGATGTCGTCGATGACCACTAACAAAGCCAGACCGGCGTATGCCCAACAAGCCTTGTAGAGCAATGCAAAGCCGGTGTTCATCAAAGTCAACAATCTCAGGCCCGGATCGGTATCTCAACACCTCCCCCAAACCTAAATCTCCGAGTCCCTCACTGTTCATCTCTCTCTCTCTCTCTTCTTCTCGAGTGCAGAGTCCTTGCACTCGTCAATCTCCTCCGTTATCTGAGAAGAGTTTTCATCAATTTCCCTAAAAACAACAAATTGTGACTTCAAAATTCGCAGCAGAATCAAAATCAAATAGTTTCTTCAGCACCTAATTCAAACTGACCTGATCGACTTGAGCTTGTCCTCCATTTCTGCTTGAACTTGTTGCGAAATCTCTACAGGAATCGTGAGTGAATCAAGTTCGGATCTGATTGTTTAGAATCAAAAAGGATAGTAGAGGTAAGAGAGAAGTGGAACTTACCGTAAAGGAGGGATAAGATCTGAGAGTCAGATTCCGGTGGAGGAGGAGGGAGGAGAGTCAGCTGAGCATTGAACTGAGGCAGTGAGGTAGCCATTTGGTCACTAATATGTGTTTGTGTGATACGAAGCTTTACCAGAATAAAAAAGGACTCTCTCTCTCTCTCACTCTCTGTGCAACAAGGTTTACGAATTTCACAGAGAAATTGATAAAGCCATGAAGGATTTGGTTGTGTATTGTGTTTGTGAAATGTGATTCCATGGATGTTGGGATTTCTTGGGTTATGGTTTGAGTTAGTGGTGGTGGAGGAGGCGGAGGAAGTGGAGGAGTTGGTACCGATGTTGTGATTTGGGTGGAATTCTTGAATTTGGGTTTGACTGAGAGAGAGAGAGAGAGAGAGAGAGAGAGAGAGAGAGAGAGAGAGAGAGAGAGAGAGAGAATTTGGGTTGAAATGACCCAATTACCCTTCATGTATTGCCACGTGTCTAGGCTCTTAACACCGTTATGGACGGCATGTACGGTTCTTGGGTCGGGCTTCAAACTTGGGGTACCAAAGTGATAGTTTTGCATAGTCGGGTACTGATGTTAGGAGTCGGCCTTAGTTCGGGTATTGTTTGTAAAATTTTCTCTTGAGTTAAAAGTATAGGCCAAAAGTCATTACATACATGTATGTACATGGTTGTAGATTTTGAATAGGGAAGATGTTCACACTGTCGGCATGCATCTCTGATCTCTGTAGTCGACTAGTAATTAGAGGGGTTTATGGTATCTGTCTTTTTCATCCGATCTTCTTTGGCTTTTTCGACCAAAGTGAAACAAAGAAGAAGATTTGGACATCGAAGAAGATTACAGTACTGGATAGATAGCCAACCAAAGCATAGTGGCAAACTGGCAGACGTCCTTCACTGCGTCACTTGACGCTCAAGTATGGAAGCGGGGCCTGGATTTTGTTGTACAGATTGGACTGCAGTTGGTATTGGTAATTTGCCTAGCTATATCGTCATCAATGCTCAAATTTGAAGTAATTTTGTTTTATTTAGTGAATTTGAAGTAATTTTCTTCAATACGCGTATAATTGAAAAAAACTTCAGTACGGCTTATTGAAATTGTAGACTCGGTTTTTTCGCGTATTACTGAGTTTGACCTGTTAAAACAAATTTTATACACGTATCCATTTTATACGGAGTAAAAATACTTGAAATTTGAAAAAAATTTAAAGCGCTAGTTAATTAAAACACATATAAAACTTCAGTATGCGTATAATTGAAGAAAAACTTCTTTATAGCGTATTGTAATTCAAGCGCATGATTATATTTTACTTGGGTGCCATATCCTTGTTTTCATGTTTTATCACATATCATAAATGATATAAAATAAAAGCAAGAGTTTAGAGTAGATTATTAGCTATTTTCTTACAAAAATAGTGTTTTATATATCTGTATTTTTGAACCCGTTTTTTCTAGTACTTGCCGAATTATACACGTATAATTCAAACTTATAAATTTGCCGTATCGCATTTTTTTGACCGAATATTTGACCGTATCGTTAGACTAGGTAAACCGAATAATACACGTACGTTTCTTTGCCGAATTATACGCGTCCCGTTTTTTACTAACTAGGAATCCGACTCATTTTATGATGGGTCCTTAACCCAAGACACCAAAATTAGTTAAAATTGTTCCACTTACCCCAACAACAAATTTTTATTCCTACTAACCCAATTTAAAGTAAAATGAAAATTTTAGCCTTAGCCTAATTAATAAATTACATTTATGACACTCTCACCTCTCACCAGCACAATTCTCTCTCTCTCTCTCTCTCTCTCTCTCTCTCTCTCTCTCTCTCTCTCTCTCTCTCTCCCCTGCCCGAACCCTCTCTGATCTCTTTCTGGCAAGGAACATTTCACCGTTGAGCACGTCACCCTCACCGTTCCGGTCACCAACAACCGGTGATCGCAGAAGCTCTGGGCAGGCGATTGCGGGAACTGTGAGCAGGAACCGATAAAGTTTTCGGCGTCGGAGTCACGGGAAAAGGCGCCGGCAACCATAAATGATGGAAGATCGTGGAGAGATCTATAACAAGACTGTGAGAACTTTGGTTTATTCAAATATCAAATAACTCTGTCTCTGTTTCTTCCGATTCTGGTCGGAGCCACGACGCTCGTCGACAGAGATTGTAGAGAAAATGAGAAAGATAGATTTGAGGAAGATAGGTTTGGTCGGTGAAGCTTCTCGGAAGTCGAGATTGGCGTTTGGATTGAAGTCGCCGTACCAGAGGATTAGAGGGTCCGAGTTCGCCTGCAAATCAGTTTTTGGGTGCCCATATCAGTTTCTGAGTGCCCAAATCAGTTTCTTTTTTTTTTTCTTTTTGGTAAAATAAAAGAAAGAAAAAGAAAAAAAAAGGATTTTATTGGGGGCCAATAGACATTTTAAATTGATGTAATCTCTCGTTTTTTTTTCTTTAATCAAAGTTTCATTTGTGTAATTTTAGGAAGATTAGTTCCCATTTCAATAATCGAAACGTCTATTGGGGGGCAATAAACGTCTATTAAGGGGCAATAGATTGGGGATAATAGACCTCTATTGCACCTCTATTGGGGGGCAATAGGCCTCATCATATGGCCCTTGGGCCCTAAGCCCGCCCGGCCCGGCCCAACCCTTTTTTATTTAGGGTAGGGTATGGGTCACCCAAATAAAGCCCGGCCCTACCCTACGCCCCGGCCCGATTGAGCCCGTAAGGGCTAGGCCCGGCCCGGCCCTAACCCGGCCCTAAAATTTATATTTTATTTTTGTTATTTTCTATTACATGTGTTATATGTATAAAAACTATGAAAGTGTAGAAAATTATTTCAATATGCCATATTAGGAAATGAGTCTTTTAAATTGAGCCATATTTTGAGAAGAAAAAAATAATTTTTTTTAAAGAATTAACCGTTAATTCGGCAAAAACGCCGCCGTTTTAATATAATCTTATGGGTATTTTAATATTTACCAATAATTACTGTTAACTAATTAACTGTAATAATTACAAATCTATTATTTCAAATTGGACAATATATTCATGTAATACCAATTTTGAAATAAATCAAGTAATCAACATAACTAAAAATAATCAATTGGTCGAGTTGAAACCTTTTTACCAATGTAATGTTAACTTCTTAATGAGCAAAATGGGGGACGAAATGGAATTTTTTAAAATGAACCGCTGGATGTTGTTTGCATATGAATATATGTTAGTGGTAGAAATTTCAACAATTTCCGCATTCGGTTGGATCTCGATCTACCCGGTCAACTCAATACCCTAAATAGACATAAAACAAATATGCTCTTAACCGGTCCTTGGCAATTCACTGTTTTTGATCTTTCAACTCCCACACTCTCATGGGTAGGGGGTCTACTTATGGATGTCAAAATTCTGCAACGTTTGTCCGCGCATGGTGCCGCTCCCCTTAGGGAAGTTTGCTTGTGCAAAGCGTTGACCGCTCCGTTAGGTGCCTTATTCACGGCGGATCGGCCTAATTTCTTTACACAATACCTATCACTATTGTATAAACATATAAGAATTTTCCGATTGATCGATTTTCATTTCAAAATTTTTGGATCGCACATAATCCTTATATGTCTTGTAATGTAGTTTATTAGGCTTGTTACCCTCCATGAGCAAAATGAGGGACGAAATGGAATTTTTTAAAATGAACCGTTGGATTTTGTTTGCATATGAATATATGTTAGTGGTAGAAATTTCAACAATTTCCGCATTCGGTTGGACCTCGATCTGCCCGGTCAACTCAATACCCTAAATAGAACATAAAACAAATATGCTCTTAACCGGTCCTTGGCAATTCACTTTTTTAGATCTTTCAGCTCCCACACTCTCATGGGTAGGGGGTCTACTTATGGATGTCAAAATTCCGCAACGTTTGTCCGCGCATGGTGCCGCTCCCCTTAGGGAAGTTTGCTTGTGCAAAGCGTTGACCGCTCCGTTAGGTGCCTTATTCACGGCGGATCGGCCTAATTTCTTTAAAAAATACCTATCACTATTGTATAAACATACAAGAATTTTCCGATTGATCGATTTTGATTTCAAAATTTTTGGATCGCACATAATCCTTATATGCCTATTAATGTAGTATAACTAGTTTATTAGGCTTGTTACCCTCCATGAGCAAAATGGGGGACGAAATGGAATTTTTTAAAATGAACCGCTGGATGTTGTTTGCATATGAATATATGTTAGTGGTAGAAATTTCAACAATTTCCACATTCGGTTGGACCTCGATCTACCCGGTCAACTCAATACCCTAAATAGAACATAAAACAAATATGCTCTTAACCGGTCCTTGGCAATTCACTTTTTTCGATCTTTCAGCTCCCACACTCTCATGGGTAGGGGGTCTACTTACGGATGTCAAAATTCCGCAATGTTTGTCCGCGCATGGTGCCGCTCCCCTTAGGGAAGTTTGCTTGTGCAAAGCGTTGACCACTCCGTTAGGTGCCTTATTTATGGCGGATCGGCCTAATTTCTCTACACAATACCTATCACTATTGTATAAACATATAAGAATTTTCCGATTGATCGATTTTCATTTCAAAATTTTTGGATCGCACATAATCCTTATATGTCTTGTAATGTAGTATAACTAGTTTATTAGGCTTGTTACCCTCCATGAGCAAAATGGGGGATGAAATGGAATTTTTTAAAATGAACCTCTGGATGTTGTTTTCATATGAATATATGTTAGTGGTAGAAATTTCAACAATTTCCGCATTCGGTTGGACCTCGATCTACCCGGTCAACTCAATACCCTAAATAGAACATAAAACAAATATGCTCTTAACCGGTCCTTGGCAATTCACTTTTTTCGATCTTTCAGCTCCCACACTCTCATGGGTAGGGGGTCTACTTACGGATGTCAAAATTCCGCAACGTTTGTCCACGCATGGTGCCGCTCCCCTTAGGGAAGTTTGCTTGTGCAAAGCGTTGACCGCTACGTTGGGCGCCTTATTCATGGCAGATCGGCCTAATTTTTTTATACAATACCTAATTACCTATCAATGTTGTATAAACATATGAGAATTTCAGATTGGTTGATTTCCATTTCAGAATTTTTGGATCACATATAATCCTTATATGCCTATTAATGTAATATAACTCGTTTATTAGGCTTGTTATCCTCCATGAGCAAAATGGGGGACGAAATGGAATTTTTTAAAATGCACCGTTGGATGTCGTCCGTATATGGTAGTGGTAAAAATTTCAGTGACTTCCACCTTCGGTTGGGTCTCTATCGACCCGGTCAACTCCATACCCTAAATAAAACCTAACACAAATATGCTCATAACCGAGAATTTGCAATTTTTTTTTTTGATCTATCAGCTCCCACACTCTCATGGGGAGGGGGTCTATCACCTGCTGTCAAAATACGGGGATGTTTGTCCGCAAAAGGTGCCGCTCCCCTTACGGAAGTTTGCTTATACAAAGTGTTGACCGCTCCGTTTGGTGTCTTATTTAATGCAGATCGGCATAATTTTTTTTATACAATACCTACTATTGTTGTATATGCATATGAGCATTGTCATGTTATAAGTTACAAGTGTGTGTGTGTGTGTATTAAATATGTTCAATAAAAAACAATGAGTCTTTTATTACCAATATATACAATTAATTAAGCCATATTTGGAGAAGAAAAAAATAATGTTTTTTTTTTGTTAAACAAAATAAGGCCCTTTTTTGGCCCATTTCGGCCCTATTTGACCCTATTTGAGGGCCGGCCCGACCCGGCCCTAACGGATCGGGTTTTTCGGGCGGGTAAGGGTTAGCATATTTAAGCCCTGGCCCTACCCTACCCGGCCCTAAATTTTGTTGACTTTGACTAGGCCCGGCCCGGCCCATGATGACCCCTAGGGGGCAATAGAGGTTTTCAAAAAAATCTGGTGGGCGGCGACCGGTGACTGGATTCCGGTAGCCAGAATCCTGTGAAGTTAGCTGGAATCCGGCGACCGGTGACAAGAATCAGGCGACCGGTGATGGGCTCCTGCGAAGTCTCCTATGGTTTCTCTCTCTTCCATTTTTTTCATCTCTCTCTCTCTCTAAGTAATAAAGGGGTGAGGGTAAAATGGTATTAAAAAAAAAAAAACCTTAATGGGGTATTAGGGAAGACTTCCTTAGAGTGTTTTGGGTAAGAGGGAATTAAAAAAACTTAATGGGGTAAGTGGGAAAAAAATCTCTAGAAATGGAGTAAACGGAGAAAAACACTTTTATGTTTGGTTATAAATGTACAATAATTTAGGGAAAATGGAGGTCCAGTTAGGGATGGAATCGGTTTGATTTTCAATTTTTGAGTATAAACCATTAATCAAATTGATAAATTTTTTTTTTTAAACAAAATTGAAACCGCACCTCTTCGGTTTCAGTTAATTTCAATCACGCTGACTTTAACAATTGATTACAATTTACAACAATTATTTCTTATCCTAATTAACAATATCTACAATTAATTTCAACCAAATAACAACAAAAAGTCCAGCGAAATTTAAATCTATGAGAAAATAAATAAATAAGTAAAGTAAACTTCATTTACAATAGAGATTGATTAACCTAAAATCATAGAATTTTAAAGTTCTTATAAGCAATAGAAAATTAAAGAAGCATAGGACTCAACATATAGTTAAGACTAGAACATGCTAAAGAATTTCTTTAATTATATTAATTCATCAATATATTTGATATTTGGTAGATTAACAATCACGATTCTCTGCATGAAATTTGTTCATTATTGACGTGACAACATTAGTGTAGAATAGTAATATTTAACTAAATCTTGCACTTTGTTTCATTGTTTAGTCAATTTGAGGCCCCATACTAGCATGCAAGTTCCACGTTCTAATTCTTAACTAAATTGGCAACCGTTCATAAAAAAAAAAAATAAAAAAAAAAAAATTGCAACCAATCAAAGTGTCATAGCCTACTGTTAGCTTTTCACAGACTGCTATAGTTTTTTACACAGTTAGTTAATACGCGTTTAAATATAAAACTTCAATACGTGTATAATTGAAAAAAAACTTCAGTACGGCGTATTGAAATTGTAGACTCAGTTTTTTTCGCGTATTATTGAGTTTGACCTTTTAAAACACGTTTTATACACGTATCCATTTTATACGGAGTAAAAATACTTGAAATTTGAAAAAAACTTAGAGCGCTAGTTAATTAAAACGCATATAAAACTTCAGTATGCGTATAAATGAAGAAAAACTTCTGTATAGCGTATTGTAATTCAAGCGCCTGATTATATTTTACTTGGGTGCCATATCCTTGTTTTCATGTTTTATCACATATCATAAATGATATAAAATAAAAGCAAGAGTTTAGAGTAGATTATTAGCTATTTTCTTACAAAAATAGTGTTTTATATATCCGTATTTTTGAACCCGTTTTTTCTACTACTTGCTGAATTATACACGTATAATTCAAACTTATAAATTTACCGTATCGCGTTTTTTTTTACCGAATATTTGACCGTATCGTTAGACTAGGTAAACCGAATAATACACGTACGTTTCTTTGCCGAATTATACGCATCCCGTTTTTTACTAACTATGGTTTTTTATAGTGAGTGAACGTCTGATCGATGCTCATAATTTTGAATTTCTTTGCTCTATTCACTTAAAAAAAAAAAAAAAATCCTCGAGCACACAATTAATAAGAATTTTTCAATACCAACATATGATTGATGATAGTCAAGTTTTGGTTAAAAATAATATCATCATGGTGGATCCTAGGCAGAAAATCGAAAAAGAAGAAGAAGAAGATAATTGAACTGGAGGAAGTGTGATAAAAATTCAAAACTTTAACTGTACAATCTGCATAGACCAAAAGCTAAAAGAAGTTCTACAAGAACTTTAATTTTTTTATATCTTTATGAATTATGATGCTAAGGACTAATAGAAGAAAGAGCTCGGGATACAATTTTTGCTAAAAGAAATGCAAAAGAAAGAGTGAGTGAGATAAAGAAAGGAGAATACAAAGTGGTCGAGCAAAAGGAAAAAAAAAAATCATACAGGAAAGTGGAAAAGCAAAATTATGAGGAATCGCAAGGTAGTATGGTATGGACTATAGACTACACTAGGAGAGAAAATGCAGCTATGTTACGTTGACGAACATATAAAAGATAAAGTTTGTCACTTGCAGACTTTTCTGCCTAAGCTTAAAAACTTTCTGATCCAGCAAAGTATTCATATCTAATTATATTACCAATATGGATTCATTCACTTTCAAGTTGACTTGAATCAAAAAGAGATCAGTGCCTAATTAATCGATCATATACCTTACAGATAAACTGAGAAAGTTACCTCCTTTGTAGCTCAAGTATATATGTTTCCTTAATCTAACAAAAAATTCCCGCACTTTCACCTACATTACTCTGGTTTTTCTAAACTTTGCAGAGGTGCATGATTGTACAGCTATTTTAAGTAACTAATCATCAGCAAGTCTCATATGTTTCTCAGCGCTTTCCGTTGGTTGTTAATGACTTTATCCCTCATTGCCATTTCGAATTGAAGCTCAGCATTAGCCATTAACCCTATAAGTAATAAAGCATAATTGTTAGGCCAAAAGAAAATCCATAGCATATATTTGAATCCTAGACATTGCTTTTAAAAATGTAGGTTTAGTAAACCAATGCCACTCATAGGAAAACCATTATTTTTCCTTGCATTTGTAACCAAATATATGTATAAACATGTTCACCTATCACCTTGCTTGAGACTTGCAACCTTTTCTATTCAATTGAAAACAATTGCTTCAACTATACCTTGCCAGGTCAAATATAAGCTATTCAGCATTGCTTTAGTATGGACTCACCAATAGCCTGTGTTGGCTAAGAATGCGCATGTTTTGTTGCCATTGTTACTAATGGCCTCCTGAAGTTGGAGTTGATATCTATGCTTCTCATTTGCTTCAATTTCCTGCAAAAGATGATGTTGGTAATGAGATCAAAAGCCAACAAATGTTGTAATGTTGTTGTTGTAATGTTTATGAGTCTTGGTACGAACAGAGATACAACTCAGTGGGGGAATAAGTATAGTACTTACACATCGGAGCCCTTGCTGTGTCTATTCATAGCAGGAGCCCTTTAATCTTCTACCTTGCTCCCAGTTTTACAGGTTAAGAACCTCTGTACATGAGAGTAAAATGATAAAGATGATGCTCCATGTTGCTGATGAGATGACAACACATGAGATTAAGTGGCAATATAATGATCTGGAACTGACAAAGGTTGTATTATGCATTTGCATTGCGAATCTTTCTATCCATGCTTTAGTTGCATTTCTTACAAATCGGGAGCTGTACCCGCAATAGCACCAGGTTTTTTTATTTTTTTATTTTATTTTATTTTTATTTATTATTTTATCTGTTGGCTTTGCCTATCCAAAGCATAGATGTTGGGATGTAGAAGTAATTTCATATCATAAGAAGTGGTTACAATCTAAAATCTGAAACTTATTTTGTAACTGTTCGGAACAACTTTTATCCTTTATATCCACCAGCAGAAAGCATTCCAGAATCACTAAACATCTCATTGATCCAGACATTCTCATCCTACCCTCTCAGTATGGTTTTGTATATTATTTACGGGAAATTGAATGCAAGTGTATGCCGGTGCAATGTCTTCCAAGATTGATATCCCTGTCGGCTTTTGTATATTATTTACAGGAAATTGAATGCAAGTTTTTAGATTTTCAGTCTCTAAGAAAATTGTAGTGAATTTTATACTGATGCTTTCAATTGTGATTTTGCAGGTCAGTCTGTCTGTTCTTAAAGGAAACAGCTTCTTTGTTGTTTGAACGAATTAGGATTTTGGGGAGTTGCTATGCATCATCATAGGAAGTTGTTAAATACCTATCTATAAATATTTTTTTTTTGAATGAAGGGCTGGTGCGGCTGCCCTCACGCCTTAATTAATGAAACTGTCGAATACACGGGGGGACATTAAGCCTAAACCCCTGATTACAATAAGCATCTAGAGTATGTCCCGAAATGATATCAGGAATCTCTACATAATACATGTATTCAAAGAAGCACCAACTAGCAAAGAGTGCTCTACTGGCTACTCGATTTGCTTTGACATAGCGGTGACATAACGGAAAGATAACTCGATATGTAACACGATTACAACGTAGCATAATTGCCAGCTTTAGCACAGCTTTCCTACTATGTTGCCGCCGGAGAGACCCGGCGACACTTAGTCTCACCCTACCACTAGGCGGTAGCGACCATTTGACGAAGCAAGGAACTCGCCGCCTACCTAGAGCAGACAAGGCACTTAGAGTGCACACACAGACACAAAGCCCGACTAGCCCTACACAATAATTGTAGGGACTTATTGCTCGCAAATAGCGCAAACAAACTAAATAGTATAAATAAAAAACAACAGTAAATGAAATAAAACCTAATGGACCTAGGGTGAAGCCCCAGGCCCAAGGACAGCCAGGCCAAGAACAGGCCCACAAGACCAAGGCCCGAAGTGCCCAAGCCCTGACCCCAGCCCAAGATAGCCCTTGCACAGGGAGGCCGGCCACCACCATCAGACCACCATGCCCGCCACTCCGTTGCCTATCTCGGACCCCGACATCATCGCCGACAAGGAACTGGCAGAGATCCTTCCTCACCACCACACTCACCACCAACATCCCACACCTCGTGAGCACCCTTCCAGAAAGGAGATCGACACCACTCCCTCCGTCGCCGTCCCCAATCACACCGCCGCCCGCCCGAGGAAAAATCCTAGCCAACGCCGCCGTCGAGCCACCTAGGACAAGGTTCGGAATCACACAGCAACCAACCACCAGTGGATCTGCAACAAGATCCGAACGGATCCAATCACACATCCAGAACCCGGATCGGATTCGCATCACAGCCACAAATCCGGCCACCACCGTCAGCTGCCAAGCCCCGATCTGTGCAGAAACCACCTGTAACTGAAAGTTAGGACAATGGGAGTCTCTCAAGCCCCCTCTCCAATCACCGGAAACACCAAACTCCCGTCCGGCCGCACTCGACGCACGCCGGCGAGGCCAGAAGCCAACGCCAACGACGACAGGCAGCCGGACAGGCACAGTCAACCTCGGCTTTTTTCTCTCAATTAAAAACCCTACCCAACTCTTTCTATCTATAAATATTTAGTTGTGGAGACCTATGTTTTAATCATTCAATACATATCTATAAACCCCCCACCGCTTTCCTTACAGGTTTTTAGTTAAGAAGATACATGGAAAAAGGTTTCTTACTACAATTTGAGAAATGGTGGAAACGTTTTATAAAATTATGCAATTCAAGCTTATAAAATTATATTGATAAACTGAAACCGCAGCGTGCGATTGAAGAGATACAACAATCTATTATACAAAAGAAAATCTCAATCTCAATCTCAATCAAAATCAAAATCAATTGTGCTCAAAATTTTGATGCTTTATTGATAAGTTTGACAAACCCAATTCAATAGAGAAAGGAGGGTTAAGTGGTAGATTTCACAGTATTGTTGTGCTTCTAGACCAGGTAGATTTCAAATATACCACTGAACCATCTCAACAACATGAATGATATCATTCTATCTCAATAATTCAAAAGACAAAAATTCATCTTCTTTACCTCTCTGTACCTCGACATTCCTTACTCAAAACCAAGGTATCAAAGCCACAATTTCAGATCTCTGACCACAAAAACCCAGAAACCTATGTCAGGTAAGCCCCAATAAACAAATTCAAGGGATCTCGACAAAAAAAATAACATATATAGCCAACAAAGCTTGACTACCTACATGGGTTTTCTCTTTGTGGGTCGAATGTGCCTCTGAAATCTGAATCTAAGCAGAGATTGAAAGCAAATTCCATATCAAATGTGCTTCTTGGAGACAAACAGAGTTCGGATAACAAAGACCAAAATTCAAATCAAATAGAGTTTGCAAAAAGAATTTACCTCGAAGATTTGATTTGCAAGCGTTGACCTGAAGACATGAACAGGAAATACAAACTAAAACATAAAACACACAAAACAACCGAGCATCAAACCACAAAACCCAGAAGAAACTATGAATTACAAACCCAAAAAAGCCAGGTACTCAACCAATTACCCAGATTCCTTTCTTCTTCCCATCCCCCTCTTGTCCTTCTCTCTCAGACAGAGAAATTGAGAAGAGGAATAAAGAGTGGAAGGTCATATATACCTGGGAAGGCGAGGACTCTTGCATGAGGTGGAGGAGGTTGGAAGTGGATAGTACGGCCTGAGAAATCTGATCGGAGACCATGCCTTTTGCCGTATTATCTCTGCTGCTGCTGCTGCTTCTTCCGCCGGAGGTTGAGCTCCAAAATCAATAACAATCTCAGCAACGCCTGCACCACCCAAACCCAAAATAAGTGGCATGCAAAGCTTCAGAATGAGTTTGAAGAAATTCTCTGAAAAACAAAAAGATGTACTGTACCTGGGCAAAACCAATGTCTATTGAGGGAACAACCTCTCTGTCTCTCTTTCACTCCCTACCAATTTCTACTCATTTCTGCTTCTATCCGCTTCTGTCTGTTTGTGTGGAGCCACAAAACCCAAAAGCGAAAGATGAAAAAAGAAAAAAAAAAAAAACAAAGAAACAAAATACCCAGATTCGTGTTCTTCTTCAAATCAAAACCCAAGAACCGATATTCACCCTGTTCGCGCTCTTCCCGTCCATATCGAAGAGAGACTGTCTGTTTTCCGGGAGTAAACACGTAGACAAGACAAAACCACTCGGTGCCACAGCTAGTAAACACCTGTCGGGTAATCAGGTGAAATTCCAGAGACGCAGGGTCATAATGGTCATCCCACTGTTCATCATCTCGGCTCGAGCGGCACTGTTCATAAGCCGATGAACAGTTCCTTGAGAAATAGTATATAGTAAATTATGGACAATTATATAGTGTTTGAGCACCCATGATCCCCTGGTCAGCTACTGATCATGAATCATTTGGTCAGTCACTGTCCGATTGAAATCGGATGGCTGACAGATTTCATCACTTATCTGTCAGCCGTCCGATTAAAATCGGACAATGATTGACCAAATGATCCATGGTCAGTAGCTGACCGGGGGAACAAGACTCAGTGTTTGAGAGCTTATAATAGAAACTAAAGCTTATAATAATCAACCCTATCTAATATTTATATAACTTTTATATGCTTTTGGTTAAGTTTTTTTTTTTAATTTTTAAATTTTTTTTTTTTAATTTTTCTTAAGTACTAACCAAAAAAGTTTTACAAGCATCGGTTTGGGTTTGTTTTGATTAACCTTTGTAAATCAATTCAATTTGGTTCGCTTCAGTGCGGTTTCTCATTCCAATTATTAAATTTGAATGTCTCACTAAAAATACTCATGTACTATAAAGAAAAACCTTTACAACAACATATAATAGAAATTAAAAATAAAAAGTAGGGAGTGCATTTAAGAGAAAACCTCTCTGTCTCTCTCTCTCTCTACACTATATATGTCTCGTAAATCATGACCATTCTTTGTGAGATCATCCACAGTAATGTTAGTTTTAGATATAAGTGATAATGTTTTATAAGCTCTAATGAATTTCAACTTCTAGGCATACTTATTTCCGTTGTTGGTCGAGGGGAGGGAGTAGGCTTTGGGAGTTAATTTGTGGAAAAAAAAAAAAAAAAAAACTTTCTTGTCAGATTGCATGCAATAGCTATACGAGGAAGAACGGTCAAATTTCAACGGTTAAATTTAGAGATCCTGTCATCGACCAGAAAAGTTTGTTTTGATGTAACGATTGTTATTATGTCTTGAGCTTATCTGGATCGATCTAAAATACTCTGCAAATTATGCACACTAAACCCTAAGCTACTCTTCAACTATAGACTTTCGTCATTCAAATATTGCACTGTAAAGTACAGTTTTCTGTATACAAATTGGTGCTTTCATCAAGAACTTTATAAAACTACATTAACCTTTGAGCTGGCAGGCATTATATATTCTCTTTAAATTGTTATTAGGTGCACTCTCAATTTATTTATTTATTTATTTTTCCCACACTCTCTGATTTGGAGTTTGTAATATATATTTATTGAGGTAGTCAAGCATGAATTCAGCTAATTTAAGTGGAACATATATAGATTGTTCATAACATGAAGATACGAGGATCATATTACAAAGATATGATCGATTGAGAGTTTGATGAACTGCTCAACCAATACATATTATTTATTCGAAACAAGCTACTACTGCTTCCATATTAATAGACTTGCATCAGGTACGTACGCCTGCAATAGTGCAATATACACACAACTGCATGCATACAAAGGGTCATCATCATCTAGTTCTCAGTTTCAGTCTCAACAGCATGAGGTCCATGTCCTCCATGTCCTCCGCCTCCACCATGTCCATATCCTCCTCCTCCATGTCCTCCATGTCCGTATCCTCCGCCTCCATGTCCTCCATGTCCATATCCTCCGCCTCCATGTCCATATCCTCCGCCGTGGTAACCGTCAGTGTTGGCTTTTTCTACACTCGAAAAAATCTATACGTTAGAAAGGGATGGAAAAGAAATATAATACAAGTTCAATTATAACATGTAATTCGAAACTGGTTGATTAAGAAAGTGAGAAACTCACGAGTAGTAGTGGTAGCCTCAGCTAGGTCACGATGAGCCGAGACCTCAGCAGAGATAAGGAGAACAGCAAAGGCAAGGGCGACAAGAAGAAAAGTCTTTGAGAATGCCATCTCGATCTCTCTTGATTGCTCAGAGTTTGAAGGAAGGTATGCAAGAGGTGATTGATTTCTGAGTGAAGTTCTTGAAGCTTGGCCCTCCCTATTTATAGACTTCTTGGCCTGGAAGAGTGATCGAGTACGTGGGAGAAGAGTGATCAATTTGTGAGACCCACAGTCTCCTTCTTTTTCTTTTTCTTTTTCTGTTTTGAGAAGAAAGTATAAACTAGTTTTTTTGAAAGAAAATGTATAAACTTACTATTTGAGTAGGTTTTGTTGATAAGGTTAATAGGAGTAGGTTTCAATTAAGTAAGAATTTGAGTCCACATAGTCAATATACGTGTTAGTTACTCCATCTGAAGTCCTAATCGAATAAGATTTCAAGGGATGTGGAAAACTGAGTGAAGTTTCAGGTATTCTCTTTCTTAGTATCAGTGTCCAGAGTGAATATGAAAGATCTTTTACTATAAAGTATAAACCATCCATTTTTCATATTAGGCCATCAAATTATACATAAATATATATATATATATATGAAATTATATTCCTTAATATGTGAATTGACGATTGAAAAGTGGTCAAAATTTAAAAATTCGTTTCTTAAGTTAAGTTAAAGACCTCCTTAGCATAGAACTATAGAAGGCATGTATGTGTGTGTGTACTATTATTAAGAGAAGAAATTTTGTTAGCCAAAATTGAAAATTTTAACAGATTTAACCCTGAAATATTAAAAAACTTTAAGAATAAATTAAATTACAAGAATAAATAGGACAATTATAAAATATATTTTTATTAGAAAATTGAAAAGAAATGATTCTACAACCTCACTTTTCTCTCATACTATTTTCTTTCTGCAATAACTACCACTGAATCTATTTTTAACAATGAAAATTTTTTCGGACACATGCAGAGCATGTGATCGCATATATTAACTGATAAAATAGATAAAATATAATAAGTTGAGGGATTAAAATAACATCGAATTTACAAAAAAAATGGCATCACATGTTACTTCTCAACCCTATAATTGTGGCTACGTACATAACAAAATATCATTTTTACCGTCCATACTTAATGGTTGGAAAGAAGAGGTAGTATATAAGAGGACAATATAGCCGCATTTAGTCGTTTGAAGTGGCGAGCACTTCACATTGTTATGTTGACAAACTTTGTGCGCATGTCACGCAAGGCCAGATACAAAAACATGTGGAATGTTCAAAATTCGAAAATAAAATCTATCGTATGAAACTATGGATCATGTGCAATACACGTCCCTCCTTACGTCACTAAGTCATTAAATATGGGAAGGTATACCCCGTTGATGATAATATAGAGCACACGGGATTCTTTTAATTGGACATAATTGGATTTGCATTAGTTGAAACTATGACCACGTGCATCTACGTAATCACTCCCACTGTAGGGTACGTAGGTACTATATATTTAGAATTTGTAATTTTTCACTCACGTCATTTTCATACTATGGGACATTTGTAAATTCACTCAACTCCATATGTCAAAAGAAAATTAAAAAGAAAAGAAAAGACCTTATTCATGATTATATATGGCTATGTACTGCCCGTGTTTATAGACAACATGTTTGAAGATCATAGAAAGATTGTAGAAGCTGTTGCTTAGGCTCTTTCTGAAGCTTTTGAAAAGGTTTTTTGTTTTTTATTTTATTTTTAATTATCACAATCATGAAAGAAGCAAACTTCAGTTGCTGATTGTTTAGCTAAAATAAACCTTTATAGTAAGAAATGACATAAAATTAATACTAGACTGATTTGACTAAGTGGACTCTAGACTCCTACTCATCAAGGTCCAAAACTTGCCCTAAGGACTCCCCCAACACCACCACCACCACCCCCCCCCCCCCCCCCCCCCCCAATCGCATCGGTCCTCACCCTTGATAAGAGAAACTCGGTCATAATCATTCAAAACCACCATTGCCTGAATTCGCCACTTTCAACTAAGTAATAGCCACTTCAATGTTGGAAGTACAGAAAAAGCAGTCACCCTGCTCTTGAATCTGGATCCAAGCTTATTTGAGTCGCTACGTTTTAGAGAAAATTGTTCATCACCACGGAATTCTCTCTAAAGCATATATAAATTAACATTAATTCACTTGCACATTCTTTAAACAAATTTTGTTAAATTTGGCCCAAAAGCGTGCATCGGCTCTTTCGTGAGGATCTTCGGACAGCAAGGGGTTCTCTTTCCATGTATCTTCAATGTATTCAAGGATCACTAATGATTCAGCAACTGATTTTCCATTGTGCACAAGCACTGAAACCTAGTGATGAGAGAAAAAATGATGAAATTTAATTGAAAGTGAGGATTTCATAATTCCTAAAAGCCAATTCCCTCGTTTGGTATTATCAGATTGGAAATTTTAAATTTCTCTATGAAAAAAAAATGAAGGAATTCATTATTTAAATTTCCTACTTCAATTTCCACCAAAGTAGGTGTCATTTACGAATTCTTTGGCAGTATTCAATTTTTATTTCCAAAACAAGGTTTTTTTTTCTATTTTATTTTTTATTTATTTTAAACTTTTTAAATTTATTACACATTTCAAATCCTAAATAAATACAACCAAACAATAGAAATTGCAATTAATAGAATTTTAGATTGACCGAGTTAAAGATTCCATCATTTATAAATTCCTATAGATTTTATAATTTTCTCATCCAAATGCACCCGAAGATTAGGCTATTAGCATAACTCAGATATCTAGAGTAAATGATATATGTAGACATCTAATATGAACTAGCCCCTTAACATGTGCTCCGCACATGTCAATTGGTTTTTATTTTTATTTTTTTAAATTAAAAAAAGTTACGGCAGTTTCTCTTGATTTTGAGGAAGTTTCTCCTTTTTTAATGGGAGGTATTGCAATATTTTGAAATATGATATAGACAATTGACTATCTTATTCTCATATAGAAATAATTTATTTATTAATATCTATATTATGTAAGGGCATATATGGTAGTTTAAAAATTTAACCATCTCTAAAGAATTGGCTTAATATACTGTAGTCGACTTTATGATCACAAAGAACTGACAATCACAAAGAGTTTCATATCCATGATGGTTTGATCATTTGATTGTCCAAGCTCCAAACTCCAAACTCCAAAGCAGTGGATTTGTGGCATGTGGTTTATAACTTCATGCTTGCTCTATCTTTTATCTGGTCTTATCTTTTAATAGACTGAATTAAAGGAATCCCACATCGAGAGCCCTGAGAGTTTGCAGGCTCTTTAAGTCTTTATTGTGTCGATTGGCACATGTGCTTGTCCCATCTAAACCGGAAGATGATCTGCACAAATCGAGAAATGGTCATTTTTTTTCTTTTGCCCTCCTTTCTTTCAATGGACTTTGATGGTTTAAAATATATTTGCAACTTGCAACATTTGAGAAGAAATACATGTAAAAAAATTTCTGGCTCTTGGTATTTTTAGATTATCTCTTACACTGGTAGTTGGTTGGGAAGAGCTCTAGCTGGGTTCATATGGCATTCCATATTAGTGTGGCGTAATTGGTTTAAAGTCTCGAAAGACTGCATTTGAGTTTATATCTTTTAGATCAGAAAAACTCAAGATATGGCTCTATTAATTATGTTAAGAGTACTCACTTGAATCGTGGTTGTTTTAAGGATTTGTGAAGGCAGCCTAGTGGAACAAAATATGATACCATAGCGGCAAAGAAATTAGGAAATCCTGCAGACATGCATATGTTATCTGAATCCCATTAAGCTTTAATTCCATTACAACTACATATAGTTCGAAATGCACATGTAGCTGCTACTTCAAACCAAGACTAGCTGGAAGGCAAACAAGTTACATCCTTTAGAAAACCTAGCTACAAAAGTAGTTCAGATTACAGTCTTTCAAGGAAAACAAAGACTACCGAGCTAACTGTCATGAAACAAGCCACTTTAAGCTTAGACTTTCTTTGTTGCATAGTGAAGTGGGGCGAATGCACCAGAATTTGTTCTATTGTGCTGCCTTTACTGTACTAGTTGACATGGTGCCTCAAGTTCTTCATATGAGGCCCTTTCACTCTTTCAGCTGCTCCCATTTTGGTAACCTTCACAGTTCGGAGTCCTGAGGATTCGGTCTCTAAGATCATATCAAGCAAAGCCGCAACAAGAAAGCACGTACTCTAAATCAGACACTATTCTCAAACACCTCGATCTGAATTCTGCAGAAAAGTGAAAAGCAACAATGGACGTGATTTGTTTTTCAAGTCCAGTGGAAATGACTACTTGACTCCCCATTTTCATACGTGAACAACTTAGAAACTTTCAGCAATGATTGCAAAATTATCAGAATATCGGAGTATGTGATCTTCATTGATTTGAACCATTGTCTTAATACTATATTAATATCACATATGAGGGGTTTCAAAAAGAAGGAACCTATCTGTGAAAGGTAGAGTTAAGACAAAAAACAAGCAGCTTGAACTAGTTGGAGAAGATTGAGATCAATCACATTACCCATTGTTTTGGCATGATTTTGTAATAAGCAATGTATGCCATGCTTGATTATTCCTCTTTGCATATTGCCCCGAGTTTGAGATCGATTTTCTTCTCTAACCAGTTCGAATTACACATGAATGTTTCTCCCCTTTCTAGGCACCTGAGTTGGTAGATTCTATTTAGAGTATGATTCTGAAATAGCATTGACTGATTGTAAGAGCTGCCGGTAAAACTTTTTTGCTTTTAGCTAAAACACAATTTGTTTGATGCTCAATGGTACTCAGAGTTGATTGCACATATAGTTATGTAAGGCATTCGAGGTTGTAACTTAGATGCCATATGAGAGAACCAAATGCGTATAATCACTTGTTTACCATTTTGTGTGTTTTGGAGTTTCTAATGAGTTCACTCTCACGGATAGCCTGAAATTTGGTGACAAGTTTGTCTCTAGGAGGCCAGTTCTCTTTGATTATAGGAACATCTGCAAAAGTTTTTTGCCATTGGGATAACAATGGGAACTCATCTTCTGCTATCAGCTTTATGTTAGCTACCTCTTCAGACACGTGTCATGGTGTGCAAGCCATCTGAGCGCAATATCTGCAAATCCAATTTGCTCTCGCCCAAAGAATTTCTTTCCCTTTAGCTCTTCTTCCAAATACTTCAAGTTCTCCTTTGCTTTCACAATAGCTTCCTCTTGCTCTTTCCCTTCACTGCATAAGGCATCCACAATGTGTGGAAAAACCTTCATGTGCAACCACAAACATAATTACATAGTGAACTGAATTGAATTCTTTATCGAACTATATCGTCTATATCGATCATGAAACTTCATAGGAACCTACTGTTCAAAAAAATTAATAGTTGATTACACTAAGAAACTTGAGCTTGTCATCACCAAATTTGGCCCAAAATCATGCAGCGGCTCTATCGCGAGGATCTTCGGGCAGCAAAGGGTTTTGTTTCCATGTTTCCTCAATGTATTCAAGGATCACTAAAGATTCAGCAATTGATTTTCCATAGTGCACAAGCACTGGAACCCTCTTATATGTAAATGGGGTTGTATTGAAGAAGCTAGTAAAGGGCTTTTGTTTGAGAAATCTTCAAAGATGGTATCATATGGGACATCTTTGAGCTTCACTGCCGAAACTATCCAGAGCAAAAGTGCTTGAACATGTCCTAATTAAAGAGCTTCACTTTTGCCATTTTAGTTGGAATAAGCTGGAATAAGCTGTGATGGATTAGGCCTTTTATGCAGAAATTCCAGTATTCAACTTTACTGGTGTGTCCTTATATTTTACTGTATATATTTATTATTCTAACCTTCTCTGTTGGGATCTGACTTGGCCCCTGAGACGTATTTTTCTTGCTCACGAAAGAAGTGATGAAAGTAAAAGATCGTTAACGTCTCATAGCCTAACTAAACAAGAAGTAGCTGTAGCTTTTTCAAGTTTTAAGTAACTCAAGACAGTATACTAATTTTAATTTTAGAGGGGAAGGAAAAAGAAACCACAATGATTTGGTATATGGGAAAAAGATGGGGTGAAATTGAGTTGGGAGAAAATTGTTTGAGCCCAAAAGTGATTTTGGCAATATCCCTTTAGGGCATTGAATAGGAAACAAGCCCGCTTGGGTTTGGGTTATAGCTTCACCCATTCCGAGATCCATAAGGAAAACGAGCCCTTATTAGAATCAAGTAGCAGAGATTGAATAAGAAACTTCAATCAATAATCCTTCTATGGCAAGGAACAGTCGAAACCCTAGGGTATAAATACCAGGTTCAAGGACAAGGAACCAACAACTCTCAATCAATCAATAGTAATCCTCTCCGGAGCAAACCTACCTTCAACCTAGTTGAAAACCAGCGAAGCAAGGGTAACGTCCTCACAACCCAGCGAAGCTAAAGTCACGCTTTAGCAAACCCCGTGCTTTCTCCTACTTCCCGGTGATTGCTCTGCTTAATCTACAATATTAAGTATCGACTCGGTGACGCAAGAGATCACAATACAAGCCCTTATCCGTAAGGCAAGAAGTCTTTTTCCAAAAGGCATAGAAAAGAACCTTGTGACGAGGTTGGTGCTCTCCTTGTCCACAGTGTTTGAGAAGAAGTCAAGTCAAGGGACTCCCCGACGACTGCACCCCACTGTGCTGGCACGCCTGCGCACTCAAAAGAGACTGTTTGCTACCCGAACTAGTTTTGGAGCCAAACAAAAATGAAAGGAGCAAGGTATGAAATTAAAAGTTTCGGATTGTCAGGTAAGGTATGATGGAACTAGGACTATGCTTTTGTTCTCTTTTTGGAAATTTGGATGTGTAGGTGTCTATGTAAGGGTGTACATGACGAAGCATGTCATTGGAATAACATCAGATAGAGATGACATACAGCTTCTCATGCGTAGTCACATTAGGTGATATCTCAATAGTGTAAAAATTATAGATGGGATTTTCAATTTTGTTTATGAAGTATGTCATCTCATACACCTATGATCCATTCGTAAGCATTCTGTAAATGAAGTATGTTGGCATTTCTAAAGTTGGAAATTTGGATGTGAAGGTGTCTATGTAAGGGTGTACATGACGAAGCATGTCATTGGAATAACATCAGATAAAGATGACATACAGCTTCTCATGCATAGTCACATTAGGTGATATCTCAATAGTGTAAAAATTATAGATGGGATTTTCAATTTTGTTTATGAAGTATGTCATCTCATACACCTATGATCCATTCATAAGCATTCTGTAAATAAAATTGGTATTTATTCATCGACAATTCATTAATGAATAATTTTCAAACGTATAAAACTAAATACATTCCTATGAAATCAATATACCTAAAATATAGGTCTAGAAATATCGAATACTTATATACCTATATTATAGGATGAAAAATATTAGAACAAAAATCTAAACATGTAATACATATTTATATACCTACATTATAGGTATTTAAAGATGTAAAGTAGAGATTTGGTCTACCTATACATACAAAAGAACAAAAATCCAAACATAAAAATACCGAATACTTATATACCTACATTATAGGTATTTAAAGATGTATAGTAGAGATTTGATCTACCTATACATACGAAACACAAAAAAATAATAATAATAATAATCTTAAAATATATTACCAATCTAATCGGAAGGTATAATTATGTACATATAGAACCTTACCTAATTAAAATATTAAAAAATATGAAAGAAAAAGTGGGTGATAATAAAAGAACCTTAGATATAGACTAAAATGTCTAATCAAATTCTAGGACAAAGATTGACTAACATCATAACCGATTCTATATCAAAGGTAAGCAAAAACATGTTACCAAATCTATAATAAAGGTAGCTACGAATTGAAGAAGTCACGTTAATAAGACATAAAAAAATAACTAATTAAGAAGGGAGAAGACGCACAAAAAATATAGGTATGCGAGGAGATAAAGAAACGGAAAAAATGAGAAGTATGTGTTTGATAGAAGATAGCCATGGAAGGAGAGAAAAAAAAGAGATGATTAGGTAAAAAAAAAAAATGAAAAGTTGGGATTGTTATGTGCTTAGACCAATATATAAGGAGTTGATAAAAGTTAATGTACAAGTAATTAAGTTTGATTAAAAATAGTAATTTTAGGAAACATTATTAAAAAAAAAATTAAATTTAGTATTTCATGAAATCCTGTTTGACCTTCTTTAATTATATTAATTATGAAGACAATCTATGACAATTTGTTTACAAAAGGGTACAATAGGAATGCAAAAGTACGCAGTTAATTGGATAAAACAGAAAAAGAAATAAATCTTATGTGGCAGGTGAGTCATATGACCGCAATTAACAAAAAATATTTGTGTGGATTGCATCCAATACAGAGTGTGAATTTTGGACTTAAATCAAGTTAACTCTAAAAATAATAGAGAGGTTCATCTCATTCTCTATATTTATTAGTCAGATAGTTAAAAGGTAAAATGAAGAGCCATTTAGAAGTCTTGTGCAGCTGCTAAAATTGATTAAAAGCTAAACATACTCTCTAAAATAACTAAGGAACCAAGATAGAAAATCTACTAAAGATGCTTTTAGCACTCCAACATAAATGCCCAGATGAAAGGGTTTTCAAAAATTTCTCTTCTTTATGTCCAGTGGCGCATCCAGTGACACTGTCGTTGAATGGGACATGTTGGCCTTTTGGGTTCATTGGCTGTGTCTTGGACAAGAGGATCGGAGGTGATGGGAGGGGAGATCAAGGAGGTTGGTATGTTGTGGTTCTGTCCTTGCTGGCTGAGTTTGGGATCATAGTGGATTGGTACTGCAGCTGGACCAACATGGTTGCAGGGTTAGAGGTTTGGAGCAGTGTCGCTGGGCTGGAGGAGGACTGGAGGAGATGAGGTCGTGGCAACGGCGTTTGGCTGGGGTCAGACTAACCCGATCTTGGTTGGATCCTGTGTTGCAATATGAGTTTGGTACGTTGGAATGATTGGTGACTCTCCACTGCGCGACGGGGAAGATGAAAGGATAATCATGGTGGTCCAGCGGAAGTGGTGGGGCGGTGCAGTGGGTGGCCCGTTGGCCGTGGCCGTAATGAGGTTGGGTCAGGCTTTGCTAGTGGCTTGTGATCTTCTGTTCTCTAGGGTCGGTGCTTGGGCTTGGGCCCTACCTGGGTTATGTTTTTTTATTATTTTTGTTTGTAGTTTTATTTATTATTTTTCTCTCGCCTTCAGCGTGCAATAAGTCCATGCATTTATTTTGTATGGCTAGTCCTGTGTGTGTACTCTAGGTGCCTTGTTTGGACTACTGAGGCGGCAATCCATTTTGGTTAAATGGTTGCAACCTCCTAGTGGCAGGATGAAACTTAGTGCTGTCGGATTTACTTTTCAGCGGCAACATAGTAGGAAAACTATGATATTAGTAACTGTGCTTAGTTGTGATCGAGTTACTTTTCCGGTATGTCAAAGCAAATAGAGTAGTCAGTACTCAGTACAACACTCTTTGCTAGTTGGTGCATGATTGAAAACATTAATTTTGTAGAGAATCCTTATATGAATTCAGGACATACTCTAGATGTTTATTGTAATCGGGGGTTTAGGCTCAATATCTGCCCTTGTATTCAACAGTTTCATTAATCAAGTTTTTATATACTCTAAAACATTTTTTTTTTTAACAGAAAGACGACCAGTTATATTAAATGAAATTGAAGAGTATACATAGGGCGATGTCAAATATCAAAAATAAAATGATGAAATAAAACAAGATGCACAAATGCATCTACAATGAAAATTAAAGACATGACAAAATGCGAAAAGCATTGAATAGTGCACTACATATATCATTTGAACATTGTAAATTGTACTTATAACCATAAAACTTTGAGTGAGTCTCTATGTTTTGCTGTTTTGAACTTGAAGATTAGAGGCACACAGATTTGATAAAAAAAATATAAAAAATAAAAATCACTAAAACAGTTAAAAGTCTTGAAACCCCCACGCAGTACCATAACTTATCTGAACTGCGAGATAATATTTTCCATTCTCTTGTGCATGAATTCTGGATCTAAGATTAAGTAACACCATGACTTGCACACAGATTTAAATTGTGACAAGCACTTGACAAGTATTTCAGTGGTTATCTCGAACGATGAGTGACACACTAAGACATGATTGATTCTCCACTCTTTTTCTCTTTTGAAACAATATAGCAACTAATATATGCAGCGAAATTTTGACAATCTATCTTCCTTGGCAGCCTTAAACCCTAATATTGGTGTCATTGGAGGGCAGAAGCCCCAGAAGGTAGAATTTTTTTTTCTAACTTTTTTTTTCCGAAAAACAAAAGGAATGAACTACTAACCAAAACCTCTAAAACAACCAGCATCTATTTCAACCAAGAATGTAGTCTTTGCTCAAAGCCCTATGTCAAAGGAGGCTCAAAGTGAAAAAGGTTTTGATACAAAAGTGATTATAATGACCACTCGTTCCTACTTGCCTTACAACAAGCAAGTTTGTGAAACCCTATTTCTCGACTTGTTATGGTTTGTGATCCAATGCTATTTTTTTTATAGAGATATATTGTTTAATTTTGTCAATACTAGAATGAAAAGCTTTAAATTTCTTTATTTTCTTCATTTGCAAATTAATTACATGTTACAACTATGATTATAACTAGAAAAGGCAACTGCGCGATGCCGTGGGAATTGGATTTGTTAGTTGTTAACAATTTTTTATGTAGTGCTTAGTTGTTAAACAATTCTTTTTGTAATTCTGATAAAAAATGCAATAGATCATAGTTACATAAGTTTGAGAAATACAATTTTAGATTATAGCTTAAGCAGATTATGGCCGATTCATAAACAAAGTCTCTATAGTACAAGTTTTAATAAGCTGCTTGAACAGATTACACATTTGCGAGAACTACAATTACAAAAATATGATTAATGAAACTCTTCCATTTTTAATATTAAAAAAAAAAAAAAAACCAACTTTAGGTATCATTTGTAGAAATTTACAAATATAAAACAGAATTGTTCTCCTATAAAAAAATATAATATAAAAAAAAACTGAAAAGATATGGCAAAATTGAAAAAAAAAAAAAAAGACAGATTGTAATTTTAGTTAAAAGTTGGGGGCAAAACCGTCATTCAACTGTTACATGAACAGTAAAGAATAGTGATAAACAGTGGATCTGCTAGGAGGCAGAAGGGAGGAAGATAGAGGAAAAAAAGGACAGTGGCAGAGTCGTAAAAAAATTCAAATGAGGGCAAAATTCTCTTTTTCTCACGAATGAACTGTCATTAATGGCAGCTTCGTATTTTTCTATAAATGAAAGGGCAAAATCAACTGTTCACTGTGCTTAGCACAGTGTAACAGTGCATTCATGCTTTATATATGTATAATTTTTAGGATCAAAAGTTAAAAAATTATCTGATCAATAAAGTGACCTAATGAAGAGTACGATGACCCACCCGATAAAGCTTTCTTGCTCTTTTCACTCGTCTCTTTTACCGTATTCCTTATATCACTATCCTGCTCCATCACTTGCCTTATCCCCTTCTCTATGACTTGTGCACTCAAAACCACTCGACCATCTTTCCAAATTCCAATAGTTCATGTCAACTTCCACGGCCAATCCCAATTCCCTCACCAGCCCAAAGGCATTCAACTGTTGTTCTGCATACATTGGCCACGTGGCAATTGGTACACCATACCATAGACTCTCAAGCGTAGAGTTCCATCCACAATGGGACACAAACCCTCTGATCGAAGGGTGGGCCAAGATATCAATTTACGGGGCCCAACCTATAATTTTTCAGATCCCAGCCGTTCGATCAAGAAATCCTTCAGGCAAGACTGCCTTGGCATCTCCGTAATCACCTGGGAAAGCTATCTTACCCTTTGGTGGGGGCTGACGTAGGGACCACAAGAACCGATATCCACTCTACTCCAACGCACACGCTATCTCTTTCACCTGATCCTCAGCAAAACTTCCCATGCTCCCGAAGCACAGGAACACTACAGATAAGGGAGGCTGATCCTCAAGCCACTCCAAGATATTAGACTTTGGTTGGTCATCATCATTTTTCACGTTCAGTAAGGGCCCCACCGGGTACGCTGGCGAGATTTTACCATCGGAAAGAGATTGCAAAGCATGCGATTCCAACTCCAAGAACGTGTTTACCAAAATACCCTTGGTTTCTCTAAACCTTCTTGCATGATTGAGGAATGCATTGGCACCCTCCTTGTCTAGAAGAGCACCAGTCAAAACTCCATGAGGCAGCGGATTGATAAAACTCGGCAGAGACAGATCGGCTACTGACTCCAAGAACTCAGAAACGTCCTTGTTTTCCTCATCACAAATGGCTTGGAGGTGTAGCAAGAACCCAAGAGACGTTGCTTTGGACGTGAAGAAGACGTAAGTAGGAACCCCAAATTCATTGGCCAGGTCGATCATGGTGGTGCAGAACATGTCAATGACAAACCCGGCAAGTCGGGGCTTGGACTCTGACCGAGACTCGGTGAGCTGGGTGACCACGTCTGTAACGTTTAGTTTCTGATTTTCGACAAATATTTTGAAGAAGGCGTCGGGTCCCATTCCTTGTGTGTCTATGTCCAGCTTTGGGAGGCTGATGAACTTGATGCGCTGTGAGATTGATGAGTAGTCGTCTTCTTGAGTACCTTGGGGGTTGGAGTCGTCAAAGGGAAACTTCATCATGAGAATTGTGATGAAAATTTGGTCATCTCGAGCAACGAGGAGCTTTGCAATCTCGACGGTTGATACGAGGTGGCCAACACCTGGGGCAGGGATGAAGACCAACTCTCTAGGTTCCTTCATTTTGGTAAGGGAGTGAATATGTTTTTTTTTTTTTTATTGAAAAGATGGAGTGAATATAGTGCTAGATAAAGGATATATAAATATTGTAACCCAAGCAAGCATGCTTAGTTGATTGAGACCGTCAGTCTTTTACGTATGACTAATGATTCTTGGAATTCTTTATTAGTAGCTCTCAAATTCAAGTGAGGTCACGGCTCTGCTGGCATTGGAAAGGAACAGTCTCAATGTCTCTAGTTTTTATTATATAAAAGTTCTCGCGAGTTGAACATGACTGGAAAGACTTGGAGACCAAGGAAAAGGACTATATCAAAACAAACTTATCTGTAGGGAACTGATGAGGAAAGCAATGTTGGATAAACAATAAATTATAAACATTCTTATCAAAAAGAAAAAATAAACTACTATTTCATATGGATTACTACAACATACCATGAAGATGAAGTTTGATGTTGACCAAGCTAATGGTTGAAGAGCTGAACAAACAACGATGCACATGATTTCTGTCATCATGACTCACGACTATTAATTAAGGGCACGATATAATTTAATTCAAGAATTAATCAGCAAATTATTCTTACTCTATATCAAGTTTGAGGTTTTTGTTAACTAAGAGTTGAGACTGTCCATCTGAAGGTGAGACTAAGGATGGGGCAATGTCTAGGACAGGCCTGGTTATTATAAAATTATCGGTGATCTTCACTCCATTTCCCGCGGGTCTCCCCTAATAGTCTCCATCTCCATTGGGAATGTATTAGGTTCTCACTCATCCTGATCAGACTTCAATGAATGAAAGGATATTCATATTATCTCTTTTCCACAACATGATAGTTAGCAAGTGCCAAAACGAAATAATAGGGTGTGAAACCTGTTTTTTTTTTTTTAATCATGTGAAACATTAGTTACTAATAGTTGTAGAGGAAGAAAAAAGAAAATAGCAGCAGCAACTATATATTACCATAAATCAAATTTAAGACGAGTGATCAGAATATGCTAGCTGCTGTCACCAATTCCAGATACAAATAGGAGATTTTTGTCTATATTTCTCGAGTTGTTGCCAGGTTTATGTGAGATCATACCTATTGCATAGCAATAGATATGAACTAGCTATTATATGCTATATGCATCAGTTAATGTAAATGAGCTATTTTGAATTCAAATGTAAATACATTAACCAATATATATCAACTTTTTAAGTAATCGAATTAAGTGTATATATTAGAATATCTGTTAAAGAATTTTAAATTCAAATGTGCGGTTATCCACACAAATCTATTAGGAAGTTATTTTGACAATTCCTTGATGGAAGGAACTGCCATGTAACTGCTGTGTTCAACAGCTTTATAAATGAAGTGAAATTTGTATTTGATCCCTGCTAGAACATAAAAATGCTCTCATTGAGTTTGTCCCATCAAGCAATAAAGAGAGGTACGGTCTGTATCTAGGAGAAGATCAAATAGATAACGGCAGCAGATCACCAATGGATAATGGCATCAATCCACCAAGTTATTTTTATGATTTAATTTCATAACAATTATCTAACATTTGAGATAGTATACTTGAGTTATAAGTTTATGTTTCATATTGAATCTAACAATTGGTATCAGAGCAACTATGCTCAGATTTCGATCGATGTTTATTGTAATGAAAATTCATATATATCCTGGGACTGGATGATGATATGTTGTTGTTCATATAAATAAATCTGCATATCAATTAAATACAAAGCGATAATAAATTTTACTGCTGTTATTTATATAAACTGAGTATTGTTTTTATTGAATTATATATTGATTATTTGTTATATGTATACGCTGCATATTTCATGTAGATTCATATTGCTGCCAAAGTAGCCATGATTACACTGATATATGCAATAGGCTAAATGAAATTTTCTTTTGAATGTGTTCTGCATATGTATTCAATGCTATCAAAATAGTTGTAATGTATATCTATGAACATACATTCATAGAAGAAAATATGAAGAAAACTTGAAAGTTTAAATTACAATCTAACTTCCGAAGTGGTCGTTGGATATCAAGATTAGACTTTCTGGTTTAACATATGTATGATAATGAACATTCATAAATATATCATTAGAGACAAGTGTATCACAAATGATACCAGCATCTTGAACATGATATATGTTTATTTATTTATCTATATGTGATTCATTTGAAATGTTTATTCTATATGAATTAACATTTGGGATATGCATATAATTCTAGTATATATATAATCAAATTGGAATATATGTTGAATGACTGATTTAGATTAATTTCATTCCAGCCATGCATTTTCTAATGAGCATTAATCAAATTAACACAATGGAGAAAATGACAAGCTTGATTCAAAATCAATAAGTTCATATTTTATTGGTTATTAGAGAAGTCAAAAGGATTCAAATTTTACTGCTGTTCAAGAATCAACAGGATTTTTGAGACACATAGAGCAACCATCTATTATGAAATGTATGATCAGAATGAAGATGTGAATGTGAGGACTAGTATTGTTCAAATGTATAACAACATGGAAGATTGATTCATTTTTCCAGAATTTATGCCACCTGAAACACGGATGATTAGTGAATCACTCATACTAGCAGCACAAGGTGAAGCATTCATACCAGCAGCACAAGTTGAAAATCAATCTCAAGCAGTCAATTTTGGAAATCAAAATGATGCAAATGATGACAATCATAACAATGAAGATGCAGAAATTCCAGCAGCAGATCGAAGCACATGAAGTCTTAAGGAGATCAGAAAGATCAAGAAAATTTACAATATCCAGTGATTATCATCTATATTTGACTGCAATTGAGTTTGATTTGGGGGAAGAAAATGATCCTGTTACATTGAAAGAAGCTGTGTAATCTAATAATAGGCACAAATGTAAGTTAGCAATGGAAGATGAACTTCAAAGCATGTCACAGAATGGAGCTTGGACATTAGTAGATAAAACTAAGGTTTTAAATATTGGTATCTTCATATCTATCGGTACTTTGAAAAAAGAAGATATCGGAAATATCGGGGATAGAGGAGAAAAAATATTGTTTTTGAAAAAAGTCAATTTATTAGAAATTTAGAATTACATATAAATACATATGAACGTCAACTTCATCTACATCCAAAAAGAGACTCTAGGGGGTTGAAAAGTTGCTCGCTGGTCTACGAAAATGCAATAATCAGACCAAGATATATGAGCCATATAGTGCGAATTGTAGTGATGAACATGATAGTTATAGATCTCTTTAGAGTTGCCGACTGTTTCCCCTATAAGGGGATAATAAGAATGAACCCAACTGGATGATTGATAATATATTTCTCCATATTAATTATATCCATAACCATCATAACCAAATTGATTGTTGCCTTCATAAGATTCATTTGAGATCTCACTGCGCTCTGTGCCTAAACTGATAGAGTCAAAACTTAAGACAATTGAAGAAACATCAGATGGGGTACTTTGATCATCAGTTGCACCTCTAGTCCTCCTCCCATATCGAATCTTCTCTTAAGCACCATGACCAGCTGTTCTCACTCCGTGGTCTTCATCTTGGGTGGTATGATCAAAATTTCATTCACAGCTAAATTGGTTTAATCCTCAATCCATAGAACATTGTCCATATCTATATCTTTCACCTCCACCACCTGTTCCGCTACCACCCTCTCCACCATCATTAGAACTATCTGGAGTTGCTGTACCACTCCACGCATCATCACTATCTGAATTATCTTCTAGGTTTTTAACAACTTCTTCAGATAAGACTCTATTTACATTGATTCCAACATTAGTTGCAGTTTCTACAACTTGTGGAAGATGTCTTCCAGCTTCATCATCGAGGTGTGTAGGCATAATCCAATCATGAAGTGGATCAATGCCATAATCAAGCGGCTCGCTTGCAACATGAAGTAGATCTATAGAGTTGTTTTCATTGACCACGTTATTCTTTGCCTGTCTATCTCACAGCCGCAGCTTCATGTTGTAGTAGCAGTATACAAGATTTTCCATTATTCAACATACAGAGTTACAAACATAGTCATAGAGACACAGACTACACAGTACCAAATCTCTCTTCACACAGATTTACATTTAAAGAATTACTTCTCACCCAAAATTGCCTTGAGGATATTTCTCCTCACCTAGATTAGCCTTGAGGGGATTTTTTTTTCCTCACCTAGATTCACCTTGAGGGGATTTTCTACTCACCAAGATTCACCTTAAGGGGATTTCTCCTCACTCAAATTTGCCTTGAGGAGATCTCTCTTCACACAATTTTCATTTAGAGAATTACTGAGTTTTTTTTTTAATTTTTATATCAAATTTTACAAATATTTCTTCACTTTATCGGGGATATATCGCAAATATCTAATATATCGGGGATATTTGACGATGTTGGGGAAATTTCGCAGAAATGGTAAAAGATAAGATATTAACCCCCCAAGATATATCGGTCAGTCGAAAAAAGGAGATATCGGGGGATATATCAGAAATATCACAGAGATATAAAACCTTGGATAAAACTGCTGATTTGAAACCAGTTGGCTGTAAATTCAAGATTGAAAGATACAAAGGTAGGCTTGTGGCAAAAGGATACAATCAGAAGGAGGGTATAGATTACAATGAGACTTTTTCACCAGTCTCAACTAAATATGCCTTCAGAGTTATAATGGCTTTTATTGCAGATTACAATCTAGAATTGCATCAGATGGATGTTAAGACCGCATTTTTAAATGGAGGCCTGCAAGAAAATATCTACATGCTTCAACCAGAAAGGTTTATTGAGGATGAAAAGAAAATCTGCAAACTCAACAAGTTCATCTATGGACTCAAGTAGGCATCCAGACAATGGTACTTAAAATTTGCTGCTGTGATTTCAGATTTTGACTTTGAAGAAAATAAAATAGATGAGTGTATGTACTACAACGTTAGTGGGAGTCATTTCATATTTCTAATTTTATATGTGGATGATATCTAATTAGCCAGTAGCAATATTGGTTTGCTGAAAGACACAGATGAATTTTTGATGAAGAACTTTGACATGAATGATATGGGGGAAGCTCACTATGTACTTGGAATATAAATCAGCATAAACAGAAATCAAAGCATGCTAGGATTATCACAAAAGAATTACATAGATAAGATGCTGCTGAGATTTTGGTCTATAAAAATGTGGATCAGGAAATACTCCTGTTTCTAAAGGTGATAAGCTGCACAAAGGGCAATGTCCTCAAAATGTTCTAGAGAGAAAAACCATGGAGAATGTACCTTATGCTAGATTGGTTGGAAGTCTCATGTATGCACAGGTTTGTACCAGGCCAGATATAAGTTTTGTTGTCAATATGTTGTCCAGATATATATCAATCAAATGCTGGACATGAACATTGGGTTGCTGGAAAGAAAGTTTTGAGATATTTGAAATCTACCAGAGATCACATGCTGGTATACAAAAGGATTGAAGATCAAGAATTGAAAGTGGAATGTTATACAGATGCTTCATACAAACAGGACTTGGATGACTTGAAATCAACATCTGGATATATTTTCATGTTTGCTGGTGGAGCCATTTCCTGGAAGACTAATAAGCAATCATTAACTGCTACTTCAACCTTTCAAACAGAATACATTGCAATATATGAAGCTAATGCACATGCCTTGTGGTTAAGAAATTTTATTTCAAGAATGACAGTTGTGGATTCAATTGAAAGGCCATTGACCATTTACTGTGACAATGCAGTTGCTGTGTTCTTTTCAATGAACAACAAAATGACTTCTGGATCTAGAAACATTGATGTTAAGTATTTCTTTGTGCGAGAAAGTGTGAGGGACAATGAAGTAGAGGTGACCAAGATAGGTACAAAAGAGCAACTTGCAGATCCATTGACCAAAGCATTGCCGAATTCTGTGTTCATGAAACATGTGGAAAAAAATGGGAGTTTTAGGCAGTATCGACGGTTATTACTAAGTTACTAGTATCTATTGAAACTATTTAGTAATGCATTGTTATTAATCATCTCAGTCATTATCAAGTTCATTCATACAATTTTGAATGAAATTGTTTTATTCAAATATAGCACTGCATAATTTAGCGTGTATATACATTCAGATGTTGCTGATTTCACATAAGCAAATATGCAATTTGAATAACTCCATCAGGATCACCAATGCTTGTGAAAGTCGATTACTACATAACAAGCATGATCACGCTTGAGGTAATCCATGTAATTTTGATTACTACGATGTGATTATAAAAGACTGATAACTTGCTAATTTGTCATTCTCTTATATGATCTAGCTTAGTAAATCTTAATTGACAGGGTTTTGTAAAACAGATAGTATTTTTGAATTCAAGTGCACAATAAAGAAATAGGTTATTTACATGGTATACATCATATAATATCTAGTTCAGTGGGAGATTGTGAGATCATACCTATTGCATAGCAATAGATATGAACTAGCTATTATATGCTGTATGTTGTATGTATCAGTTAATGTAAATGAGCCATTTTAAATTCAAAAGTAAATACATTAACTAATATATATAAACTTTTTAAGTAATTGAATTAAGTTTATATATTGGAATATCTGTTAAAGAATTTCAAATTCAAATGTGTGATTATCCAGACAAATCTATTAGGAAGTTATTTTGACAGTTCCTTGATGGAAGGAACTGCCATGTAACTGCTGTGTTCAACAGCTTTATAAATAGAGTGGAATTTGTATTTGATCCCAACTAGAACATAAAAACGCTCTCATTGAGTTTGTCCCATCAAGCAATAAAGAGAGATACGGTGTGTATCTAGGAGAAGATCAAATAGATAACGGCAGCAGATCACTAATGGATAATGGCAGCAATCCACCAAGTTATTTTTATGATTTTATTTCATAACATTGATCTAACATTTGAGATAGTATACTTGAGTTATAAGTTTATGTTTCATATTGAATCTAACAGTTTATTCTTATTGAGGTTGGAAATCCATCTGGACTAACCCCAATGAGCCGCACTATTGTCATTCTTATCTAGAGCGAGTCGTTTTGAAAGTAAACAACAATCTCTCCAAGGAAAAAAAAATAGAATTTAGGTTTTTTTAAGGACGGCTCTTTGTTGCCTTTATTTTTTATTCTTCGAGGAAAGTTACCACCATCATCTACAAGCACCTTATCAATATCCAAAGTTAGGCAAGAAGATCTAAATAAAACAAATGACAAGATTATCAAAGATGTATTCTTATAGACTCGATGAAGACATTAGACATGTACAAACCTAAGATAGAAATTTATAATACAGTAATATTAATGATAAGAAAATATGTTTATACCAAGTCGGTGCAAAAATTTTCTACTGAATAAATTATGTTGTATTATTTCATTTATTCAACTCTAAATTCATCAACAGTCATAGTAAGCAAACTTGTTCAACAAATCTACCTAGTATGTCTGAACACTTTCAACACCCCACATATATGAACATGAATTTTAAATCTGATCAATAAAATGTCCCAAGGAAGAGTATGACGACCCACCATCCATGCATCAAAGCTTTCTTGCCATTATCACTCATTTCTTTCACTCTCTTTCTTATATCACGGTCAAGTTTTGTTCATCACCTTTCTTATTCCTCTCTCTATCTCCTTCGCGCTCAGAAGAACTGCACTATCGCTCCTGTAGCTCGTATCAATTTCCATCGCCAATTCCAATTCCTTCACCAGCTGAAACGCGTTAAGTTATTGCTCCGCGTACAATGGCCACGTGGCAACCGGCACACCATGCCAAAGACTCTCAAGCGTGGAATTCCACCCACAGTGGGATACAAATCCTCCAACAGATGGATAAGCCAAGACGGCAACTTGCGGGCCCCAACCTATGACCATTCCAATCCCAATTGTTCAATCGAGGAACCCTTTGGGCATGACTCCTGTGTGGTTAGCGTAGTCACTTGGAAAAGCAATTCTTCTTGTGGGTGGAGGCAGGCGTAAGGACCACAAGAACCTATGGCCCGCATGCTCCAGGGCGTGGGCGATCTCTTTCACCTGGTCCTTGCGCACCAAAGCTTCCCATGCTTCCAAAGCACAAGAACACTACAGACAATAGAGGCTGATCATCTAGCCATTTCAAGATATCATACTTCCGCTTGGCCTCATCGGAATCCACACGACTTTCATTAGTGTTAAGGTTAAGTAAGGGTCCTACCGGATATACGGGAGGGATCTCGGCATCAGATGAAAGCGCATGAAGGGCATGCGATTCTAGGTCTCGCTGAGTCTTGGACTTGCAGAGTTTTGTGATGGCATCTTTAACATGGGGTTTCTGACTTTCAACGAATTACCGATCAAGCTATTGCGGACACTGCCTTCCGTATGGTCCATATTGACATGTGGGAGGTTTATGAACTTGATACGCTGTGATATGGGAGAAGAAGAGTCTTCAAATAACTCAACATAAGCATCAGTGCCTTTGGAAATAGCCGAAAACTTCATGATGAGGACAGTGATCAAGAGTTGGTTGTCAAGAGACAGGAGGAACTTTGCAACCTCAAGTGGAAACTAGGTGGCCTATACCGGAGGATGGGATGAACACGAGCCCTGCAGGCTAGGTTTCTCCATTTTTGGAAGATTGAGATTCTTCTGAGCTAACTAACATGTTTCAGGACTAGGTACTTAAATGTATGATTATCTTTCTTGGGAAACAATGTATGAGTGATGTCATTGCTTTGCTCACTTGCTAAAGTCTATTTCTAAGTGACTTATGTCATTGAACACAATAAATTAACTCATCTGTCATAAGTAAAATGAAGTTTCGTAAGTCATTGTTTTAAAATCGAGGTTGAAAGATTGCAGACAATGCTATTTAACTTCACATGATTTGACTTATCTTTGTTGAAGATATGTTTATTTTAGAAAATAATCAGTTTCATTCATTGTTATATCATGGCTAGTTTTGATTAGTCTCCTCGTATTTTTGAGTCTATATTGATAAAAATTAATGTCCAAGTATATTGATAAATACCCCTACGGCTATATTGGTATGTAAGAGAACAAATGCTAAACATATGGTCCTGACATCAATATAGATCTAATTACTTTGGTTTTGTGAGATGCGTCTAAAAATGGAATCCTATTAGTTTCAGTTTCTAGCTAGACGCATCCACTTGACAAAAATAAAAGCTGAACGAATAATCAATAAAGTGCAAGACAATTTCTCCATGTCAAAAGGAAAAGAACAAGCTATATATTTATTTCACTAAGCTAATTCTATGTAAGATAAAATCAAAAACAGTACAACATGCAGTTTCTCCAAACGGAAAAGAACTATATAGTCATTTCACCATGCTCCTATATAAGGAAATAACATAAGAATCAAACACTCTCAAAGTCATGCATGATGGCCATATGGTATGACACACTGAATGGAGTTTATCATCATAGACAATATCAAAGATTTCCCCCAAATGCGGTCATAAACTTTAAATTTGATCAATGAAGTGTCCCAACGCAGCATATGAGGACCCCCCATCCATCAAAGCTTTCTTGCTACTATCACTCATCTGTTTCACCCTCTTCCTTACATCACTATCAAGCTCCATTAGCTCCTTTATTCCACCCTCAATCTTCTCTGCAGTCACAACAACTGGACCTTCCTTCCTATAACTCATATCAATTTCCACGGCTATCCCTAGTTCCGTAACTAGCTGAAATGCATTTGCTTGTTGCTCGGCATACAAGGGCCACGTGGCAATCGGCACTCCAAACCACAAGCTCTCCAGAGTGGAATTCCACCCACAGTGAGAGACGAAACCTCCGACTGCCGGGTGGGCTAATATGGCAACTTGTGGCGCCCACCCTATAACTTTTCCGACCCCAGCCGTTCGATCAAGAAACCCTTCAGGTAACACCCCGGTGTGATCGGCATAGTCGCTGGGCATTCCAATCTGTCCCTTTGGTGGAGGCTGACGTAGGGACCACAAGAACCGAAACCCTGCATGCTCCAATCCGCGGGCAATCTCTTTCACCTGGTCTTCACTGAAGCTTCCCATACTCCCGAAGCACAGAAACACTACAGACGACGGAGGCTGATCATCGAGCCATTTCAAGATATCAGACTTTTGCTTCGACTGCTTCGAATCCACTTGGTCATTGTTGTCATCGTTCTTCACGTTTAGTATGGGTCCCGCCGGATACACCGGAGGGATCTTACCATCCGAACTGAGAGAAAGAAGGGCATGCGACTCCAGTTCTGTGAATGTATTTATCAAAATACCCTTGACATCTCTAAACCTTTTGGCCAAGTTGAGGAACCTGTTGCCGGTCTCCTTTTCGAAAAGGATACTAGGTAAGATTCTAGCAGCTGGCAAGGGGTTGGAGTAACTCGGGACCACCAAATCAGCAGTTGAGTCCTTGAATTCAATGCAGTCCTTGTTGTGATCATCACGAAGTGCTTGAAGGTGGAACAAGAGCCCAAGCATGGAGGCGGGGGATGTGAAAAACATGTAGGTAGGAACCCCTAATTCGTTGGCTACGTCGATCATAGAGGTACAAAACATGTCGATGACAAACCCGGCGAGTCGATTCTTGGTCTCGGACTCGATGAGTTTGGCGACAACATCTTTAACGTTGGTTTGCTGATTGTCAATGAAGTTCAAGAAGTTGATGGTGCTATTACCTTGTGTCTCAATATTCTGCTGTGGGAGGTTGATGAACTTGATCCGATGTGATATGGAAGAGTCCGCGAAGGACTCAACGTAGGCATCGGTGCCGTCTGTGCTGAACGGGAACTTTATGATGAGGATGGTGATGAAGAGTTGATCATCTCGAGACAGGAGGAGCTTTGCGACCTCCACCGTAGCCACGAGGTGGCCAATGCCTGGGGATGGGATGAACACTAGCTCTGCCGATTGCTTCATTTAGGAGATTGAGATGCAAATAGTTCTCAGAAGAAGGTCTAAATTGTCTGGAAGGTATTGCAATGAAAAGCTCAGCTAACAGAGACATGTATTTATAAGCACGTGCATGCATGTGGTTGGCTGGTGCTTTAGATATCAGTCAAACTTCTTGGTTTTTTTTTGTTACAACCAGTCAAACTTCTTTATTTGTGTTCCAAGATTTAGGTGATGTCATGCCTTTGCTGTCATTGGCCAAATGCTGTTTCTCAGTGTCTGAACCTTTCAATTTCGAATTGAATTGAAAAATCTTGTACGGGGACCATAAAGACTTGGAAACCAAGTCAAAATCATGCAGTTTATGCGAAACTTCATGAAAGACACATAGCTTGTTATATGAAAATAAACCAATCCCGAGCTTAGTTGGTAGAGAGGGAATTACATCCTACTTAATTGGGATATCAAATATCTAGTTTTTTTTTTAAAAAAAAAATCTTCAAATCTCGGCCAGATTTAGGGAAAAAAAAATTACCTTATTACAAAATTGAGACCTTGTAAATGTGTTTATGTATAAAGGTTTTGGTCTTTGTAATTAAAATAATTATTCTATACCGAATTACCACGTGGCATTGCTATGTGATGGTCCGAGCCATATAAGTCAAATACATTAACCAGGACCATCACGTGACCATGGTCTAGGGCCATAATTTTTCTTGTAATTAATCCTTATCAATAATTAATTTCAATTTTGATCCACACATTACTTTATCATAATGTAAAAGTAGGTTTATCACACGTAAAAACCTCTCAGTCACACATCATTCTCATTATCTAATAGACTAATATAAATTATCCACGTGTATAATTTGAAAATTTGCCACATATGCAGGGACTTGTGAGAATGAGGAGTGTTTAATCGTGCATTAGAAATATTTGTTTATAAGAGTTAAACTCTATGATCATTACCAATTAGTTTTAGTAGTAACTAAGCTTTAGTTTATAATTTATTAATTTATTAATTAGGTGGGAGATATTTAGGTTATTTTTCCACTTACGAAAGAGGGATGTGGAAGCCAAGCACTTAAAGCACCATATTTAATGTTTATTTTGGTCTCCCGTCAAAGTACGTTGATGAATTGAATATGAACTATGATGCAGATGATTAGTCTGTCTCATACACATTGAATAAAATTATTAGCAAATTAAGTCATTCTCATTCACTGAATTTTAGGTCTACACTTCTACATTTAAAGTCGGCAACAAAATTTATCAAAAATTATCCGCAACAAAGAAAGAGTTGTTTGTTTATTAAAAAAAAAAAAAAAAGATCATAAAGAAAAAAAGCGTTGTTTGTAGCCCTAGTTAAAATTCAATGGTGTACGTGAGTTGAGAAGTTAATGAAGAGTTCGTCAAAAAATGAATGGATATTGTTTCGAAAGAAAAGGAAGGAAATAAATGAAAAGTACAATGGTAGCTAAAATTCAATGGTGTGAGCTAGAGAAGTGAATGAAGGGTACATCAAGAAATGAATGGATATTGTTTCGAAAGAAAATGAAGAAAATAAACAGTACAATGGTAGCTAAATATTCTAAAGTCGTTGAAGAGCAACATGAGCTGGATATACTAAAATAGTCGACCAGGTAAAAAAACAATATCAAAATTAACTTATCTGTAGAGAACTGATGAAGAAAGCAATGTTTGATAAACAATAAATTGTTAACAATCTTATCAAAAAGAAAAAATAGTAGAATAATCTACTATTTTATATGGATTACTACAACGTACCAAGAAGATGAAGTTTGATATTGACCAAGCTAATGGTTGAAGAGCTGGACAAACAACGATGCACATGATTTTTGTCATCATTGCTAAAAATCAAGGTCATGATGATGAAAGTTTGAAGGTAAAGCAACAAAGGCAAAAATTGAAAACCTAACTAGAGGTTGAAGACAAAGAAACATAGAGAAAAGTAAGAGGCAACCGGTATTGAAATTCTTTGGTAATTGTACGATGGTTGCAACTGATTATAGTAAAAGTGATTATCCCTATTTATACTACTTAGCAAATGTATGCACCGTTGACCTTGACTTTCTTGACTTTGACTCTTCTATACTTTTAACAATCATGACTCACGATTATTAATTAAGGGCACGATATAATTTAATTAATGTTAAAGGAAAAACATATTGTGTGCCTTCGTCAAAGCAACTGACGGAGAGGGAATCAAGGAATCAGTGATTACCATCAATCAGCACAATTATAGATCAATCAGCATTCAATGTATTTAATGTAATTAATATTTCCATTGTAATTCTATCCCTATATAAAGGGACTATGAAATGAAATGAGTAGACCAATTCCAATTGTCATTTTACTTTAACACGTTATCAGCACACTCAGAGGCAATAGCCAAAGATAGAAAAAAATCCTAATTTTCTAGTTTTCTTTCTATCAAAAAGAAAAAAACCCTAGAAGAAAACAATATTTTCTTCTTTTTCTGCCGCCACCAACAACCAAAAAAAAAAAAAATCGGCCTTCGTCAACCCCACAGCAGTACACCACCAGCCTCCCTTGCTAGCACAGCAGGCTACCACCCGCCTGAGTGCCCCCCCGGCACGCCTAGCCTACGTCACCGGCCTCCATCTCGATATGGCGACAGCAACATCCCCGCCTCCACCCATCGCTACTGTAGCAACCCAGCCGGCAAACCCGCCCCTGCCCACCCAACCCGCCTGCGTCGATCCCAGCACCAATCCCTGCAGCACCAGACTTCGGTGACCAGACCTGCACCTGTTCCTCACACTCCGACCAGTAGGTTTTTTCGACCCAGACCAGATGATCTCCTGTCCATTTCCTACCCAAACTCGTCGAAGAACGACGAACGAGATTCCAACGACTCAAAAGCAATAGCCACTGTACCCAGACCTCCGACGATCAGATTTGCTGAACAAGTCCCGGACCAACCTGCTTCGATGACCCAGATTGAGGCACTACACCCACTTGCAAACCAAACGGAGAAAGCAGAAGAGCAGAAGGAGGAAGACGCGAAAGAGAGAAAAAAAAAACAAAAAAGAGCTGACCCGGCCCAAAGAAAAGAGCCGGCCCAATTGTCCAAAAAAAAAAAGGAAGCTGGCCTGAGGCCCGAAAAAAAAAAAGAAACAGGTCCTGCGGCCCAGGAAAAAAAAAAAAAAAAAAACAAGGCGCTGTGGCCCATTGCTAAAAAGAGAGAGGAAGCGGCCCAGTCTTTCTAAAGTCCAAAAACATCGCTACGCACGCGTGCGCTAGGATTGTTTTATTTTCTCGAAATCAAGTATGTTTTCTTTATTTTATTTTTTTTAACCAAGCATGTGAATTTGATTTATCTTTTCTATTTTTAAGCATGCTTTAGATTTTATTATATATGCTTTTATTATAAAATTTTCGAGCATGCTTAGTTAGATTATATTAATCATTAAGCATGCTTTGTCATTTATGCTTTATATAATTACCTTTAAGCATGATTATATATTTTATTTTTGAGCATGCCATATATATCTATATATATTGTTATATATTATTTATGAAATTTTGAGCATGTTTTTATTTTATTTACGCTTATATAAATTATGTCTACACATGCTTTGTATTATACTATTGTTTACATTTTATTTTATGCATGATATATTCTTGCTATTATTATATAATTTGCTATGATTATGTGTAGTATATAATTTGTTGTATATTTATGAAATTTGAGCATGTCATGTACTTTATTTCTTATATATGCTATGTTTAACTGTGCTATGCTTATTTTTAGAATGCAATATACAAAAATTGCGTTTTGCCATGATAATGAAAATTCATGCGCATTATACACACACACTTACTGTGATAAAGTATTTTCACATAGCATCGAAGAAAAAAATGTTACCATTACGAATCTTGGTCTTGAAATCTAATTCATAATTTTGGAAAATAATTCACGTGGATGTCTTTATGACTGCGTAATTTATATCTTCCCTCTTCTTTTATGTAGATGGCTGATCCAACTCGACCTGAGTTTGACATTTTAGACTCAGAAAGACTTGAGTACCACCGTTGGGTTTCCGATATAGAAACTGCCTTTGTGGCAAAAGACTACACCGCCACCATTACCAACCCTAAAGATGATGAACTATCTAATAAGGTGAAAGCAGATGCCTTAATGTTTCTGAGGCGACATATTGATCCTAGCCTACGCTGGGAGTACCTTCAGTTGAAGACACCCAAAGAATTGTGGGATGCCCTTAAGGGACGTTTTGGGAACATTCACGATACTTTGCTCCCAGAACTGGCCGTTAAGTGGAATGGAATCCGCTTCCTTGATTATAAAAAGGTCATTGACTTCAATAAGGATATGTTGCGCTTAAAGGCACGTCTCAATTTATGTGGAAGGGAAATCACAGAAGATGATATGATCTACAAGACTCTTACCACCTTTCCTACTTCAGCTTTTATACTAGCGAACCAGTATCAGTTGGAGTATGACAACAAAAGAATCATAACCTTCAATAAGTTGATAAGCCTACTGCAAGTGGCTGAGAGACATAATGAGATTCTCTTGAATAACAATGCCAGGCCCACTAGGACAAAGAAAATTTCCGAGGCTAATTATGGAAAAATGAAAGGTGAAAAGAACTCCAATGCAAATGGGTTTAGACGTGTTGATCCCTACCCACGTGGCAACCATGCACCACGTGGAAAAGGACATAGGGATCATGGAAACAAGATGCAAAAGGAAAGAGTTGACAATGAACCATGCTATAGGTGTGGATTCATTGGGCATTGGCACAAGAACTGCCAAGAAAACAACAGAGTAGCAGCCAATTACAAGAGGTATAGAGAGTCTAAAGAACAAGAGGCTCACTATATGGAAGAAGGAGGTCATGACCTAGACATCAACCTTACAATTGCAGACTTCAATGGCAAAGAGGAACTTGCTAAGTCAATGGATGCTCTCAATCTTGACTGATCTGCTTTATTTATTTTCCAAAAACAGTTATGAAGGCATAATGCCTCATTTTTAATTAGACTATTACTTGGTCTTAAAGTTTATTTCAATAATGGTTTGATGAATTAGAACAAGACCTTGATTTGATTATCGTTGGCTCATTAATAAATTTTGAATTTTATTCTCAAGCACTGAATTTATTCAAATTTATTTACTACACATATTTACATGGTTCGAAATTGCAATATAAAGATGTAAAGCAACACATCTAGAGAAAAAATTATTATTAGAATGAAAAGATTATCATTCTACTAAAATAGAAATACTCTAAAGAATCTGAGATATATTTAAAGTCAAAGACGCTCTGTATGCACCAAGAGCTAATCGAACCTTGTTAAGTTTCAAAGATATTCGTGCCAACGGTTATCATGTAAAAACACACTGTGAGAATGGAACTGAATACATTTATATTACCTCTAATGAATGTGGAAGGAAACGCATTTTAGAGAAACTTATGAGTCAATCTAGTGGACTGTACCTCACTACGATTCGGATCATTGAATCCTATACTGTCACCAATAGTGAAATGTGGGACACTGACTCATACAGGCTTTGGCATGACAGCCTAGGGCACCCCGGTCGTGACATGATGATCCGTATTTTAACGAACTCATATGGACATCCCTTCTTTCGAGTGAAAAATAAAATGGGACAAAAATCCTTCACACTGCACAGTGTCGGTCCTAGTACTGCTCAAATGCAGTCATTGCCTTCTGAAGTACCAGAAGCACTACCACTCTCCCATTATGCCTCATTGACTATTTCAAAGGCACATCACTCTTTTTGCAAAGCCTGCTCTTTAGCAAAAACAGGATCGAGACCTTCCTATGTTAAAGATATAAAATAAAACATTCCATTCTTACAAAGGATACAAGGAGATATCTGTGGACCTATCCATCTAGAATGCGGACCATTTTAAGTACTTTATGGTTCTGGTGGATACTTCGACACACTGGTCACATGTCGCTTTATTGTCCACAAGAAATGCTGCAAAACTCCTAGCACAGATTATACGTTTAAGGGCTCACCACCCTGATAACCCTATCAAGTCTATAGGGCTTGATAACGCTGGAGAGTTTACATAAAAAGAATTTGATGAATATTGCATGCCTATTGGGATTGATGTAGAGCATCCTGTACCCCATGTGCATACACAAAACGGTCTCGCAGAAGCCACCATCAAAAGGCTACAGATGGTGGCTAGGGCATTGGTTATGCTCACCAACCTGCCTATATTTGCATGGGGTTATGCAATATTGCACGCAGCTTTACTTATTCATTTCAGACCCACAACTAGCCAACCATTTTCTGCGTACCGGTTGGTAACTGGATATGAGCTTGACATTTCACACTTACGCATATTTGGTTGAGTAGTATATGTGCCTATTGCGCCCCCACAGCGCACCAAAATGGGTCCTCAGAGATGATTAAGTATTTATGTTGGATACGAATTTCCAACAATTATCCTCTATTTGGAACCCTTGACAGGCGATCTCTTTACCGCTAAATTTGCGGACTGTCACTTTGATGAGACAGTCTTCCCGTCGTTAGGGGGAGATAGGAAAAAAGATTTTCCAAGGGAACGACAGGAATTGTCGTGGTTTGTCCCCACTCTGTCTCATTTTGATCCCCGCACTTCACAAAGTGAAAGTGAAGTGAAAAGAATAATCGATCTTCAGAACGTAGCAGATTCGATGCCTGATGCGTTTACTGATATCGCAAAAGTGACGAGATCACATATACCAGCTGCAAATGTGCCTGCAAGGTTAGATGTCCCCAACAAGAGGCACGGTGCCGCAGATAGAGGCACTGCAACCGCACTTAGTGGAGGTGTGGTTGAGACCGTGGCTCCCCAAGGAAGAGGGGGAGGTCACTTGGTTTGATTGACACTCACCTAAGGAAGAAGAGGGCGAGTAAGGCACAAACCAATCATCAATGTATAGAATCCCTCTCATGAGATTGTCTTTGATTATAGTTATGTCCATGAATCAATACTGGAGGACGCTCCGATGTTAAAAATGATTCCAGAGAACAAAGAAATCTCAGAGGATTATGAGAGTGCGTATGAGTTGATAGAAAGATCTTCCATACACATTGATGATATATACTGTTGCTCAAGGAATCATAGAGCACGATGATATCGAACCACGCTCTGTTGCAAAATGTCAACAAAGAGCAGATTGGCCTAAATGGAAAGAAGCAATCCAGGCAGAATTAGATTCTCTGACAAAGAGACAGGTATTTGGTCCGGTAGTGCTAACCCCACCAAGTGTAAAGCCTGTAGGGCATAAATGGACCTTTGTCAGAAAGCGTAATGAGAAGAATGAAGTCCTAAGGTACAAGGCTCGCCTTGTGGCGCAAGGTTTCTCACAACGCCCTGAAATTGACTACGAGGAGACATTCTCTCTCAAAATGGACATTATAACGTTCCGCTACTTAGTTAGCTTAGTAGTTTCCAAAGGACTAGAAATGCAGCTCATAGATGTGGTTACTGCATATCTCTATGGGGATCTAGATTCAGAGATATATATGAAAGTGCCTAATGGCCTTACATTACCCAAGTCAAGTGACTCTAAACCACGGAATGCGTTTGCAATTAGGTTGAAATGCTCACTTTACGGATTGAAACAATCCGGGCGGATGTGGTATACCCGTCTAAGTGACTACTTGATTGGGAAGGGATATAAGAACGATGAATTATGCCCCTGTGTATTCATAAAGAAAACAAGTTCCGGATTTTCAATTGTAGCAGCATATGTCGATGATATGAACATAATAGGTACTCTTGATGAAATAAGAGAAACCGCGGGCTACTTGAAATCCGAATTTGAGATGAAGGATCTTGGGAAAACTTGATTCTGTCTAGGCCTTGAACTAGAACACCGAGTTTGTGGAATACTAATCCACCAGTCTCCATATGTCCAAAAGTCAGGCAATTTAACATGGACAAAGCGCATCCTGCTAGCACTCCCATGATCGGTCAAAGTTTGGATACAAGGAAAGATCCATTTCGTCCAAAGAAAGATGACCAAGAGGTGTTGGGAGCTGAAATTCCCTATCTAAGTGCAATATACGCATTATTGTACTTAGCCCAATGTACTCGACCAGACATTGCATTCTCAGTGAACTTGTTAGCTAGATTTAGCTCAGCGCCAACGTAGCGTCACTGGAATGGTATCAAGAACATTTTCTGATACCTAAAAGAAACCATTGACTTTGGGACTGTTCTTTCCCTACAGAGAGACAAGTGGGACCGCATATGGAACTGCAATCCCTAAAGGAAATGTTGACGGCGAAAGCGCCACTCCCTACACTAAAACGCCAAATGACGTTTTGGTCGATTTTGCTGATACTGGGTACGTCTCTGACCCACATAAAGATCGTTCCCAAACTGGTTATGTATTTACCAATGGAAACACGGCGATATCTTGGAGATCAACCAAGCAAACCCTTGTGGCTACCTCTTCGAACCACTCAGAGATCATTGCTGTACATGAGGCGGTTCGTGAGTGTGTATGGTTAAGAACTATCATTGCACATATTCGAGAGATTAGTGGTTTGAGTTCTACCACTGAAGAGCCTACTTGCATTTATGAACACAATGCAGCTTGCATCGAACAGATGAAGTTAGGTTATATTAAGGGTGATAACACAAAACACATATCGCCAAAGTTGTTCTATAATCAGCAACAATAGGCTCTCCTCAAGATTCAAGTGAATCAAGTAAGGTCTGAGGAGAATGTGACAGATTTGTTCACCAAATTATTGCCTAAGGCCACATTTGAGAAACATGTGAAAAACATAGGAATGCGAAGTCGTTCCAAACTCCCTTGATTAATGCAAGTATCAGGGGGAGGTGTAGACGTCAGGGGGAGTCTAACACACACATGTCAGCCTCAAATGTAGAAGGTGCGTTGTGCTCTTTTCCTTCGACCAAGGTGTATTTTTGTCCCACAGGGTTTTTATTGTTACTTGGCAAGGTTTTTAGTGAGGCAACGACTCATGCACCATTTCGTCTTTGACTTGGCACAAGGGGGAGTGTTAAAAGAAAAACATATTGTGTGTCTTCGTCAAAGCAACTGACGGAGAAGGAATCAAGGAATCAGTGATTACCATCAATCAGCACAATTATAGATCAATCAGCATTCAATTTATTTAATGTAATTAATATTTCCGTTGTAATTCTATCCCTATATAAAGGGACTATGAAATGAAATGAGTAAACCAATTCCAATTGTCATTTTACTTTAACAATTAAAGAATTAATCTGCAAATTATTCTTACTCTATATCAAGTTTGAGGATTTTGTTAATTGAGAGTTGAGACTGTCGATCTGAAAATGAGACCAAGGATGGGGCAATGTCCATGGCAGGCCTGGTTATTGTAAAATCATCGGTGATCTTCACTCCATTTCCCGCGGGTCTCCCCTAATATTCTCCATCTCCATTGGGAATGTATTAGGATCTCAAACTCATCCTGATCCAATAAGAAGACTTCAATGAATGAAAGGATAATCATATTATCTCTTTTCCACAACGTGATGGTTAGCAAGTGCCAAAACGAAATAATAGGGTGTGAAACCTTTTTTTTTTTTTTTTTTTTAATCGTGTGAAACATAAGTTACTAATAGCTCTAGCGGAAAAAAAAAATAGCAACAGCAACTATATATTACCATAAATCAAATTTAAGACGAGTGATTAGAATATGCTAGCTGCTGTCACCAATTCCATATACAAATAGGAGATTTTTGTCTATATTTCTAGAGTTGTCGCCAAATTTATTCTTATTGAGGATCCATCCGGACTAATCCCAATGAGCTGCATTACTGTCATTCTTATCTAGAGCGAGTCGTTTTGAAAGTACACAATAATTTCTCCAAAGAAAAAAAAATTGAATTTAGGTTGTTTTAAGGACGGCTCTTTGTTGCCTTTATTTTTTCATCTCCGAGGAAAGTTACCACCACCATCTACATGCACCTTATCAATATCCAGAGTCGTGTAAGAAGATCTAAATAAAACAAATGACAAGATTATCAAAGATGTATTCTTATAGACTCGATGAAAGCATTAGACATGTACCAACCTAAAATAGGAACTTATAATACAGTAATATTAATGATATGAAAATATGTTCAAACCAAGTCGGTGCAAAAATTTTCTATTGAATAAACTATGTCTTACTATTTCATTTATTTAACTCTAAATGCATCAACAGTCATAGTAAGCAAACTTGTTCAACAAATCTACCCAGTATGTCTGAACACTTTCTGCACCCCACATATGAACATGAATTTTAAATCTGATCAATAAAATGTCTCAAGGAAGAGTATGATGACCCACCATCCATCAAAGCTTTCTTGACCTTATCACTCATTTCTTTCACTCTCTTTCTTATATCACTGTCAAGTTTCATCACCTCTCTTATTCCTCTCTCTATCTCCTTCGCACTCACAAGAACTGGACTATCGCTCCTGTAGCTCATATCAATTTCCACCGCCAATTCCAAGTCCTTCACCAGCTAAAACGCTTTAAGTTGTTGCTCCACGTACAATGGTCAAGGGGCAACCGGCACACCGTGCCTAAGACTCTCAAGCGTGGAATTCCAGCCACAATGGAATACAAATCCTCCCACAAATGGGTGAGCTGAGACGGCAACTTGTGGGGCCCAACCTATGACGTTTCCAATCCCAAATGTTTGATCGAGGAACCCTTTAGGCAAGACTTCTATGTGGTCATCGTAGTCACTTGGAAAAGTAATTCTTCCTATGGGTGAAGGAATTCTTCCTATGGGTGGAGGCCGGCGTAAGGACCATAAGAATCTATGCGTCGCGTGGTCTTGGGCGTGGGCGTTCTCTTTCACCTGGTCCTTGTCAAAGCTTCCCATGCTTCCAAAGCACAAGAACACTACAGTCAATGGAGGCTAATCATCTAGCCATTTCAAGATATCATACTTCTGCTTGGCCTCATCGGAATCCACACGACTTTCATCACTGTTTGGGGTCCTACGGAATATACGGGAGGGATCTCGGCATCAGATGAATGAGCATGAGGGGCATGCGATTCTAGGTTTGTGAACGTGTTCACTAAAATACCCTTGGTATCTCTAAACTTTTTTATTATGTTGAGAAATGATTCCGCTTCCTCCTTCACGAATACCCTGCCAGGTAGGACTTTAGCAGCTGGCAAGGGATTGACAAAGCTCGGGATGAGCAACTCAGCGTCAGAGTCTTTGAACTTGATGCAGACCTTGCCGTCTTGATGGCGCAGCACTGTTGAGCAAAATAGTAAATAAATGTACTCAACACAATCTCACTCTATTTCATTAACGGAAATAGAGTTTTTATTATGTTAAGTTCGGACCCATTTGAGATAAAAAGTATCCCTTAATTACAATCCATCCCTTGCTTCAAGAAAAGACCCTTTGATTCCAAATATGAAGACAAAAATCGAATGGAGAGGAGTGTGTTCGTTTGTTTTTGCAGCTGCAGCCCGAGAGTTTATCAGGCTGCCTACGTACCCAAGAAGGGATCAAGCCACTCGTAGTTCAGATTTTGGGAAGGTTTGGATGCTTGGATGGGTAAATGACCCACCAAAGAAATTTGGTCAAGTGTTTGGGTGTTAAGGTTATTTGGAGTTGGGAACTTGAATGACTTTTGTGGTCACATGGATCTGGTGAATTTGGTCTACAAAAAAACAGGGATTCGGTGAAGGTCGCGGTTGCATCTAGATTTATATCCAGACTGCCTACATACCCTGTGAAATGATCAAACCATTGTAGTTCAACTTAGAAATTTTCGGTTTTGTACCAAATTTTTATTCAACGGATATGCATTTTTGGACCCGTCGAAAGAATATTTTTTGGTGAACACCCGATTTTAGTAAAGTGTCCACTGATTTAACTTGGACACCCGAATGTGCTGAGCTTCGTATTGAAGTGGGCTTTGTGTCGCCTTCCCTTCCTTTCTTTTGAAGAAGAATTTATCGGGTCTGAACTTTTGCCAAGCTGTGCTACGGGCTTTCGAAAGTGGGCTGTGCACTACTCTAAATTTTGCTGGTAGGAGATTATGAGCCCAACCCGTGGATGCAGACCTGGACACCCATGACTTAATTTCATCTCTGCACCCAGCAAATCTGTTCGACAAAATGGACTCCCAAAAAACCATCTGGTATACGTCTTCCTTGATTTGGATGACTCGATAAGCTTGAACTCTTTGGCGTGGACATCAGCTGAGATAGAGGTTGAGTTGGAGATGGAGATTACTTCAGTCAGCTTGATTCGGAGATGACCCTGTATAGATAAAAGGGGTTATCCTCTTGATTCTGCACTTCACTCATTCAGAGGTGCGTATTAGGTAACAACTCATTCTTTGATTCAGAGAAGAAATTTTCTAACAATTGATCTTGATTTGGTCTACGTATTTCTTGCTTCTCTCCTGAACACCTGGTGAGCTGGGATTGCAGTTTGTGCTTCTCTCCCGAACACATTGCAATTTTATCGTCTTGTAGCTGACAATCCGACCTGCCCCCATGACATTCAATTATGAAAGTTGATTTATGTTTGCCTGCAACACCATTGCTTGGTCCCCTTATTTTATACCAAAATTCAAAGCTCAAGTTTCAACCACTTTTAACACCACCGCTTGTCTTTCTTTACTTTTTGCCAAGATTTGATTATTAGGTGCTACAAAACGCAGAGTTCATTTCATGCCACACAACGAGCACTAGAGGAAACTTGTAGCCTTTGAATATTGTTTTCTTTTCTTCTTTTATTTGACAAAGAAACACGTAGCTAGACTTTGCTTCTTAGTCTCTGACCCTTTGCATTCAAAAGAAGCTTGCTCCACATTTGTTTAATTGGATGTTTTGAAAAATTTTATCTTTAGTTCAAAGATACAGCAGCAGCATGGTTTGACAATTATGCTTGATTGCAAATTGATTTTTGTCTTGATGTGTGTTAATCACTTCATCAATTTCCCACCGCCAGGTAACATGAATTTATCACTCTGGCATGGCCTCTTGCATTATTAAACCACTGCTCCCATGATCAAAGCTTTATTATACTTGCATTGTTTCTTGGTCCTTGTTGCCTGACTTTTATTCAAAGCAAGCATGTGGCAAACATTTCTTGCTCGGCTTCATTATATATATTTTGTGCTACTTTAATGCACCTGGGGACAAATTTGCAGCAACACATACTCTGATAATTATTGCTCCAAGGAGTGTAAAGCTTTTGTCTCTGTCATTTCATGAATGTCATCTTCTTCTTTTTTATACGGGGAACAATAATCAAGTGTCTATGATCAATTATTCTTTCCGTCATTCTTTTCAAGTTTTTGACAGAGCCATCATATATATACATGCTGCAGGTGCAAATGAAGGTAGGAATTTTGACAACGCCATCTCACCGCTAGGAATTGGTGGAAAGTGAGTCCAGATTTCTCACATAGAAATGAGGAGACTTCTGCTTCACGGCTTGGTCCCAGTTTTCTGGTTGCTTTCCTTCTTGCCTGCAGGTTGCTGGAAGCACTCCAAGAGAACATCAAGGGTGAGCTTTCTTCTCCAGACACCAATTTTATGTTTTGTATGGTTGATGTCCAGGCTGATCTGTTCTTTGCGGGGCTTATTTTGCAACTGGTGCAAGGCCATTTGTTCAGTTGCGGTGGAAAGGAAGGCAGGAGGTAGAAGGCTTTTGGTGGGGACTGTTGTTGAATTTCAGAGCAAATGATACTCCGTTTGCTGCTGCAAAGCGCTTGTTGGTACTCAACAAGGCTTAAAAAGAAATTCCACCAGATTGGTCATAGTCATACACTCGTTGATACACCTGTATCGTAAACGAGATTGCGCCCGCTCTGGGGACCTCCACAGCTCCATGGTGACACAAGTAAAAGAGACACTGCAAAAAGAAAGAAATAGCACTTGTAGGTCAGAGAGGCTTCAACCTTTTCGTCGTCTGCTTGTCGTCTCCTCCTTCGAACAAAGTCGCTAAACACTTCATCTCTTCTCTGCAGCAGGGCTTTGCCTTTCTCTTGATGTGTATTCTGTATCCTTAACTTTGTGCTTGCTTTTATAGAGTGTCTTGGAGATAAGATTGAGTCTTGATTTTGAATTCGAATAATCTTATCTCGAGATAGCTGGTTGTGCATGGCAATGAGTTTGTTAAAATCAATTTGAGCCAAGCCCACAGAATCTGTATAAATTTGGATATCATGACTTGAATTTGAATTTGAATGTTTTGATGTGCTACCATATCACCTCCCAGCTTTACACGGATAATGTCTACCGTGTTCAAACTTTTGACAAGGCATTTACTTTGACTATTGTTTGTTACCATTTGAATTTGATGGTTATCTTGGAAGCTACTCCAATAGAAAATCATGGCTTGTTTTATTTTTTATTTTTTAAACAAGCACTTGGAGGTGGAACATTAGGCCGAGGCGCCGGCACTGGAGGTGAAGAACACGTAGCTAGGGTTTTCAATTTGATTTTTTCGTTTTAAATTTTTTTGAATTTGATCCCAACATTTGTTCAATTCAATCCATAAGCGAAGCTTCCGTGATATCCAAGCTTAGTATCTGAAAGTTTGATTTGTCAAATTTGAATTTGTTCGGTTCTGGACTTTCATATGTATGTGTTATTTGGTCAATTTGGATTTGTATATCAGTTTGATATGATTCTTTCCCTTTAAATTTACATGTTACAGAGGTGTTAGGAAAGATTTGATGGAGTGGCAGGAACATACATGCCACTTTGGTTCACACTACTGAGAAGGTCAATTTCTGCTTCTCTCTGTTCAATTTTGATTGAATGCGTCAAATAACTAGATATTCCATTCGATATGTTGCTAAGCTACTTAATTAAGATTCTAGGTTCTGGAAAATAGTAAAAGAAGGTGAAATCCACTGTAAAATTGTTAGCCGGGTCTTCATACCACAACACATTTCAAAGATGTGTTGTGGATGTGTAATTTCTCTTATCATTCGTCACAGTCCAGGCTTCAGCTTCTCTTGAAACAAGCACATTTCTCTATCATTCGTCATATTTCAACCTGGTGAGCTTAATATATGCACTTATCTGTTATTATTTGTATCACATGGGACTCTTGGTTATATATGTATCTTTGGATATATAATTGAATCATTTTTTTACCATTATGTATTCTAGGGATGCATGTCCAATGGAAGTCAATATTGGAGGGGACAAGGAAACATCAATTGAGCATCAGGCATTGTCTTCCCCTACCCTTCAGATACATCAGTGATTAGTTGAGCATGATCTAGTAGAGTTATAGCATAGACCAAACCTAGGAGGGTACTAAAGAGGTTAAACACTTTAGAGACATGAGAATGATGCATCAGATGGTTTTCTTGAGAGATTAATGTTTGAGTGTGATATAGGTGATCATGACTGTCAGGCGCTTAAGAGGTTACAAACAGCACCAGTTCGAGACATGTTCTTAAAGCATTGAAAGAAGGCATGAGGGTACTGAAGGCTGCCAGTTCGAAGACCTTCCTGTTTGGTTATGATACTCTTCTTCCTCTGATGCTGGAAGAGTCCCTATGAAGTACATTTTAGAAAGATTGCAAGCACCCTTCTGTGTATGAAATTGGGATATTAGGCTTCAAAGTTTTATGATTCAATTATATATCCAAAGATACATTATGTTTTGAATGATAATTCTAAGAGTCCCAAAGATATGTATCCAAAGATACATTACGTAATTTATGATTCAAAAGAAAATGATAATTCTACGAAACATAAGGTTTTGTTCTGCTACCTAAAGATTTCACTCTCACGGCAATAAATTACGTTTTGAATTTAAATTTCTTTTTTTGGTCCAATTTTTGAATTGAATGTCTGCTTAAAAGGTTTCGAACAATATTCCAAATGCATCATCAATCTCAGCATTCATCGCCCAAAAATCATACATTGTCAAGTAAGTTGCAACAACTTTCATCTGTATGCCTATATTTGTCACAAGTTACCAGCAACTATGCATCAGACCCTAAACATTTTTTTATATGTTGGCATCATTTTCATGATTAGGAGCTGTAAATGAAGCAGCTAGATATTTGTGGATTCAAGTTATATTTTGGAGCTGCAAATGAAGCAGCTAGATCTAGAGCTGGTAATAAGAAAGAACTAAAGCCTTGGAGAAGCCAGCACCACAAGCTCCTGTTGCTTCGGCACTGCCACCACTAGGGCTGGGATTTAGAACCGTAAAACCGACAAAACCGCACCGAACCGGACCGAAAAACTCAATTCGATTGGGTTCTCCAATATATTTACTTAAGTTTTAGCGACCACGTTTTTTGCGAGAAATTTATTTTCCTCAGTAAATGTCACTTTTTACGAGCAATATGTTGATTCCTCACTAAATGTCATTAGGTTTTCTGCGAGAAACATAATTTCCTCACTATACACCACTTTCTACGACGAATATTTCAGTTCATCACTAAAGGTGATCACAATTTGGTCTCCTAAATCATCATGTTATTGGCGAGGAAATAGGAGACTTCAGTGAGGAATTTTTTCATCGCTAAAAAGACATTCAACGAGAAAATAACGATTTCGTCGTTATTAGTTTGGCGGAAAATTATGTAAAACCGGCCAAGTTCAACGACGACAAAACCATGGTTTCCTCACTAACAGTCCGTGTTTTGCGAGGAACTATTTCCTCGTCAAAAGAAGCATTTAGAGAGGGAAATACACTTTCCTCGCTATTTGTTTGGCAGAAAATTATGTGAAACCCGCCAAATCTGGTAGCGACAAAACTATAGGTTCCTTGCTAAATGTCAATGTTTAGCGAGGAAACATTTGGTCGCCAAAAGATGCAGTTTGCGAGGAAATAATTAAGTCGTCGCTATAGTTTTGGTGGGAAGTTTTCTCGAACCCGCCAAATTGTATGATGACGGAAGTATGATTTCCTCGCTAAAAGATGACTTTTAATGATGAATGATTTCCTCGCTAAAAGTGGGCTTTTATCGATGAATGATTTCCTCGCTAAAATAGAAATTTTAGAGATGAATGATTTTCTCGCTATTTATACATTTAGTGAGAAATTGATAATTTCGACGTAATAGTTTTGGCAGAAGGTTTTTTGAACCTACCAAATTTAATAGTGATGAAATAAGTCTTCCTTGCTAAAGTTATTATTTTATCGAGGAAATAATTAAGTCGTCGCTATAGTTTTGGTAGGAAGTTTTTTCGAACCTGCGAAATTATATGGCGACAAAAGTATGACTTCCTCGCTAAAAGTTATTTTTTAGTGATAATTGATTTTCTTGCCTTTGATACATTTAGTGAGATATTAATAATTTCAACTCAATGGTTGGAAGTTTTTTGAACCGCCAAATTTAATAGCAGTGAAACCATGTCTTTTTCACTAATAAAGATATTATATAATTGAAGAAAGACATGTTCTTGCTGTTAGTACATTAGATGACCAACTAATTATTTTGTGGTCGTGTCATATATTAGAGCTTATCCAGAGCGAGGTTAAAGTTTAGAGTCACTTTTCGGTAGCATATCCACATCTCAACCATTCAGTTTTTAGGTACTAATGTATAGATCATCTCTACAAAATTTCAGCCAAATTGATGGTTGTTAAGGCATTGATAACTGCCTTAAAGCTAGTACGGTTCAAGTTGGACAGATTCAGTTCGTGCATTGGTTTAAGCGAGTTTTATATATATATATATATATATATATATATATATATATATATATATATATACAGCCCTTCTAGGCTGCGGACGTTAGTTCCTAAGCTAAGGAACGGATTTCCAGTTTTGACCCATTTTTCGATCACATTTTCACATCTTAACCGTTCAGCTTTTAGGTATATATGAGTAGATCACTTCTGCAAATTTTCATCCAAATTGATGATCGTTAAGGTATCCAAAACTGCAATTTACCATTATAAACACGAACGGTTCCGGTTCGACAGATTCGGTTCGTTCATGTAAATTGCAATTTTAGATGCCTTAACGATCATCAATTTGGCTGAAAATTTGTAGAGATGATCTATACATTAAGATCTAAAAACTGAATGGTTAAGATGTGAAAATATGATCGAAAAGTGGGTCAAATATGGAAATCTGTACCTTTTGCTTAGGTACAAATATCCGCACCAGAGCAAGGTTCTATATATGTATGTGCGTGTGTGTGTGTGTGTGTGTAAGGCCCTTTCATTAAGGGATCCATTTTTTATCGCATTTCAACATCTCTACCATTCATTTTTTAGGTTCTAATATATATATCACTTTTACAAATTTTCAGCTAAACTGATGATCATTAATGTATCAAACTAGATTAAATCAATTGACGAACCGAATCTATCCAACTTGAACCATTGATTTTTATAACTGTAAATCGCAGTTATGAATGCCTTAATCATTATCAATTTGGCTAAAAATTTACAGAAGTGATCTACTCATATAGACATAAAAATTGAGCGGTTGAGATGTGAATATGTGATAAAAAAATGGGTCTAATAAGCAATCCCTTAAAATGACCAAAAAAGGGGGATCCCTCGCTAGAATGGCCCTCTGTGTGTGTGTGTAACATATTATCCCTCCCTAATTCCTTCCCATTGATCTTGCGCTCACTTTGCATACATGATGTTTCCACTAAGGGACTCTTCTTTATGCATATTACTGTATTATACATGACTTACTATGTCATTCCAATTGAACTGCTCTGGTTTTATAACACTCTTTTAAGATGTAGAACTTCGAAGAAAAGTACTAAAGTAGACAATCGATCACACTATGTTCAATATGATCATCCTGATAATTCATGATAATTAATGACTAAATGGTACTCAATTTAACTTAAAATTTACAAAGATGATCTAGGAGTGATGTCTTAAGATTGAACTATTCAGATCATCGAAATAAAATTTCCATAGAAAATCTCGCACCAAACACTAAATTGTTGATAATATAATACCTTCTTCATATTGAAAATCATTTAGTTAGCCATTATCATGACTTAAGCCATCAACCCCTAAACCCTAAACCACAAACCCTGAATTAAAGCGGGCTTTCAAAAACCTGAATAAAATTAAAAGCGAAACAATTAAAAGTTCTAAGCGCCAATCAAAACAGAAATGCGCCTGTTTGCAAAAGTGAAAAATCAAATAAAATGAGACACTGCCAAAAAGCCCCAATTTCTCTCTCAAATCTCTCCCTCTCCCCTCTCTACCTCTCTCACTGTCGCCATCGTCTTTGGAATCTTTGGGAATTGGATCCCCTAATTGAAAAGATGATCTGCCTACCTCCCATCGTGAATAGAGGCTCTGCACTTTCGGAAGGTTGACCCGCCATTAATTTTGGTGAGATCCAAGCACGGTAATTGTACGAGAAGTTCTAACTAGGTGGAGGTCCTAGCCCCTGATGGTTATCCTTCCCACTTCTTCAAAAGTGCTTGGACCCTTTAGAATTTGGGTCGTGCAATCGAATTAGGGCTTGAATTCTATACTCTGCTTGTTGTGAATTTCGTACTTTAGGGTCTTGGGACAAGGTAAATTCTAATAATTCACCTTCCTCTCGTCAATTTCTTCTGGGTAAATTAGGGTTTTGTTTTGATGAGACTCCGTAGAAATTAACCTACAATGGATTACTCCGAATTTTAGATTAGTCAAGATCTGATGAAATTTGTTTCATAGGTTTTCTTTTCCCCCAATTCGAATTGAATTGTTAATTGATGATATATGGTTCTATTTTGATTTTGTTCCAGTGAGTGCGAGTCCAAGACTAGGAGCTTTTGAGAGCAGGTCAATCCAAGGAACAGATAGACAAGGATGGAGCTAATCTAGAACGAGTCATGCAAGAGCTTTCTTCAATTGGTCTAATGCCGGAGGTCACGGTGGTGATGTCCCAATAGTGCAGGCTGTTATTTCTTGAGTGGAGGAACTTTACATACATATTTCATTTATGCCTTATACTTTTCTTCTGAGCCAATCTTCTGTGTCTTTAAACAGATTAGTGCTCTTAAAGGGAATAATATAGACAACCTTTTCGAAATTGTAATGCTAGTTGCAGAGGTAAGTCAAATGCGTAATGATGTTGAAACATTAGCTTTGATATGCTTATTGCAAAATAGATGTGCAATCCTAATGTCATCATAATAGTTTGTATTGGTTTGCCTGAGCAGTTCGTGTGGAACCTAGAATTGGTGAGAAACCATTCTTTCAAACCTAAAATTGCTGAGCATCGCACCGCTACACCAATTTATGCTTTAAATATACCACCGATTCATGAACAATGTGAGGAAACTGCAAAACTTTGTTACTCTTATTATTCTTTAGGCATGATTGTCTCTTGGTTTCTTTTATCTTTAGCTTCATAAACAAAGCTACAACACACCATATTTGATAATTATGTTTTAATTGCATATGAGATTTTGTCTTCATGTATATTTATCACTTCATGTATATTGATTAGTTTTCCACCGCCAAACACAAGACATAAACTTATCACTTTGGCATGGCCTCTGTTTGGTCTTCTTGTATTATTGAACCACCATTTTGCATTATCAATCCACCGCCTTATGATCAAAGTGAGAGGGAAGATAAAAGCTTAATTAAACTTATTATTCTTTAAAGCACCTGGACATTGTTTCTTGGTCTTTGTTGTCTAACTCGTATTCAAAGCAAGCTTGCAGCACATTTTGACAATCATAGTTCAAATATATATGTTTTAAATCTCTTTGTCCTTATGTGCAGGTCTTGAACATTCCTCCACCTCCAAGTTTAACGTGGCTACTTGAAAGGTGATTTTGCTGCCATGTATGTTTTAAGATTGACTTGCCAAAGTTCAATTTTTTTTTTCTTTCTTTCTTTTATTCATGCGTTGTACAGTACCACAATTTGAACAGAGAATAGAAAATCCAAAAGACTTTCATCATTGATCTTCTTGCCGCTTACTTCAATTTTGGGGAAAATCAAAACATGAGACCAATTATAGACTTGCATATGCTTTAGTTTCTTTGCTTCGATTATAATGTTGCCTTGCAGACACCATACAAGCCGTGATTGGTTAAGCTGTGGCCTTAATGATTAAGGTAATTCTTAGAGTCTCTCCCTGTATGTTTCTTGTGCACCACCGTATGTTTCTTGTAATATTCTATGAAACTACTGACGTGGTTTTAGTAAGTGCACCATACTTGAACTTTGATTAGGAGTAAGTATGGTAATATTCCATAAATCCCCAGTCTCTAAAATTATATTCATGAGTTGTTCGTGGAATGTTGTTTTCCAATATCCTGGTCATTGAACTCTTGTGAAGGTTGAGGGTTCCAGCAGTCCTTATCATTTAAAATACATGTGACTTCGATTGTAAGAATCCTCTTGGTGAAATTGTGAACTTTGTGTATTGTCATTGACTCGTATCAATTTGGCTGCAATCGTTATTTTTTATTTCTATGTTTTTAGCATGTGTGTAAATGATTGACTTGTTTGTTTTGTTATTTGAAGCACTTCACACTGATTGTAGGAACAAGAATCACATACTAGGATATGATTTATTGCTTGTAGTCTTGTAGATAAGAGGAGCTTGCACTGGAAGGAGCTCATTATTTGACAACAGCGGAGCTCGTGAGTCTCAGTGAGCAGCAGCTTATGGACTGTGATCATGAGGAAGTGAGAGGCTTGTCTTGTTAAGCTTTCATGAACAAGAGCTAAAGCTGCTAGTATATGCTTTTGCCTTTGAAATATAGGTTTGGATCTTTTCCTTCAAGTCTAAGAATAATGAACTACCAAGAGAGTTTTGTCCTGTAAACCATGTTTGCTGCAATATAAGTTTCTTCTGTTCCAAAATCCTTGCTATGTTCTTTTATTTCCTTCATTATTTTGTTGATTAATGTTTGATTAGTTTTGAATAAGAATCCTCTTTGTAGAATGAAATAATCCAACAGGTCATATCGTAATAGACAGACAATTGTAACAAAAAGAATATTTCCTCGCTATAGACTAAAATTTAATAACGACAAAAGATAAGCCACTGGGTTCGATTGACACTCACCCAAGGAAGAAGAGGGCGAGTAAGGCACAAACCAATCATCAATGTATAGAATTCCTCTCATGAGATTGTCTCTGATTATAGTTATGTCTATGAATCAATACTAGAGGACGCTCCGATGTTTAAAATGATTACAGAGTACAAAGAAATCTCAAAGGATTATGAGAGTGCATATGAGTTGATAGAAAGATCTTCCATACACAGTGATGATATATACTGTTGCTCGAGGAATCATAGAGCACGATGATATCGAACCATGCTCTGTTGCAGAATGTCAACAAAGAGCAGATCGGCCTAAACAGAAAGAAGCAATCCAGGTAGAATTAGATTCTTTGACAAAGAGACAGGTATTTGATCAGGTAGTGCTAATCCCACCAAGTGTAAAGCCTGTAGGACATAAATGAGTCTTTGTCAAAAAGCGTAATGAGAAGAATGAAGTCCTGAGGTACAAGGCTCGCCTTGTGGCGCAAGGTTTCTCAAACCACTAGTCTCTCGATATGTGTAATGATAGTTCTTAACCATACACACTCACGGACCGCCTCATGTAGAGCAATGATCTCTGAGTGGTTCGAGGAGGTAGCCACAAGGGTTTGCTTGGTTGATCTCTAAGATATCGCCGTGTTCCCATTGGTAAATACATAACCAATTTGAGAACGATCTTTATGTGGGTCAGACACGTATCCAGCATTAGCAAAACTGACCAAAACGTCATTTGGCGTTTCAGTGTAGTGAGTGGTGTTTTCGCCATCAACATTTCCTTTAGGGATTGCAGTTCCATCTGCGGTCCCTCTTGTCTCTCTGTAGGGAAAGAACAGTCCCAAGTCAATGGTTCCTTTTAGGTATCGGAAAATGTTCTTGACACCATTCCAATGACGCTGCGTTGGCGCTGAGCTAAATCTAGCTAACAAGTTCACTGAGAATTCAATGTCTGGTCGAGTACATTGGGCTAAGTACAATAATGCGCCTATTGCACTTAGATAGGGAATTTCAACTCCCAACACCTCTTCGTCATCTTCCTTTGGACGAAATGGATCTTTCTTTGCATCCAAGCTTCGACCGATCATGGGAGTGCTAGCAGGATGCGCTTTGTCCATGTTAAATTGCCTGACTTTTGGACATACGTAGACTAGTGGATTAGTATTCCACAAACTCGGTGTTCTAGTTCAAGGCCTAAACAGAATCGAGTTTTCCCAAGATCCTTCATCTCAAATTCGGATTTCAAATAACTCGCGGTTTCTCTTATTTCATCAAGAGTACCTATTATGTTCATATCATCGACATATACTGCTACAATTGCAAATCTGGAACTTGTTTTCTTTATGAATACGCAGGGGCATAATTCATCGTTCTTATATACCTTCTCAATCAAGTAGTCACTTAGACGGGTATACCACATCCGCCCGGATTGTTTCAATCCGTAAAGTGAGCGTTTCAACCTAATTGCAAACACACTCCATGGTTTAGAGTCACTTGACCTGGGTAATGTAAGGCCATCTGGCACTTTCATATATATCTCTGAATCTAGATCCCCATAGAGATATGTAGTAACCACATCCATGAGCTGTATTTCCAGTCCTTCGGAAACTACTAAGCTAACTAAGTGGTGGAACGTTATAACGTCCATTACGGGAGAGTATGTCCCCTCGCATTTTCTCTCTATAGACTATAGTTCCTACACCGATGGAAAAAACATTCCTCGTTGTTGATTATTTTTAGGGAGATAACTTTTTCTCGCTAAAAGTATACATATTACGATGAAACAAAATTTCCTCGCCGAAAACGGTTTAGAGTGAGAAAAACTTCTTTGCCGAAAGCTATTTATAATGACGAAAATATTTTTGTCGCAAAAGCAGTAGTTAAATTTTTTATTATTTAAAACTTTTTTAATACTAATTATCATCAGCGAGAAAATACATAATTTAGCGATGAAATCAAGTTTGTCAAAAAATATATTTAACGACTATTTTCTAATCCTTGAAATTTTTTAACGAGGTAAAATTATGAGTTTGGGTGAGGAAAAATATTGTTGCCAAAGATTAACAGCAAGAAAAAATAATTTTCTCACAAAAAAGGTCTGGCGAGGAAATAGTTTTTTCGTCGTTGAAACTTTTCTTGACGAGCTTTCTCCGACGAATTGAAGACGAAAAGAATTTCCTCGCGGAAATACTACAGTGAGGAAATGTTGGTTTTCAACGAGGAACAAGTTCCTTGCTAATGAGGTTTTCTGTTGTAGTGGCTGCTACAAAGAGATGGAACTGGAAAATTGTCTGTTTCTGGGTTTTTTTTTTTCAACTTCATCAAGGAACCGTTGAAACCAGAAAATCGATTCAAAGGTTCTCGATTTCGGTTCTCGTCGGTTCCGGCACTGTCAACTACAACAACCGAACCGAAGTTCCCTTTCCGATTCCGGTGAATTTTTGCATTTTCAGAATCGAATCCAGCCCTAGCCACCACCACTAGCTCCAGCTTTTACATTTGGTATCTTGTACTTCTATTTTATTTCGGTAAGTGTTTGAACATGATATGGCTAATGGCTGCAATAATCAAAAATATTACAACATGCACTTTCTACAAACGGACATACACTTTCTACAAACGGAAAAGAACCATATAGTCATTTCACCATGCTCCTATATAAGGAAATAACATAAGAATCAAACACTCTCAAAGTCATGCATGAAGGCCATATGATATGACACAATAATTAAATGGAGTTTATCATCATAGAAAATATCAAAGACTTTCCCCAAAGGTGGTCATAAACTTTAAATTTGATCAATGAAGTGTCCCAACGCAGCATATGAGGACCCCCCATCCATCAAAGCTTTCTTGCTACTGTCACTCATCTGTTTCACCCTCTTCCTTACATCACTATCAAGCTCCATTAGCTCCTTTATTCCACTCTCAATCTTCTCCGCAGTCACAACAACTGGACCTTCCTTCCTATAACTCATATCAATTTCAACGGCTATCCCTAGTTCCGTAACTAGCTGAAATGCATTTGCTTGTTGCTCGGCATACAAGGGCCACGTGGCAACCGGCACTCCAAACCACAAGCTCTCCAGAGTGGAATTCCACCCACAGTGAGAGACGAAACCTCCGACTGCCGGGTGGGCTAAGATGGCAACTTGTGGCGCCCACCCTATAACTTTTCCGACCCCAGCCGTTCGATCAAGAAACCCTTCAGGTAACACCCCTGTGTGATCAGCATAGTCGCTGGGCATTCCAATCTGTCCCTTTGGTGGAGGCTGACGTAGGGACCACAAGAACCGAAACCCTGCATGCTCCAATGCGCGGGCAATCTCTTTCACCTGGTCTTCATTGAAGCTTCCCATACTCCCGAAGCACAGAAACACTACAGACGACGGAGGCTGATCATCGAGCCATTTCAAGATATCAGACTTTTGCTTCGACTGCTTCGAATCCACTTGGTCATTGTTGTCATCGCTCTTCACGTTTAGTATGGGTCCCGCCGGATACACCGGAGGGAGCTTACCATCAGAACTGAGAGAAAGAAGTGCGTGCGACTCCAGCTCTGTGAATGTATTTATCAAAATACCCTTGACATCTCTAAACCTTTTGGCCAAGTTGAGGAACCTGTTGCCGGTCTCCTTTTCGAAAAGGATACTAGGTAAGATTCTAGCAGCTGGCAAGGGGTTGGAGTAACTCGGGACCACCAAATCAGCAGTTGAGTCCTTGAACTCAATGCAGTCCTTGTTGTGATCATCACGAAGTGCTTGAAGGTGGAACATGAGCCCGAGCATGGAGGCGCTGGACGTGAAAAACATGTAGGTAGGAACCCCTAATTCGTTGGCTACGTCGATCATAGAGGTACAAAACATGTCGATGACAAACCCGGCGAGTCGATTCTTGGTCTCGGACTCGATGAGTTTGGCGACAACATCTTTAACGTTGGTTTGCTGATTGTCAATGAAGTTCAAGAAGTTGATGGTGCTATTACCTTGTGTCTCCATTTTCTGCTGTGGGAGGTTGATGAACTTGATCCGATGTGATATGGAAGAGTCCGCGAAGGACTCAACGTAGGCATCGGTGCCGTCTGTGCTGAACGGGAACTTTATGACGAGGACGGTGATGAAGAGTTGATCATCTCGAGACAGAAGGAGCTTTGCGACCTCCACCGTAGCCACGAGGTGGCCAATGCCTGGGGTTGGGATGAACACTAGCTCTGCCGATTGCTTCATTTAGGAGATTGAGATGTAAATAGTTCTCAGAAGAGGTATAAATTGTGTGAAGGTATTGCAATGAAAAGCTCAGCAAACAGACATGTCTATTTATATGCACGTACATGCATGTGGTTGGCTGGTGCTTTAGATACCAGTCAAACTTCGTTTTTTTGTTGGTTACAACCAGTCAAACTTCTTTGATGTCATGCCTTTGCTGTCATTGGCCAAATGCTGTTTCTCAGTGTCTGAACCTTTCAATTTGATACAAAATTGACCATAAAGACTTGGAAACCCAGTCAAAATAAAATACAAGTATAGGACCTTTGCAGTTTCTGCGAAACTTCATGAAAGACACATAAGAAAATAAACCAATCCCCAGCGTAGTTGGTAGAGAGGAAATTACATCCTACTTATTACTTAATTGGGATATCAAATATCTAGTTTTTTATAAATAAAAAATTTCTTCAAATCCAGATTTAGGAAAAAAAAATTTTACCTTATTACAAAATTGAGACCTTGTAAATGTGTTTATATATAAAGGTTTTGGTATCTGTAATTAAAATAATTATTCTATAGTTCCTGATTACCACGTGACATTAGCATGTGATGGTCCAAGCCATATGGGTCAAATGCATCAACTAGGACCACCACTTGACTATGGTGTAGGGCCATAATTTTCCTTGTAATTAATTCTTATCAATAATTAATTTTAATTATGTTCCGGACATTACTTTGTCATAATGTAAAAGTAGGTTTATCACGCGTAAATACCTCTCAGACACAAGAAATTTTTCTATGCTACAGTCAAACCATGTCAGCATGCTAATATGATTTGACTTGTCAATAAAAAATTAACACGTAGACTCGTCTTTAGTTAAATTAAAATTCAATTATTTCATTATTTTGAGAAAAGACCTTTTTAGGTTCTCCTTCATCTTCTTACCCAATCTCTGCCGAAAGCAATCGATGACGGTGACTCCATCTCCGTGGAGATCAATCATGCATGCTGGAACTCGATATAATTACTTGAACATCTCTCTTGAGGCTAAACTCGCTCTTCCTAAGTGGAGAGTGAATGATCTCAGAGTGGGTGGGAATGGTTGTAGCTAGGGATCGATTGGGATGGGATAATGAGGAGAACGACGGCGGAGATCTATGTCCATCGATGAGATAACCAAAACAATCAAATGATTCAGTCGATGAGATTCGAATTTCATAGACCTAGCACTTACCTCTTTCTCTTAGCCCATAAATATAGTCATCCGCTCAGGAATGCCTACATGTGTACATAGTCATTCGCTCAGGAATGCCTACTAATACTAACTATAGTTTGTAGTTACTAAATAACTCTAAAAACGATATGGTAAGCCAGTTCGTGAATGAACTTCGTGAGATTACTCACCTCGAAATTCCCGCTGCGTCTTCTATACAGAACTGAACTAACACTCTCACCAACAACTTGTCCAATTCACCTTTTAGAAGCACCTAATCATCAATGATCTCAAATCAGTAACGATTCACAAATGATTTAAGTCTGAAACCCCTGTTTTGAACTAAAATCCCCAAAGTGACATCAATCGAGGAGAAACCACATCCGAGACCACCCAATGTCTCCAGAATACTTCTACGATTGATATGTCCAAACCACAAGTCGATCGGACACTCGGATCCTCACGGATCAAAACATCGAATGGTCCGAAACCATAAAAATCATAACATATTCATTCAATCTCCAAAAATTATATATTATATATCAAAACGCTCGTATCGACGAGTAGAAGATATATAATACCAGAAACTATCCCTTACACGACCGGAAGGCCGCTAAAACGCCGCTACAGTCGACGGTGCAACCACCACAACCACCACCGGCCAAAACTCAAAACCACAACAATCAAGCCAACCAGAAATGTTCATCACGAAGAATAGGGTAACTTTCATACCTGGTGCTAAGTCTAGTTCAGCCTAGATCGTCCTAGATCAAGCTTGCAAGATCGGCCAATCGCAGCCGTCTGATCGAGCCCCAGATTCGTTGTGCACCGCAGATTTTCAAACCTTGATCTTTCACTCCACGCAAAATCGTCCTTCAAGGCGATTATGAGGATGATCAGGAGGAGGATGAGATTCCAAAACCGAGAAGGATCGGCCGAGATGTCGCCGGAAATATGGATTTCTGATCGGGTTGGTCTGCCGTCACTGTTCATGTCTTTGATCTCCTTCCGGGTTGCTCCACCGGTGAAACTGACACCAAGGGTCAACGGAGAAGGGTTGGGCGAATCGATCTGGGCCGGGTCCGCAGTCGTGCGTTGCCTGAAAATGGCTATGGGTCCGGGTCGGTTCGGCGGGTTTCCGTCGGGTCTGGGTTACGCGGAGGAGAGATAACGGAGAGAAAAGGGTTTCCGAAAATGGCAAATGGGATTTTTTGAAATTATTTTCGGAAATTCCTTATTTATACCAAAATGGAAACTTCTTCCAATGACCATAACTTCTTCATACGAACTCCGATTTCCGTGTTCCGCATGTCCACGAACTCATATCAATGCGCTCTACGACTTTCGTGAAGGAAGCTTTTAGAGAATCCCAACGTATAAAAAGTCAACCTTTGGCAACCCCCCTAAAACCATATTCTTCAATTAATTATTCGGCCGAAACACTTCCGCTCCATCCACGAACCACGAAACCGTCCAATAACCACAATTTAAATTCCGGAAAATCCTCGGAAAATAAATACAAATTTCCGGGGCATCACAAGGACCACCACGTGACCATGGTCTAGGGGCATATTTTTTCTTGTAATTAATCCTTATCGATAATTAATTTTAATTATGTTCCACACATTACTTTATCATAATGTAAAAGTAGGTTTATCACGCGTAAATACCTCTCAGTCACACATCATTCACATTATCTAATATAAATTATCCACGTGTATAATTTGAAAATTTGCCACATATGCGGGGACGTGTGAGAATGAAGAGTGTTTAATCGTACATTGGAAATATTTGTTTAGAAGAGTTTGAAACTCTGTGATCATTACCAATTCGTTTTAGTAGTAACTACGCTTTAGTTTATAATTTATTAATTTATTAGTTAGGTGGGAGATATTTAGGTTGTTTTCCCACTTACGAAAGAGGGATGGAAGCTAAGCACTTAAAGCACCATATTTAAGGTTTATTTGGTCTCCCGTCAAAGTACATTGATGAATTGAATATGACCTATGATGCAGGTGATTCGTCTGTCTCATACACATTTAATAAAATTATCAGCAAATTAAGTCATTCTCATTCACTGAATTTTAGGTCTACACTTCTACATTTAAAGTTGGCAACAAAATTTTTCAAAAATTCTTCACAACAAAGAAAGAGTTGTTTGTTTATATTCAAAAAAAAAAAAAAAAGAGTCGTTTGTAGCCCTAGTTAAAATTCAACGGTGTACGTGAGTTGGGAAGTTAATGAAGGGTTCTTCAAAAAATGAATGGATATTGTTTCGAAAGAAAAGGAAGGAAATAAATGAAAAGTACAATGGTAGCTAAAATTCAATGGTCTGAGAGAAGTTAATGAAGGGTACATCAAGAAATGAATGGATATTGTTTCGAAAGAAAATGAAGGAAATAAACAATACAATGGTAGCCAAATATTCTAAAGTTGTTGAAGAGCAACATGAGCTGGATGTACTAAAATAGCTACAATAAATTCTGGCATTAGTGACCAAATTGTCAGTGACCACGTACATCAATGTTGGTCACAAATAGTGTTGAATTAGTGACTGCTATTACCAGCTGGTCACTAACACTTTTAAAGACCAAAAGTTTTAGTACTCGTGACCATTTATGTACGTTGGGTCACTGATGTTTCTACACTTTATAACACGTGATTATGCTTTAGTGACCAAAACTTTTTGCTGAATGGAGGGAATTAGGGGTGGGTTCGGTTCACTTCGGTTTGGTTTTGAGCCCAAACGAAAACCAAAAGGTTCGGTTTGGTCCAGTCCAGCTCAGTTTTTTTAATTAAAAATTATTTAATAATGATTTTTCTTCCTAGGCCAGGTTTTTTTAAATAAAAATTATTTAATAATGGTGTTTTTTCCCTAGGCCTGTTTGATAGTTAATTCTTTTTCTCTTTTTGTTGGCTTTTTAAAGCCCTTGATCAAAAATTAGGAATGAAGGCCATTGGAGCTTTTTTGATATAAAAATAAAAAGAACAAACCATTAACAATTGAAAGGCCCAAAAAATAAAAATATTAAATCCTGGTAGTGATGATCCTGATGAGCTCCTCATCATTGTAGAGTTTGTCTTCGATTTTCTCATGAAGTGTCTTAGCCTCTCTTTTTGCCACTGTAAGTCTGTAACGTTCATCTCCTTCATATCGGAAAGCACTCACAAGAGGTACTATCAATAATACTATCAACATGTCAAGAAACCTCAAAAGGGAACACTCTTCCTCGTCCTCCAAAAGCTTCAGGAGTAACTTTCAACATCTAGTGAAAAAAAATAAAATAAAAGGAGTTATGTATTGAATGGCCAATTTTAGCAGGTGAGAGCTAAATTTTATGAGAAGAAATATTGACTTGACAAACGAACAGTTAAATGTATAAACGAAATATTAGTCTACTAGATTATAAATTTAAGCAAAAACACAAGACCAGCCAAATGAAGCATAAGCCTTTGAGAGGAAAAAAAGATGAGATAAAAATGAAAGACACAGAATGCTTTCCCATAGGCTAAAGTAGCAATCATCATTGTCAGATGCTAAGAAAAGAACAAATCCATATCAGATATGCAACATCGAGCCAAATATAACTTGTTCAACGAAAGCATAATATATACTTAAAGCAACCTTATCTATGAAAAAGTAAGGGCTTGTTGGCACAATGGACATTGGAAACTTCTCTGGCACCTATATATATATATATATATATATATATATATATATACGCGGTATAACGTCCAGAACTTGAAATTACTGTTTTACTAGTCATTTGGACTGTAAACGACTTTTACTCTTACTTTTATTATTGTTGTTTTGGTACTTTTAGTGGCCCTAAAGTTGAATTTTTGTTCAGGCCAAAATTTGAGGAAATGTTCTTCATGAAAGTTGTAGGGGATGTTAAACCGAGTCCGTAGACATGTGGTACACTTAAATCGGAGTTCATATGTGAAAATTATAGCTTAAAATGTGAAATTTACTGTTCATGGTAATAAATATATATATATATATATATATATATATGGAAAGTTACCACTGTAGGTTTCCATTTTTGGAAACCCACGGTAACTCTCTCTTTCCTCTTTCCCCGACCTCTCTCCCTCTTCTTTCGGTCTCCCTCTGTCTTCGTCGAGATCAGCGCCATTCGGCCACCAGAAGGCGAGCCCCGGTAAGTGGTCGACGCGGCTTCTCCTCCGCTACACGGCTGTGGCCGTGGGTGGTGATGTTTTGGTCGGAAAAGTGAGATCGAAGCCTAAAAGCCCGACGGTCCCATTTGAAGAATTCCGGCGATTTCTTCCGATTCCGGCCGTCTCCGGCCACAAGACCGACGTCGAAGGAGCGGTTTTCGCCAAGGATCATTTTCCCCCTAGCCTTGAGCCATGATTTGCAGCGTGGAGGGAGAATCGAGCAAAACTCGATCCTAGAGTTCTTGAATTTTCTGGGTTTTGCTTCACCGGCCAATTTCGTGCAGTTAAACGTAAAATTGGATTGTGTTGCAATTGAGAAAATTGTTGGGTTTGTTGAGTAGGTTGTGCTGCCAATTTTTGGTGGTCATCGGAGGTGGTTGCCGGCGGCGCGTGGGGCCCACGCGCTGCCACTGTAGATGGCGCGTGGAGGCGCGTAAGTCAGGTGTTTGGCTTTGGTTTTTAGCCTGTTAAATTCTATAATTGTAGTAGAGCTTGAAATTGTGATTTTGATGAAGATTGGAAAAGTTTGGAATTGTTTCCAAATATTCCGAAGTTTAGGGTTTCGATTAATGAATTACGAGAATCCGACCGTCGGACATCTCTCAGTTCTAACTTAGAACCTTTAAGATAATGAATTGGTATTAGTGGTATCATTTGGGGTGAATCCGAGAACAAGTAGAGAGTTGATTTGTGAGGTTTTGATTATGGAATTCGTATTAAATTGTCGAATTGTCGCTTAAGGAATATAATCGTGTACAGGGCGACGTACCGAGCTCCGGCTCGATGAAGGAACTCGTATACGTGATCGTCGGAATAGTACTGTGAGTGGACTTTTGTTTTTAAATAAATGATGCATGCATTTATTTCTTTAAGTATGCTCTATTTAATTAATATATTACCTTTCGAGCATATGATTTAAAATTTCGGAGGTTGATTCGTTTTATCTCGTGGTTGTACTTCAAAAATGATTTTTAGGGGTTGGTTATGATTTATAATATTATTTGACGAATTATTTATTTCCGAGGTGACTTCCGGAAAATTTTACTTTTTAATCATATTCTATTCGTCGAGTTGAGATTTTAAAAGATTTTCGAAATGGGATTTCGATAGAATATTTGTTTATTATTGAACTTCTTTGCTTAATCATTATTGATCCGAGAATATTTTTGGCGTGTGGGACACGCCGTTGATCTATCTATTTATCTCTTTTATATTTATCGACTTTCGGTTTCGGCATTGGGAATGCCTTAATGATGATTTTGAGATTTTCTGGAATATTATCGGAAATGGGATTTCCTAAGGAAATTATAATGATTTATTATTTCTCGCCCATTTGTTTATGACTTCGAGACTATTTTGGCGTGCGGGGTCACGTCATTGAATACATGGATTTTATCTTGTGAGAAATGTGGGGAAACTATATGGATTTACTGGTTTTCGATGATTTTTTCCTCACCATACGCGGGTCATGTGATTAGGTCTCCTCCTCACTGACTTTGTGTCTGTGAGTGGCAGTTGAGGTAGCTTATTCTCCTCCTCACATACTTTGTGTTTGTGAGTGGCAGTCGAGGTGATTTATTCTCCTCCTCACGTGGGTGGCAGTCGAGGTAATGTTCTCCTCCTCACACAATCTATGTGTGAGTGGAAGTCGAGGTTATTAGTTCTCCTCCTCGCACAATCTATGTGTGAGTGGCAATCGAGGGTAGGTAGAGCCTGGGAGGCTCCACTCTCGTATGGTGAAATCTCTTCCCCATATCCTTTATTTGTTGTTCTTGACTAGCGGGGCTAGTCCGATTTCCGTTTCACCAGCGGGGCTGGTCCTATTTCTCGAGCATCGGAATTTCAATTCTTCTTTGTGGTTATTTGTGACTAGCGGGGCTAGTCGGTTTTTCTTGAGCGGAGCTTCTCATGGTTTGTTTTCTTAATTATTGCATGCATCGAAAGTTTTTAATGAAATAATTGTGGGAAAGTATAAAAATCCATTTTGTTTAAAATTGTTTATTGTTGTCCACTCACGCTAACGTTTTTATATACCTTCCCCTGGGCCCTTCGGTTTCAAATGCCCAGTTTGCAGGCGAAATTAGTTGAGGTCGAACGTACATGGAGTTGAGGCATAGTCAACAGCATGGCTTCCGCGTCTGCCTCTGAATTAGGTTTTCCTTATATACCTTTATGTTAGAATTGCTCTGATTACCTATGGGATTTATGTTATTCAAGTTGTGGTTGGTGTTATATGAATTGGGATGATGTTGATTTGGGGAGCAGGGTGGCTCCAGGAGCATAAGGATGAATTGATTTAGAAGTGTAAATGTTTTCTACTGGTTTTGGGTAGTCCATTTTAGAGGAAGTTCCGCCAAATTTTTGGTAGAATTTCTTCTAAAATGGGCCCCGCAGGGCTACCTCGGATTTCGGGGTGAAATCCCGAAATCCGAGACGAGTCCAGTCACACAGAGCTTCTGCTATCCACCTAGGTGACCCTCACCTGCTGTCTGTTAACAGCGCGTGGGGTACAAACGCTGACAGAACAGTGGCAAACCAAAAAAGGCGTGTGTGACTTGGTAATTTTTTTTTTTACCAATCTGATTGCTTTTGACATGTATGGGTTTCAGATTAGGGCTGTTTCAGTTTTCACGTTCTCACTTACCTCGACGCCTCCAAACTACAAACCCAAGCCGAGCAAAAAAAACAAACAAACCGTAGATCTGCAACATCGCCGGTGAAATTGGATTCGAGTGTTGGTGTTGAAGAAGGAATAGCTATTTGGGCTTGACGAATGAGCATGGAAATGGAGAAGATTAATAGAAAAAGGCGAGATTGTCTAGGGTCGGCCATCGGAAGACCGCAGATCTGCCACAGCCCCCTTCAATTTCTATCCGATTGTTTGTGTAGCAGGCGGCGCTGAAGAAGGAAAAGATACCGGGCTTGAGCCTTTGAGAACAAGTCCAAATCGAGGTCACTGAATACCAGAGGAGGGGAGGTTCTCCAAGTGAATTTTGTTGTAAGTCCCCGGCAAGGCTTCAATATGAGTCCCCGGCAAGGTGACTAATTCCAAACCTGTAAGCTTATTGGCTCGTAGCAATTGTTGCTACTATTATATATACACGATTTGTGTGTATGAAATGGGTAAAAAGAACCTTGCTTTGTTATGACATTTAAATCAATCGCGTAATTTTGAAATCATTTTTCATATATATGCAGCCTATCAGCGGTTTTGGCGTGGCTAAAGTTTTGGAATCTGGGGATGCAAAGTTTAAGCAAGGCGACTTGGTTTGGGGAATGACTGGCTGGGAAGAGTATAGTCTCATCACTTCCATTCAGTATTTGTTTTAAGATTCCCACCACCGAATCTTAAGAGTATAGTCTCATCACTTGGTTTGGGGAATGAATGACTGGCACCCATGTGGATGTGCCTTCCTCTTATTATACTGGAATTCTTGGTATATATCCCTGCTGCCCCTATTATTTCAATTGCTATTACTACCACTTTCTAATTCTTCTTCTGCAAAATTGCCTCTGCTTGAAACAAAAAGTTGGTGCATTATCTTTGTATGTCACTCATTGTATTGGCTTCTTCTTATTTATGCTGAATGGTGAGACTAGTGAATCTAGGGTGAAACAGGATAAGTCGGTCAGCTATGAGTAGAGAAGAGGCAGTGACAAATAATTACATGAATGCTGTGAAATATGATGCAGTAAACATGTAAAAGGTTTGTCATTAATGAATTCAATTTCTGATAGCTTTCAGTTCTCCTTACAGCTTTATGTCCATGCATCTTTTTGGTAGTCTCTGTATATAGAAATTTCTCCTAAAAAAAACATCGGTTTTCTTTTCTTTTCCTTAATTTCTTACCAACCTGAAAGTAGATATCTATTTGTTTTCTGTAAAGTTCAGAAATATAGAAGTGATCATACTGGTATGTGTTTTTGATAATGGCATATGTTTTTGATTCATGAACTGGTTTTCAGTATACTATAATGATGGAGTTTTAATTTTTTTTTTTTTTTGACTGGAGGTGTTAAAGTTAGTTCCTTTAGATTGAGCGAGTGATCGAAGTTGTAGTAGAAAGAAGAACATGAGAGATTGGTCTGGGTTTGCCCCCAAAACGCGTATGGATCTCTCTGCCATTTCCCAAGTTTGAGACTTTGTATTCGCCTTGACTGCCGGTATGTCATCATTTAATTTTCTCTATTATTCTTTAGTTTCTGTATTCTGTTAGGATCGTTGCATCAATTATTGCTGTGCTTGATCTGGATTGCTGCAATTAGGGTTCGTTGCATCAATATGAAATTTATTGATTTTGATTTCTTCAATTGGAGTTTTAGATCAGTAGGGTTTGGATTTGAGTAATTGGGTTTTGTTTGATTGGGGGTTGCTAAAAAAGGGGAGAGAGGAGTGGGATACGCCTTCTTCTGCATTATTCATTCATTCTTTGCAGTGGTCAAATTCAGATTGCTTAATTTTGTTTTGTAGAGAGATTGCTTATGAATTAATAACAAATTACATATAAGTTATTGACAAAAGATGACTTAACAGATACATCGTTTATTATTAAATTAAGACTTACTCTAAAAGATAGCTAGCAGCTAAAGGAATCAATATTGATGCTTCCTTTATGTATATATTCTCCTGTGTGTTTCTTTATTCCAAAACCTGAGGGAGATGGATCGACTTTAGCAGCACAGGAACGTTTTGGTTTTTTTTGGTCTCCTGCGTTCTTAATTCCTGAAACTTCTAGAGTGATATTATTCTCTTTGTATCCATATAGGATAGGATTAGTTGTTAACATTGCTTCTGGGTTTTGTACTTTTAGGCTACTTATAGAAGTTCTTTTGCATTTTTATTATTCTTAGGCTCTATAGTTTAAGAGGAGGAAAAATCACATTTGCTCTGGATTTGGTCTAATGGTTATTTGCATCTCAGGGTTTTGTTTTGTTTTGATTGCGCAAGAGTTTTGGTATTATTTTTTTAACAATAATGAGAAGCTCTCAGGGTTTTGTTTTGATTGCAGAAGAGTTTTGGTTTTTCTTATTTTATTTTTTTTCCGGAATCACAACCCGATTTGTTTGTAGGTTTTGGTATTTTTTTCCCCCTGGGGTTTCTGGGTTTGCTGTGTTTGCATGATTTTTGGGATCATTTGAACTATGGGTTTGATTGTATGAGCTTAATGTCTCTGTTCAAGGTGTGCAAAGCCACATATATAGAATTTCAGATTAAATCTCCACCAACACAGCAGAGTGCATAGTTTGTGTGAAACGATTAAAAATGGCCGATGAAGCCAACAGAGCTGTAAGCCCCTCTTTACCCTTTCTCAATTCTCCAATTTCTTTACTTGCTAGCAATTTACCACAGTCAATATTTTACATGCATTCATGGAGTTTCAAGGTCGCATGATGAGCTCACCACCAAACTGAAGCAGTTTTTTTTTTTTACCCACTTCAGTACAGATATATCAAATATGGTGAAATCGTGACTTATTAATGGAGAATTCAAATAGATTTAAGGTGCAGAACTATAAGTAGTATTAATCATTTCAAGATGCTAATGCTGGTGGTATTAATCAAATAAGCTGAAGAACTAGCCGCCGCTCTAGCAGCAAGAAAGGGTCATCCTGTAGAAAATGATACCGATGCGGTATGAATATCAATTTCTTGAGTAAGTGACAGCGCACCACCCCCTCTTAATCTTTTCTTATTGTTAAAACATACCCAAAAGAGATATTCGTGGTAGTAGCTAGAGTATATTGTTTGAATGGTTATTGATGAATTGGATTCAGACCAGTTACTGATAAAGTACTTTTCGATGCAGGATGCTGATCAGCTTTTGGAATCTAAAAGGAAGGATTCATTGATATCGGTACTTATTGTTAAATTTGACTCCTTTACATCTGAGTATTCCTGTAAAATGTAGAAATCTAGCTAAAGTGTGGTCTTTTTTTTTTTCTTTTTTTTTCCCCTTTAATTATGGTGATGAACTTTCAGCTTTTATAGAAGTGTTAGATAGGTGTCTTCTGTCAAAGGAGTTTCTTGCTTCATGTAATTGCAATCCCAAAGTTCTTTTCTCTTGAATGCGTGTACTCAGGGTGTGTTCTGGTAATTGGTGCAAAAACTTGGTGATGCTTTGGTTTAATTTTTAGCCTGAAGTTGAGTTAATGCACGTTTGTTTTCATTTGGTTGGTATGTGTATGGGAGATTTCACCTGTGTGATGTAAATGCCGATGCAAATGTTCTTGTTCGACTAGGTACAGTACAATATATATCTATATATCCCATATATACGTATGCATGAGTCCTGCACTATGTATATCAGGTTCATTGAATGACATATTTTAAAATAAAGAACCAACCTTTGAATTAGCTATTCAGCTTCACCATTAATGGGTGCCATACTGCCATTAGTTTTAAATCTTTAGGCAATTAGGATTTAAGTGTTTGTTAACTGAATGAAATTCCACGCACTCACATGTTGCCACACACCTGTCTTGATGACTATAACACATAACCAGTATTATATGTTTGAGACTTTGCATAGATACAGACTGAACTTTCAGCATTCTTGCCAACTTCATCTCTGTAGAGTTAACTCCTTTAGGTTCCATAATGCACTCGAGTGCTTATCTTTGTAAAGTTCTGTACAAGCCTATGCTGCACTAGCGTTTTTTGTTGCTAATATGTAGAATTTCATGTTTTTAAATTGAAGTGATTCTGAAGTTGCTGTGTTTTAATCCTTTCTTTGTCTTATTTAGGTACTATCTGTCATGCGATCCAGATCAAGTATGCTTCGTTCTGTCAGTCTGTGGCATTCAATATGATTCAGTAAGAGTTAGTAGCTTTCCTGATATATTCCATGTTTTTGTTTTTTGGTTTTGGGTGGCTTTCATGTGCCTAACATATTGAAACATAACAAATTAACCATCTAACATTGTTTACATCCCAAATATATCTTCTGCAGGGCTTTAATCTCCAGATTTGTAACACATAACGGTCGGTGGTACCAAGCATGTCCACACTGTTTTCGACAACTGAAACAAAAGAAGAATAACGATCTGCTAATCTGTCTGGAACACAATATGCAAGTGCCTCTTCCATGGTAACAACTTCATCCTAACTACATCATAATATGGGGCTTTTGACCATTGGAGCAGTGCTCAATTTTCTTGGATGTGGATTGCTTTGGCTTATAGTCTCACAAAAGATTGCTGCTTTGCCTTTGTGGGTGGTGAGTAGTTCAATCAAGTTTGAATCTTGATCATCAAGTCTGATTTTGGTTTGTTTCTGTGTATCGCTTCCCTTTTTTGTGGGTACCAATAGTTAGCCTTTTTTGTTTCATTCTGATATGTTTTGTCTGATAACCTTGATTACTGAGTTTAATTCATTACTGCATTTTATATTTATGCTTAGCGCTTCTGAAATGAAATTTTTGAGACTGAGATTACAAAGGCTTTCTGCTATCACAATTCTATTTGTTAAACTTGTATAAGTTAGGATTCATAAATTCTTGATCCATGTACTATGTCCTTGAAAGGATAGTGCTTGGTATCACACTTGAGTAGGGAGATTTACGAAGGCTGTCATGGTTGTGAGTCCAAAGGAAAACTATTGCACTGCTTGCTTATACTGCTGTCATCAAAACAAGGTCGGAGTTGCTGCATAACACTGGATTGTAAAACTTCCTCACTATAGTTTCTTGCCGAACCAAAATTTGTACAACTAGTGTGGTTGTTGAGCAGCATTGTAAGCTCTGAGATCCCTACTTGTGTGTGTATATATATATATATATATATATATATATATATATGTACAGACTATTTTTGTATGGTTGCACCATTTATCCCTTTTTGAATTATGGGCATTGTCGGATTGATTGATTTCCATTTTGAAATTTTTGGATCGCACATTCTTGTATTCGTATTCCTCTTTGTGCCCCCCAAGTTCCTCTTCATTTTGATGAATCCTTGGCCAATTAAGGATAGCATCCTATGCATTGATGCTGGGAAACCTAAACCAATTACCTTAATAGACCTTTTCAGGAACCCCGAGAACCCTAGCTGATATTACCATACCAAAACTCTTAATTATTTGCCTAGTTAATTATGATTTTATGACAAACAAAAACACAGATTTCTCAATCTTCCTCCTCACGGATTTCTCAATAAACATTGTTATATTCTGTAGCACCATTCAATTGTCGATATTTAACTTAGAATATACATCACAGGAGTGTGCACCACAATATGGCAAACCTAGAATTAAGACAGAATTATAGCGACTATCATATGTGAAGCCCAAGAGCAATTCTTTACCATCAAAGTGGAACAACAATAATACAACTTAAACATGACAGAAATTTGGAGTTCGGGGTTTTGTTTAGTGTCAAACACATAACAAACTCGGAAACGTGACCGCACTAGGCCAACAAATGAATCAAACTACAGTTTTTAACTGTAGTCTGATTACCATGTTTGCTGTTGTGATAGGTTATGCCTTTCATTTCAACCATCCATGCTTCAAAGTTGATGTCATTTGATTCTACACTTTCTGGAAAAAATACTAGGGTTTTGATAGTTTCATATACATTCAGAAAGTAGAAATTACGTCTTGAGCTGCATTTAAGTGCTCGTACAACATTTGATTGACGCTTGAGCATTTCTGATCTTTCCCTTCCGGTCTTCTGAATGTTTCATTGCACTTCCTACAAAGCCTGAAAATAGAACAAGTTTTTGCATTAGCAACATGCAGCATGCATTTATCCACAGGAGAGAGAGAGAGAGAGACTGAAAAAAAGGAGGAGTTGATGGCTTACAAGGTCAGCAAGTTGACCAGATAACCAAGCTCAGAAGGAAGAGTGCCAGAAAATTGATTGAGTATTAATTAATAAATACAGCAAGTCTCTTCGAAACATAGAAGATGAACTGCATGCTAATCAATCTAACAACCCAAAATATGAGGAAAAGCCCAAAATGCAATACATCAGAGACCCAGATCAAATCCATAAAACTGATTTAAGATTCAGCAGTAAGTAATTTCCAAAAGAAAAGCAAGGCTAAATGATTAAACTGTAATGAGTAAAGGGTTTCATTATCTGGTGCTGCATATCAGAAAAGTTCAAAACTTTAAGAGCCCAGATCGAGCAAACTTGAAAGAGAAATAGGGTCTAACCTCAAATGTGTTCTTCAGCAGCTCAACAACTGTAAAGTTAAAAAGCCAAAAAAGACGAACAAAAAACAGAGATCAAGCCAAAAAAGACAAACAAAAAACAGAGATCAAATTTCAGATCAAACAAAAGGATGATCCATTTACATATTTGAAATGGGTTTTTCATACTCTACCTTCCTCCATTGTCAATTGGAACTGCTTGATCACTACTGGATTAGGAATACCCATCTTCTTTTCTGCCAGTTCCCTTTGCAGATATTTAAACATAAAGAAAGACTGCAAATTTTAGTTCAACTACCGTAAACCCGAAACAAATTGCAGAAGCATTTCAATTCCGTATTAATAAAATTCATAGACATCCCAAATTCAATCAATCTAATGCTTTTATACATCAATTCCGTATATCCATCTCCACCACAAAATTACAGATTTAATTAATCTCAATATCCCAACAGAAACACATTCACAACTCAAAGGCTTGGAATTCTTACCTTGTACCATTTCTGCCAGAGACAATAGTCTCAGTGACCTGCTACTTCATGCAGTCCTCATCATCCCTTTAAAAATCATCATCCCTTTAAAAATCAATCTAAATCAAGACCAGAAGCTCCCCTTTACATTTCAATTTCCCCTGTTTCCTCCAAGTACGAAATTCAAGAACAACAATCAAAAGAATTGAACATTAATAACTCCATTAGAGTGAAATTGAAACTCAGCCTATTAACGAATGAGAGGCTTGGATGAATGGGTTACCAGAACGAAGAGGATAATCCGGAGGCGTCCGCGGCGGCTCTGGTTGAAATCAGAAGTCGGGCCCTTGGTTTTGATAAAAGGAGAGGCACTGACTCCATTCTTGGAGGTATTGGAGCTCGATTCGATTTGGAGAAGGAAGACCGGAGAAACCCAGGGTCTAGGATTCCGGTGATGGAACATGCGGGGTCCTTCGAGGCACGGCCGGCGGCGAGGCTTCTGGATTTTGATGTCCGGCTTCCTCTGAGCATGCTAATGGCGGGGGTGTGTTGAGGAAATGGCCGAAACTTGATGAGAGCTAGGGAGCAGCGCCGTCGCGACTTTGATGGTGGCGTGATGAGGCTGGCGGCGGTGGATGGCAGTGATCCTCTTGGGTTTTGATCGGAATCGGGTCCAGAATCGATTGGCGGTGGCGTGTTTTGAATTGGTGGCCGGAAATGGTGGTCTTTGATAATGGCAGAGAGAAGTGGAAAGGAGAGAGGAGAGAATTAGGTGTGCGGCTGAGGAAGAGAGAGAGCTTGTGTTGAGTTTCTAGGGTTAGTTTCTATAAATACTGGTGGACATAAAGGTAAAATTGATCCGGTGGAGGGAAAGAACGAAAATTGAAAAACGCCGCCATTTTTTTTTTTTTTTTCAGAAATTAATATCAACTTCTTCTTTTTTAATAAATAATGCACGGTTTGCGTCCACAATCGAATAGAAATTGGACAATTTATTCATGTCATGCCAATTTACTACTAACGATATAAATCAACAAAACTAAAAATTAAGACATGTTACATCCCAAACTTTTTCAGCAATTTAAATATAACTTGTTTATTAGGGTTATTCAAAACTAAAACCTCCATAAGCAAAATGGGAGAGGAAATGGAATTTTTAAAAATGCCCCGTTGGATGTTGTCTGCATACGAATATATGGTAACGGTAGAAATTTAAGAGACTTCCACTTTCGGTTGGGCCCCGATCTAAATTCCTGGAGGTTTGTCTGCGCATGGTGCCACTCCTCTTAGGGAAGTTTGCTTGTGCAATGCGTTGACTGTTCCGTTTGGTGCCTTATTCACGGCGGATCGGCCAAATTTTTTTACACAATACCTATCACTATTGTATAAACATATGCGAATTTTTGGATTGTTCGATTTCAATTTCAAAATTTTTGGATCGCACATAATCCTTATATGCCTAGTAATGTAGTATAACTAGTTTATTAGGCTTGTTACCCTCCATGAGCAAAACGGGGGAGGAAATGAAATTTTTTAAAATACACCGCTGGATGTTGTCCGCATAAGAATATATGATAGTGGTAGAAATTTCAGCTATTTCCGCCTTCGGTTGAACCTCGATCTATCCGGTCAACTTGATACCCTAAATAGAACATAAAACAAATTTACTCGTAACCGGTGCCTGGCAATTCACTTTTTTCGATCTTTCAGCTCCCACACTCTCGTGGGTAGGGGGTCTACTTACGGATATAAAAATTCCGGGATGTTTGTTCGTGCATGGTGCCACTCCCCTTAGGGAAGTTTGCGTGTGCAAAGCGTTGACCGCTTAGTTGGGCGCCTTATTCACGGCGGATCGGCCTAATTTTTTACACAGTGCCTATCACTGTTGTAGAAACATATGAGAATTTTTGGATTGATCGATTTCCATTTCAAAATTTTTGGATCGCACATAATCCTTATATGCCTTGTAATGTAGTGTAACTAGTTTATTAAGCTTGTTACCCTCCATGAGCAAAATGGGGGACGAAATGGAATTTTTTAAAATTCACTGCTGGATGTTGTACGCATACGAATATATAGTAGTGGTAGAAATTTCAGCAATTTCCGCCTTCGGTTGGACCTCGATCTACCCGGTCAACTCGATACCCTAAATAGAACATAAAACAAATATGCTCATAACCGGTCCTTGGCAATTCACTTTTTTTTATCTTTCAGCTCCCACACTCTTCTGAGTTGGGGGTCTACTGACGGATGTCAAAATTCCGGGACATTTGTCCGCGCATGGTGCCACTCCCCATATGGAAGTATGCATGTGCAAAGCGTTAACCGCTCCGTTGAGCGCCTTGTTCACGGCGGATCGGCCTAATTTTTGAACACAATACCTATCACTGTTGTATACACATATGAGAATTTTCAGATTGATCGATTTCCATTTCAAAATTTTTGGATCGCACTTAATCCTTATATGCATTGTAATGTAGTATAACTAGTTTGTTAGGCTTGTTACCCTCCATGAGCAAAATGGGGGACGAAATGGAATTTTTTAAAATACACCGCTGGATGTTGTCCACATACGAATATATGTTAGTGGTAGAAATTTCAGCTATTTCCGCCTTCGGTTCGACCTCTATCTGCCCGGTCAACTCGATACCCTAATAGAGCATGAAACAAATATGCTCGTAACCGGTGCTTGGCAACTCACTTTTTTCGATCTTTTAGCTCCCACACTCTCGTGGGTAGGGGGTCTACTTACGGATGTCAAAATTTTGGGATGTTTGTTCGCGCATGGTGCCGCTCCCCTTAGGGAAGTTTGGATATGCAAAGCGTTGACCGATCCGTTAGGTGCCTTATTCATGGCGGATCAGCCTAATTTTTTTTACACAATACCTATCACTATTGTATTAATATATGGGAATTTTCAGATTGATCGATTTCCATTTCAGAATTTTCGGATCGCACATAATCCTTATATGCCTAGTAATGTATAACTAGTTTATTAGGCTTGTTACCCTCCATGAGCTAAATGGGGGACGAAATGGAATTTTTTTAAATGCACCACTGGATGTTGTTCGCATACAAATATATGTTAGTGGTAGAAATTTTAGCCATTTCCGCCTTCAGTTGGGCCTCGCTCTAACCGGTCAACTCAATACCCTAAATAGGACATAAAACAAATATGCTCGTAACCGGTCCTTGCCAATTCATTTTTTTCCATCTTTCAGCTCCCACACTCTCATTGGTAGGGGGTCTACTTACAGATGTCAAAATTCTGGGATGTTTGTTCGCGCATGGTGCCGTTCCCCTTAGGGAAGTTTGTGAGTGCAAAGCGTTGACCCCTCCATTGGGTGCCTCATTCACGGCGGATCAGCTTAATTTTTTTTTATACAATACCTATCACTGTTGTATAAACATATGGGAATTTTTGGATTGATTGATTTTGATTTTATAATTTTTGGATCGCAAATAATCTTTATATGCCTACTAATGTAGTTTATTAGGCTTGTTATCCTCCATGAGCAAAATGGGGGATGAAAAATAATTTTCTTGAATGCACCGTTGGATGTTGTCCGCATATGAATATATGTTAGTGGTAGAAATTTCAGCCATTTTCGCTTTCGACTGGGCCTCGATCTACCCGGTCAACTTGATACCCTAAATAGAACATAAAACAAATATGCTCATAACCGGTCCTTGACAATTCATTTTTTCCCATCTTTCAGCTCCCACACTCTCATTGGTAGGGGGTCTACTTACAGACATCAAAATTCTAGGATGTTTGTTCACGCATGGTGCCGCTCCCCATAGGGAAGTTTTTGTGTGCAAAGCGTTGACCCCTCTGTTGGGTGCCTTATTCACTGTGGATCGGCTTAATTTTTTTATACAATACCTATCACTGTTGTATAAACATATGGGAATTTTCGGATTGATCGATTTTCATTTTAGAATTTTTGGATCGCAAATAATCTTTATATGCCTACTAATGTAGTTTATTAGGCTTGTTATCCTCCATGAGCAAAATGGGGGATGAAATATAATTTTTTAAAATTCACCGTTGGATGTTGTCCGCATATGAATATATGGTTGTGGTAGAAATTTCGGCGCTTTCTGCCTTCGGTTGGACCTCGATCTACTCGGTCAACTCGATACCCTAAATAGAACATAAAACAAATATGCTCGTAACTAGTCCTTGACAATTCATTTTTTCCCATCTTTTAGCTCCCACACTCTCATGGGTAGGGGCTCTACTTACGGATGTCAAAATTCCAGAATGTTTGTCCTAGCATGGTGCCGCTCCCCTTAGGGATGGTTACTTTTGCAAAGCGTTGACCGCTCCGTTGGGTGCCTTATTCACGGCGGATCGGCCTAATTTTTTACACAATACCTATCATTGTTGTATAAAGATATAGGAATTTTTGGATTGATCGATTTCCATTTTAGAATTTTTGGATCGCACACAATCCTTATATGCCTAGTAATGTAGTATAATTTGTTTATTAGGCTTGTTACCCTCCAAAAGCAAAATGGGGGTGGACATGGAATTTTTTTAAATTCACCATCGGATGTTGTCCGCATACGAATATATGGTAGTGGTAGGAATTTCGGCCATTTCCGCCTTCGGTTGGGCATCGATCTACACGGTCAACTCGATACCCTAATTAGAACATAAAACAAATATGCTCACAACCGGTCCTTGCAAATTCATTTTTTTTTTCTCTCATCTCCGACACTCTTGTGGGTAGGGGGTCTACCTGCGGATGTCAAAATTCCAGGATTTTTGTTGGCGGAAGGTGCCCCTTCCCTTAGGGATGGTTTCTTTTGCAAAGCGTTGACCGCTCCGTTGGGTGCCTTATTCACGGCGGATCGGCCTAATTTTTTTACACAATACCTATCATTGTTGTATAAAGATATAGGAATTTTCGGATTGATCGATTTCCATTTTAGAATTTTTGGATCGCACATAATCCTGATATGCCTAGTAATGTAGTATAATTTGTTAATTAGGCTTGTTACCCTCCAAAAGCAAAATTGGGGAGGGGGGGAATTTTTTTAAATGCACCGTCAGATGTTGTCCACATACGAATATATGGTAGTGGAAGGAATTTCGGCTATTTCCACCTTCGGTTGGGCATCGATCTACACGGTCAAGTCGATACCCTAATTAGAACATAAAACAAATATGCTCGCAACCGGTCCTTGCAAATTCTTTTTTTTTTATCTCTCATCTCCCACACTCTCGTGGGTAGGGGGTCTACCTGCTGATGTCAAAATTCCGGGATTTATGTTCGCGGACTGTGCCCCTCCCCTTAGGGATGGTTTCTTTTGCAAAGCGTTGACCGCTCTATTGGGTGCCTTATTCACGGCGGATCGGCCTAATTTTTTTACACAATACCTATCATTGTTGTATAAAGATATAGAAATTTTTGGATTGATTGATTTCCATTTTAGAATTTTTGGATCGAACATAATCCTTATATGCCTAGTAATGTAGTATAATTTGTTAATTAGGCTTGTTACCCTCCAAAAGCAAAATGGGGGAGGACATGGAATTTTTTTTAAATGCACCGTCGGATGTTGTCCGCATATGAATATATGGTAGTGGTAGGAATTTCAGCCATTTCCGCCTTCGGTTGGGCATCGATCTACACGGTCAACTCGATACCCTAATTAGAACATAAAACAAATATACTTGCAACCGGTCCTTGCAAATTCATTTTTTTTATCTCTCATCTCCCACACTCTCGTGAGTAGGGGTCTACCTGTGGATGTCAAAATTCCAGTATTTCTGTTCGCGGACGGTGCCCCTCCCCTTAGGGATGGTTTCTTTTGCAAAGCGTTGACCGCTCCTTTGGGTGCCTTATTCACGGCGGATCGGCCTAATTTTTTTACACAATACCTATCATTATTGTATAAAGATATAGAAATTTTCGGATTGATCATGTTCCATTTTAGAATTTTTGGATTGCACATAATCCTTATATGCCTAGTAATGTAGTATAATTTGTTAATTAGGCTTGTTACCCTCCAAAAGCAAAATGGGGGAGGAAATAGAATTTTTTTAAATGCACCGTCGGATGTTGTCCGCATACGAATATATGGTAGTGGTAGGAATTTCGGCCATTTCCGCCTTTGGTTGGGCATCGATCTACACGGTCAACTCGGTACCCTAGATATAACATAAAACAAATATGCTCGCAACCGGTCCTTGCCAATTCATTTTTTTGATATTTGATCTCCCACACTCTCGTGTGTAGGGGGGTCTTCTTACGGATGTAAAAATTCCGGGATGTTTATACGCGCATGGTGCCACTCGCCTTAGGGAAGTTTGCGTGTTCAAAGTATTGACCGCTCCATTGGGTGCCTTATTCAAGGCGGATCGGCCTAATTTTTTTTGTACAATACCTATCACTGTTGTATAAACATATGGAAATTTTCAGATTCATCGATTTCCATTTCCCAATTTTTGGACCACACATAATCCTTATAAGCCTAATAATGTAGTATGAACTTCGTTTATTAGGCTTGTTACCCTCTATGAGCAAAATCGGGGACGAATTGGAATTTTTTAAAATGCACCGTCGGATGTTGTCTGCATATGAATATATGGAAGTGGTAGAAATTTCAGCCATTTCCATCTTCGGTTGGGTCTCGATCTATCCGGTCAACTCGATACCCTAAATTGAACATAAAACAAATATGCTTGTAACCAGTCCTTGCCAATTCATTTTTTCGATCTTTCAGCTCCCACACTCTCTTGTGTAGGGGGTCTACCAACTGTTGTTAAAATTTCGGGATGTTTGTCCACGCATGGTGCCGCTCCCCTTAGAGAAGTTGACTTGTACAAAGTGTGTTGACTCATAGTCAAAATATTAACAACTTTCGACTTTATTTCAAAATCGATCCACTCAATCAACCATACTAACAATAAAACACAGGTTTCCAATCTATTTGCACCTTGTTCATGACCATCTCGCATAAGCTCTAGCTTCGTGACTTATATACAAAATCTAGAAAAAATTAATTCCTACAACCGTTCAACGTCCAATTAGAGAGCTTAATTTCATAATTCTTCCTTTTATTTTTTTACCATTTTAATTTTATGTCACGGACAAATTTCATATAATAAAATGTAGTTTATTAAAATAAATTATCACAAAACAATTCATACAAAATAAAAATACGTAAAAAAAAAAAATAAATACAAAAAAGACCCAAGGCCTTGGCCAACGCCCAGGCCCAACTACCACCACGTATAGGCCCATTTCGACCTCTGATCTCAACCCACTCAACAAACCATTCAACCCGGCCCAACCCCACCACCTCCGACGAACCACTCGCTGCGCCGCACAGCCACCTTGGCGGGACCGCCGCCTTCATCCCACCGCCACTACCATCGAGCCGTCGACCATTTAACCATGGAGCAACGACAACCTTTCCATCCCATCCCTTTCCCAGATCGGACTCATGCGACCCAGTCCAAACTAGATCGATCGGATCCAAGCCGCACCGGCACGATCTCGTCTCCACCAGGCAGTCTCCGTTCATTCGACACCCAGCCAATTCTCCAATCTCCTCCTCCCTCAATTCCCACACCGCCACCGCGATGTCCCAATCACACTAATCGTCGACTCGCCGATGTCCCAAGCCTCACATCAGACCCAAACTCGAAAAGGAACTGTCCGATGACGCCGCCGGACATGGAGAGGAAGTTTTCTCAACACTAGGGAGCGGAACCCAGGATGTTTGGCATTGTAGCCATTTTTGTTTTTTACCCGTCCTCTCTCTCCTCTCTCAATTGAACTTACTTTTTTTTTTTTTTTCCCAAACCTGTTCGTAAGAAGACGGTAACGGGGGGAGACAGATTGGGTCAGAGCGGACCCTACAACTTTTCATTTGGCCTATGTTGTTCTGCCACGTCACCCTGTCCCTCTGCCACGTCACCAGGTGACCCTCACCTAGGTGGATAGCAGAATCTTCGATATATATATATATATATATATATATATATATATATATATATATATATATATATAGGATTTTTCTCAGGTAAGGATGTCCTTAGTTTTTCTTATGGAACGGATTTACTGTTTTCACCCACTTTCCGATCACATTTTTACATCTTAGCCGTTCAGTTTTTAGGTCCTAATGTATGGATCACCTCTGCAAAATTTCAGCCAATTTGGTGATCGTTAAGGCATCCAAAACTGCAATTTACACGAACGAACCGAATCTGTCGAACCGGAACCGTTCGTTTACATTGTTGTAATTTGCAGTTTTGGATGCCTTAATGATCACCAATTTGGCTGAAATTTTGCAGAGGTGATCTATACATTAGGACCTAAAAACTGAACGGTTAAGATGTGAAAATGTGATCGGAAAGTGGGTGAAAACCGGAAATCCGTACCTAAGAAAAACTAAGGACGTCCTTAGTGTAGCCGGACTGTATATATATATATATATATATATATATATATATCTAAGAGTGTTAGACTTTAAGACTGATGCACGTTTATCCATATTATAAAATTACATATTGCTAATCCGTTAATCAAATACACCAGATAGTCAGATATTATGTTCGCACTATGAATACTTACTGATTAACAAATGATTGAGGATAGTTAGAGACCAAGTCAAATGAGACCCGAGGGATTTGGCCAGGAATAAGACGTCCCAGCACAAGCATCTTTGATCTCTCTGGTCTTTTCGAGTTTCCATAGATCACAACACCATCAGCTGCCTTCTTTGACTCACCTAGACAAGCCTTACAGAACAAGTAACCTGTAACTTTAGAATTGTATTGAAAAAACAATGGTTAAAACACACCTAGCAGTTAGATCACTGGAGGTAAGTGTGGAGTTTGCATTCAAACAAACCATAAGTATTAAAACATCCCAGAAAGAACAAACAACATAAGGTCCATTAAATTGGAGTCATAGCAAGAAATTGTTAACATATTTCCTACAAGTACATGAGAGTATGGAAATAGTCAACAATATACGGCTCCCTCTCATTGCTTTCATGATTACTTTTTCATGAGCTTCAGGTGAGACTAATGTCATGCATGAGATAAAGACATAGTCAAGCTAAACATCAAAAGTTTACTGATAAGACATACCCACTGATACGAATGATAAACAAGAGGTTATACTCTGGTTCAACATATAATCCTCCTTTCAGCATTGCTTCACGCTTCAACCGGACCAACTCGTTGTCCTATACAACTGTACATACATGTGCATTTGCAAGCATAATTAGCTATAATGAGCCACGCTCATTGTACCGCCAGGGGTACCAACACCCACCATATGAGTGACTGGCGTAAAGACAGCTAGCCGGGTTACCGCTTGAGCCCCGGATCAACCCCAAAGCACCGCCGACGCGCCACCACGCGCCGTGTCAAGTTAGCATCAGAAGCTACTGAAACTGGGAACTAAAGCACATCAGTCCCACATCGAAAACAAGGAGAAGATCATCCTCTTCCTCACCTATAAAAGGTCCTCTCCTCTCTCCTCATTAATTACGCATTTACTACTCATTACTGTTATGCTGCCTATATGCATTGACTGACTTAGGCATCGGAGAGTTGAAGACCGCCCAGCGCGGTCTCCCTCTAACGCCCTGTCTTGTGTTTGGCAGCTAGCGGTAATCCTCAGAGCGGCAGAGTAGCGGTCCGCCTGCCGGACCAGCGTTAGACCAAGGTTTGGCTACCGCCAGACTTTTGAGCATTAACATTGGCGCCGTCTGTGGGAAACCTTGAACAAAAAGTCATCCCATCACAATTACCATGACTAACGGTAGCGGGGGAAATGTTGAGGAGCAAGCAGACCAGTCCGCCGTTCCCCAACCCGCCCACCAAGCGGTAAGCATCAACCGCGCACTATTCAGCACCCCGGTCAACCCTGGCGGTGAAACAAATCCAAGCAGCAGCCGCCCCCCAGGTCAGGACCTCACCGCCTTGTATGAGCTGGCGCTGGCGGACCTCCACAAAGCAAACAGAGAGCGCGAGTAGGAACACAAGGAAAAGGCTGAGGCCCAAGAGCAGGTGGCCACGCTGATGACAAGTTTCGACGAGCTAAAGCGGGCGCTGGACGCAAACGCTAACCCAGCACGAAGTGAGCAGTCACACAGCACCAGACACAGCCGGCCTACCGCTGGTATAGGACCCATTGTGCAAATGCAGGTACCGCTAAACCCACCTGAGCTGGCAGGAATGGGACCACCCCCTGTCCCCCAACTGTTGGAGCAGGAGGCGGAGTCATCGTTGCGCACCCGCCCCTCGAGGACTAGAGTAAGGACTGAGGGCAATCTACCCATTCCCGGGCGAGGGTCAGTTCCGCGGAGCGCCCGAGCAGGCCCCGCTGGCAACGCAACCGCCCAAATTTTGGACAGGATACAGCAGTTAGAACAGAGGCTAATCCTGGCGGAGGCAGGCACCCCGGCGCCAGCCCCAAACCCACTCTTCGCGTCCAGACCAGGACCATTCACCGCTACAATTTTGCAAGCCGTCAGACCAGCGTTTGCAAAGACCCCAAAAATGTCGCATTATAGCGGTAAGACCGATCCCTTCGTCCACATGGACACGTTCAAGAAGGTCACCAACAACAAGGGATTTGATGACGCCACCCTGTGCCACTTGTTCAGCGAAACGCTGGATAGTGAGGCAATGAGTTGGTTTTTCGAGTGTCCGCCAGGGTCCAGCGGCTCATTCCAGGCGTTATCTCATGCTTTCCTTTCTCGATTCATCTTGTTGTCCGCCGGTCATCACAACACGAGCCAGTTGTTTGGCGTCCGGCAGGGAGAGGACGAATCATTGAAGGCATTCGTCACAAGATGGCGGGCGGCAGCATCTCAGTGCCGCGATCTCGACAAAACAATGGCTTCGGCGACTTTCAAGCAGGGACTCCTCAAGGGACCGTTCCTCTATCACCTCAACTACAATCATCCAAACGCGGCGTATGATCACCCTATGAGTGAGGCGGTCATTCATGCCCAGGCAGAGTTTATCACATATGGAGAAACCCCACCGCCACCAGCAACACCAACAAAATCATCTCAACCCTCCTCCAGCCATCAGGGGACCGCCAGCAAGGCCCCCACTGCACCGCCAGCTGACAAGAAGAGGGAGTGGCAACAGGGCAGTTATCAAAGCAAGAGGCAGAAAGACAACCACTACAAGGGCAACCGCCCATCCCATGGGGACAATCACAACAAGCAGACGGAGTCCTCTCAGCGGTATGCAGTATTCACGGTCCTCACAGCCTCGTACGAGGAAATTTACAATCAGTGCAAGGATCAGATACCACCGCCACCCTCACCGAAATTCCCCAAAAAGGGCAAGCCAAGAAATACCGGCATGTGGTGCAAATACCACGAGGACAGCGGTCACAATACCAACAGTTGCAACGCTCTCAAAACGGCCATTGAGACCCTGTACCGTGACGGCAAGATGGATCAATTCAAGGTGCGCCAACCGCCACCTGTAATTGCCAACATTGAGCCACTGGGCCGCATCAACACCATCGATGGCGGGGCTCTAATCACCAACATGTCTCACAGGGCAAGAAAGCGTTACGCACGCGCCAATCACCCAAAGGAAGTCTGTAACATCCGCTACGAGAGATCCGCCAAACTCCCAAAGTCTGGTTGGGAGCCCATCACCTTCTCAGAGGAGGAGGAGCGCGGAGCACATCTACCCCATGACGACCCATTTCTGATCGATGCCATTCTCGACAGATGGTCAGTGGGAAGAATCCTGGTGGATAGCGGATCTGCTGTCAATGTCATATTCAGCGGTTGTTACAACAACCTTAAGCGGAACAAGAAACTACTACAAGACCATGAGCCATTGCTTAGTTTCTTCGGCGATATCACTCAACCACTGGGTTCTGACTACATGCGGTTAACCATCGGCTCCAGTCCATGTATGGCGGAGTTCCCCACACCCAACGGCACGGGCTGTGTCAGGGGAAGTCAGCAATTGGCAAGAGAGTGCTACTCAACCACCATTGCACGGTCAACCCGCCGCCACGAAATCCTAACGGTAGGAAATCAGGCACCGCCACCAGATATCTTCGAGGATCCTAGGGATGAGGAGAAGAAATATGTGAAGAAGGAACCGGTCAATCCAGAAACATCGTTGAAGGTCATCAGCATCTCCGACGAGCACCCAGAGCGGACAGTCCGCATAGGAGCTCAGCTAGACCCGGAGGTGGCGGCAGAACTCACTCAATTCCTACGGGACAATGCCGCCGTCTTCGCATGGTCATATGCGGACATGCCAGGTATCTCTCCTGAAATCATCACACACAAGCTAACCATCAAGCCATCCTTCTATCCTATCAAGCAGAAGCGAAGGGCCTTTGACGAGGAGAAATACCGCGCCATAGGAGAGGAGGTCGCCAAGCTCCAGGGCATGGGATTCATCCGCCAGGTAGTCTATCCCCAGTGGATCTCCAACCTGGTCATGGTCAAGAAGCCTAGCGGCAAGTGGCGGATGTGTGTCGACTTCAAAAATCTCAACAAGGCGTGCCCAAAGGACAGTTTCCCTCTACCACGCATTGATCAGCTGGTTGATGCAACAGCCGGGCATGAACTCCTCAGCATGATGGACGCTTTCTCCGGCTACAATCAGATCAAGATGCATCCCAGCGATCAGGAGTGTACCACCTTCACCACCGACAAAGGCCTGTACTGCTACAATGTTATGCCTTTCGGTCTGAAGAACGCCGGTGCAACTTATCAGCGGATGATGAATGCTATGTTCGCTGAACATTTGGGCAAGATAATCGAAGTCTACGTGGACGACATGTTGGTCAAGAGTATAAAGGCCAGCGGACATGTGGCAAACCTCAAGATCATAGTTACCATCCTCCTGGCCTATGGCATGCGCCTCAACCCAGAAAAATGCTTCTTTGGCGTCACCGCCAGCAAATTTCTGGGTTATATCGTCAGTGAACGAGGAATCGAGGCTAACCCGGACAAGGTACAGGCCATACTCGACCTGGCGGACCCTGAGTATAAGGTACATGTCCAGTGCCTCCAAGGCAGGTTAACCGCCCTTTCTCGATTCATCTCCAGGCTCACTGACAGGTGTGCCCCATTTTTCAAACTCCTCAAAACGACTCACAAGAAAGTCATCAACTGGAACCCAGAATGTCAGACGGCGTTTCAGGCCTTGAAGGATTACCTAGCGGCAGTCCCACTACTCTCTATCCTTGTGCAAGGAGAGACACTGTTCATATACCTAGCGGTATCGATATCAGCGGTGAGTTGCGCCATTGTCCGGCGGGAGGGACAGGACGAGCTCCCAGTTTTCTAATCTGGCAGAGGCATGAACGGGGCAGAAACAAGATATCCACCCTTGGAGCAGCTAGCTCTCGCACTCATCGTTGCCGCCAGGCGCCTCCGCCAATATTTTCAAGCACACACAATCCATGTGCTAACTAATCAACCGCTGAGACAGGTGATGCAGAACCCTGAACACTCAGGGCGCCTCAGCAAGTGGGCCATCGAGCTCAGTGAATTTGACTTAGATTACAGGCCAAGAACCGCCATGAAGGGCCAGGCGGTAGCGGACTTCATCGCTGAGCTCACCGAGCGTCAGCCCAATCCCGGCACGGAGGCTGAGCCCGGGACGGAAATGGTAACCGCTGAGGGGCCAGCTCCCCTACAGTCAGATTGGAACCTGCATGTGGACGGCTCCGCCAGCGCCAAGGCCAGCGGCGCCGGAGTCATTCTGACAGGACCAGGGGGCTGAACGTGGAATACGCACTGAAATTCAACTTCAAGGCCTCCAACAATATGGCGGAGTACGAAGCACTCATTGCCGGCTTACTCCTCGCCATCGATTCAGGGGCTGACAGTGTCAACATCTTCAGTGATTCCCAGTTGGTCGTTAACCAGGTCAATAACAGCTTCCAGGCCAAGGACTAACAGTTAGCGGCATACTTGGGGTACGTTAAGACACTCCTCAAGAAATTCAAATTTCATAACATCACACAAATCCCCAGGGAAAGGAACGCCAAGGCTGATTCACTGGCAAGACTGGCAACCGCCCAGCCACATCAGAGTCCAGCGGACACAAGAGTGGAGTGTCTTGACAGGTCAAGTATCACAAAAACCCTGGCGGAGATCTTCAATATTGAGGTCAATACCAGCTGGATGGACAAAGTCATTGAGTACAAGCGCAACGGCACATTGCCGGAAGACAAAGTTAAGGCGCGACAACTCAAGCGGAGGGCAACCCGCTACAACATCCAGAACGGCAAGCTGTACCGCCAGGGATTCACCCATCCCAACCTCCGCTGCCTAACCCCAGAGGAGGGAAAGGTTGTTCTGGCGGCAATTCATAGCGGAGAATGCGGAAACCACTCAGGCGCCAGATCCTTAGCCAATCGCACAATGCGGCAAGGCTATTTTTGGCCTACTCTCGGCGATGATGCCCGCCAGATGTCGAGATCATGCCACAAATGCCAACAATTTGCTGATCTCCCACATGCACCGGCGGAACCACTATCGGTCATCATCGCTCCATGGATTCACTCAACTTGGGGCCTGGATCTGATGGGAAAATTTCGAACCGCCAAGGGCCAGTTCAAATACATCATAGTTGCTATCGACTACAACAGCAAGTGGATAGAGGCGGAGCCACTAACGGCAATAACTACCGCCAAGGTAATTCACTTCCTCTGGAAGAACATTTACTGCCGCTACGGTGTCCCACACACAATAATCACAGACAACGGCACACAGTTCAACAACAAGGAGCTCATCTCTTTCACCGCCAACTTGGGTACCAAGATGAGTTTTGCATCTGTCGCCCACCCCAGACCAACGGTCAGGTCGAAGCAGCAAACAAGATAATCAAAAAGCTGCTGAAGAAAAAACTCGACAAAGCAAAGGGTCTATGGGCGGAGAAACTCCCGGAAGTTCTATGGGCCATCAGAACAACCCCAACTTCCGCAACTGGTGAAACTCCTTTTTGCATGATGTTCGGAACGGAGGCTGTCCTGCCTATTGAGGTTACTCAACCTACCGCCAGAGTCGAGGGCTACCGCCCAGAAACCAACACTGACGGCATCAACCTGGACAAGGACCTCCTGGAGGAAAAGCGACACAAGGCCCACTTATGCAACCTGCAAAACAAGCAGCGGGTATCGCGTTTCTACAACGCCAGAGTCAAAGCCCGGAACCTCCAACTGGGGACTGGGTAATGAAGGAAGTCATTCCACCGCCAACAAAGCTTCGCCCAACTTGGGAAGGTCCATACAAAATTGTGGAAGTTGTTAGCCCAGGCACCTTCTACTTAATGGACAAGGATGGCGTCACAACGACCCACCCTTGGAATACCGAACACCTTCGGTATTATTACAAATAGTCATGCCGCTACCCAAAGGCATCTTGACTTAGCTAAATTTTTGTTCAATATTTAGCTAAGGGAAGCTACCCAACGGGTACTACCCCTCTTTTGTAAACGCTGATCAGTCAGCTATCAATGAAACGAGGAATTATTCAAACCATTGTTACCAAGTCTAGCACTGATGGCAACTGGCAACGCCAGGAATCGTCAGCGGACCACGTCCGCTACGTTGTGCACTTGGACCAATTTTAATTCCTTTAATGTTTCATTGCTTGGCAAAAGAAAAATCTCTAAGTCAAAACTCTAGCGGTACAAACATATCATGACAAACAGCAAACTTTGAAATTTCATTTCAGGGTTGAGACTCCCCACCCAAAGTTGTTCATTACTTCAAATGTCGAAACTCAGCCAACAACAACAACAAAAAAAAAAAAAAAAAAAAAAAAAACACATGTAGGAGCTCAGCTCTTCGGGTTGGCTTCAACATCTCCACCTTTCGCAGGCGGCTGTGGTTGTGCGCGGCTTGTCTGGTCAGACCCTCTGGCGGTAGGGCTTGGAGTCTCTACGGTGCCATCCGGCCGAGTGTGTGCCGCCAGGAAACCAGCACGGGACACCTCTGACTGGGTAGGCAGAGGAGTCTGCTGAGAACCATCCGCTGGCTGTGCACCACTTTCCCCGCTTCCCGAGCGAACACCTTCAGGCTGGACAGGAACCGCAGCTTGCATCGGCGGAGCATTTTGGACTGGCAGAACAGGTGGTTGGGACGCCTTCGCAAAGTCAATGGCGCCCCTCTGCTTCAACATCTCCACGTTGGCTAGGGCGCCGGCCTTCGCCGATTCAGTCATCGCCTTTTTGTACTCCGCCGACTGTTTGAATTTCTCCACAGCGGCGGCAGCGGCATGGGTCCCTTCGTCCCACAGGCGAGCTACCTCAGCCTCCAGTTTCGTCACCGCTGCTTGCTTGGCGGCAGACTCCCGCTGCAGGATATCAATCTTTTTCTCCTTAGCGGCCACCCGCTCCTGCAGCAGAGACGTGTCTTGTTCCATCCTGGAGATTTGGTTGTTCCGTTCCACGTCCCACCGGATTGCCACTTCCAACTTGCCGCGAGCATCCGCGGGGTCGCAATCCGCCTTCGTCAGGCGCCGCTCCACATCCGCCAGCCTGTCCTTGGCGTCCCCCAGCTCCCTCTCGAGACCGCTTATCTCGTCCCTGAGCTGCCGCTCAACCCCGGGCTGCTTCTGCGCCGCCATGAACATCTCATGTAGCCCAACCGAAAGGTGACCAAAAGCTGAACTAAAGGGTGACCCGTCAATCGCCGTTGGGCGGGAAATCCCCGCCAGACCACCAAACCCCAGTATCTCGCAGAGGTGGTAGAGAAATCCCCGTTCATTGTCAGTCATGAACTCGGCATAGGCGGCAAACGAGTCCAGGTCACTCGCAGGCGCCTCTTCTGCAGCGGCCACTGGCGCCTTCAGCGGAGCTTGGCGGGCCTTCTTTCGCTGGCGGACCCCGATAACCTCAGCATCATCATCATCCTCCTCGTCGGAGTCATTCTGCCGACGCTTCCGCAACAACCGCGTCTGTCCAGCGGCCGCAGGCCGTGGCCCCCGTTGCTGTTGACCCACCGTAGCGGCAGCCCCCGCCGGCCGCACCACCTTCTGTGGCCCACGTCGCACGTTGGGCACTCTCTCTGCCTGCGGCGCGGCGCCAGACCCCTCCTTTCCACCCCCCACATTGGCACCCGTCTGAGCAACGGGTAGGCCGTCGGCGCCAAGGTGGGAGTGCAGCGGCATTGGCAGCACCACCGGAACCTCGGATGGGCTCACCGCCAGCGTCACCGGGTCTATCACTGTCTTTTGAGCCGCATCCCTTGAGGCATACATGGCCTCCAAAAAGTTGTCAATCTCCGCGCGGTCCATGGCTTTGGCAAAGGCGTCACGGCTCCTAGCGTTACCTGGCGGCGTCTCTAAACAAACAAAAAGCAACTCAGTCAACCACAGGGCCAAATTAACTAAGTGTACAAGGTAGAGGAGATTTCTTACCAACGGCGCGAGTCAATCGTTGATCGACCAACAGCTCCCAACCGGTAAGTAGGCGAAAGTCCAACAAATTGCGATTCCGCCAGCAACCTTGGATGCGCGCCACACGGCACTCTTCTTCACGAGTCAGGATGTAGCGCAAGCCCACTGCAAAACAAGGATAAACGTTAGCAAGGTTCAAGACTAAGCACAATGTAAACCGCCAGCAATATTCAGCGGAGACCGACAAGCCACCTCGGATAGGTTGGAACTCTGACTTAATCCTAAACGCCGGTTCCCCGTCATTGGATTCCGCCTGATATTCCCACCCCGTCGTGGCAACGCAAAAGGTGTCCCGCCAATACGACATAGAATCCCTCAGGTTCTCTATCAACTTGGGGGCTCCCTGGCGGCGACTTAGGTTCACTTGACCTCCGCAGCCCTGACGCTTCACATACGTCAGCTCATAGAAATGCAGCACCTCCGCCAAGGTTGGTCCCTCACAGCCGGACAACCGCCACAGCGAAGTCATCGCCAACATTAATCGCCACATGTTGGGGCAGACTTGCCCAAAGGCTAGGCCGAACTCGCACACCAAGATCTGAAGACTGGGCACGAGCGGTAGTGTCACTCCCTGGCGGAATATGGCCTCATGCACAGCGGCAAATCCCGGGCGAAGAATTGAAGCCTTTTCATCCACCGTCGGTGGACGCAGTTTAACAGCGCCGGGCAACCGAAACATCCGCTTTATCCGGTTGACATTGGCAACGGTCATCCGCCCTCCCGCCTCGTCAACAGGAATCCCATCCGGAAGAACCCATGTCGATTCGGTATCCTCCCCTGTCGCATCTCCCCCGTCAGCGGAGCCACTCGCAGCGCTGTTACTTGCCAACCGCTCCTCACGCCTATTCTGAGCAGCGGCGGCCTCCCTGGCCCTAGAACTCTCGGGGAGCGAAGCACGACCCATTACTACTTCCCAGGGTATGGTTTGTAGCGGCTCGATGTCTAGCGGTTCTGGCAGTGAGGTTCCTGCACGGGCAGACGGACGCAACGAGTCAATAAAATTCCTATCCGCCGCGCTGAATGACACGTCAGACCCGGAATCCTCACTGCTCGAAATCTCTACGACGCTAGCCATCCCCAACCCTAAAACCCAAACCGGTCAGTTTACACAAGATCTAGCCTTTACCTATATTCGTTTAGTGCAAAAACATCAAGAACAATTACCCAGAAAAATACCAAAACAAGAACAAACGCACACTCAACCCAGATTCGACCATCTAGCAAAACCCAAAACCCCAACTCTCTGTCAAACACCATAACCTCCCTCAAATCTCTCTCTACACCCTCAGAGAACACCAAAGAAGCAACATCACACCATTAACAGAAGTAGCAAAACCCAGAAACCACCATTGCAGATTCAATGAAACAGGAAAAGGATTCGAAATACCAACCTCACGTCGAAGCTGTGGCGTGCAACTCGTCTTCACTGACAGATATTTCGTCCTCTCGAGTCCGACAGCTCCACGAAAACTGGGGAATCTTCTCCGCAATTCACAGACGAACAAGGCTCGAAGGAGGCGACTCAGATTTGAAGTTTTTCCAGAAGTGTCGAAACTCGCTGAGTTCCCTCCCTTTTATGTCAACATCAGGCAATCCTGAGCCATCCGCTAGAAAACGACATCACGTAGCAACAGTACACGCGTCCCACGTCTTCACTAACTCCCCGGATTAACCGAGGTGTCGCCTCGGTTACGAAATCCATCATTGCTCGCATTAATGACGAGAAGACGGCTAGGCGTAGGAGGCAAGCCTCCAGACGCTAACCCTCTAGGAGTTGGCCACGTGTCAACCGTCGTCTCCTTCAGCTTCCAAGGGAAGTAACCACTTGAGAAGAAAACCCCCAACCATTGGAAGTCTCTGCTGAGCGAAACCCCGCCAGCGGATCTTCACTTGTCATCCTCCAAGTGGAGTCTCCGCTGAGCGAACCCCGCCAGCGGATCTTCACTTGTCATCCTCCAAGTGGAGTCTCCGCTGAACGAAACCCCGCCAGCGGATCTTCACTTGTCATTCTCCAAGTGACGGAGTCTCCGCTGAGCGAAACCCCGCCAGCGGATCTTCACTTGTCATCCTCCAAGTGGAGTCTCCGCTGAGCGAAACCCCGCCAGCAGATTTTCTCACTTGTCATCTCCCAGGTGACAGTCCACTGAGCGAAACCCCGCCAGCGGAACTTCTCTTGTCACCACCGAAGTCTCCAACGGAACTTCTCTTGTCATTCGGTAAACGGGGCGTCCTCCGCTACATAGCACACCGCTAGCGGACCCCCCTTTCTCATCTGACAAGCTGCGTACTTTATTCAGCGCAATACCGCTCAATAAAATACCACCAAGCACGTCTACTTGACGCTGCTTCCTGCTACATCTAGCGGGGGGACTTCCGCCAGCAGCGGATCCCGAGGCCACGCCTCTCTGACAACGCCGCCACGCGGAGTTACGGTCAGAATGTCCCTACGGGACACGGGGACTAGTCAACAGTCTACGACAGCCCTGATCAGGTACGTTGACCCCCGTCACTTGGGTGCTAAGATTGGGCTCGCAACCCAACACCCTCTGCTTTGTGCAGCGCTGCTCCGTGCAGCTCCCCCTCAACAAACAATAATAGCGACCATCCGGAGGTCCATCTTAGCCGGGGAGTGGGGGACTCCCTGGGGGCCTAGCAGGGGCCCACCCGAAAGGGCACAAAGCGTTTGCTCAGTAAATCCATGGTTGACGACGCACTGACGCTAATTATGCTTCTGCAAAGTCTAGCGGGAGAAACGCTTCAAACCGCCGATCAACTCCCCAACCAAGATTGCCCTCCTTGACTGGGGATTTGGGGGACTTGTACATACATGTGCATTTGCAAGCATAATTAGCTATAATGAGCCACGCTCATTGTACCGCCAGGGGTACCAACGCCCACCATATGAGTGACTGGCGTAAAGACAGCTAGCCGGGTTACCGCTTGAGCCCCGGATCAACCCCAAAGCACCGCCGACGCGCCACCACGCGCCGTGTCAAGTTAGCATCAGAAGCTACTGAAATTGGGAACTAAAGCACATCAGTCCCACATCGAAAACAAGGAGAAGATCATCCTCTTCCTCACCTATAAAAGGTCCTCTCCTCTCTCCTCATTAATTACGCATTTACTACTCATTACTGTTATGCTGCCTATATGCATTGACTGACTTAGGCATCGAAGAGTTGAAGACCGCCCAGCGCGGTCTCCCTCTAACGCCCTGTCTTGTGTTTGGCAGCTAGCGGTAATCCTCAGAGCAGCAGAGTAGCGGTCCGCCTGCCGGACCAGCGTTAGACCAAGGTTTGGCTACCGCCAGACTTTTGAGCATTAACAACAACGTACACAAGAACAATGTTAACATCAAGAATATGAAGGGCCAGTACAAAGCTCTGATCTTTTAAACACAGATCTTTTCTACTCTTTCGTTTTTAAACATACCTTGGCAACAAAGCTCAGATCTTTTAAACTCAGATCTTTTCTATTACCTTGGCTATTGGATCTGATAATCCAAACAAAACAATCCAAAGACTTTTGTCATCAAATAAACCATTTAGATTGAAGGCTAACAATAAATGACAAACTACTCTGAGATTGCAGAACAAAATAATGAACCCATCAAGAAAGAGAAGCAACACGACAATTTTCAACAACCACCAAGCAACTTACTTTGCTGCAGGAGCAGGAACCTGAGGCTTCTTTTCCACCATTAACACCTCTAGCAGATACCAAGTTACCACCTTTGCCCAAATCAAAACAAATCCGTGATTACCATCTACAATATCAGAATGATTGAACAATCTTTCACTGAAATTCGGTACAAGGAACCTACCTTGGCAACAAAGCTCGGAAAGGACGAAGACATGTGATACAAGATATCCAAACTGTCAGCCAATAACTTAATCATGATTAGTTGTCTGAGGCTGGTTATCAGATCTACGTGATGAAGGAGTGAGAGTAGCAGTAGTATTAAATGACACAGAGAGAGGAAGATTCAAACCTAAAAAAGCCTTGATTGTAACCGACTAACCGCTTCGCCTCATAAGAAGCCTATCGAAGTCAAAAGCTGATGGAGGATTAAGGAAGGGAGGAACTGAAGTTTGATCGAGGGTTGAATTGTTGAGGCACTAAAGAGAGGAATGGAAGACTAAAAGAAGAAATTGAAGAAGCAAAGGCGTGAGGCTGTGAAGTGAGGAACGTATTATTTTAATTGAGTTTGCAGATTTTGAATTGGGGATTTAAGTTTTGGGTTGAGAAAAAGTTCATGGTCATTGATGTGAATGAATTGAGACACATTGACCAGCACACTTCCATTATCAGAGAAACAAAAGTAAATCTACTCACCGAACTTATGAATCCATTAACAGATATTGAGGAGCAGCACGAATTGTTGCAGGGTTAGGTTTCCCAGGTATATCATATAGAGAAATTGTATCTTATAATAAACTAAAGGGTCACTATGTAGTTGTGCATCAATTCACCAATGCTTTGTTTTGTAGTTGAATGTTGAGATTGCAGACTTCAATGAAGCAAGAGAAAAGGAGTTGCCTCTTCTTATCAAGAGGTAGATGCCAAAGTTAAAGAATTGCGCCGAACCATTGAAGGCCTTAACAACGACCAAGTTAAAGTCAGAACTTCTCTTAAGAAGTTGAAGGAGAAGAGTGGAGAAATGGACAAAGAGGTCAGATTGTTCTGCGATTTTATATCAATTACATAATATATAAAGAATGTAAGGGTCTTAGTAACTTTGTGGTTGTCAATGCCTCTATATTCCAGTTACAGATTCCATTTACTGTTTGATGTCTGAAGCTTGATAATTGTATTTTACCAGGAGAAGGAATTTGTAGATGCAAAATGAGTTCAACGTAATGGTGGTCAGAAGTTGGCTTTGCACGATTCTGTATGAGTAGTGGGTTGTTTCTTTTTCTGCAATCTGTATCTGGAATTGTAATAATATTGGTGCATATATATTTTAGTCAACAAGTCATGTTAAAAGTTTAGTGTCTGAAGCTTGACAAATGCATTTTGGTAGAAGCTACAAGATTCTGTTGGACCAGGGAGTTGTTTCCTTGTAAAACCTCAAATCAATTGCTTGACACTCCTCTAGCTAGATCTATCTATATGCATGTTAACTATGAAAAAAGAAAAAGAAAAAGTAAAAGAAAAGGAGAGAACAATCTTTATTTGGTGCACTGGTTGCTAGTTTACAAAATGTTATATCTTACTATGTAGCACTTTATCTATGCTCATCGGTAACAGTATATTTATGTTCTCTAGTAGTAGCTTCTTTTTACTTGAGGCATTTAATACTAGGCATTTACCCACTTGTTTCTTTTACAGGTGGGTGTTTTTCTTCACAATTGCTGGTGTTGTTTTGAAATTGAAGCTTGCATCACTTAGACAGCAAGAGACCTTATATGTCAACTATCAACATATGCATTCCTCCAACCACTAGTCTGCAGGTAAGCTAGTCATCAAATATAGCATATCCATAATTAAATGCAAACAAATTTTTAAAACTTTATGTAATGTCACTTTGGCTTGACTTTTGTTGGTATACCTTTGGATTGAGCATGAATTAAATGCAATCAATTTTTAAAGTTTCTGTAAGGTCAGGTTTGCTTGGCTTGTGTTAGTTTGTTTTTCATTGGGCTACTTGGTCTTTTTCATGTCACAAGCAATCGTGAAAGGAAGACTCTCTCTCTATCATTCAATACTTGGTTTTTTTGTTGCATAAGAGGTAATTTCCAATAACACAAAGCAATTCATAAGATATTTGATATCTTCAAATATTAGTGAAGTTGCATGTATCATTGTGGCTGCTATACTTGGTGTATCATTGTTCCGTGTTGGTTCATGTATTTTACAGATTTTCATGTTTCAGATTTTGCTAGCTAGCTGCTGTCCTTCTTAAGCAGTTTATTAAAAAAAAACTGGAACGAGGCTACTCAGGCTAGGGCAATGAAGCATTTGAACACCCTGCTGTTTCAAGTGATGAGAAGGTATTTCTAGCAGTTGACATTTTCAAGTGCTTAAATTTGTAATACTGTTGACCTTGATAGTTACCTTGTATTCACTTTCCAGAGACTTTGGTAACAATTTGGGCATGTATCTATAATTTTAGTTGCCTACCTTTGTATAAGTAGCTTTTCTCTTTTCTTCCTATGTTGTTATGGAGTTAGAACCTATATGTTTTTTTTTTGTTCGTTATTTTTTGAACTGTCATTGTGCATCTACGTTTCTGGATCTCGACTCCCATAATTTTGATAGTGTTTTGTTATTTTAGATTATCTACTTTTGATGTTATATTATATATTTAACAGTGGGTGTATTTGCTGGTGAAGTAAGTTGGTGAAAATTCAGTACTTTATAATATGATGCAGGAGCATATAGAGATCAACTGAGTGACTTTAATATCAGCCAAAATCAAGGCAACAATAAACGTGGCAGCAAATTAGTATTGATTTCTTTCTAATATATTTATTTGTAATTGCATAGATTTAGCAGTATTTTTATTATTAATTGGATAGATGTGATATTCATTTTGTAACTTTCTATTTATTACTTTTCCTTATTTTGATTTGACTCTTATGCTATTTAAGCAAGAGTTTGTCATCTTTGTAGGGGAGTTTTTTCTGACATTATAATGAAAATATAGCCGCTTTTCAGCTGTCTATAATGAGTTGTGTTCTTCTTATTTCTGGTGACGTGTGCTATTACTTTTAGGCCTATGTTTTAGACCCGTCCCCCATCAATTTGGTATCAGAGATAATAGCACACGTCACCCACATCAATTTTGTCAATACCTATATATGGGTATAGGTCTTCCACTTCAATTGATGGTACAGTAGCTTCATCGACTTGTATAATTGGATCAATTCCTTGCATGTGCATAGTAATATTTCCTACTGCTAGCTCAGACCCTTTATCAATAGTATTGCTACCATGTTCATCAATATTACCTTCAACCTCCAAACAATTTCCATCACAAATCTGATCATCACAATTGCCACTGCACGCCTCACAAAAACAATTATAAATTGGTGGCAAACTAAAATCCACAACTCCATCTTTATTTTCTTTTTCCAAACTTTTATCAACTGAAAAATTAAAGATAGTATTTGAACCTTCATAGTCGAAACTAACCGGTTCCACCTTTTCGTCCGACTCACACAATAGAGCACTGTGATGAAAAGGGCCAACGTCTCCCTTCCCGTCAAAACCCACACCGTCTTGGCAAGAGGTTTCGATGCAAGTGACACGCTGATAAACGTCTCTCTCCCCATCGTAACTCTTACCTCCTAGGCGTTGAGTTTCGATGCGATTGATACGTTCTGCAAGTTGTTGAATCATCATCTTGATTTCCTCCATGTCGTTGCTATAATGACCCTCCATTCAAGAACCTCCCCGATCAAGCTTGCTTCGAGTCACGGAATCCACCACGCTCTCACCAGAGCTCTGATACCAAATTGATGGGGGACGGGTCTAAAACATAGGCCTAAAACTAATAGCACACGTCACCAGAAATAAGAAGAACACAACTCATTATAGACAACTGAAAAGCGGCTATATTTTCATTATAATGTCAGAAAAAACTCCCCTACAAAGATGACAAACTCTTGCTTAAATAGCATAAGAGTCAAATGAAAATAAGAAAAAGTAATAAATAGAAAGTTACAAAATGAATATCACATCTATCCAATTAATAATAAAAATACTACTAAATCTATGCAATTACAAATAAATATATTAGAAAGAAATCAATACTAATTTGCTGCCACGTTTATTGTTGCCTTGATCTTGGCTGATATTAAAGTCACTCAGTTGATCTCTATATGCTCCTGCATCAATAATATGTAGTAGTTGGGTAAAAATTGTACAATGAGTGAAAATGTCATACAACATAATTTTACTCGTATTCATTTAGTGAATAGAGTTTTTATTATTTTGGGGACCCATTCAAGACATAATGCGTGTCTTAATTATGATCCCTTTTTATAGGAAAAGACACTTTCATTCCATTTATGAAGAAACCAATTGATGTGATGTGTGTTTATTTGTTTTTGCGACTGCACCCCGATATTTGAATGGGTTGCCTACGTACCTTTGGAGATGGATCAAGCTAGTCGTAGTTCAAGAGGTCCAATGAGTGGATGACTCATTGGAGGGCTGTGATTTTTGAGTGAGAATAGTGGTTGGGTGAATTTGGTTGAAGTGAATCAAGGATTCGATTTTGTGTTTAGGAAGCAGTTGCATCTAGATAAATTTGGTTCTAGATTGCCTACATACTTTTTGTGGGATCAAACATGTAGTTCCGACATTTAAGATTTAAATGGGTAGATGACCCATTTATTTTGAATTTGTGTTTGGGAGAGGGTTTAAAGCCCTTGAATTTGGTTTGGACTTTATTTGTGTGATTTGGAATGGATTTGATTTTTGTGATGTTGGGAGAATTTAACTGGAGTCAGTGATTCATTTGGGACTGGCCGAATTTAACTGGTGGAGTCAGGGATTATGTTTAGAATTGCAGTTGCATCTAGTGGGTCGCTAGATTGCCTGCATACTCTTTGAAGAGATCAAACAATTGTAGTTCATACTTTTGAGATTTTCGATTTTATACCGATCTTTTTATTCAACGGAAATATATTTTTGAACCAGTCAAAAGAACACATTTTTTTTTGGGCGGACACCCGATTTTAGTAGAGCATCCACTGCTTTGAAATGGGCTCTAACATTTAAAATGAGTTTTGTGCTGCCTCTTTAATTTGTCGATGAACACTTCAGACTGGCCGGAGGTGAAATGACATGGACACCCAATGTAAAATCCAGCTCATGTCTCCGTACAAATTCAACTCTAGTAGCCACTTGGTAGACGTCATCTCCACTTTGGCAGATTTGCTAAGCTCGAAAACTTTCAGAGTGAGCATCAGCTTGGATTAGAGATTGAATCGGAGATGGAGATAAATTCTATCAGCTTGATTCAGAGGTGGAGTCGTAATATCCTGCCCCATATGAGTAAAGGCGGTTATCATCCTGATTCTGCACTTCAAACAATCCGGGATGTGTATTGGGTAGCGACTCTTTCTTGTTGAGCCTCTTTGATTTAGAGAGAAGTTTCTGACAATTAATCTTGCTTGTTTAAAATTGCCAGCACTCTCTATCAAAATTTGGGGCAATTTTTGGTCTCCGTATTCTTCCATTTCCTTTGCTGGGATTGCATTGCTTCCCTCCTAAACGCCTGGTGAGCACTAGGACGGGTAACTGCTACCTCATTGAAATTTGTTGTCTTGTCGCTACCAATCCACATGAATTTCAAGTGCTTGATTAAGACTTTTGTTCTTTGTGTGCAGGCATATCAACTTGAACATGGCTTCCCAAAAGGTGAGTTGTTACCATGGCACATAATTCAATTATCAAAGTTTAATTGGTTTATGGGTGCGGGTATTGCCACCCGCTTGTTTTCTTTGTTCACCCTACAACCAATATTTTTCCAATTTTACCCCTAAAACAATCTCAAATTAAACAAAATTAAAGAGAAAATACAATATTAAAAAAAATTAACTCAATGCCATTGTTGAACTTGAAATCCCATTGGAGAGTGAATATTATGAGCCTTTGCCAAATTCGCCGGCAACCAACTTCCCCAACAAAGACATTGACTCATTTCTCCTCTCTTTTATCTCTTACCTTATCTCAACCACTGCAAGTGGCCTAGTGGTATTTGCCTAGTTTGGTGTGCTCTCCAACCTATGTTCGAACCCCGAAACTGTCAAAGTGGCCAGGCACTGTGCTGCAATGCACAGTTTGAGCATTTCACATGCGCCGAAGGGATTTATCTTGAGTCTATGAAGCCTTTGGGTTTCCTTGACAAAGTTAAAAAAAAAAAAAAAAAAAAATCTCTTACCTCATCTCCATGGATCTCTATCATTCTCTCCAAGGAGACTATATCTCCTAGAGGATCACAATGATCATCTCTAGAAAAATCTACTCCCTGAATATTTGAAGTTGTTTCAAAATCGATGGAAAAAGTTTTCATTGGACTTCATATTGTCAAATTTGATTGCACTATGTTGTGTTTCTTCATTTAAATTCTCCATGAGCTTTGATCATAGTTCTAAGCAATGGCTACTTTAATAATGAAGACTTCTTTCTTCTTTGTACCGACCAAATTCAATCGTAAAGAAATAGTGAGAGAGAGGAGGAAGAAGGAGAAAGGCTTCACCGATAACTATGAAATGGTTACGACGACGATCTGCAGTTCAGTTGGAATTGTGTTTTTTTTTTTTTCTCTTTCTTTGTTTAGATTTTTGGTTTAAGTTATTGAGTATTTATTTTAATTTTTGTTATTTTTAATTTAACTTAATCATGGGCAAAATAAGATTTTTAAGAGAATATATGGCGAACAAAGAAGACAGATGGGTGGCAATAGCCCCACCATTGATTTATACATGTCTGCAACACCACCGCTTGGTCTCTTTGTTTTATACCAGTACTTGTCTTTTTTTGCTTCAAAAGATTATCCACCATGATTAATTAAGGTAGACTAGTAGCCTTTGCATTATGCCTTGATTTTGTTTTCTTTTGATTGAGAAAAGACCACGTAGCTAGGCATCTTACTTGGTCTTTTGTTGTTTGCCTTGCATGCCATGTGAACTTGCAGCATGCTTTAACAAATCAACCTTTCTTAATTCCCTAGCTTCAAAACATATATTTTGTGATTCTTCAAAACACCTGGAGATAGCCTCGTTCTTTGTCATTTAGGTTTCAAAAAGAAAAAGTTGCATCATACAACACTTTGACATTTATGGTTTCAAAGAATTATAGCTTTTGCCTTTGTGTTTGACATGAACGTCATCTTCTCTCTTTTTTAGACTGAGAACAATAATCAATTTGTCTATGATCAATTGTATCGTCTTCTTTTAGCAATTCTTTATAATCCCATGTTAGACAGAGCCTTTGTATATGCTGCAGGAAGGACTTTGACAGCGAACGCCATTTCACCGCTGGGATTCAATTGACAAGGTGGGTCAGGAGAAGTGAAAAGCTTCAACTTCGTCAGCTTGGTCTTCAAGTTTCTGATCTCCTTCCCTCCTTGCTTGCTGGTTGCTAGAAGTATTGGTCTGTTCTTTGTGTGGCTTGTTTTGCAAGTGGTGCAGGGCCATTAATTTGTTTTGTTGCGGTGGAAAGGAAAGCAGGAGGTAGAAGGCTTTTGGTGGTTACCGTTGTTGGTCTGCAAAACAACTGTTGTGGAAGCAAATGGGCATTGGAGCCTTGTATGTTGACACTCAATTTGCTGCTGCAAAGCACTTGTTGGTACTCAACAAGGCTTAAAAAGAAATTCCACCAGATTGGTCATACACTTGTTGATACACATGTATCGTAAACGAGATTGCAACTGCTCTGGGGACCTGCATAGCTCCATGGTGACACAAGTAAAAGAGACGCTGTAAAAAGAAAAGAAGTACCACTGGTGGATTAGAGAGACCTCAACCTTTGTAACTGCTTGTTGGCTCCTCGACACTTGTTGGCCCCTTGAAGCACGATCAAAATCTCTGAACGTTTCTCCTTCTGTAGCAAGGCTTCGCCTCTTTCTTTATGTATTTTTTTTTCTTCTCTCTAGCCTTTTCTGCTGCTGCTCTCTAGCATTTTCTGCTTCTACTCGCCTCCTCATTTGATGCAAAATCCTCCATTTTATAGGGACTTGGGATCAGCTAGAGATAAACTTCGAGGATATCCAAAATTTGACTTCGAATGGATTCCATAAACTTCAAATTTCAAATATGCGATCCTGAGCTCCGTTGAGGTTGTTAGTTTCTTTTATTTCAACTTGGCTAATTTGTTAGCATTTTGAATCTCCAAGAGGTGGAGTCAATCCCATTTTGTGGATAAGTCAATCTGATTTTGCCTTTGTTTGAATGCATGACCAGACTTGCTTTTGAAACACCATCCTCTTTCTTTCCAACGTGGGGTTGACTCCATGTTTATCCCTTGGAGATTATTTCCTTGAAATGTCTAACAAACCTACAGTCCATTTATGATGAACCCACTAGGTCCTAGTGACTAGGAGTTAAACTCTTTAGATAAGAAAAGTCGAACACTTTTGTTTTAGAAGCTTCATGCTTCTCTCAACACGTGAGCTACAAGCTGCTGATCATCCTCCTTTTTTAAATTTGAATTTTGTTTGCAATAAACTCCATCAACTGCAACTATCATTTGAATTCCCAAGATAGCGTGATAATATTATCACAAGAAATGTGGAGTAAATCCAGCTCTCCCAAACCTGGACGTCACTCTCATGCTTTGTGTTTGCCTCTCGTTCTTATTATTATTATTTTTTGAAAAAATTAGATATAAACCTAAAAATATAAGCTTCTATTGAGAAAAACCCATAGATATTTTTCTTTCAATTTACACCCACTCTACATAAGCAAACCGTCCATATAGAGTATATGTCTATAATTAATGGTTTTTCTCATTCTTTTGATATATCTAATATGCCCTTCTGATTTTAGAGGGTTAAATTAAGTAACTTGCTTAATCTTATCATCCATTTGAATTTGAAATATTAAGCTAAAAAATCAATCATAATCAATTACGTCCTTAATTTCTTCCTTACTTTATATTTTGATTACTGACTTGAGTATATATTTCTATATATGCTCATTACAATAGTAGCTCATTTCTAGCACAAATTTCAATTATTGTTTTCCTTATATGTAGGTATTTTGTTTTCGAATAGATTTTCAATTTTCTTTTCCTTGATGGGGTCAATTATTGTTTCAAAAGATGAAAAGAGATTTTGATTAATCACTGGGACAAATGTTTTTCTTGCTTGAAAGAAATGGCGGGGGGCAAGTAGGTATGATACTTCTTTCTTGTGTCTATGAAGAACGACTAAAGAAATGTTCTTAAAGAAAAGAAAAGGATTCGAGATGGGGTCAAGAAATGGGAAAAAAAGCTTTTGTTATTGTGTTTTCACTTCTAGGCTCACACTTGGTGGCTCTCTATATTCTCGAAAGATTTCTAATTATAAGGTATGTATCTTGTTCTTGGATTACTTTCTTCTTCTTTTTAGGTATATTGTCGTATTAATCCCATGATAGCTTTCTACTCTCAACAACTACATTTCTAATTTACCTACTGAGTAATTAGATGTAAGTGAGACTTGAATACCATAAACCTTCAATCTAAAAAAAGGTCGTATCTTCTACGATCATAGGTATAATATAATAGAAAACCTAATAAAGAGGTATGATACAAAAAAAAAAAATGATCGTAATATAGAGGTGTCCGTGTCATACAAAAAGAAACCTAAGCTCCTATATATTAGATACATACTTGAAATCAAATTAACTAGGAAAAGTGTTCTGATGATCAAGTACTTTGTTATATAGGTATACACATATATTATAGAGACTTTCAACCTAATAAACATGGTCAACTCGCAATGATAGAATACCTAAAAAAGAGGCTAGTGTTGAAAATGATTCTAATAAATAGGTTGATATGAAAATTTCTAGAAATCAAGTTAGCTAAACATATCTGTCTAATCTTTAGGTTGTAATTAACCTTTGAATTCATAAAATTATGTAAAAAAAGATCCATAATTCTAGCAATCATGATGAATTTAATGAAAATTGCGATAATAATGGGACCAATAAAAAAGATCTACAATTAAGGTATTTAAAGATGACGTTAATTTTGCTAGTTGACTTATGTTTGCCAGATTTAAATTATGGCAATTTGTGTAATTCTTCAAAAAATGAAATCTAATATTTTATCCTAGTTGGCTATAATTGGGTGTAAATTGAAAAGAAATAATAGGTGGGTTTTTTCTATTAAATCTTTTAGAAATTGGGTGTATAATGAAATGGCCCTTATTTTTTTCAACAATAGTTAATCTTGACAATGCATTTGACCTTTAGTTAAGAGTAACTTTATCATATAGTCAAAACTAATATACCTTAATCTCCTCCTACATCTACTTAAGTAATGGTTACATTTTTAGGTGGTTGTGCGCAAACTTCTTTTGTTTTCATTAGATGATCCTCATAGGAAAATATGTACAGCAATTAGTATGGCAGTAGCATCAATAGCAAGTTATGATTGGCCGGACTTATTACCATATCTAATGAAGTTGACTAACAACCAAACCAATATGAATGGAGGTAAGCCCTTCCAATTCGTGATCTGCCAACTCTATCTTGATTCTATTTGTGTGGCCAAAATGAGTCTATCAGAAACGTTAAGGGCTAGTTTGGGATTGCTGTGACTTTAAAAAAAAACTGTTGCTACTGTGCTGTGAAAATAATCAGCTGTGAATTAAAACAGTTTCGTGTTTGGTAAATAATATTTTTAAAAGTGTTGTTAGTACATAAAACAACTGCAGAGTATGTTTTGATCCACAGCAGATTCTAAAAGCAACCTCTAGGCTGCTTCTAAAATCTACTGCCAGTGACCTATAACTTTCAATTAAAGCTGCTTTTTATTTATTTACCAAACACAATAAAATTTAAAATTTTGAACAAAAGATGATTTTTTAAAAAGCGAAGTAATCCCAAACGGGGCCTAAGTGTCTTAAATTGTTTGTCGTGCTTTTTCATATTTGTGACTTTGACAAATTTTTTCTGCTTTAGATTTACACGTTTCCTAAATTTTGCAGTGCATAGAGCTCTTAGATGCTTGGCTCTTCTCTCTGTGGACTTGGATGATACAGTGGTCCCATGCTTTGTTCCCGACACTAATTCCCGCTTTGTTCCCATGCTTACTTACAATTGTATCATCTCCTCAGGTTAGTACCCTCTGTCTTCTTTTCCAATTAAGAAAGGCAACTAAAGCTCTTTTGTAGAATACTTTGTTGTTGATCTATTTAAGTCTCATATTCCACTACTACAAAAATTGAATCAGACGACGGCTAAAAACCGTCGTCTGATATGGAGGCAAACCGTCGTATATCGAGGCGCCGTCTGATGAAGGTCGATTATAGGGAACCGTCGTGTGAAGGGCTCGGCAGCATGCCGACAGCATGTCGACAGCATGCTGGCAGCCTGTCGACAGCATTAGTTATTGTGACTGTTATTCAGACAACGGGCATAAGATGTAGCTGTTGTGTGACTGCGATTTAGATGTCGCTTTATTTTATAACCGTTGTGTGAGTTTTATTCAGACGACAGTTTTTATTTTGTAGCCATTGTGACTATTGTATACATTCGATAGTTCTTTTGACAAAAAGTGTCGTGTGAAGACTAACAATTAAATGTATTTGTGCTTTGAGACGACGCATTAAGCTTTTACCATTGTGCTATAACATGTCGGACAATGCTTTTCATTTATTCTTGTTGTCTAATAGTTACAAAATATATAACAATCAAATTAATTCAAATCCCACCACATGTAAAATGAATTCAGTAAATTGATATCAAATAGGGAGTATTTCCCAAATATTCATACACAAATTTAGGATGGTCATTTGCATGTACATTTGTCTTCTCTCTGTTTCTGTCAACTTTTTTGCCATTTTCTACATCATACAATGGCCAAGTACCTTGCAGCTCCATGTCTACAAGTCGAGCTACTGTCTGTGATCCTTGGGACACATCCTTGGTACTTGCCATGTTGCTTAGCCTAGTGTTGGCACCAGTAAGAATGGGCAGGCCTCCTCTGAGTTCCTACTGATATTCCAATAACCATTCCAACAACAATTGAATAGATGCAGAAGTTTCCAATTGATGTTAAGAGCTGCAACCATCAAACAATTAAATACTACTTTGGAACCATCAAACAATTAAAAAAGGTGACATCACAATCTAGTTATCTAAAGCACGATGGTAGAAGGGTCACTGCCAATTCTTTGCCATTTGGAACCTCCAAATAAACCTGCATAGTGGTATGAAATGAAGGTGGGTGAGATGCCAAACCAACTTAAGAACATTAAAAAAAAAAAAAACAACTAAAACAAGGGAAATGAAATGCAGCAATCTGCAATACACATTATCCTCCCACCTCAGTGGTGTAACTACTCCTTGGTTTTTGAATATTTCTTCAAATAACTCACTTGGAGTTAAAGATCACATGGTCACTTAATCACGTAGTTACATATAAGAAAGCAATGAATTGAGTGCATGTCATGAATTAATTTTACCTCATAAGCATCTTTAGATATCTTAAAGCTACTCTCCAGGCAAGAGAACCAACTTCATCATTTTCAAGCTGCTCTCCTTACAAGTATACAAGATTTGGCTAATACGATTCAAGCAATTTACAAAACTCCTCTTTGCTTGGGTTAGTCAGAGTTTGAAGCTACATTCAAAGAGTCAAGACATTGTAAAATTAGAAATAAACTAAAACACCCAATTCACTTAATAAGCTGAGAACAAAAACATGCTTCTGAACTGAAAATCCAACTCACCTTGGCATCTTCAGCTGATGCAAACATTACATATCCAAATCCACGAGATCAGCCAGTTGACTACTCCTAAAAGTCATGGAAACAAAAGTCATAAGAGATAAGAGTCAAGAATGCAAAAATGCATCAAACTAAGTACAAATCAGAACATTATGGAATTAATTTATTTCAAAAAACATATTTCAATGTAATCCACACAAGTATCTAGTACAGTGGCATAAAAGAAACAAAATCGTTGCACATCCCAATCACTAGACCTCTAGTCTTTTTTTTTTACCTTGCATAGTATGCAACACAAGGAAATATACTAAGAAAATTTTCATGACAAACTGAAAACTACAAAACAACCTAGAAAGCATAAAAGCTTGTTATCAAAACTAAAACCAAAAAACATCAAAGACAATATCATTTTATCTTAATGAGTAGAGAAATGTAAAGAGCATACCAAAGAGAACTGGCCCAAGAGAACAGAAGGTCCTCTTTCTCTTAGGCCACACAAAGCAGCAGTAGTAGCAGAAACTATTATTTCATTAAGCAACCCAATTCATCTTGTTAAAAAGGAAGAGAAGGGATATAGTTATCTTGTTACAAGAAGCCTTGGAAGGTACCTTTAAGAGATCTAATGACCAATATGCCGCCGAACAAATTGTCACATAATTCTGTGCCAACAAATAAGTTTCCTATCAATTGATTTCTTAATGCATAGACGTTCAGAGAGCTTCCAAAAGAAAAAGAAAAAAAAAGAAGGAAAGAAGAAACCTTGGCAATCTGCAATCCAAGTATTATGAGCCACTCAGTAGCAATAATTCCAAGTTGCTTCAATACACATTTTCAAGAACAGAAACCTATTGGGAGAGTCATAGAACTCAATTCCTAAAGCTTGTGGCTCTAAACTTTCTTTTGCTGAAACAGATACTAAAGCACTGACTAGTTGTCTGCCATGTCCCTGACTATCAAAGGCAGAATAGATAACAAGTCTTGCAGTTGGTGGTGAGCTTGACAGTAGCAATTGTGCTCCTTGCATTGGTAAGAGCATCCAGAAACAACAGCTATAAGTATTGAGTTCTTAAGGAGCAAGTAAATTTTTTCCACACTAAATAATCCGTTTTTAAAGAGTACAGCAAGTAATGCTTACTTACATGACCCTATTTGATATCGGGCTTCAAGAGCAGATTCACATTCATCTGTATCATGAGATTGGTCCCAAAGAGCAGATTCACATTCACCTTAGGAAACAGAACAAACACTTGAAATTAATGAAAACAGCAACAATTAATCCCAACAAAATCCATAACCAAAATCAACACAAACCCAGCAAAAATATCATAAAAGATATTCAATCTCCAATAATAGACCCTCTCTACATCTTACTAATGGAAACTTAGTGTTTAACTTCAGGTTGCCCAACATATAAACAAATACGTGAGTAGTATAGCACAAGAACAACTGTTGAATACCCTAGAGGATCAAAATTGAAAGGCTCACAATCAAATAGGCAATGATGAATATTCATCAGGATGTAATCCAACTTACCCATATATGCTCCAACTACTACTATTGCAGCCAAACCAGTCATTTGCAGGAATATCTGATATCAAATACAAAAGATGAACAAAGAAATGAGCTTCCAAACATCAATCCAAACTGAATATGATCAACAGAAATATTAATAATTATATAAACATTAACAGAAAGAATCAAGAACAACAGCATCCATCATATCTAACCAAAATCAAGCACACAACAGACCCACAATCAAACAGTAGAAAGAATCTATTCTATTCTATTTTCATCAATTGGCCGGGTATTCCAGATAACCAAACTTTTTGTCTTGGGTTGACTTTACCTTCTCCATTCCAGAAAACCCCATGATAATTACAACAAAAAGATCAAAACTTGAGAGGACCCAAGTGAAAACAAGACGCAATAATCAGAACCCAGTTACAGAATCGAAGAGAATCAACAGAAAGAAACGATTTTGATACCTGCAATTCGGTCTCACGGCTGGGTGCGACAGGAAAAAGAAACAACTCGGTCTCGACTTGCAGCTGGATGCGACGGGAACCAGTCGGAGAGGCTAAAGTGGCCAATAATGCTTCGCTCGAAGGGAATCGGCTCAATCTCAGTTCACCGGTTCAATCCCATTCGCAGAGAGATGAGATTGGTTAGAGAGAAGAATGAGGGTTTGGGAGAGTGAGGTTTTGGCTAGAGAGTGAGGATTTTCGTTTTGGTTTGGGTCTGTCGAGATAGAGAGAAGAATGAGGGTTTGGGAAAGTGAGGATTCTGGTTTTGGTTTGGGTCTGTCGAGAGTGGGGCGACCAAGAGAGCGAGAGACTAGAGGATCTATCGATAGTGAGACGAGTCAAAATAGAGTGAGGCGCTAGCTGTCGAGAGAGGGTTTTGCTATTTTGTTATTTTTGTTATGTTTTTTGCTCCAAGTGTTAGGGTTTCTGCCAGATTTGTGAGGCCCTATCAATTTGTACAAGGACTCACACAACAGATTTGTGTAAGAACGTGGTCTGAATGTAGCCATTTAAATTTAGGGTTTGTCTCATATTAATTGGACTTCCCTCCGTGGGGAGTTGGAGAAAATTGTGGAGAGAAATCTCCCTCCTTTCTGTCGAACATTTTAATTAGACCACAGTTTTATTGTTTATCGTCGTATGATTAATACATGTTAGGGAAAATTTGGGGTTTGAGATGACGTTTGGCACCACATGACATGGTGGAAAACTTGGCGCTCAATTTTTTTAGGGTCATACAACGGTTCTGTCCTTATACGTCTTCTGAACTAATTCATAATTCCATATCAGACGACAGATTTTTTAAAAACAACGTCTAAAAAAATTAAAATCAATCAGACGACGGAAAACTATAATGCGTCGTCTGAGAGGCGTCGTCTGATTCAATTTTTGTAGTAGTGTTCTTTTGCTTATGAACCATGGTTATTTTAAGAGGAAAACATTTCATGGCATTTGTGGCACTTGATTGTTAATGCAGTTTATGAATTAACAGATTAAGATGTTTATGTCATAATTTGATAGTTTTCTTGATTGTATGGTGAAAGTACAGCTTCGCTTATCAAATTAAAAAACAACTGAAGAAAGAACATTGCATTATTTGTTGTTTTCTAGTTTTCCATTGTAATGATTGATTGTGTATGTTGGTATCACCAATGTCAGTTACTTCCGTTGTACAATGTCAATGTCTGCTTCAATATATAGTTTCTATTCTATCAAACTTAGGCTAATGCCTTCTCATTTACAGTACAATATCATGTTGATCAATATGTGTTCTTATAATACAGAATGGTGAAGAGGGTTGTTAGTTCAGAGGTAGATATCTCAATGCACACACTACTAGAAAATATAGCTAGAGCACACAGTGCAGAATCTGTGTGTATTTCTCTTAATTTACACACTTTTTCGTGTGAACTTGCCATTTCACACGATACGGTGACAGATTTTTGATCTGTACGTATTGCCGGCATTGCTACACGATAAAACTTGTCCATGTGGAAGAAATTGGCGGGTCCCACACTATTCTCATATGCTGAAACCCAGTCACATCAATCTAACGAGCTTGTGTTATAATATATTACTAGTTCGTGTGAATGGTATTTTATCTTGGTTTTAGAAATTTTATTGTTTCCTTCGTTACTGTTTCAAAATACATGGTTCCTATTTCAAAAATACATGCTCCCAGAGGACGAACTGATCTAGAAAAGTTCTGGGCAAAGGAATTGCACAAGAAATCTTAAGTCAATTATCTAGATCCAGAGGTCGGTAGTTGCAATGGCAAAGATTAAGTCAGCGGAGGAGGACAGATCCAAAACTACTACTTCGTATTCTTCATCAGACCATTTGCACATGACTACTGATTCGAAAGAGTTGCAAGTATTAGATCAAGAAAATTAAATGAAACATGAAGACTAGTTTGGAAAATTTCCAATCATGAAGTTTCAATAACCCATTTGATAACGAGTCTACAAATCAAGAAACTCAGTTCATACCATGATAAAACTAACAAGGACAAGAACGATTTGGGTGAACTGCGACTTTGCAATTCTGCATGTACTTCGACAACCGACCGGAGATCATTGAGATATGAGAAGGAATAACACAAAAGAGAAGAATTTCAACCTCAAAAAACCCAATAAAATATATAACATATATATATATATATATATATATATATATATATATAAGAAAAGAAAACTAGTTTACCAGAAAGCTTCCATGGACCAAGGCTATTTGGTTAAGTCCCTAGTTGACGGTGGAGATTGCTGCGTAGGATGGAGGACGGTGTTGTGGAAGCGAGGATCAAGTGGGTTTTTTATGGCAGTGGCGATGGGGTTGAAGACCCTTTTGGCTTTTGAGAGGTTTGGGGAGCTCTGTTGGTTAAGTGTTGATAAACACTCAGTCTTCCTTTTCCCTTATTTCGTGTGGTTCATTACCTTATTTCCTTTTAAGACTCACATAGGAATTCGTGTATAAAAAGAGATGCACACGGATAGTCGTGTGTGATAACAAAAGGCAACAGTACATGATGAGACAGGATTCTTGACACGATTATTAACATTACACAAAAATCCGTACGTAACCAATATCACACGGAGTTCTATATGTGCAAGGAAAATTAAATATGAGAGTGTAAGAATCTCTGATGTGAATGTCTAATCAATTTTTTTATCCACGGCTATCCGTGTGCAATAGCATCCCAATTTTACTTTATTCCCATACACTATGCCAATAATGTCTTGAGACGACACATTTTAGAAGACAGAAAACAAGTTTTATGTCGTCTGAAATATTTCAAGTTTTTTAGATGACATAATAAACTAATTGTGTTGTCTGAATAACATGAAAATCCATACTAGTACATTTTTTCTAGCTTTGAAAAATTCAGACAACAGATAACTGTTGTATGAAAAAACTAAGAAATTCTCACTTTCAATTGAAAAAATAAGACAATAAATTTATGTTGTCTGAGTGAAATAGGGAAATTACTTCTCATTGTGTGTCCAAAAACTTATTTTTGTTACAACGTAAACTTTCCAAATTGATGCCCTAGCAAGCCCGTTATTTTCCCACACTGGTCAAAAACTCAAAACATCAAAAACACATTCTCTCATGCCTAGCTCTATCTCGACCCAGCAACAACCCAGAGCAACAAACCCAGCAGCAATCCAATTTATAAAACAGACTCTCTCTCTCTCTCTCTCTCTCTGGAGCCTTCAACTTTGATCTTTTTCATTCTGGATCTGATTCATAGCTGCTTAATCTTGAGGCCCCGATCTATCGTCAGCTGAGGTTACATGTTGCTTGGGTTTTGGCAAATTAAAAACCCAAGCTTGAGCCCTTCGATCTCTCTTCGTGAAACTCTAAAATCCCATTCCTAGATGCCAAGTTCTCTGCTAGTTTAGTTCCTACCGAATCTATGCCTTATCATCTCCGGCAGAAGTTATCGCTTCCTAAATACGAACCCAACTTTTGGTGAAATGCAAATAAGGGCACTTTTCTATTCTCATTGCAGAGAATTGGTATCCAAGATTATGAATTTCCTGCTACAAAGGTAAGGTTTTCAATCAACATCTCAATTTGCCCAGATAAATTCTTTATCAGTAACCTCTTATTTAGATTCCATGCCTTTGTTATTTAAGTTTACAACTTTGCCATTAATGTTGTGGATTTTAGTTTCCAAACGAAATCCTAGATCCATGTTAGTCAAAGTTATAGGGTATTGAGGATTTATGCAGATAATTGGAAGAAGGTTTGATTGTAATCAACTCGGTTTCTGTTCAAATTTTGTTATCCCTTAATTGGTTAAATCCTTTGCAATGGTTTACTTAAGATGATTAACTCTTGCCCAAAGGTATTAGTCTCCCTGTCCCATTATCCTTGTCCTCAGAGTGTCACTAACTTATTAACTCTTATATTCTGAGCTTATGTTGGCTTTAACAGTGATTTATGATTTCTTGTAACAAAACTGAGGATCAGTAGTATACGAAAAAGCTGAAGACCAAATTATCTATGTTGTTGTAATTTCTCCAAATCATGGTTGCTTAGAGATGTAAGGGTCTGTTTTGGTGGAACTTATTTATATCTTGAATTGGTTGGTTAATATAGGTAACAAGTTCGATTCGATCTGCAAATGATTTCTGTGCTTAATTTTATAGTTAATATCTGTTGAGATTGGATTATCAAATTGGTCTATAATCATTCTATTGCAACTTACGTTGTGTTTATTGAATATAGAGGTTATATTGCAAAGCTCTTACCAAATGATGTCATATAGCTGACCCTAAATAATAACGGCTTTATTATTATTACGTATTATTTGTGAGGGAGGTGATGATGCCATGATTTGGTGGACATAAAAGGTTTAATTAGATGGTCTATTTGTCTCCTAGTGGAAGCCTATTCATTCTGAATTTGAGTGATTAAAAGTTGGTACTTTGCATTGCATTGCTGGCTTGAAGCTTACATGACGATGACATGCTACATGTAGCCAAATACACCTCAAAATAAATTCTCTTTAAATATAATGGAAACTTTTGATCAAAATTTCAGAAGAACTTTTCCCAGAATTTGGGTGCTGACAAATAATAAGACACAGCTATTAGAATTTATCTCTTAAGCTTTATTCGGATGTTCCATGCCATACTTTGGTAGTTGGTTTAATTAGAAGAAGGTTCATATCTTTCTGCTGGACATAAGATAGTGTTATTCATATATTTCTCTCCTTCTGATAGTATTGGTATTATTCCTCAGGTACTATGACTTGAAGGTTGGGAATGGAACTGAGGCAGTGACAGGATCCCGGGTTGCAGTACGGTTGTGATCAAGTTAAATTTCAATATTGTAAGAATATATGATCAATACTGTCTCCAAGAATATATATGCCAATACCAAGTGTTATTAGATATCACATATTACTAAGCTTCCATACTTGATTAGATACCAAATGAACCTTTGAGACATTCCTAGTAGGACCTCACTATGCTCGTAGCTAGTTGTCTGCTCAAGTATTCAAGTACGATGAATGCAATTTATATGAGAAATTCAAGAGTCTTTCAAATTACCAAATATTTATATGAGTAATTCAAGTACGATGAATACAATTTAACCATGCATCTCTGTTTGCAGGTTCATTATGTTGCAAAGTGGAAGGGTATCACTTTCATGACAAGTAGACAAGGACTTGGTGTTGGTGGAGGAACGGGGTAAGGATAGATTGGTGCTGCTCTTCACTTGTATATTTAGTACTATAGGTCATTCTGGTAGTAATTTCAATTGCTGTCACTCTCCTCTTAAACGACAATTTAGGAACCAACCAATTTTATGCTCATAGAATTTAGTTCCCAGAATAACTATCTAGACCATAAACTGCATTACTATGTAGCAAAACAGTTCTGATTAGTAAAATTTCAGAAAGAAAAAAAAATTATTTCTTACATTAAGCATTCACATGCTTACTAATGTTTTCTTTATATGATGAGTCACCGCTCGTTAACTGAATCTCATTGATCCTCACACATTGAACTCTCTGAGAAAAATTGTATTGATTACTCGGACTGTTCAATTGTCTCCATGGATCATTTATTTGAGATTTTCGCATCTTAGTTTTTAGTTGGAAGTGTGTAATGTGTATTATATTGATTATACGATAGAAGAAGAATTTCTATCAACAAAGTCCATACAGTATGCACTAACCACTGTTTTAGTGTAATGTACATGTATGCTTGTGTGTGTTTCTAAATCTTTAAGCTAATGTACATATGCTTGTATGCTGCAGCCATACGGATTTGATGTAGGCCAATCTGAGAAGGGATCAGTCCTCAAGGGGTTAGATATTGGTGTAAAAGGCATGCGGGTAGGAGTCCAGGTGAGATTTGTTTTTGGCATATAAAGTTTCATTGCTATGTTCTGAAGCCATGTTGCAGCATAAATTGAGTTTATACTTTGCAGAAGAGGTCACAAGTTCCTACATTATCATTTTGGCGTTTAGTATTAAGCCATCTATGTGGATTTATGTAAAGACTAAAGATTAGAATTTCAGACATCTGATGTATATTTGTTCCTCTCTCACTGTGTAAGAGTTTTAGAGTTGCTGTGGTGATAATTGTTCAAGGTGTTGGACATTTTTTGTTCTCTATGATACTCGTCATGAAAGTGAAATCACTTGAACAACTGAAATGACAGCTACTTCTTTTCTTGATTTTTTGTTTTCTTATTCTGTATTATAAGTATCCCTTTGGGTCCCAATAATTTATCAACTGTTTGATTTAGATTCTTTGTTCCTCAACGATTGCTTATAGTTCCTCCTGAGCTGGCATATGGAAGCAAAGGAGTCCAAGAAATCCCTCCAAATGCAACAATAGAGGTAACATAACTTTATGGATGCTTTTCTATTTTCCTCTTCCAGGATTTTTATGTGAACTTAAGTGCAATCAATGCTTAAATTTCTTAACTCAAACATCCATGATTAGCAGATGCTTAGTCTCCTGATTTTATTTCAAAGTTAGCATTTTAGTATTAGTTTATATATATTTCCTGAAGGCATATAGGTATGCATGATATGGAGGATGAGCTGAAACTTAGTTTTAAGTCTTACTATTTGTTTCTTTATGGGAGCAGGGCATATTTTATTTCCTGTGGAGCTGATCCAATCCCAACAGTTGATTGGAGATAATCCATCACCCATGAAGTTGCTACCTCTAACTCCCAGTCCCATAGGCTTACCATCAACAAGTATTCTGCTTTTGAAACCCCTGAGAAGCTTCCATGGGTAATACCCTTTCTTGTAAACTTAATATATAAACAAAATTGATCACATAGTGCAGTCAAGTAGTTGTTAGTTTCTAGATTGCTTCATGACCTTCTCTATTGTATTAGCATCCATTTTAATAAATTGATAAGCTTTTGAAATTGATAGTCTTTTGGTTGGGAGTTGGAACTTGTGAGTGATTAGATTTCTTTTAATCTCTTATAAAATTGTAGTCTAAGTAGTCATGGATAGGTGCTAACTTTATTTGGAATTCTGCAGAAACTGCCCTGCAGCATAGCTCTCTTTGGTATTTGTTTTACCCTACTTACTGATCTTCAAATATACTGAAATTTTGACATGTTTCTGTTTTTTTAGTTAACAAAGGATCTGGAAAGTTTCATCTTATTCCGAAGCAAAGTGAATTTTCGGTGATTCTTCCAAATTTGGTCTGCATTTGGGAAAGTTCCAGCATTTTTAATGTATCCTCTAATTTTTTGTTGAGATTTGAACTCCTATTTGAATAATTTGACTTCTGGTTTTTATGTATATTGAATTATGCATTTCAAATGGTTGTTTCAAAACTGATTTCATATCAATTGGACTAGCAATGAATTTTTGGTGAATTTTCTAAGTTGACCATGCTGCTGAGATTTTTTTTATATATGACTCCTGCAGTTCAGTCAGATTGTGTTCATCTTTTTCCTTGCTGTCCTAAATCCGAATTCCATGAAAATTCAGTATGTTCTACCTTAACATGTTTACTATGTGTCTGCAAAACAAATGGACTTTAATAAATTCCCAAAGCTAAGTTGTTCATGCCTTAACATTCCAGTTCACTTATGTCTCCCTTTTGATGTGTGATGCAGATTGCTTTGACTCTTTCGAGTCAATTTTACTAGGAGACGAGAGCTTGCAGATCGCCTTGTCAATTCCATATATATATATATATATATATATATATATATATATATATATATATATATATATGGTAGATTGCTTTGGAGTAATATTACTCTGTAATTATTTGTTTTTGGGTTAGAATCTAGTTTTGCTTGGTGTTCTCTTAAATTATGTTCTGAATTGGCTTCAAACCTTTTGACTTTGATGATATAACAAGCCTTTCATATTGTTCCAAAATGAATGATGTCTATATGGTCAACAATCAACACAAGATTACAACATATGTTGTCTCAACATGAAAATGAACAACTAAATCGTACCAAAATATGTTGTTTCTTGTTATATCAAACAACATAAGAGTGAGTTTCTGACCTCAATCAAACTACACAAGTACATGATTACATATAATTATATTGTCTATCAGACAATATAAATACTTAAAACAGTGGTTGGAATACAAGACAAAAGACATAAAAATAAATTCTTAAAACTATTTAGAGGACAGATGAGTTATAATTTACCCAATTTTAAGTGAATTTCAAACAACAATCAAATGTCTTTGAAAATGCATTCAGACAACAGATTGTTAAACAAGCCTTTATTTTGGTAACTTCAGACAACATATAAATGTATTCTATCTTATTAAATGTTAGACAACAGCAGTTTTATTAAAACTGTAGTTTGTAGTTCATTTGAACAACATTAATCTGTCGCTGTATGTGATTATTAATGATAGAAAGTCCCAAATCCTTCAGTGTTGGGTTGTTCAGACGACAGATATCTATCGTCTGAAGGCTTTATTGGCATAGTGATATAACCCTTTGATTCCACACAGTGTCTCTGTGTATTACTAATTCATATGGAGTTTTATATCATATGGTGCTATAAGCCACAATACTCATCTGTGTACAAATCCGTGACAAATATATCTGTGTGCAATAGCTACTTTTTCTTGTAGTGACATCAATTACATATATTACATGTGAAGAGTTGCAAAAGCTTGTCCATCTTTCTTATGGATTTTGTTGTCATGGAAGTATTGAAATTGTTTTAGGCTTTTAAATTAGTTTTCAAGGGACATGTACTTGTGATCATGATCAGCAAATGATCAATAATGTGGATTGTTTTCAGCAATACAATGTATTTACTTTAATACAATTTCTATTATATGGAAGTTTCATTACTATTGGAGTTCTATTTTCAGCTAGTTTTTTTGAGGTAAAAGGTACTGAAATTTCATTAAGGTGAAATGGAGTTACATTCTTTCATGACTAGATCATGAATACAAGCAGGAGGTAAGACCTCCCATGTTTCACGATGAGGTGCTTCATAAGCATAACTAGCTAATCTGTGTGCAATACTATTGCATGACCTAGGTGCAAATACAAGTTTCACACCATGCATAGAACTAATTTTGGTTCTAATGTCTAGAACCATATTACTAAGTTCAGAGAGATCTTTAGCATCATTGTTAATACATTGGACTGCTAAGAGACAGTCCGTTTCCACTTCCACCTGCTGTAGTTGCAAAAGTTCAACATATTTCAGTCCTTCCATAATGGCACAAAGCTCAACTTGCTGTGCAGAATTTGCATGAAGCACCGGTTCTGCAAAAGCAGTCTGAAACCGACCATGTGAGTCTCTAAGCACTCCTCCAATTCCCCCATGAGAAGCATGTGCCCCAAAAGCGCCATCAACATTGAGTTTAGGGATGCTTGCCGGTTTCCGCCTCTGCACAACCTTCTGGACCCGACCATTCGGATTGTCTCTAGCACGTTGAAACTCTGTGAGCCATGTAAAGCAGCCCAACATAATGTCAACAGAGGTCTGTACCTTATCCTCCCATAGTTTCAAGTTGCGGTTCTTCCATAATCCCCAGACAATCATGAGTAGTTTTTCAAACAAATCAGTTTTAAGACTCAAAGATTGTTCCAACATCCACTCTTTAAAGTTTGGATGTGGTAAGCTGTTATGCAAAGAGAAGGGAGTACCCGAGAGAATGGTTTGTGCTGTAGGACATTTACAGAAGAGGTGTGCAATGCTTTCAATTCTTTAATTACAGAGTAAGCAACTCACAGCTCCTTCATATCCCTTCTTCTCTAGTAGGCAGAATGTCATTACATGCCCTCCAAACACAAATTTGTACCTTCCTTGGAACCTTAGCCTTCCATAGACGCTTCCAAAGCTCCAAGTAAGGGTCTCCATGAGAAGTAGATGTTAACACATGGCCTAAAACTTGTTGCCTTGCAATCCAGTACGTACTTTTTACAGTGAAGGAACCTTTTTTCTCTGGGTTCCAGCTTAATCGATCGGGAGCAGCAACCTGCCTAAGAGGTATGCACAAGATGCTATCTGCCACATGAGGAAGAAATAGAGATTGTATAGTTTCTCTTTTCCAAGTTCTTGTATGGGGATCAATCAGCTCCGCTACATGAACAAGCTCCATGTTATCCGGTTTTTGTATCATGTATCTTGGGCAGTGAGGCACCCAGTTATCCTCCCACAATTTGATCTGTATACCATTACCCACTTGCCATATCGCACCTGCCAATAAAAGAGGTCTACTTTCCAGAATACTCCTCCATGAATATGAAGGTGCCGTACCCAGATCTGCTTCCCAAAAAGAACAGTTGGGAAAATAACGTGCTTTGTAGACTTGAGCAATCAAAGAAGTAGGTTTAGTAAGCAATCTCCATCCCTGTTTAGCAAGCATTGGAAGATTATAGGCATAAATATTTTGAACCCCATGCCACCTTCATGCTTAGTCAAACATAATTTTTCCCAACTTCTCCAATGTATTTTCTTTTTCTCATCTGTGGCACCCCAAAAGAAGGACGCACAAAGCTGATGAATGTCATCACACAAGCTCTTTGGAAGAAGGTAGCAGTTCATAGCATAAGTAGGCATCACTTGGGCCACGGCTTTGATAAGAATTTCTTTTCCGGCACAACTAAGGATTTTAGACTTCCAATTCACCAACTTTTTGGACACCTTGTCCTTCAAGTATTGGAATCGTTTCATTTTGGACCTCCCAACCCTCAATGGTAATCCAAGATACCGATCATGCTCCGAAACACATTTCACTCCCAAGATGGAAGCCAAAGTGGACTTCAAAGCAGGTTGAACATTATTGCTAAAAACCACACTACTTTTAGCAAAGTTTACCTTCTGACCAGAGGCACGTTCATAAATGTTGAGAATACCTTTAATAACTGTACATTCTCTTATGGTAGCTGCACCAAAAAGAAGACTGTCATCTGCAAAGAAGAGGTGATGGAGTACTGGAGCTTGAGGACTCATCTTTAAACCCTTGAAGGTGCCAAACTGAACCGCTTGAGAGATTAGAGCAGATAATCCTTCGGCACAAAGGATAAACAAATAAGGTGAGAGTGGATCCCCCTGACGGATACACTACTAGAATAATGCTAATAAACATCATGTCATAGACATCGGTTAGGATTTGAGGCGATGTAAAAAAAATTTCTAACATCGGTTCTTAAAAATTTGATTTCTATCTATACATTAACATCGTTTCTAATAGTTAACCGATGTCTACATTTTTTTTTCAAAATTTTGAAAAACGCGGAAAATGACTAAGTTACAAAATTTTCAACGCGGGGGGAGAAAATTTCAATTCCCCAACACTTAGTCATATTGACTGCCTCGACATTTTTTTCATTCTCAAACCCTACCCACCATGACACAGCACTCGACCTCCTCTTCCTCATCCTCCGCCTCCAACCAGCACCCAACTACTCTCCGCCTCGGCCTCCGTCTCCACTCTCCTCCTTCTCTGCCTCCGTCTCCGTTCTCCTCCTTCTCCTCCTCCGACACACCTCTTCTCTCATCTCTCTTCTCAAATCCACCAATGATGCAGTCCATGCCGGAGCTCCGCCTTGTTCCCTCGTCGAGCCCACCATGGAAGATAAGACCTAACATTCAAGACAAGGCTCGCTGTCGATTCAGGTATTGGATTATTGGGTCTCACTCGATTTTGCGTTAAATTGTTTTCAATTGCTTTTGGGTATCTTTTGGTTAATTTCTCGGTTAATTTTTGTCTAATCGTATGTATCAATCTATATCTATGTGTGTACCTATTTTGGGGGTTACTTCAGGTTTGTTGAGTGGATGGATTGTTGTTGTTCCGGGACTGAAATTACTCTCAAGATGTTGGATATGAAGACCATCTTCTTTTTCCTTGTAGGAATACCTTGTTACAGCATCCAAGAACCAGATCTTGTATGTCTTCTTCAGTTCCCCTAGACTCTGGGTATGTTTACTTATTTTTGTTTATCTTTGTTCTCCTCAATCCTAGTCTTTTGAGATAGTGTGGCATGTTATGCTATCAGTGTTTATCTAGACTAATGATGTATACACATGTGAATTGGATTGACAATTTAGCAATATATGTCATGGATCAATCTAGGATGGATCTTTGAAATTTGTGAGTGAGTTCTTGAATGTGGGAGTGGGTGATGAGTGATTGGGAGATTTGAATGGGTTTTGTGAGAGATTTCGAGAACGTGGATGAGGCATTTGGTAGTAGAGACATTCAATTGAGTTGGGTTGATGTGAGGTATGAATTGGAGTGTGGTGAGAATGAGGCTGGATTGAAATGTGGTTTTTTTCGAAAGGGGGATTAGCTCCTCTGATTCAATTGAGTCTTGGAATATCAGATGTTATGGGGATGCCTTTGGAGTGCAAGTTTTGTGATCTTGAGTTGGCTGAGTTGAAAAAGTTGCCTAGAAGTAGAGCTGATGATGGCTTGTTTTCTGTGGAAAGCATGAAGTCGCAAACAAGAGGTCATGAGGTGAAGAGGCTGTTCTGGGGAAGTGTTGGCAATGGAGTGTCGAAGATTCAGGTTAAGGCTTTGCACATGTCCCTTCTGTCCAAAATTCTGGTTCTGAAAGGCTTGCACATGTCCCTTCTGTGCTATCAACATTAGCAGAAAATTCATTTCTATTTGAACTTCTTTCTTCTTATTATTGTGTTTTAAATTTAACATATCACTCAAGTTAGATAAAGAAAGGAAATGGAGACTAGGTGTCTGAGTTTGCTAATTTCTAGATTCTTATGTTTTCATGTTCTTATATGTACAATTGAAAGTTTGGCAAAACTGTTTTAAGGAGTTGGTGTCTTCACCCTTTCTGTCAGTTTCAACTACAGTACTTGCAGTCCTTAGAATCGTTGGCTAGTTCTCTTGTACAATCACTACGATCTTACTACCTTTGTATTATTTTAAATATGAATAAGTGGCAATGATGTATTATTTGTATGTCATAGGACTTCTGCTACTATGCCAATACGATCTTTTTGGTTGACCTTCTTCTATATCCAAGGAATGAAAAGTTTTTCAGGGTTTGTTTCTCATTTGCTGAGGTAAGCAACAATTTCAGTTACTTTTCTTTTTGAGGGAGTAATTATTCACTTGTCAATTGCTGACTGTTTAAAATGCCTCTGCAGGGGCCATTAGCATGGGCACTGATTGTTTGGCGTTGTAGCTTGGTTTTTAGTTCACTTGACAAATTAGTCAGTGTCCTGATACATCTTTTACCTGGTGAGCTGGTCCTTTCTTTATATACCTCTGAAACAAACTTCTAGTACCTCTGAAACAAATTTCTAGTAAATTTTTTTTTCTACAAAACTTGTGTTAAGCAGTCCCACAGGTTCTGTAGCATGTGTGGTATCTCTGGACATATATGAGATCGGAGAGAGCTTCCATTATGGTGGTTAGCTAGTTATAAGGAATTTGTGATGGATATTATCGTTGGATCTTCTCATATAGAAATTCAAACTTATGATCAACTGTCTTGTTTTGATGATGATCAACCCTCATGGGTCAAGTGTATGTTAGATAAGCTGTGGTGATCTGTTATGTTCATGCCCCTGAAAATATTGTATTTTTTGTTTCAGGGTTGGTTTTCTTCATTATTCGATGGTGGGATCCAGCAACATTTGCAGCCATGCATCCTGAAGGATCTTCTGCCAGAGCTTCTTGGCCTTATGTAGAAAGCAAAACTTATCTGTGGACATGGTTGTTTGTGGTGCCCCTGGTCGCATACTCCCTCTGGCAGCTTTTGTATTTTCTCATTGTCAACGTTTTACGCCGACAAAGGCTGTTAAGGGATCCTAAAGTGATGACTTCTTACAGGTCCAATCTCTCACCGTCCTCATTCCCTGCGTTTTGGTTCATGTCCTTTCTTTCACCCTTATCTGATTATTTCATTCTTGACAGAGAACTCTTGAAGAAGGCGCAAAAAGCAAACAATTTGTGGTGGCGCTTAAGCGGTTTGCTTGGGGATCAAAATCGATTGTTTATGTACATTGTTCAAATTGTCAGATAGCACAGAACTCTTGGATGGCTGCTAATGTTGATAATCCCAATGTTAGCTCATCACAATTGATCTTGGTCTACCTGTTGATTGGATTTTCTGCAACATTTATTTTACTGTTCAGATCTCTGTTAACAGTTGGTTTGGGTCTTGAGGCATCAAGGGCTTTATTTCTCAGCTACTAAACTCTCTATTTCATGCACCCATGTCTTTCTATGACTCAACGCCTCTGGGAAGGATACTAAGTCGGGTATGCATTTTAACTAGAAACTTTAATTATAGACTGAGGACTTAAAAAGGACCTAATTGTTTTATGTACTGCATTTTGATTGTTTAGCTTTCATCTGATCCAAGTATCGTAGATCTTGATATTCCATTCAGCCTTGTCTTTGCTTGTGGAGCTACCATAAATGCTTACTCCAATCTTGGAATACTAGCTGCTGTTACATGGTAAGTCCTGTTTGTTTCCATACCAATGGTCTTTCTGGCAATTCAGCTACAGGTATGCTATTTGAGCTTCTTTTATATCTTGTTGGAATTTGAAATTGAACGAGCAAAGCATGTTCTTTTGCGTGGAAACTTCTTTATATGACACAGTATGTCTTCCTTTCAGAAATATTACTTTTCTACTGCAAAGGAGTTGATAAGGATCAATGGAACAACCAAGTCTTTTGTAGCAAATCATCTAGCAGAGTCTGTCTCAGGCGCCATTACAATAAGAGCTTTCAATGAAGAAGAGCGCTTCTTGGCAAAGAATTTTCACCTCATTGACACAAATGCTAGCCCATTTTTTCATAGTTTTGCAGCAAATGAGTGGTTGATTCAACGGTTAGAAATAATTTGCGCAGCAGTTCTCGCCTCTGCAGCACTCTGTATGGTTTTGCTTCCAACTGGAACTTTTAGCTCTGGTTAGTTTTCCTAAATTTTTCTGGAAGCCAGTGACTGGACTTATAGTTATGATTCTTATATAAATTGCTACGTAACTGCAGGGTTTATTGGAATGGCGCTTTCTTATGGTCTTTCATTAAACATTTCATTGATCTATTCAATTCAAAACCAGTGCACTATAAGGAGACTCAAAACATGGATCAATTAAAGGCAGACTCAAAACATGGATGAATATTTTCTGGGATGATGGGGTTGGATGCCAAACTGAAAATTCTTACTGCAGGTATGCTTTTAATGATCAATTTAAACCCAGTTTGTCTTTCTGCCTAAGTTTATGTAGAGTATGGTTTCCTATTTCTTTTAAGTTTTGTTTTGGATTCTGATTTTGGGTCTTTTTGATGCAGCAAATCTGATATAAAGAGCATAAAGGTGAGGCTAGGGGCGATTAAGAAGAAGAGGAACGCTGTACTGAAGTATCTGAAGAATAATGTTGCTGTTCTTCTCAAGATTGGCCTTGATATTAATGTATATGGAAGGTTAAGTTTCATGGCTCATTAGTTTTAATGTATATGATGTGTCAATTTCATCATTGTTTTGCTTGGCCTTAATAGAAATTAATACAATTCCCTAATATTTAAAGTACATTTGAATTTCATGTTATTTGTGGATCAGCTTTCTAGTACCAAATACAGCAGGAAAGGGATATGAAAAAAACATCAGTTATTGATGAAGAACTGATGTCAGAAAGCACAGATTACATCAGTTTGAAAACAAAAACTGATGTCAGAAAAGAGAAAATACATCAGTTTGGAAACCAAAACCGATGTCAAGAATGAGAAAATACATCAGTTACCAAACAAAAACCGATGTCTAGCATTACTATGAACATCGATATATAAACAAAAATGATGTCTACTATAAATATAGACATCAAGATATAAACAAAAACCGATGTCTAGCATTACTATGGACATCGATATATAAACAAAACCGATGTCTGGTATAACTATGGACATCGATATATAAACAAAAACCGATGTCTGGTATAACTATGGACATCGATATATAAACAAAACCGATGTGTAGAATAAGTATGGACATCGATATATAAAGAAAAACCGATGTCTAGAATAACTATGGACATCGATATATAAACAAAACCGATGTCTAGCATAAATATGGACATCAGTTCAAACTATACTACAGAATGTAGATTGAATGTCTAGTGAAATATTATGTACCAAACACACGAAAAGCTTATGAACCACAAGCAAAAATTTATGAGAACCGATGTGTAAAATATTATTAGACATCGTTTCTAAATCAGAAACGATGTTAAAATGGATAATTGTGTTGTTAGACCTATATTTCATTAAGCATCTAATGCCAAAATATGAAGGTTTGACAATAGCTAAACACACCAAAATGGTGATCACATTAATGTTTTTACATCGGTTCTGGACCTTAAACTGATGTCTCGTTGTAAAATAGACATCAGTTTTGAACCGGTGTCTTAGTTTTGGCGATCTTTAACATCGCCCACTACGACATCAGATTTTTTTTTTTAACATCAGTTGTGAACTGATGTCTATGAACTTCATCCTAGTAGTGATACCTCTGGTAGGACGTACAGTAGGAGAGGTTTCACCGTTTACCAAAATAGCGTAGCTTACAGAAGTCACACATGACATCACCATGGAAACCCACCGCAGAGCAAATCCTAACTTGGTGAGAATGGCTTGCAAATATGTCCACTCAAGGTGATCATATGCTATACTAATATCAAGTTTGAGTGAAAAGAAACCCTCCTCCTGGGACCGAAGTTTATACATAAAGTGTGCTACCTCTGTGGCAACCAGGGTGTTGTCCGAGATTAATCGACCAGGAACATAAGCACTCTGCAGTGGTGAGACAATATTGGGCAACCATTTTTTGAGTCTGTTAGCCAGAACTTTGGAACAAATTCTATAAATAACATTGCATAAAGCAATAGGATGAAAATGAGCTACCTCAGTAGGGTTCTGAATCTTCGGAATTAAGCAGATGTGAGTGAAATTGGATTCCTGCCAAGCTTCACCTTTCTCCAAAAAGTTTCTGATAGCTAAACAAACCTCATATCCAACTATATGCCAATATTTCTGATAAAAGAAAGGGGACATACCATCCGGTCCAGGACTTTTCGAGGGGTGCATTTGGAAGAGAGCAGCTTTGATTTCATCATCAGAATAAGGCAAGGCAAGGTCATCATTCATGGCAGTTGTAACTTTCAATGGTGTAGCCCTAAACACCTCAGAGATAGCCTCATCATCAATTGTATCCGAGCAAAAAACTTGATTGTAATAATCTGCAAGCAGCTGTCGCAGAGCTATAGGATTAGTCTCTATTTTCAGCTAGTTATTATTCGATGACTATTGTAAAGACCAAAATCAAAAAGTTTATGAGATATTTTTTTTTCCCTAGTGATCAAAACTTTAGCGGCCTACAGATTGGTCACTAATATAAGCATGTTACTCGGGTTTTAGTGACCAACTCATGTGGTTTAGTGACCGAATCTGTTAATTTCAGTGAGGAACTTTGTGGTCGCTAATTTTTTCATGATGAGTGACCAAATAATCATGGTCACTAAATCTTTACAATTAGTGACCAACAACCATATTTTGGTCACTAAATAAAATTAGTGACGAGTCTATAGTGACCACTCAGTGACCAACAATATTTGGTCACTAATCATATTTAGTGACCAAAATGGCTATTTTTAGTGACCAATACGGTGGTCATTAAAGCCAGTTTTTGTTGTAGTGGACCAAGGAAACGAACGATATCAAAATATACTTATCTGTAGGGAACTGATGAGGAAAGCAATGTTGGATAAACAATAAATTGTTAACATTCTTATCAAAAAGAAAAAATAAACTACTATTTTATATGGATTACTACAACGTACCATGAAGATGAAGTTTGATGTTGACCAAGCTAATGGTTGAAGAGCTGAACAAACAACGATGCACATTATTTTTATCATCATTGCTAAAAATCAAGGTCATGATGATGAAAGCTTGAAGGTAAACCAACAATGGCGAAAATTGAAAACCTAACTAAAGGTTGAAGAAGAAGAAACAGAGAGAAAAGTAAGAGGCAGCCGGTATTGAAATGCTTTGGTAATTGTACAATGGTTGCAACTGATTATACTAAAAGTGATTATCCCTATTTATACTACTTGGCAGATGTATGCACCATTGACCTTGACTTTCTTGACTTTGACTCTTCTATACTCTTAACAATCATCACTCACGACTATTAATTAAGGGCACGATATAATTTAATTAAAGAATTAATCAGCAAATCATTCTTACTCTATATCAAGTACTTTAAGGTTTTTGTTAACTGAGAGTTGAGACTGTCGATCTGAAAATGAGACTAAGGATGGGGCAATGTCCATGGCAGGCCTGGTTATTGTAAAATCATCGGTGATTTTCACTCCATTTCCCGCGGGTCTCCCCTAATATTCTCCATCTCCATTGGGAATGTATTAGGTTCTGAAACTCATCCTAATCCAATAAGAAGACTTCAATGAATGAAAGGATATTCATATTATCTCTTTTCCGCAACATGTTGGTTAGCAAGTGTCAAAACGAAATAATAGGGTGTGAAACCTGGTTTTTTTTTTTAATCGAGTGAAACATAAGTTACTAATAGCTGTAGCAGAAGAAAAAAAACAAAAAAAATAGCAACAGCAACTATATATTACCATAAATCAAATTTAAGACGAGTGATTAGAATATGCTAGCTGCTGTCACCAATTCCAGATACAAATAGGAGATTTTTGTCTATATTTCTCAAGTTGTTGCCAAGTTTATTCTTATTGATGATCCATCCGGACTAATCCCAATGAGCCTCATTATTGTCATTCTTATCTAGAGCGAGTCGTTTTGAAAGTAAACAATAATTTCTCCAAAAAAAAAAAATTGAATTTAGGTTGTTTTAAGGACTGCTCTTTGTTGCCTTTATTTTTTCTTCTCCGAGGAAAGTTACCACCACCAATCCACCATCTACATGCACCTTATCAATATCCAGAGTTGTGTAAGAAGATCTAAATAAATCAAATGACAAGATTCTCAAAGATGTATTCTTATAGACTTGATGAAGACATTAGACATGCATGTACCAACCTAGAATAGGAATTTATAATACAGTAATATTAATGATATGAAAATATGTTTAAACCAAGTCGGTGCAAAAATATTCTATTGAATAAACCATGTTTTATTATTTCATTTATTTAACTCTAAATGCATGGTTCAACAAATCTACCTAGTATGTCTGAACACTTTCTACACCCCACATATGAACATGAATTTTAAATCTGATCAATAAAATGTCCCAAAGGAGAGTATGATCTTCCTCTGATGCTGGAAGAGTCCCTATCAAGTACATTTCAGAAAGATTGCAAGCACCCTTCTGTGTATGAAATTGGGATGTTAGGCTTCAAAGTTCTGTTGGTTAGACTCCTGAAGATGAGATGACCCTCATGTACTCTTCATGTTGTGTGGAAAGTTCCAGAATAATTCAAAAGAAATCTTTAGGTAGCAGAACAAAACTTTATGTTACGTAGAATCATCATTTTCTTTTGATTCAAGATATAGTCAATTGTAACTAATGTATGTATTGCAGGAGAAAATCGCACCAAAATACATGTACAGCTCACATTGAGGCTTCATTTAGAATGGCCTTGGAGTTGCAAAGTTGATGGGATGCTAATATGATAAGCTCTCTATGTCATTACCTGGAGTTCTCAGTTCATGTGTGTTTGTGGCACATATATGGCTCTATAAGATTGTGACTGTGAGACTGAGTTAAGGATCACAGATTGCTTTAATTTTTTGGTTATTTGGGTGTACCTAGGTTGACTGTTGGAGCAATGCATTTGAGACACCAATCAGACCTACATTTGACAAGCTGTGGGGTGGCTATGATAGATATAAGAAGGGTAATTTACTTGTAGACACAAAGCCTGCTTCATGTACTTTTGTTTCCCCTAGTCACTAGGAGATTAATTCCTTTTTGCAGAGGATTGGGCAAGTATTCCTGCATCCAATATTTGATTGGGAGCCCAGCCTAGGTCTCAGTTCCCTATTCCTTTTTGCTGATACGAATTTTCCTGTATGCTGATCTCTACTTGTGCAGAGAGGATAATCAAGGTATGAGTAATAGATTTTTTTAACTATTTTCATGTATGCTGATCTCACATTTTACTATGCCAACTCTTCAATCTGTTTCTTTGCAGTACTTTCCTGTTAGGCAAGGCTAGTTCCAAAGATGTGAAAGACATCACTAATTGGCTATGCTTTAAAGGGAATCAGATGTTTATGGCTTACTGGGGTGTGGCCTGTGAGGTAATTCTGACTTAATTTGAGGTAATTGTATACAGGTAAAGAGTACTACCTCTGTGACATAAATTACGTTTCCCTCTCACAGTGATAAATTACGTTTTGAATTTAAATTTCTTTTTTTGGTCCAATTTTTGAATTGAATGTCTGCTTAAAAGTTATTGAACAATATCCCAAATGCATCATTAATCTCAGCATTCATCGCCCAAGTATCAGACCTTGTCAATTAAGTTGCAACGACTTTCATCTGTATGCCTATATTTGTCGCAAGTTACCAGCAACTATGCATCAGACCCTAAACATTTTTTTATATGTTGGCATCATTTTCATGATTAGGTTAGTGGATTCAAGAGATATTTTGGAGCTGCAAATGAAGCAGCCAGATCTAGAGCTGGTAATAAGAAAGAAGTAAAGCCTTGGAGAAGCCAGCACCACAAGTTGCTGTTGCTTCGGCACTGCCACCGCCACTAGCCCCAGCTTTAACATTTGGTATCTTGTCCTTCTCTTTTGTTTTGATAAGTGTTTGAACATGATATGGCTAATGGCTGCAATGTTGGGTGACTCTGGAACAATTGGAAATTAATTGATTTTTTTTAAAAAAATTTTGCAAAACAAATTTACGGCTTGCAAAGTGCGTCGTGAATGAAAATTTTACAGCGTGTAAAAGAATACATTTAAGGCTTGCAAAATGTACGCCGTAAAATTAAAAAATTGAATTTAGTTTTATGACGCGGTCTATAAGAGCATATTTTTGTACGTCAAAATTTACGGCGTGCTTTTCACGTCGTAAATGATCTTTTTTCCTGTAGTGATGATTTGACTTATCTTTGTTGAAGATATGTTTATTTCAGCAAATAAAAAGTTTCATTCATTGTTATATCACGGCTAGTTTTGATTAGTCTCCTCGTATTTTTACGTCAATATTGATAAAAATGTCCAAGTATATTGATAAATACCTCTACGGCTATATTGGTATGTAAGAGAACAAAAGCTAAACCTGGTCCTGGCATCAATATAAATCTAATTATTTTGGTTTTGTGAGATGCGTCTAAAAATGAAATCCTATTCATTTCAGTTTCTAGCTAGACACATCCACTTGACAAAAATAAAGGCTAAATAATCAATAAAGTGCAAGACAATTTCTCCATGCCAAAAGGAAAAGAACTAGCTACAGCATCTCACTTGATAAAAATAAACTCAATAATCAAAAACAGTACAACATGCACTTTCTACAAACGGAAGAGAACTATATAGTCATTTCACCATGCTCCTATATAAGGAAATAACATAAGAATGAAACACTCTCAAAGTCATGCATAAAGGTCATATGATATGACACACTAAATGGAGTTTATCATCATAGACAATATCAAAGCTTTTCCCCAAATGTGGTCACAAACTTTAAATTTGATCAATGAAGTGTCCCAACGCAGCATATGAGGACCCCCCATCCATTAAAGCTTTCTTGCTATTATCTCTCATCTGTTTCACCCTCTTCCTTACATCACTATCAAGCTCCATTAGCTCCTTTATTCCACTCTGAATCTTCTCTGCAGTCACAACAACTGGACCATCCTTCCTATAACTCATATCAATTTCCACGGCTATCCCTAGTTCCGTAACTAGCTGAAATGCATTTAGTTGCTGCTCGGAATGCAAGGGCCACGTGGCAACCGGCACTCCAAACCACAAGCTCTCCAGAGTGGAATTCCACCCACAGTGAGAGACGAAACCTCCGACTGCCGGGTGGGCTAAGATGGCAACTTGTGGCGCCCACCCTATAACTTTTCCGACCCCAGCCGTTCGATCAAGAAACCCTTCAGGTAACACCCCTGTGTGATCGGCATAGTCGCTGGGCATTCCAATCTCTCCCTTTGGTGGAGGCTGACGTAGGGACCACAAGAACCGAAACCCTGCATGCTCCAATCCGCGGGCAATCTCTTTCACCTGGTCTTCACTGAAGCTTCCCATACTCCCGAAGCACAGAAACACTACAGACGACGGAGGCTGATCATCGAGCCATTTCAAGATATCAGACTTTTGCTTCGACTGCTTCGAATCCACTTGGTCATTGTTGTCATCGCTCTTCACGTTTAGTATGGGTCCCGCCGGATACACCGGAGGGAGCTTACCATCAGAACTGAGAGAAAGAAGTGCGTGCGACTCCAGCTCTGTGAATGTATTTATCAAAATACCCTTGACATCTCTAAACCTTTTGGCCAAGTTGAGGGACCTGTTGCCGGTCTCCTTTTCGAGAAGGAAACTAGGTAAGATTCTTGCTGGCAAGGGGTTGGAGTAACTCGGGACTACCAAATCAGCAGTTGTGTCCTTGAACTCAATGCAGTCCTTGTTGTGATCATCACGAAGTGCTTGAAGGTGGAACATGAGCCCGAGCATGGAGGCGGGGGATGTGAAAAACATGTAGGTAGGAACCCCTAATTCGTTGGCTACGTCGATCATAGAGGTACAAAACATGTCGATGACAAACCCGGCGAGTCGATTCTTGGTCTCGGACTCGATGAGTTTGGCGACAACATCTTTAACGTTGGTTTGCTGATTGTCAATGAAGTTCAAGAAGTTGATGGTGCTATTACCTTGTGTCTCAATATTCTGCTGTGGGAGGTTGATGAACTTGATCCGATGTGATATGGAAGAGTCCGCGAAGGACTCAACGTAGGCATCGGTGCCGTCTAAGCTGAAAGGGAACTTAATGATGAGGACGGTGATGAAGAGTTGATCATCTCGAGACAGGAGGAGCTTTGCGACCTCCACCGTAGCCACGAGGTGGCCAATGCCTGGGGATGGGATGAACACTAGCTCTGCCGATTGCTTCATTTAGGAGATTGAGATGCAAATAGTTCTCAGAAGAAGGTATAAATTGTGTGGAAGGTATTGCAATGAAAAGCTCAGTTAACAGACATGTCTATTTATATGCACGTGCATGCATGTAGTTGGGTTGTGCTTTAGATACAACCCAGTCAAACTTCTTTATTTGTCTTCCAAGATTTAGGTGATGTCATGCCTTTGCTGTCATTGGCCAAATGCTGTTTCTCAGTGTCTGAACCTTTGAATTTGATACAAAATTGAATTGAAAAATCTTGTACGGGGACCATAAAGACTTGGAAACCAAGGCAAAATAAAACACAAGCATAGAACCTTGCAGTTTATGCGAAACTTCATGAAAGACACATAGCTTGTTACATGAAAATAAACCAATCCCGAGCTTTAGTTGGTAGAGAGGAAATGACATCCTACTTCATTGGGATATCAAATATCTAGTGTTTTTTTTTTATCAAAAAACAATTCTTCAAATCTCGGTCAGATTTAAGGAAAAAAAATTACCGTATTACAAATTTGAGATCTTGTAAATGTGTTTATATATAAAGGTTTTAGTCTCTGTAATTAAAATAATTATTCTATAGTTCCGGATTACCACGTGACATTGCCATGTAATTGTCCGAGCCATATGGGTCAAATACATCAATTAGGACCACCACATGACCATGGTCTAGGGCGATAATTTTTCTTGTAATTAATCCTTATCAATAATTAATTTTTATTATGATCCACACATTACTTTATCATAATGTAAAAGTAGGTTTATCACGCTTAAACACCTCTCAGTCACACATCATTCACATTATCTAAAATAAACAATTCACGTGTATAATTTGAAAATTGCCACATATGCAGGTACCGATGAGAATGATTAGTGTTTAATCGTACATTGGAAATATTTGTTTATAAGAGTTTGAAACTCTACGATCATTACTAATTAGTTTTAGTAGTAACTACAATTTATTAATTAGGTGGGAGATATTTAGGTTGTTTTTCCACTTACGAAAGAGGGATGGAAGCTAAGCACTTAAAGCACCATATTTAAGGTTTATTTTGGTCTCCCATCAAAGTACGTTGATGAATTGAATATGACCTATGATGCAGATGATTAGTCTGTCTCATACACATTTAATAAAATTATCAGCAAATTAAGTCATTCTCATTCACTGAATTTTAGGTCTACACTTCTACATTCAAAGTAGGCAACAAAATTTGTCAAAAATAATTTGCAACAAAGAAAGAGTTGTTTGTTTATTTTCAAAAAAAAAAAAAAGGCTTTTTTTGTAGCCCTAGTTAAAATTCAATGGTGTACGTGAGTTGAGAAGTTAATGAAGGGTTTGTTAAAAAGTGAATGGATATTGTTTCGAAAGAAAAGGAAGGAAATAAATGAAAAGCACAATGGTAGCTAAAATTCAATGGTGTGAGAGAAGTTAATAAGGGTACATCAAGGAATGAATGGATATTGTTTCGAAAGAAAATGAAGGAAATAAACAGTACAATGGTAGCTAAATATTCTAAAGTCGTTGAAGAGCAACATGAGCTGAATGTACTAAAATAGTGCTAGCTCTCAATGTACGGAATACAATATAGATATGATCATGTAAATCGTAAATTATAAACTGTATAAGAATCAATTAAATACAAAGAAGACCATATATTAAGGAAATGAATTTGTTTACACCCATCTTAGACTAGGTTCACGAGCTTTGAATTTGATCAATAAAACGCCCTAGTGATGAGAATGAGGACCCATCATCCGCCAAAGCTTTCTGGCTCATTTGACTCATTTCTTTCACCCTCGTCCTTATTTCACTATCTTGCTCCATTACCTGCTTTATCCCTTTCTCTATGTCTTGCCTACTCACAATCACCCCACTGTCCTTCCTATAACCTATGTCGATCTCAACAGCCAATTTCAATTCCTTCACCAGCTCAAAGGCATTCACTTGTTGCTCGGCATAAAACGGCCACGTGGCAATCGGCACACCATACCAGATACTTTCCAGCGTAGAGTTCCACCCGCAATGAGACACAAATCCTCCGACCGCCGGATGAGCCAAGATAGCCACCTGTGGGGCCCACCCTATGACTTTCCCAATCTCAGCCGTCCGATCGAGAAACCCTTCTGGCAAGATGGTACTGTAATCCGCGTAATCACTTGGAAAACCAATCTTGCTCGTCGGGCCGGTCGGGGGCTGGCGTAGAGACCACAAGAACCGAAACCCAGCTTTCTCGAGTCCGTGTGCGATCTCTTTTACTTGGTCCTCGCCAAAGCAACCCATGCTCCCGAAGCACAAGAACACTACAGACAACGGAGGCTGGTCATCAAGCCACTTCAAGATATCCGACTTCTGCTTCGACTTCTCCGAACTCACTTGGTTATCATTGCTCTTGACGTTCAATATGGGTCCCACCGGGTACACCGGAGGGATCTTACCGTCCGAACTGAGAGACTGAAGAGCGTGAGATTCCAGCTCCAGGAACGTGTTAACCAAAAGACCCTTGGTCTCTCTATACCTTTTGGCAAAGTTGAGGAAGAAGTTGCACGCCTCCTTGTCGAAAACCACACCAGGCAAGACTCTAGCAGCCGGCAAGGGGTTTACAAAACTCGGGACGACCAACTCGGCATCCGAGTTCTTGAACTCGGTGCAGTCCTTGTTCTCTTCATCACGTATGGCTTGGAGGTGGAACATGAGCCCGAGATCCGCCGCTCCAGAGGTGTAGAAAACGTAGCTAGGAAGCCCAAATTCGTTGGCCACGTCAATCATTCCCGTGCAGAACATGTCGATGACAAACCCGGCAATTCGAGTCTCGGATCCGGAGTCGGTGAGTTTAGTGACGGCATCTTTGACGTGGGACTTGTGGCTGTCGATGAAAGTGAAGAAGCCGGTGGCCCCGGTTCCTTGGAATTGTTCTTGTGGGAGGTTGGCGAAACTGATGCGCTGCGTCTTCGACGACGGGTCTGCCAAGGACTTGATGTAGGCGTCGCTGCCGTCTGCGGTGAAGGGGAACTTCATGATGAGGATTGTAATGAAGAGGTTGTCATCTCGAGAGAGGAGGAGCTTTGCAATCTCAACTGTTGAGACGATGTGGCCAATCCCTGGGATTGGGATGAAGATCAGCTCTGAAGCTTTCTTCATTTGAAAGTAGCCTGAGGTAGAAGAGAGGTGTTTTGCTCAAGCGTAGTTTGTGAGGACAGAATCAAGTATAGAAGATATCGTGATGGGATATATATGACAAGCTCATATTATATATATGGTAAATATGCACCTATATATATAACTTGTGCATGAATGACAATTGTATCTATCGAATAATAATGGTTGTTTGTATACGAGTTAATGTTTCTTGGCATTTTCCTAGCAATTGACGTCATGTCTTTGCTGGCATTGGCTTTGAAGAAACTCGTCTTGATGTTCCGATTCAACTATCTGGTCACAATATTCAATCACCTAATATCACTCTTTTAATCAATCTATCATCAAATGTTGATTTCAAGTTGAGATTATAACACTCAAATTATTTTCATTAATTTAATGTAAGAGTAGTTACGAATCCCGCGCGATACTGTGGGTTTGTTTTCCACCTCAATTTTTTGCATAATAGAGTAGCAATTGTAATTCAAGAAACGTTGGTTTACTTTCTTGCCGAATATGTATTATAATTGAAGCTGTTACTTATTTACAAACTACAAAAGCTGGTATTCTAACTAGAGTATTTGTGGATTTACATATTTCAAAATATGAAAAATATTACGAATTTGGTACTAAACTTGGCTAGCTAAATGTGAATCTCGAGCACAATAATTTAGAACAACATAGAGATTGAATAGGTAGCTCGATGTCCATAGCTCATGTGGAAGTAGGTCAACAACATCGAAGGTATAGACTTTCTTGCAAAATGCAAATCATGATCATTGGATGGGTGTGATTTTGAAGGTAAAGTATGGTTGTTCAGAGTGGCATCAAAATAAAAACAAAGACAGTAAGAGACTAAATTACAGCTGGGTAATGTGGCAAGTGACATTATCATAATAGTCACATTTGATGAAGGGGTTGTAATCGCCATTGTTCTACAAAAGAGAAAAAACTGAGACTTCACTGCCAACTGATAGAAAGAAAGCAATGGAAAGATCATAACCAGAGTGCTTTGGACAACTAAAAATCTAATTAGCCTGAAGTTAAAGAGTATTACAGGTGCTCTATGCTTTGTTCATTTCCAAATATGTATTGAAATGTGCATATCATCTAAAGATCACTAATAAAAGGAGAAAAGTGACAAAAAATGGTGTGGATTCCTAATGCAGGCTTGGGGTTTCATTATAGAATTAAGAAGGGTGTACAACGAAACCAATAATAAGAAAACAAATGCGCGGCTGATAGACAAACCATATCATCTATTACAAATCCAAATCAGTACAGACCAAGTTGCTTGGTGAGAGCTAGATCTTGCCTTAGTTCACCCAAAAAAAGAACATAAAAGAGAGTATGAACAGGGCAGTACTAAGATTAAGTAGGAATATAGAGAGCTTGCATTGTTGAACTTGAGCTAGGGAATAAAACACACAAACCCAACAAAAGCATTATTTAGTTTCACTGAACTTTACCTCATTGCAAATCAACAGATATCCACATATCAGTTGACTGGAATCCAGAAAAACAGAAATGAGAGACAAAATTGTCTACAAAGATGTGTCCTTTTGCATCCACTCATTCATAGAGTACAGTTTTGTATGAATTTAATATTTAACTGGTTTGAACTATCAAATAATTAGTAAATAGACAAATAAACTCAAAGAACAGGGCAATTCTAAGATTAAGTAGGAATAGAGAAAGCTTGCATTGTTTAATTGGAGCCAGGGAATAGTACATACAGACCCAACAAAAGCATTGATTATGAAGCTTACCTTGCAACACCTTTGTCCTTGAATACACCACTTGAAAAGCCACTGCTTCTTCTGTAAATAGACAAAAATAAAAGCATCACTGACTTGAAATTTTTACAACAGTTAAGGTAGCTGCTCAATGTTTATTAATTTGAAGTTAGAGAGGCCAAGTATTCTTCTAATGTTAAGAGTCTTCATTAGATCAATTTCATTCTCATAATCAGACACCGGAAATTTTTTGAAAGTTGATGTTCCCCGATACTTGAGTGCTGCCAAATCATATGCTTTTATTGCGGATTCTTCTTCACCATAAGCCCCTGCATATACATCCTTTGTTTGATGATTCAAGATATGTTTATCGGACAATTAAGTGGTTTTGAGCAGTCTAGTTAGTAATTAAGTACTTTCCCAGATAAACTTGCTTTCCCTTCTTCCATTATGTTGGATGCCAACACCCTTGGTCCCATACATGAACTTCGTATCTCCTTGTCCATAATTTCTTACCATTAGGCTTCTTCAACATTTGAACTTACCAAAGGCATATCCCAAAATGCGATAGTTCCAAGTTGGTCAGTTTCCACCATCTTATTATTACAATCTCCTCCATTTAACCCTTGACACCTACTCTCCCCCATCTATAGTGAACCACAAAATTACCACCATCATCGGATTCTGCATGTCCATTCAAAAAGAAAGATAGGTACATATTTACTTCTGTAATATGCCAATGCCATAAGGGCATAGACTTATTGGAGCATATGGTAGTTTATTTATGTTGTTTGAATTGTTATACAGCTTGCACTTAGAAATTGTAAATTTATCAGCAGTTTATGTATAACTTCCTGAACATGATTGCTTGAACCACTAAAGTGCTCGATCAACCACCCCAACCCCATTTGTATTGCCATGACTTCAAATCACAATAATTTAATAACGTAGAATGACTAAACATTTCAAGTTTATATAAATCCAAAATGCTCATGAACGGAAAATAAGCTCACCAAGAACTTGAAGCACATAGAACTTGTTATTGGTATGGCCAACGTTCGTCTGGTTCAACATGGCATCATACACATCATCACCCTGCACCAAAAACATCACCTATCATTCACCAAGCACGAAATGCAATCGATTCATTTAGTCCAATAACAATAATTTACCAGTTGCAAAACATGATAATGTGTCTTTATATTATCAGGTAGCCATTGATCCAACATGGCTGCAGTGCAGTAACCATCTTCTCTTTGCAGTCATTCCCTTCTTCTTTCACTACAATCACAGAGAATTAGTAATTCAATTTGGCATGCATCTAGTTTTTAATCTGCAGAATATCTGCAAATATATATACCTTGCTGATATCAATGTAGGGCTTTCCACCGCAACTTTTTCAATATATCCATCGCAATTTTTTTTTTCCCCGCTCCCTCCTCGCTCTTTCTTTCGTTAAGAACATGATGGATTCTGGGTTCATTGGAGCTGGCACTGTTACTAAGCCAGCACTGTTCCTAAGCTACAGTGTTATAACCGTCAAATAGTATATATAGAATTAAAACACTCAGATTATTTTTATTTAATTTTAGTCTTCGAAATTAAATTCAATAATAACTTACAAAAAAATCACTCCCGTTTTTTTGGAACTGAGCAAATCGAATCAAAACAGGGCGGTGGCACTCTCCGAATCTATGCATGCTTTGTACGACCTCTGGTGTCTATCTCTTAATTGTGCCGTGAGAAGCGATTTCAGGTTGGGATCGTTGGCATGATGTCAGCTCAGTCTATGGGGTCGAGTAGGCTCGTCAGTGCTGCATGTATCGAGGAGTAGGTGGTGCATAGAGAACAATGCTGTTTACCTGGGTTGTTGAAGGAGGCCACTGGCTCGTGATCGGAATCGAGCGACTACAGCGATGGGCCGCCGTGGTTTTGCATCTAGGTAGGCCGCCTGATTGAATTGGTGGCTACAACGGCTCTGGCGATCTCGCTAGGGTTCCGGCAAAGACTGGTCCGGTGCAGGGATGAGGGAAGTGGGAGTGGTTTGGGCCTTTTGGTTTAAGCTCACTTCCCTCCTCTCTCTAGCTTGGGCTGGATTTGGAGCTGGGCCCTTTGGTGAGATTGTTGTGGGCTGGACTCAACACTAATTTTGGCTGTTCACTGCAGTGTCTGGTGGAGGGGTACACCTGGAGGGACATTTGGTCTCAAGCTAGTCAAGGCATATGCGAAGAATTAGGGTTGTGGAGGAATAAATTTAGTTGTTAGTTGTTTGTCTTTGCAATATTAGGGTTGTGGAGGAATAAATTTAGTTGTTAGTTGTTTGTCTTTGCAATTTCCTTCTGGATTTTAGTTCTTTTGCATTTTTCATTTAGATATTAGCCTGACTATTTAAGTAGTCAGTGCATTATTTAAGCAACGAATGTAATGGGGTTGTATTCGGATCTCCTAGATTGACCTTATATGGTTGTATGATCTTTCGATCACAAGAATATATCTTCCTTTCTCCTCTAAAAAAAAAAAAATTCAATAATAACTTATCATAAAACTTATGGACAATTCATTTATTAATATATATCTTTTTTTTCTCAATTCATTTATCAAATAAAACTGATGTTATTCTTTATTATTGAAAAAAAGAAAATCAAAATGTAAGAATTTTGCCCAGTTTCATTTGGTTTAATGATATAAGTTTTTTCTTTGTAAGTGGAAGGTCGTGAATTCGACTTACGGAAGACTAGTTCATTTGATTTGTTGGTCTGATGTCTGATAAAAAAAAAATGCAAGAATTTTAGTAGAGATTTCAAATTCTCACCAAATGAAAATAAATCATTAAAAACAAAACATATAAAGAATTACTCATTCTTTCCTTTTGAAAAACTAATTTTTAAGTCAACTAGTTGGTGCGATTGGCGCATGTGATTCGGTATTATATTCCACATGGCGAGTAGTCCGGTGGGCACATTGTGGCGACCCGAATGGGTATACCACAGCGCCGTAATATTAAGCCAATAGGAGCTCGATACGTCGTAGACATACCGTAGACCTACCAACTTAATACTACAAGGCCTTTTGAAAATACAATTTTTAGAAAATAGGAGACCAAGAAAAACTTTTAAGAAAAGACTTTAAATCAACAACCCAACATTCAAAATAGCAAGTCTGGAAATGCTTAAAAACAAAGTGGGCAAGTGCACTGTGGCGCCTTAGGGCTTACATCATAACCGAAATGAAAGGAGTTCAACAATAACAATAAAACAAAGGGGTGAGGCGCGCTCCCAGGTAGGCGGATCTCACAGAGTTCAACATGGAATGAAAAACGAGTAAAACGATGGAATACCACAAGGGAAGAACTTCAAGCAACAGGAACAGCAACACACGAACTTGGCCAACGACCCACTTCTAATCCAAATCGTCCGGAATGACCTCGTTGTAACCTGAAATGTAGAGGTGAGCATTTCGTCCTCGCTAGCCCAATAGGGGCCGACCCAACCTTAGTTAGGTTTGAAAACTAATAGGTAAAACATAACTATTAGAATATAGATTTGCGTGCATTTGTAAAATCGAGTAAAACAAATGCAAACAAAAACAATCAGAGTTGTTTCGTTTCAGGAAATCATATGCAGCATGCTTCACACAACTTGGAGCTCCGAGATACTTACCTGCTGGCTAAACTAAATAAATCGGTGACCGACCTGGTTCGTCATCCTTCGAGAACCGGCCAACTACTCTATAATCTTTATGGCTACAAGTAGCGAAAGTGTCCATTTCTTGGCTCTGAGTCTCCTATGACTGGTTCACTGTCTGTACTCACATTTCCTCGACAAACATAGGAGCACAGCCCCCTCCGGAGGTTCACGGTTATCGACACAGTGGGATCCCTAGAAATCTACGCGTCTAGGTCCCATTCACTTTCAGGTCACAAACACAAACAAACAAAGGGTACAGTATCTCAACATGCAAGTCTAGCCTCGGTTTTCGCAATCAACAATTATCAGTTCTGAAAACAAATGTATCACGAGGCATCGACTAATGAACAACCAAAAACATAGTTGCAGGCAACATAATATTATACTAGAGCATTCCACATATATCGAAAAGCCTCTAATAAGGAAGGGACAGCTCACCCTACCTGGATAATGCTGGCGTACTCCACACTCTGATGCTTTCCGCTTAAGCTTCCATAACGATCGTGTTTCCTGAACCATTACTTAATTTGTAAGTAATTATCTAGGTAAACATCATGATCAACCAAAAGTAACCGCGTACACTAATTCCTTTTTATTTCAATGAGGCCATTAATTATTTCTTTCAACCTTTACCAATTTGGGAAACTACCTTCTTTCTTAAAAAGGAAAACGTCCTTATCGCTCCGCAAAACTTCCGCCAATCCGAGCGACCAAAGTTGAGTCGATCCTCACGTTTTACGAGGTCGGTCAACCATGGTCAACTCTCGGAGTTGACTTTTGACTTTTGACTTTGACTTCTGACTTTTGACCAAGTATTCCTTTATTTACCATTATTTATTATTTATTAAAAATAAATAAGTAAATAATTCTTATTTATTTAAAATAAATAAATAAATAATTATAAATAAAGCTTTACTTTTATTTTTTACCCACTTACTTCTCCTTTTTCACCTTTTCACTTTTACCATGACTTTTACCTCCACACTTTCACTTTGACCTTTTACCTCCTTTTTACCGAATTTACCTTTACTTTCACCTTCTTCACTTTTTACCACTTTACCACAGTAAAACCTCATTTAATCCAACTTTTACCATTTTCTTTATTTTCCTTTTCTTTCAAAAACAAACTCATTTCTTTTCTTCTTCCTTTTCTTTTTCTTTTGGCCAAAACTACACAACAATAATCACCAAATCTTCAACCACAAAATTCCAACACTATGAAAATTATGCTAATAAAATCCTACTAATTAAACCATCCTCAAATCTCTATTTTTCACAATTTTTCCAACAACAACAATAGCTCAACATAATCAAAATCAACCAAATAAATTCCAAAAATTCTAGGGTTTGTCCAAAACCCATTCCTTACCCTTTCTTCTTCAAAAATCACGTCCTATTCCTTCTCCTTGGCCTTCTTCACCTACAAATCTGTCCAACATCAACATCTCAACCAAAAAACTCGAAAACAAGGTTGCATGGATAGATCCTTACCAAAAATCCTTGCCAAACCCATAGCCTAGCTTCATGGTTTAAGGAGAAACCGGATTCATGCAAACAAAATCACAAATCCAAATCAAAAACTCGGATTTAGGAAGAAATAGATGTAGATCGGATGAATAGAGGCTAGATTAGGATGGATATTACCTTGATTTAAGCTTGGAAAGAAGAAATCACAAAAAGCCCCAATTTAGCTTCAGGTTCTAGGCTTTTTGGAGGGTTGGATGGCCAAATTTCTTGATTTTGGTTGGAGAAATGGAAAGAGGGTAGGAAGAGAAGAAAATCTAGAAATTTTGGTTGAAATCCGGGTTCCGGTGACTGCGGCGACCGGCGGTGGTGCGGCGGCAGCGATTTCCGGCAAGGAGGATGAGAGAGAGAGTCTCGGGTAGAGAGAGAGAGAGCTGAAGGAAAATGAGGGAAGTGGCTAGGGTTTGAGAGGGATGTGTTCCTTAAATACCTCTCCCAAATTTAATTGTGAAAAGTCTAATTCGCCCCTCCTTTTGGGCCAAGTGGGCTTGGGCTGCTCCAACTTTCTTTTTCTCTTAATTTCCTCAAGCCCAATCCGAAAATTACATCTTCAATCATCCTTATTTCTCCGATACTTCACCGAATCCTTTCGGGAAAATTTTCCGGGCTTGTCCTAAGCCTCGATACTTTAAAAATACTTTTCTAGACCCAAATTGTATTTTCTCCAAATTTCTTAATCCTTTAAATGGCCTCAAAGTCTTAACCTAAGCTCAAATACTTTTGTACCTCACGAATACGTAGTTTCATAAGTTACGACAAATTAAAAGAAACAATAATAATAAAATAAAATAAAATAAAAATACGGGGGTCTACACACATTTTGAATGCTCTAACTGTATGTCTCAACCGTAGTGTATCTTTTCTTAATATCAACAATTTTCGGCGTCTCCACGAGTAGATTTTTTGGCGCCCTTCTCCTCTATTTCTTCATCGCTTGAATCTTCAATTGGTTCTTGTTCACCTCCCTTCTGCTTATGTTTACGAGTTTCTCAGAGCTCCTTTTTTTTCACAGTTGAGCAAGTTCCTCATCCATATCTTCATCTTTTCGAGAATGCTTGCATTCTGGTTGTTTTGCGATCCACCTGATCCAATCTTGTCCGGTGGATCCAGATTGAGACCTTCCACTCCTACCATGTTAGTTTTCGAGAAAACGATTTCCCACAAACGGCGCCAACTGTTGGTGCGGAAAAATTTAATAGAAGATTTCTTCACTTAGTTCATCTGACTTAAGCGAGAGCAAAAGCTTTGAGATCAAGATATTGATTTGTGGTCTTTGAAATAGGGTATTGTGTTTGACGAATCAAGCTTTTGAAAGAAAGAAGTGGGGGGGGGGGGGGGAACTGCATAAGGTACTCTAATGCCTAAATTAGTAATATCTTGAGTTGTAAGTTAATAATATCTTCAGTTGTAGTAAGTGTGTATAAGGGAGGGTTGATTGCTCACCCAGAAAGTTTACTTCGCTAGGTTATAGACGATATATCTAGAATGAATATTTCGACTAATAAGCGTAATGGTGTGCTTTATCCACAAGTTATGCATGAGTGGGTCAACAACGCCACTTCTAGAACATCGTGGGAGATGAGTTGGCTAAGCTTGCTGACAGATTCCGCCTCATCCAGATCCATCTCAAAAGGATTCTTCCGTGCCTCGAGGAGATTGCATTTCATTCGGATATCTCCTCGAGCAAATCTTCTTGGAATGGTTTCGCCGTAACTAGATCCTCCTCAACGAGATACTTCCCCCCAGACGAGAAATATACTCTTCGACAATATATTCCCTCCTCGACTAGATATTTCTTCCTTGACAAGATGTCTTCTCGTTGTTGATACGCCCAAAATAAACGCTCAACTTAACCCTGCAATGATGTAGTCGTCAATAGTAAAGGATAAGCAAGGATCGGTCGATGCCAGAGATTGAGGGTGACTATATTAATTACACAAAAGAAAACAAAAGAAAACAAAACAAAACTAACACATAAAAAAGAATAACAAAATCTGAACTATACCAAAGAAAACGTCAACCACTAGAAAAGAAGAAAGAAAGATGGAGGGTCAGAGAGGGGATAGCAGAGGGCACTGCAATCCTAAAAACGAAATTGATTTGGGGGTTTTTGGTTTTTAACAAAAAATAAACAGAAAACAAAGAAAGCAATTTGAGATTTTTGGGTTATGAAAATATATGGATGAAGCTGTTAGGAACTCGGAAATCCACCACCAAAACATGCTTGAGACAAATTTATCATCCTACTTTCAATTACTAAGTCATGAAAAAGGCTTCAATCAAGAACAAACCATGAACTCATGCATAAGTTCTTATTGCTTCCCTCGATTACTTAAGCAAGATGAACGCACCATTACTAAGCCTTTAGAATAAACAATCAAGATATAGAATGCTATCCTATCAACAATTTATTCTAAGCATTAAGAATATGTGGAAGTTTGATCGAAACAAGTATGCAAAACTAGTGTGGAACGCCTACCTAGTATGCAATC